>NC_083412.1:48520322-49853537 GCF_020745735.1 Hemiscyllium ocellatum
TCCCCAGCATTGAGTGGCCCATTTCTCTACTACTGCAATGTCTCCTAGTAACTGCTGTTGACTTTTATTTTGATGATGCCAAGGACTAACCATCCCTGCTGCAAATGTGTTGCTGGTCAAAGCACAGCAGGCCAGGCAGCATCTGGTCCACCCTACCCCCCCGACTGACTTGGATGGACTGCACTAACTGATCACTGACCAGACCCCTGACAGATGCACAGTAAAACTCCTGACAACTTGCATTGCAAATGTAGAAACACTTTAATGATGATGTGGTGAGGCTAGTATGTGTCAGATGCCAAGGTCCATGAATGTGGGGCATGTGCAGCCGCTTCTCATGGAATATGCTGAAATATTGGTGCTGGTTGTCCAAGGTGAAGATTCGGAGGAACAAGCATCGTGCTGAAGTTGGCAGGTGACTGGGCATTCATATTAGGAATTACCAGCATCTAGTTTCTAGTAGTTGGGAAGGATGGGAAATTGCAGGCTAATGAGGCAAGATTAGGTCATAATGAAGGTAGACAACAAGCAATAATCCATACAAGCTGGCCTCACACCACTCATTAGTGTGAATTACTTAATTGGAAAATTATATTTTTTGATCTCAGTATCAAGAAGGTCCTCGCTGCATATCTTCCCATTTTCTCACCTTTCTTCCAGGGCTGCAAAGATTCTGCCCTCGGTGCGTGAAAGCACACTAATGTAAATGTTGCAATCATGGAAGAGGAGAATGAAATACTGGGTGTTCTAAACATGATATGATGAATGACCAAACCAGATGAATCACATTCTAGACTGCTGGAAGGTGCAAGAGAAGAAATAACAAAGCAAGGGAATGCACAATAAGTGATCAAATACTGAAGAGTGTAGAGAAATAGAGCAACCATTGGCCACACTTACACAGATTCCTGAAGGTAGTGGATAAAGTGGTTAAGATAACATATGGGATGCCTTCTTCTATTGAGAAAGACAAATAATATAAGATCATGATGTTATGCAAGAATCTTATAAGTTACTTACTATATACAATGTCGCTATACTATTCCATAGAATGCTGGTCATCACATTGATTCCACTGGAAAGGATGTAGAGGAAATTTATAAAACTGTTACTAGAAATTAAGAATTTTAGCTATAAAGAATGTATTGAGAGTTTGGGATTGTTTTATTTAGAGCAAGGATGACTGAAGTAAGTTTCTTTCTGACTGTCAAATAGTGAGGGATCTTGCGACTAGTGGCGTGGTGGGTCAGTGGTTAGCACTGCTGCCTCCCAGTGCCAGGGACCCAAGTTCGATACCAACCTTGGGCGACTGTATGTGTGGAGTTTGCATGTTCTCCCTACGTTTGTGTGATTTCCTCCAGGTGCTCCAGTTTCCTCCCACAACCCAAAGATTTGCAGGTTAGGTGGATTGGTCATGCTAAATTGCCCATAGTGTAAAGGGATGTGTAGGTTAGGTGCATTCATCAGGGGAAAAGTTGAGTATTAGGGTAGGGGAATGGGTGTGGGTGGGATACTCTTCAGAGGGTCTTTGTGGACTTCCTGGGCCAAACGGCGTTTCCACACTGTCGGGATTCTATGAATCTATTCTATGAGACTGTGAGTGGGAAAGCTGAGTTACCCTTAGCAGAGAGGTCACCAACAAGGGCAAACAGGTTCAAATAAAATAGTAAGAAATGAAAATACTAGGAATCAGTATATTAATCAGTGAGTAAAAAAAAAATCAAAAACCTTGAGTTATGTAGCTGAGAAGGGATATATGTGATATAGTAATCTCTTACAGAGAGAGAGAGGAAGAAAGGACATGTAGTGAGGTGAATGATAGACTGCCAGGAAGAAGGAGGAAGCCTGAATACAAGGTGGAAGGATGAAATGGCAAGAAACTTTAATACAGCAGAACTAAAGGAAGAATGGGTCACTAACAGGAGGAGGTGAAGATTGGTGATCATCCAGCTTTGTGGTGATCCCAAGTCAAAAGCGAGATGTTGAAGGAATAAGATTATGAAAACATTGAAGAGAAATATTTATATCCAGAGCATGAGAGAAGAGATGGGGTCTTGAACTCACTGCCTTAAAATATAATTAGACAGATGCATTCATAATATTCATAAAATGCTAGGAAATGCACTTAAAACTATGGACCAAGAGCTGTAAAGTTTCATTAGACTTAATAGCTGTTTTTCAGCTCAAATAGACACAATGGACAAAATTTCCATTCCTTTAATGTAAATTTCTATGTTTTTAAATTTGTGACTTCACTAACATAAGCCAGTTGATGTCTGTGAGAGTCAGCTTCAAACAGATGAGGAAGAGTCAGATACCAGTGACGAAATATTCATGTACACTGGAATGATAATGGGGGGATCGGCAGTTGGAAAAGCTTTGTTGGAGGTGTGTTGGTTCCATGTGGATAAGAGTGGAGCTGTGCTAAATCAGTCCCACAAAACTGGGTGACAAAGAAAATCAATATTGCCAGCATTGTTTACCATGTCAAATACTGCAGTAAGATTACAGAGAACACAATTCAATCCTAATTTAGCTCAGTTCTGTGGACAGAGGTTAGTTCACATCAGCTGTAAATGTGGTAGGACCAAATACGCAGGTGAAATGTTTAGCTTAAGCCCAATGCTTGTGGAATGTAGAATAGCCTCTGTGTGCCAAAACTCTTGGCATTTGTGAGATTAAATAACCAGAATAGTTGGTAAGTTTATTGCGTTATTTTTCAAACTTTTTAGTGATTTATATGTTTCTTTTTCTAGCAGTACATAAACATTTGAATAAATCAACAACTTGTAATTGTATGGTGGTTTAAAGCAGAAAAATATCCAAAAGGGTTTTGCAGAGATGTAACCAGAGACAATATAGGGGTGGAGCTTTGTCAAAGACTATGACAATAGAGTGTATGAGCGGATTTAAAGGAATTGGAGAGGTTGAAACTTTATAGAGAGAATGTCAGCTGAGAGCATAGTTGTCAATGGAAGGATAAAGGATAGAGGGATGCATAAATAACCAAATTAATTAGAAAATGAAGTTTGTGGCTTGTATGTGTATTATAGACTGGAGCAAATAAAAATTATAGCTTAAATCAATATTAGCAAATTATTTAATAAATTTAATTGGTCCATTTTATAGTGTTTCTGATTCACTATGTTAGTTTGGAATTTTGTTATTATGATTTCAGTACTGAAAGCTGTTCATTTCTTGTTTGATATTATTTGTTACTTGCAGTCTGAGAATTTAATGGATAATTGGTAATTTGAAGCAATCACAAATTTTGTCCTTTCCATGTTTTCACTTTGAAAGTGTAAAACCTCTGAGGCCACACTTTCAAGGGTAACACCATCAAAATATGTAAGATTAAGAACTTGCACTAAAAGCTATCCTTCAAATTAAGAAATTTTCGGTATCATTTGCAATGAGACAGTTGAGTTCCCTAGCTCAAATTGTTGAGGTTTGGGATTTTAAAATATTATCCAATTTATATAGTCTAAGACGAATAAAAAATTTCCATATTTTTCATACAAATTTCATCACTGTTCCACATTTTGTGATCAGTGCCAATTAAATGGTGCTCATGTGTATTACATTGAGAGCTATCTACAGATGTTTGTGGGATTTGGCAGCAATTTACAGTAATTCGGTAACTGAAACAGTGCGGCATCCTCTACAGACAAGCTGGGACCACTTTGAATAATAATAAGTACCAATACAAGTAGTTGTACTTAACATTTCCACAATTCTTTTTTTTTATTATAAATTTGTAATGCCCTGTTTTGTCACCATTTCAACATTAATATCAATTGTGTAATTTTCTGAATTCATTCATGGGATTTGGACATCACTGGCTAGGCCAACTGTTAATCTGATCTCCAGTTGTCTGAGATGTTGGTGGTGATCTGCTTACTTGAAGCACTGCAGTCTATGTTGTGTCGCTACAGTGATGTTAGGGAGAGATTTTGGAGAATTTGATGAATTGAGAGTAAATTATTAGCAATATAGTTCCAAGTGAGGATGGTGAGTGACTCAGAGGAAAATCTGCAGGTGATGATGTTTCCATTAATCTGCTGTCCTTGTCCTTCTAATTGGCGGAGGCCATTGGTTAGAAAAACACAATTGAACAAGTTTGTGTAGGTGCTACATACATAATAACACACATCATGCCATTGCTTTGAGTTTTTTTTCACAATATATTGACACAGTGGAGCTGAAAGGAAGAAACAGAGACTCAGAATTTAAAGATGGAAGAGAAAGAAAGATCCAGAATTAATTAGAAAAAAATGGAGAAAAGGGCCTAAAATTGAAAGAGAGGAAGGCAAGGAAAAATTCAAGAATTAAAAAATGAGAAAGAGAGAAAGACTGAGAATTGAAAAAGGGCAAGTGTGACAGAGTGAAAAGGAAGAAAGAGGCAGTTTGAAAATAAGCCATACGTGCCCAGCAAGTTATGGTTGTGAGTCTGTTGTGTTGGAGTAAGGAGAACTATTATCATTTCAACTGTAAATTTGTGTTTCTGTGACATTAGTGAGATATTGTATTATGTACGCTATTTTACTGAGGGATTACGCATGTACATGCTAAATATTATACTATACAGTTTTGTTTTACAGGCAAGAAATGTCCTAAGGAGTCCATTTGTGGCTGCATGCATGTTTCACTTAATGTTATTACACTTAAAGCTACATTTCTTAGGAGAGCAATCATAGCTCAATGGAGGACTACAAATATCACACTGAAGAATTTTTATTGAGGCACATGGAGTCTAAACCAGCAGGTATAAAAATGAGTATTTAATTCATGATAATTCATTATATTAAAACAAAGGTAAAATTGGGAGAGATAAAAGGGACAGGACGAAAATGTAGATTAAAGAATTGTTTAAATCTTACTCAATAATTAAAGTCTGAAAGAATGAGTGCACACTTTCAGTGCCACAGAGATTACTTGTTAGTGATTAGAATGAACTGCACAATTAACATGCATTTACCTTTGAATAGACACATTCTAATATGATCTTGCATTTTGAGTGTATACCTAAATGAACCAACTGTATCAGTGAGGTACCACTGTGGCATATTGAGCTATTTTCTTGTCCAGCTTTGTTTCCACCCTATAAAACAGATTACACAAATATGACTACAGTTGAAAAATGTTAAAGCAGTTTTTCATTGTGACATTATATTCGTAAGTTTTTATTGAGGTCTATGAATTCAAAGATTCACAAACACAGTTAAGTAATTGTTTTTCCTCTTTTTGATCAATGCATGGTATATGTACCATCAATAAAGCAATATAAAAGCAAGATACCTAATGCAGACCTAGCAAAAATACTTGTAGCTCTTATGATCTATGCAATTTATAGCCATAGTGTCCTCATAAATTCAGTGCTATTACCCATATACACAACTGTCCAATTTGAGAAATTCAAGATGATGGTAGGATTTTGCTGTTGAAATAAGATTGACACTATCAGTGCTCACCTTTGTAATGGTATAAATCTCACAATCAGTCCAGGAGTATGCAAACGTTTGGCTAAATGTGCAAATGAGGAATCTGATCTCAAATTGCCTTAGTCCTCCAGAGAACGTATGAACAAGACCCCAAACTACCTGAATAACTCATTGGCCTGATAATAAAAATGCTGGAGATCACAGCAGGTCAGGCAGCATCCATGGAGAGTAAACAAACTAATGTTTCAAGATTAGTTTCAACCAGATGACTCTTCCTCAGGTCATTTTGATTCGAACTGTTAGCTTACTTTATGTCCATGGATGCTGCTTGACCCGTTGTGATCTTCAACCTTTTTTTTGCGCTCAGTTCAGATTCCAGCATTTGCAGTAATTTGCTCCTAACTCATTGTCCTGGGTAGACTTTGGAAGCAGCACAAGACATGTTAAAGCAGTTTTCTGATTAGCATGAATTTGCAAACTATGCATTGCAGTAGGGTGGTTAAAACAAATGTATTACCACTGGTAAGGACGGTGATAGAATGTGTGAAAGTTACTCAGTCATATCTGTCAGTTTACTGCTGTGATTCCAGAGTGGAGAAAAACTCAGCAATAGTTAACAAGCCTGGCAATTCAGCAGCTGGTGCACAAATCTGTTTCTCTGAATAATTTTGTGATTTTGAAATACATAATAAAATTAGCAACTAGAATGCTAGATAGTTGATTTTAATTTTTAAAACTCGCCACTGGTTCTTGAAGCATATACCAAGCACCTGTTCTGGGTGTATGACGTGCAATGCTATCACAGCTGCAGTCAAGTGGAAGACAAAGGAGATAGCAGCAGGAACATTATCAGAAGACATTCTTCTTTCCTGAAGCCTCCTTTGATATCTACATGCATTGACATCCTTCAGGTTCATGCATGCTTGGCTGCTCAGCGATTATATAGATAATTAGTAATCTGCCAACTCAGACCAGGAACCATATGAACTCTGAAAGAAGGGGACTTAAGTGGTAATTATAGCTTACACATGAAGTGGTTGATGGTATAATCTTCTTCATGTGCAAAACCACAATGTTATTCTATGAGGTACTTGTGCATGAACAAAATTTATACACATTTTATTTACAATGATAGGTTGTTGAAGAAGCATCCATTTCTGTGAAAAGTTTTGTTTTATTTTTGAAGAGTGCTACAAAATCTTATCAGGACTTATACACTTAATAGAAAGGTCCTAGGGAGTGTTGCTGAACAAAGAGACCTTGGAGTGCAGGTTCATAGCTCCTTGAAAGTGGAGTCTCAGGTGGATAGGATAGTGACGAAGGCGTTTGGTATGCTTTCCTTTATTGGTCAGAGTATTGAGTACAAGAGTTGGGAGGTCATGTTGTTGCTGTACAGGACTTTGGTTAGGCCACTGTTGGAATATTGCGTGCAATTCTGGTCTCCTTCCTATCGGAATGATGTTGTGAAACTTGAAGAGTTCAGAAAAGATTTACAAGGATATTGCCAGTGTTGGAGGATTTGAGCGATAGGGAGAGGCTGTACAAGCTGGGGCTGTTTTCCCTGGAGCATAGGAGGCTGTGGGGTGACCTTGTAGAGGTTTACAAAATTATGAGGTGCGTAGATAGGATAAATAGATAAAGTCTTTTCCCTGGGGTCGGGGAGTCCAGAACTAGAGGGCATAGGTTTAGGGGAGAAGGGAAAGATATAAAAGAGATCTAAGGGGCAACTTTTTTATGCAGAGGCTAGTACGCGTATGGAATGACCTGCCAGAGGTTGTGGTAGAAGCTGGTACAATTGTAACATTTAAGAGACATTTGGGTGGGTATATGAATAGGAAGGGTCTGGAGGGATATGGGCCAGGTGCTGGCAAGTGGGACTAGATTGAATTGGGATATCTGGTCAGCATGGATGAGTTGGACTGAAGGGTCTGTTTCCATGCTGTATATCACTATGACTCTATAACTCTATAACTAGTTTCTCATATATGAGGAATTGCCTGCCGCGGTCTTGTAGAGGTGGACAACTGTAAATTTGGTGTTGTCATCATTGTAGTAGCATAAAGCCAAGCTCACCACCAACTACTAGTCACCCCTACATCAAGAGTGATTTAATAACATTGTTTTGAGTACATATTGTGCAGTCAGCCTCCTGTTTTTAAAAGCCGAGTTTTTGTGGGTGTTGGGTCAGGATGCCCTGAAACTCAATCCTTAAAAGGGAATGGAAGTCGTTAAGCAGGGAATTCAATTTCTGCTGTTTGACCACAAGTATCTAGTGGCAGTGTCCAAGACACCCTAGTGTACCAGCCTCCTGCTTGCTGCTGTGATGAACAAGCCCGTTGTGTAGTAATACGCCCCTTGCTGCCCACCTAATTCCTTCTTTGCCTTATGTTTTTCTATATTTCGGACACTGCATAACTTCTGTCTGTGCAATCACAGCATGAGGAGCAGTAAAGACACATTTATGCTTTGGGCAGGAATTTTAAATCCCAATGGGGATGGGGCCAGAGATGAGTGAGCACAAAAGTTTGCACTACTGTTTGACATGCCATTTTGCTGACACCATCTTGCTATGGACTATTTCTCAGAGGCAGGCTCAAAATCAATAGAGTTACCTGCCCACAAGTGGCTGGAGCTCAATTAAAGGCCTATTGTTTGAGGCTGACTGGAATTGTTAGTAGGGTATCTCAGCTCTCCTGTTACATTAGGCACTAGGTCAGTTGCAGGGAAGTGGCTCCTGAGTGCATGTATGTGTGCCAGACATTTCTTTCAAAAAGGAGAAAGTGAGGACTGCAGATGCTGGAGATCAGAGCTGAAAAATGTGTTGCTGGAAATGCTCAGCAGGTCAGGCAGCATCCAAGGAGCAGGAGAATCGACGTTTCAGACATAAGCCTGAAGAAGGGCTTATGCCCGAAATGTCGATTCACCTGTTCCTTGGATTCTGCCTGACCTGCTGCGCTTTTCCAGCAATACATTTTTCATTTCTTTCAAAAAGACAGTGCCTCTTTAAGTAATAAGCTCAATAACTGATATCCCATAAAATAATATTATATTGTAATGGGCAAAACATTGCCAAAGTTCTAACAAACAAATCAAGACATTAACCAGTGTAACTTCAGAGGTAAGGAGATATATGATGATGTACTGTTGAGGTTTTGTTAATTAAGGCTAGATATATTGCCTAAAAATTGTGAAGGAATGCTTGTGGGTAGTCATCATAGCTATACTTTGTGTATCTTGCTGGTAAGTCACTGGCAAGTGCTGTTAAAGGACCATGGTGATGGTAATTTGTCTTCCTACCAAATTATAAAATGGTAAAATTTACACATATGTCATGAGGGGGTATTTTAACCAGCACACGGTTTCCTCAGACCAGGGAAAACAATTGAGTTTCAAACTAAAAGGTGAAGCAACGTAGAAAGGTGATCTCAACCTAAAACAGGCAAACAGACAATGTAGATAGAAAGCTAGTCTAATTGAGAAATAGGAAGCTGAGAAAGCAATATAGGATGTGGTTGTCGGTAGCACTGGAAGAATCTTGAGAGATCCTGATGCAGAGGGATAGTAAAGTGTGGGGAAACATGGATTGAAGGGTAGGAGCAGCATTTTAAGGGTGAGAAACACAATAAGGTGATTAAGTGTTGGGGTAGGAGAAAGAAGAGTGTAACTGAATAAGGGAAGGGTGTAAGGACTTTGTTGTATCTGATGGCAGTAGGATCAGTAAAGAACATGAATATCAGGAATGTAGTGAAGAGACTGCAAATCTAAGCTGGACATTGAAGAACTCCATCAGCAATTTGGGGAGGTGGTGTTGGGTTAATAGCATCTTCTAAAGGGGGAGTTAAAGGGTGAAAGATTTGAAAGGAATGTTGGCATCAACAATCGTTTGCAATTGCATTTCTAAAAATATCCACAGAGTTTGCACAGGGTAAAAGATTGGGGCAAAGATCTGATTATATACGTTAGTGCACAGTGAAACTCAACTGAAGCATTTGAATGTTTTAAGGACCATTATGCTACTCCTCCTCCTTCACTTTCTGGACATACACCACTGATTATACATACTCTTCTGCAGAAAGAGCGGAGGTTATGAAAATAAACATGACACAGGCACCATCCTGAACTAAAAGATACAACCAGAGGTGTAATTGTCCATGCACTTTCACAAAGAATGTGGTATGGGGAAAAGTGAGAGTTAAAGATTCTGAATGAAAAGCGGTTCAGTGTGGTCAAACAGCTAGAGGTGTTGGAGGTCAATAAAGCTTTACCAGATGTGTGATACTCATGTAGTAGAACACAGTAGATTTTATTTGTCATTTCTACCATATACAACTGACACAGTAAAAAAACGAGATGGCATTCCTCTAGGAACAAGATGATACATGGATAGCACAAGCTACACGATCAAACAAAGGGCAGCATAAAGTGCAAAACACGCAAATTACAGTGTAATAAAAGAATCATAATTAATAGACATTGTTCTAACAACAACTCAAAGTCGTGCAAAGAATTTCAGCTAGAAAAGAGTCCAATCACACTGCGTGAAGGAGTCTGATGGCTTGGAGGAAGAAACTGTTGTACAGTCCGGCCGTAAGAGACTGAATGCTCCAGTATCTCCTGCCAGATGACAGGAGGGAGAGGATTTTGAGTGAGGGCTGTGTGGGGTCTTCCACAATGCTCTGAACCTTTGATATGAGATACACATCATGATAAATGTCCTTGCCCCACACAGCCTTTGGTGAGAAGTTATGTGATGTGTAGGTCAATTGGTTGGTGGTGCCTGATCTGCTGAGATTTGTCACTCATTTTCTCTCGTAGTTGCAAACCCCGCAGATAGGAAACAGTCAGTAGCAGTGTGCTGCCGATAGTACAAGATGGACAGGGGCAATGAGTGACAGATACAATTACAATGAAGCATGTGATGGAGATACCTGGTACCCAAGCTTATATGTAATAATTATGCAATGCTAAACTTACAATGATAACTCACAGTCATGGGGCATGAATCATTGAATAGACAATGGCATTTGTCCTGGTCATGAGCAAGAGCTATATTCAGTCTTGCCTCTGATTGCCATGAGCACTGACCTCGACAGCCATCTCCATCCAGGCTGTCTTGATGAGTCAGCATGGCCTCCTCTTGACATCCCTGGGAAACTGCACATGCCTTCTTTCACAGATGCCTTCAAATGCATTCCTATGAAGGCATTGCAAAAAGGAGGGGCTAACTGAGCTGAAGGCACTCTCGCTTGTCAGCCCACTTCCACACTTCATCTTAGAATTGAAAATAAAATATTGAATGATTCTCCGTGTTGCAAATTTCTATTATTACCCTGGGGAATAATAGAACCAACAACTGGAAAGCAGAAAATAAATCAACAGAACAATCATCCCAAGTTCCAATGACACAATAACATTGAAACAAAGTACTGTGGATCCAGGAAATCTGAAATAAACCAAAGAAGTGCTGTAGAACCTCAACAGGTCAGACAACATCTGTGGAGAATGAAACCGAATTAAAGGTTCAAGCCCAATGGATGTTCCTCAGTTCTGAGAAGAAGACATTGGTCTTGAAACATTAGCTCTGTTTTGCTCTTCACGGATGCTGCCAGATCTGCTTAGTTTCTCCAGCACCGTCTGCTTTTATACTTGTTGCACAAATCCTGACTTCTGGTTACAGACTAATAAATGGGAAAATCTGTCGAACTGATTTAAAACAGGTAAATTATCTGTTTTAAAAATTCTTCAGTTGTGCAATTATTAATTCAAGGATTTTTTTGTGCTAAACGCAGACACCCAACAGTCTGATGTTCAGATACTTGTCAAAGCATGTCACAGTATGAGCTCATTCTAGCATGGGGTGGATGATTTGTTGCTTTGGCAACAAACTACGCCAATTTCTCATCAATCAACAGGAGGCAAATATCAATTGGGTGTATTTGATATGTGCATCCTAAGATCTCTTACATGAGGTGCTGTTGGCAGTTTAATCAGTGCCAAGCACTGAATAACTATCATGGCCATCAACAGATTGCATCGGCAGCACAGCAAGCCTCTGTATCTGTGTTTCACTCAAATAACATCATGCAAATATTCAGTCTTGAAGAATTAACTAAGAATTTAGCTAATCTTGTTCAAATTTGACTGACTCATCATTATATTGTTTCTGTTATTTCATAATCTTATTACAATTTCTAAAATTAAATTAATACTCAGCTCTTATTAGAAAAATTATTTCTGATTAATGTGCTGAATTAATGTAAGATCATCAAGAACATAAGAAAAAAGAGCAAAAATTAGGCTATTCAGCCCATTCAATCATGGCCGATAGGATTTTCAACCCCATTTTCCCACTTCCTCCCCATAACATTTGATCCTCTTGGCAATCAAGAACTCACCTATCTCTGTTTTAAATATATTCAATGACCTGCCCTCCACAGCCTTGTGTGGCAATGAATTCCACAGATTCACCACTCTCTGGCTAAAGAAGTTTCCCCTTCTCTCCATTCTAAAGGGTCTTCTCTTTGGTCCTATGCTATGCCCTCGGGTCCTCATGTCTTCTGTCAATGAAAACATCTTCCCAATGTCCGCTCTGTCCACGTCATTCAGTATTCTGAAAGTTTTGATCAAATCGCACCCCCGCTCCCCCCACCCTCACCCCCCCATCATTCTAGACTCCATTGGGTATAGTCCCAGAGTCCTGAAACATTCCTCATATGTTAAACCTTTCATTCCTGGGATCATTCTTGTGAACCTCCTCTGGACCTGCTCCATAACCAATACATCCTTCCTGAGGTATGGGGGCCCAAAATTGCTCACAATACTCTAAATATGGTCTGACTAGAGCCTCATAAAGCCTCAGAAGTACATCCCTGTTTTTATATTCTAGTCCTCTCGAGATGAATGATAGCATTGTTTTTGCTTTTCTAACTATTGACTGAATCTGCACGTTTACCTCAAGAGACATCTGAACTGGAACTCCCAAGTCCCTTTACACTTCAGATTTCTAAATCTTCTCCCCATGTATTGAATAGACCATGCCTCTATTCTTCTTATCAAAGTGCATGACCCCACACTTTCCCACATTGAATTCTATCTGCCACTTCTTTGCCCACTCTCCTAACCTTTCCAAATCCTTCTGCTGCCTCCTTGCCTCCTCAATACTACCTGTCCCTCCACCTGTATTTGTATTATCTGAAAAGTTAGTCAGAAAGCCCTCAGTTCTTTCATCCAGATCATTAATGTATAAAGTGAACTGAGCCCCAACACTGAGCCATGCAGAACACCACTAGTCACTAGCTTCCATCATGAGAAGGACACTTTTATCCCCACTCTCTGCTTTCTGCCAGACAGCTGAGTTTCTATCCATTCTAATACCTGGCCTCTATCACCATGGACCCTTATCTTACTCAACAGCCTCCTATGCGGCACCATATCACAAGCCTTCTGGGAGTCTAGATGGATAACATCCATTGTCTCTCTTTGGTCTCACCTGCTCATTACCTCTTCAAAGAATTCCAACAGATTTGTCAGGTTTGACCTCCCCTTGATGAAACCATTCTGACTTTGCCCTATTTTACCATGTACTTCCAAGTATTCAGAAATCTCATCCTTCACAATGGATTCAAAAATCTTACCAATGACTGAGATCAGGCTAATCAGCTGTAATTTCCTTTATTTTGCCTTGATCGTTTCTTAAACAGAGCAATCAGGGACAGCATAAAAGCAAAAGAGAAATCATGTAATGTGGTGAAGAGCAGTAGGAAGCCAGAAGATTGGGCCGCCTACAAAGACCAACAGAGGACAATGAAGAAAGAAATAAGGAGGGAGAATATTAAGTTTGAGGGTTAGATAGCTAGTAATATTAGGAAAGATTGCAAGAATTTCTTTAGCTATTATAAAGGGCAAAAGAGAGGCAAAGTGGACATTGAGCCCTTGGAAAATGATGTTGGAGAAGTAGTAATAGGGGACAAAGAAATGGCTGAGGACCTGAATAAGTACTTTGCGTCAGTCTTCGTGGTGGAAGACATGAGTAATATTCCAAAAATTCCAGAGAATCGGGGGCAAGAGATGAGTAGAGTGGCCATCACCAAGGAGAAGATGCTAGAAAAACTGAAAGGTCTGAAAGTCGATTAATCACCTGGACCAGATGGGCTACACCCTAGTGTTCTGAAGGAGATAACTGAAGAGTTAGTGGAGGCTTTAGTGGTGATCTTTTAGGAATCACTGGAGTCAGGGAGGGGCCCAGGGAACTGGAAAATCACTAATTTACAATGGTAAAGGAAAGAAATTTAGGAGGGATTACTTTATATTCAAAACATGACACAATTTTATCCTGAAAGTCAATAGATTTAATCATGTCTTGTCCATCATATATTAATTATCAACAAAGAAAGACAAGTTAATGACTCTTCTTACTAGATCACTTCATGATATCATGAAGGAGGATTCTTATAGAGAATTTACATTAGAAATGATGAAGGATGTAACTTCAGACTGACCTAAAAGATAATTGGGAAACACTAACTGTCTTGGTTCTGTTTAGTGCTTTTCCACTATAAGATATGAAAATATTTCAATGTAATCTGTTGTACATTTTTTTCTCTGGTTTAGTTACCCTTTAAATAGTGAAGTAATTATTATAAAGTGCTAGTTTTTTGACCAAGTTAGGTTCAATCTCATGTAAAAACGGAATGCAGCAGTAGATTTCTCATGAGTGGCTTATTTTAATTACTATCCAACAGGGGAATAGTGATAACTGGAGCAGAAAGTTCGAGGCTCTTAGCACAGATCGGTAAGTTCAAGTTATATATTTTATACATAAATGATATATGGTTTGATGGCAAATCTCTGGAAATTTGTCTTTAATATGCATTCTAATCATTTGTGAAAAATAGGTCATATAACTGATGCAAGCAGCATCTGTTATTTGTTACACTTGCATGTGTGGCGGCACGGTGGCACAGTGGTTAGCACTGCTGCTTCACAGCGCCTGAGAGCCGGGTTCATTTCCCGACTCAGGTGACCGACTGTGTGGAGTTTGCACGTTCTCCCCGTGTCTGAGTGGGTTTCCTCTGGGTGCTCCGGTTTCCTCCCACAGTCCAAAGATGTGCGGGTCAGGTGAATTGGCCATGCTAAATTGCCCGTAGTGTTAGGTTAGGGGTATTGGTGGGTCGGTGTGGACTTGTTGGGCCGAAGGGCCTGTTTCCACACTGTAAGTAATCTAATCTTGTCTTTTAATTTCTAGGAGCTTTGTTACAGCAAATTGTTGGAAGTTGGACAGCAAGATGGCAAATAATCTCTATATAATATATATTTAGAAAGCATTTATAACTTACTTTCTGGAAATGTTATGAAACATCTCTGGGGTAGCCGGGACTCGAATTGGATCTTCTAGTCCAGCAACAGATACACTACCACTGCACCAGAATACCCAGCAAGCTTGGTGAATCCTGTATAAGTGGCTCAAGCAACAACATATCTCCTTAACCATTCCAATTGAAAAATTGCTAAAGACCAGATGATAAGCGCTGCTGGCCCAGAAGTGTCAGTTTGAAGAATGAATTCAATATCAAATCTGGTAGGTAATTAGACACAGTGCATCAGAAACTCTGGTTATTTTTGTCCATTAGGGAGAGACAATTGGTGATTTAGTTTGTGAAAACCAGTCCACGTCAAGTAGAGGATATACAAGGACGCAGGCCTCTGTGAATTGTACATTCACCACAAGGATTAAGCCTGTACTCTGTGAGTTATTCTAGATTCCATTTTCAGCTGTTTCACCAACTGAACTAACCAATCCCAATCAAATTTGCTAAAAAAAATAACAAAATGAAAACAGAGAAC
Organism: Hemiscyllium ocellatum; assembly: GCF_020745735.1. Classification (NCBI taxonomy): domain Eukaryota; kingdom Metazoa; phylum Chordata; class Chondrichthyes; order Orectolobiformes; family Hemiscylliidae; genus Hemiscyllium; species Hemiscyllium ocellatum. Next base: position 48,535,607 of record NC_083412.1, read on the forward strand.
ATAGAATAGATTAAGAGGGAGGAAAGAAAGGGTCAGGAGAATATGTATTGGAGAAATATAATTTAATTAATTTACATCTTTAAACTATCCTGTCACAATTAAATGTGGGAGGAATAAAGTTGAGCACTTAAAAGTTAATTTTCAGAATCAGACAGGTTGTTTGTTAGTAATTTAGACCTAGCGCACCATTAAAAGGATACTTAGAATGAAATGAACAATGGGAAATAATACAAAACACTGATGATGCTTGTAGTCTGAAAAGTTGACTGGCAACTGGATGAATCGAGTACTGTCTCTCATTCAGCTGCTGCTACCTTCAACAAGAAATTGACTAAAATCTCTACATTTCCATTTCACCTGGGATTTACATCAATATACAAACAATATGCAAACAAACTTAACAAGGAAATTCTCACCTCAGTACCTTTCCATATTAAATCATTGTCAATTAGCATAAAAGTGGTGCAACTCATTATGTAGAAAGTCTAAGTCTGGATAGTTATTATTTAAAATTTATGAAAAATCATTATATCTAGAACTCATTTCATTTATTTGATTTTATTTTGCTTTCTGTAACCTTCAAATCCGTTTAACTATTTTATCTTTCCTACCCTCTGTACATTTTATTCTGCTTTCTCCTTCTGCTACACCTTGAAAAGACTCCATATTAGTCGCACATGATTTCCCCTTCAGAGCTTCCTCCTGGCTCTTTCTAAGTAATTTGCCATTTCCCATTTCACTATGAAATTTAACCATAGAGTCATAGAGATGTACAGCTTGGAAACAAATCTTTCAGTCCAACCCATCCATGCCGACCAGATATCCCAACCCAATCTAATTCCACCTGTCAGCACCTGGCCCATATCCCTCCAAACCCTTCCTATTCATATAACCATCCAAATGCCTTCTAAATGTTGCAATTGTACAAGATGCCACTACTTCCTCTGGCAGCTCATTCCATACACGTACCACCCCCTGCGTGAAAACGTTGCTCCATCGGTCTCTTTTATATCTTTCCCCTCTCACCCTAAACCTATGCCCTCTAGTTCTGGACTCTCCAACTCCAGGGAAAAGACTGCCTATTTACCCTATCCATGTCCCCCATTATTTTGTAAACCTCTATAAGGTCACCCCTCAGCCTCCAACACTCCAGGGGAAACAGCCCCAGCCTGTTCAGCCTCTCCCTATCGCTCAAATCCTCCAACTTTGGCAACATCCTTGCAAATCTTTCCTGAACCCTTTCAAGTTTCACAACATCTTCCCGATAGGAAGGAGAACAGAATTGCATGCAATATTCCAATAGTGGCCTAACCAATGTCCTGCACAGCTGCAAAATGACCTCCCAACTCTGTACTCAATACTCTGACCAATAAAGGAAAGCATACCAAACACCTTCTTCACTATCCTATTTACCTGCGACTCCACTTTCAAGGAGCTATGAACCTACACTCCAAGGTCTCTTTGTTCAGCAACACTCCCTAGGACCTTAACATTAAGTGTATAAGTCCTGCTAACATTTGCTTTCCCAAAATGCAGCACCTCGCACTTATCTGAATTAAACTCCATCTGCCACTTCTTAACCCATTGGTCCATCTGGTCAAGATCCTGTTGCAATCTGAGGTAACCCTCTTCGCTGTCCACTACACCTGCAAATTTGGTGTCATCTGCAAACTTACTAACTGTACCTCTTATGGTTGCATCCAAATCATTTATGTAAATGACAAAAAGTAGAGGACCCAGCGCCGATCCTTGTGGCACTCCACTGGTCACAGGCCTCCAGTCTGAAAAACAACCCTGCACTACTAGCCTCTGTCTTCTATCTTTGAGCCAATTCTGTATCCAAATGGCTAGTTCTACCTGTATTCCATGAGTTCTAACCTTGCTAATCAATCTCCCATGGGGAACCTTGTCGAACGTCTTACTGAAGTCCATATAGATGACATCTACCACTCTGCCCTTATTAATCTTCTTTGTGACTTCCTCAAAAAACACAATCAAGTGTATAAGACATGATTTCCCACACACAAAGCCATGTTGGCTATCCCTAATCAGTCCTTGCCTTTCCAAGTACATGTACATCCTGTCCCTCAGGATTCCCTCCAACAACTTGCTCACCACCATCATCAGGCTCATTGGCCTATAGTTCTCTGGCTTGTCTTTACCACACTTCTTAACCATGTTTACCAACCTCCAGTCTTCCGGCCCCTCACCTGTGACTATTGATGATACAAATATCTCAGCAAGAGGCCCAGCAATCACTTCTCTAGCTTCCCACAGAGCTCTAGGGTATACCTGATCAGGTCCTGGGGATGTATCCACTTTTATGTGTTTCAAGACATCCAGAACTTCCTCCTCTGTAATCTGGACACTTTGCAAGATATCACCATCTATTTCCATAAGTCTATATCTTCCATATCCTTTTCCACAGTAAATACTGATACGAAATACTCATTTAGTATCTTCCCCATTTTCTGCAGCTCCACACAAAGGCCGCCTTGCTGATCTTTGAGGGGCCCTATTCTCTCCCTAGTTATCATTTTGTTCTTAATGTATTTGTAAAAACTCTTTGGATTCTCCTTAATTCTATTTGCCAAAGCTGGATTCTCCTTAATTCTATTTACCAAAGCTATCTCATGTCCCCTTTTTGCCCTCCTGATTTCCCTCTTAAGTGCACTCCTACTTCCTTTACACTCTTCTAAGGATTCACTCGATTTATCCTGCCTATGCCTTACATACACTTCCTTCTTTTTCTTAACCAAACACTCAGTTTCTTTAGTCATCCAGCATTCCCTATACCTACCAGCCTTTCCTTTCACCCTGACACGAATATGCTTTCTCTTGATTCTCGTTATCTCATTCCTGAAGGCTTCCCATTTTCCAGCCGTCCCTTTACCTGTGAACATCTGCCCCCAATCAGCTTTTGAAAGTTCTTGCCTAATACCATCAAAATTGGCCTTTCTCCAATTTAGAACTTCAACTTTTAGATCTGGTCTATCCTTTTCCATCATTATTTTAAATCTAATAGAATTATGGTTGCTGGCCCCAAAGTGCTCCCCCACTGACACCTCAGTCACCTGCCCTGCCTTATTTCCCAAGAGTAGGTCAAGTTTTGCACCTTCTCTAGTAGGTATATCCACATACTGAATCAGAAAATTGTCTTGTACGCACTTAACAAATTGCGCTCCACCTAAACCCTAAACACTATGGCAGTCCTAGTCTATGTTTGGAAAGTAAAATCCCTGACCGTAACCACCCTATTTTTCTTACAGATAGCTGAGATCTCCTTACAACTTTGTTTCTCAATTTCTCTCTGACAATTAGGGAGGCTATAATACAATTCCAATAAAGTGACCATCCCTTTCTTATTTCTCAGTTCCACCCAAATAACATCCCTGGATGTATTTCCGGGAATATCCTTCCTCAGCACTACTGTAATGCTATCCCTTATCAAAAATGCCACTCCCCCTCCTCTCTTGCCTCCCTTTCTATCCTTCCTGTAGCATTTGTATCCTGGAACATTAAGCTGCTAGTCCTGCCCATCCCTGAACCATGTTTCTGTAATTGCTATGATATCCCAGTCCCATGTTCCTAACCATGCCCTGAGTTCATCTACCTTCCCTGTTAGGCCCCTTGCATTGAAGCAAATGCAGTTTAATTTATTAGTCCCACCTTGTCGCTGCCTGCCCTGATGGTTAGACTCACTTCTGTTCTCAACTGTACCAGTCTCAGCTTGATCTCTTTTCTTACTATCTCCCTGGGTCCCAACTCCCTCCCCCCCCACCTTGCTAGTTTAAATCCTCCCGAGCAGCTCTCACAAATCTCCCTGCCAGTATATTAGTCCCCTTCCAATTTAAGTGCAATCCGTCCTTCTTGTACAGGTCACTTCTACCCCAAAAAAGATTCCAATGATCCAAAAATGTGAATCCTTTCCCCATACACCAGTTCCTCAGCCATGCATTCATCTGCTCTATCCTCCTATTCCTGCCCTCACTAGCTCGTAGCACTGGGAGTAATCCAGATATTACTACTCTTGAGAATCTCCTTTTTAAATTTCTGCCTAACTCTCTGTAATATCCCTTCAGAAACTCAACCTTTTCCCTTCCTATGTCTGTGTTCCAATGTGGACAATCACCTCTTGCTGGTCCCTCTCCCCCATGAGAACATTCTGCACCCTCTCTGAGACATCCTTGATTCTGGCACCAACCAGACAATAGTTTCTGGAAAGTTCTCCACAACTGAAGTTAAATTTCCAGGTTTGTAATTGCTGGACTTACTCTTGCAACTCCTGTGAACAAGAACATAACATCTGCCAATTGCATTACTCAGGAATCTCCTCTAAGTCAATGAAAGACTGGAAGATTGTAACCAGTGCCCTTCATTTCCACTCTCACTTCTTTCAATATCCTTGGATCATCTTATGTGATCCAAAGGCCTTGTCAGCTTTGAGTAGTGATAGTCTAACCAACACTTCATTCTTATCAATTTTGAACCCATCTAGTGACCGAGTGGTCTTTGCTATTGCCATGGCTGGAAACATTGCTTTTTCCTCACTAACTTTTCAGAAAATCTCAGGATGCTTGACTATCAGTTGTAGTTTTCCTGGGGTCCCTATTTGTGTAGCAAGATTAGACATTGAATAATGTCTCTTGATAGCACACAGGAGGCATTTGCAAAACTGGTTACACCGACTTTAATTAACCATGTGCCTTTTCAAATAATTTTATATGGTAGTCTGATTGTATTCCTAAGTGAGCAACAATATTTCCTTCCTCATGGTATCTTTGTTATTATAATGAGATTTAAAGTTTGATAAACCCAAATAATATCTACAGGATAGAGTGGATATTAAAGTTAATGATAATTCTTTCAACATATACGTTCTAAAAGATGCTGACAATAAGACTCCACTGTTTTGAAAATATAGAACCAAATTGATGGTTAATAATTCTAAAGCCAGTAAAACACAGAAAAAATTGTGCTGCCATCTTCAATATTGCTTCATTAAAATACCAATTAACACCTAAAATGGACTGCATCCTTCTGGCACTTCTCAGAATTGCCAGGGGAAAATAAATGTCATTTCATATCTAAATTTAACAGCTATGCAATTTGCAGATAAGAATATCTCCATTTTAAAGATAACACAATTTGATTACTAATAAACTAAGAGGTACATAACCTTTAAAAAGAAACTGGAGAAGAATACAGAAAATCAGAGAACATCAGACTTCAGGGATTATATTTAAGAAAACACTTCTTAATCAATTATGATTGACCTACCTTTCACTTTTAACTTTCTGAGAAACGGAGGTGAAAACACTTGTAAATTTTAATATGTGGAACAAAAATGTTTAAATGCTTGTGTGCAAAAATGTACATGTTTTCTGTTCAAATGTAATTGCAGGAGGAGGCGTAGGTTCCTTGAATCTGTCCTTTCATTCAATTCCATCACAGTTGATCTCTACCAAATTCCTATTTTTCTATCTTTGATTCAGCATACATTTGTTCAAATTCATGTAAGATTATAAATGGAGAACTAGAATTTTTAAGAATTTGTCCACAGAATGTGAATATTATTAGTGAGACCCAGGATTTATTGTCCAGCCCTAATTGTTGTTGAAACAATAGTGGTAGCCATCTTCCTAAACTCTGCAGTCCTTGGAGGTAGGTGCATTCAAAGTGCTGTTAGGAAGGGAGTTCCACAAATTTGACCCACCTATGGTGAAGGATCAGCAAAGAGGTTTCAAGTAAGGATGGTGAGTGGCTCTGAGGAAAGTTGGAGCTTTTGGTTCCAATGCATTTGTTGCCCTTGTCCTTCTGTATGGTTGAGATTGTGGGTTTAGGAAGTGCTGCCAAAGAATCTTTGGTGAGTTGCTGCAGTGCATCTTGTAGATAGCGTATACTGCTGTCACCATGTACCGTTTGTGAAGTGTGTGAATATTGAAGGTGATGGATGGAGTTCTAATCAAATAAACTTTTTTGTCCAGGGTGATATTAAGGTTCTTGAGTTCCTCACAAGTTTCCAAGGTCAAATTTGGAATTTGATGTGTATGGATGCTTCTCTTTATTTTGGCATGTGGAAATCATATGTCTGATAATTGGCAATAAGGTCCTCACTGTCCCTGAATGCCTCAGATTGTGACACTGATGTCTGAGTTCTGGCGTTACACTTCGCAATTGTCAAGGATCCTTGGTGTAACTGTCCCACGATGTTCTGTCAAAGTGAAGTTGGACAGCTAGTAGTTCATCATACTGTAGCAGATCATCTAAAATATGAAAAGAATTCAGCTTTTCAAAATATGTTTTCATAGTCACACAACTGGTTTTTCGCATCAACCTTTAAAGCAATATCAATAGATATTGAGACATTCTTGTTTTCTGTTTTGTTCTTAACTAATCTGACCGTGGTAATTGCAACCTGTTGGCTATTAGGCTGAATACAAGACTATTTTCTTGAATTAAATCAGCATCATGAGTGGTTCCTCTCGAGGACAATCTGTCAGTGTTCACAATTTTTCCTGCACATAGGCTGTGCCACAAGCGAACCTAATGAGACAAATTCAAAAACAATGGATGGAATCTTACCAGACTCTGGATTAATGTGGGATAAGCGGTAAAATTGGGTGAGATGTACAGTGAGGCTCTTCTCAATGTTGTGATAATACTATGGCTTAAAGAGGTATATTTTGTTTTGTTTTATGAAGAGAGATTGAAACAAAGGCGCCAAATGATCTCATTGAAGGCAATAATGCAAACAGCTTGTGAGCCCTTGGGTTATATTTTTAAAAGTTGGAACAATAGAAACAGCAGTGTGACTCACACTTACAATAAGATTCAGCCAGTTGAATTCCTGGAAACAGGCTTTCTCATCTGATAAAGGAACAAAAGGTTGCTTCGATGATACTTGCAGGCCAAGGATCTAATTTGAAATCTCTTGCACGATCCTGCAGCATGACATTATTTCAAAGAGTACTTTTTCCTGACATCCTACTTAACATTTATTCCTCAACAATTATTGTACAAAGACAGATTTTCCACTCATTACACATCGCTATGTGCACAACTTTATTCTGTACTATTTAGTTGTAATTTTCCTGCAGGATAATAAGGATTACACTTGAAAAATGTTTCATTTACTGCAAAGCAATTTTGCAATATCTTAGCATTGCAAAGAAGCAGCATATAAAATAATTTCCCAATTGAGAGGAACAAAACAAAACTTGTCTTTATAGAGTCATAGAAATATACACCACGGAAACAGACCCTTCAGTCTAACTCATCCATGCTGACCAGACATCATAAATTAATCTAGTCCCATTTGCCAACATTTGGCCCATAACTCTCTAAACTCTTCCTATTAATATGCCCATCCAGATTCCTTTTAAGTGTTGTAAATGTGCTTGTCTCCACATTCAAAAGGCATCTATATAAGTGTATGAATAGGAAAAGTTTAGAGGGACATGGGCCAAATACTGGCAAATGGGACTAGATTAATTTAGGATATCCAGTCAGCATGGGCATGTTGGATTGAAGGGCCCTATATCTATGTTGTACATCTCTGTGACTCTATAATGACAAGTTATATTTTGTCCCTCACAATTTTGAAATTATTTTTCTAAAGAATGATCACGCATTTGTACCAGACAAGAGATATTTTACAATATTATTCCTCTTCTTTATTACCAGTTCTTCCCCGAATCATTTTTAGAGCATTGCTTCAATCATTTTCTTTAACTTCATGTATCACTGAACAATCACAAGCACAGTTGTGAATTCATATGTATTATGCATTTTTGAAAAGCATTGGCTATAGAAAACAGTAGCAAGACGATATTACTCCAAGTAAAATTCAGAAAGTCAATTTGTTCTCAGATAAAAGCATGCAAAATTTCTTGCAAAAAATATCTCCATATGTTTTGCAATGGCTCCTAAGTGTGTTTTCCAAAATGAGTTAAAAATGCATGTTATGGAACTGAATCTGAAGGATTGATCAAACAGTGTAAAAACCCATAGAGTATTATTAGGCAACTTGCACAGAATGATTGAATTTACCTGATAGTTTGATTTTATTGACAACACTCTTGTCAGTTATGAAGCAGAGTTAATGCCAGAGTTATTGATTGCTTTTTAATCAAATTTATCAGCAAAATGAGTTATTGTTATGTCCATAGTGTTTAATGTTATTATGGGTGTTTTATGTAAATCACGTCAGAAGTTAGATAATTGCTTTGATTTATTAGTTTACAAATGTATTAAGAATGATTCAAACAGGCTTTAGCAATTCTATCATGTTTGTGAAAAAACTGAATACACTCAGACAAAAATCTTAACTGGTTCTGGTCAGTAAGGTAAACGTGCCAATATTTGACGTATTGTTATCACAAGCTGAAATCAGTTGAGGACTTAGGTGTTTTATTCCTGCATTGTAAACTGTTGATCTTGCTGTCCAGCGATAAAACTAGGATGCTGAGGGCATCAATTTAATTGTCAGGTATACATTGTTATTTGAGCTTTGGGGAAGTGTGTTCATAGGTTCATGCAAAAGATAAAAGAATGTCTTGCTAATATTACAATACAATTAAAATGAAATGGAGTGATATCATGGTTCATTAATAATAATGAGAATAAATATGATTTTGACTGGCAAACAATTCTTTACTTATTATGGAATGACACAGCAAGTCTGGCAGCATCTTTGAAGTGAGAAGCAGCTAACTTTACAAATTGATGGCATTTTGTCAGAACCAGAAGAAGTTTGATGCATCAAATTGTAAGAATACAAAAACAGTGTAAGGGGAGTTGGGGGAGTTTAGGGAATAAAAATATTAAGGAGTGTCTGGCTTAGGGTGAAAGAGAGGAGTGATTAAATGGTAATGAGATGGTCCAACACACAAATGGACAGGATTAGAATAAAAAGTAACTTGAGAGGAGGTGTAAATTGGATTTGCAGAATAATTAACCTACAGTTTTTGCATGAAGGTATTGGGAGAAGAATTTATAAACTGAAATAGTAGAATCACTACTGAGTCTAGGAGTTTGCAAAGTGTTGAATGGAAATCTGAAGTGCTATTGATTGAAGGCAGAGTATGGTGGGATGGAAAATTTAAAAAGTAGGTTATCAGAAGCTTGTGGTAACACTTACAGAGTGAATGGAAGTGTGCCACAAAGTAATCATCCTAGCTGCATTCAGACTCCTCCATGTAAAAAAGAGATTACACTATGAGCAATGACTACATTATAAAAAATTGAAAGAAGTCCAAGAAAATCATGTCATCTGAAAGTAGTGTTTTGAGGTCTGACAGAAGAAAGTGTGGAGGCAAAAGGGAATTAAATGATACTGTGGGAAAGGAACAAGATGGAGGTAATTAAGGAGTACACAGGGTGAGAGTTGATTTAATTTTCTTTATTATTGTCACATGTACCAAGATACAGTGAAAAGTTCATAAGCCTGATAACAGTAGGGAAGAAGCTTTTCCATTGGTATGTATTTGAAACCTTCTGCATCTGCCTGATGGAAGAGGGTAGAAGGATGAATAACTGGGGTAGAAGTGGTCTTTGATTATGTTGGCTTCTTTCCTGAGACAGCAGGAAGTGTGATGGAATCAGTGGATGAAAGGCTGGTTTTTGTGATAGGCTGGGCTGTGTTTACAATTGTCCACAATTTCTTGTGGTCTTGGGCAGAGCTGTTGCCATACCCAGCTGTGATGCATCTGGATAGAATTTTATAGATGCTTTCTACAGTGCCTGTATAAAAGTTGGTGAGAGCCGTTGTGGACAGATCGAATTTCCTTAGCCTTCTGAGGAAGTAGTGGCATTGATGCGCTTTCTTGAATGTAGCGTTTACATGGATGGACTTGGATAGATCTTTTATTGAAAATTTCCAGGCATTTCTTTTTGTTTTCAGAACTTCAGCATTAGGAGTAATTTGTTACTGTGATTAGTTTGGGTAAGTTTTGCGTGACAGCTTTAATAATATGCACTTCAGCTTTGGCTGTCATTGGAACAATTATCCTGGTGGTATGGATCATCAAGAAAGAAATGGAAAAAGAAATGCAAAGCTAGGTAGTGTAAAAACATTTCTTGTAACAGCTCACTAAAATAGTCATAAGGATCACAATGAATAATTGAGCCTTGCCCCTAACATCTAATGAAGACAAAATGCAAACTTAATGTTTCCTGATCATCGCAATCACTCTAATCTGCAGACTGTAGCTTTGTGGGTACATGCCTCAGAATTGGATACTGGATGTCTGAGTTAGCTGACAGAGAGGACACTGGTAGAGTGACAGTGATGGGCTGGCAAATGATGCTAAATCTGAGAGAGAAAAGCAGATTTGTGTTCCACAGAGTTATTGCCACTTCCCTACATGGTGCTTCATGCTGCTGAACAGATGTTCAGCTGTGCAAGTTTAAGAGCGCATTAAGTGAAACATTGAGATTGCAAATGACACCGTTGGTGTGAAATAAACATTTGACTGTCTTCTATTATGATCTGCATGTGCCAGAGCACATTTCCGATACCTGCCCTAATGACGTATCCAAAAGATGAGCTGGAGTGACCCACACCAGCATTATTAAGTGCAACGAAATACCATTTTGCTACCAAACAGCTTCCATAAGTGCTCCACAACTGAATCTTGTGACATAGATTTTCAAATTCAACAATGAATATATTCATCACATTGTTAACTGGAAAAAAATGTTGTGTTAGTATTAACAACATTGCAAAGGAAATCTATAAGCAAATGAGCCAATGCAGCACATTTAAAACCGTCACTCTACGTGCAGTCATTTTCAGATCCAGAGATAAGCAACCACTTAAAGACACTGTGTTTCTCTGTAGATTATGGGGACAACAGATATATATCTGTTCATCAAAGAAAACAAAGCAACCTTATATTAATTAATTTTAGCTAAAGAATAGTTGTGGACTGGACAAAATTAACTCAATAACTCTGCAATGAAAAATCAATTCATGCAGTGGCTTCACAGTCAATGGAACTCACTGAACAGGAACCACAGAATGCTCACAGTATCTGGTCTGCACGTAAATCTATTCTAAATATATCTGTAAGCAAACTTAGTATTTCTCCAGCAGGTGTAAAAACTATTTTTTTAAATTTTTTCTGTATTTTTAATTATGGACTGAAATAGGAAAAGAACTAATTTAAGAATTAAGCAATGTTGAAGTATTACTGCCAAAGAGGTTTCACATAGTTATAACATTGTAAAGAAGGTTATATTGGTTGCATTCCAGTCAGTGCCTGAGGCATATATGCAAAGGCTTTGGATTTTATGGAAGCAGCCAGGGGAAACCTGAAATTGAAGTGGTTAAGTAATTTTGACAGATGGATATGAACATTAGAAGCTGAAGCCACATATGTAACCTTTAGGTTTTCTCTTAGAAGAATTTAGGAACTCACTATCTTCTGGAATAAGGATCGTCCACCACAGGGAAGGTGATCACAAACACCCTCCTTAACTGCTTCCTCCTAATAACTAAGGAGCTTCTTCTGAAGTTATTATGTGGATTCTATTGATCAAGATGTAGAGTGAGCATTATCTTCACAGCAAGGTAGAGACTAGCAGCATGCCCTCTTCAACAGCACAAAGGCTTTGACTTTGTCAACCAACATGGTCTATATAGTGTCCTCCTCCAATTTTAATGCCCATAAGTATTCATCACCATCCTACATTTTATTTTGCAATGTGCTTACAGTGATGCCCAGGCATTTAATTTATTCACAATAGTCTGTGAGTGTACTTTTCATCAAAGAATATCAACATTTATTGCAAATAATAGAAAAAAGAAATATTTTACATGATGAGTTAACTAGTTAAAATTGATTAATTATTACTAATATCAGAAATAAAGTTTCAACACTTTACCATCAACAATAATCTTACATTCACTCAATGCTGGCCTTCTGGTTAATATCGGTTCCTAAGATCTTTAAACCAACTGCCAACATAGCTAACCTTTTTTCTCAATGAACTTTCTTTCAATTCCTTTAAAGCAAGTTTGAAACATAAACACAGTGCTGGAGAAACTCAGACACAGCAGCACTTGTAAAAAGAGAAACAAGAACAAATGCCTTGAGCCCAGCATGGTTTTAAATTAGCTTCCAGAAATTTGTCTTTCTGCAGCTTTCTCATTCAAATATCAAAACACTCAGAACTCTTCTGTCTTGATTTTTCAGTTAAATTGCATGTTGCTCTTACAAGCTTAATAAAAGTAATAATAATATATCATGAGCCTTCTTCACAGTAGCATGTGCCATGTGCAACCTGTATTGTATGAAATATGTATGGTGTGCAATAATATGCAGTCTACAACAAATGTGATCCTAATTACTACATGGGGGAAAACATTTTCTGACCTATGTTTGTCATTTGATCTGTAAGTCCCTGCAACTTTATGACGATGACCATTTCTTGTGAGTACATGTATATATGAACTTTTTGGAAGGCCATAATTGATCTTGTCCTCATTTGATGTCTGGATTTTATTTTTCCTATAAATTATTATAGAAAATAGTAAACATTGTTTTCCATTTTCTTATTCCGTAGATATTGAATCTAAGTGGAGCATCCCTACCACTAGACTAACTCAGCATTATCTGCCCATTTCTATGTGTCATGTTTCTGAAGGGCCACAATTTTGAACCTTCAAACATATGTAGATTTTTTGAGTATGAACAAAAAATCTGATTTCTACAGAGCTTATCAAAAGTAGTAGCCAATGTATAAGTGCTAATAGGGAAGTTCCTATTAACACTCAGTTCTTATTTAGATTCTCCATTTTGTATAATTTCCATATGTTCTGACACCAATGTTCTAGAAAATATCTAAAAATTCACTCAGACTACTCAAGGCCACTGTGGCCAGTACAAGAATCTTACAGATAGAATGCCTGTTATTTGAATTGCTGAAATATCCTCCTAGATAAGATTATCTGAAATATTGTCTCATAGGCACCATCACCATAGATAAGAAAGGTCATATCACTGTCACCATCTGATAATAATCAGTCCTTTGAATGCTGAGCTGACCTAAGTTGGCATTAACTAAAAATCAATTTCACCAAAAGCACGACATGATGCAATATCTTATAGCTGAAGAATAAAATGCAACTAGCATTACCAAGGTTAGGGAAGATCCATGGTTAATGATTTATTTATTGCCCATCCCTAGTTGCCATTAAAAAAGTGGTGATGAGCTGCCTCTTGAACCACCACAATCCATGTGCTGTCGTTAAAGCCACAATGCCCTTGGGGACAGAATTCCAGGATTTTAATCCAGTGACAGTGAAGGAAATATATTTCCAAGTCAGAATGGTGAGTGGCTTGGAAGAGAACTTGAGATGTGATGGTGCTCCCAAGTATCTGCTGCCCTTGTCATTATAGATGGAGTGGTTGTGGGTTTGGAAGGTGCTATCTACACACCTTTGGTGAATTTCTGCAGTGCATCTTGTAGACAGTAGCAATAGTGTACTGAGCATTGTTACTGGATGGAATGGATGGTTGTTGACATAGTTCCAAACAAGTAGGCTACTTTGTCCTAGAGAGTTGAAGTTGCACTCATCCAGCAAAGTGGGATTATTTCATCTCAATCCTGACTTGTGCCTTGCAGAGGGTGGAAGGTGTTTGGGAAGTCAGGAGTTGAGTTACTCGCTGAAGTATTCTGAGTCTCTGACTTACTCTTATAGACACTGTGTTTATGTGGTGAGCCCAGTTCAGTTTCTGGTCAATGGTAACTCCTAGGATGTTGATACTGGGGCATTCAGTGATGGTAATACCATTGAATGTCAAGGTGCAGTGGTTAGATTATCTCTTATTTGAGATTCATTGGCTGTCATTTGCATAAGGCTGGATATTGTACAGATACATTTGAACATGGATTGCTTCAGTATCTGAGGAGTTGTGAATGTGCCAAACATTGTGCAATCATCAGCAAACATCCCCACATGTGATTGAATGATGGAGGGAAGGTCATTGATGAAGTAACTGAAAATGGTTCACCTGACTTCAACATTTCTGATATGAGCCAAGAAAAGAAAATGTTAGAAACACTCCACAGGTCATTAATGTCTAGAAAGAAAGAAACTGATTTTGCAATTCAGGATCAATCATCAGAGTTCTAAGGTGAGGTTTCTGTAGCCCTTACAACGTTAATTAATATTGCTTCCTACAATAAACCTGTAATCGAGTGCTCTAGGCTTGACAGCTGCTTTGCCCCTGCCTGCTATGTTCTTGTTTTATCTTGCAGATGATAAAATTTCTGGTTCAACTTTCGAAAATTGCTTTTTATGAAACTCTCGTTTGATTTTGACCTTGACTGATCTCTTTAAGGACACTTACCTAGATCCAAGTTGATTAGATTTTGCGAAGTGGAGCAATGCCAGCGTCCAGCATATTCAGATTGTCCCAAATCCTGGGAAGTGTTCCTCAAACAGGCATGAGGCATACTACTTGCAGTGGGAACCATTCGGCTGTTGTGTCTGTTCAAGGTCAAAAACGTTAACCGAAAGTAATTGATGCTTACCATGTCCTAGAAACGTTCTCTTAGACTGCAACTTCTTGAGATTGATATAACTTGCCATGATGAATTTATTTTGTATCTACTGTGTATGTTCTAGATCTTTACACTACTCAATAAATTTGAATAGGGAGTGATAGAGTGAGATAATGTTTCTACAAAGGTAACGGTAAGTCAATGCAATCGAAACAGCAGCTTCTTGGTTAATGCTTGATCACATTTGTCCTTGCATGAAAGTGCCATGGCATTTTACTTAATTTGTACTTCACTTTTAATTGAAAGCCAGTTTTTGAACCATATGCTTACAAAGACACAGTGAGAAAAATATCAAATAATAATAAAGATGGTGGAAATCTGAAATATAAAAGGGAATGTTGAAATATTTGGAACATCTAAGGAGTGAAAAATAGAGTTAACATTTTATTAGATGCTCCCTGACCATCTAAACATTTTCTGTTTTTATCAAAAAAAAGTTATGAATGATACCACCATCTTTGAAGTTTAACCACTGCAGTAACTTCACTCATCATTTCCTGATTTATATTGAAATATTTATTTCGACCTTTTTTTACTTACAGTGCATTCATCCCTATAAGCTGCACATCACTATAAAGCCAGAAGTAGTTTGCATTAGTATTGAACGAAAACTGTGACTTAGGTGCTAAAACTCAGACTGATTCACAAGCAAAGCAGACTGATACTATCACCTCCAAATAGTCCCAATCAGCTTGCTTCCACTGTCATCTTCAGCTCTGATGCCCAATTCAATTTGCAATTACATTGCAACTGTAATATTGGTGCAAAGCCAAACTGCTTCACACTGACATTACAGCTGGACCGTGAAATCATCTTTAAATGTTCATTCACTATCACATTTTCAACATGTTGTCATTCAAAATGGTGCATTGGTCATTTGATAATGGTTACATTTCTCGTAAAGATTTTGTCTTTGCTTATCAGAAAAAAATTAAAAACAAATACTTCTCATTCCAATACATTTCAGTGTGATGGGAGTTAACAGCCCCTGTATTGAATAACATTATGAATAAAGATACATTTCTGTGCAAATTTCTCAATTGGATTTTGCATCTTTTCTTTGTGATGCATGGAATTACAAAGGAATTGGGTCACTTCTTCCACCAATCAGACATTTTTGTTTTTAAGCACAAGAACATGCAAGGAATGGAGGGATATAGACCATGGTCAGGCTGAAGGGATTAGTTCAATTTGGCGTCATGTTTGGCGCGACATCATGGGCCAAAGGGCCTGTTCCTGTGCTGTGCTGTTCGATATTCTATGATCTAGGCAGGTATCCAAAAGAGATTTGCTCTTTTGGAAAAAGAAAATCAAGAGTTCCTCAGGGTGAACAAGAGACACTTTTGCAGAGGTTCAGATGAAGAAGACATTTATGGTTTTCCAGGAAGCAGGCCATCCCAAGGAACAGGAACAGCTAAGTGTTGGGCAATAATTTCAACTGTATGTGCCACTGCCACATCCCTGCACAGGATGTAGCATAACACAAGGCAATGTGCAATTACTCCACAAGAATCAGTGAGATAGAAAGTTTCACCTGAAGCTCACCAAGAGTCTTGGTAATATGAAACCTATTTCCAAAAATGCTGCAGTATATGTAACAATCCACTCTGGTTCATATGGCACTCATTATTCCTTTGAGTTAAATGACTATGGGGTCAAATCCTACTTCAGAATCTTACTGTAAAAATCAAAGTTCCCTGAAGTTGTTGTTGCTAGTGCCTTAAAATAAGGATGATGTCTGACACATGATTTGTGTGCGCCTCTAACACTAATACTGCATTGTTGGAGGTGTTGTCAATTGGATGTAATGCTAAACTGAGATCCAATCTGCCGCATCAGGATGTAGAACAATTCTATTGCACTATTTCAAGATTTCTGTTTATCACTCCAACAATATGACAAAAAATACTGATGCTCATGAAACTGTATAAGTCAATGCCGAGGTTTCTACATCACAGCACTGAAGTCAGTATAAAAATACTTCATTGGCTATGAATTACTATGAGGGTCCTGTGGTCATGAAAAATACTGTGCAAGCCTTACACATTTTTAAGCTTATAATTCATGGGAATTTTAAACAGATAGCCATAGTGATTGACCCTGCCTTTCATGCCTTCCATTAAATATGATAGTAAGCTGTTCATTATTGTCTGCTGCTACCATTGCGCATACTGCCACAAACATATTCTTAACAGAATGCAGCATATCTGTGACAGGTTTTTGCTATGAGCTGGCATTGACAAAGATTAATTGGGTTTATAGGATGTAAGATATTGGTGAAAAGGTTACTTTGTACTTCAGGAACTGATTGATGATCTTCAAGAGAAGCTGTCCCTGATGACATCACTTCTAATCTGATAGGAATACAAATAATGTTTTATTTTGGGACATTGTTCTCATTAGCAGCCAGATACAGGAGAATGGCACTGATGGGATGGGAGGATAGGGAAGATTGAGTGTGCGTGGCCATTGGTGGGGTGGGGCATTGCATATTCAAGATAGTCAGCACTTTTAGTCTTTTAAAGCTGTTGCTAAAGGAACAACAGACCAAGAGACAGAATTGAACAGGTAATGGAACTGAGTATAATACTACACTATGTAACAATGAGAATGACTTTGGCCTTGGTGAAATTATCCAGCATTATTCTGTACCTATTTTATAAAGATTGATCATATTGTAAATTGTAAATAGTTTTGTGTGATGTCATGACATTATTATTCTCTGATTTTTAATTAAAGCCAGAGAGTCAATGAGCACTATACTCTATATATCAGGTCAGAAAACTGCATGTGGGCAAAAAATCAATAAGGACTCAGAAGCACATATCTGTTTGTGATCTTAGTTTACAGAATACTGTTGATTTTGGTGTTATTAAAACTTTATTATATATAACACAGTATATTACTTAGCTTTCCTTTAAAACTTCATTCTGCTACATCCTTATCACATGTATTGTTCTCTCTCATTATAGGTTTTGCAATATTGAATGACATTCCAATAAGTTTTGGTGTATTGACTGGAAAGTTTATTTTTTTTAAGAGGCAGATGACATGGATAGCATAATTGAAAACTTTTCTCTTTTGTTACCAAGGTTAGGAACATCTTTTTGGAAAACTGTGTGGACCAATTTAGTATATGCAATACCTATGGTTTATCTACATTAAATAAAGAAAGAATATTTTATTTCCTTCTACTCTAGCCTTCTACCTGCTGAAATCATCAACTCATCCAATCTGTATGTCCATATTCTATTTCACACCAAGATCACTACCTCATCACTCCTGGCCTTGATGACCTCCACTGCATCAAATTAAAATTGTCACCTCCTGTTTAAGTTTCTCCGTGGCCTCTTCACCCTCACCTCTGTTGCACTATACTGTCCAAAAATGCACTTTGAACTAGCCATTACTCTGGCCCTCAACTTATGTGTCTTCCTCCGAACAACATTTTCCATCCCCCTTTTTCTCCTCATCATGTCTTTGGCTTTCATAGTTTGAGCTTTACTTTCTAACTCATTATTTCTGCGTGTGGGTTTATAGAAAATGTGAGTGTTGAGTTGGTCACCTTTGATGGAGATGGAGAGGTCCAGGAAGGGGAGAGAGGTCCGTTTCCTCTGTGACTACCTAATCAAGTCCACGCCCCCTAACAGCTCACCCTTCCCCTCACACCCCCCCCCCCGGACACCTTCCCCTGCCACCACAGGAGTTGCAAAACCTGCACCCACACCTTCCCCCTCACCTCCATCCAAGGCCCCAAAGGAGCCTTCCAATCCATCAAAGTTTCACCTGCACTTCCACACTTGTCATCCACTGTATCAGTGGCTCCTGACATTGGAGAGACTGGACGCCTACTCTCAGAGCACTTCAGAGAGCATCTCTGGGACACACATGCCAATCAACCCCACCGCCCTGTAGCTGAACAGTTCAACTCCCCTTCCCATTCTGCCATGGACATGCAGGTCTTGGGACTTCTCCATCGCCACTCCCTTACCACCCAACACCTGGAGGAAAAGCACCTCCTTTCTGCCTTGGAATCCTCCAACCCCCAATGGCATCAACATGGACTTCACCAGTTTCCTCATTTCCCATTCCCCCCAACTTACCCCAGTTCCAACCTTCCAGCTCAGCACCATCCTCATGACCTGTTCCACCTGTCAATCTTCCTTCCCACCTATCTGCACCACCCTCCTCTCCGGCCTTGTTAATATCTTGTTAGATTTCTACAATACATCCAGATTGATTCAGCCAGCTAGATATTTGTTCCAACTGTATTTGGGTGCAGAGCATCTGCACATAGACAACAATGTCAGGAAGTCTGAGAATGATCAAAAATTGTTTCTTGGAAAGCAGAGATAAGAAATGAAGTAGTCCAGATGAATTACAAATAAAAATTACAAAATCAGACAGTGGGCAATGAATAGATTATGCTCTGTGAGTAAATGGTTACATGTTATATATTCCCCAAAAATGTACAATTGGCACAACAAGATGGATTCCTTAGTTAGTAGGAAAAAAATTAAATTTAATATGAGGACTAACAACGTATCACACAATAACAGTCAATAATACAACATGAAAACAAACTGGATAGGAAAAATATAGAGGGAAAGAAAAATAATTTAGAAACACTAAAATATAAATAAATGAATAAATGGGTGGATCAGTAAAAGATGAAAATGAAGTTTTCTTATGAAGTAAGAAGCAAAAGTGGAAATACTGAATACAATCATTGTGGAAGGAAGTGAAGCAAATAGAAAAACACATTCATAACAAAGTAATATTGAAGAAATTCAAGGTAGACAGCAAAGATACTGGACCCTAATCATATGTATCCTGGAATTCTGGAATATCAAGAGAAGCCAAACAGAAAAGAGAATGGGTTTTCCGCTGCAGTCTGAGATAAGGGACCCGTGTCTGAGGACTTCAAGGGTACAAACTCGCTCGCCATTCTATCAAATTGTAATGTTGTTTCTATTGTCAATCAATGGATCAGGTATTCATATTCAGACTCATAAAATAAATCCTGGAACTGAAACAAAACCTGCCTTCCCTAACAAAGCCCCCTTTTTCTTATCCTTCCTATTTGTTTGCATAAGTGTTTACTCTGTAGGGAATTCCACAGATTGATGATGCAGGACCTAAAGAATTGGATTCCCCTTTTGGATTCTCCATTATGTTAGTTGTCAGGCACTTCTCCTTTGTCTGTCTTATTTCCTTTTTTCACTACCCCTCCAAATTTTTCATAGTCAGTTTGCTTCTCACTTGTGCTATCAACTTGAGATCTGTTATATACATCAAATTTTCTTTCATCTTACATTATTTCTTTTGGTCATCTGTGGATCTCCAGCATATATTTCTTTATCTTTTCCCCTTGTGGGAACGTAACTCAATAGCAACTAAATTATCTCTTCTCCAAACACAACACATTTATTGTTCCATTATAAGTTTTCCTATCAAGCTTTTGTTCCAATTCATCTGTGTTAGCTGTTTTAATCCACTGAAGTTCACCCTCTTCCAATTAAATACTTTTGCCTTGGATTGCTCCTTGACTTTTTCCGTCAATGAGTTAAGCATTATGGTATTTTGATCATTGTTCCTTAAGTGTTTCCCTTTTCATATTTGTTGTACTTGACTCACCTTATTCCTCGGAACAAGATCCAGCAATGGTTGTTCCCTCATTGGGCCAGAAATGTGTTTCGAGAAAATTCTGCTGAACATACTTTAGAAACTCTTCTCCCTCCATGTGCAGTATTGCTATCCCAATTTATATGAGGATAATTTATCTCTAAATGAATGTTACTCTGTAATTCTTACACCTCATAGGAATATTTAATTGGACCATTCAGCCGTCTGAGGCCAGGAGCAACTATCCAGGCTTACTTCATCACTCGATCCTGATAACGCTGCGCATGTAATATCTTCAAGTGTTCATCCAGTTTCCTTTGGAAATCATTGTTTCTGCCTCATCACCTTCATGGGTAACTAGTTCCAGGTCATTACCATTCACTTTGTGAAACAAATTCCTGCTTATATTTCTTCATCATCCCTTGCTCAAAACCTGTGCACCTAGTCCTTCTATTATCAGCGAATGGGAGAAGTTTCTCCTTTTCGACCTTCTCGAAAACAGTCATAACATTTTATACCTCGATCAAAGCCTCCATTAATCTCCTTTGCTCCAATAAGAACAACCCCCCCAGTTTTTCCAATCTAACTTTGGAATTAAAATGCCTCATTCCTGCAGAAATTCCAGTAAATCTCTTCTACCTATTTCCTAAAGTATGGTGGCAACATGCTTTTTGGGATTGAATCAAAACCTTGTAAATGTTCAGCATAACTTCCCTGCTTTTGTGCCCAATGTCTCTGATATGAAGTTCAGGATCCCACATACTATGCTAACATAGAGACATAGGAGGTAAGAGCGAGACAGGCCATTCGACCCTTTGAACCTGCTCCACCATTTAATATAATCATGGCTGATAATTGAGCCCCCATATCCCTTGATTCCTTTAGTTATCAAGCAATATCTGCCTCCTTCTTGAAAATGCAGAATATTTTGGCCACAACTACTTTCTGTGGTGGTGAATTTCACATGTTGACCACTCTCTGGGTGATAAAATTTCTCCTGATCTCAGCCCTAAAAGGTTTACCCCTCATCCTTAAACTATTACCCCAGGTTTTAGACATCACAACCATCAGGAACATCCTTCCTGCACCTAGCTGTGAATTTTATAGGTTCCTGAGACATCCCTCCTCATTTTTCTCAGATATAGGCATGTGTCCAATTCTGAGGAAGGATATCAGAGAATCACAGAAAGTCTAGAACAGCTTCATAAAAATGGGTCGCAGAGAAGATGACTTTTAGTACTGAAAATAGATTAGAGATCTGGGGCTGTACTTGGACATTAGAAGATTGGGAGGAGATCTGACAGAAAAGTGTTATGGACAAGGTAATTCAGGAGAAATGTGCCTACTTGTGATAGGATCAAGAATGAAAAGGCAATGATTTAAATAATTAATAAAAGAAGTAAAACAGAGACGACAGAAAACTTTTCATACAACAAGTGCTTGTGACTTGGAATGCACTACCTGAGAGTGTGGTGGAGGCAGGTTCAGTAGATGTGTTTGAAAGGAATTAGATCACTGTTTGATAAAGGAGTAGGGTTATGGGATGAAGGTAGGAGAATGGCTCTATATGAGGTGATGTTTCAGAAAGTCAGCACAGCCATGATGGACAGATTAGCATCCTTCTGCACTGCAAGAATTCTGTTCTAATGTGATTCTATGACATACTAATTCTGATATTTGCCAAAATTATATTAATTTTTTCAGAGAGTTTGATATTAAATTTGAGTCTTTACAAACAAAAAAAAGTGATCTTGAACAATTCCCCTGCAAGCTATAATTTAACAAGTATAATTTCCTTCATCAGTCAGTCCCACAGGTTGTATCAGAAGACAAGTTCCATTATAAGATGAAACTCTTTACCTGTCATATTTGAAAAATGTAAACAACATATAATCAGTATTATAGGATGCTGCCATGATTGATTAACTCCATCTGATCTGTTTCAATTATTTAGAAGTCTCATTAGTCGAGCAGTTTAAAATAAGTTTGTTGCTTATGTTAGTGGTTACATGTGCAGCAAGTACTCTATTTTCTGCAATGCCAAATAGTTGTACATGAGAAAGGACAATACTTGCAAATATTGAAACAACTTCAGAGGCAATTAAATTTTATCCTTAGACTAGAACACAATATTCTTCAAATACGAAAGTTGAGATATTTTCAAGTTGTGTTTTTCATTGTGGATCAAAATATAACTTTCAATTAAATATCCATGATCTGCATAAAATCATAGTAGTTTCCGTAGTGACCATAAGGTATAGGAGCAGAATTAAGCCATTCAGCCTATTGGGGCTGTTCTGCCATTCAATCAAAGCTGACATGTTTCTCAACCCGATTCTCCTGCCTTCTCCCTGTAACCCTTGATCCCCTTACTAATCAAGAATCTATCTACTCTGTCTTAAAACATTCAATGACCTGACCTCCACAGCTTTCTATGGCAATGAGTTTCACAGAGTCACCACCCTCTGGCTGAAGAAATTCCTTCTCAATTCAGTTCTAAATGGTCAACCCCTCACCATGAGGCTCTGTCCCTAGATTCTAGTCTCTCCTACTAACAGAAAACCTCTTAATGTCCACACTATTCAGGTCTCTCAGTATCCTGTACGTTTAGTCAGCTCTCCTTTCATCATTCCCAATCCATCAAGTATAGACTGAGAGTCCTCACCTGCTTTTCATGCAACAAGCCTTTCATCTCTAGGATCATTCTTTTAAATCTCCTCTGGGCCTTCTCCAACACTAGCACATCTTTCCTTAGATATGGGGTCCAAAATTGTCCACAGTATTCCAAATGCAGTCCAACCACAGCCTTATACAGCCTTAGCAGTACATCTCTGCTCTTGTTTACTAGCCCTGTTAAGATGAATGCCAACATTGCATTTGCCTTTCTAATTGCCAATTGAACTTAAGAAAATCCTGGAGATCCAAGATGGCCGCAGTCTGAGAGGTCTGCTGTGCTATGCTCTATGCCATTCCCTGGGCAAGTTGGAGCTTTAACCCCTTGCCCCCTTGCTAACCAGCCCAGAAGAAAACATTGATAATATAAAGTCGATGAACATCTAGAGCTGCTAAAATTGTGATTTGACAGTTCTAGGATCAGGACGAAGGCAAATAAAGGAAAAGGGGGCAAGAAGAGTAGAGCTGGCAGGGCACTGCCCTACAATATCAGGGGTGCTCGCAGCCATTTTGTTTAAACTCCCGGGATGGCCCCTTTGGATTTAATGGGGCAGAAGCATTTACTCTCAGAGTTTGCGAAACTCCAAGAAAAGACTGAAGCAGCGATGGAGGCAATATCTGCCATGCTGAAGAAACATGAGTAGGAGATTCAAGCACTGGACCAAGGAGTAGAAGCAGTGGAGCAGAGGACTGCAGCATCAGAGACCCTGGCAGAGGTCTTGGGAGGATGGATCTGAATGCTGGAAGACCATCCTTCAGAAACAAGTGGACGACTTGGAAAATAAAAGTAGAAGAAAAAACTTATGGCTCATGGGTCTCCCGGAGTGCAAGGAAGGGAAGTACCTCATTGGATTCTTGAAGAAATGGTTCCTGAAGTTCCTGGGGCTGGAGGTAGAGTCAGGCCTGGTGAGTGTGGAGCGGGCCCACCAGATCACAATGTGCAAGTCCAGGTTGGACCTGTGCCCCTGAAGAAGGGCTCATGCCCGAAACGTCGATTCCCCTGCAACTTGGATGCTGCCTGACCTGCTGCGCTTTTCCAGCAACACATTTTCAGCTCTGATCTCCAGCATCTGCAGTCCTCACTTTTTCCTGAAACAATAATAAGACTGGGAAGAGATCCACAGGCTTTAATATACAAAGGCTCAAGAATAATGTTCTTTCAAGACTTCTCTGGAGCCATAATTAAAAAGAGAAAGAGATTTGAATTGAATTGAATTTATTGTCACATGTACCGAGGCACAGTGAAAAGCTTTGTCTTGCAAGCAACCTAGGCAGATCACAGAGTTAAGGAGCACAGATAGTAAATAATATGTAAACAGTGCTGAAAATGTGTTGCTGGAAAAGCGCAGCAGGTCAGGCATCATCCAAGGAACAGGAAATTCGACATTTCGGGGCATAAGCCCTTCTTCAGGAATTCATGAAGAAGGGCTTATGCCCAAAACGTCGAATTTCCTGTTCCTTGGATGATGCCTGACCTGCTGCGCTTTTCCAGCAACACATTTTCAGCTCTGATCTCCAGCATCTGCAGACCTCACTTTCTCCTCGAATACGTAAACAGTGGCAAAACAAAAACACAGGTAAAGGAAAATGCTAAGAGCTTATAGTATTAGTATTAGAATAGTATTCTAACAACAGTAGGGTAGAAACTGTTTCGAAACCGGTTGGTGCATGTGTTCAGGCTTCTGTACCTTCTCCCCAATGGTAGAGGTTGTAGAAAACATTGCCAGGATGGGATGGATCTTTGAGAATGCTGGTGGCCTTTCCTTGACAGCGGACCTGGTAGATGGATTCTATAGATGGGAGGTTGGCGTTTGTGATTGTCCAGGCTGAGTTTGCAACTATCTGCAACCATCTCCGATCTTGTTTGGTACAGTTGCCAGACCAGGTCGTGATAGATCCAGATAGAATGCTCTCGATGGCACACCTATAAAAGTTGGCTAGGGTATTCACTATCATACCAAATTTTTTCAGCTGTCTGAGGAAGAAGATATGTTGTTGGGCCTTTGTAACCAGTGCAGCCACATGAAGAGTCCAAGAAAACTTGTTGTTGATGACCACTCCCAGGACCTTAATACCCTCCACTCCTTCCACATCTGTGCTGTTAATGTGTGGGGGGGGGGGGGGGGGCATGAGTAACATCCTGCTGAAAGTCAATCGTGAGTTCCTTGGTTTTGCTGGCTTTGAGAGATATGTTGTTCTCAGTGCACCATTCTTCCAGGTCTTCCACCTCCGTCTGTAGTCTGTTTTGTTGACATCTGAGATTCGACCGACCATAGTGATGTCATCAGCGTACTTGTAAACGGCATTAGTCTGGTATTTGGCAATGCAGTCATGGGTATACAGTGAGTATAGTAGGGGGCTGAATACACACCCCTGGGGAGCTCCACTGTTGAGTGTTAGTGAGGATGACATATTGTTCCCAATCTTCACTGATTGTGGTCTGCGGGTCAGGAAACTAAAGATCCAGTTGCAGAGAGCGGGGTTTAGTCCGAGATCACTAAGTTTACTAATCAGTCTTGTGGGAATAATAGTGTTGAAGGCTGAACTGTAATCAATTTGAAGTCAACAGAAAATTAAGGGATCTAAACATTCAATATTCCTTGAGGTACCCGGCAGTGTTGCGTTTCCTTTACGGAGGGACGGTATATAATTTTGATGCAGCAGAAAAGGCAAAGGACTTTGTGAACTCTTTGAAATAAAGGACTAAGGTCGGTAGGGGGACGGCAAAAGGGGCACTGTATGGGCAATGGTACAGTTTTGCTTTACTTTCTCTGCCCATTTTCTTTTCTCTCTTCCTTTTTGTGGTTATTGGTTTTCTAGATTCTGTACTGTCTTGATGTAAAACCTGATTTATTTAACATTTGGTTGGTTAGTTATTGTCTGGGTTTTTTTTACTATCCTTTTCTGGATCGGGGTGGCTATGTCTGTGGCTAAGGTGCATGGAGAAGACGTGTGGAGTGGGGTGTGGGGGAGCAGAGTGGGGGGCATCCATTGTTAACTCTCAGAATGCAAATAACATGTTCACTTTGTCTGTGAATTGCCTGGGACTGGGGCATGGCCTCAGCTGGAAGGAGCTAGGATGTTGCAAGATTGAGATGATTGTCCCCTATGGGCAACTAGGGAGATCTCAGTGAATTGGGGTTTATTTGGGTGCTTCTTTAAGTTAAATGTAATGGTTAGTCTTTTAGTTAGAGTAGTTTTTAGACTTTATCGAGTTAATGCTTTTTTCCGCTTGCTGCACCTCAGATAAACTTCCTCCTCTTGGGAAACCACGGACTGCTCTGGACGACCATGTTTAGAAGGTGTACCTGGAATGTAAAAGGGATTCATTCCCCATTTAAAGAAAGAAAGTGCTTTCAAGCCTTAGGAAGAAAAGGGTTGACTTTGCCCTGCTGCAGGAGACGGATTTAACTGATAAGGAACATCTGAAACTGCAGTAGGGGTGTTATAGTAGGGTAATCTTCTCCTCCTTTAACTCAAAAAGTAGAGGAGTGACTATACTAGTAAGAAGGAATCTCCCATTCCAGGTAACTGACCAAATTAAGGACAAACATGGACATCATTCTTAAAGCTCTAATACACGGAAAAGAATATGGCATCCTGAATGTTTACTGTCCACCGGCACACCCTCTTAAATCTCTAATTTACACAGTTGCTAAATTAATGAGTCTCAGGGTGCACTGTATGATTGAATGAGGGGATTTTAACTGCCTAATGGATTCCAGTGTAAACAGGATGCCAAGGGGCCCGGTGGGTAAGCCTGCACAATCTAGACAGTTGGTGGACTTGTGTGAGGAGTTGGGATTGGAGGATGTATGGAGGTATCTACACCCTAATGAAAGAGACTTAACTTTTTATTCCAACACACACAAGTGCCATACATGAATTGACATGTTTCTTATGCTGTTGGTCTGTCTGGACAGAACATTGGCTTGCAACATTGGAAAAATAACTATCTCTGACCATGCACAGTGTATTTAGCTGTTAAAATCAAGGGTGATGGAATAGGAGTATGGCGCTGGTGCATTGACCCATTCCTGTTAAGGGATAACAAATTTGTCGAGTACATTACAAGAAAGCTTAGGGCGTTCTGGAATATCAACTTGGCCAGTTATCCGCCAATACAATGGGAGGCCGCAGGGCTGTCTTCTCTCACCATTGTTATTTACTATTGAGCCGTTGGCTGAAGCTACCAGGAAGGACCCGGAAATAGTGGCACCAAGGGTGGGAATGGGGGAGCATAAGATCGCTCTATATGCAGACAATGTCCTTTTATTCTTGGCCAATCCGAAGAAATCCATACTTCGATTGATTCAAAAATTAATTTATTTGGCAGTTCTTCGGGAGACAGGATCAACTTCGCAAAATCGGAAGTCAAGATTAGAGTGATGCTGGGAAAGCACAGCAGGTCAGCCAGCATCCAAGCAGTGGGAAAATTGACTTTTCAGGCAAAAGCTTTCATCAGGAATGAGGCTGGGAGCCTCTGGGGTGAAGATATAAATGGGAGTGGGGTGGGGAGCTGGGGAGAAGGGAACTAAGAGTGCAATACGTGGATGGAAATGGGGATGAAAGTGACAGGTCGGAGAGGAGGGTGGAGCCGATAAGTGGGAAGGAAGATTGGCAGGTAGGACAGGTCATGAGGATGGTGCTGAGCTGGCAGGTTAGAGCTGGGGTAAGGTGATGGGAGGGGAAATGAGGAAACTGGTGAAGTCCACATTGATACCCTGGGGCTGAAGTGTTCCAAAGTGGAAGATGAGGCGTTCTTCCTCCAGGCGTCGGGCGGTGAGAAACTGGCGGTAGAGGACGCCCAGTATCTGCATGTCCTCGACAAAGTGGGAGGGAGAGTTGAAATGTTGGGCCACAGGGTGGTGTGGTTGATTGGTGCAAGTGTCCCAGAGATGTTCTCTAAAGCGCTCTGCAAGAAGGCATTCAGTCTCCCCAATGTAGAGGGAACTGCATCGGGAGCAACGGATACAATAAATGCCATGTGCGAATGTGCAGGGAAAGCTTTGATAGATGTGGAAGGCTCCTTTGGGGCCTTGTATGGAGGTGAGGGGGGAGGTGTGGGCACAGATTTTGCAATTCCTGCAGTGGCAGGGGAAGGTGCCAGGAATGGAGGGTGGTTTGTTGGGTGGTCGGGGATGAGGGTGTGTGGACCTGACCAGGTAGTCACGGAGGGAACGGTCTTTGTGGAAAGTAGATAGGCGTGGGGAGGGAAGCCATGCCAGTGGGCGGATTAGTGGAGGTGCCTAATCTGAAGGATGGAATGCAGTTCCCATTTAGATGGTTGTCAAATGTTTTTTTTTATTTGGGAGCTTTTATTACCCCTGCCTTCCACCAGCTGCATAAAGCTAACTATGTTCAACTATTAGAGGGGATAAAACAAGATTTGCAGTCGTGGGAGGGGTTACCGTTATCATGGTTAGGCCGAATAGCCCTGATTACAACGAATGTTCTTCCTTGTTGTTGTACCCCATGAGAATGCTCCCGTTGTTGCTACCCAGATGAGTATTACAGAGGCTCAATGGTTAGTTTGTGTCCTTCATTAGAAGTTGCAGGTGCCCCCTTAATTAAATTTACTAAATTGCAACTCCTGCAGGGTTGGGGGCTGGTGGTAGGGGTTGGATCTTCCTGGCGTGAAGAGATTTCCAATAAGCGCCCTGTTAGTATATGTGGGTGACTGGTTACCGGGGGATTTGGGGTCAATTTGGCTTGACGTTGATGCCTCGCAGTCGAGATGTCTCCTGGTTAATTTGTGGATAAGATAAAATCCATGACCGGGCAATGTAAGAGCCCAATAATTCTGAATACGGTGAATGCTTGGAGGATAATGAGGCAAGACGAGAGCAATTGGCTTAAGACCTCGCAGTTTACCCTGTTGGTGGGAGCCCCAGGATTTAAACCTGAGGCAATGGACTTCGGCTTTAAGGCATGGGAAAATAAGGGAATCTCTTGTTTGGGCGATTTATTTGAGGGGGAGGTCTTGATGTTGTTCAGTTAACTAAGTCAGAAATATGGATTGTCTAATAAGGACCTTTTCAGATACTTTCAGATTAGGGATTATAAACAAAAGGGTACCACATTCCTGGCTCAGCCTGACAAGTCAGACATGGAGAAGAGAGTGCTCTGGTGTATGGGCACTCTTTCAGTTAGTACTCTGTATCAGTTACAGAAAGGGCCTGCCTTACGAGATGTGGCACTTAGAATCGGGAGCTAGGAAAGGATATTTCATTGGAAACATGGGAAGATATATGGGAAAATGTAAAGGAAATCTCAATATGTAACAAAGCCCAGGCCATGCAATTGAAGATTTTACACAGGGCTCATGTGGCACCAGAGAGGCGCCAGTTCAAGAGAGGAGCGTCTGGAGGGTGTCCAAATGTAAAGTTAGTACAGGCACTCTTACACACTGCTACTGGTCATGTTGCAAGATCCGGAGATATTGAAGTGCCATAGTAAGGGAGCTGAAGGAAATCCTGGGAATTGAAGTCAAAGTGGATGCCAAACTTACCCTCCCTGGGAGAACACGGGAAGAGACTGTGTAACATTCTTATGCACTGTGCGAGGAAGAACATTTTAATGAATTGGATGTTGGATAAAACCCCAGGTCTTATGGGATGGTGCAGTCTGGTGATGGAGCATTTCCTCCAAGACTGCCTCACAAATATGGTGTACCATAAAACGGAGCAGTTTTATAAGATGTGGCGGCCCTTTCCAAATTATATAAACGCAGGACTATCGGCAATAAAACAGAGCAGTTTTATAAGATGTGATGACCCTTTCTAAATTATATAGATGTAGATTTATTGGCAATATTAATCAGCCATGGGAGTCATTCTGGGTGGCCCGTGGGGCACTGAGAGGGAGAAGCTGGAAGAAATATGGATAAAATGACTGGTACTCCCAGGGGTGGGAGCTTTAGTGGAGGTGTGGTGAGTGAAATAGAATAAAGTAATGTGATGTAATTTACTTTAATTTAATTTGAATTCAGCTCAATTTTACTTTTATTTAATTTGCTTGTAGTTTAGTTAAAGTAGATATGTTTGTTCTGGTTGATAGCAGGTAGTTTATTATTAATATTATTGTGATGTGACACACTGTTGTACTATCTCTACCTTTTTGTATTTTTTTATATATATAGTTGCATTTCAAAAGATTTGAAAAAGTTTTTAATAAAAACATTTATAAAAAACAGGAAATCCTGAACTAGGGTTCCCCAGTCCCTTTATGCTTCAAATTTCCAAAGCCTTTCCCTCTTTAGAAAATAGTTTACATCTCTATTCTTCATACCAAAGTGTATAACCTTGCCAGATTCTATGTTATCTGCCACGTATTTGCCCAATCTCCTAGCCTTTCCAAGTCTTTCCACAGCCTCTCCACTTCAGCAGTATAATCTGTCCCTCCACCTATCTTTGTGTCATCTGTAAACTGAGAAACAATGCCCTCAGTTCCTTCGCCCAGATCGTTAATGTAGCATGTGAATAGTTGTGATTCCAACACTGACCACTATGAACTCCACCGGTCACTGGCTGTGGATCTTGATAAAACCCCTGGATCCTCATTTCTGCCAGTCAGCGAATCCCCTAACCATACCAGTATCTTGCCCCTAACACCACGGCATGTTGCCTTTGTTGGCAGCCTTCTATGTGGCATCTTGTTAAAGGCCTTCTAGAAATCCAAATAGATCACATTCACTGGCTTTCCTTGGCTAACTTGCTTGTTACTTCCTCAAAGAATTCTAACAGGTTTGTCAGGTATGATCGTCCCCTTGATCATGCTGTGTTGACTCCTCCTTATTTTACCATTCACCTCCAAAAATTCCATGATGCCATCTAACACTTACCAATGACTGAGTTCAGGCGAACCGACCTAATGTTTCCTGTCTTCTGCCTGCATCCCCTCTTAAACAGAGGTGTTACATTAGCTATCTTCCAGTCCTCTGGGACCCTCCCTGACTTTAGTGATTCCTGAAAGATAATCACCAATGCCTCTACAATCTGCACAGCTGTCTTCTTTAAAACCTTGGATGTAACCCACCTGTTCTGGGAGATTTATCCCACATAAAATCTTTCCCTGTGCTGGTCTATAAAAGTTTCCCAATCTCTGCAATGTGGGGCAAGTTATCATGGCCAATTCACTTGACCTGCATACCTTTGGACTATGGGAGGAAACTAGAGCACCTGGACAAATCTCATGCAGACACAGGGAGAATGTGCGAACTCCACACACACAAGTCCCTGGCGCTGTGAGGCAACAGTGCTAACCACTGAGCCACTGAGCTGCCTCTTTGCACCAAGTTCCACTGTTGCCTCCATGTTCCCTGATTATATACGCACTCAGGCTGTATGTCACTCTGGATGTGATCTCTCTTCCTGACCACGCAAAGCTTATTGATCGTGTTTATTTTAATTCTAGTAACCCATTCATGTTATTATTATGAACATAGCAGTTACCAATTTAATACAAATTGTAGTCAGTTTGTTTAAAGGAAGAAAGTTAAGGATATTTATGTTATGAGACTGCTTGCTATGTAACCAATTATAAATAGTAGTAAAAATGTTACATTGTTTAAATTGAGTAAGCTTAGAGTTTCAACAAACATGCGCATCATTCAAATGCAAGTTTCTAGAAAGCACTATAAAGCAATTTAGGATCAAATTCAAAGTTTGCTTTATCATCAGTACCCTCTTACCACATTATTATTTTTTATTGTACATGTAATCTTTCAAGTACTGGATATACATGAATTCAGCAAACAGTTATTTGTGTGTGTGTATACGTATATACTATAGTTAAAAAGTTGTAGTGATGTGCAGCTATTACTTCAGTTAAAAAAGAAAATGATATCCAAACTTATATTGCCATTTTAACATTTTAACTGACTGTAAAAGCTACATATATAAAGGACATCAGAAGATTGTTTAAATATTGATGTAAAATTAAATGTATGTGCGCTACAGGAAACCATATATCAGAAACCCATTATTACACATTTTTATCCAACAAAAAGACTTAACAAAATAGAGTAAAGATTTGGGAGAATGACATGCTGGGTCAATAATTTTGGTTTATTTTCTTTGTGCAATAAGATCCTTTTTTTGTGTCTTATTCTCATTGGAAGCAGCTGTAATGTCTGTCAAAATATCTGTTCATAAAAGAAACAAGGCACACATGTAGTAAAACATCATGTGCACACCTGCAAGCTTTTTGTATGAAGTGCAATTGGTGACAAGCATTGGAGACAAATATGCACTGAGGCAGACTTGTAATACACTATGTCTTTGCTTTTGGAAGCGGAAATATACTCCCAGGTGCAATGTTAGCATGAGGTTTGAAATGTTGCACCACACTAGAGTGCGATTACATCTTTTTTTCCTCATAATAATCTCTGTATCATTTGGAAGACATTAAATTCAACAATCTACACTGCATATTGCATTCTTTTGCCAAGATTTTCCTTAATCTTTTTTTTATTTATAAGTGACAGAGAAATCTAATTCAGTAGAACAGTAGCCAATTATCTGTAGATCCTAAAATCATTAAAGGCCAAAATATCATATATTCATAAAATTTCTTGGAGCCGTTTCAATAAAAGCAAGTCAGTTTCATGTTTTGGAGAAATCTAATTATGGATTGGATTAAATCATTTTCAATTTTAGAATATTTTCTGTTTTTGTCTGAATGCCAGATTGCACAGGTTGTATGTTAACTGGGAATAAAAACCTACCTCCACAATGTTAGCCGTATCAATTCTTCATCATCTCTGGGCAAAACAAAGGATATTTATGTTTCATCACAAAGGTGGAATTTAAAACTTGTAAATGAAAATTTAACGAAAATCTTCAGAACTATCCATAGGTTCATAAATTGGTTACAGTTCAGAAAGAGACCATTTACCCTGTGCATCATGCCCATTCTTTGCAAGAGCTATTCACCTAGTTCCACCAAGTACCTGGAACCCTGAAATATTTTCATCATCGAAACAGACCATTCATCCCATCAAGTCTGCACTAACCCTTCAAAGAGCATCCCACCCAGACCCACTGCCCCTCCATTTCTCTATAACCCTGCATTTTGAATGACTAATCCAACTAGCTTGCACATCCTTGGACATTACAAGCAATGTCGCATGTCCAATCCATGTACCCCATATACATTTTTGGACTGTGGGAGGAAACTGGAGGCAACCCACACAAACATAGGGATAAATGTGCAATTCCACACAGATGATCACCCAAGGCTGGAATTGAACCCAGATCCCAGGTGCTGTGAGGCAATGTGTGCCACCGTGCCACCCCCAGATAATAGATGAAGCTATAATTTGAAAGTATCGACTTTGGTTTATTTATAGCAAGCACGCATTCTGCAAAAGCACTCTAATGACATGGTTGTAATGTCCAGACCTCTGAGCAAGGAGGCTTGGGTTCAAGTCTTACCTACTGCGGAGATGTGTGATAATGTCCATGAACAGGCTGATTAGAAATTATCATTCTACAATAGTTCATATGTAATATGGCTTTTTTATATTGTATCTATTATTTACTTCAGAACGTAGGGCAGACTTCCAAGGGTGTGGTCACCTCTGTCAGTGACTCCTCAACCTGTCCTGAAATCCATTTGCTACCTGCAAATCAGGCTGATTTCTCAAGCGCTGGATTAATTTCAGCAGGATTCCTACCGCTAAGCGACAATACTGTAGTGTCAGGGTGAAGAAACTTGCTGGTGCTGCACCAGTGCAAGAAAGTATGAGAAAGAGAAGAAGCAATTCAAAGCTGTTAGGCTCATGTAAAATAAGGCTCCGAATGAAGACCTTTACAAACAATTGAAGACTTTCAGCCAGGAATAAATGTTAAGTTTAATGTTGAGAATTAATGTGAATGTCACAGAAGGAATGCACTGATAATCAAGCCCCATTACTCTGTCAGTCACACTATTAGTGTAAATGCATGGAATCTTCTCAAGGTCTGAATGATGTGGGGAGCCACAATAAAAATGTGGCAGAATTGAGCAAGAAGTCTGATAAGGCTTAGCACAACATTGGGAACTGTCTCTCAACTTTACACAACTCATACTTAATTAGGTTCTGAGTGACAAAGTGAAATTATTGCTAGACAAAGGTGAATTGCCAATAAAAGGAGATTATTGCCTGTTAATTACTTTATTAACTGCATATGTCACCCCATTAATACGCACCTTTTTGTCCAACCATCCTTTACAAGAAAATAAGATGCCAAGAATTCTTGACTTAGAAATCAGAGCAGGAACCTGGTGACTTCAGCTTGCTGCTCTTTGTGAAAAGCCTCCATGTTGGATGCCACACAAAAGCATCTCAATGTCCATGTGCCCCACCTTGTCAACGGAAGCTGGCATCTGATAATTACCAACTCTTCAGGATTCTCGTTGCACCTTTCCAATTTACTTGCAGGATGCTTCAGAAACACAAAATGCCATGGGAAGGAAATGATGAAAGCTGTACGCGGGGGTTGAGGGCTGAAGGCTAGGTGCAAGGGAGGACAACTGAAAAGGGAGGTGTAACTGTACATTGCCTGGTTTGGAGCTTTTTAACTATGAAGAAAGGCTGGATAGGCTCAAATTGTTTTTTTTAGAGCAGAGAACACTGAGCGGGGACCTGATAGAGGTGTACATGGTTATGATGGGCATGGACAGGAAGGATAGGAAGTCGCTGTCTCTCTTCTTTGAAGGTTCAATAATGAAGGGTCATAATTTTAAAGTGAAGGACATGGGGTTCAGAGGGGATTGGAAGAAATCTTTTCACCCAGAGGGTGATTGGAATCTGGAATGAACTACCAGGGAGGGTGGTTGAGATGGGAAACCTCACAACCTTTAAAATAAGTACGTAGATAAACACTTGAAATTTAATAATATTCAAGGTTATTGACCAAGTGTTGGAAGATAGGACGAGTGTTGGTTTGAGATGGGCCAAAGGACCTCTTTCGTGCTGCATGACACCCTGCCCTCCAGGTTTAAGAATCCCAGCACCATTTTTCCCTTCTCAGACATTTTGGAAAGACTGTCCTTCAAAGAGAATGCAGCCACAGAATGCCATTGCTTGTCTGAGTGTTCTAAACACCACTATGGGGCCAAGAGCCATGAATCTTTGAAAACCTGCTTGATTCTATGAAAACTGCAGACTGGTAAGCTGTGCCTAACTCATGGCCAGGTTAGGCATGATGTGGGCTTGAAACCTGAGCCAGCCCACACCTTTAAACACCATTACTGAAAATTGGAAACCACAGGAACAAATTTACAGAAATGCTATAATCAGCCACCACGTTTTAACCTTCAAACAGTTTCCCTGCTTCCATGAAACCCCAGCCCACTGTATCAGTTTTTAAAAACCTCCAAAAACAATTCCCTTTCAAAAGGAATGAGAGTGCACATTATTACTTATTTATTGTTTATTTTGTGGTTCACAGAGGTTAGTTGTAGTCAGGAACAATTGTCACCTCAGTTAGTAGCACAGTTGCCTCTAAGTCATAAAGTTCTCTGTTTGAGATACTTCTAGATTTGAGCTGAAAAGTCCATGCAAATTGGACTTCCAGAATATCTTACAAAGGAAATTATTATCTTCAGGAGAAGTTGTTAAAGAGAAGCAGCACCTGCCTATCTATGTGAACGTAATAAATTCCACGGTTCTATTTTTAGAAAAAGGAAGGGAATTTTACATGGAGTCCTGGCCAATATTTACTTTTCAATCAATTTCACAAAAACCACATTGCTGTTTTTGGCAGTTTGCTGTGTGCAAGTTGACAGCTGTGTTTCCTATGTGACATCAGTTACACAACTTCAAAACTATTTCATTGGCTGTGAGATGTTGAAGACATCCAGTGATTGTGAGAGGCATTATGTAAATGCAAGTTTATCTTTTATGGATGCGGAAGCTCATTCTAGTTAGCACTGTTATAGCTCGTAGTTTGTATAGGGTGTAGGTGAAAGAGTAGATGTGAGAAAGTGGATCGGCCATGTTGTTTACTGCTGCTCCTATTTCATTTGTTCCCAATTCACTGTTTTAAATGGACTTTTGGCATCAATACTTTGCTGTTGCACGGCACTTCGAATAAGCTGCAAAAAAGGCTATTCAAAAAGATCCATGCATTCCTGCCCCAGTATTTCTCCAGCCGGAGTTACCAATTTGTGTGTCTACCCTTCAAGCTCCATTAGAGTCTTGTACATTGAAGTATTGTGAATGGTATACTTGTATATTTCTCATTCTTTGGAACTCCAGACAGCATCGGTCTGTTGACTCAGTTTTTCATTCTTAATCAGCTCTCTAGTTCAATGGAGCAAAGTCAAGAACCTTTGCTGCAGCAATGCAAGTCTAATCTTCGTAGGATATGGAGACACAAATTGCACACAATACTCCAGGCGTGGTCACACCAAAGCCCAATACAATTTAGCAAGACACATTTATCCTTACACTTCTCTCCGGGAAAATTGTGACATCCTGGTAATGCCACTGGATGAGTAATCCAGACTCTTCGGCTAACGCTGTGGATTCATGGGTCCAAAATCCACCATGGCAGCTGGGGGAATTTGAATTTAGTTAATACATCTTGAACACAAGGCTAGTCTCAATGATAGTGGAAGTATCATCGATTATAGTGAAAACCCATCAGGTTCATTCATGTTATTTAGGAAAAGAAATACCATCTTTCCCTGGTCTGACCTACATGTGACTCCACACCCATTTGGTTGACTATTAACTGCTCTTTGAAATGGCTCAGCAAACCACACATTTAAAGGGTAATTATGAATGGGTAGTAAATACTATTCTTGCCAGCGATAATCACATCCCATGAAGGAATAAAAAATAATTGCCTTGCTATAATGACTAATTTATTTGACATCTTGTGCATGCAGTACCTGCATCTAACTCACTATATCTTTTCCTGAGTTCTTGACTTTCTTGTTTCTGAGACCTCCCTCATGCATCTCAATGCAAGTGTACAGAACAACCTCCGTTATCCAAACACCAATTAACCAAATTTCAAATTATCTGAACAAGATTGTTAGGTCCTGTTAATGCTTCCTTTGCTTACGATCAGATCAGTCATCTGAATAATTGGTTATCTGAACAAAATACTCCCTGTCTGTTTAGTTCAGATAGATAATTGAGGTTGTTCTATACATCTATGTCAACATTATCTGTCTAACTAAATACATTTTTTTATTGTGATCTCCATTTGGTCCACTTAATGTCAATTTTGCTGCTGAGTTGTTATGTTATTCAGGTGGATATCCTCAATAGGTATGGGTTACTACCGGATTAAACTACAGTACCTCGGGCATATACCTGAGGCCGTTACCCGTCAAGTTTACCAGTGGTCCCTATTGACTGTATGGTCCTGATAGCTACAAACTCGGCTGGGTTTATCGCAGGTCTCTAGGTCCCTTCAGTTTATCCTTTCACCTAGGAGTGAGAGGGATTCACTTTAAGTCAATCCTAATGCCTTCTCAGCTAAGTTCTAGACTTAACATACCAACACAAAGGTAAACATATCTTATCAAATAAAGGTTCGGCGAATACGAAGTGTGTGGTGTAAAATATAATAGAAATTTATCAATATAATAAGTTGAATACTCACAATCAGATGTTTTCAGTTAATCACAATCGTTACAGCCTTTTTGAATGTTCTTAAA
Organism: Hemiscyllium ocellatum; assembly: GCF_020745735.1. Classification (NCBI taxonomy): domain Eukaryota; kingdom Metazoa; phylum Chordata; class Chondrichthyes; order Orectolobiformes; family Hemiscylliidae; genus Hemiscyllium; species Hemiscyllium ocellatum. Next base: position 48,573,140 of record NC_083412.1, read on the forward strand.
AGATACCTAGGATAAAAGCAGAGCTTAATACCTGAGTGTCCCAAATGGGATCTTCTTAGACTAGCGTGTTTCAGCTAGTTGGTTCAGATTGTATCTTCTTCAGGCTAGAATGCAGTGCCTCAACCGAGAATCTTTTAGGCAGGCGTATTTCAGCAAGCTCTTAGCCGTCCGTATGTTTCATCCGATCGGTCTGTATTTTGCACAAATGTGTCTTTTCTGCAAGCCTGGTGGTTCAGAGGATGGTTGGGTGACTCATTGTCTGTGTTTCAAGACAAGAGTGAGTTCTGTCTGTTTTAGCTCTGCTTTATATCCCTTACAGTCTAAGTTAAGCAATTACATCATTTGTTTAAAGAACTGGAATCTCAAACTGTGCCTCGGTCAGCATTGTTTAAAGGTCGCGTTAAACACTTAATTAGCTGAGAAAACAATAAGTAGCTGATAAGTAGCTGGTAGAGAGCAGTTGCCACATAGTCATAGTTATACTTAATTGTTGCTAGGCTAAAATACAATAAAGAGTTAATAGTATCATTGTTGCTACAATCTAATATAATCAGGTAAAATTCCACAGAAGAATTGAGTCTTTTCATGAAGAAGTAGACAGATCCCATGACACTTAACGAGTTAATAGCATCATTGCTGTTAAGCTTAATCTTATACAATATAATATAATCAGGTAAAATTCCACAGAGGAATCGAGTCTTTTCATGAAGAAGTAGACGGATCCCATGACACTTAACGAGTTAATAGCATCATTGTTGTTAAGCTTAATCTTATACAATATAATATAATCAGGTAAAATTCCACAGAGGAATCGAGTCTTTTCATGAAGAAGTAATGGATCCCGTGACATCCCCCTCTTGAAAAGCGAGATTTCCCCATGTGTCTTTAAAAAGTTCAAATGATAGCTGAACAGAGTTCTACAATGATTGTTGTACCAATAGCAGCATGTATCAGGAGTTTTTCGTTTTTCTGCGCTCCATTATTATTATCTTCACTTTATTCATCAGCGGTGTAGTTTGTTGCAGTTGACGCTCTTATTATGAGAGCTATTGTGAGTAAAGCAGAAAAGGCAACATTAAATCAACGCATACATTTCATTTAATTATGCGAAATCATTCTGAGTCAGACTTCCCATGGCGGGTTTCATGATCAGATTCAGTTGTTGGGGTTCCGACGAATTTCATCAGTGGATTTCGTTTCCAATCATGTTGGTGGTCAAAGAGCCGGACCTCTGGTTTCCATGTTGGTTTTGGTTCGGGGCCTTGACAGCCATCGTGTTTCCAACTGTACCATGAAGTTTGTTGGACCATCCGTTTTGGTCTTTCATTCAGAATCCTCATTTTGTACTCATGGTAGTCTTTGGGATCCTGTTTGCGGTCTCTTTCGCATGCCATGTAGGGGGATATTTTGTGTTTTCTCCGGAGTTCCCTCAGGAGGCAGTCATTGTATCCAGGTGGGTTCTTATATTCTCTTTCCGTCCATTTCCAATCATGGGTCGGTGATGTATAAGTTACCACCGTTTCTATGGCTTTAGGTGACCATGTCCATTTTGACCATTCGGTTATCATATCGATTTGTGGATGAGGTAACGGTCTGTTGGCTTCTCTGGTTACGTAATTAAACTCGTCTTGTTTTATGTTGGATCGGAGCATGTTTAGGTCAGTTAGGTTTTCTTCATTCCGCTTTTGTAGTTTTGCAACATAGTTCAGACAGTCCACAAAGGTATATTTTCCTATGGAGAGTATCATTAAGTGTTCAGCCAGGTTATGGCCTCTTCTACGGTCATACTGTACCATATATTCTTTTGAAAGGGGTGTTTGTCGAATGCGTTCCCCTTTGATCAAATCTGGGTCTGGCAACATCTTTGTTGGTTTGCATACAGAAAGTAATATGTTCATATTCAATTCTTCGAATAGCATTGAGCAAAATGTGCATATTAGTCTCTGTGCCTTTTTACGTCCATTACAATTTAAACATTGTCCAATGTTGTGTTCTTTTAGAACTGTTCTTGGCTCAGTCCACCATCCGTATTCCGTGTGGTGTTGGTTTCCTTCTTTCTAGTTACCCATTCTTTAATTTTTGGATATTGATAAAGGAATATTGAGGTTGTTTTTTTTTTCGCATAGATGCAGAGGGTTTGTTGAGTTCCAGTAATGTAAGTTTTTGGTTCCATTTTGGTACGCAGGTTTTCTGTGGTTTTGGTTTCTTCCAAGGTGGTAGCTGCTTGGACTTATTTTGTTTTTCTGATTTAGCGTCACCCAAAGACGGGTCGCGTCTGTGTTTCAAAGGTTTGGTTTGGTTTTTGGTTTGGACAAACGAAGGTTTATCCTGGTTTGAGGTCTGTGTTAAGACTGAATGACAGACAATTAATGTCTTTAGAATCAAGTGAATGGTAGCACAAGAAATGGCCCATTCTGGTTCGTAATTAAAAGATATGATTATGGTTGAGGAGATCAGTGTTAAAAACGATCCCCATTCTCCCTTAGTAATTTCAAATTTTCTTCGTTTAAATTCAAAGCCAATCATAATTGTGAGAATTAGTCCTATACCTCGGGTCAAATGGACCCATTTATATTCTACCAAGCCCCAAAGGAGCTGGAGTCCTTTCAGAATGTTTCCTCCTATAATGGGTAGGTGGTGGCAGTAGGCGTCCCATAGACTTACGGGCATGACTACAGGGCTAAATTGTTCTTTCATGTGGGAGAAAATATCACATTGGTTCGAGAAATTCCCGTTCCTTCACAATAGTTCAGAGTCCCAAGTAAGTCTTGGTTTTGTTTTCCCAGGAAGTCTAGGACTTCTTGGTATTTGGTTGTGGTTTCATCCATGCTTGCCGGTCGAGGAAGCAGAATGTGGTTTATTTTCGTTCTGGAATCAATCCCTTGATTAATGGCTTGAGAAATGGCCAAATTACGACCACAAACACCCAGAGTAGGATAAGTCTCACTAAGAGCGGTGTATGTTGTTCTAGGCCAAGCCATGATAGAATCCAATAAATCCAATCATAGATTTGCACCCAAATGTTTGCAGTAGTTTGTAATACTGACATAGTCCCTGCATTAATATGCAAGTTATCATACCAATTTTTTCTTGATTCTTCTACACATATTTTTATCTCTTCCTGTAGAGTTTTTTGGTCAGCCTTCCTTTCTTTTGATATTAGGTTCTGGAGGGTCTTTAGCTTCTCGTCATCCGTTGGGCCCGAGAAGGTTATCTCCATCCATTGCTTTTCTGAATAGATGGTTAGCATTCTTTCAAAATGTTCTAGGTCAGGTTTGGGTTTTTCTATTTTTAGATTAATTTTTTTCTGCCGGGTTCTTATAAGTTTCTCTGTTTTGTCTCATAATTTTGCCATTACATTCGACATGTCCTGTCATAACATTAAATTCTCCTGACTGGTTTGTTAGCCAGGTATTTCCAGATGGGAAGTACTCTATCTGGCAATCTTTTTTTTTAACATATTGAACCGTGTTATTATCACAGGGTTTTAATAGGATTAAATTAGAGAATTCGATCAGTTGAGGCTGATTGTTAATTTGAATACATTTTTCCTTTTTCAGCCACCCATTTTTTAGGCTTTGCCAAATTGGTTGTTTTATTTTAGTTTCGTAATTTTTGTTTGTGAGGATGGATTTGATCTCTACTAGTGAGATCTTTAGTTGTTGATCTTTGTTTTCCACGTGGGATCTGTATACCCTTGAGGTTAAATCAGCTATTGTCCTGTTTTCTGTTCTTACGGTGTTATGCAACCATCGTCTAGTTATTACATTTAATTGATTTCTAAGGTCATTAAAGGCAATTTGCCAGGCTTGGTATTTTTTGATTGTTATCACCTCTATTATTAGGTTTTTTGAGTTTTCCCATTGTATTTTCTGATTTTTGAATAAATCCTTAATATATGCTTCTGCCTGTTGTTGTTTATTATTATTATTATTATTATTATCATTATTGTTGCTGTTACTGCTTTTTTTGATTTGTGGTTATCACCAGCCATCTATCAGGAGAAGATTGTTCCCAAAAGGTGGCATTCTGCTTTGTTTTGTAGCAGTACATCCTGCCCCAATGGTAGCAGTACAGAGTTGTATTTTCTACTTTTATTTCAGTTCCCTATCTTTGTGGGTCTTTTAGGAAGTATTTTAATTTTTCCCAGTCTTGATATACTGATTTCCATTTAGATGTTTGATTTCCATCTGGGTTTTCTGCCTCAGTGTTATACTTTTTGGTATTATTTTCATAGTAATTATCCTAAGGAACTTCATAAGTGTATCCACATTTAAATCTACCGTGTTCTATATATACTACTTTTCCTGAGTTGGGAATTTTGCAGGACCATGGTCCATGGGTTTCATTTCTTTTTGCTCTATTATCATTTGGGCAGTTTTGGAGGAGAGCGGTATTGTATCCTGATGGACTATAACATTGTGTGGCTTTATAGGTGCATCCAATTATATGGGTGTTATTTTTATAATAATAGTAACAGGATTCATTTGTTTATCTCTTGTGGTTTACATCTTCCCATTCTTTCCCTTGGTCTCTTTAGGTAAGGATAATTCTGCTTCATACCCTAAGGCAAAGTGGTTACAGACATCTATATCTTGTCTGAATAACTTCGTAAAGTTTACTGGTTTCTTTAGTAATTCTCCTATTTGTTCTCTGGACTTGGATTGGTTAAAGATGGTAGGATCGCATATTATCAGTGTTTCGTTTTCTTTAAACATTTTCTTAAGGTAATAAGTTCCTAATCCTTGAACTTGCGTATCATCTTGTCTTAGTAGGGTGAGGTAAGCCTGATCCGTGTCACCTCTGGCATTTCATCTTTGTCCTTGGTCACCTCCTTCTTGGTAGTGCCAAGTAGAGTTTGCATATAGTATTATCGGTTGGTGAGTGTTCATATTAGTTAGGGGGTTGCCAATATGTGGATAGGAGCAGTTATAGTGGTTTTTCGATCCTGGACTCTGATAGTCTGAACAGTTATACGTTTTGTATAAACAGTAGAGCCATCTATCTCTCTCTGAGGTTTCTTCATTTGTTGTAACATTTTGTATACTATAAGATAGTAATTTGTCTATCCAATTTTGTATAAGATTATCTATTCTTTGATCTTGTTCTTGGTTTTCATTCCCAAGCTCCTGTTTTAAGACTATTATGTCTAAGGTGTATGTGTGTCCTATAATTTCTTCTCCTATTATTTCTGCTGAGGGTCTTGGATCTGTCCAAGTTTCATATTTTTGAGCTTGCGCAATTAGTCCTAACATTACTAGGGCCATGTTAGATAGGGTTAATCCTCCTATTATTAGAGGCATTCCTGCTGAATTTGTCGAGTTACTGTTGCTGTCGGGGTTATTACCTGTGTTACATTCCAGGCTGCGCTTTATTACTGCCTGAAGTATCCATCCTATAGTTAGAAAGGCTAATACTATAAATAGTAGGGTGTGTTGAACTATATTACACTTAGAGCAGTGTTCTGCCGTGAGTTTCTTTTGTTTAATCGTCTTAGTCTCTTCTTTCTTGGTTTTTTTTTCTTTTTTTTTGATTTAAGTTTAGGAGGGTTTCTTTACTTTTGGTATCCTTTTGCCTTTCCCTAATTGTCCTAACTCCATATTGTTCTGTTTTTGTTTTTTTTTCTTTAAATATTTGTTTCCAATTTTTTTTCATTTCTGCTGTTTACATCTCTCTTGGAGGTTAAAAATCCCTCCATTTGTTCCCTGTGTTTCTCTTCTTCTCCTAAATATACAGCCATCCAATCTGCCATGTTCTTAGTCTTTGTTAACTGGTCTTATATTATCTACAGATAAAGTCCTTTCCTTACCTTCCTTCCCGACTGTCACTGTCCTATTTCCTACTTGGATTATCTGTTGAGGCAAATGATAGCGGGCTTTAAAGGCTCTTCCTGATTTATTTTGTTTTTTCTCTTGTACCCAATCTCCTACTTTAGGTTGCCAAAATTTTCTGTCTTCTTGAATTTTCTGTTCCCTTTGTTGTCTTAATTCTTCTTTTTTAGTTTTTAGGAGATCTATCCATTCTTTTTTAAGTTTAGTTTGGGTTTCTATTTCAGGCTTATTTTCTGTATTCATTTGTACTCCATATCTCAAATAGTGCGGAGTTATATGGTTCTCTGCTCCTAAGAGATCTATGGGTGTGTTATTGATGGCCAGCTGCACCTCCTTCAACCATTGACTCCAACTACCACCGCGAGTGCACAATAATTTTGCCAAGGCTAGTTTGACATCTTGGTTTCTCCGTTCTACCTTTCCTGCTGATTCAGGATGGTAAGGTGTGCTAAACTCAAGCTGTATCCCATGAGCGGTACACCACATGTTAAAGTCCTGGTTTTTAAAGCCAGGTCCTTGGTCTGTATGAATTACTCTGGGAGGCCCGTTAGCGACCAGAATCAACTCACTAGCTTCTATAGCATCTTGTGTCCTACAACTCTTTGTTGGGATCAGGGTGGTGAATCCGGTACATTCATCAATACATACTAGGCAATATTTATTCGGTCTTTTAAATGGCTTTTTCCCGTGAGAGGTCGGCAATGGGCCGATAAAATCCATTATCCATTTATCCCCGGGCTCCATATTTTGTGACTGAATAATTTTCGGTTCTTTTTTAGTTCCTCCCTTGATATTATATTTTAGGCAAGTTTTGCATTCATTACAATATCTTTTAACTTCTGCATTCATCCCAGGCCACCAGTATTTCTGCTTTAGGTGTGACTGAGTGGTTTTTATTCCTGGATGCACGGCCCCTAAGCCTTCGTGGGCCGTCTTGATAAGTTCTCTTCTCCCTTTTCTAGGGGGTATTATCTTAGCCTGTTCTGTGGTTTGATCTTTAAATTTGGTTTTGACTACCCCATCAGATTCTTCCCAGTAGTCCTGATTTTTAGGGTATCCTTTTACTTCCTTGCCCTGAAGTAAGTCTTCCAATTCTTTGTCCTGATTCTCTTTTTGCATTTGCCTAGTTATTACTCTTATTTTATATTCTTTTCCCAAACTTGCGGCTTTGGCTGCTCGGTCAGCTAGATCATTTCCTTTTTTGTGTTCACCTTCTTTCTGGTGTCCTCTGACATGTACTACTTTTACATTTGGGAGGTTTTCTTTTAATCTAGCTATTTCTTCCCATATTTGTCTATATTGTATGGGGTGATTCCTACAATCATGGAATCCTTTTTCACTCCATTCATCTAGTTCCTCGTTATAGCCTCTACTGGCATAAAAGCTATCTGTACAAACGAGAATTTGGAGTTCTGCAGGAAATTGGCTTGCTTCTTTTAAGGCTAATTCTAACGCCTTTACTTCTGTTTTCTGGGCTGAACCTCCCAGTGGTCCTTTTATTTCTAAGACCTTTTCTTCTTGGAACTCATTGTTTAGTTTTGTACCAATTACTATTCCTATTCCTGTTAATTTTTCTTCTTTACCTTGTTTATCCAGGCCTCTTTGGGCACTACCATCTGTATAGATGTACATATCTGGATTGAATTCAGTTTTTTCTTCAGTAGCAGCTAGTTTATATTTCGGTGTCCACCAAGTATCTGTTTTTCCTGTAAGGGGCTGTATTTCTATAGTGGGGTCAGCTAGTAGGATATCCCATTTTTCATACCTGGCCGAGTGGACCCTTTGGCTCCTTTCTATTTTTTGTTGTTTGGATTGTAATTCTGCCAATTCCGTGAGGATAATTATCTTTCCTTCCCCTTGGATTTTTCTGATGGGTTCCACTGCTCTAGTTATGGCTACCCATGTTTTTTCTATTTTTGGGTATTTCCTCTCTGTTTCTGTAAAGTTTAAAGAGATATATTGGAAGGGTTTGTTCTGTCCTTGACTGGTTACTCTTACGGTGGCACTTTCTTGCCCTATAATTACTTCTAGTGTAATGTCTTTCCCTGGTTCATGCTTTCCCATGTTTTCTGCTTTATTTAATTGGTTGATTAGTTCATTTAGGTTATTTTGATCTTCTTCAGTCCATGAGAATACTTTCTCGGTTAGTTTTTTGTACAGGGGTTTAGATATTTCTGCATATCCTGGGACAAAGTCTCTGGCATAGTTACATAGGCCTAATATTGCTTGTAATTCTTTAATTTTGGTAGGAGGTTGAATATCAGCTATTTTTTCACTGTATTCTTCAGTTAGTCCTTTTCCTTCATTGGTTAGTTCCACTCCTAAGTATTTTACATTTTCTCTGGCGATCTGGGATTTTGCTAGTCCAATTATATATCCCTTATGGTACAGGTGTTCCATTATTCTATGTAGGCAGGCAAAATGTTCTTCTATGTCACCATGAGTGATATAAATATCATCTACATAGCATTCTATTTGTCCTGGCGGAGCTAAGTTTTGTACTGTTTTTCTGACTTCTGCAGAAAATATTACTGGGCTGTTTAGGTATCCCTGAGGGAGTCTGGTCCAAACTAATTGTCTCCCTAGGGTGTCTGTTATGGCTGTATATGGCCACTCTTCTTTTGGGATTGGATGACTCCAAAATCCATTTGATAAGTCTAGGGTAGTTTTATATTTCTCCCTTCTTAAGGTATTCAATGTAGTCTGAGCTCCTTTAAAGTATGACGAGAAGGGCACTGATCCTGAATTCAAGTCTCGGTAGTCACAGACAAGTCTGTACTTTCCTGGCTTATCAGGCTTTGGTATTCCAATTATGGGTGTATTGTATGGGGATCCTTTTTCTATTAGGACTCCCTGTTCCTCAAGTCTTTCTATGACTTTTTGGATTTCCCTAGCTATCTCTGGTTTGTTGATGCCATACTTCTTTTTGATTTTGAAGTGTCCCATTCCTGTGGGAGTGGGATCAATGTTTAGATTACCGCAATGGTATGAGTCCTTTTGCCAGATTTCCCAGTGAGTTTGCACTAGGTGTTTTATTTTTGCTCTGATTTTGGGGTTGCTTTCTTTATCTAAAATTTCTTTTAAGTCTTCTGTTCTTTTGTCTTCTGTTTGTTCTAGTAGTTTGTGTCCTTTAATGTCTTCCCATCCTAATATTACTGGTTCTCCCTGGTCTTTTAGACCTTCTATAATTAGAGCTTTAGTCTCTATTTGTTTTCCATTTTTTAGGATTAATTTGATTTTTCCTACATCTGCCCATTTTACAGGTGCTCCTATGCCCTGATAAGGTTCTGTTCCTACTTTTGGTATGTTTAGTTTTTCTGCCAAACTTTTGTCCATTAATGACATTTCTGCCCCTGTGTCTAGCATTATTGTGAGCCATTGCTGTCTGTGGGGTTTATACCCCTCTATTTTTCCTTGTTCTTGAGGGTAGCATGGTTCTGCTGCTGTCTGTCTGGGTTTTCTCACCATCCCTGTCTGGTGGATTCTTTGCCCTTCTGTATTCCTTTCGTCCCCTTGTGTTTGCACTCTGGCTGATCCAGAGGTTATTGCTTGTCCCTGACTGTTTCTGGGTCTCAGGTTGTATCGTTCTTGTTGAACTTGTCCATTTGGAGGCCTAGGTCTAAAATTTTGTTGGGGTGGCCTATATTCCCGAGGTTGTTGTGGTTGCTGGGCTGGCTGTAGTGGAGGTTGGTATCCCCCTCTAGCTCTTGGGTCTTGATAATTCGGAATGGGGTTTCTCCCTAAATAGTTTGGGCTTACTCCTGGAATTGGTCTAGGAGGTAGCTGCTGTCGGGGAGGTCCCTGGTTTCTGGGTTGGACTTTTTCCACTACCTGAACCAATGGTTCATATTGGGGTCGGTATGTCCATGGTTTTCTTTGGTTTTGTTGGCGTCCTTGCGCCTTGGATTTCTGGGTTTCTGATTTAGGTTTTTCTGATTTCCTTTCCTTGGCTTCTGGTTGAGGTCCGTGGGGATTTTGTTTTCCTATTCTATCTAGGGATAGATTGAGGACTTCTCCTAAGTTGATTAATTCTTGTCTGAATACTTGCCATGGGTTTTGTCCCTGTCCTAGTGCTCTGTTTGTGGCTTCCCTGAGCCTGTTTGCATGGCCTTCATTCTGGAATTGTCTGAATAATTGCGACCTGACTTGGACATAGTTTATTTCTAGATCTTCAGCGGATTGTGCTACCTGGAGCATTGTTCTCCCTGATTCCAGGAGTGTTTTGAATATCTTGTTGGCTGCTTCTGCTCTTTGGGTTCCATATACCCGGTTGTGGGCTTCATGGAGTATGGTAACTAGATTTATGGTGGTGTGCGGTTCCTGATCTAAAGCAGGACAATCCAGGGCTTTAAATAAATCTGAATTTTCTTGGGGGGTTAGTCCTTCCAAGAAGGCTTTTAGTTTTTCGAAATGTTGAATTATATATTTTATTGCTGCTCTGTCATCTGAGGGAAAGTCTAGGAAGCAGATTTTAAAATTCTTCAGTGAGGGATCACCGTACACACGGCGGGCTGCTACCGGTTGTGGTGCTTGTCCGGCTTGTCCGGGCCTGGGATTATTGATTAGCCATCGGGCTTTTTCTACAGCATGTTGCGCCACTAGGACTTGTGCTGCTACTCTATTTAGTTGGGGTATTTGGAGCACTCTGTCTGCTGCCACTATAATTTGCTGAGCTATATCTTCTGCCCAGGCATGTTCTGACATGCCTGGTACTAGCGGTACTTCTCTTCCCCTTAGGTCTGTTTCTCTTCTAATTACTGTTACCGTATGTTGAGCTGGTAGAACGCCAGCGGTATGCTGGTGGGCTGGTTCTAGGGGGTTTCCAGTTCCATCTGCTGGTATGCATCCATCATAGTGATGGTGAGTTCCATCTACATATTCTATTCTGAACCTGTATCGGAGTCTTTCTGCTATAGGTTCTCCATTGAGTCTGTTTAGTCCTTCTAGGACTGACTCATCTGCCCTCAGTCTTACCTCCTGACCTCTTAGGTTAGGTGGGGAGACTATATTGTCGTTTCCTGCTGCGACTATTTCTGCCCAATCATTTCTAAAATAATAGGCAGGTATATTGGCCATTTTCTTTTTCTTTTTGAGGGGCTTTTATTTTTTTTTGTACTATTCGCTATATCCCTACAGAAGGAGTTTATTTGGTGACAAAGATAATATTTACGCCGTGAGGTTCAAGATAGTGCAATCTCTCGAGCCCCCCGTTGGGCGCCAATTGTTATGTTATTCAGGTGGATATCCTCAATAGGTATGGGTTACTACCGGATTAAACTACAGTACCTCGGGCATATACCTGAGGCCGTTACCCGTCAAGTTTACCAGTGGTCCCTATTGACTGTATGGTCCTGATAGCTACAAACTCGGCTGGGTTTATCGCAGGTCTCTAGGTCCCTTCAGTTTATCCTTTCACCTAGGAGTGAGAGGGATTCACTTTAAGTCAATCCTAATGCCTTCTCAGCTAAGTTCTAGACTTAACATACCAACACAAAGGTAAACATATCTTATCAAATAAAGGTTCGGCGAATACGAAGTGTGTGGTGTAAAATATAATAGAAATTTATCAATATAATAAGTTGAATACTCACAATCAGATGTTTTCAGTTAATCACAATCGTTACAGCCTTTTTGAATGTTCTTAAAAGATACCTAGGATAAAAGCAGAGCTTAATACCTGAGTGTCCCAAATGGGATCTTCTTAGACTAGCGTGTTTCAGCTAGTTGGTTCAGATTGTATCTTCTTCAGGCTAGAATGCAGTGCCTCAACCGAGAATCTTTTAGGCAGGCGTATTTCAGCAAGCTCTTAGCCGTCCGTATGTTTCATCCGATCGGTCTGTATTTTGCACAAATGTGTCTTTTCTGCAAGCCTGGTGGTTCAGAGGATGGTTGGGTGACTCATTGTCTGTGTTTCAAGACAAGAGTGAGTTCTGTCTGTTTTAGCTCTGCTTTATATCCCTTACAGTCTAAGTTAAGCAATTACATCATTTGTTTAAAGAACTGGAATCTCAAACTGTGCCTCGGTCAGCATTGTTTAAAGGTCGCGTTAAACACTTAATTAGCTGAGAAAACAATAAGTAGCTGATAAGTAGCTGGTAGAGAGCAGTTGCCACATAGTCATAGTTATACTTAATTGTTGCTAGGCTAAAATACAATAAAGAGTTAATAGTATCATTGTTGCTACAATCTAATATAATCAGGTAAAATTCCACAGAAGAATTGAGTCTTTTCATGAAGAAGTAGACAGATCCCATGACACTTAACGAGTTAATAGCATCATTGCTGTTAAGCTTAATCTTATACAATATAATATAATCAGGTAAAATTCCACAGAGGAATCGAGTCTTTTCATGAAGAAGTAGACGGATCCCATGACACTTAACGAGTTAATAGCATCATTGTTGTTAAGCTTAATCTTATACAATATAATATAATCAGGTAAAATTCCACAGAGGAATCGAGTCTTTTCATGAAGAAGTAATGGATCCCGTGACAGAGTAATAATTCTGGCAATACATGGCAGCTGTTATGATGATGGTAAACATGGGCTATCAATATTTGACTTCTACCATCTGATTTGAATATTTGAAATGTTGTCTATACGAAGAACAATTTATAAAGGGCAAATACTATCTTAAAATGGTTGCTGTGATCATGCGACCAGACAGTCTCATGATTTTGTCTCTATCAGTAAATAAGTATCAGGTTGGAACTCAGTCCTGTATCTCTTGTTTGATTCACTCCTTGTGGGATGAAAGGCTGACCTACCAGTTCACCATCTTGGAAGGACAATGCAATTGGACAACTACACTGAGTTATCTCTCAACAGCTGCTTCTGTGCAGCAGAGCAGAAACTAGATTTGAAAGCAAGAACGAGGAAACTCTTTCTTCTTTGCCTGTCCCTCTCATCAAAGGCCATTGACCAGTTTTAATAAAAAGCAACTCGAAAAAAAACAATCCAAAACAAAAACAGAAGTTGCTGGAACAGCTCAGAAGGTCTGACAGCATAGAACATAGAAAGTAGAAAAGTAGGGCACAAAACAGGCTCTTCGGCTCGCGATGTTGTGCCAATCTAAATTAAAATAACTGAACCTCTCCATCCCTCAATTCACTGCTGTCCATGTGCATATCCAGCAGTTGCTTAAATGTCCATAATGACTCTGCTTCCATCACCACCGCTGGCAAAACATTCCATGCATTCACAACTCTCTGCGTAAAGAACCTACCTCTGACATCTCCTCTATACCTTCCTCCTAATATCTTAAAACTATGACCCCTTGTACCAGTCAATCTTGTCCTGGAGAAAAGTCTCTGGCTATTGATTCTATCCATGTCTCTCATTATCTTGTATACCTCGATCAGGTCATCTCTCTTCCTCCTTCTCTCCAGAGAGAAAAGTTTGAGTTTAGTCAACCACTCTTCGTAAGACGTGCCCTCCAGTCCAGGCAGCATCCTGGTAAACCTTATTTTCACCTTCTCCAAAGCCTCCGCATCTTTCCTATAATAGGGTGACCAGAACTGGACACAATATTCCAAGTATGGTCTCACCAGGGTCTTGTAGAGCTGCAGCAAAATCTCATGGCTCTTAAACTTGATCCCTCTGTTAAAGAAAGCCAAAACACCTTATGCTTTCTTAACAACCTGATCTACTTGGGTGGCAACTTTGAGAGATCTATGCACTTGAACACCACGATCCCTCTGTTCCTCCACACTGCCAAAACTCCTGTCTTTAATCCTATATTCAACATTCAAGTTCGATCTTCCAAAATTCATCACTTCGTATTTATCCAGGTTGAACTCCATCTGCTATTTCTCAGCCCAGCTCTGCATTCTGTCTATGTTGCGCTGCAGCCTGCAATAACCCTCGATACAATCAACGGCACCTCGAACCTTTATGTCATTGGCAAATTTACTGACTCACCCCTCACCCTCCTCATCGAAGTCATTTATAAAAATTACAAAGAGCAGAGGCCCAAGAACAGAGCCCTGCGGGACACCACTCACCACTGATCTCCAGGCAACATCCTTTCCATCTACAACCAATCTCTGCCTTCTGTCAGCCAACCAATTCTGAATCCAGACAGCCAAATGTCCCTGTATCCCATACCTCCTGACTTTATGAATGAGCCTACCATGGGGAACCTTATCAAATGCCTTACTGAAGTCTAGAAACACTACATCCACTGTTCGACCTTCGTCACCTGTCTCATCACCTCCTCAAAGAACTCAATATGATTTGTGAGACATAACATGCCCCTCACAAAGCCATGCTGACTGCCTTTAATCACGCTATGTTTTTCCAAATAGTCATAAATCGTATCCCTCAGAATGTTTTCCAAAACCACAGACATAAGACTGACTGATCTGTAATTGCCTGGGATTTCCCTATTCCCCTTCTTGAAAAGAGGAACAACATTTGCCTCCCTCCAAATCTCTAGTACGACTCCCTTGGAGAATGAAGAAGCAAAGATCTTCACCAATGGCTGAGCACCCTCCTTTCTTGCTTCCCAGAACAACCTAGGATAAATCTGGTCTGGCCACGGGGACTTACCAATCTTAATGTTTGCCAAAATTTCCAGCACGTCAACTTCATCAATCTTGATCTGTTCAAGCCAGCTTCCCAGCTCCTTAAAGTTCTCATTCATAATATGGTCCCTTTCCTTAGTGAAAACTGAAGCAAAAAACTGATTTAGAACTTCCTCTATCTGCTGAGACTGCACACGCAAGTTCCCTATGCAATTCTTGACTGGCTCTACCTTCTCCCTGATCATTTTCTTATTCTTCACGTATATGTAAAAGGCCTTTAGGTTCTCCCTAATCCTTCCTACCAAACCTTTCTCATGCCCCTCCTGGCTCTCCTCAGTCCATTTTTGAGCTCCTTTCCAATAAGCCTGTAATCCTCTAAAGCTGTGCTAGATCTGTGCTAGCGGAGTGCCACAAGAATAGATGCTCGGTCCTCTATGCTTTGTCATTTACATAAATGATTTGGATGCGAGCATAAGAGGTACAGTTAGTAAATTTGCAGATGACACCAAACTTCGAGGTGTAGTAAACAGCGAGGAGGGTTACCTCAGATTACAACAGGATCTGGACCAGATGGGCCAATGGGCTTAGAAGTGCCAGATGGAGTTTAATTCAGATAAATGTGAAGTGCTGCATTTTGGGAAAGCAAATCTTAGCAGATCTTATACACTTAATGGTAAGGTCCTAGGGGATGTTGCTGAACAAAGAGACCTTGGAGTGCAGGTTCATAGCTCCTTGAAAGTGGAGTCACAGGTGGATAGGATAGTGAAGAAGGCGTTTGGTATGCTTTCCTTTATTGGTCAGAGTATTGAATACAGGAGTTGGGAGGTCATGTTGTGACTGTACAGGACATTGGTTAGGCCACTGTTGGAATATTGCGTGCAATTCTGGTCTCCTTCCTATTGGAAAGATGTTGTGAGACTTGAAAGGGTTCAGAAAAGATTTACAAGGATGTTGCCAGGGTTGGAGGATTTGAGCTATAGGGAGAGGCTGAACAGGCTGGGGCTTTTTTCCTGGAGGGTCGGAGGCTGAGGGGTGACCTTATAGAAGTTTACTAAATTATGAGGGGCATTGATAGGATAAATAGGCAAAGTCTTTTCACTAGGGTTGGGGAGTCCAGAACTAGAGGGCATAGGTTTAAGGTGAGAGGGGAAAGATATAAAAGAGATGTAAGGGGCAACTTTTTCACACAGAAGGTGGTACGTGTATGGAATGAGCTGCCGGAGGAAGTGGTGGATGCTGGTACTCTTGCAACATTTAAGAGGCATTTGGATGGGTATATAAATAGGAAGGGTTTGGAGGGATATGGCTGGGTGCTGGCAGGTGGGACTAGATTGGGTTGGGATATCTGGTCGGCATGGACAGGTTGGACTGTTTCCATGCTGTACATCCCTATGACTCTATGACTCTATGAGATCCTTGCTTCCTCCACCTTACATAAGTTGCCTTCTTCCTTTTGATGAGAGGCTCCTCTGTTGTTGTCATCCAAGGCTCCTTAATCTTACCTCTTCTTGTCTGTGTCAGAGGAACAAATTTGTGCATCACTCTCAACAACTGCTCCTTAAACAGTCTCCACATATCTGTTATGCCCTTTCCATGGAACAATTGCTCCCAATCTGACTTACTCCTGTCTGATAGCGTCATAATTTCCTTTTCCCCAATTAAATATCATCTCTCGGTAATTGGTCCTTTCCCTCTCCAAGGCTATGGTAAATGTGAGGCAGTCATGGTCACTGTCACCAAAGTGTTTTCCCACTGTGAGATGTGACACCTGTCCTAGCTCATTGCCTCTCCCCTTGTCAACCTGTCTACATACTGAGTAAGGAAACCTTCTGAACACACCTGACAAAAACAGCTCCATGCAAACCATCTGCACTAATGAGGTTACAGTCAATACTGGGAAAGTTGAAGTAACTTGTAACATTTTTCCAAAATCTGCTGGCCTATGAGTTCTTCAGTCTCCCTACTGCTGTTACGGGGTCTGTGGAAAACCCCCAATGCGGTGGCTGCTCCCTTGCTGTTCCTAACATTCACCCATATTGCCTCAGTAGACAAACCTTCCTCAACAACTTTCATTTCTGTAGCTGTGATGCACTCTCTGATTAGCAATGCTACGCCCCTTCCTCTTTTTCCACCTTCCCTGTTCTTTTTTAAATGTTCTAAACCCTGGAACATTCTTTCCCTGTGAAACCCACATCTCCGTTATGGTCACAACATCATAGGCCCTAGTACTGATCCATGCTCTAAGTTCATCACTCTTATTTCTGACACTCCTTATGTTAAAGCAGACACACTGATCCCTTTGTTTCATCACGTGAAAAACCTTTCCGATAGATACACTACATCCCGCCACTGCCCCATCTACAACTAACCCCCTCTCAGATATGTAGGTCTGCTTTCCACTTCCTTGCCAAACTAGTTTAAACCCTCCCGAACCACATGAACAAATCTCCCGTCCAGGACATCAAAGTTAACGTTTCAGGTCCGGTCACCCTTCCTCAGAACTGAAAAAGAAATCATTCACTGAGAAGTTAAGAGTATTTGTTAGCTTTACCACTGCTGAAGAAATAGCACAACAGATAAACAGTAGGAATCAGGTCATTCTCACAACTCATGAACTCTTAAGATCTTTGAACTGTAATTGTCTTTAACTTCCTCATTGTACTGAACATCCTTTTTCACTTCTTCAGCTTATTGCCTGTACTTATGTAGGTACTTCATGTGCCGTTCTATTTTTGTCAGGTTATTAGGGAATAAATTTTCTATTTCTTTCACTGAAAAAAACTTTGTTCCTGGCTCCTTCATTTGATCTAGTTAAATAGGTTTTAACTGAACTGTGATAGCTGTGTGCTAAAATTAAATGACAATATTTGTTGTGACTGTCTCAGAGGGAGTCCAAAAGAAATGTGCTGATGACTCTCCTCACCTAGTTGAAACAAAGTATTGTATTAACAAATGTATCTAATTTTGCTATTTTGTTGTGTGCTTACAAGAATGCTTCCTGTTCTTTACTATTTGTCTTGCCCAAACTTATTTTATTTGGTGGGATTGATAAAGTCTTGCCGGAGACCGCAAATGATTGCTGGTAGAATGGCATTAATGTTACGAGAGTTTTCATAAAGTTGAAAGTGATCGAGTCATGCTTAAGTTAGTTGATGATTGCTCTTCTAACTAAAGCTATACTGAGATTAATTGACTAACAAGGAGATTAATAACCTTTAATGAGGTTGAGGGCAGTTAAACAAAAGTTAGTATACTGTCACTCAGGTTGGTAAACCATCATTGATATTGTTTGCATTATACATAGTCATTGATGTTCGTAAAATGTATTGCTAAATTATCTGATAGGAAGCTAATTAGACCAATGCTGTTAATGGCTACAGCTGCTCCATCTACACCTCCTTACTTCTAATAAGTTGAATGACTGTGTTCAAGATGCAGACTATTGGTTAAAAAATAATACATGATATCAGACAGAAGGCAATCCCAATGGTGGACTGTCAGAGTCTAATACCTTGCCAGTTTTAATCAGGCAGAAGCTACAAATAAAATGCTGGTTAATGATAGAATCATAATTTGGGGCTGCATTGTCTATGTTTAGTTTATGTGTTCTTTTTGGTGAGATTCACAGCGGTGTCAGACATAGCTCTCAGGCTCTTTTCTTACTGTTTCTCTCCTACCTTATTTATTATGCAGCAGCCTCTTTAGTGTCCGTCTTGAGTACTCACACGACAGGAGAGGTGAAAGTCCTGCCACTGCTGGGAACGTATGTAATGCTCAGGCCAGATTTAACAGGTGAGGTTGAGCTGAAGCCCAGCTGCACACCACTTCAGCTGCTGCAAACCAAGAACTACGATGCAGACCATCTTGTCATGAAACTGAAATGCTTCAGAAAGAGAAGCAGGCACCTCACTTTCCAGTAAAGGACCTGGAGGTGCTGTTGGTCCAGGTGTTTGAGGGAAGATCATTTTTTACTCATAGGACAACCAGAGAAGGCCAAAGTATCAGACAGCAGCCTGGATTTGCGTGGCCTCCAGGATTAAATGGAATTAGATGGAATTAGATGGAATTAGAGTGCAGGACGAAGATTTGTGCTTTACAATTTACTTCTCCCTGCTACCTCACACTCACTGTACCGCTGCCATTACATATAATCTTTAACAAAATTCATGGAATATCAATCTCACTATTGCATGCAACATCATTCAACAACTCACACACCTCATCGTTCATAACTACTAATGCCTCTTTATCCTCTATTTAAAAGGCTATGCAGCCTCAAGTAGACACAAAGTGAGTGAACACTAAGAAATCATGTTAAAACATCGATATGCATCCTATGTAGATGCATGCGATGGCAATGTGTGTATTTATCTACAAATCAACATGATAGCAGCATACAAGTGAAAGGTGTCCCTGAGCTTCAAAGTGAAGTCCCGAAGGGCTGAAGGTGATTCTAAGTTGATCCAAGGTCTGACATGATAATGTGTTGAGGCTGATCATGTGTCGAAGCTGATTTTGGTGGACCAAGTATGGGGGAGGACAGTGTGCATGGTGTATTCAAGTATATGTTGGTGAATACACATTAAAATCAAAGCCCAGAAAAGCTAGCAGTGACTTCGTCCACCTAATGTCATAACTGACCTTCACGGCAGAATTTGTTGCTGGCAAGAGAGGACAGCGAATTGCAAACAGCTTAAAAATAAGGCGAGTTGGTTTAATAATGAAACATTAATGCTTGGAAATAAGGTAGTGGTAATTTACCAGCAGGATTCAGAACTTAGCGTTGAAAACTTGAGGAGAAAAATTAGAATTTATTTTCCCAATAATGGGAATCAGATTTTTTCCATTCACATTGCATTTCCTCCAATCCTCAGCAGTGCCTATGATGCTCAAGGGTTGGGAAAACTCCCCTTCTGTTGTGTATGTACACATTGAATACTTTTACAAAGCATTTAAGGAAATAATGATTATACTTAATTATGTAATTTATTTTAAAAGTATGGAAAGTTGTTCTACAATATTGAAAGGCTTTAAAGTTAGATGTCGTATATAGCAGACCCCTTGTTCATTATGATAAAAGAATTAACAAAATTAATCTTCAACCCATCAACTGAACAAGCATGATTTTAAAAAAAAATCACCAAAGCACAGAAAATATATTTAGCAGCACAGATCAAGAGTGCAAGGAGTTTGAAAGCAGGATTCTAAGTCTGAATTCAGCTACTGAAGTCACAGTTTAAAAAGGACAAAAAATAGAAAACACTCCTTCTATCATATAATAAAAAAGTTTTTGAAATTAAAAGTCAGAATATACTTTGTAAACTCATTAGTTTTGAAAGGAATTGTCATGCAATTAAGCATTTCAAAAGTAGCAGTTATAAAACTGATTAAATATGAAATAGAAAATTGTGAGAAACAAAAACAGAGTACCAAATCATCAAGCAATTATGAAGAAAGACACAAGCATAGCAGCTTGCATAATGGTATCCTTCAAGCCATTCATTTCATCATTAACAAGATATCTTGCCAGCCACAATCTCTACAAGCAGTTCCCTTGCTTTTACATTTGTTCAGTTGGCTGCCTTCAAAATTGAGACAAAACCTTTGGAGAGAGCAAGGTTTGCATCTTATAGCGATAACTTGCTCTCATGATAAAACAAAATCATATGACCTGCATTTCCTGTTGTTCAAACAGTCCATTCCCTATTGAAGACTTTTTCAGTTGATTTTAGCTGATAACATGATAAGCTCCTGTAAGGTTTAATTTTTATCCTTATTTTATTAATTTAGAGTGAAGCAAATTACTTCTATATAGTCTTTCAGCATGAATGAAGAAAATGGATATTTTTCCTCAGAAATCCTAATCATAACATAAATTGAATTCAACTAACAATTTTAAAAATCTCAAACAACTGCAGCTACTTCCTAACCAAAGCTTCGTAACCATTCATTTATACCATCAAATTTTATACGCAGTTCTCTCCTCAGAAGTCTATAACAACAGATTAGATTTATGTAACATTTTTAATATAACTGAAGATCACTAGGCAGAAATGCAATCAGACAAAAATGTGAGACCAAGCTGAGATATGTGAATGGGGAAGTAAAAATGTCATTAATAATGTCAGTTCTAAAAAGATTCTTAAAAAGAGGTAAAGAGACAAAAAAATATTTAGCAAGGAAAGAATGCAGAAGTTAGTGTCACTAGCCATCTCTCAGCAATTGTGCAGGAAGAGGGCGAGTTCACAAGAGGCTACTGCTGCAGGAACATAGTGTTCTGAGAGGTTTATGAAGCTGGCAGAGATTGCATAGCTGTGGGGGAGGCTGGAATCAGCACTGAGGAAATGGAGATTGAATTGTAGGTCAGAAACAATGGGTGATCTTCCTTTTTGTTGGCTGTCAGTCTTTTGAGTTGAAGCAGGGTTTCTCTTGTGAGGCCAAGCTAATCTTCTTGCTGCATAGAGTCATGCAGCACAGAAACAGATTCATCTGTACCAACCAGACATCCCAATCTGACCTCGTCCAATTTGCCAGCTTTTGACCCATATCCCTCTAAACCTTTCCTAATCATATAACCATCCAGATGCCTTTAAATGTTGTAATTGTACGAGACTTCAACACTTTCTCTGACAGTTTGTTCTGTAAAGGCACCTCCCTGTGTGTGACGAAGTTACCCTCCAGGTCCTTTTAGAATTTTTCCCCTCTCACTTTGAACCTATGCCCTCTATTTCTGAACTCCCTCACCTCAGGGAACAGACATTGCCTATTTATCCTATCAATACCCCTCATGATTTTATAAACCTCTATGAGGTCACCCTTCAGTTTCCAATACTCTGGACAAAAAAGCCTCACCCTAATCAAATTTGCCTCATTAGCCTCCTACCCCTCCTGCCTGATTCCAGTTCCATTCTATCAACCCCCATTCTGAGAAGAACTTGCCATTCACTGGATATCACCTAAAAGGTCAGAATCCCTGGTATCTGCAATATCTTTAAGAGGCAACTGTGTACCCAGACAAACATCAGCAATCTGGCGTTGCCCTTCACTGGCAACATACTGACACAGCAGCCACACTATTCACGGCATATAGTTGACACACACACTCTCAAGCTTACCAGCCCATTCTTTAAACCCTAGCCACTGTTTAACCAACAGGTCACCACTCAGTGAACCTGTCAATAACTAATCCATCTAGGTGCTTTCTCAAAGTTAGTTTGACTTTGTCGCCAGTGTCCACTGTAGACCTACAATTTGTCATTGTCCAGTACGGGTACAAAAACGTATAGGCAAGCAAAAACGAACACAACCAAAATGAACAGAAGCTGCAGTTCATCCCCACAATGCAAACAAAATGCTGACACTATGGGGAATGACTATTCTATATTATGCAATGGGGGCTGCTGCACCTGCCTCTCATTTACTGGAAGAAAACATTAATCAGGTCCTAAGCATATCATGTTGTAAGCATTGCAAATGAACAGTGAAATGATTGCAAATTAAATGTAGTTTACAAGAATGCTTCATGTATTGGCTCCTTTAATTTCAAAGCATCTAGCAGGCATGCTTTCTCCTGTCAACAGCAAGTGACAGCAGGGAATGCACCTCGTAGTGGACACCATCAGCCTTAGGACTTGACTGGTCACCAGAAATCCCCCACAGCCTCCATACCCTGTTTTACCTTGCACTTGTCCAGATAGCTTATTTCCATCCCTCTGCATCATGTGGAAACCCACCACATTGACCTTCGCCACCAAATCTCATCCTTGACCTTAAACCTTGGTATTATACATTACTGATGCCCATTGTGGTCACTGTGGTGGTCACTGCCACTACCCCTCCTCCTATAGTCTACCATGCCCGCTGCTGTTCTACATATTCCCCTTAAATGTTGGCTCTCTCCCCACAACCCCCACTAACTTTCATTACTCTGTCCCACACCTTTTTTGTTCATTCATGTGATGAGGGTGTCAGTGGCTGGTCAGCTTTTGTTGCCCATCCTAAGATTCACTTGAGAAGGTGGTGGTGAGCTGCCTTCTTGAACTTTTGCAGTCCACCTGCTGTAGGTTGACCCACAATGTCACTAGAGAGGGAATTTCATGATTTTCACCCAGCAACAATGAAGTGAGCAAGGATATATTTTATAGGATGGAGGTGAACTTGCAGGTGGAATCTGCTGCCCTTGTCCTCCTAGATGGAAGTGATTGTGGGTTTGGAAGATGCTGTCTAAAGATATTTAGTGAATTGTGCAGTGCATCTTGTGGATAGTATATGCTCCTGTTACTGAGTGTCAGGGGCGGACGGAATGGTTGCTTGTGGATGTGGGACAATTGAGTGAGCTGCTTTGTCCAGGGTTGTGCCAGGTTTCTTGAATGTCATTGAAGCATCCAGACAACTGGGGAGTATTCCATCACAGCCCTGACCTGTGCTTTGCAGATGGTGAATAGTCTATGGGGAGTCAGGAGATGAGTTACTTGCTGCTGTATTCTGAGCCTCTGGCCTGTACTTGTGGCCATTCTGTTTATGTGAAGAGGCCAGTTGATTTTCTGATCAATGGGAACTCCTAGGATGTTGATAGTGGGGGATTCAGTGATGGTGACATCATTGAATTTCAAGGGTGGTGATTAGATTGTCTCTTATTGGAAATGGTCATCGCCTGGCATTAGAATGGCATGAATGTTATCTGCCACTTGTCAGCCCAAGCCTGGCTATTTTCCAGATCTTGTTGTTTTGCACATGAGACTGCTTCAGTATCTAAAGAGTCATGAGTGGTGCTGAACATTGTGTACTCATCAGTGAACATTCCCACTTCTGGACTTATGATGGAGAGAAGGTCAGTAATGATACAGATGAAGAACATTACCCAGATGAGCTCCTGCAGGGATGTCCTGGATCTGCGATGGCTGAACTCCAACAGCCATGACCATTTTCCTAAAGCCAGGTATGGACTCCAACCAGTGGAGAGTTTGTTCCCTGATACCCATTGATTCCAGTTTTGCTAGGGCTCCTCAATGTCACACTCAGTCGAATGGATTGGTTGATGTCAAGGGCTGTCACGTTCGCATCACCTCTGGAATTTAGCTCCATTGAAAATTTTTGAACCAAGGTTATAATGAGATCAGGAGCTGAATAGCCCTAGCAGAACTCAAACTGAGTGTCCCTGAGCAGGTTATTGTTGAGCTGGTACTGCTTGTTAGAATTGTTGATGACACCTTCCAACACTTTACTGATGATTGAAAGTAGCTGATGAGATGGTAATTGGCCAAGTTGGATTTGTCCTGTTTTTTATGTACAGGACATACAGGATAATTTTCCACATTGTTGGTCAGATGCCTTTGTTGTAACTGTACTGGAAGAGATTGGCTAAGGGAACAGCAAGTTCTTGAGCCTAAGTCTTCAATACTGTTGCCGGAATATTATCAGGGCCTGTAGCCTTTGCAGTATCCAATGCTTCCAACCATTTCTTGATATCATTTGGAGTGAATTGAATTGGCTGAAGACTGGTATTAGTAATGCAGAAGATTGCTGGAGGAGGCCAAGATGGATCATTCACTCAGCACTTCTGGTTGAAGATTGCTGCAAAAACTTCAGCCTTATGTTTTGCACTGATATGCTGGGTTCTTCCATCATTGAGGATGGGGATAGTTGTGGAGCCTATTCCTCCAGTGAGTTGGTTAATTGTCCATCACCATTCATGATGGATACAAAGCTTAGGTCTGATCAGTTGGTTGTGGGATCACTTAGCTCTACCTATCACTTGCTGTTTATGCTGTTTGGCATGCAAGTAGTCCTGTTTGGTAGCTTCATCAGATTGACACCTCATATTATTATTTGGTGCTGCTCCTGGCATGTCCTCCTGCACTCTCCATTGAATCAGGGTTGATCTCCTAACTTTACAGTAATGGTTGAGTGGGAGATATGCCAGGTCATGAGGTTACAGATTGTGCTGGAGTGTCATACTGCTGCTGTTGATGACCCACAGCACCTCATAGATGCTTTGTCTTAAGTAGTGAGTTCTATTCAATGTCTGTGCCATTTAACAGATTGAAAATATCATACAACACAATGGAGTTATTTCCAGTGTGAAGGCAGAACTTCATCTCCACAAGGACTGTGTACTGGTCAGTCTTACCAACACAGTCATGGACAGATGCATCCGCAGCTGACAGATTCATAAGGATGAGGACAAGTATGTTTTCCCTCTTGCTGGTTCCCTCACCCCCCACTGCACACCCAGGCTAACAGCTGTGCCCATTAGGTCACATCCAGCTAGAATACATAGCACTACTGCCAAGCCACTCTTGATGGTGGACATTGGAATCTCCCACTCAGAATACATTTTTCATTCTTGCTGCCGTCAGTGTTTCCTCCAAGTATTCAATATGGAGGAGTACCGAATTATCAGCCGAGGGAGGACAGTGCATAGTAATCAGCAGGAAGTTTTCTTGCTCATGTTTAACCTGAAGCCATAGGACTTCATGGGATCCAGACTCAATGTTAAGTTCCACCGGGGCAATTCCTTCCCAACTGTATACCACCATGCCTCCAACTCTGCTAGGTCAGTTCTGGTGGAACAGGACATATCCAGGGATGGTGATAGTGAGGTCTGGCACAAGGTGCATGACGTATGATTCTGTGAGTATGACCACGCCAGGCTGTTGCTTGACTAGTCTGTGTGACAGCTCTCCTCAATTTTTGTACTAGTCCCAAAACGTTGGTAAGGGGGACTTTGTAGAGTCGACAGAGTTGTTTCTGCTGTTGTGCTTTCTGATACCTAGATTGATGCAAGTGGTCTGTCTGATGTCAATTCTTTGTTGTGAATTTGAAGCAATTGATACAATGGCTTACTAAGCCATTTCAGGGAGCAATTGAGAGTCAGCCATATTGCTGTGAGTCTGGAGTCACATGTAAATCAGACAAGGTGAAAACGGGAGATTTCTTTTCCTGAAGAACATTAGTGAAGGAGATGAGTTTTCCCAAAAATTGGCAGAAGTTTCATGGTCATCAGTACATTCTTAAAATTTCCAGAGTTTTGTTTTATTGAACTCAAATTCCACAATCTGCCATGGTAGAATTTGAACTTAGGTCCCCAGAACATTAGCTGAGTTTCTGGATTAATAGTCAATAATACTATTAGGATAATGCTACTAGGCTTTTGCCTCCCCTAAACACATTAATTTGTGTCTCTTCCCACCCCCAGCATGGATTGTCTTATCTGCCTTTGATTATAAACCTTCCTTGAATATGACAGCCCCTCATGCACCCTCCCCATCAAACAATATATGGATCCCTAGGATTGTATACACTTTATACTTCTGATCAACTTCCTGGTTAGGGCCTGATTGCTGTCTTTGAACTTCTGACAGATAATTTCACCCACTACTTGTAATGGTCCCATGGGTCTGACTGTTGCTAACTTCCCAGACTACAGTCAATCATATCCTCTGGACATGACCGAACAAAGTGGTTGATTTACTCTACTGTACTCAAAGTGCAGCAACTTTCAATGCTCGTTGCCAACATGGTGTGAAATGTGGACCTCAATTACCTAAGCTTCCTGTAAGTGGATCAGAGAGGTGCAATGAGGATAGTGAGGGGTTTGAAATTATTGGATGCCAGTGTCTCTGGATCAGGATACTTGAGCACGATACGGCAGCTGGTGCCTGTGATTCAAGATGGGCAGCACGGTGGCTCAGAGGTTAGCACAGCTGCCTCACAGCACCAGGGTCCTAGGTTCATTTCCAGCCTCGGGAGACTATCTGTGTGGAGTTTGCACATTCTCCCCATGTCTGTGTGGGTTTCCCCCAGGTGCTCCGGTTTCCTCCCACAGTCCAAAGATGTGCAAGTCAGGTGAATTGGCCATTCTAAATTGCCCCATAGTGTTGGGTGCATTAGTCAGAGGGAAATGGGTCTGGGTGGGTTACTCTTCGGAGGGTCGGTGTGGACTGGTTGGGCCAAAAGGCCTGTTTCCACACTGTAGGGAATCTAATCCAATCTAATCTGCAGTAAATAAGTCTGTTGAAAAGCAATAAACAGGCAACTCACCACTGCCTATGGAGAATCTCACCTCGTTGCCCAGAAGCTAGCTAAAAGATGCAGGGAGTTGTTTCCAATCTCAAGATAGACCTTGCTGGACTTCTCAAGTGATTTTGCCCCATTTCTCACTATAGCCTACATTGCCAGACCCCTACACAATTCCACTCAATGGCTTTAGTCTCCTCAATCCTTCTTTATGAAGCTCCAATTAGATTAATCAGCAAGTGGAGTGGTGCGTGAGTGGATGGGTGAACGAGCATAGGAGTTCCCAAAGTATG
This sequence comes from Hemiscyllium ocellatum, assembly GCF_020745735.1. Classification (NCBI taxonomy): domain Eukaryota; kingdom Metazoa; phylum Chordata; class Chondrichthyes; order Orectolobiformes; family Hemiscylliidae; genus Hemiscyllium; species Hemiscyllium ocellatum. The sequence goes on from NC_083412.1 coordinate 48,599,808, forward strand.
GGATGTGACTAACAGCTGGATCACACAGAGGCAATTAGGGTCACAAATTTGTAAGTTTTAAGTGACAGCAATGATGACTGTGGAATGGGATCTCATGTGGATTAGGCTTAGGGTCAGCTGTGAAGACCCTTGACACATGTACACAATTTCTTTCTTTCCACTGTCTGCTTAATGTTGTCTAAAGAAATCAGCAATAAAGCTGGATTTCTGCTTCCAACAGAGCTGTCAAAATGATAAGTGGAAAAGAGCATCACATCCTCTTCTCGGATCCGCTCCATTTACCAATTGTGTCTCTTCCCCAGCTCCAACTCAACCTCCACCTATTCTCACTCAGTTCTCACAAGATTGGGAAGCACTGACCTGGACCTTGAACTGACTTTTTCCTTTCGTTGTGTCTTTATTTTAAAGATGGTAGCCTTATAATAATGTGCTTGATGACCTTTCAAGAATGTAGAATACTACACATGGTCACACTCTAAGTTTGCTCGACGCTACATGACTAACATGGCCATCCATCATGTGCCAGACACTCAATTATTACTGCTGCTCACTGAGCACACAGTGTAATCTGATGCACCACTCATCAACGCTTTGAGAAATGAAAACTGAATCTGCTGGAGAATGGCAAAAGAACTGGCAGCATCTGTGCAAAGGGAAACAGTTAACATTTCAAGTTCAATGACTCTTCTTCAGAAATCTGCTTGCTTGCAGAACCTCTCCAATGTTTTTGTTGTTTATTTCAGCATCCACAGCATTTTGCTTCTACTTGATGCTTCATGTTGCCAGGCCTGGCCAGAGAGAGAACAGCTCCAGAAGTGAGAGGTGATGGAGGTACGGAGCTAAAAATCGAGGAGTTTGCTTGACTCACTGCAAATTGAAGAATGCATTCTGAGGGATGCTGAGTTCTGACGGTATAATCTATATTACTTAGGTGCACTTTTGAGTTTCACTAATATTAGAGAGGGTTCGGAAAAGATATTGCCAGGACTGGTGAGTTTGAATTATAAGGAGAGGTTGGATAGGCTGGGCTTTTTACACTGGAGTGTAGGAAGTTGAGGGATGACCTTTGGGAAATCAGAGAGGATGCCTGGAAAATCAGAGAGATAGTGAGCAGCCAGCAGGAGAGAAATTGTTAAGTATTGGCAATTTCAAGCAAAATGGCAAATGTAAAATTATTTTATTTTATTACCATTATGAATAACATATTTTGCTTCTAATGTTTAGAAAAAGGTTAATGTTGTTTTATACTTCAAAAGAATGGCACACATGAGTTTCTAAAATGTTATTGAAAATTTTCTGATTTTAATGCTCCTTTGATTTGATTTCATATCAAATTAACATCTTATACAGTACAACTTAATAATTATCCCTTCAGTTAAATTCTCTTTTCTTCCATGCCTATGTTAACTTCTTAAAAAATAAATATACAGATTTATCATTCCTACGAGTGGTGCACATCAATACATTAATTTGATATTGCTGTACGCAACAAAATTCAATCAACACATGGATGGTAATAGTTTGAGAACATTGCTTGCAGCAAATTCTTGGACTGCTCTAGATACTTTTCGATGTTCAGCATTCTTGGTTTTCCCCATAACAAAATCCTTTTCCACACTTTTAGAAGTATTTTTCTGTGAAAGAGAGGTAGTGTAGTTATAATTAAAACCTTGTATGATTTAAAAGGAAACTTCTATTGAAATTAATAAACTCTATTTTTTCCTCATTGCTTTAGCACCTGTATCTTAGGTAAATACAGCAACTTCACATTATTAAAGTTTGTCTGTGAGGTATCATTTACAGGAAAACATTTGAACAGGTAGGCTACTTTAAAACAAAACTTCTAAATTTGTAAGCATAGACGACACTGATAGATTTTCAGAATGCATAAAACATTTCTAGCAATCAGCCAATTGTTGCAGAAGGCTTTATTGCTGCTACTGGAATTGCTAGAGGGAGAAAAAAATAATTGTGGCTCAAATATTGAGCATGCCAATTGTGATGCAGAGCTGGACGTAGGAGATTGCAGAGTGAGGGAAAGAAGGCCTGCAAGGAATTTTTGCCTAATTGGGGCAAAGCATATTATGGGGGAAAACTTGGATTGTTATGAAAGCATTATCAACATTTATCTACATAGCAATCACCTTTCTAACCCTGTGGGTCTGATATAGAATATGGCTACTTTTCCTGAAAATCTCTGTCCATCATGCAGAAGGCAATTTTGTGAAATTCTCTTCGGAGTCCAATATGCATTGCTGTCAATTTGACATTACAGTAAAAGTAAAATGAGATGTTTCTGATGAGGGACATAATGCTTGCTCATATGATTACATGGTATCAGATCATTTGTCTACAAATAAAAACTAAACTGGTTGCAGTTTCCAATCTTTGTTGCCTTAATAATGTTAGGCTTGTTGATTATGATGAGGATTTCCAGTAACATATTGAGGTGTATTAATTTCACTGAAGAAAATCTACATCATTTAAATTCAGTAGGCTATCATTTACTGGCAAATTACCTGCTGGAATACAATAGGATTTCAGACAGCTTCTTTGAAGGCATGAATCTCCCTTAAAAGTCAATCAGTCAAATGCCAATCAGAAAGGCATATAGAGGTGATTGTGATGTTTTTGGACTTTGAGCCTCTATTTTTCCCAGGATCAGAATAATTTCTAATGGGTGATCCCCTTACACCTTATGGCATTAACTGTATTTTTAACCTAAGGACATAAGACCAATCAAGGTCAGATACATTCACCATTCATGAAGATTTTGATCTTCTTTCTAAGCCTTTCATGCCTTACTTCAGGCCTTTGTTAACTTTAAATATTCTATATAGATTGACAAGCTTATTACTCAAAAAATTGTGCTTACCTGGGTGCTCCTATTGTGTGATTTAAACAGAGGACTATGGTTCAAACTTACTTCTATTAAAGCATTCACAAGCTAAAGAAACAACTCTTACATAACAAATTAAGTTAATTTTTCCTCAAACTAAGCTGACTGCCTGAATGTATATATACAGTACCATCCACTCCGGTGAACTTAATTGGGCTGCTGGATTCTATTCACCAAACTCCATCAATGGGTACACTCAGGGTCTTCTTGGTACAAAATTGGGTCTGTCATGGAGGCTTCATCGACGAGTTTTCACTGAAGGAATGACTGCCAGATGTCCCTTCATTTACCCCCTTTCTGAACCTTTTGGAATGTTCTTAGACTTCAGTCATTGGGTTGAAAAGTGTGGTGCTGGAAAAGCACAGCAGTTCAGAAGCATCTGAGGAGCAGGAGAGTCAATGTTTCAGGCCCAAAACGTTGATTCTCCTGTTCCTCGGATGCTGCCTGACCTGCTGTGCTTTTCCAGCACCATACTTTTTGACTCTGATCTCCAGCATTTGCAGTCTTCACTTTTTCCTCCAGTCAGTGGGGTCACAGCACCTAATGAGGTTAGGCCAGGTCATCCTTGATGTACCCATACTCGTTTCAAGATAGGATTTTCAAAATGCAAGGTACTAAGGGGTCTGGCTGAATCTGGGCATTACACAAATGTAATGTCTCATGCTATTGTTCTGACTGAATATCTCAATGATTTTTGGGTCATAACTAATCTCCCATTGTTAAGGTCGAGTATCTCTGTTCAATATGCAAGACTATTCTGGGGTGGTCCTTGTTGACTTTTTGACTTGTGGTAGCAACAGCCTTTTTGTATTCCATCAGGCCTTCCTTGCAGAAACTGTTTAGCCAATTTTATCTTGGGCCTAGTTATTTAGACTATTGCTCACCTGGCTGCACCTTAGCTTTAAACAATCTATTGATCTGATTCATGAATATCTGTTCATTAATATAATTCATAGAAAATCCATTGATCAGAGAAAAAATTCTCATTACATTATAATGGGAACAGTAGAGGCTGACGAATTGGAGAAAGATAAAAGTAGAGCAGGGTTATGGAATAAGGAAAAAGAAAACTTGAAAGGTTCAGAAAAGGTTTACAAGAAGCGTCAGAGGTTACCTTAGAGAGCTTTATAAAATCATGAGGGTCATGGATAGGATAAATAGACAAGGTCTTTTCCTTGGGGTAGGTAGGGGTGTAGGTATAAAGTGAGAGTGGAAAGATTTAAAAAGGAACTAAGGAGCAACCTTTTCATACAGAAGATGGCGTGTGTATGGAATTAGCTGTCAGAGGCAGTGGTGGAGGTGGGTACAATTACAACATTTAAAAGGCATCTGGATAGGTAAATGAATAGGAAGGGTTGAGAGGATCATGGGCCAAATGCTGGCAAATGGGAGTAGACTTATACAGGATATCTGGTCGACATGGACGAATTGGATCAAAAGGTTTGTTTTCATGCTGGACATCTCAATGAATCAATAACCCTAACTATAGTCTGAGACTGGGGAGGCAATCCTGAGGCGTCCTTAGGATCAAAGAATGGAAGAGCATTGTCAGCACAAGATTAAGGTTAAAGGAAGCAACAGTTACATACAAACTTGATTTAATTCTGATAATGTGGCACATCAAAGGTTACTATGCAAGATGAGAGCACATGATGTAAGGTTACCATTTATCACAGAGTGGAGGAATAAGGAAATGGGGATAAATGGATCTTTTTCAGGTTGGCACACTCTATGTCTGGTCTTCCCAAAGTGAGGTTGGGTCCCAAGTAGGGCCTTTAGGTCACAGGATTGAAAGCAGTACTTGCTGTCATGGAGTTTGGACAAAGATACAATTGCCATGCTCCTCCCTGTTAGCGAAATTTCTGAATGTGCTAAATTAGAGTCATAGAGATGTACAGCATGGAAACAGATACCCTTCAGTCCAACCTGTCCATGCCGACCGGATATTCCAATCCAATTTAGGCCCACCTGCCAGCACCTGGCCCATATCCCTCCAAACCCTTCCTATTCATATACCCATCCAAATGCCTCTTAAATGTTGCAATTGTATCAGCCTCCACTACATCCTCTGGCAGCTCATTCCACACACACACCACCCTCCCCGTGAAACGTCGCCCCTTAGGTATCTTTTATATCTTTCCCCTCTCACCCTAAACCTATGCCCTCTAGTTCTGGACTCCCATACCCCAGGTAAAAGACATTGCCTATTTATCCTATCAATGCCCCTCATAATTTTCTAAACTTCTATAAGGTCACCCCTCAGCCTCCGACGCTCCAGGGAAAACAGCCCCAGCCTGTTCAGCCTCTCCCTATAGCTCAAATCCTCCAACCCTGGCAACATCCTTGTAAATCTTTTCTGAACCCTTTCAAGTTTCACAACATCTTTCCGATAGGAAGGAGACCAGAATTGCATGCAATATTCCAACCAATGTCCTGTACAGCCACAACATGACCTCCCAACTCCTGTACTCAATACTCTGACCAATAAAGGAAAGCATACCAAATGCCTTCACTATCCTATCTACCTGCGACGCCACTTTCAAGGAGCTATGAACCTGCACTCCAAGGTCTCTTTGTTCAGCAACACTCCCTAGGACCTTACCATTAAGTGTATAAGTTCTGCTAAGATTTGCTTTCCCAAAATGCAGCACCTCACATTTATCTGAATTAAACTCCATCTGCTACTTCTCAGCCCATTGGCCCATCTGGTCCAGATCCTGTTGTAATCTGAGTTAAACCTCTTTGTTGTCCACGACACCTTCAATTTTGGTGTCATCTGCAAATTTACTAACTGTACCTCTTATGCTCGCATCCAAATCATTTATGTAAATAACAAAAAGTAGAGGACCCAGCACTGATCCTTGTGGCACTCCATTGGTCACAGGCCTCCATTCTGAAAAACAACCCTCCACCACCACCCTCTGCCTTCTACCTTAGTTCTGTTTCCAAATGGCTAGTTCTTCCTTTATTCCATGAGATCTAACCTTCCTAATCAGTCTCCCATGGGGAACTTTGTCAAATACCTTACTGAAGTCCATATAGATCACATCTTCTGCTCTGTCCTCATCAATCCTCTTTGTTACTTTTTCAAAAAACTCAATTAAGTTTGTGAGACATGATTTCCCACGCACAAAGCCATGTTGACTATTCCGAATCAGTCCTTGCCATTCCAAATACATGTACATCCTGTCCCTCAGGATTCCCTCCAACAACTTGCCCACCACCGACATCAGGCTCACCAGTCTATTGTTCCCTGGCTTGTCTTTACCACCCTTCTTAAACAGTGTCACCACGTTTGCCAACCTCCAGTCTACCGACACCTCATCTGTGACTATCAATGACACAAATATCTCAGCAAGAGGCCCAGCAATCACTTCTCTAGCTTCCCACAGAGTTCTCGGGTACACCTGATCATGTCCTGGGGATTTATCCACCCTTAACCGTTTCAAGACATCCAGCACTTCCTCCTCTGTAATCAGGACATTTTGCAAGATGCCACCATCTATTTCCCTACGGTCTATATCTTCCATATCCTTTTCCACAGTAAATACTGATGTAAAATATTCATTTAGTATCTCCCCCATTTCCTGTGGCTCCACACAAAGGCCGACTTGCTGATCTTTGAGGGGCCCTATTCTCTCCCTAGTTACCCTTTTGTCCTTAATATATTTGTAAAAACCTTTGGATTCTCCTTAATTCTATTTGCTAAAGCTATCTCATGTCCCCTTTTTACCCTCCTGATTTCCTTCTGAAGTATACTCCTACTTCCATTATACTCTTCTAAGGATTCACTTGATCTATCCTGTCTATACCTGACATATGCTTCCTTCTTTTTCTTAACCAAACACTCAATTTCTTTAGTCATCCAGCATTCCCTATACCTACCAGCCTTCCCTTTCACCCTGACAGGAATATGCTTTCTCTGGATTCTCATTTCTGAAGGCTTCCCATTTTCCAGCTATCCCTTTACCTGCGAACATCTGCCTCCAATCAGCTTTCAAAGGTTCATGCCTAGTACCGTCAAAATTGGTCTTTCTCCAATTTAGAACTTCAACTTTTAGATCTGGTCCATCCTTTTCCATCACTATTTTGAAATGAATACAATTATGGTCGCTGTCCGCGAAGTGCTCCCCCACTGACACCTCAGTCACCTGCCCTGCCTTATTTCCCAAAAGTAAGTCAAATTTTGCACATTCTCTCGTAGGTACATCCACATACTGAATCAGAAAATTGTCTTGTACACACTTATGAAATACCTCTCCATCTAAACCTTTAACATTATGGCAGTCCCAGTCAATGTTTGGAAATTTAAAATCCCCGACCATAACCACCCTATTATTCTTACAGATAGCTGACATCTCCTTACAAATTTGTTTCTCAATTTCCCTCTGACTATTAGGGGGTCTACAATACAATCCCAATAAGGTGATCATCCGTTTCTTATTTCTCAGTTCCACCCAAATAACTTCCCTGGATGTATTTCCGGCAATATCCTCCCTCAGCACAGCTGTCGTGCTATCCCTTATCAAAAATGCTACTCCCCCTCCTCTCTTGCCTCCCTTTCTATCCTTCCTGTAGCATTTGTATCCTGGAACATTAAGCTGCCAGTCCTGCCTATCCCTGAGCTGTTTCTGTAATTACTATGATATCCCAGTCCCATGTTGAACCATGCCCTGAGTTCTTCTGCCTTCCCTGTTAGGCCCCTTGCATTGAAATAAATGTAGTTTAATTTATTAGTCCTACCTTGTCCCTGCTTGCCCTGACGGTTTGACTCACTTCTGTTCTCATCTGCACCAGTCTCAGATTGATCTCTTCTCTCACTATCTCCCTGGGTCCCCCCCACAGCACCCCCCTCCCCCCCCCCACACCCCTATCTTACTAGTTTAAATCCTCCTAAGCAGTTCGAGCAAATTTCCCTGCCAGTATATTAGCCCCCTCCAATTTAGGTGCAATCCGTCCTTCTTGTACAGGTCACTTCTATTCCAAAAGAGATTCCAATGATCCAAAAATGTGAATCCCTCTCCCATACACCAGCTCCTCAGCCATGCATTCATCTGCTCTATCTTCCTATTCCTGCCCTCACTAGCTCGTAGCACTGGGAGTAATCCAAATATTACTACCCTTGAGGACCTCCTTTTTAAAGTTCTGCTTAACTCTCTGTAATCTCCCTTCAGAATCTCAACCTTTTCCCTTCCTATATCGTTGGTTCCAATGTGGACAATCACATCTTGCTGGCCCCTCTCCCCGGTGAAAACATTCTGCACCCTCTCTGAGACATCCTTGATCCTGGCACCAGGGAAACAACACACCATTCTGCTTTTTCTCTGCTGGCCACAGAAATGTCTGTCTTTACCTTGGACTACAGAATCCCCTAACACAATTGATGTCTTGGAAGCCGACGTACCCCTCATTGCATTAGAGCCAGTCTCAGTACCAGAAACTTGGCTGTTCGTGCTATGTTCCCCTGAGAATCCATCACTCCCTGTCAAGAATAGATAGCTTGTGTAAAAGGGATTAAATGTGTGAGCAAAATATTGACAGATGCAGTACAAGATGAGCAAATTTGAACTTGTCCACTTTGGCAGGAAGAATAGAAAAGCAAAAGCTACTAAAGTGGAAAGGAGTTCCAGGACTCAGCGGTATCGAGGGATCTGAGTATTCCGATAGCTGAATCTGGAAATGTTAGGGTGTACTTTCAGAAAGGAAATTGGTTTGTTAGGATTTATTGTAAGAAGAATGGGATTTAAAAACAGGGATGTTTTACTGCAGATGACATGGCCTTTTTAAGGCCACATCTAGAGTATAGTGTCTAGTTTTGGTCTTGGTACTTGAAAAAGATATAATCGTTTCAGAATCAATTCAGAGAAAATTTACTTGACCCTTTTGTGAGTGGGAGGTTATCTCATAGAGGATGTGTTAACAGGTTGGACCTGTATCCATTGGAATTCAGGAGAATGTGGGATAATCTTATTGAAATTTAAAAAACCCTGAGAGGACTGGAATGTTGGATGTTTGTTTTTCTGAGGGATACTGAAATAAGAGGGTACCATTTCAAAATGAGATGCCTTCCTTTTAAGACTGAGATGAAGATTTTAATTTTCTTTCAGAGGTTTGTCAGTCAGGAGAACTCTTTTCCTCAGAACTCAGTTGAGGCTGAGCCATTCAATTTATTCAAGGCAGTATTTAGTAGAATTGGCAAAGAAGTCAAGTTTTCAAACAGGAAATTGGAGTTGAGATCAGCCATCACCTTATTGAGTGATGGAAGAGACTCAAAGGATGAATGGCCTATTGTGCTCCTAAGTCCTTTAATCCTGTTTTCAATAAATCAAGAGCAGAAATTCTTTGAGAAGGGGTACAGGGGAAAGTCAAAGGAGAACAGAAGAATTGATGGATCAGGGTGGCAATAATGAAGGAGAAGATGTGAGGAGAATGGACAAGGAAGGGCATGGAAGAATAATAAGAATTTAGAGTGGGAGATGATAAAGGAGAGGAGGGAAAACTGAAGGAAGAAGATGATGGAGAGGAGAAAATAAACAGAGAGAGGTTAGAGGAGAGGGGGATGAAGCTATGCACAGGAAGACAAAGAAAATGGGATAGTCAAAAAATAGAACATGGAAAATTAATTGAATGAAGATGGATAATAACAATTTTGAAGCTGTGAACAATGGGAGAAATGACAGAATGTAAACTGAAGATATACATGAATGAATAAAATAAGTCAAAAAAATTAACTAGTGAGCGACTATTTGTACTGAAACCACCCAATGGGAATAAGTTTAGTAAAAACAAGGAACAGTAAATGGTGGAAACTTGAGACATAAACAGAAAGTGCTGGACAAACTGAGTAGGTCTATTAGTGGAGAGACAAGCAGAGTTAGTTTTCAAGTCCAGTCACTCTTCATCCGAGCTGTATATTGAGAATTTCACATGGCAAGAAGTTTACTTCTAAGCATTTGTATCACTTTATTTCATTACAACTTGTCATTTTAACATCGTACTTGCATATTCCTCTTTACAGTTGAGAAACTTGATGGCATAAAAACTCAACTGATAAAATAAAGTGGATACCTGATGCACGGTAGACTAGTTAGTAAGGTTAGAACACATGGAATACAGGGGGAACTAGCCATTTGGATACAGAACTAATTCATAAGTAGAAGACCGAGGGTAGTGGAGGGTTGACAAGGAAGTCATACTGGAGGCCTGTGGACATCTTTTCAGCCACACACAAAAGATATGACCTGGTCTTCAGCCAGAAGCTAAAGCTTAAACTGCAGAGACAATCACAGAAGCACCAAAGGCATTTGGTGGAATGAAACTAATGATAGAGTTGTCATTACAGTGGTGGCACACATGTTTATCTCTGTGGAAAAAAGTAGCAGCTGCCTTGGAAAGCTGGGTCCTGCAGAACACCCAGTGGCAGCAGGATATGTACTCAAGCCTGCACTACGTTGCTTTAGCCAAAGTAGGTCAGCAAGGTAACAGGGATGTGAAAGAGCTTGACCTCAGTCTAGATGCTCTTCCCTCCCAGGGAGACTAGATGTTGCAAGCGGGTACCAGAGGGAGGAGAGCATGAAACAAGACATAGAAACATGGTAAATAGGTGCAGGATCAGGCCATTTGGCCCTTCAAGCCTAACAACTATACAATACAATCATGGCTGATTTTGCAATCTCAGTATTGCATTCGGGCCCTCTCCCTATACCCCTTGATCCCTTCAGCTGCAAAGGCCTTGTCCAGTTCCCTCTTGAATATAACTAATGAACTGGTCCTTACTCTCGAGAGAATTCTGCAAGTTCACAACTCTTGATGTGAAGAAATTCTTTCTCATCTCAGTCCTGAATGGCTTACCCTTATTCTTAGACTATGATCTCTTGTTCTGGACTTCTCCTGAAGCTTCAGAGCAGGAAGTATCAGAGTCGCCCTGTGCTGCAACTCCACCCAGACAGCTTATGAGCCAAGGAGGATGAGCTTTTATCTTGATAAAAAATCCACAGGACCAACCACTCTGCATGTTCTCTTGTGCCCCAACTGCAGAGCTCAGTGTAGTGGAGGGCAGAAAACAGGGAAAATATGCTGAAGGCACATGGTTGGCAAGTGTGCTACATCTTTGTAAATATGACCTTATTTTTGTCAATATGTTTTCACTTTTGCTGATACACTGCCTGCTGTAATAATATTTTCCTGGCTAGGTCACAGCCATGTGAGAGATAAGGCACGTTTTCACACACCCTAAGATTCTTCAATCATCATTCATTGTTCATCTCTCACAGGCAACTGAGTCTTGTCTGCTAATAACATTGCATTGTCAGGGATCCTTGGAACTTAACTTTGGGGAGTGTAGCTAATGCAGTACACATTAAAATGGAGGACTCTGTGGTTAAAGGCAATATCCAGGAAAAATGCCAGGACCTAGCTTGAACACATGCCTGGACACTTTCAGCCTGACAGTATAGTTGAGAGTATGATACCCATGTTGATTCCTATCACCTTCATGCAGAAATGTTGTTCTTATGTAAACGCTTTTCAAGGGAGCACAGTCACCCTCAATCCTAGGGATGTTTGATAGATAATTATGTCTGCTACCCCTCGCAGGATGAAGCCAACTAATGAAGTGTCACTGGATTCAAAAGTAACTCTGTTTTCTCTGAACAAATACTTCCAGACCTGCTGAAATTTGTTAGCAATTTCTCTTTTTGTGTGAAAGAGAAAATGGCGCCACTTCCCCTTTCAGAGCAGTGGAGTTCACTGACCTCCTTGCAGCACTGCTGGGCATCCTTTTTGGCAACACTGACTCGAGCTGCCATCTCTGCCCAGGCAGGCTGGCTCTGCTGGAGTGACATCTTGGTGCAGTCAACTGTGAAAAGGACCAGCACTTCTATCACCCAAAGCACCAGTGCTCCAGATCATTCTCCATGTAGCAAACAGTGAGCTTCTTTTCCTTCTGTACCATCTGATCAGAGTTTAAATGTGCATAAGGCAGTGGGTGATGGTAATTCCTGGCTTGCAGTGTCTGAGCTGTTCAACTGGAATTGAATGTAGTGTCAAATGTTATGCAATTCACATATAACGCTATCAACATATCAATGGCATAAATATCAAGGTGACAAACAGATAATTGCAAATGATAACCCATCTCAAGCCATGGTGGAAAGGATGCCATGTTATACACTCCCCAACAGTCAATAGTTTCAAGTAGGAAAATCCTAGCCTATGTTACATTTTTGATCATCTAGTGTCACCTGGGCATAAAAACACCCTGGGTTCACTTTAACTCACCACTAACAGTTAAAAGTCTTTTGGCCTCACTATATTTTCCATGCTATTTGGTGCAATTGATCCAATGGGTCCAGTGCTGTCTCACAAGACCCTTTGGCCTGAGTAATTTCCTTTCTATGATTACCATTTCTGCTCAGAGCAAAGTCGTCTCGCAGCTCCAAATGTGACCTCAGCGACACCATAGCGATCATGATCCACAACTCAATTATTCCTGATTTTGTTTGACACTTCTGGAATTTGGTAGCATTTCCTGGAGCAGGGATAATTTGGGTTGCAGAACATGTCTCCATCATAAGCATTTATCCTGGAGAAGTGGGAACATTTACTGAAACTTCAACAGGACCCCTCCTATAGCAATAAAAGACTGGAGTAACTTAAAGTGGAGAACTAATTCCCTCCCTCTGATAATGGTAATAAGAATAGATGATAAGGATATCAATCATTGATATGCACATAGCCAAATCACTTTTTATATAAGGCACATAGGGATCAGGGCGTGTGATGGGAATCGTCCAATTTTCCCTCATTGTCACTTTCAGTTGGAGATACACTCGGTTAATTGAAAGTGGGATGTACTAGAATATGGAATGCAATGTTTAGAACCTAGACTGGGAGTTTATTTGGATATGGAATGATGTTTATTCAGATCTGGAATAGAATGGTATTTACCAGACTCAGGATATAAGTTTATCAGGATCTGGAATGGCAGTGTATTAGGATCAAGAATCATAGTTTATTACAACCTAGATTTTAAGTTCTGGACTGGAGTAGATTAGGATCTGTAATGGAGCGTATTAGGATCTTGATCAAGAGTTTATTAACATCTGAAATTCAAGTATATTGGAAACAGATTCAATTGAGAGACTTAAAAGGGAATTGGGGTAGAAGTGAATTGTAGTGTTATGGAGAAAGTTAAGGGAATGTGGATACAAGAGTTGCTCTGCCACAGACCCAGCATGGAAATGACAAGACAAACAGCCTCCTTGTTTTCAATAATTATTCTCTGGTTCTACTTATCTTGGTTAGTCTACTGACATCATTATAAAGTTTTTCACTGAGTATTATAATTTCTAAGGGTGCTATAAATGTCATTGTGCATTGGAGAGTTTTTACCTTTTATGGTTGAACAAAACTTCTAAATTAAGATATTGGTTGTTGAATTTCAGGTAAGTGCTGAACAACATTGTGTAACAAAGGCAAAATAGGAACCATTTGCTTTCAACATGTTTCATATTCATAAGACATTGTATTTGGATAATCCCCTGCTTCCTGAGTGAATATAATCTTGTGTATGTTACAGTTTAATTCTTGTTGATATAAACAAAATTTAAAGTAATCAGTAATGTTTAAACATTGATATTAAAATTACAGAGACATTCTTTTGGTTTAAACTGAGAAGTCTTTAAACTATTTCATTATCTATATTCAATATGTTATCTACGTGGGTTTCCTCAATTTGTACAAGACTTTTTAAATTCCAAAATGTATTGCTGATAATTCAACTATCCTATTTCTGGATGAACATTAGTACTGCGTGCATAGCCCATATTTTGCTATCACACTTTGAGAAAGTAAGGTTGACATTTGCAAAATATCCTACAAAAATGCAAATGTCACATATCTACACCCTGGCATTAATGGAAAGATTAAGACTTCAAATAGGGCTGAATAGTCTAGTTCTCCTACTAACACAGTCAAAGAAGTGACGTTTTGTCAAGCATCTGCCACTGAACCCCCAAAGATTTCACCTGCAGCAGATGGTAATGTGTTTTTAATATGCAAATAAGGCTTCCAGGGTAGTCAGAGAGAGTCAGACTACTAGAAAATAGCTTGTGCAATACACTGTTCAAGAAGAGAGGGAGGCAGAAGACAGGAAACTATTGGACAATATGCTTGATCCCTGTTGTTGGTAAAATGTTAGGTGAGATTGTGGAGTACTTAGAAGTGAATGGTAAATCTAGTGCAGAGTCAGCATGTCTAATCAAGAGGAGGTCATGCCTGACAAATCAGCTAGAAGTCGTTGAGGGGGTGAGGAGCAATATAGACAGGAGAGTCAGTGGATGTGATCTATTGGATTCCTAGGAGGGCTTCAACAAGATGCCACACAGTAGGCTTGGGGTATTGAACAGGATAACAGCTCATGGTGTACGAGGCAAGGTACTGGCATGCATGAAGAATTGACTGACTGGCAGATGGCAGAGAGTGCGGGTAAAGGAGTCTTTTTCAGGATGGCTGTGGTTGACTAGTGGAGTTCCACAGGGGTCAGTGTTGGGTCTACAAATATTCATGTTATACCTTAATAATCTGGACAAAAGAACTGAGGGCATTGTTCAATTTGCAAATTATACAAAGATCGGTGGCAGGACAAGAAGTGTTGAGAAAACAGGGAGGCTGCAGAAGGACTTGGGTCCACTAGGAGAATGGGCAAAGATGTGGCAGATATAATATGATTTGGGAAAGTATGAGCTTATACACTTTGTTAAGAAAAATAGAGGTATAGTCTATTTTCTAAACAAGAAAATGCTTTGAAAGTCTGAAGCTCAACAGACTTGGGCATTTTAATTCAGGAATCTCTTACGGTTAACATTCAGGTTCAGTTGGCAGCTAGGAAGGAAAATGCAAAATTTGTGTTATTTTCAAGAGCGGTAGAAAGCAAGGGCAGTATAAAACTTTGGTCAGACTGCTCTTGGAAAATTGTGAACAATTTTGGACGGCATAACTAAGGAAAGATGTGCTGGTGTTGGAGAGCATCCAGAGAGCATTTACAAGAATGATTGCAGGGATGAATGGCTTGTCATATGAATAGCTGTTGAGGACGCTGTGTTGTTTAACCAATGGTATTGGGAAAGGGGATCAGATTGTAACTTACAAAATATTAAAAAGCTTGGATAGAGTGGACATGGAGAAGTTTTCCAATAATAGAAGGACTAGGACCTGAGGGAACAGCCTCAGAGTGAAGGGTCAACCCTTTAGAACTAAGTTAAGCATGAATTTCTTCAGCCTATGGGTGGCAAATCTGTGAAACTCACCGAAAGCTGTGTACACCAATACTCAATGGACAGTGTGACCTAATTCTGCTTCTATATCTTATGGTCTTATAGAGTACTAAGGAACAAAGGGACGTTGGTGTACAAATCCATAATTCCCTAAAATTTTCAGCATAGGATCATTAGGAAGGCATACGGGATGCTTGCCTTCATTAGTCAGTACTTTGAATATGGGAGCAAGGGAGTCTCGTTACAACATTACAAACCATTGATTAGGCCCTACATTGGTTAGGAATACCATGTACAATTGTGATCACTGCACTATTGGAAGGATGTGATTGTATTGGAGAGATTGCAGAGGAGATTCACCAGGACGATGCCTGGGATGAAAAGACTCAGTTATGAGGAGAGACTGGATAGGCTGGGTTTATTTTCCCTGGATCAATGGAGGCTAAGGGGCGATCTGATTGAGATATACAGAATGACTTGAAGGTGCAGGTGTTGGACTGGGGTGGACAAAGTTAAAAATCACGTGACACCAGGTTTATTTAAAAATCACATGACACCAGGTTTGTTTAGAAGCACTAGCTTTCGGAGCACCGCTCCTTTGTCAGGGGATTGTGATTCACATGACAGCCACCTGAGGAAGGAGTGAGGTTCCAAAAGCTAGTGCTTCCAAATAAACTTGTTGGACTATAACCTGGGCTCGTGTGATTTCGAATTACAACAGGCGCAGGCAGAGTAGATAATGAGAATCTTTTCCCCATGGCAGACATATCTAATATCAGAGGGCATAAAATCAAAATGAGGTGACTTCAGGAAATAACCTTTCATCCAGAGGTAGTAGAAGTATAGAACTTGCTGCTTGAGAAGATGGGGGAGCCAGGTCTAAGGAAGGGTCACTGGTCCAAAAACATTAACTCTGATTTCTCCCCACATGCTGCCAGACTTGCTGAGCTTTTCCAGTTTTTTTTGTTTATAATGACATTGACTGGGTGATAACTGTTTGCAAAAACATCACAACTTTTCAGGGTTTTCATTTGACAATTATATAGCCAAATGAGAGAACCCAGAAAACCTCAATGTAACAGGTTCTCTAAAAGATCCAACCCCAACATTGTAGCATACACTCACCACCGCTTTGAAGTGTCAACTTAGATTTTGTGCATAATTTGTGGTATTCTCCAAAATGATACCTTGTTGTTTTTGGCACACTGGTATGTAGTACTTGGCAAGGGTTGTTCGCATTTGTTTACTGCCACCAATTGCCCTTTTTGCTTTATATTGCGCCTATTTCACACTTAGCGGTAGGGGATTCACCTCTGTAGAGTGTCTGCCGAAAAGGCACTGTTCATTTTTTTAGATAATTTTATTTCATGTTGACAATGAATACAACTTCATTTGGTCAAGTAAAATTGTCTTAATTATGAAGTTGATACAGACACATCAGATCACTTCGAAACCTGGTGTAGAGCTCTTGGTGTCCATTCATTGTTTATGTGACGTCAGTAGATTAGATGGAGCCAACATTATACAACATAACTTTTTTCAGTGGACCTTACGCTCCCAATTCTCTCTTTTTTTTGTTTAATCAACCTGTTCAGAAGTATTGAGAACATAGCGAATTGAGAACTGAGAGGGTGGCACAGTGGCTCAGTGGTTAGCACTGCTGTCTCACAGCACCAGGGTCCCAGGATCGATTCCAATCTCGGGTGACTGTGTGGAGTTTGCACATTCTCCCTGTGTTTGCATGGGTTTCTTCCGGGTGCTCCGGTTTCCTCCCACAGTCCAATAATGTGCCAGTCAGATGAATTGGCCATGCTAAATTGTCTGTAGTGATACCTGCATTAGTCAGCAGAAGTGGCTCTGGGTGGGTTACTCTTCAGAGGGGCGGTGTGGACTGGTTGGGCTGAAGGGCCTGTTTCCACTCTGTAGGGATTCTAATCGAAACTGCCCAAGAAGAAGTTAATTGATGGCACAAATTATACTGCACCTACAGCCAACTTAGTCGAGATTAATTTACTCAACTCTCCTGTGAACCAATCCATGGTCTTCAGCTACCACCAATAGAACAGTGGTGGAAGTAATTAACTACTAGGTCTCAGTCAGACATTTGGAGATAATGAGGACTGTAGATGCCAAAGAGTCAGAATCGATAAAGTGTGGTGCTGAAAAAGACTCAGCAGGTCAGGTAGCATCTGAGGAGCAGGAGAATCGATATTTCAGGCATAACCCTTCATCAGGACTGGGAAGGGGGAAGGGGGCTGAGAAATGAATAGGGGTAGGCGTTTGAGGCTAGGGGAAAGGTAGGTGGGATGGCAATAGGTGGATGAAGGTAGGAGGTGACTATGATAGGTCAGTGGGAAGGGTGGAGTCAATGGTAGGAAGGAAGATGGATAAGTAAGTCAGGTCAAGAGGGCGTGCCTATTGGAGGGTTGGATCTGGAATATTGACGGTGGGGGGGTGGGGGGGGAGTGGGGAAATTTGGAAACTGGTGAATTCAATGTTGAGGTATGTGGTTGTAGGGTTCTGAGGTGGAAAATGAGGTGTTCCTCCACCAGTTTAAGGATGACCTTGTTTTAGCGGTGGAGGAGGCCCATTGGGGGAGTGGGAGAGGGAGTTGAAGTGGATGGTCACCTAAAAGTGGGGTTGGTTGCTGCTTATGGACCAGAGATGTTCCCTGAACTATTCTGCACGTTTGCAGTCTCCCCAATGCAGAGGAGACCAAATCAAGAGCAATGGATGCAGTAAATGAGGATCGAGGATATGCAAGTCAATCTCTATCAGACGCTTCACAGTTTATCTACCTTTACAATGTTAGTTACAGATAATTGAAGTACATTTTCTGATTGCTCATGTTGACAACCAAGTGCATATATCAGGAAATCCATTGACAGAGAAACTACAAGCTGCACGTGCACGATTTATTGATTTGCACTACTGACATCTAAAACAATCAATGGGAAGTTGACAATCAGGATATTTGCCATTATGACCACCGTACATATTTCCTGTTATTTCATTTTAGACGTAGGAGATGGAATTCAGTCATTTTTAATTAAGGAAAAAAAAATTCTGTTGTATGTAATAATAAAATTAAAATAAGGCATAAATTCTAAAATAATAGTGTAAATGTTTTTACAAGCAGACACATTTAAAATCTATGCAGACAAATCAAATCAATGAATGATTTTGATCATTTTGCCTCATTGTCAAACTAAAATTTGTAAATTTTCATAGAATTTGCTAAACCTTCCAAAGTGGGTGCTTCACAATTTAAGATATATCATCATACAGTAGTTGCACGTTAGAAATGCCCTTTGTTATTCAAACTCAGCCTTTTTTAAGCAGGTCTTGATACAAGCACAGTCTGTGGGAGAATTTCTCCAGAGCCATTGTTTCGAGGAGAACACTTGATCATGTGCCAAATGCTAGAGGGCTGTTCACTTTTAAATGGAGTTTGATTGCAGTGATCAACATAAATCCATCAATTCATTTCAGGTGGGAATTCTTAATTTATTCTTCTAATATACCTAACAGACAACAAACAAGTTTGCTGGGATTTTTTACTTCGTTCTATTCAACATATTAATGACAAGTTTTTTTTAACAAATATCACAATGTTGGGATTAATTCAAAAAACTCTCAGGCGCTTCCATGCCATTAATTTCAATGACAGACTCTGTCAATAACATTTTCCTGTATAAACTCTGGATGAGCATAAAGGAGAATGATTTAATGGGTACATAATATGCAATACATTTTTCAGACAAACATTTATACTTTCCTGATTAGCAGCAAATATGAAATTTTGCTCCAATATACTTATGCCCCACATCTCTAAAACATTTATGAGCAGTTGAGGGGGGGTGTGTTGACATCAAGAGTTGGCTGAGTGCTCCCACTCAGGAAGTGACAAGAAAAATCATTTTAATGCTTGGTCCTCATTATCACAAATGTAGGACACTGCCTGCCTGAACTGAGTGCCCAGAGGCAAATATCATCTGGATCAAAGGCCACATGATTGGCACATGAAAACCTTAAAAGGGGAGTTTATTTTGTGAATGCATAAGGGAGGGTGTCCATTACCAGTGAAACAAATTTTACTTGTATTATTTCACAAAATATCTCAATGACTAGCTAAACTAGCATTTAATGTCTGTTCTTACTGCCCTTGGCAAGGTAATGGCAAACTGTCTCTTGGGCCATTGTAATCCATGGTGGGTAATATATCTACAGTCTTTTTAGGAAGGTCGATCAAGGGGTGGTGATATAACTCCATGTCAGGACTGTGTGTGACTGAAACTTTCAGGTGGTGGTATTCCCATGCATCAGCTGCTTCTGTCCTTCTAAACCGTAAGACCATAAAAATAGGAACAGGAGTAGGCCATTTAGCCCCTTGAGCCTGCACAGCCATTCAATAGGATTCAACAGGCCTCATGTTCACTTTCATGCCCTTTCCCAAAATACCTGATTCCTCTACTTATCAAGAATCTGTCTATGCCAGTCTTAAATATACACACGCACTGTGCCCCCTCAGCTCTCTGTGACAAGGAGTTCCAAAGACTAAAAACCCTCTTTGAGAAAAAGTTCCTTCTCGTTCCAACCTTAAAATGGTGCCCCTTAATTCTACGGCAATGCCCTCTGATCCTTGATTCTCTCATGAGTAGAAGCATCCTTTCAATTGTTACCATTTCATTCTTAAGCTACCCTTAAGAATCCCATGTGTTTCAATGAGATCACCTCTCATGCTTCTAAACTCCATTGAGTGGAGTACTAACCTGTTTAATCTTCACTCATTAGGCAGTCCCTCTATACCAGGGATCATCTTATTGAACTTTTTATTAACTGCCTCCAAAGAAATATTGTTTCTTAAATATGGAGACCAAAACTGCTAACAGTACTCCAGGTATGGCCTCACTAGCACCTCGTACAGTTGCAGCAAGACTTCCCTACTCTTATACTCCAACCCCCTTGAAATAAAAGCCAACATTCCACTCATCTTCCTGACTACATGCTGGATCTGCATGCGAGCTTTATGTTGCAGCTTTCTGTATTTTCTTTTCTCCATCTAAATGTTACTCTCTTCTCCCTTCCAAAATTAACAACTTTGTTTTTTTCTGATTTTGCCTTTGGAGATTATACTTATTTTGTTCTTAAAAAAAAAACCCAAGTATCAACAAACAAAATCTCATCCCTGCACATACATACTACCATTTCTATGTACTGGCTACTCTCTCTAACTTGTGAGCAGGCACTAATTATTATAAGACACAATGTACTTTTTCTTTGAGTTATTGTGTTTCAGAGGGCTCATGAATGACTATGAACTCTAAAAATTTGAATCTGACATCCTGCCATGTCAGATAATGATATAACCATTCCACTTCTGCAGTATATCATGAGCTCCACATTATGAAACCATAGACATCAGTCAGATAGCAATAGCCATCATAACCTTACTCAGGAAGTTTCAGCATTCCATCTATTCCCAATATCCAACTAACAACTTGCTATTTCCATGATTCTGACTTCTATTAGCTCGCTTATCAATTAACTGTACCTGCTGAATTGTTTATTGAAACTGGAAAGATTCCTCGATATTTAGCAAAATAAAACTTTGGTTTCAAGAATTCATGCACTTTCAACCATAAATTATCCATTTTTGCACAATCAGTGTCTGTGGGGGACCTTTCCAAAGGAAGCACTAAGGGGTGACTTAGTACTTGGCATAAAGTATCCTTTGCACAATGCTCTCTAGTCCAGAGGAAACAATGGCCTAGTGGTGTTATCACTGGACTATTAATTCCGAGACCCAGGTAATGTTCTGGGGACCACGTTAGAATCGTGCCATTGCAGATGGTGGAATTTGAATTCAATAAATATATGGAATTACGAGTCTGCTGATGATCACGAATCCATTGTTGATTGTCAGGGAAAATAAAAATCGCATTCACTAATATCCTTTGGGAAAGGAAACTGCTATTCTTACCTGGTCTGGCTTACATTGTGACTCCAGACCCCACAGCAATGTGGTTGCCTGATGCCCTCATCCTGTGAATGAATTTTTAAAAAAAGTCTAGGTAGCAATGGCTCAGCAGTTCACACTGATGCCTCACAGTGCCAGGGTCCTTGGTTTGGGTAACTTGGGTGACTGTGTGAAGTTGCACAGAGCAAAAGTGAGGACTGCAGATGCTGGAGACCAGAGTTTAGATTAGAGTGGTGCTGGAAAAGCACAGCAGGTCAGGCTGCATCCGAAGAGCAGGAAAATTGACGTTTCAGGCAAAAGCCCTTCATCAGGAATGGAGGCAGGGACCCTCCAGGGTGGAGAGATAAATGGGAGGGGGGTGGTGGTGGTGGGGCTGGGGAGAAGGCAGCAAAGAGTACAATAGGTGAATGGGGGTGGGGATGGAGGTGATAGTTCAGAGAGGAGGATGGGGGAAAGTAGCAAAGAGTACAATAGGTGAATGGGGGTGGGGATGGAAGTGATAGGTCAGAGGGGAGGGTGGAGCGGATAGGTGGGAAGGGGGATTGTCAGGTAGGACAGGTCATGGCTGAGGAAGTGGTGGGGAGTGGTGCTATGTAGAACAGTCCATCCTCCGTAGTTACACCGGCACCACTCCCCACCTCTTCCTTCGCTACATTGATGACTGAATTGGCGCCACCTCGTGCTCCAGGGAGGAGGTTGAGCAGTTCATCAACTTCAACAACACATTTCACCCTGATCTTAAATTTATCTGGACCATCTCTGACACCTCCCTCCCCTTCCTGGACCTTTCCATCTCATTAATGATGACCAACTTGACACTAACATTTTTTACAAACCTACCAACTCCCACAGCTACCTGGATTACACCTCTTGCCACTCTACCTCCTGCAAAAATTCCAGCCAGTATTCCCAATTCTTCTTCCTCCACTGTATCTGCTCCCAGGAGGACCAGTTCCACCACAGAACACACCAGATGGCCTCCTTCTTTAGTGACTGCAATTTCCCTTCCCACGTGGTTGAAGATGCCCTCCAAATCATCTCATCCACATCCCGCACCTCTGCCCTCAAACTCCACCCCTCCAACTGTAACAAGGACAGAACCCCCACCCCCGGTCCTCACCTTCCACCCTACAAACCTTCCCATTAACCGCATCATCCGCTGACATTCCCACTACCTCCAAATGGACCCCACCACCAGAGATATATTTACCTCCCCACCCCTTTCCGCTTTTCGCAAAGACTGTTCCCTCCATAACTACCTGGTCAGGTCCATGCCCCTCAACAACCCACCGTCCCGTCCTGGCACCTTCCCCTGCCACCGCAGGAATTGCAAAACCTGCGCCCACACCTCCTCCCGCTCCATCACCCAAGGCCCCAAAGGAGCCTTCCACATCCATCAAAGTTTCACCTACATATCCACCGATGTCATTTTTGTATCCGTTGCTCCTGATGCAGTCACCTCTACATTGGGGAGACTGGACACTTCCTCGCAGAGCATTTCAGGGAACATCTCCTGGACACCTGCACCAATCAACCCCACCGCCCCGTGACCCAACATTTCAAATCCCCCTCCCACTCTGTCGAGAACATGCAGGTCCTGGGCCTCCTCCACCACCGTTCCCTCACCACCCAATGCCTGGAGGAAGAACGCCTCATCTTCCACCTCGGAACACTTCAACCCCATGGCATCAATGTGGACTTCACCAGTTTCCTCATTTCCTCTCCCCCCACCTTACCCCAGTTCCAATCTTCCAACTCAGCACTGTCCTCATGACCTGTCCTACCTACCAATCTCCCGTCCCATCCATCTGCTCCACCCTCCCCTATGATCTATCACCACCATCCCCATACCCATTCACCTATTGTACTCTTTGCTGCCTTCTACCCAGCCCCACCCCTCATTTAATTGTCCACCCTGGAGTTCCCTGCCTCCATTCCTGATGAAGGGCTTTTGCCTGAAACGTCAATTTTCCTGCTCATCGGATGTTGCCTGGCCAATGTCTGCCAGGGCTCCCATGTCTGCAAGGGTTTCAACAGATGCTCCGGTTTCTTCCCACAGTCCAAAGATGTGCAGGTGGATTGGCCATGCTAAGTTGTCTGTAGTGTCCAGGAATGGGTGGATTAGCCAAGTTGGAGTAACAAGGATGGGGTAAGGGCCTGGGTTTAGGTGGGATGCTCTTTCGAAGGTTGATGCAGACTCAATGGGCCAAAAGGCCTTTTTCTGCACTACAGACATTCTGTGATTCTTCATGTCTAATTATTTTCAGTTTAATTCTTAAGTGACAGAAGCTATGATCTGAAGCTATTATTCATAACTCTAACACCAATTAACCTTCAACCCAAGCAAAGATGAATATAGTTATGCAGATTCAGCCACATGAAGAGTGAAAGGAATTTAAATATATTTTCCTTGCTCTTGATTTCACATGGGATAGTCACAGCATAGAATTAGAGCATCTGCCAAATTGTTGTTACCCATGGTATCTTCACATTTCATGATGCATGATGTATTTGCATATCATCAGGTGAAATGTGCTGAAAATTTATTGGATCTATGGCAACGAAAAGAAGAAAGTACTTTTTTAATGGAAAAAATGAAGACTTAGCATGCAGCAATAATAAATTCTGTTCTACTGATTACTTTTTGCATTATATCACTGCTATTAGTGGATTTGTTAATTAACTGTATCATCAAACAAGAAAATATGAGATAAGGTTTTGACTAGGACATGGGGACTTAACCAATCACCCCAAATTAAATCCCAAGCTTTGGTGATGGTTGATCTCTGCCATCCTTTATTGTTTGATTTGTGGCATCGTATTCAGTTTGGTAAATGGAATGTCTCATAATAACAGACTGTTTCATCTGAACACAAAGGGAAACAGCAGTAAAATCCATCTGTTCCAAGCTCAGATCCTTCCAGTCCATATGGAGCAGCATTGAGGCATGCTTTGAGAAATTCAAAACCAAGAATAAATGTTTCTGGCTGAATAGAATGAAATTATTCTTATAACTGTGATATGAAAGCCATTGTTGCCACCATTTGATGCTTGGCTACCAACTATTCATGGCTAGTAACTGTGGTAAAGTGTTGCCACCCATCCTCCTTCCAATGCTAGCCTCAGAGGCTATTTCCTAGACTGTGCTGGAGAATAGACCACAAATATGTCTCAGAAGAATGGTGACTCAGTGGTTCGCACTGCTGTCTCACAGCACCAGGGACCTGGGTTCAATTCCATCCTCAGCGACTGCTTGCATGGAGTTTGCACATTCTCTCTGCATCTGGGTGGTCTGATTTCCTCCCACAGTCTAAATATGTACCGGTTAGGTGGATTGGCTGTGCTAAATTTCCCATAGTGTCCAGGGATGTGTAGACTAGGGGGACTAGCCATGGGAAGTGTAGGGTTTCAGGGATAGGATAGGAGGTTGAGCATGGATGGGATGCCCTTCGTAGGGTTGGTGTGAATTTGATGAACCAAATGGCCTGCTTTCATACTGTACGGATTCAAGGAAACTCCTGTCCTAGATAACAAGATGTAGTTTATTCCATCACAGTAATCACATTCAGCTGACTTTAACTCTTAGTCACATTAATAATTGTTAACAATAGGTGGGTAATACTCTATCACAAAACTGTGCCAGACTGCAATGTTCAAACCATCTCCAGGCTGTCCAATGCTCAACCCAATGGCTATATTATATCAAAGTTGGAGCTTCAGCTTTACTCACAGTTTACCTCTTTCATTTCCATTATCTTATTCAACATGGGGCAGAAGGCAAGAAACTGGAAAAGGAGTATAGTGAGGGGAAATCATTGATGTAAACGTAAGAAATGACACAGTTTATGCTTAAATCTTGAAATGAAATTAGATATTAGTATTGTTCTGGAAAATGTTTAGAAAGAGCCTGAATTGTGCCTGAATATTATTTATTAACTTGTCTGCAGCAAAATAAAGGCATAGGTATTGAAGGTTGATTTGATAATGTTGCACACAATAGATTCAAGGAATGGCCTTATTTGAAATCCTAATTGTAAGTCTGTCATGATGGTCACTTATTGAGAAAAACACTATGCATAGATTTTAAGATTAAAATGTTTAATTGGCCATATTATAGTCGATGGGATAGCATATCCTAGAAATTTCACATAATTCTTTGCTCAGTAAAATTAATAGTGTGTTATGATGACATAAAATACGTGCTATTAAACTTTAAAATCTCACTGGTTAGCCTTGCATTTTCATGTTGAAAGAAGAACTGCTAACAATGAGCAAGCACACTCTAAAATGGCTGCAAAGTTAACTGATCTGCCAGTTGTTAAACTCAGAGAAATTACAAAGGAGTATCAAACTGTTGAGACTGACTATCACACCAGAAGGAGCTATCACAGAGTTAATGACTAGAAATTAAAATTCATCATCTGCAATTTTAACTCACTGTGAGATCTTCATTGCAGGTGGGAATAGGGGTGAGTATGTGATTTCTTAATTACAAGTATTCCTGGAACTAAACTATAAATTTGAACTTCATCTTTCAATTCGAAGGATTGAAAACCCACTCCGTGTCAACATCTACAGAGGAACCTTGATTGTTTGAATTTTGGATTATCCAAACAAAATCATACGGTCCCGGTGCATGGCTAACTATATTATCTGGCATTTGATTAACTAAGTGAAATACTCCCCGCCCGGATAATCGAGATTCCTCTGTATAACAAAACTAATAGGGAATTCTGAAAACAGACCATTGGAACAGCATGGGAAAATGGTTGCCCATTATTTACCCATATTTTTTATTTTTACCCAGATATTTACCCATCAAGAACTATCACAGATTCAGGAAAACATTTAACTAATACACAGTCCTGGCCAAAGACACAATGCCGGCATCCGTCGGCCCATCTGAAGAATCTCTTGGCTTCACTAAAGAAACAGTGGTGAGGTTACTGATAAACAAATAGTTAATAACCTAAATGCAGCAAAATGGAAATAAGAGCACAATGCAATTAAATTTAAAAGTATTTAAGAATTCTCCACAGGACCTATTAAACTGGCATCCTGTACCATCTGGAAACTCAAGATGCATGGTAACACCAACAGATGTAAACATCTCCCAGGTCTGTTATCATCCTAACTTGAACTTCATTGCTATTCGTTTAATGTTGCTGAATCCAAACCTGGAACTCTCTTCCTAACAATGGCTGTCTATTTTGCCACTCTTCTAGATTACCAACTGCAAGGTCCTGGTACTGGGGTAACAACATGAGCCAGGACAACAAGGAAGACCTGCATCAACTCTGCCACCTACAGCTTGCCATCTACAACGGCAAGGAGCTCCAGGGGCTGCTGGGAATAGTCACCAGAGCCCACAGAATGGTCTAATCTAAAATCCAGGCTGTGTCCCCCCCGAGGCTCATGCTCACAACTTCACCCTGTACCTAACCTGCAGGACTCAGTCCCTCTCCCTAAGGCTCATGGCACCCCCCCCCCCCCCCCCCAACTAGAATCACATACCACCTCCCCCCTGCCAGCCCCAGTGCTGACCACCATCCCACCTACCATCCCAACACACTCCCTTGAAGGCCCCTACTCCACCCCTCAAAATACAAGTCAGTACTACCCCTATGCAATCTCTACCACAATAGACAAGTTCTCTTTCCCCTACACCCCGGCAATCTCTTTCTTTCTCTCTCACTTGCGCTCTTGTTCTCTCGTTCTCTCTAGCTCTCTCCTCTCTCTAACTCCCTGCACTTTGGTATCCCAAAATCACTTGCCCCGCTGCTTGATTTCTGCTCTGATTAACACTACAATTAGAACATGATTAATGCAGCTTTTGATGTTGACGGTGGAAGCACATGAGCTGAGTGCTGTGGGAAGAATGACTGATGGATGATGGGGTGGAGGGTGTGGAATATGAGCTGGAAGTGGTGAATCAGTAGACGTGGGATAGATGTGTGATAGAGAGTGATGGGGGTTAGGTAGAGAATTTGAGGTTGGGGAATTGTAGGGGTAGGTAGAGGAGAGTGGGGTTTGAGGTGGGAGAGTTGTATCAGCGAAAGAGTAGCATGTCAGATAGGAGAGGTGCAGTGGGGTCCCGGATGGAAGTGTCGAGGGGCATCAGGGAACATAATGGGGTGCGTGGGAGAATTGAGAATGCAGGGTGGGGGACCAAGAGCAGATTGGTTGGGGAAGGGAGGAGAGTGGAGTACAATTGTTTGGAGTAGGTTTGGGTGGAGGGATCAGAAATATTGGGAGGAGTAGGGAATGGGCATCTGCTGAGGATAGAGGAGAGAGGAAGGAAAAGGGTGGTCTATAATAATGCAGAACAATAAAATGCTATTTCACATTATTATAACTAATTACCATAATTACAACAACCAATATAACTAACACTAATTAAGCTATAACGATCACTGTAGTAATTTGTCTATGTTAAATGTCACACTGGCGAATGGAATTAGAAAATACATGAGATTTGTCAGAGTTCTTCCTTTTCTTGTTAAGCCATCATGTTATGCCGAGGATTTAAAAAGAAATCTAATCTGAGTATTTCCTTCGCTGGATTGCTTCGAAGCTGATCAAGCACTTGTATCAGCTTACTTTCTTTTCAGCCAATTTCCAATGAGTTCTGTTGAACATTGAGCATTTTAAAGGAAAATGTTATGAAAATGTTTCCAATTGTTGCACTTGGTGGTTTCATTTCATGGTCATTGATTTCAGTAGATCACTACCAGTTGTCAAGTGATGACTGAATAACATCTTTGGAACACTGACTGAACATTCTTGAATGCACAACATTGCAAACGAGTGCAATCCAATGCTGTCGGATACAGAATTACCTCCTTTTCTTGTAAAGGCTGGAGACCAGTTTGTTCCAAGGCAAATCCATCCAGTGTTTGAAGTTTCAGGAGCTTTGATTAGTGGTTATGAGCTGGACGCTGAACTATAGACACTGCAATGGATCGGCAGGAGGAGGAATTTTCTTTGTAAAAGGATGTAGCCACATCTTTGGATCGGGTCATGGGACTGCAAGTGAGGCATGTTAGAGAGCCCAGGGGACAGGAGTGCAGGAGCCTCAACTTTTGTAAGCTTCAGACTGGTTAGAGGTTTTTCAACTTGTCTGGGTGAGAGTGAGTACTGCACACTAGCTAAGCAAACTGACCATTGCATCATGCTACAGGAAGCCATTGAAGTGAGGAGAGTGAAACAATTGCAGTGGCAGGAGTGGATAGAAGGTTTGAGTGCATTCTCTGCAGCAAAGGCTGATAGTCCAGGGAGCTGTCTTGTCTGCTTAGTGGCAGGGTTTGGGACATGTGCTCTGGACTGAACAGGAATTTGTAGTGAGATAGAGGGGAATGAGCTTTGAGACAAGGAAGATTCAGTTATCATGTTTCATCTGAGTACCAATGATTTAGACAGGACAAAGAAAGAGGTTTTGCAGAGTGAGTACAAAAGTGAGACATCAAATTAAGCAAAATTGCAAAAGCCATAAGCTCTTGATTATTAAATGAACTATGTGAAAATCGCAAAGGGCAAATCGGTTTAGAAAGATGTATGTGTGGCTCAAAGATTGGTATTGGGAAAATGAGTTCATAGGACCCTGGCACCGATATTGGGAGAAACGAGAACTGTGCTAGGGCTAATGGTCTTGTGAGCCACATGGGGATTGGTGAGGCTTTTAAAATAATGGCAAAGCATCAAATTTGGGAAGATGTGGTAAATCAAAATTTTGAGACAAGACAAACGTGAATGCTATTAATAGAGGAAATGATGTGCTGACCATGAAAGCAAAGATAGAGAGCATATACCTGTGAGTAAATTGACAAGAGATCTTGGTGGTCAGCTAGAGGTCCTGTGCATGACAACGGCTGGGAGCCTGGATCAGGACTTCTACGGTTGGAGATTGAATCCAACATAGGAGTGAGGGAGATTCCCCCAGCATCTGTGATGGCCTGAGGTCTTCCAGACAGTGAGCCAAAGAGGAGGATATTGAGGGAGTGCAGGGATGAGAGCTCAGCATAGCTAAGCACTTAAGAAAGCCTGTGGAACGTTTAACGTTATTTCTTTATTTTTCTAATTAGTACCTAAGATTTTTACATAGGCATCTTTATACCTAAGATGATGCCGATACTTCTGCACTTGAGTACATGTGAGAATAAATTCTAATTCTAATTATAAGGAAAGTATCTGAATGCAGGTAGCATTTGAGACAAAACAGATAAATTAAGAATCCAAATAGAAAGAAATAATTTGGATCTGGTAGCTAAAACAGAGATATGACTGCAGCATGACAAGGATTGGAACCTGAATCTTGAAGGTTGCAGGACCTATAGGAAGCACAGGAAACTAGGAAAAGCTGTTAGTGAGTGATGGATTAGATGATATAGAGAGGGATGATATAAGTTCAGGAAATCAGGCTGTTAAAATATTTGGGCAGAAATGAGAAATGATAAAGACAAAAAAAACTTGGGAATAATACACAGGCCACATGTACGGTATTGCATGATGGAAGAAATAATGCAAGCTTGTCAAAAATGGAAGATGATAATCATAGTTGGTTATAATATACATATAGTAAAAAGTGAGGTCTGCAGATGCTGGAGATCAGAGCTGAAAATGTGTTGCTGGTTAAAGCACAGCAGGTTAGGCAGCATCCAAGGAACAGGAAATTCGACGTTTCGGGCCAGAGCCCTTCATTCCTGATGAAGGGCTCTGGCCCGAAACGTCGAATTTCCTGTTCCTTGGATGCTGCCTAACCTGCTGTGCTTTAACCAGCAACACATTTTCAGCTATAATATACATATAGACTGGGAAAATCAGATGGACAAAGCTACCCTGATTTAAGAGTTGATAGAGTATTTTCAGATGGTTTCTTAGATCAACGTATTCTGGAGCTGTCCACAGAAAAAGCACAGTCAGTCCTTCTCTAACATGTGTTTCTTCAACACAAATTGGCTTTAACATGATTGAACAATTTAGACTGTTATTTGTAGAACACAAACTTTCCTCACCTGTATTGGCTATAATGTGATTCTGGCCCCATTAGTTTAAATGGTGTGGCTAGTGCATGATTTTCTTATAACAAAGATCGCATGAGAACAGAACAATCACGTTATACCAGAACCATTTGTACCTGGTTTTGTGCAAAGAAGCAGGATTACCTCATAATGTAGCAGTGACATAAATGATTGAATTTTAATTCAATTTTTGGGAGAGAGGAGTGAATCCATGATTTCTTTAAAGCTGAAATAAGGGCACCTTTGAGGGTGTGAAAGCAAAAGTGGCTAAAGTGAATTAGTCAAAAGAAAGTCAAAAATCACAAGGAATCAGGTTAGAGTCCAACACAAGCTTCCAGAACAATGCTCCTTCATCACTGCACCTGATAAAGGAGTGTCACTCCGAAAGCTTCTGATTTCAAATAAACCTGTTGGACTCTAACCTGGTGTCGTGTGATTTTTGACTTTGTCCAGTCCAACACCAGAACTTCCACATCTTGGACAAAAGAAGAGGTCAATAGAGATACAGTGGCAGACACTTAATGGGATTTTTCAGAACACATTGTAGAAAAATATTGCAATGAGTAAGAAACATTCCAAGGGATGGAATCCCCATCTGTGGCTAACCAGAAAGTTTAAAAATACATGGAAATTAGAAGTAAAAGTATATCATAGTGTAAACATAGGTAGCAGATAGAAGATTTGTCAGAATATAAAAAAAAAGCACAGAATGACTAAGAGAAAAGAGGGAGAAATTAGAGAGTTCAGTAAGCTGGTTTGAAAAATAGAAACAGATATTAAGAATTCCAATAAATATTTTAGAAGAAAAGAGTTCACAACGTGAGTACTGGTCTTCTAAAAAAATGGAAAGACAGATGGTATTGAACAAGCAGTTTGCATCATTCTTCATTCTAGAGGATACAATGGATATCCTAGAAGTAGCTACAATTTAGGAAATGGAAAGGAGAGAAGAAATCTGGAAAATAGTAATCACCATCAAAAATGATGCTGAATGAATTGTGGAACTAAGTGTTGCCAAGGCTCTAGATGGTAGTGAAATGGTAATGTCATCAGGCTAGTAATTCAGGATTCCTCAGTAATGCTCTGGGAACATGAGTTCAATTCCCACTCTGGCTTATGTTGAGCTTTGAATTTTATTTTAAAGGAATTGGCCTAATGGTGAGCACTGTTATTAGTTTTACAGTTGGCAACAGTCATTATATTTCTTAAAAAAAGCTCTGGTTCACTGATGTCCATTATGGAAGGAAATCAATTCTTAATTGGTCTGACAACATGTAACTGTAGACCACAGTAATATGGTTGACTCTACCTGCATTTTGAGCAATAAGTGCTGGCCTATCCAGAGTCATTACCATCCCTTGAACAAATATATTTAAAAGTCACAAGGTCCTGAGTAATCTTGATAGGATGGATAAGAAGAGGATGTTTACTCTCACTGGAGAATATAGAACAAATTGTCTCCCATTTAAAACAGATGAGGTATATTTATTTTCTCATAAATGCTCCAAGGTCTTTGAAACTCTCTTCCTGAAAAGACCATGGAAGCAGAGTATTTGAACATTTTCAAAGCTGGGGTGTTTAGGTCCTTGTTATGCAAGGGGTTGAAAGATTATCAAGGGTCAGTGGGAAGGTGGATTTATGGTTACAGTCCGTTATGATTTTATTAAATGGCAGAGCAGTCTCATGGAACCAAACTGCCGATTTGTGATCTTTAGTTTGCATGCTTGTAGGTTTAGAAGCCCTGTAGGGGGCAGTAGAACCTGAGAGAATATTGATGGCTCACAAACAGGAACTTGAATTAAATAGAAGTTGAGGTCAGGTCAGAAACATTAGGAAGTGTCACAACAGAACCCAAAGACATGAAAAGGGCCAGCCTTAAGGAGAATAATCTTAAGATAATACAAGCAGAAAAGAATTGGGGAATACTGGGTGTAGACTGGTTAGTGGAAGTAGTTTAATGAATATTGTGCTATGAGATTGCAGTTTGGGTTGTAGATCTTCTTGGTCAGATGTAGGCAAAGAATGTCCTCCTGAAATTCTTTTGGTGGATGGGACATTCTGTGTAAAGCCTGCCTCCTCCTCCTTCACTTTGCAGAGTTTCCACTATTGTGCAGCCTCTCCTTCAGCTAATAGTCACATCAGAAACCCAAAGGCAATGCAACCAGAGCTCCCATATCTCAGGGAGCAATTCCTGTGTCCTCTTCAGTTTTAAGCACCAGGTCATAACACTCAGCACAGGTGATTTGTGGTGGTAAATAAAATGTGCACAGGTGTTCAATAACATCTCTTAAGATTAGACTACTTACAGTGTGGAAACAGGCCCTTCGGCCCAACAAGTCCACACCGACCCGCCGAAGCGCAACCCACCCATACCCCTAACCTAACACTACGGGCAATTTAGCATGGCCAATTCACCTGACCCGCACATCTTTGGATTGTGGGAGGAAACCGGAGCACCCGGAGGAAACCCACGCAGACACGGGGAGAACGTGCAAACTCCACACAGTCAGTCGCCTGAGGTGGGAATTGAACCCAGGTCTCTGGCGCTGTGAGGCAGCAGTGCTAACCACTGTGCCACCGTGCTGCCCAAAACAAAACAAAATCCCTAACTCTGGGCTAATCTTGCAGTTCAATGTGTATTTTCGACTGACAAGTGAATCAGTTGAAAGGACGTGTTTTTCAAGTTGACAAATAGAGCTGGTAGGGGCTGAGTGAGATTAGAGAGATGAGGAACACTTAAGTGCCCTTTCCAATATGGGTGCGATGAATTTAAAGTTTCCACCCATTGAATCAGAAAGAAGAAATTAACAAGCTGCAAACTAGTATACTCCAAAACTAGCTATTTCACATATAGTAGTTATAAAATTCCACATAATTACCAAAAGCACCAACCACAGTAGTTAATGACTGTGAAGCCGGAAGCACCAAATGCCTGTAGATTCTTTGGCTCTGTGCTCTTGCTGAGATGGAAGCTAACACTTGCTTCAGGCTGAACTGTAGTTTAGTTTGAATTTCAATTATCATCAACTTTGATCCAAGTCTAGACTTCTCTACCTGTGCCACCATCTGATACCTACAGCTGAACATTGATTTACACCATCAACATGGACTGATTTAGGTCTGTATTTTAAATGTAGGACCACTAAGAATATAGTTCTGTGGCTCCTCAGCCAAGACCAAGCATCTTTGGTTCCTTCAGACTGTTTTTAACCCTCAGTATTGTCATCCTTTTCACCAATAATGCTATGTGCCCTGCATGCATAGGAGATCTGCTCTTATGGATGTTACTCTTCCTGGTGTTCCTAAAGTTGATCTGGAAGGAAATAAATAATGTACAGGTTGACATGTGCAATATAAATGGTAAGTGACAGGTATATGTTTTAAGTGAGATGAAACATTTAAATGTGCCAAATATTTAGACAGGGAGCTTTCAGTTGATTGGCAGGGACTGATGGTAAGATGAGATGCAATAAAGATTTGATTGATAAATCTGCGGCTGCTACATTACTACAGTTTCCCTATCCACCCAGCAATAAAATCTGAAGCCAGAGGGAGTGCTTCCTCTCCCAGAGGGGAGTCTCTCCCTCATTCTGTAGATATGTTCTAATTAACCTGTTCATTGATCTTATTACATACCTCTGAAGCAGGTGGGATTTGAACCTGAGACTCCTGGGGACATAGCAACTGCACCACCACAACCCCCTTTCTTATATTATAAACAAATCTCTCCTTCAAAAAAAAAAGACTGGATGTGAATCATTCATGGGCAATGCAATTTAGGTGTTAGTAAATCTTATCTAATGGATGAGACTGGCAGTGAAAGATTACACCTGACACAACTGGGAGATTTTTACTTCTTCAGCAGATTCATTTTTGGGAGGGGAGAAAGTACAATGATCAGTGGGAATGTAAAAGAGTAATACCATTCTCCACTTATCAATGAATAAAAGAACAGGATGAACATTTATCATTAATGTTTATAAAACAATGCTATCCTCAATATGAGAAGGATCACCATTGGACCCAAGGTCAGCTCTAAATCAAAAATTCTTCATTAGACTGACATTTTACACGAGAGAGAGAGACATTACCATAACCTATAATATTTCTATCTCTTCTGTAGCTTGTCCTCGCTGAGATAAATATCCTCCTGATGATAATAACCAATGAAACTGCAGCAGAATTCTCTGCCTTCAAGCAACTGATCAACAGTAAAAGATGAAGAAGGCAGATAGTTACCCATCTTGTGGCAGGAACATTGAACACCAGCTTCAAGAGGGAGGTAATCCTTAGGTGAAGAATCTTATGATACGTTTTCTGCTTTGCATTTCAATAGTGATGTTAAGGTGAGTCTTATGATGCCCAGTCCTTTCTGGCTATGGGCAAATATTTTCCCACGATCCTCTGATTTCCAGTTTATTAGTTATGTACTGGAGCACCTGGGTGTGTTTCTCAGGCAATTGCCTGGTAAGTGAAGCAGTTTACATACCTCAAGCACCATATTTAAATCCCAGCTACACATCACTTCAGACACTGCTAGTCAGAGGCAGTGAACTACTGTGGTTCTCAACAGTAACTATATCTCAGATGAAATGTAAGCAAGCTCACTACTTCCAGGACATGGATCGGAAGAAGCTGGTGGAT
Source organism: Hemiscyllium ocellatum (assembly GCF_020745735.1). NCBI lineage: Eukaryota > Metazoa > Chordata > Chondrichthyes > Orectolobiformes > Hemiscylliidae > Hemiscyllium > Hemiscyllium ocellatum. The sequence continues at coordinate 48,634,623 of NC_083412.1, forward strand.
GCGGTGATGGAAAGGAGGGCAGTCCTGTTTCTGGTTGATCATCAAAGGAAACCAGGCCACCAGACCTATCCAGCCTGGACAGAAACAGCAGCATGGGTCAGTGCTACGTCCCAAGTCAGAAGAACACTCAGCAATGCTGCAAGAGTATCAATGATCTTCTGTGCTCCACAAGGGAATATGCTGCTATTTTCCCTCTGTTACCTCACACTCACAGCACCACTACTCCCTCCAGTGCAGCCAATGCAAACACCTGTTACCAAGGCTCATGGACTACAGCTCTCACTATTGCATACTTCATGTCCGGTCAATAGGTCTCACTCACCTCCTCATCCCCGACTATTAACTCTTCCTTCCCTTTGCATCTCCTACTCACTCACCTTATCACATCTCCTGCTCACACATCACAACCAACAGTTCTTGTCCACTTCCATCATGATCAATCCCTCCCTTTGTCTCATTGTGAGTAAAACTGGCCCATCCTTGGACTCATGTCTCAACAGTACCCTGGCTGGCCAACATGTAATCACTCAATAATGGCCAATCCTGCACTGATATAGAACGAGCCCCTTGACTTGCTTGTAACTGTTACCCTGACTGATTGTAGTCTCCCTTCACCCCAATGGGGACATTTTCTCTTTGACTTTCACACATTTCTATTTGCGTGAAGAACATGCCATGTGTTTGCCATGTAAGCTGCTGGCACAAGCTGCAACTCTGACTTTGCTGTAGCAACATACCCAACCTCTATTTGACTGATAGCTTTACTTTTCAGTGCTGCCCACCATCACGAGCTGTCTACCTCTCCTCTGTGCTAAGAAGCAAATTATACCACAGAGGCTGGCAACCTCGAACTAAGCACTTATTACCTTGTGAATTAAGAAACCCAATGTGACCCACAGAGCAGTCTGTAACCAGTAAGTCAGTGAATGTGCATGAAGAAAGCAATGTGACCCAAACAGAGGCAAACAAGGGAATGTTATGCAAGCAGGCCTGAGGATGTCATGTGTTCATGCCAGCATCAAATAATTCTGCACAGATGCATGAGAAATGTAACTGCCCCTGTGTGAAAGGCACCTGGCAGACATATGCAATCCATAGTTATCTATTAACTTTGAAGCAGAGCATCAAAGTCCTGGAGTGGTGACTGAGTTGGTCTGAGGATGCCTAGTTGTGGGTAAGAGGCTGCAGAGGCTGGTTTTCAGTGACAGTGTATCTAAGAAGGGCAATGATTCATATCCACATTGAGATTTTGGAGAAGATTTGTACCTCAGGTGTGGATCAGGTTGTAAGTTTTCTCGTTGAGGTGGTAGATTTGTTCTCAGATGTTTCATCACCGTGCTAGGTAACATCATCCGTGAGCCTCCAGTGAAGCGTTGGTGATCTGTCCCACTTGCTATTTATCTGTCTCGGTTTGTTGTGGTAAAAGACATCATTTCCGGTTCTGTTTCTGAGAGTTTAATAAATGGGGTCCAAAGCTATATGTTTGTTAATTGAGTTCTGGTTTGAATGCCAGGCTTTGAGGAATTCCTATGTGTGTCTTTGTTTAACCTGTCCCAGGATGGATGTATTGTCCTAGTTGAACTGGCATCCCTCTTTGTCAGTGTGTATGGATACCAGTGATAGTTGGTCATGTCTTTTGGTAGCTAATTGGTGCTCATGCACCCTGGTGGTTAGCTTCCTGCCTGTTTGCTCCAATGTAATATTTGTTGCTATCCTTGCAGGGTATTGTATATATGATGTTCATTCTATTGGTTGTTGGTACGGGGAGCCTTTAAATTCATCAGGAGCTGTTTCAGTGTGGTGGTTGGTTTGTGGACTACCATGATGCCTAGGGGCCGGAGTAATCTGGTCGTCATCTCTAATATGTCTTTGACGTATGGCAGTGTGGCTTGAGTCTCTGGGCATGCTGTGTCTTCCTGTTTATTTCTGTTGTGTAGGAATTGGCGGACTGCGCTTATCGGATACCTGTTGTTCCTGAATATATTGCATAGGTGCTTTTCCTTGACTTCCCTTAGTTCCTGGGTGTTGTAGTTCATTTAAATAATATCCTGTTGCAGCTTCGTTTTTGGGTGTTGGGACAATTATTTGGTCAGTGTGTGTGGCTTCCCTGTACATGCTGGTCAGCAGCTCTCCATTGTCTTTTTGTTCTACTGTGACATCTAGGAAGGGGAGTCTGTTATTATCCTCTTCCTCTTTGGTGGATTTTATACCAGTAAGAATGCTGTTTATATGTTTGTGGATTTCTTCTAGTTTGTTGCAGTTTATTACCAGTGTCAGGAGTCTTTAGCGGAAGCAGTAATGCAGAGGTTAGAACGAACAGCCCTTCCCATGATCCAGCCCAAGATTTGGGTCTGCTATATGGATGAAGCCTTTGTCATCAACAAATTAGAAGATACCCACAAACACATAAACAACATCCTTTACCAGTATAAAGTTCACCAAAGAGGAAGAGGAAACAACAACAGACTCCCTTCCCTAGATGTCACAGCAGAATGAAAAGCCAATGGAGAGCTGCAGACCAGTGTCTACAGGGAAGCCACACACATTGACCAGATATCAACTACAGAAGCAATCATCCCAACACCCACAAACGGAGCTGCATCAGGACATTGTTTAGATGAACTACAATGTACTGCAGCACCCAGGAACTAAGGGAAGTCAAGGAAAAGCACCTATACAATGCATTCAGGAACAACAGGTATTTGATAAGCACAGTCCGCTAATTCCTACACAACAGACATAAACAGGAAAACACAGCATGCCCAGAGACTCTAACCACATTGCCATACATCAAAGACATATTAGAGATGACGACCAGATTACTCCAGTCCCTAGGCATCATGGTAGCCCACAAGCCTACCACCACATTGAAACAGCTCCTAATAAATTTAAAAGCCCCAGTATCAACAACCAGCAGAATGAACGTCATATACAAAATACCCTGCAAGGATTGCAACAAACATTACATTGGGCAAACGGGCAGGAAGCTAACCATCAGGATACATGAGCACCAATCAACACCAAAAGACATGACCAGCTATCATTGATATCCATACACAGAGATGAATAGGACACCAATTCAACTGGGACAATACATCCATCCTGGTACAGGCTAAGCAAAGACACGCACAGGAATTCCTTGAGGCCTGGCATTCAACCTGGAACTCCATCAACAAATACATTGATTTGGACCCCATTTACCAACCTCTCAGAAACAGAACCAGAAGTGATATCACCCACCACAACAAACCAAGACAGATAAATAGCAAGTAGGACAGATCACCAATGCTTCATTGGCAGCTCACTGATGATGTTACCTAGCATGGCGACAAAAATGTCTGAGAAAAATCTACCAGTTCAGTGAGCAAACTTACAACCTCATATTCACATGTTCCATGTCAAGGAATTGTGCCGGATGTTGGACCTGTTGAGTGTAAATATCACAAAATCAGGTGCATACACAAACTTCTATCTAATAAGATAAATGGATGAAATGTTAGCCATTCAACCAACAGAGTGCATATTCAGGTTCCTGATATATCCTCAGTATGCACAAATAATGGAAGTCTCTTTATGCTCTCAGGTGAAAAAACATCCAATATCTGCTTATGCACCAATTATAAAATGTAACTGCTGCAGGTATATTGCACTAGCAGATAAAGTGTGAGTCCTTTCTCCCTGACATTTCTATCATTCGTTCCAATTCCTGTCATATATCTGCTGCTGAGAATCCCCTCAGCAGCTGGTGTGATTTGCACAGGAGCAGAGGGCAAATTAGTGATTTAAGCCTTGGATCAAGGATGGTGTTCAAAAATTCCTCATATTGTCAATCCAGACCTTTAGACATGTGCACCTTGCCTATTCATTTTTTGTAACCTACTTCAGCTTTCTAACCCTCTGAAATCATTGGTCTTTTTGTGAAAATGCTCCTCTTTTAAAACACACCTCTTGACACCAGTGATAACCATGCTACTAGTCCTCAAAGCCATTCTAGAACTCCAAACTAAAGTTGTCTGCCTCTCCACCTCTGTCTCCTCATTTACAATAGTTTTCAAAATCTTTTTGGCCAAGTTTTTCATCACTATCCTTATGTGTCATTTTTTCAGTTTTGTTTCAATTTCATCTGATTACACTCTTGTGTAGATAATTTGTTCCACTAAAAGGATTATTGAATACTTAAATAAAAGCAAGGTAATTTGGATGCCAGACAAATTTTGTGGATTTGGCAGCCTCTGTGTAGAGAGAAGAGTTAACTTTATTGGGTCCAGTCTGTCTTTTCTTCAGAATTTCAAAGTAAAGAGTCATATTGAACTCAAAAGGCAATTCTGTTTCTCTCTTCTGCTATGGAACAGGCCAGACCCCTCAGGAAGATAGCCCAGACCCTAACTTTTCTAGTCATTTTAAGCAGGTGTAAGGTGGATATTCTAGGAATGACACAGTTGGCACAACCACTCCATTTTAAACAAAACAGAATTTGTTTACACATGAACAGAAGAAAACCAAATTTAGAATAACAACTATTTGAAAACCTAACCAACATAAAAATGCAACTTAATGATGTTGTTCCGAATGCTTGCAACATCCCATAACCACCCCCTTGGCAAAAAGCTAAAATCAAACACAGGTTCTTACAGGAGAGAGATGTCAGAGAGAGAGAGAGAGAGGATCAGCATAGAACTGCTTCTTTGGGTCCCCAGCAGCTTCTCTGGGATCCCAGTGAAAACTTGACCAACAGCTGCAAACAAAACAGCTTGCTCCAACCAAACCAAACCCTGAACTGGGAGAACTTTCTTTGTACATGTGTTTTTAAAACACACTTAAAAACTTTCTCAAGTGGAAATTTCCAGACATATCTGAACCTCTGCTTTTACAACCCCTTTTGACAAAACAAAACAAGGACAATGTAATCTTGTTAAAGGAGCAGTGTTGTCACACTCCAAAATTGCTGTCAGACCTGCTGATTTTCTCTAGCACTTTCTCTATAACTATATGAGATTCTCATAAACAAAGCAAATTTGACAACTCGCATTAAGCATTGTGAATTGAATATAACAGTAGACATGGTTATTATTAGAAAACCAAACTGGCAATTGCTTTAACAGCTTTCTGAGAATGGCTTCAGGTGAGTCTTGAGAAAACATGATCATTGGATCATTCTCATTGGGATGAATTATATTGAGGGTTCCCTTGCTTATCCATCCTAATTATCTCTTGAGAAAACCCAGAAAAATGAAGTTCATGTCAATTTCCCTGTGTTTTGTTTTTGTTTCTGGGTTTTCCATCATATCCTTTTTGAGTGAAGAATTTCTAAAATGCTTTCAGAACTGATTGCACAATCGGACACTTGGAGAGGAGCTGCGGTGCCTGATTTTCTAATTATTTAAATTAATGGGCAGTAAATTAGGTAATACAGGCCTGTTATTTCCCAGCAAGTACTCACTGCAAGTGCTAATGCTTGCCTAGAGCATTGAATTAGGCAATAAGCCATCAGAGCAACCAGTTTGGAGTAAGAGCTCTTGAATGAAGAGTGCACACCACTCACAGATTGCAGAAATCTATCATTTCTGTCTCTTTTTTTCGAAGATTTGTGCTTTAACCAAATGCAAAATTAACAACAAAAACTAGGTTAAGCAGTTGGTCAAGGATAACAACAGAAGTGTTTAGGCCTTTGAAGTAGCTTACCAGCCATTTTTTCTACCAGTATTGCATCACAGTAAGCAATCAGCAGATAACAAAGGAGTAACTGTAGTAACAACAGACATGGTATACAACTTCTGTTTGTGGTCTGTTTTTTAACTCAATTTTGTTTTTATTACAGCCTCAACATGCACACATCTGCAGTTAAGCTTACACAACCATGAAACATTCATTAAAGTCACATGAGGTCACAGCATCAGAATTAAGCCAGGCAGTCACAGCTTAAAATTGACTGTATTCCTTTTGATTTGTGTCCATCTTTGCAGGAGGAAATAATAAGTTCTGATTTGGAAGTGCAGGGAAAATTAGAGTAATCCTGGCTCAAAATTAATTGAAGCTCTTGTTAATTTTGATAATGCAAAGTTGTAAGTCATTGCTATTTTCAAAGTTCAGCTTCATCTTTGAATTATTTTGTTAATGTAATTAGTAATGAGAACAATATATGTTAGAATACTTAACCAAACAAATGCCATTTTAAACTCTGAAGTACTTGAATTCTTCAGGTATTTTTGAATGTTACATAACTGACAAACTGGATTATGCATTATGCCAATAGAAACCCTTTTTTCCTGCAGGAAGTTTGGTCTCCTCACATAAACATCAATAGAACCACATAAGTGGTCTGAAAATGTGTTTCTCGTTAACAGTTGGAAGAAAATTACTTTTGAGTCTTATGTTCAACAACTATAATTTAGTCAATTTAAATTCTTTGCTTTTAAAAAGAGGTTGGTCTTTTGTTATAATAGCATTTCAAAGATGTAGAAATTTCAATTTCCATTAGCACGTCACATTTAGCAAGTGCCAAAATTTGATTTTGGTTGGTTGGGCATGTTTTTATGTGCTCATTCCAGTCACAGCAGCAGTGCATTTCTTGGGGTTATTTCAGGGGAGGCACACAAGTATGAGGCCTTTTCTGCGATTGCCATCCAATTAGTAATGGCAATCAGGTTGTGGAGGTGGGAGACTGAGTGAGAGCATAAGTGTGGTCATCAGCCTTCACTATAAACGCAATGAGAGGTACAGCTAGCATGCATGGCATGGATGAGAACTAGACAAAATGGAGCAGAACTGGCTGGAGGCAATAGCTATCACTTCCTCACTACTGACACGATTCTTTATTGCAGGTGGTTGGAAGGAAATTGCAGTCATTCTTTGCTGACTAACATCTTATATTTATATATCATTGATTTGTCATCATGCTTTGACCTTCTGTTCTGTATGCAAGTCCCATTACTTGATGGGCTACAGTGATCTGAATTTAATTCTAGGCACAATGTTCCCGGTGGTGGACCCAGATGTTGTTGCAGCTTACACATATGGTATATACTTTCAGAGTTTCAATCCCATTAAAGGGCAGGTGGTGGTTATGTGCTGGTTATTCAATAATATATTGGGGACAGAAAGCAAGTGCCTGAATCTACCATCAATTGGCTTCTTTAAAGGTCTGAACAGGCTATAGAAGAATTGCCTGGTCAAACTTGCTGGCTCTGTAGGCAGGGAGAATTGGGAGCCATCTGGGAGTGAGCAATATCTCCTCAAAACCAATGATGTATTCTGTTTGGACTACAGTCTGTGTGCCATTTTGGAATTCTTTGACTTAATATCTGATCACTCCCTCCTGGTACACAATAGTATCTGTTTCAGGATCTCTATCATGGTCACACCAACTGCACAACACATGATGGTAAGACAACAACCAGTGCCAGGGTTCAGTGAAGTCTGCAGACAGAATCTCCCGTGGAGTGTCGGGGAATGGTGGGAGAGAGTCTGTCCAATAGAATACCCTCCTGCCTGACCATGAGGCTTGAGTGGAGATCATTATAGAAGTGAGCAGTCATAAGGTCCAACAATATTCCTGACTCCAGTTCTGAAATTTGAATCAACCTTCTTCAATTCACCAGATTAAATGGTTTGGTAGATTGCGTCAATGTTATTCTCATAATGGCATCTATCAGTGTGAGTGCGTACACACGTATACTATTTTACATATTCACAGCCTCCAGAGTGATATCAGCACTATTCATACTTTTGGATGACCCTTGTCTCCTTGCCCAGCTCTATTTGAAGTTTAATTTTCATTTCTTCTAAGAATAAACCTTATCTTCCCAAACTCTGCATGCACAATAGAGTACCATAGTTCCTGATAAATCTTTTATTTATATTTGTAAAAGACTGGTTATTATTGTTGCACAATTAAATGACGCTACTCAGGAAAATTAAGTATAGAATATGAAAAGAACTCAGATACAAAGGAGACCCCAATTTCCATTGCAGCCCAAAATTGTATGTTGTAAACAGGAAAGAAAATCAAGGTCATTAAAAATTTGAGATGAGTGATACTGAAGTTCCACCAATGTAAGCCAGCAAGCAGTCAAGAGATGTGCTCTACTGACCAAACATGAACAATAAAACCAAGATCACATCAGTCAGTGGAGTGCTTGTAAAGAATGTCAGACTAAACCAGTCAGAGAGCCACCTGATGACACATGACATCTCAGGTAGACCATGGTTACGGCTGGGAATAGATTTCATTACATTCGCAAAAGCTGATTATCTTGCCATCATAGACAACTGTTGTAACTACTGAGAGGGGGACCAGCTGATATCAATGACAACCACTGAGCTTATCAAATACTTAAAAGTACAATTCAGCCATTGTGGGATTCCTGACCTTGTGATGAGCAACAATGGCGCTCAGTTCATGAGTGAACAATTCAGCCCCTTCATAAACTTTATTTTGACAAGATTGCCAAACTGAACTGAACTGAACTGTCCATTGCCAGAACTGAACATGGCAGAGCAGATGGGATATAAACCTCCAATGATCTCAGCTGACGTACCAAATGGGACTTGAACAGAGCAGGTGCCATCTTGATAGCATGCAATTGAACTGAATGACTGGATTCAGGTAGTTCTTCTATAACGCGATGGCTGTGTTCTTGTGCAACCCCAAGTTATAGAAAAATCATGCCTTAGAAACAGTGCTTAATAATTGGTGATGTTACAGCCATCACATGTTTCAAAAGTTTGCACTTTAAAAACAGTGTCCCCATTTCACCAATCACGTTGTAGTGAATTCGCATTAAGGAAATGTGCGTTATAGTAGAATGACCTGTGCACCATTACAGTTGCAGGATCATAACAAAACTGGAGCAGCTGTTCCTTCATTCCAGGTGACTGATCAGGAAGATTTGAATTTACCATTTGCAGAGCGCATAGATCAGCCATTGGATCCGGAGATACACAGCAACTAACAGCGGAAATGGAACAATATTGGAATAACTGCAGATACCACACAATAGCCAATGAAATAAGAACAACACTCACTTGGAAAGGAACATCACCCAGATCAGTAGCTTATAACACATGAATGTACTATTAAAAGATCAGCAAAATTTAAAAACCATGAATCAAATTTCCAGGGATTGGCAACATCATGCACATTCCCACCCCAGCACTCTTTTCTTATGAAAAAATGAAGCAATAGAGTTCTGCATTTATGAGTGGAAATTATGCTCAGGTCACTCAAAAAAAAGCAAAGACTCAATCCTGATAGTTCTTTCTTTGTGCAGAACTGTTGAAGGAAGACAAGATCTCTTCACTTTTTACAACAGGCAGCTGCCATGTTCTGATATTTAAAAGTCCTAATAGTCTCTTGAATAGCTGCCCTTTAAGATAAGTGTATAAGTTAAATACATAAAGTGTCCATAATTCTGAACAAAAAGACCCCAGGCTCAAGCCCCATCTCCTCCAGAGGATTGCCATAACATCTTTCGGCAGGTTAATTTAAGTTATCTATTAGGTTGGTGTGATGGGAAGGTGGGGTGCCAGCTAGAGATAGGCAGATTGCCAGTTAGGGTGGGGGTAAGGCACAAGATGGCATGGGGGCCGGTTATGTATTTAGGGAAAGCCGGGTGAGCCGGAGAAACCTGGTGAATGTCAGATCTTGTGGGCTTTGGGTCTGGTGAGGGGGGTGCTAGTGGGTTCTAGGTTAAGGATGCCAGATCCCTGAGGTGGTGGATGTGGGGGAATCGGGTGCTGGGATTTTGGATCAGGATCTGGGAAGTGTAAGTGATATGGGGAAATTGTATGCGGCCGTGTGTTTGAGTTGAGTATGGTGTGTTAAATAGTTACTTCAAAGTTAACTATGCATTTAATAGTCAAACTTCTCCAGAATAAGATTTTACTTAATTTCATTGGAATCATTCAAAGTCACTGACTTAAGTGGAGACTTTCAGACAGTTCTAGTCATAGATGAATTTTGAAGACTGAGGGTTTCCAATCCCAATTCCTAGCTCCACTGGAATAATGCATGTCTCATGAGCAAAAAATCTATCCCTATGTATTCAACGCATATGCTGAGACTGATGAGCATAATAAACTGCCAATGCACGACAACAGTTCTGTGTATTTTTGACACATTGGGTAACTCAAACATTTAAATGATTATAAATCCAAATTACTGGGGATGGTTTGTCTAAAAAGGTATGTTTGGCTTGAAATACAATCAGGTACAAATGTCATTCTTTGTCTGTCAGAGACATATGATCTCTGCCATGAAGTTAATGGTGACACTGCAGGCAGCCATCTGAGAGCTATCATCGGGATTCCATTCTGACCAGACTGTTGAACGCAGGACAAAGGACTTAAGTGAATCAGATGGTGTTTTATGACAATCTGGTAGCTTTATATTCACCATAAATGATCCTAGCTTTTATTCCAAATTTATTTCATTAACTGTCTATTAATTCCCCTGTTGCTGTGATGGGATATGAACTCATGTCTCTGTATATTATCAATAAATTGAGCCTCTGACCTACTATTCTAATAATATAATTGCAATGCTACCATACCACATCAAATACAGTCTTTTCTCCCACCCATAATGTGAGCAGTTAGAAGGACTGCTTCTGGCATTTACCAAGCATCAGTCATTTGGTGAATTTACTGCATTCTTCAATCTTTTCAGGGAGCATATTAAAGTGAATGAGCTTGGACTGAGTTTGTCAAAACAGCAAGATTTCTGACCTAATTTCTGACCATGTTGCCAAGACTCTCAGCAGCCATTTTTTGAAGTTCTAGAATTGTCCCTTTGGATATGGTCATTGAGTAATCAAATTTGTTAATCAAATTCCTACTTTTTTGGTGTTAGAAATTGGATTTCTCATTTTTGGACATGCTAATTAGAATATGAGACCTGTCCATGCCGGATCCAAATGAAGTGAACAGGATGGAAAATCGATTATTGGTTACTCCGTAACAAGTTTTGTGGTGGATTCCTGGCTACATAGTCAGTGGTATTTGAGCACAGCAGAAGAACATGGAGAGTTTGAACTATCTCTGTGTTCCATGCAACTTTCCATTTTTAAATGTGTCACTAAAAGATAGATGCATTAATTCACAGTCAGCGCATGGAAAAATTAATGTGAAAGGATCAAGCAAGATGTGACACCAAGCCAAGGTTCAGACTTCCCACTTCAGAAATGCTATCCTGGAGGCAACTATTAGACAAGTGAAATGTTTTGTTGTTTGCTTGGAGTGGTAGTGGTTTTATATTGCCTCTCTAATGAGGTTGTAGTAGTCTGCATATATTTTAACCATGACAAACTATTTACGCATTTAAGGATCCACACAAGCTCATGGTGTCACTTTGAGGTCTGTCTCCAGAGTCTCTTGTAGTCATGTGAGCTTACATCATCTATAATTATGAGATGCTTACATTGCTCAAAGTATTGTCTTAATATAGGAATGCTGGGATATGTGGTAACCACTCATTCTGACAATACCTTCTAATCAGGATTAAATTACAAATCACACAACACTAAGTTATAGTCCAACAGGTTTAATTGGAAGCATTAGCTTCTAATCAGGAGAAATTCTTTGTCTCTGTTAGGAGCTTCTCTAGTCCCTTCCAGTTGTCTCTGTTGGTGACAAGTGTTTTGCTACTGAGCATGTGTATAGTTTTATGTCTGCTATCAACTCTAACTTGTTTTTCAGTCTGTTCAAATGGTATTCTACACAAGTTATTGTTTGACAGTTCCCTTGAAAGTTCCCAGTGGGTGAATTGCATCTCGTCAAATGCAATGTGAAACATTGAATACAAGGTCGCACCTTCTTATTTTGTTTGTCTTAAGAGGAGAAACTTTTGTTCATGATCTGTTTTAATCTTAAACCTTAATCTTAAAACTCCAAAACATAATTGGAGAACTTCTTGCAGATCCATATTACCACAGAGGTTTTGTTTAAAGTCAATAGTGGTGTATCATTATTTTTCTATTAGAGAATTTGAAGCACTCAAACAACAGCCTCCATATTGCAGCTAATAGCAAAATATTTTGACTGCTGGAAATCTGAAATAAAAGCAGAAAATGCTGGAGAAACTCAGCAGGTCAGCCAGTATTTTTGAAGAGAGAAATAGAGTTATTACAACATTAATTCTTTTCTATCTCCACAGATGCTGTTAAGTATGTTCAGCATTTTCTGTTACATTCAACTTTTCATCTTCTTGGATCTGGAAAATATGGTAACCTGCTCTGTGGATGGATCATCCACAATTATTATTATTAATAACTGTGGGTCAAAATGTCAGAGGAAGTTAATTTTTTTCATTCCTTTCAGAATAATTTCTTTGATCAACATTCCAGAACCAATATTGGCCTTGTCTTAGTAACTTCTCAACTGCTTATTAATTGTTGGTAGATGAGGTATGAATTTCCTGACTTCATTAATCATCCCTCAAAATCTTTGCAGCTTTGTTATGATGTTTTTTACAGAGAGTCTGAGTCACTTTTTCTCCTCCTGACGATCTGTTGCTTGTATTCTGTGATCTCGAAATGGCTTTGCGAATTCAAATTTGTCAGTTAAAATAAGGCCTGAACCCTGCAATATTTTCAGGTCCTCTTTAATTCCATTATCATGGTCCTCCTTTGTTGGACTTTATAAAAAGTATCATTCATTTGGTAGATTGTTCATGCTTTCCTTGGAATAAATTAGACATAGTTTTGTGGAATATTTCAGGCACAAGCAGTCTATTGAAGCAGTATCAACCAATAAGTGTTATAAAGTGTTAGCATGCTTCTTCCCTGGCCCAAAATTATTTGTCAGAGACCAAATGAAAGCATCTAATGTTGTGAACAGTGTAGTCTTCACCAGTTTATCTCAGCTGTAATCAACCACTTAATGGATTTCATATTGCACTGCTTGCTGAGTTAGATTAGGTCCACACAGATCATAACATTTCCATTTGGTTTACGAGCAGTGACAATAATTGAACATCATATTGCAATCAGTAAAATTACTCCTGCTGTTGCCTTCTTTCCATTTCCAACTTCTTTCCATTTCTACCTTCACTTATGCTTTACAGGATATAATATGTTTCTTACAGTAAGATGCCAAATTGATCTGGAATTTGCTTTCAATGTAATAGTGTGTTAATATTCTTTTAGTCCATATTCTTTTAGTCTACCCAGTTCTAAAATAATTTGGGAAATTCTTCTCAAAATTCTATTTAACTTTCTCACTCAGCAAATTTATCTTATCTTGAAGATCAATTTTAATCTGAAGCATGATTTTGTGCTAAGATGTTAAGATTTTTAATCTGCAAAATTCTGGACTGAATTTCCCATTTACATTGAGGTGATGGTGAATACATTTCATGGTGTCTGATCCAGCATAGACCCAAATAACAGCACAGGTCAGAGTTATGTCCTGCATCAAAAGAGATGCCCAGTGTTGATACAAAAGGCTCAAAAATGCAATGCACTGGGAAGGGCAAGAACCACTATCTCCCTCTGGTACTTTACCCTCACATCACCCACTCAGTTTAACTGCCACTAGACATGCTTCTTACCAAGGCTCATGGACAGCACGTCTTTGTATTGTGTGCACTGTATCTACTCAAAACACTCACCCACCTCCTCCTTCCAAACTAATAACCGTTTCTGCTGTCTGCAATTTCTACTCAATCACAGGAACACGTTACCAACACTTTTGCCATGTATGATTACTAATTGCTTGATATTAACTTTCATCATTATCAATCTCTCCCTTTGTCTCATTGCAGGAAAGCCTATCTTCTAACCAGGCTAAGAGGGCACTTTCTCATTGCTCACAAGGAGAAGGTTGTCCAGAGAAGAATAGGAGCACCTTATGTGGAGAAACACCAATGGACAATGAACCCAGTGATCTTTATTTGTGCTCTGCTGTGCTGCTTTCCCATTATCATCAATACTAACTCATTCTTAACCTGAATACAGTTATATCCACCTCAAAACCTTTAATCCATATATTCTCGTATGCAAGCACTGGTGGAATCCAATGAATCTCCCCTAGCCAGAGGCCGGAATTGGAAGTGATCACCTCTTCCTTTGGCGATAAGCTAGTGAAGCATCAGGGATGAACTACAAGACATTCACCTGCAAGTTCCACCAATTCAGAGACATGCATACATGTGGCTGTCTTCATAGTAAAGATGAAGTCACCATCATCTGCCCAGATCACAGGGCTGCTCTCTCATTAGAAATGGACCAGTGGTGGTGAGTTTAACCCAAGGGTCACTACGCCTCAAAGTGAGGGAAGAGGTTGAGATGGAGAGTTCTTCGTGGTAATTTCAGCTGGTGTGGGAATTGAACTCGTACTATTGGCATCACTCTGCATCACAAAGCAGCCATCCAGCCAGGACTGACTGACTGTCAGTGTCTGCTGGGTATGCACACAGTAGACAGGCAGGAGGCTGGATTAATACAGGAAGCAAGGCAGCATCAGGAGGTGCAGAAGATGATTTTTCAGGTGTAACCCTTCTTCAGGACTTGGGGTGGGTGTAAGGGGAGCTGCAGATAAAGGGGCATGTGGTGAAATGGGGATAGGTGAAGACAAGTAGAGGGCATGGCCTGGTTGGTCAATGGGAGGAATGAATTTGGTCGGTGGCATGGAGCAGCAGAAGGGATGGGGAGGGGCTCAGAAAGGAGTTGGGGGATGGGAAGGGACATTATTTAAAATTAGATAACTCAACCTTGAGTCCTCCGGGCTGAGGATAAGATGTTGTTCCTCCAATTTGTACTGTGGTTGTTTTGGCAGTGGAGAAGGTCAAGGATGGTCATGTTGGAAAGGGTGTGGGAAAGAGAAATGGGCATTGACTGGGAGGAGTAGTCAGTCCCAGTGGGCTGAGATGCTTGGTAAATTGTTCCCTAAGTTTACATTCGGACTCCCCAATGTAGAGGAGACCACATCAGGAGCACCTGATGCAGTAATCTCGGTTGGAAGAGAGTTAGGTGAACCTCTATCTCACTTTGAAGGATTTTTTGGGGCCCTGGATAGAGGTGAGGAGGTTGGTATACGGGCAGGTTTTAAATCTTTTCTGGTTGTAGAAGAAGGTACTTTGGGGTGCGGTGGTGGAAATGGTGTGAACCAAGAACTGTCGGAGGGAATGGTGCTTGTGGAAGACATTCAGGGGTGGGGAGAGGAAGATGTTCTTGGTGGTGGTATCTGTTTAGAGTTGGTGAAATTGTTTGAGGATGGTGCGTTGGAGACAGAGACTGGTGAGGTGGTAGGTGAGGACAAGGGGGACTCTGTCTTTATTACATTGGGAGGGGAGGGGGTTTAGAGTGGTGGAACAGGGAATGGAAGTGGTGCAGCAGAGTGCTGTCTGGATGGTGGAAGGAAGAAAAGTATGTTGCTCAAAACAACTGGACATCTGGGATGCTCGTGAGTGGAATGTCTCCTTGTCTGAGCAGATGCGGCGGAGGCGGAGGAATTGGGAGAATGGGATGGAGTTCTTGCAGGATACTGGGTGGAGGGAAGTGTAGTCCAGGTAGTTATGGGAGTCTGTGGGTTTGTAGTAGATATCTGTCCGAAGACTGTCGCCAGAGATTTAAATGGAGAGGTCAAGAAAGAGGAGGGAGGTGTCCGAGATGGACCAAATGAATTTGAGGGTAGGGTGAAAATTGTGTGCGAAGTCGATGAACTGCTCAGTATCAAAGGAAAGGTGTGAGGGGAACAGTACATTCCAAATCAATCCAGGTGCTCCTTCCTCTCAGTGAGATAGGGTTGTGCTAGTTTGCACAGTGAAGAGAGCTTTCCCCACCCGACCCTCACTCTCACTACCACAGCATGGTCATTGTAAAGGTTGCCTGCTCCTCTCCCTCCTCCCAGTCTGTGATCCTATCAGTAGAAACTCAGGTGGATAAGCCTGCAGCTGAGCAGGATGATTCCAGTATTCCTAGGCAGTCTGGTCCCAAATGCAGCCAAAGAGACTGCCTAAACTTTCCAAGTGTTCAAACGCCCGTCCATCCTATAATGGGAGGTACAGGAAGGAGAAAATATATTGAGGGCATATATGTGACAGAGATGCAACATCATTGTAAATAAAGTATCATTTTTGTAAATACATTTTAACTTACACAGTTAAATAATGTTACGCAGGAACATAATTTCCATGATCAGCCTTGATTAAGTCATACTCATATGAAAGATGAACGGCTTTATCAGACATCTGAAGGATGAAAAAGTTATAATGGCGAAATATTGCTCATCTCTCACAAACAACTGACTACTTGCTTGGAGATAGCCTCAAACATCTGGGATCCTTGAACTGTGAGGTTGAGGACTGTAGCCAAAACACTGCATTTTAATGTGGCCAACACTGAGGCAAGACACGGAATTTGCCAGGAATGTACTCAGTCTTGGCCTGCATTCATCATTGCACTTACACTCACCATGTGAGTAAGACTACAGAAACAGTGATGATTACACACATTTCTGCAGATAAATGATTTGTTGCATGGATCAGTTCTTCAAAGCACTCAAGTATGAGAGATTTACAATAGGCAGGACGTAAGTCCACTCTCCCTCATAATGCAGTGGCCATCTAAATCTGACTCTTAGGTGCTGGTCCATTCTGGGATGTCTGGGTAGTGGAGAGTTCTTCCAACTGTGTCAAATGAGGGAGATACCATAAATGGTAGGGTTTGCAGTTAATATTCTCTCTAAGCTGCAGGGCCATGCAGACGTGCAACTATTCAATATTCTGCATCACTGATTGGAGGAGGTCTACACAGCAGAAAAATTAATTAGAGGGACCATTGTGGGTAGCAAATGAGTATGTTGGAGACGGTGAGATAGCATGGAAAACTCTTCACGATTTGGACAGTTCACTCCCTTATGTCTTTATATTTTACTCTCGCTATGATCTGGCCTTTAACTTTCAAATTTGTTCCTCCTTGCTCTTGTGGTTTGATTGAAGAAGGTTGGAACTTGATTTGCTACAACTATTGTAATTTCTCAGATTGTATATTAACACTTGCTTCAATGTCTCATTTGAATTTAGCAAAATATCCCGCATGTTGTGATTTACCAGCCAGACTTTATTGTCTGGCTCAGCGGCCTCTCCTAGGACATCCAAATTCTGTAGCCATAATTGTCCTATTTAGTGGATTTGATTGCATGTAAACTAATGCCATTCACTTCCATTGGTTGCAATTTTATGATAATATATGTTGACATACCACGTTTAGTGCAATTGTGACTTAGAGCTCCCCCTGCTGGGTGGTCATCATTTGGGAGATGTTGGTAATGTAGTAGTAATGTCACAATGCTAGTAATCCAGAAACCCTGGCAAATGTCCTGGGAACTTGGATTCACACTGCACCATGATAGATGGTGGAATCTGAATTCAATAAAAAAAATCTGGAATTCAAAAGCTAATCTAATTGTAGCCTTTACTCCAAAGACGTGCAGGTTAGGTGGATTGGCCATGGTAAATTGCCCAGTGTTTAGGTTAGGTAGACTAGCTATGGGAAATGCAGTATTACAGAGATAAGATGGAGGGGTGGGCTTGGGTGGGCTCCTCTTCGGAGGGTTGGTGTGAACTCGATAGGCTAAATGGCCTGCTTCCACACTGTAGGGATTCTATGATGCTATGATTCTATGATTGGAGCCCATCTGATTCATTAATATCTTTTAGGGAAGGAAATCTGCCACCCTTACCTGGTCTGGCCTACAAGTGACTCCAGACCCACAGCAATGTGATTTACTCTTAACTGCCCTCTGGGAATTTACAGATAAGCAATAAAAGTAGGACTAGCCAATGACACCTATGTCCATGAATGAATTTTGAAACAAGATTTGTGTCTAGTTTCCACCAGAAATGAAGTGCTTCTAAAATGGCAGTTGGTGTATTTTACTAACTTTGGCTGTTGCTTCAATCGTCTCTCTGATTTTGGGCCTACAGATTACAAAGAGTATCTTGGCTTTTCCCATGGAACCTTGGACTGCCATGAACTATAACCCAACTTTGCTTAGGATCTTGGACAGCATCACTGGGAGAAACAGGACTTTCAAATGACACACATTGCTCTAACACAACTTGCATACTAGAATATTTATTTCTATATATGATAACTGGTTGCAGTAAAATTTAAGATGTTTTAACTTCCCCTGTAATATTTAGTTAATTGCTAATTTAAAGAAAACCTAGAATTTTAAATTAAAAATCCCCTATCTCTCACACAATTACCAGCCATGATTTGGAGATGCCGGTGTTGGACTGGGGTGTACAAAGTTAAAAATCATACAACACCAGGTTATAGTCCAACAGGTTCCAATTAAACCTGTTGGACTATAACCTGGTGTTGTGTGATTTTTAACAATTACTAGCAGTTAAGATACCTCTGAGGAAGTTCTTTGTTTATAATTTAAACCTGTTGGACTATAGCCTGGTGTTCTGTGATTTTTAACAATTACCAGCAGTTAAGATACCTCTGAGGGGGTTCTTTGTTTATAATTTCTGAGTACAACTAAGCAAAAATTCAAAATATCAGATTAAACAAGCCACTAATGAACTGCTGTATGTTCTTCCAGAGCTTGTATATTCCTGATTTAAGGCTGCAACAAAAGTTAACTTTTCTTAATTAATGAGTAATGTTTTGTTAATTGCTAAATGCAAGGGGGGAGAAAAGTCCACTTTAAAAAAAAAACACCTTTCAACCTTACACTCGTCTGTTTTTACTGTAGATGGAAGGGAGGTCATTAATAAAGCAGTTGAATCTGTTTGCACTGAAGAACCTCATATAATGATACAGTGCTTATAAGATTATTGACTTCCAGCAACCACAACCATCTTCTTTTGAACAAGGAATGCCTCCAAACGACAGAGTGTTTACAACTCTCCCTGAAGTAACTCCACAAAGGCTGGTATCCTGTCACCAAGACACCTTTTATTTACATGTGGAGGGTCCTTGACACTGACCTAGTTCCCTCAGTGCCAGCTCTGCGTGAAAAGGATGTCTGACACACCTGTTTATATCTGTAAGACAGGGTTCCCTGGTGGACCAGATTAACAGCCCAGTCAGGGAACTCATTTTCTATGAAGTCCCCCTGGCTGACCTCATTACAATCACTACATAGGCCATTCAGCCCACTGAACCTGTCATGCATTTTACGATGATCAAGGTGGATCAAATCCTTTAATGCATTTTACTCACCTTATTCCCATAATCCTGCATGCCATTGCTAATCTTGACCACAAAAATACTCAAAGACTGAGCGTCCATGGCCGTCCATACCAGAGACTTTCACAACCCTCTGAATAAAATAATTTCTCATCTTCAACCAAAGTGATAGCCCTCTTATTATAAACTTCAGCCCCGAGTTCCAGATTCCCCAAAAAGGGGAAACATCTTACCTGCATCTACCCTGTCCACACTTTACATCTCCTATAGGTTTCAATGAGATCATCTCTCATTCTTTGATATGCAGGCTCTGTTTGCCCAATGTCTCTTCACAGTGTAGTTTAGCCATCCCAAGGATGAAGGGTTGACCTATTAAGAACAGCTAAATAGTTGGGCCTTTTTTCATTCGAGTTTAGAAGAATGAGGGGTGATCTTATTGAAACACACAAGATTGTGACGAGACAAGACAGGGTAGATGTTGAGAACATGTTTGCACTAGTTGGAGAATCTCGAACTATGTCACATTGTTACAGAATAAGGGGGTCTCTCATTTGAGAGGAAAAGGAATTTCTTCTCAAAAAGAGTAGTGCGTGTCTGGAATTTTCTACCTCAGACAGCTGTGAAGGCTAGATTATGGAAAGTGTCTAAAGCGTAAGCCGATGGATTTCTGAGATATCGAGGAGTCTAGTGCTTTGAGGAGTTGGCATGAAAGAAGAATTGAGGAGTGGGGCAGATCATGTACGATCTAATCGAATGGCAGGGAAGTATGAGAGTCGAATGACCTAATCTTGCTCCTGTTTCCTGTTTCTTATTTCCTCCTGCACTCTACATTGAACAAGCTTTGGTCTCTTGGATTGATGGTAATAGTAGGCTCGGGTATATGCTGGATCACAAGATTACAGTTCATGGTTGAGTACCATTCTTTTGCTGATATGGCCCAGAGTGCCTTATTGCTGCCAGGCTTTGAGTTGCTAGATCTTTTCAAAACTTTTAGCATAGTGTAATTCCATGGAACACAGTGGATGATATCCTCAATGTGAAGATGATACTTTGTCTTTACAAGACGATAATGGGCTGATGCATTTGAAATAGTTGGATCAGCAGTTTTTTAAACCTCTTGTTAGTTCCCTCACCACTTACTGCAAACTAAGTCCAGCAGTTAAATCCTTTGGGATCCAAACAGTTTGGTCAGTAATGGTGGTACTCAAACATTCTTGGTGATGAATATTGAAGTCCTCAACCCAAAGTGCCATCTTTGCCTACGTCTTCCAATTTGTGTTCAACATGAAATAGCAATGATTCACCATCCAAAAATGGATGAGAATGTAAGTGGTAACGTGCAGGAGTTTTCAATGTCCATGTTTGACTTCATGCCATAAGACTTCACAGAATGTAAAGTCAACCTCAGAACATCCTTCCAACCATACATTACAATGCCACCACTTCTGCCAGGTCCGCCCTGTGGCTAGGCTACCTAGGGATGTTGATGTCTGGGAGATTGCCTCTAAGTCTGATTCCATCACTATATCAGGATATTTTTTGACTAGAGGGCATTTGTTGGACTTTGGCCCATAGGACCAGAATTCACACTCAGACAGACTAGGTGAGGATGGCATACTTTCTTCCTTAAAAACAGGACTTTAGTGATCCAATTAATTGTTAATTCCAGATTTTATTTGTTAAATTCATCATCACCTGTACTGAGATTTGAAACAACGTCTCCATTCCATTGTCCAGTGACATTACCACTGCCTCTCTTTACTCTCTGAACATCTTATGTCATAGAATCTTCTAAGAATGGCCTGCCCTAACATCCTTTGTCATATAATTGCCAGGTTCAGCCCCCCTTCTCTGTGTAGTTCACAGAAAAGGTGATAGCTGTCCCCATGTCTATGCAAGGCGCTACTCTTTCCTCACCAACTGGGTGTGGTAACAGCTGAAATGTTTCGGCAACTCCCCACAATATTTCCAAATAAACATTTTAAGCAAGTCAAAAATATCCCAGTTACAACTTATTGTTTGATGTTTTAAATAGCCCAAACCAGGACCCATTTTGCTTCATTTTGTTTGCTTTTTCCACCTCAGATGTAATTAACAAAGATGCTTCCTCCACATGAAAGAAAACATACAAATTTGTTTCACCAGAATGGTTCAAAGGGTAGAACATATCATCCTATTTTCACTGGACTAAAATTGGACTAGTGACATGATGTAGACAATGCACTTCTTATCCAATCTTGCAGAGTTGTTATTGCTTCAAATCCACCAATAACAATTTTGACTCAGGGAGCCAGCCATATTCATTCTTTTATTTCAGTTCAGTTGTAAATGAAACAGATAAAAATCATAGATGAAAGTATGCAAGATTGGTATCACATATTATTTTCGTGAGTAATGTCCAACAAGAGTGTAATGAAAATTTGTTTTGTTGAAAATAATCAATATTGCAAATACCACATAAATCACCGTTATGAAGAGATGTGATACAAAAATTATTTTTTAAAAGATCATATAGACCAATATACATATATCTTGAAACTTTAAACAAAGGACACTTTGTGAAGGAGAAGGTACAGACACAATCATATCAACTTTGCAACTGAAAGGAACAGGTGGCTTGGATGAAATCTTACTCTGGAGCACATTCAGGAAACATGGCCTAGTTGGTGAGTGGAATAAGTTTATTATATTTTTGAACTCAGAAAATTTGAGAAGAAAATCAGAAATTTCTGGAGAAACTCAGGTCCAGCAGCAACTGTGGAGAGAAAGCAGAGTTAACATTTCAAGCCCAGTGACCCTTCATCAGATTCTTCTGTTTCCAATCTTCAGCATCTGCAGCTCTTTGTTTATTTTAGAGAAATTTTAAGACCTGAGAAACAAAAACCCATAGCGGCCTTTGTCTGCACCACCTCTCAATAACATATGTGAGCTGTAAACCCACCTGAAGCCATTTTAATCATTCATGGAATTGAATGGGGATGAATTTTTGGATAAAAACAAATTACGGCAGATGCTGGAATCCAAAACCAAAAGGGAAAATGCTGGAAAATCTCAGCAGGTCTGGCAGCATCTCTAAGGAGGGAAAAAGAGCTGATGTTTTGAGTCTAACTGACCCTTTGTCAAAGCTTTGACAAAGGGTCAGTTAGACTCGAAATGTAAGCTCTTTTCTCTCCTTACAGATACTGCCAGACCTGCTGAGATTTTCCAGCATTTTCTCTTTTGGATGTATTTTTGGAATCTACCTACTATTTCCAGCAAAGGGATTTCAGCCAGCTGTAACTGTTCCAGAGAAGCAAACCAACATGAGAAGCTGGGGTAGGTAGAATAACTTCAAAATCAAAACACCATTTTGGGACAATCAATCAGTGACTTATCCTCTTTTCTTGAGACTAAAATTTACTCGAACAAAATGCTTTAAATGATCTGCAGAGTGTTCTTTTTTTTTTGTTTTTCCCCAGGCTTGAGTATGTTTGTGTGTGTTAATTTATTTTTCTCACAAAAAGCGTATAGATCAAAACTGGTTGTCAGTGACTTTTATTTAAGTAAATTTTCTTTTAGTAATAAACCAGTTGTTTGTTTTAGACTAAAGAAACCTGGATAACTTGTTTTTATTACTGATCATACTGTACCAATTGGCATCTCGATACAGTCGAAGACCTGTATGATTGCCCATGTCTAGGAGAAAATGAGGACGGCAAATGCTGGAAATCAGAGCTGAAAATGTGTTGCTGGAAAAGTGCAGCAGGCCAGGCAGCATCCAAGGAGCAGGAGAATTGATGTTTCGGCATGAACACTTCTTCAGGAATGGGGAAATGTGCCAAGCAGGCTAAGATAAAAGCACCACCTTCCTAGATGAACTCAGATTTCTCCAGTTTCCTCATTTCCCCTCCCCCCACCTTGTCTCAGTTCCAACCCTCGAACTCAGCACCACCTTCCTAATCAACACGGTCCTGTCCCCCTTCGTACAAGGACTCCCCACCTAGGTTCGGGACACCACCCACGCCCTCCACCTCCTCCATGATTTTCGCTTCCCCGGTCCCCAACGCCTTACCTTCACCATGGACATCCAGTCCCTGTACACCTCCATCCCCCATCACGAAGGACTCAAAGCCCTCCGCTTCTTCCTTTCCTGCCAATACCCTTCCACTGTCACCTTCCTTCAACTGACTGAACTGGTCCTCACTTTGAACAACTTCTCTTTCCAATCCTCCCACTTCCTCCAAACTAAAGGAGTTGCCATGGGCACCCGCATGGGCCCCAGCTATGCCTGCCTCTTTGTAGGATATGTGGAACAGTCCATCTTCCGCAGTTACACTGGCACCACCCCCCACCTTTTCCTCCGCTACATCGATGACTGTATCAGCGCCGCCTCGTGCTCCCACGAGGAGGTTAAACAGTTCATCCACTTTACCAACACCTTCCACCCCAACCTTAAATTTACCTGGACCGTCTCAGACTCTTCCCTCCCCTTCATAGACTCTCCATTTCTATCTCAGGCGACCGAATCAACACGGACATTTACTATAAACCGACCAACTCCCATAGCTCCCTAGACTATACCTCCTCCCACCCTGCCCCCTGTAAAAATGCCATCCCATATTCCCAATTCCTTCATCTCTGTCGCATCTGCTCCCAGGAAGACCAGTTCCAATACCGTACAACCCAGATGGCCTCCTTCTTCAAAGACCGCAATTTCCCCCCAGACATGATCGACGATGCTCTCCACCGCATCTCCTCCACTTCCCGCTCCTCCGCCCTTGAGCCCCGCCCCTCCAATCACCACCAGGACAGAACCCCACTGGTCTTCACCTACCACCCCACCAACCTCCAGATACATCGTATCATCCTTTGTCATTTCCGCCTCTTCCAAATGGACCCCACCACCAGGGATATATTTCCCTCCCCTCCCTTATCAGCATTCCGAAAAGACCACTCCCTCTGTCAGGTCCACACCCCCCACCAACCCAACCTCCACTCCCGGCACCTTCCCCTGCAACCGCAAGAAATGCAAAACTTGCGCCCACACCTCCCACCTTACTTCCCTCCAAGGCCCCAAAGGATCCTTCCATATCCGCCACAAATTCACCTGCACCTCCACACACATCATTTACTGCATCCGCTGCATCTGATGTGGCCTCCTCTATATTGGGTAGACAGGCTGCCTACTTGCGGAATGTTTCAGAGAACACCTCTGGGACACCCGGACCAACAAATCCAACCACCCCGTGGCTCAATACTTCAACCCTTCCCCCCCCCCCACTCCACCAAGGACATGCAGGTCCTTGGACTCCTCCATCGCCAGACCATTGCAACATGACGGCTGGAGGAAGACCACCTCATCTTCCGCCTAGGAACCCTCCAACCACAAGGGATGAACTCAGATATCTCCAGTTTCTTCATTTCCCCTCCCCCCACCTTGTCTCAGTCAAATCCCTCGAACTCAGCACCACCTTCCTAACCTGCAATCTTCTTCCTGACCTCTCCTTCCCCGCCCCTACTCTGGCCTATCACCCTTACCTTAACCTCCTTCCACCTATCGCATTTCAAACACCCCTCCCCCAAGTCCCTCCTCCCTACCTTTTATCTTACCATGCTTGGCACACTGTCCTCATGTCCGAAACATCAATTCTCCTGCTCCTTGGATGCTGCCTGACCTGCTGCGCTTTTCCAGCAACACATTTTCAGCTCTGATTGCCCACCTCACCAATCTGGTTAAACTAAAAATATATTGCGACAAGTAGAGGAGTAGGACTAGAGCGAAATCAGTGCAATCCTCCAAACCCAGTCATAACATTGGATTATTATCACGTTGTCATGAAAATTCCTATTTTATTTTGAGGAAGGGGCAGCACGGTGGCTCGGTAGTTAGCATTGCTGCCTCACAGTGTCAGGAACCTGGGTTCGATTCCAGCCTCAGGTGACTGTCTGTGTGGAGTTTGCACATTCTCCCCGCGTCTGTTTGGGTTTCCATTGGATGCTCTGGTTTCCTTCCACAGTCCAAAGATGTGCAGGTCAGGTGAATTAGCCATGCTAAATTGCCCATAGTGTAGGTTATTAGTCAAGGGTAAATGTAGGGGAATGGGTCTGGGTGGTTACTCTTCGGAGGGTCGGTATGGACTTGTCGGGCTGAAGGGCCTGTTTCCACACTGTAGGGATTCGAAATCTAAAAGGTAGCTTGAGGAAAGCTTTATAGTTTATCAGTGTGAATTTACTAAAACAATGATCCAATTTTTCTGGGATTGGAAATGCTGATATCTTTAGTGCTGATCCAGCAGAGTTTGCAGGGTCAATACAGAACAAGGTATTTACACAATGTTTTTGGATACTAGCACCATCAAACATAAAGAATTCCAGGTACATGCCTACAGTACAGAAATTTCAGTGTCCCACAACTATCTCTGCTCAGAGACCTTATTTTGTTTTCCTTTGTTCTCCTAAATGATATAAGGTCACGAAAAAGTAACAAAACTAGAAATTGCTGGAAAATTCCAGCATGTCTGGCAGCATCTGTGGAGAGAAATCAGAGTTATCATTTCAGGTCCAGTGACCCTTCTTGAAAACAGTTCTGCTGAGATTTTTTGTTTTTGTTTCTGACTTCGAGCATCCTCCGTTTTTTCAGTTTTTCATGAAAAAGTAGACTTCCACTTGAGGACTATACTAGATAGCTTGAAGAGAAATTGGGATATTGTGCTTTTTACACTGCTCAACATCTAGGGTATATCTGGGTGAATTCTAAAATGCAGGAAATGTTACTGATTCTTCACTTCTAAAACCAAGGGAAACCTATGTCAGATGAGAGACTGTAACTTCTCATCACCATCTTCTAAATGTCACGAATTTTTACAAGGTCAAATGTTAAAGAAAAGAGGGTCATTCCAACAATCAACTTGCATACAGATATCTCTTGTCACAATGAGTTTTGGAACTTTTGTCATTGGCATTCTGGTGTATTGCAGTTGTACCAACAGGACAAGATCCCGAGAATATTAGCACCTTTGAGTGTTTTATGATGGTTTGGTAATTTTACCAAATTTGGGGCTGAGGAAAAACTTTGCAGAAGCTTCTTGAGGGAAAGGAAGGAGTGGAACTGTTTTTCTGCAGGAAATTTGATATACAACTGTATGTTTCCCTGTGTATTATTACTGTGGATTTGACAGGTTGCATACAGTAAATGGATTAAGTAATGTTTTAAAATAGGGCAAAAAGTTATTAATCCTATAGATTTGGTACAAGTATCACTATGAGTAAGTGAAGTAAGATCCAGGAGAGGACAGATTCTATAATACTTGAAGAAACAATGAGCTGATAAGTTGAAAGATGTTTTCTCATTCCAAAGATTATTCTGTTCATTGAGTTGCATGGGTATAAATAGTCAAATGTTACACATGAAACATACTGATGTTATCACTTTGGTTATCAATTTACAGTCAAATCTTTGGTCCAGACCTCCTGATCTTTGCTGTGGTCACAGCAATCCTTTGTTTCCCAACTATCTGATTAACTCATGAATTTTGGCACCCACTTGTCACCAGTGACATAATCCCATTCAAAGCCAGTAAGAATGATCAGTCAGGGCATTCAACTGAAGCCTGGGAGGTAGAATTTCACGAGCTTATGCCTCAGAGTCTTCAACAGTTTGAGCGAGTTTTGAGAAGATTTGTAGCTCAGGTTGCGGTTCTGGATGTAGGTTTGCTCGTTGAGCTGGAAGGTTCTTTCCCAGATGTTTCGTCACCGCACTAGGTAATATCTTCAGTTGGCCTTCAGGCGAAGCACTATTGATAATTCCTGCTTTCTATTTATATGTTTGGGTTTCTTTGGCTTGGAAATGATATCACCAGAAATTATCAACAGTACTTCACTTGAAGACCCACTAATGATGTTACTTAATAGGGTGACAAAACGTCTGAAAATGAACATTCCAGCTCTACGAGCAAACCTACATCCAGAACTTCAACAGATTGTTACCAGCATCTCCCACAGCAAACCCTTCCATCACTCCACCCTAACCACCTCTCCACCCCATCACCAATTCCCTCTCTCAGAATTGACTTTGAAGTTAGTTAGCAGAATTATAAACTGTTTACAGTACAGATTATTCAGCTCACTGGGTCCCCACCCAATGCTTTATGCCCTAGCCCTGTATTTTTTTTCTGTTCATGAATAAATATAAGTCAGCAAATGCATGGAATCCACCACACCCACCCCACTATGTCAGCTGTCTAAAGATTACCAAAAGAAATCAGATAAACAGCCACTCTATGATTGCTAATAAATCAGGATGAAACCAACATGAATAAAACTGTCTCACTATGGTTCCAGCAACCACAGCTTACCACTGTGTTGGGCTGACTAGACGTATGCATGTATAACAAAACATATTGTACTGAATATTAAATACACTGAATTGAGCAAGATGTAAATATTGTAAATCAATCAGATTATTCAAAATTATTTCAAGTTAACTTTATAATATTTCAAATTCACAAAAATGACTACCAAGTGCCAAAGGTTTGTAGTACATTCCTCAGTTTAGGTTTAGCAATGAGATAAACTACCACCTGAAGGAAATTAGGTTACTGAAAATGAATGTATAAAATGTTCTATCACATGTAACTTCTGTCTGCAGAATTTCCGTCAAAGTATGCTGTTTTCCTTTGTGACATTTTGGTATGTGATACAATCAGATAGGTTATCAAGCCATCGTTGTCATTCTTCTTTTCTGTGAAAATACAAAGTTTGACTTTCAATTTTTATGCTATGCTTGCTATTCACAAATTATTCAATATCACTATATTTCTGACTTTTACAAATAAAACACAAACTAGAACATGATTGGAGTGAAATCACAGTTTTCTTTAACTATAACACTTATCATTGTATTAAAAACGTTGGACATCAGAATTTCAGAAAATCCTCAACCTCTTCAGAGCAATTTTATCACAAGAACTGGTTTTATCTGACTTTGTTATGAACAGTGCTTGGAGCTAACCTTTGTTACTGCAGCTGTATCATAATATTGCTCAGATTATTAGTCAATGGATTCTGACAATAGCTGAGATAATGCTACATATTTTAACATACAAACATATGCACTAATAGGTCTTAATTTTCGACTAGCTTTTCCGGTGTAAAGCTAACATTATACATCTTTCTCCTGTTACAGTACCTCATATTTTTTATCTCCATGGAGAACATTAATTTGTTAATAGCTTAATTATTATTCTGTCTTAACTAATTTTATTAATTAATTAAGAATACCAAGATAAAATTTTACAATAAAGCTATTTGAGTTCTTCCATCAGTCAACGGAGTGGTCAGAACTTTTTTGTAAAAACTGGGACATTACATTTCAGTTTGCACAAAAGTGAAACAAGCTTGCTCAAGGTTGTTTTTTTGTTTTAATAATCTCCATTTCAGCCTAAGTAATTAAAATGAAACTTTCACAGGGATATAAATTGGGCACTGGCAGATTTGTCTCCTTTTACACAAACCATCACATATTCTCTCTCATTTTAGTCAATGCCAAGAATAGTGTGGAGGAAACTTCAAAGATAGCAGGCCGGATCCGAATCCAGAATTCCTGCCTCCAATCCCATTTCCAGAATTTTGTTTGACAGTCACTATTCATATGTAATAGTTGTTGGCTCCATTACAAGGTCAGCATTTCAATTCTCATTCAAATTTGATAGAGCCAGAGCCATTCTGTTAAATACACATATTTCATAGCTGGGGAGCCATTAACCACAAGGGATCACCTGTCTTGAGGTGGGCACTAAAGAAAAGACTCTCAACATTCCCATTGACCTGATTACCTTCTCATAAACCTGTCAATCAAAGCCATTGATTGTATCAATTACAAAAGAAACTTAAATCAATGTTAAACTTGTGTGGAGAAACACATCGGTATGAGAAGAACAATACTTTAAAGAAAGATTATGAGGTAAAGATGCTAAAGTCATCAGTCTCCCATGGCAACAATGTACAAGTTGTTTCAATGCCTCTTACAGAACTCAGCTCATTAATCATTGCTGGAACAAAGCCCAGCATTCATAATTTGACTATTTTGCAGTTGTGTCAATGATGTGAGCTGAACAAACGGCCAAATGTTTAATTTTCAGCTTTTTCTGGGCTCTTGGATGAGCAGTTTCTTTTCTAACGGAGAATATTTTCAATGTCTCCTTGCTTGTTATGGAAGTTTCAATGATATTTTAATGACTTATCAGACCTGCCAAGAAGTGATTGATTCTGTAAGAAGTGATTATGAAAACATTGGACACATGTGGGCATGGAAACAATATATTTGCATAGACTCATAGAATGCAGAAGTAGGCCATTTGGGCCATCATGTCTGTGCCAGTCAGCAAAGATCTGACTACACAAATCCAATTTACAAGATTTGGCCTATAACCCTGGAGGCTATGAGAATGCATGTGAATATCTAAACACTGAACCAGGGTGCTTTTCATCACTTTTTCAGGCAGTCAATTCCAGCCTCATACAAACCTCTGAGTAAAAAATGATTCTCCTCAAAACCTCTCTTTAATCTTCTACATTTTATTTTAATTCTATGCCCGATGGTTATTGAAACCTCTACTTATGGGAAAAGTGCTTTTCTATCCATCCTATCTACACCTTTATAATCCTATACACATCTATCAGGTCCCTGTTAACGTTTACTCCTCTAAGATAAACAATCTGAACCTATCCAATCTTTCCTCACTATCTTACTGGCCCTCATATTAATAAGCCTTCTAGAAAACTCAACGCAACTGACACTTGGCCAAAAATATAAGATCCACTTCACAGAAACTTTATTTTAATGTCTGTGATAAGATCTTTCTAACCTCCATCGAGCTTTGTTTATTTGTTCTGCTTCTATGTAGTAAACTCTTGTTGTTGAAGAATATCTGCCTTATGTGAATGTTTCACTTGCCAACCACCAGTTAATCGATTTCAAAAATATGAATACATGGTCTATTAAGCCTTTCTGGGATCTGATTTGTCCAGTATTATAATCAGTTGGAATTATGACTCACAAGAAATAAAAAACAAAGAACTGCAGATGCTGCAAATTAGAAACAAAAATAGAAATTGCTTGAAGAGCTCAGCAGATCTGGTAGCACCTGTGAAGAAGAAGCAGAGTTAATATTTCGGGTCCAGTGAAGATCATTGGATCCAAAACATTAACCTTATTTTCTGTCCACAGATGCTGCCAGATTTGCTGAGTTTATCCAGCAATTTCTATTATCGTTTGGGATCGTTACACATAAAATAATTGCAAATCAATAAATATTAGACATATTTTACCAAACTTGCCTCATTAATTACATATTCTACCCCAATAGTGGCCCTCTTGACCAATCTAGCCCTGTTTTACCATTAACCATTTCTCAAAATGGCATGCCATACAACAGGTATCTACTGAAAGACTGGCACCCCTGGCACCCATGTTGTACTTAAAAGGCTGTTGTACTTTCAGGCAAGCACTAACCACAGCTGCCTGGTCCTCTCACTGACGAATGTAGTATGAATTTACCAGAAACAGGAAAGATGATGCAGTAATTCTGTAACAGGGTCTGGAGATCCAAATAGTGCAGAGAATTACATGTCACCAGATCCTGGAAGCTTGGTCCGAGCTCGAAATCTTTCTCAGAATGGTCTCCATGGGAAGGAGGAATGGCCAGCAGTGCCACAAGTAGGTCAATGACCTCCCTGCTCTACCAGGGTAAACGCCACACTTTTTTAATCTTATACCTCACACTCACTCAGTTACTGATCCAACAATTTTCATGCTCTAGCATGCTCACCATTGCCTGTAACATTTTTCCTCACTCAGTCTCAACCCCTCCAGGCCCACCACGCTATGAACTCTGCACAACCACTCCACTGCCTACTCACTGTCTTTGAACACCTTACCACATTTCCATCAACTCTAGCAGAAATTCCATTCACATTCAGTTTGTTCAATTCTCCCCTTTCTCTCCTTCCAGCAGAAGGTGGCCTGTAGAAAGATAGATTGGGCAAGTGCAGATGGAGGGTTTCTGACTATCTGAAGAAGACCAGGATTGCACTTGCAAGGATATTGAGACCACTGGTTGTAATGTCTTCTTTCTCTTTTGTTTTGCAGGTATGCAGTGGGATGTTCACTGTGTATTGATGTCCAGCAATGTCAGAAGCCACCACCTTGATGTTTTAGAGTGAAAATATACTGAAATCTCGAAGGAAGCATCAGTAAGGCTGCCTCCTCCACCTTCCACCAGCTCAGATTATGACACCCTGATTGGAACGTAAGCCTTTGGAAGAGTGGGAGCCCAATCTGGTGAACACCTTTCAGTGACAGCTCCATAGCTGGCTGAGGAAGAAACATCCCAGGTTTCTGACAATCAGAGGTCTGCCAGAGACCAGGTACTGTTCAGTCCCTGGCAGGAGAGGACCCTGTGGTATTGGCAATCAGGGACTTCATCCAAATGGACAGGGAGGTACAGGAGCAGCTTTCAGATATGTTGGAGGCAATGGGTCCTCTTTATCCAGAAAAGCTGCAAGACAGCAGCTACATGCATCCCCTGCACTCCATCACCACAGTAATTGGTTCTCAGGACTGAAGGCATGGCAACAGGGAAACAAGGAAGCTGGCAAATATTCCTGGTGTCCTTTCTTCACAAGGAGATTGGGTGGTACCAGGAGGCAACAAATGGAGGAACCAGACACAGATTCCCTAGAAGTCTCTTCTCAGGCTACTTCAGAGTGGCTGGGTACTCCATCTCCATCCTGCCTGCACCCCTCTGACCCATGGAAGTTCAAGCCAAGGTGGGTCCATTTGCCTCTGGCAAGACGACTCAAGATGTGATGCGCTAATACCCCTGGAGTCACCCAACCAATCCTCCAGAGTCAACGGGCTGCACTGCAGGAAAGGTTCCCTCCACTCCATCTGCTGAACCTTTCAACACAGTAGGAAGGAGAAAAATAAAGAAACCTTTATGGCACAAGGACATGTTGGTGGCATAGATGAAATTGCACTGCATATCAACTCTCATGTTTGTTTGACTCATGTGTACCATCATGATGTTTAACTTGATATCCATACAGGATGTACCATGGATCAGTATCTGTGTTGAGAGAGAGCCTGCTGCATCACATGGAAGTATACCAGGCAATGGGTTCTGATGACACCATTACCCATTCTGGTCAAATATCCCTATTCTTTCCCTGGCTTCTGTGTATAAAAGTGTTGGTGTGAATGAAGTAGTCAGTAATGTTGGGCAGAGAGGTGTGCAGCACACAGTGAGCCAATGCAATAGGATTGCCAGGGATGATGTACCATTCAGGTTTGATTCCTGAACAGGGCAAAGCTCTGTGTGTAATGTTCTTTCCCTTTAAATTGCCTCACAGTGAGTCTGGCAATCCCACAGGTCACATGTTTACTCTGAGTGATATCAGAGGCTCACTGTGCTGGGACTGAAGGGTGCCTCCCTGGAGTTCAGCGAGGACTACTTTCCTAAGACTTTGATGCAAGCTTGCTTGCTGCACTTTAATGTGTTTGTTGAGTAAGGTGCTGGCACATCGTACAAGTATGAGAATGACTTAGCAGGGAACCATACAGCATGAAGTACACTCCCTTATCTGAAGACTGCTGACTAATAGATCAAGCTGCCTGTCTGTGTGACTACATTAACATGTATGGTATGGCATGGCAAGGCATCAAGGTGGCAATCTTCCAGGTTGATACTAAGTCAGCGAGTGCAATGAGAGCAGGTGAGTGGATCTGAGCTGCGGTCTGGTCCAAGCAATGAGCTGAGTCTTTGTTCATGCACACAAAATGCCCTTGTAACAGATGGTAAAATTACAGGGAACATAGAAACTCCTATAAAGTGTTTCTATAAATATGTGAAAGAAAATATACAGGAGGCATGGTTAGTGAGTTTGCAAATGATACCAAAATAGGGGGCGTAGTGGACAGGGAAGAGGATTACCCCAGAGTACAATGGGATCTGAATCAGATGGGCCAATGGGCAGAGGAGTGGCAGATGGAGTTTAATTTAGATAAATGCGAGGTGCTGTATTTTGGTAAGGCAAATAAGTACAGGATGTATGCAATTATTGTCATGCACTTGGAGAGCAACAACAAACAAAGAGGCCCAGGGGTGCAGATGCATAACTCTTTGAAAGTGGAGTTTCAGGTGTATAGGGGGGTGAGGAAGTTATTTGGCATGTTGGTCAGAACAATGAGTATAGGAGTTAGAATTTCAGGACATTGGTAAGACCACTTTTAGAATACTGCATCGAATTCTGGTCACCCTTATATAGGAAGGATGTTGTTAAATTTGAGGTGTAGAAGAGATTTCAAAGGATTTTGTTGGGATTGGAGGGTTTGTGCTATAGGGAGAGATTGAATAGGTTGGGACATTTTTCCCAGGAGCATCAGAGGCTGAAGCGTGACCTTACAGGGATTTATAAAATCATAAGGAGAATGGATAGGGTGAAT
Organism: Hemiscyllium ocellatum; assembly: GCF_020745735.1. Taxonomy (NCBI): domain Eukaryota; kingdom Metazoa; phylum Chordata; class Chondrichthyes; order Orectolobiformes; family Hemiscylliidae; genus Hemiscyllium; species Hemiscyllium ocellatum. Next base: position 48,668,247 of record NC_083412.1, read on the forward strand.
AGTCAAGGTCTTTTTTCTAGGGCATGGCAGTTCAAAACTAAAGGGCACAGGTTTAAGGTTAGAGGGGAAAGCTTTAAAAGGACCTGAGAAGGATCTTTTCATGCAGAGGATGATGTATGTATGGAACGAGCTACCAGAGGAAGTGGTGAATATGGGAAAATTACAACATTTAAAAACAAATGGATGAGTATATGAACAGGAAAGGTTTGGAGCGATATGGGCCAAATGCTGGCAAATGAGACTAGGTGAGATTGGGATGTCTGGTTGACTGAGTTGGATGCAAGGATCTGTTTCCATGCTGTATAACTTTATAACTCTATAACTCTATTAGATTAGATTAGACTTACAGTGTGGAAACAGGCCCTTCGGCCCAACAAGTCCACACCGACCCGCCGAAGCGCAACCCACCCATACCCCTTACCTAACACTACGGGGAATTTAGCATGGCCAATTCACCTGACCCGCACATCTTTGGACTGTGGGAGGAAACCGGAGCACCCGGAGGAAACCCACGCAGACACGGGGAGAATGTGCAAACTCCACACAGTCAGTCGCCTGAGGCGGGAATTGAACCCAGGTCCCTGGCGCTGTGAGGCAGCAGTGCTAACCACTGTGCCACCGTGCTGCCCTAAAGTAAAGAAAAAAATTGAAGTCCTTTACAGTCAGAAGCTAGAGAAATTATAATGGAGGAAACAAACAAATGGTGGAAACAAACACAAACTTTGGTTCTATCTTCACAAAACAGGCAAAAATTACCTCAGGAAACCATTGATAATATGAGAGGGCTGAATTAAAGGAAATCAGTTTCAGTAGGAAAATAGTGCTGGAAAAATTAATGAGATTAAAGGCTGACAAACCACTAGGGTCTGATCATTTACAATCTAGAGCATGAAAGAGAGTGGCCCTCAGAATATTGGATGCATTGGTGGTTATCTTCCAGAATTCTTTAGACTATGGAGGTGTTCCTCCATATTGGAGCGTTGCAAATGTAACCCCACTATTCAAAAAGGAGAGAAAGAAATATCAGAGATTACAGAATTGTTAGCCAAACATCAGTAGTGGAGAAAACGCTGGAGTCTATTATAAAAGACGTGATAACAGAACATTTGGAAAACATTACAGGATTGAACAAAGCCAGCCTATGAAAGGCAACTTATGTTTAACAACTCTACCTGAGTTTTTTGAAGAAATAACTAGTAGAATAGATAAGGAAGAACCAGTGGATGTGGTATACTGGATTTTCAAAAGATTTTTGATAAGATCCCTCATAGGAGCAAAGTTAAAACATTATGTATATGGGTGATAATTTGGCTTGGATTGAGAATTGGATGTCAATCAGGAAATAGAAAGGGAATTTTTTTTCTAAGCAGCAGGCAGAGACTAGTAGGGTACCTCAATGTTCAGTTCTTGGGCCTTAGCTATTTACAATTTATATAAATGACCTAGCTGAGGGAATAAAATACAATATTTCCATATTTGCTGACAACAGAAAATTGGGTGGCATCATGAATTATGAGGTGGATGCAAGGAAGGATACAAAGTGATTTTGGGAAGTTGAGTGAGTGGGGAAACACATGGCAGATACAGTACAATGTGGCTAAATGTGAAACTATACACTTCATCTGAAAAAAAATGAATGTCAGACTAATTTCAAAATGGTGCTATATTGGGAACTGTGAAGGTACAAAGGTATTTGGTGTCTTTGTACTCTAATCAGTGAGCATAGAAAGGTAGATGCAGCAAGCACCTTCATCTAGCCTGTCTCTGACTTGTCCCTTCCCTTCTTTAACACATGTATTCTATTTCTGGGGATTGGCTGTCTATCAATATCCCTGACAAACTCAGCAATTTGACTACTCTTCCTCATCTCCAGCTTTCTGTATGTCCATCATTCCATTTTCCCTGTTTCTCTGATCCATTGCATCTATGCCTCTGATATGTTCTCCTTTTCTCTCAACCAAAACTTCTCCTCAGATGTAGTTGAGATGTTCATCAGCCATGTCTGACCCATTTCCTGCAGTTCTGTCTTCATTTCATGTCTTTTTCAGAAGAAGGATTCCCTTTGTCCTTACTTTCCACACCATCAGCTACTGCATTCAGAGGATCATCCTCCATCATTTCTACTGCCTCCAGCAAGATGTTTCCAATAAACACATTTAGCCTTCCCCTTCTTTGCCATCATTCCACTGGAACTGTTCCTTCGATGACACCATGGACCACTCCACTGACACTCAATATCTCCTCATACCTGCATGGCAGCTTCCCATGCAATTGCAAAAGCTGCACCCTTCCCACCCACCTTGACCATCACATTCTCCTTCCTCGCTGTCCGAGACCAAAAATATACCTTCCAGAAAAATAACGACTTAATTGCAATTTTAGTCTTTCAATTTAGTCTGCTGTATTCAATGCTCACAATACAGTCTCCTTTCCATTAGTGAGGCCAAACTCAGACTGTGTGACTGCTTTGTGTTCATTGTTCTGTTTACTTCTGCTAGGTCATAAGAATGACCTTGACTTTCCATTTCAATACACCACTTTACTTCTGTCCTAACATTTCTGTCCAAGGTCTGCTGCAGTATTCCAGTGAAACCTAATGCAAGCTGAAGGAATAGTAGTTCATTTTCCATTTAGGTACTTTACAGCCTTCAGGATTCAAAGTTAAGTTTAAGAACTTCAAGCTTAACAACTTCAGAAGAACACTGTCTTCTGTCTTGAGTACAGCTCTCCCCCCGTGTCTTGTTCCCAACAAAACTGACTTATTTTCTACTATTTGCATCTACAATTTATATCTGTTCTACATCTATATTGTTAATCTACTACCATTAGCATTCCCTTTGTCTTTTGCTCTAGGCACCCTCACCATATGTTCCACTTACTACTATGCTCCCAAAAAAATCATTTTCCAGATCTTTGCAGTTTTGAATAAGGGTCATACCAGGCTTGAACCATTAACTCTGTTTCTCTAATTAATTTCTCTATCAAATCCATATTTGTAAACTAATCTTGTTGGAAGCTAGTGAACCATCTATAATAAAGCATTATGTGCTTGGAAAAAGCAGAAGTATTCTTCTGGGGTGCACAAGGTAAGTGTGAGACTTCGCTGTCTCAGGCATCTTCTGTTACTTCTCTTCAGTGACAGACACTTGCATCATCTCACTCCACTCTCTCCCCACAGCTTCTCTCTGCTACCATAGCTTTCTCCTGGTGCCTGAACAGCTGATCCTCACCATTTCCACAGACCATCTGCTTCTGTTTGCAAACAGCAGACTGAGACCCGTAATACAAAGCTTGATGAAAATTTCCAAGGAAGATTTTCATCTGATCCAGTCGACTTGAGGAGCTAAACAGGTAAACAGTATCCAAATACATATTGACTTGTATCTGACATAGTTACACTGGGGCAATTACAGAGCAGAACTGACGGTTAATGTGGAATAAGGAATATGAGTAACAGCAACATAAGAATTTCATGGTGCACAGCAAAAGAAGGGTATGGATGATGGTATGATTTGCAAAGTGGCAGGGTGACAAGTTAGACAGTAAAAACAGGATCAGAATAGAAGTCAGATGAGAAGCCAAAGAGTAATAGGAGGAACATAGGAACATATGAATCTTTTGATGGTAAAAGGCCATGTTATTTAAGTTGCTTTCTGTGAGATGATGATGATGATGATGATGATGATGATGATAGAGCTGTTGACTCAAAATTGCAATCAATCATAGTCAATTAGGTAAAAACAATGACTGCAGATGCTGGAAACCAGATTCTGGATCGGTGGTGCTGGAAGAGCACAACAATTCAGGCAGCATCCAAAGTGCAGTGAAATTGACGTTTCGGGCAAATTGCCCGAAACGTCGATTTCGCTGCACTTTCGAGGCTGCCTGAACTGCTGTGCTCTTCCAGCACCACTGATCCAGAATCATGGTCAATTAGTCAACCTTACATCAAGAAATGAGGTGAGATAAACCTCAATTATGAAACACTTGAACACCCATGTCTAAAATCTTTATTTGTGATAAACCAATAACTCAGCAAAGCTGGCTTTGCATTTAAGCTCATTTAGAACAAATTCTTGGAAGAACAGGATCTGTGAGTGGGCTGCCTATATTCAAATTACTAAACCAGGCTCTCTCATCCTGGCAGTGAGCTTTCTCATCGGTTACTGGGGCAAAGAAGCCAGATTTTGTCATCCAGTTGAGGGGAACTGCCTCATGGGTGCCAGTCCCCTGAAATCTAAACAAAACAGCAGTATAAAAGCAGCTAAAGAGAAACTGCAGCATATAAGAACTAGCTTGAGACTAATTTATGATACTTATCTAGGTGACATAAAGGAACTAGTATAAAGACACTGGAACTGAGCCCTTTCTGAGCATTCAAAGGAACAATGCACATAGCACATCCAGTACTGCCATAGATTCAATGAATTCCCAACAGACTAAGCAAACATCTTAACAAGCATAACATTGGAATTTGTTGTTTTTCTTGTGGCTTCAGATTTCAGAATGTTCTTAGCTACTCAAAGGACTCGTTCCATGGGAGAACAAAGCAGTATTTACATCAGCTCTTTTCATAGTGGCATATTATGTTGGCAAACCTAAAAGACCCCTCAAGGTACAAACCAAGGGATACATCTGCTATGTTAAACATGAAAAGAGGATGCTTGCCTCAGACATGTTTCACATTCAAAGCACAACCTTGCACAGGCACAGTTAAGCTAATAACACTGTGTTACAGTAACAGTCAAAAAGTGATCATTCAGATCTAGAGAATTCACTTAGGCTTAAACAGAAAAAATAGCCATAAATTTATATCTACTTTAAACATAATTCTGAAGACGCTAAAAATAACATCTTAAAATCTCCCTTTATGTGCATCAGGATAATAAGAATACTCCACACTAAATGAAAATATGAAAGCAGGTGGACAGCAAGTAAATAGACTCAAATGGCACATTGGCCTTCAATGAAAGAGGATTTGATTTCAGAAAAATATCTTACTGCATTTATATAGGCACCTGAGGACACCACAAGCGAAGTACTGTATGAAGTTATGATCTGAGAAAAGATATGCTTGCAATAGAGTGAGTGAGCAGAGACAGACGAGACTGATACTAGGGACAGCAGGATTGTCCTACAAGGAGGGATTGGGTCAAGTGAGCCTGTATTCACCAGAGTACATAAGGATGAGAGGGTTCTGATTGAAATGTGTAAAATTTTAACATGACTGGATAGACTAGATGCTGGAGGAATATTCTCCCTAGTTGGCGAATCTGGAACCAAGGGATACAATCTTAGGAGACAGGATTGATCATTTAGGACTGAGATGACAAAATATTTCTTTAACACTGTGAGGGAGGGAGTTCAAGGATTTTGATGTAGCTACACTGAAGGAAAAGTGATCTATTTAAAAGCTGGATGGGGAATGTCTTGGAGGAGAGCTTGCAAGTTGTGGTGTATCTGCTGCACTAGTCCTTCTGGATGGAAGTTGTTCTGTGTTCGAATGTTGGATTAAAGCCTCTCCATTACCATAAGCAATTCATTCCTCAACAAATTTGATAGTGGTTCTGTTTAACTGCAAGCTGTCCCGTCTCTACACGTTCCATCTCTCCAGACCTGGTCCCTGTGTCCCAGGAATCCAATATTCTTTCTGCTACATTATATTTCTAGCCATGTATTTAACTGTTCCATTTTCTACGCTTGCAAGTAGTAACAATAAGAATCCAGCAATTATTACTTTTACATTCCTGCTAGGACCACATCCTTCTTTTTATCTGTGCCTTTGGTGCCAATGTAGACAAAAGCTGCTGGCTACTCGCCCTGTCCTCACCCATCAGGGTACTCTGCAGAGGTTCAGTGCTACCCTTGAGCTTGGATGAGTGGTGCTGGAAGAGCACAGCAGTTCAGGCAGCATCCGAGGAGCAGTAAGATCGACATTTCGGGCAAAAGCCCTTCATCACGAATACAGGCAGAGAGCCTGAAGGGTAGAGAGATAAATGAGAGGAGGGTGGGGGTGGGGAGAAAGTAGCATACTTTCTCCCCACCCCCACCCCCACCCTCTCATTTATCTCTCCACCCTTCAGGCACACTGCTTGTATTCCTGATGAAGGGCTTTTGCCCGAAATGTCGATTTTACTGCTCCTCGGATGCTGCCTGAACTGCTGTGCTCTTCCAGCACCACTAATCCAGGATCTGGTTCCCAGCATCTGCAGTAATTGTTTTTATCCTTGATCTTGGCACAAGGGAGGCAATAGACCATCCTGGATGCACGTTGGTAGCTGCAAAATCATCTTTCTATTCCTCTAACTATCAAATTTCCTATCACTATTGCTCTGTATGGTGTCCCTCTATACTGCTGAGTCAGTCATGGGGAGAGTTTTGCAAATACCAATAAGCTCATATAAGTAATTGATTATGTTATTTTATTCCAGGTACATCAGCTGATTATTGGTACTTTGAATATGTATATGAAAATGCAAATCAACAAAGATACCGCCAAAGATACCCTGAGTGCTAATTTTCACTCTGAGCTGAGTGGAGGGTAGAATAATCATCAGTCTTAACCTTCCCATAAATGATTTTCTGGAGTGAAAGTGTAATACAGAATTGGAAATGGCAGGATACTGAATAACTAGGACATGCACTGTAAAATCCTTCTAATTCATAACTGCAAATCCAGCATGTTAATTACAGCTCTTTTATTTTTATGTGGGATTTTGTTGGATTCTTTAGGGGCATTTTAACAGAAACTTATAAATTGACAAAAATTCATGTATTATTGATCAATACAGAGTTGAATAGTGTGGTGCTGAAAAAAACACAGCAGGTCAGGCGGCATCTGAGGAGCAGGAGAACCAACGTTTCGGGCATAAGCCCTTCATCAGGAATTCCATGTCGAATGAGGAGGAGAATTTCTTCAAGGTAGATATTCTTGGAAGAGGCTTCACAGTAAGGTTATAATCAACTAGGAGAAAGTGAGAACTGCAGATGCTGGAGATCAGAGTCGAGAGCGTGGCGCTGAAAAAGCACAGCTGGTCAGGAAGCATCCGAGGAGCAGGAGAGTCGATGTTTCAGGTATATGCCCTTCATTCCTGATCATAGGCTTATGCCTGAAATGTCGATTTTCCTGCTCCTTGGATGCTGCCTGACCTCCTGTGCTTTTCCAGCACCATAGTCTTTGACACTGATCTCCAGCATTTGCAGTCCTCACTTCCTCCTTATTGATCTATACACTCTGGAGGTTCTTCAAATCACATATTTCATTATGCTGCTGCCAAAAGTCCTCTTGACTTTTGATTTACATTAATCTCACTCTAACATCTAGTTATAAAATTATGTTAGAAGACTGAAAACTTACCAGGCATATGTTGGCTTTTTCCAATTGCCATAAATTGGATAAGGTGACATCTGGATTGACAATGAACTTCTATTTTCTAAAAAAAAATAAACTGGTATACTATCAACACAGGAAAAGAATGAGTTGCAATTAAACACAAATTTTAGTTTAATCGATCCCATGCTTTTTTACAATGAATTTCTGAGAGGTATTCAACACGTATGCATGGTAGTCTGTCAGAATAAACATCATCTTTAATAACCTGGTCATTGAGTCTTTTAATGTGGGAAGGCTGTTGTGTTGCAGATAACACAATGTTCGATCTAACCGGGAGAGACTCTTCCTTTTTTATTGCCAGCTGTAAACATACCATTAGAACAGCACTGTATCAAACCAATTTTTTTTTATACCATACCATTGTAAACATTGCTAATCAACATGTTGGCCACATTATGACACACCTTCTGCGGCCATGAAATCCTGAAAGCAGACTCTCTGGCCCAAAGGGAAGGATTGGAATGCTGCACCAGAAGACCAATTCAGTGGGAAGTAAATTGAGGAATGCATGTCAAATAGATTGCCTATTCACTTACACTCATTTTGAATACCAACTAAATCCCATACACCCCCCCCCCTCACTCCTGCATGATCAGAACATTTAAGGTCAGAAGCAGTAAAGACTGTTCAAACCACTTCTAAATTATTTAAATTTTTTAAAAGGTGAAAAAATATGCAAAACTTTCAAATCAAAGCTGCAAATTTCCACCAGATAATATTATGGTCTTTTAATAATTAATATTGAATCATTTATGTCGAAATTGAATGTTGCCACTTGCATTCCTTTAGTGGTCAAATTATTAGGTCACAACTTTGAAATAAGTTAATTGATTTAGCACTAACTAACTTTTCACATCAGTCCACCACCATGGGAAGACAGCAGCTGAATCTCTCACCCGATGTGAGATTTGACTAGTTTATAAATTATATTTTCTAGCTTATGATTATTGTTAAACTTGAAAAGAACATTTGGATCAATAATAAGCATTACGTTTGTCATTGTAAAGACTTACATCATGCAGCTTTGTGAGTTTCTGTGAAAATAATCTTAGTTATGTCAGTTTATCAATATAATTTAGAAGTTGTCCTGAAAACTTTTCAAAACATTATTTTGTTTTGAATTCTTTTAGATATGATCATGCCCTATTGAGGAATATGAGCACACTTTCCCATTTTGAACTTGAGTGTTAATTATTCTCTGAGAGAAGTATTCAGAGAAAGATTAGATTCACTCTGTTACAGGCCCTTCCTCCATGGTTTTCTTCCATTCAATTAGTTAATGCTCAAAAGCAAGATGAATATCTGCTCCAAAGTATATAATTACTTTGTTTGTTCATATTTTAGACTCACCAATGTTCTAAAATGTTAAAAATAACCGGATTAAATTTATCCTGATGAAGGGCTTATGCCCAAAACATCGATTCTCCAGCCCCTCAGATGCTGCCTGACCTGCTGTGCTTTTCCAGCACCGCATTCTCGACTCTGATCTCCAGCATTTGCAGTCCTCACTTTCTCCTGATTAAATTTATAGCCTAATATGTCCTAAATGTTAATGAGGATCTAGTTTACATTTATAACAATGGGATGGTGTTCATTGGATTTTTAAAAATTGGTTTGATTTTGTTGCTGTTCTAATTCAGATTTTAGAATGGTATCCATGATCCAGATTTTTATTATGGAAGGTACATAATTAGACCAAGTTTTCTTTATAGCTCTGTGAATATGTCAAAGGATAAAACAACATGTCACAACATAAAAGTTTGGGAACTGGCACATAGATAAAGGATTGCTGGAACCTGAATTAAATAGTTCCACTATAAATGTGGTTTTAATGTCAAATGCACAATTACCCTTGTTCCTTCATTTTCACTATTGTCAATAGATATTTATTCTTTTTAAAACCCGAATCTTGTCTCCTACCAATACATATTGCCGTTTGCTAATTCACACTTAAAAATAATACTTTATTGCTGTTTTACTAAAGAGGCCTTTTTGTACTTGATGTAATGTCAATTCACAGAAGAAAATTAGTTTATCTCCATTTGATTTGTTTACATACAAGCAAAGTGAGAGGTAATATGATATCAATGGGACTAGATTTTCCAATTGGCATCATTATGGCTCTGTTATTAACCTATTTCAAATAACTAAGTTAATGCTTCAAATAAAATAGCATCTGTCATAAAATCCAGAATTCCATACTTAATACATGGAGCAAAACTTTTTCAGAGAATCGGGTGGCAAAATATGTTATACTACTAAATTTCAGCCCCCGAACAAATTAATACAGCAGAACACTTCCCGTTCACTGACCATGATTTGATTTTAACAAGTTTTGACCAACATCAGCACTGTTCCTCATGGACACTCTGCATGTTTATGCTTTGCTTTCAGCACAAATTAACACTAAATATGCATGTCTGTGGGTTACTGATGTTGCGCAAGTGTCTGTAGTTACTAATAAAAACAACCACTGCTTCAAAGCTAGTCTGACAATGTTTGTGATTTTAAATTACATAAAGTTCCATTTAACTTCATGCAATATAGTGCTTAATACACACATATGAACCTCACAGTATAAGACAGACAAAAGCATAATTTGTGTAGGAGTTGTGTAATTCATTTTGATTGCCTCTTTAGTACGGCCAGCATTTCTTGTTCATTCCTAATTGATCTTATGAAGATGGCAGTGAATTGCCTTCTTGAACTTCTGCAGTCCACATAATAAATTTACACCCACAATGCTGTATGATTGTAAGTTCCAATATTTTGTTCCAGCAACATTAAACAAGTGTCAATATACTTCCAAGTTATGTTGGTGTGTGAATTGGAGGGAAACTTGCAATTGGTGAAGTTTCCATGAATCTGCTGCCCTTGTTCTTGAGGAAGCAGACTTTAAGAGTTTGAGAAAGCACTATCAGGGAAGCCTTGGTAAGTTGCTGTGCTGTATCTTGTAGATAGTAGTCATTGTAGCCACAGTGTGCCAATGGGGATGAAATGAAAGTTGAAGTTGGTGAGAGGGGCATTATCAATCTGAGGTAAATTTTAAGGTCAACTGGGGTCACCTCCATGGAAATCCTCCTTTAACCCAGGGCCTAAAATCACTCTCTCACCACGAAATGATACCCACTTCTTCATCCAAATGCTAAAACATGCTCCCCCCAGGGTGTGGCTTGCCTTCCCCAAATTATCCTGCCTTTAGAGGGACCTTGTCAATATTAAAGTACGCCCTTACACTTCTGAAGAATCCCTGATTGGACTCTTCTGGCAGAAATACAAAGACTTCTTAACATAAAGCAATGAGCAGAGTGGCAATCTGCATGTGACTGCCACACCTTGGAAATTCCAGTCCATTTTTAAAATTCATTCACAAGGTGAGTGTCGCTGATGAAGCCAGCATTTATTGCACATTCCTACTTGTTTAATCTGAGTAGCTTGCTAGGGCTAGAGAACAGTTGAGAGTCAAACACACTGTTGTGAGTTTGGAGTCATATGTAGGTCAGACTGGGTCAGAATGGCAAACCTCCTTCTCTGAAGGTCAAACAAAAGCCCGGTGATTGTTTCCATCAAAGATATTTGACATGGTCACCAACAGTCAGACTGGTTTTATGTTCCAGATTTATTTAAGTGAATTAAAATTCCACTAGCTGTCCAGGTGGGATTTGAACACTTGTTCCCAAATCCTTTGCCCAGGCTTTAGTAAGAATTTGCATCAGGGCTGTCTGGTACTGGCAAGAGGATTTTTCTCTTCATTTTGGAATAAAGCTGCAATTACATTCTTTGCTAATAGATTTTGCTGCATAGAGAAACCTTAAATGGTGTCCAGAGTGAAACCATTCCATTCTGCTTCACTGAAATGCCTTTCCCCTTTTAACACAAAAGTTAACCCTATTCCTTCTCAGAAAGATGCACATGCAAGAATCTGTCTTTCAAACTTCTTCCTTATAGTATCACTTCAAGGAAATTTTGAAGAGAAATATATATATACTTGACCACTTCTGATTGCTAAAGAAAATCTTCCATGAACCAATAATGACTAAAACACATTAATGATTTAGGAATATAATATCAAATTGTTAATATTTAGGAATGTCTACAAAGAAAATCAAGGCATATCTCTTTTCAGAGATACATTTGCTTACCTGATGCTACTTTTCTTCTAATTAATTTAATTACAATCCAGATGATCAGAACCAAGATTATCACTCCAAATATGGATCCAAGAATTGATGCTATTATTATAAATAATAGATACAATAGTTATGAATGACACTGTTCATTTATCAGTTAACAAACAAAACTCACATCAGGAAAGATTATTCAATAAATCATATTCAAAAAATACCCTTAAGTTTATTTGTCACATATGCTCAAACTATAATTTAAAACATCATGTAAATATGTTCATAATGTAATAAACTATATCATTGATATTCTCTGTTGTTAAGTAAATTGTTAATGTCTCAGTTATGCACTAATCTATTATTGGGCATGTGAATGTTATTATCGAAAGACCAAAGATGATGGGTGAAGGCCCAAAATTCATGAAGCCATTAAGGTTCTACCTGTTTATGACAGAGAGATAATAAAGCAAAGCTCCCTTGAGCATAGTTGTTTATGTGAGCCTTATGTCAAAGCATCTGGGTGAATTTGACCGCAGATTATATAAAGCTTTGTGTAATCAGACTGCAGGACTTGCTGACTAATAGGGAATCAGGAAGAATTGGTTGAGAAGTCTGGAAGCTGAAACCACCACAGATCTGACTTCACAGTTGGATTTTTTTTAACACTGTTTTGCAGTTCCACAGTCTGGCACTGGTTCTTTAGTTGCAGAATTGAATAGAGTACACTCAATTTATCCAAAAATTAATATATTCAAAACATGTAAAATTATACAAATATGCAAAGCTCCTATTACAGTTAGGAATTACTGATAGTTATATTTATAAATGCTTTGCATTAGATACTTTTTAAAAAATAAAATGGCTTTAATTAATGAAATTTAAACCTCCAATTTGATCAATTAAGTCAGATAATGCAGCTCTTGAATAACCTCCTAATCTAACTGCCTTAGTATTACTGGGTGCAAAGATTGCAAAAACAATTGTGATGTCTAGAATTGCTTATGGTTTGAAAAACAGGAAATGGATGGGAGAAAGTCTCTCCATCATTATTCCATAACCTGTACATTCTCACTCAAAAGCAGATGAGTATATGTGATGTTCATCACCACTTTGGACAAAACTCCCAAACATGACAGTGGATGCTGAGAGCCAGCAGAATGTTCTTTCATGGGTAACCCACACCAGTCACTCATAAACAATCAGAAAATGGGCATTATGCTGGAGAAAATCTGGGCAAAAAGTTAAATTAGAATCCAGTTGAGTATGACTGAAATTTCCAAAGCAGCCAGATTATACGCTTTAAAGAGTACGTTAAGATCCAGACAATAAAAATATCCCATAATATACACTGCCCATAAATAAGACTAGGCCTCAGCTTGTGATTGACTGGAAACTAAAACTGTAATATGTGTACAATTGATAGCTTTACCTGAAATGTGTGTTATTATTCTTGAGCTATGGACTTCTGCATTCGACTGGTTTACCTCAAGAGTCTTTACTTCAGATTCTAAAGTACAGCAAGGATAACAAAAATGTTGTGGTTCAGTTCAAGTTGAAATATCTTTAGTCATTATAACATGAAATTACAGTAACTGAAATGTGGAAAGGAATAATTAAACTGTTCACAGTAGTTTCATGCACAACCATTGAGTGAATTTCATTGAGGCATCAGATGTCTCGCTTGCTGACTGAAGAGCTGACAAAGGAGCTTTGCTGTTTCTTTTCAGGAAGCTTCATCAAAACATATACTGGTTTGGGCTATTATTAAGTTTCAATGAGAGTATGCTTTCATCAGCACATCATGCTTCAAGTGGTGCAAGTCAAGATGGAGTCTGAAACTTTAATGCCTGCAGATTATGAGCTATGAAACAGTGTTGATATCATGATATGTCTCTTAAAAGTATACAACACACTAATTGTGTAAACTACAGTGAGACAATACTAATACAATATAGACAAACTAGAAGCAAGGGTTGAGGATATGTCTCAGCAGGCCACCATTGCCAACTCCCTGATGAGCAGTCTCTCGATCAAGCACTGAATGCCTTTGATTAAGTGATACCCTGTCCCAATGACTCATTGGTGACAAACAGGCCACATGTTTCCACTGCGATGCACATTACCTATGATAGGCTGGGTGAATACCACCAGCAATGGGATGAGATCCTTAAGTGATTGTTGGTTGAGGGCTGAGGCAAAAAGTTCTACCTAAAACCTAATTCTAGCCCAGGCAGAAAGGCCACAGGGTTCGGTTAAATACATTCCACCTGATTAAATGCTCTCCCCATCTCTAATCTCACTGCCAGAGACAGCAGAAAATTCAATCCAAGCTGTGAGCTAAAAACAGCTCTAATTGAAGACTCTAAGTGTAGACTTTTACATCCTGTTATTTTTTGTTCAACCACAGACTGTGGCATTTTGTTTCTTTAAAATTGTTTTCCTATCATTAGACAATGCTATACCATCCCTCGCCTGTTATATTGTGGCATTGTGATCTAATAAACAAAAAATACTCATTATGCCTCTTCCCTGACCAAAGTTCATGAATTCAGCATTTGTCGAACAGCCAGTTTCATAGAATAGGGAACATGTGTCATTTGAGAATTCAGCGTCTGGGAAGTCTGGTGCCATCGCCATACAACAATCAGTTTTCTATCGCTATGCAACAAACAGTGACAGCAGAACAGCTGTGCCCCAAGAATGGGTCATGGCTTTCCAAAAAATATTGTAATATCCCAAGCTATGGAATTGACTTTCCCCCACATATATATGTTGTCTGCTCTTTTTCAGTGTGAGTCATAAGTAATGATATTTCTGAATTCCTGTTTGGATTGAAATCATTATATTTTTTATAAAATCTAAAATTTGTTTTAGATTAGATTAGATTAGATTACTTACAGTGTGGAAACAGGCCCTTCGGCCCAACAAGTTTATACCCTAATGGATTATTTATTGAAAAGAAACTGCAAGATGCCCAAAATTGTTAAGAAGAAATACTTTCTCTTGGAAAAAAATGCAACTTTTCTATTGTTGCTGAAATTACTAAAGGTAATTTGGTGTTCACCATAAGACATGAAATTCATGTCAGCAAAGTGGGTGGGGGAGATCTTTCCCAACCCTCATAAACCAGTGTGAGGATCATGACTCCTGATTGAATCAGGTTTGTTCAATACATTTCAGCCAACTTGGTAAAGTTGTGCTGCTTGCTCTTTTCATGTGCTATTCTGATGCTCCCAGTGCCATGCACTGGCTACAAAGTCAGCTCTGGGCTTGTGTTGTGAGCAGCCACCAATATCAGAGGCAGCCTGTAGTTGTAAAAAGGATGATGCATTATGGCTATAAGAAGAGGTGGGAGGTGGTTCAAATGTTAAGTTCCACAGGGATACTTTTGGCAATTGCTGAATACTGGGGAGAGCAAACACCAGGCTTTTCACCTAATCCTCTGGATTGGAGATGTGGAAAGGAAAGGCATCCTACATACATTGTGAAGCTGAAGGCCTCCAGTGATATACACCAGAGACAATAGGAACAAGTAATAGTGGGATTAATGCCAGGAGTATTACTGCAAGAAAACAAATACAACATAATTACCTCATGTGTTGTCAAGGAGAGTGAGTTCATTTGTCAAAATAAATTTCAAGCAAACTGAACCATTAACCTTATTTGTCATCCAGTTAATTAAATCCCCATCAGCCGCATATCAACAATTTCTTATCGATTAATGCTCAATATTTTAATCTGTATGTTTAATCTCAGACTCTTACTCTTAATATGGTTGCATGTCTCTTGTGCACAGCTTAGACACAACACATCAGCAATGACATTACTTAAACCGGCAGGAGACATAATGACATACTTTTGTCTTGTTTTCATGAGAAACTGGCACATAAAGTCAGACAGAAAAATATAATGGGAAGAGGGAAAAGGTGTCTGCCCGTGGAGGATGCAGAACTGGTCTTTGTTGAAGGGGCATCATTGAAGCTATGGCCACTGGCAGGACAGGAAGAATTGATGATGAGAGTATTTGCATACCTAATGCTTCTTCTGTCATTCTACTTCTCTCTCACCACAATTTCTTCATGCTCAAAGGATGGCACAGTGGCTCAGTGGTTAGCAATGCTGCCGCACAGTGCCAGGGACTCGGGTTTGATTCCAGCCTCGGGCGACTGCGTGGAGTTTGCACCTTCTCTCCGTGTCTGCATAAGTTTCCTGTGGGTGCTCCGGTTTCCTCCCAGATCCAAAGATATGCAAGTGCAAGATGTGAATTAGCAATGCTAAATTGACATAGTGTTCATGGATGTGTAGGTTAGGTGCATTAGTTAGGAGTAAAAAGAGGTTGGGGGATGGTTTACTCTTCAGAGGGTCAGTGTGGACTTGTTAGGCTGAAGGGCCTGTTTCCACACTGTAGGGACTCTAATTCAAAAGGTGCACATAGTTTGAACAAACACTTTTTACTTTCTTCCCTCCTTTCATCACAAGTCATCCCTTATACAGTTGTAAATTCAGGTGCCCAAAAGTTGAAACTTTCCGAGTGAGTGGAGGAAGAGAAACTCCCATTGAAGATAAAGAGAGACTGGCACTTAACCTTACACTCATAGCTACAAGTCAAAAGGTTTGGTGCTGGAAAAGTACAGCCGGTCAGGCAGCCTCCGAGGAACACGAGAGTCGATGTTTAAAGCATAAGTTCCTCATCAGGAATCCTGACTGACTGTGCTTTTCCAGCACCACACTTTCTGACTTGTAGATATGAATGTAAAGTTAAGTGCCAGCATCTGCAGTCCTCACTTACTCTTTGCTATGAGTCCTGAGACTGATAATGTTCATAATTTAGAGGCTAAGATAATGGGGACATCTGAAAGCAGTGATATACTGAGCAAAGGAGTGCAAGAATCAGGAATAGAGGAAGTAATGATGTAAAAGTGAGCTTACTGAAAGATGAAGTTGCTCACCAGCACTGCTACTGAAGATGAAAGATCTCAAGGATCCAGGATTCAGAAGAAATGTGCACAATGCTAAATTCTTGAGATACTAGAAATCCTGCCAGAATGCATATTGTGAAGAAGCATCGTGGAGTTGAAATATAATTTTGCATAAGACTTTGCACCAAATTTGAGATCTATTCATTCTGGATGAAATCCAACCAATAAGGACCAATGATGATCGAATGTCTTACAGTTGATTTCACAGCTTCTACTATAAAATAGACAACTTCCATCAAAAATTTAACTTCTGTCAGTGGAGCTCAAAATGTTACAGTCATGACCCTGGATGCCACTGTTCAAAGGTAGAAAAGCAACCTCTCACTCCATGATTGGTAAGATAAGAACATAAGAAATAGGAATGGAAGTAGGCTATTCAGTACTTCAAACTCAGTCTGTCATTCAATGTGATCATGGCTTATCTCCCACTTTAACACTATTTTCCTGTGCTATCCTATATCCCTCAATGTCTTTAATATGAAGAAATTAAACAGTCTCAGTCTTGAAGATGTTCAGTGACTCACCCTCAGCAGATAATTCCAAAGATTTACCATTTTCTGACTGAAGAAATTCCTTCACATCTCAGTTATAAATGGAGTGTCCTCCCCAGGTACGTGGACCATGCTTCATGCATCTAACTTGTCAATCCCTGTATGAATTTTACATGCTTGAATGAAACCACTCATCAGTCTTCCTCACAGGATAATCTCTCCACCCCAGGAATTATTTCTATACCCTCTGTGGCAACTGTACCTTTCATTGAGTTAGAAAGTCAAAACTACAGACAAAACCTTTAAGTGTGGTCTCACCAAGATATAATTATGGTAAGATGCCTTGTATTAAAATCCTCTTATAATAAAGGCCAATATTATATAGGCACTCTTAATTGCTTGCTGTATCTATATATTAACTTTCTGTGATTTATAAACAAGGACACACAAGTTACTTTGAAGTTGAATACTTTACAGTCTCTCACATTTAAAAAATTCTGTTTTCCTGTCTTTACAATAAAGTGGTTAACCTCACATTCCTGCAGATTGTATCCATCTACTAATGTTTTCCCAGTCTCTCCAAATCATTTTGAATCATCTTTGTGTCCTTCCACTTACACTCCCACCTAGTTTTGTGTCATCTGAAAACTTGACAATATTACATGTAATTCCCACGTTCAAATCTTTAAGTTAGATTGTGACTAGCTGAAGCTTAAACACTCAATATTGTGGCATTTCACAAGTAACAGACTGCCAACCTAAAAATGACTCATTTATTACTACATTCTATTTTCATTTGTTAACTAGTTTTCAATCTATGCCAGTACATTTCCATCAATCGCGTGTGTAGTAATTTAAATAAACAACTTGTTGTGTGGGATCTTATCAAAAGTGACCTAAAAATGTAAGTTAATTTAAGTATATCATATTCACAAGTTCCACTTATCTAATCTGCTAGTTATACACTCAAAAATCTCCAACATACAGTCATGGAGTCATAGAGATGTACAGCACGGATACAGACTCTTTGGTCCAACTCATCCATGCCGACCAGATATCCCAACCCAATCTAGTCCCACCTGCCAGTACTCAGCCCTTATCCCTCCAAACCCTTCCTGTTCATATAGCCATCCATGCCTTTTAAATGTTGCAATCATACTAGCCTCCACCAGGTTTGTCAAACATAATTTCAAATTCAGAAAACCATGTTGACTCTAATCCTAACATTATTTTCTAAGTATCCTGCTGTTGCATCCTTTATGATAGATTTCAGCATTTCCTGGAGACAAAAATCAGGTTTATGGATCAGTAGATCCCAATTTTCTCTCTTGTTCCTTTCTTACACAGTTGGGTTACATTTGACATTTTCCAATCTGCATGGACCGTCCCAATATCTATATCATTTTGAAGGTGACACCTTGCATCTTCTATGGAATGTCCTGTAGATTTATCCATTCTAATTCCCATTAATTTTCCTTATACTTTTTAAAAAGAAAAATGTTAATATAGAGTCATAGAATCATATAACATGGAAACAGAGCCTTCAATCCAACTAGTCCATGCTAACCATGTTCCCAAAATAAACGAGTCCCACTTGCCTGCGTTTGGCCCATATCCCTCCAAACCTTTCCTATTCATTACTTATCCAAATGTCTTCTAAACATTGTGCTATACATGCATGCACCACTTCCTCTGATAGTTTATTTCACACATGGACCACTGTTTCTGTAATAAAGTTGCCCACATATCCTTTTTAAAACTTTCTCTTCTCACCTTAAAAATAGGTGAGTTTTGAACTCTCACACACTAGGGTATTTGCTATTCACCTTATCTATGTCCCTCGTGATTTTGTAAACATCTGTAAGGTCACCCATGAACCTCCCATGCTCCAGCAAAAAAAAGTCCCAGACTGTCTAGCCTATTTTTATAACTGAAACCCTCCATACCTGGCAACATCCCAGTAAACCTTTTCTGAATCCTCTCCAGCTTAATAATATCCCTCTTATAGCAGGGCAACTAGAATTGCACACAGGATTCCAGCAGAGACCTCATCATTGTCCTCTACCAGCTCAATATGACATCCCAACTTCTATACTCAATGGTCTGAGCAATGAAGGCAAGTGTGCTACATGCCTTCTTTACCACCCTGCCTACCTGTGATGCAAATTTCAATGAATCCCTTGGTCTCTGTTTTAAAATACTGCCCAGGGTCGAGAGTGTGGTGCTGGAAAAGCACAGTAGGTCAGGCAGCATCCGAGGAGCAGGAAAATGAATGATTTGGGCCAGAGTCCTTCATCAGGAATGAAGCTGGGAACCTCGGGGGGTGGAGAAATAAATGGGAGGGGGCTGAGGCTGGGGACAAGGTAGCTGAGAGTGCAATAGGTGGATAGAGTTGGGGGTAAAGGTGATAAGTCAGAGAGGAGAGTGGAGCAGATTGGTGGGAAGGAAGATGGACAGGAGGGACAGGTCATGAGGACGGTGCTGAGCTGGAAGGTTGGAACTGGGATAAGGTGGGGGGAGGGGAAATTAGGAAACTGGTGAGGTCCACATTGATGCCATGGAGCTGAAGGGTCCCAAGGCGGAAGATGAGGCGTTCTTCCTCCAGGCATCGGGTGGTAAGGGAGTGGCAACAGAGGAGGCCCAGGACCTGCATATCCTCAGCAGAGTGGAAGTGGGAGTTGAAATGTTTGGCCACTGGGTGGTCATGTTGATTGGTGTTGGTGTCCCAGAGATGTTCTCTGAAGCGCTCTGTGAGTAGGTGTCCTGTATTGCCAATCTAGAGGAGACCACATCAGGAATGGCATGTATGAAAGTGCAGGTGAAACTTAGATGGATGTGGAAGGCTCCTTTGGGGCCTTGGACGGAGGTGAGGGAGGAGGTGTGGGCACAGGTTTTACAATTGCTCCGGTGGCAGGGAAAAGTGTCAGGACGGGAGGGTGGGTTATCGGGACCTGACCAGGTAGTCACGGAGGGAACAGTCTTTACAGAAACTGGATAGGGGTGGGCAGGGAAATATATCTCTGCTGGTGGGTCCAGCTACCTGGATTACACTTCCTCCCACCCTGCCTCTTGCCAAATTGCTTCCCCTTACTCCCAATTCCTAACAACCCACCTTCCCCTCCTGACACCTTCCCCTACCACCGCAGGAATTGCAAAACCTGCGCCCACACCTCCCCCCTCACCTCTCTTCAAGGCACCAAAGGAGCCTTCCACATACATCAAACTTTCATCTGCATTTCCACACATGTCACTTACTGTATCCGTTGCTCCCGATGTGATCTCCTCTACATTGGTAAGACAGGATGCCTACTTGCAAAGCGCTTTAGAGAACATCTCCAGGACACCCACACCAATCAATCCCATCGCCCCATGGCTGAACATTTCAACTCCCACTTACACTCTGCCGAGGACATGCGGGTCCTGGGCCTCCTCTGTCGCCACTCCCTTACCATCTGACGCCTGGAGGAAGAACGCCTCACCTTCCACTTCGGGACCCTCCAACGCCATGACATCAATGTGGACTTCACCAGTTTCCTAATTTCTCCTCCCCCCACCTTATCCCAGTTTCAACCTTCCAGCTCAGCACCATCCTCATGAGCTGTCCTACCTGACAATCTTCCTTCCCACTTATCTACTCCAGCCTCTACTCTGACCTATCACCTTCATCTCCAACTCCATCCACCTATTGTGCTCTCAGCTACCTTATCCCCAGCCCCAGCCCTTTCCAATTTATCTCTCCACTCTTGAGGCTCCTAGCATCATTCCTGATGAAGGGCTTTTGCCCGAAACATCAATTTTCCTGCTCTTCGGTTGCTGCCTGACCTGCTGATCTTTTCCAGCACCACAGTCTCGACTCTAATCTCCAACATCTGCAGTACCCATTTTCACCTAACCCTGCCCAGGGCCCTATCATTAATTGTGTAAGTCGTGTCCTTGTTTGTATTATCAAAATGCAATACCTCACAGTTATCCAAACTAAATTCCATCTGCCATTCCTCAGCCCATTGACCCAATTGATCAAGATCTCTTTGTAATCTTAAATGTTCAGAAGTGCGGAAAAAAGACTCGTAGGGCCATAGTCATAGGGGATTCTATTGTGAAGGGAGTAGATCGGTGGTTCTGTGACTGAAAACGAGACTCCCGGATGGTATGTTGCCTCCCAGGTGCTCAGATCAGGGATGTCACCGATCGGTTGCAGAGCATTCTAAAAGGGGAGGGTGAACAGCCAGTTTTCTTGGTGCATATAGGCACCAACAATATAAGTAGAAAGCGAGATGAGGTCCTGAAAGAAGAATGCAGGGAGCTAGGAGAAAAGTTAAAGGGGAGGACCTCAAAGGTAGCGATCTTGGGATTACTACAAGTGCCACGTGTTAGCCAGCGTAGAAATGAAAGAATAGGCAGGATGAACACGTGGTTTGAGAGATGGTGGAGGAGGGAGGGGTTCAGACTTGTTGGACATTGGGACGGGTTCTGGGGAAGGTGGGACTATTACAAAAGGGATGGTCTACATCTGAACCAGACTGGAACCAATGTCCTTGGAGAGGATTTTGCTACTGCTGTTGGGGAGGTTTTAAACTAATGTGGCAGGGGACTGGGAACCAGAAGAGAAAACAAATAGGCAGCGAGGTGAAGACTGCAGATTGTAGGAATTATGAAGATAGCACTAATAAAGGGAAGAATAGGCTGAGAGCAGGTGAGCGCAAAAGAACTGGTCGCCTGAAATGCATCTACTTTAATGCAAGGAGTATAGTGTATAAGGCAGATGAACTTAGAGCTTGGATTGGTGCTTGGGAGTATGACATTATTGCCATCACAGAGACTTGGTTGAAGGAAGGGCATGATGATTGGCAACTGAATGTTCCAGGATATAGACGTTTCAGACAGGACAGGGAGGGAAGTAAAAGAGGGTGTGGAGTTGCATTGCTGATCAGGAAAGATATCATGGCTGTGCTAAACGAGGACACTATGGCCGTCTTGGGTAGTGAGGCATTATGGTGGAGCTGAGAAATAAGAAGGGTGCAGTTACATTGTTGGGGCTGCATTACAGACCTCCCAACAGTGAGCGTGTGGTAGAAGAACAAATAGGTAAACAGATTATGAATAGATGTAGAGCCAATAGGGTAGTGGTGATGAGAGATTTTAATTTTCCCAACATTGACTGGGATACACTTTGCATCAGAGGTCTGGATGGAGTAGAATTTGTATCAAGCATCCAGGAGAGTTTTCTAGAGCAGTATGTCAATAGCCCGACAAGGGAAGGGACCATATTGGACCTGGTACTGTGGAACAAGCTAGGACAGGTGGTAGAAGTTGCGGTGGGGGATTTCTTTGGGAACAGAGACCACAATTCTAAGTTTTACAATACTCGTAGATAAAGAAGAGAGTGATCCTAAGGGAAGAGTAATAAACTGTGCCAAGGCCAGTTATATCAAAATTAAGCAGGAGCTGGTAAATGTGGATTGGACACAGCTATTTGAAGGGAAATCCACATTTGAGATGTGAGAGGCTTTCAAAGATAGGTTAACGGTAGTGCAGGATAGGCATGTGCTGGTAAAGGCAAAGGATAGGAAGGTCATGAGTCGTGAACCGTGGATGACAGGAGAAATTGTATGACTAGCCAAGAGGAATAGGAAAGTGTACATAAGGTCTAGGCAGCTAAGAACAGAACGGGCCCTGGAGGAATATTGGAAAAGTAGGACAAGTCTTAAATGAGGAATCAAGCGGGCTAAAAGGTGTCATGAAATAGCTTTAGCAAGCAGAATTAATGAAATTTCCAAAGCATTTTATTCTTATATAAGAAGCAAGTGGGTAACTAGAGAAAGGTTTGATCCACTAAAAGATAATGAAGGAAGGCTGTGTGCCAAACCTGACAGAATGGATGAGACTCTGAATGGTTACTTTGCATCAATGTTCACTGAGGAGAGGAACATGATGAATCTTGAGATTAGAGATAGAAGTTTGATTAGGCTGGATCACGTTGGCATAAGTAGGGAAGATGTGTTGGGTAGGCTAGAGGTTATTAAGGTGGACAAATCCCCAGGACCAGATGGGATCTATCCCAGGTTGCTGAGGGAGGCAAGAGAGGAAATAGCTGGGGCCCTGACAGATATCGTTGTGGCATCCTTAAACACAGGTGAGGTGCCGGAGGACTGGAAGATTGCTCATGTTTTCCCCCTGTACAAGAAGGGAAGTAGGGATATTCCGGGTAACTACAGACCAGTTGAGCCTGACATTGGTGGTGGGGAAGTTGCTGAAGAGGGTACTGAGAGATAGGATCTATTTATATTTGGAAAGGAATAAGCTTGAAGGAGAAAGTGAGGACTGCAGATGCTGGAGATCAGAACTGAAAATGTGTTGCTGGAAAAGCGAACAGGTCAGGCAACATCGAAGGAGCAGGAGAATCGATGTTTCGGGCATGAGCTTGAAGAAGGGCTTGTACCCGAAACGTCAATTCTCCTGCTCCTTGGATGCTGCCTGACCTGCTGCGCTTTTCCAGCAACACATTTTCAGAAAGGAATGAGCTTATCAGTGATGCGCAACATGGTTTTGTGCGGGAGAGATTGTGCCTTACCAACTTGATAAAGTTCTTCGAGGAAGTGACCAAGTTGTTAGAATAAGGAAGGGCTGTTGATGTCATATACATGGGCTTTAGTAAGGTGTTTGGTAAGGTTTCCCATGGTAGACTAACAGAGAAAGTGAAGTCACATGGTATGCAGGGTATCCTAGCTAGGTGGATAAATAACTGGTTAAGCAATAGGAGACGGAGAATAGTAGTTGAAGGAAGTTTCTCGAAATGGAGAAAAGTGACCAGTGGTGTTCCACAGGGGTCAGTGTTGGAGCCACTGTTGTTTGTGATATACATAAATGATCTGGAAGAGGGCACGGTTGGTATGATCAGCAAGTTTGCAGATGACACGAAGATTGGTGGAGTGGCAGAAAGCATATAAGGGACTGTCAGAGAATATAGGAGGATATACATAGACCAGAGAGTTTGGCGGAAAAGTGGCAGATGGCTTTCAATCCAGAAAAATGTGAGGTGATGCATTTAGGCAAGTCTAATTCTAGAATGAATTTTACAATGAATGGAAGAGCCTTGGGAAAAGTTGATGGGCAGAGAGATCTGGGAGTGCAGGTCCACTGTACCCTGAAGATTGCTGCAAATGAGATAGAGTGGTCAAGAAGGCATATAGTATGTTTGCCTTCGTCGGACAGGATATTGAGTATAAGAGCTGGCAAGTCATTTTAAAATTGTACAAGACATTGATTCGGCCGCATTTAGAATACTGTGTACAGTTCTGGGTGCCACATTACCAAAAGGACGTGGACGCTTTGAAGAGGGTGCAGAGAAGGTTTACGAGGATGTTGCCTGGTATGGAAGGTGTTAGCTATGAACAGAGGTTGAGTAAGTTAGTTTAGTTTCACTAAAAAAAAGGAGATTGAGGGGGGACCTAATTGACGTTTTCAAAATCATGAAGGGTATAGACAGGGTGGATAGAGACAAGCTTGTTCCCAGGGTGAAGGATTCAATAACAAGAGATTATGCTTTCAAAATGAGAGGTGGAAAGTTTGAGGGGGATGCACGCGGTACGTACTTCACACAGAGGGTGGTGGGCGTCTGGAACGTGTTGCCAGCAGAGGTGGAAGAAACAGGCACAGTAGATTCATTTAAGATGCGTCTGGACAGATGCATGAATAGGTGGGGAGTAGAGGGATACAGATGCTTAGGAATTGACCGACAGGTTTAGACAGTGCATTTGGATCGGCTCAGCTTGGAGGGCTGAAGGGCTGTAAATTTTCTTTGTTCTCTTTGCTCTTTATAACGTTCTTCACTGTCCAACAATCTTGATGTCATCCACAAACTTATTGACCCTGCTTCCTATATTCTCTTCCAAATTGTTTATATAGGGCAGCACAGTGGCTCAGTGATTAGCACTGCTGTCTCACAGTTTCGGGTTCGGTCTGACCTTGGGCGACTGCGTAGAGTGTGCACCTTCTTCCCGCGTCTGCGTGGCTTTCTTCTGGGTGTTCTAGTTTCTTCTCACAGCCCAAAGATATGCAGGTTAGGTGATTTGGCTGTGCTAAATTGCCCATAGTGCTCAGGAATGTGTAAATTAGGTGCAGAACACAGGAGTAAATAGGAGGATGGGTCACTCTTTGGAGGTCAGTGTGGGCATGTTGGGCCGAAGGGCCTGTTTCTAAACAGTAGGGATTTTATTCTATTCTATAAATGACAAACAAAAGTGAAGGCAGTACTGATCCCCTGTGAAACATCAGTGGTCACAGGCCTCCAGTTCAAAAAAACAACCCTCCACCACCAACACTATCTCTCTCCTGTCATCAAGCCAATCTGTGTCTGGTTGGCAAGCTCATCTTGAATCCCATTTTATTTAACTTTGCTAATTAGTCTACCATGCAGAGCCTTCTTAAAGGCTGTATTAAAGTCCATATAAACAATGTCTACTGCTCTTCTGTTATGATTACTTTCTACAATTTCCCTCACACAAATCCATGCTCACTATCCCAAATCAATCCTTGCCTTTCCAAATGCATGTAAATCCTATCTTTCCGAACCACCTCCAACAGCTTATCCACCACTGATGTCAGGCCCATAGGTCTATCGTTCCCAAGCTTTGTCCTACAGCTTTTCTCAAATAAAGGCACAGCATTAGCCATCCTCCAGTCCTTTTACACCTCACTCGTGGTTTAGATCTTACAGATATTTCTGCTAGGCACCCCTGAATTTCTTCCCTAACTTCCCACAATGTTCTGTGATATACTTGATAAGGTCCCAGAGATTTATCCATCTTTATGTTTCCTAAAACCTCCAACCCTTCCTCTTTTGTAATGAGAATTGTTTTCAACATAGAGAAAGTGAGGACTGCAGATGCCGGAGATCAGAGCTGAAAAATGTGTTGCTGGAAAAGTGCAGCAGGTCAGGCATCATCAAAGGAGCAAGAGAATCAACGTTTCAGGCATAAGCCCTTCTTCAGGAATGAGGAAGCTGTGTGAGGAAGGCTAAGATAAAAGGTAGGGAGGAGGGACTTGGGGGAGGGGCGTTGGGAATGCGATAGGTGGAAGGAGGTTAAGGTGAGGGCGATAGGCTGGAGAGGAGTTGGGGGCGGAGAGGTTGGGAAGAAGATTGCAGGCCAAGAAGGCGGTGCTGAGTCCGAGGGTTGGGACTGTGATAAGGTGGGGGGAGGGGAAATGAGGAAGCTGGAGAAATCTGCATTCATCTCTTGTGGTTGGAGGGTTCCTAGGTGGAAGATGAGGCGCTCTTCCTCCAGCTGTCATGTTGCTATGGTCTGGCGATGGAGGAGGCCAAGGACCTGCATGTCCTTGGTGGAGTGGGAGGGGGAGTTAAGTGTTCTGCCATGGGGCAGTTGGGTTGATTGGTGCAGGTGTCTCAGGGGTGTTCTCTGAAAAGTTCCGCAAGTAGGCGGCCTATCTCCCCAGTGTAGAGGAGGCCATATCGGGTGCAGCGGATGCAGCAAATGAGTGTGTGAAGGTGCAGGTGAATTTGTGACGAATATGGAAGGATCCCTTGGGGCCTTGGAGGGAAGTGAGGGGGAGGTGTGGGCGCAAGTTTAGCATTTCTTGCGGTTGCAGGGGAAGGTGCCGGGAGTGGAGGTTGAGTTGGTGGGGGGTGTGAACGTGACAAGGGATTCGTGGAGGGAGTGGTCTTTTTGGAATGCTGATAGGGGAGGGGAGGGAAATACATCGTTGGTGGTGGGGTCTGTTTGGAGGTGGTGGAAATGATGAAGGATGATATGATGTATCTGGAGGTTGGTGGGGTGGTAGGTGAGGACCAGTAGGGTTTTGTCCTGGTGGCAATTGGAGGAGCAGGGTTCAAGGGCAGAGGAGCGGGAAGTGGAGGAGATGTGATGGAGAGCATCGTCAACCACGTCGGAGGGTAAATTGTGTGGTCTTTGAAGAAGGAGGTCATCTGCGTTGTTCGGTATTGGAATTGATCCTCCTGGGAGCAGATGCGGTGGAGGTGAAGGAATTGGGAATATGGGATAGCACTTTTACAGGGGATAGGGTGGGAGGAGGTGTAATCTAGGTAGCTGTGGGAGTCGGTCGGTTTATAGTAAATGTCCGTGTTGAGTCGGTCGCCCAAGATAGAAATGGAGAGAGAGGTCTAGGAAGGGGACGGAGGAATCTGAGATGGTCCAAGTAAATTTGAGGTTGAGGTGGAAGGTGTTGATAAAGTGTTCAACCTCCTCGTGGGAGCACGAGGCAGCACCGATACAGTCATCGATGTATAGAGACTGGATGTCCATGATGAAGATAAGGCATTGGGGGCTGGGTACGTGAAAATCATGGAGGAGGTGGAGGGTGTGGGTGATGTCCCAAACATAGGTGGGGAGTTCTTGGACTAAGAGGGACAGGACCGTGTCGAGGTATGCAGAGATGGGTTCGATGAGCAGGAGCAGGCTGAGACAATGGGTCGGCCGGGGCAGTCAGGTTTGTGGATTTTGGGCAGGAGGTAGAATCGGGCGCTGCGGGGTTGTGGACTATGAGGTTGGAGGGAGTGGATGGGAGATCCCCTGAGGAGGCGAGGTTACGGATGTCTGGGAGATGATGGTATGGTGGTGGGAGGTGGGGTCATGGTCGAGGGGTCAATAGGAGGAGATGTCCCCGAGCTGGCATTTCGCCTCAGCGGTGTAAAGATCGGTGTGCCAAACCACCACCGCACCTCCATTGTCTGCCGGTTTGATAGTGAGGTTGGGGTTGGAGCGGTGGGAGTGGAGGGCTGCAGGTTGCGAGGGTGAGAGGTTGGAGTGGGTGAGAGGGGTGGTCAGATTGAGGTGGTCAATGTCACGGCGACAGTTGGCTATGAAGAGATCGAGGGTGGGTAAGAGGCCAGCACGGGGTGTCCAGGTGGAGGGGGATGTGTTGGAGGCGGGAGAAGGGGACATCAGAGGGTGGGTGAGAATCCTGGCTAAAGAAATAGGCGCGGAGGCGAAGACGGTGGAAGAATTCTTTGATGTCTCGCCACGTGTTGAACCCGTTAATCCGGGAGTGTAGGGGGATGAAGGTGAGGCCTCTGCTGAGGACTGATCTTTCATCCTCAGAGAGGGGGAGGTCTGGATTGATGGTGAAAATATGGTAGGACTGGGAGCTAGGACCTGGGACCTGGTGTGGGGCTGGAGATGGGAGTGGGGGTGGGGTTAGGCGTGGTGGCAGAGTTAGGCATGTGGGCAGAGTTGGGCGTGGTGGCAGAGTTAGGCATGTGGGCAGAGTTGGGCGTGGGGGCAGAGTTGGGCGTGGGGCAGGGATTGGCGTGGGGGCAGGGATCGGCGTGGGGGCAGGGATCGGCGTGGGGGAGGGGTTAGGCGTTGGGGCGGAGAATGGCGTGGGTACGTGGTTATGCATGGGGGCGGAGATTGGCGTGGGAAGGACATCGGTGTGGGAGTGGAGATTGGTGTGGGGGGAGATGCATGCAGCGTGGTCGTTGTGCAGGTGAGTGACGCCACTGGGGGCAGAAATAGATGCAGCGACAGCAACTCCAGGGGCGGAAGTGGCTGTGGCGACGACAAAAACTGTGTAGTCCCCGGTGGCCGTGGACCCCGCGGAGGCCGCGAATCTGTCGGCGATGGTCTTCCTGGCGATCATGGAGGTGGTTTTCTGGGTGGCGATCGTGGAGGCTGCAAGGTCGGTGGGGGCAGAAGTGACGTCATGGTTTGCACCGGCAGTTACTGCAGCAGCCGCCTGGGTAATGGCGCGCGAGCGGTTCCGGAGGCCGATGGAAGATACTCGAACAGTTGAGGAATCCGGAGGGTTGGGGTAAGTACACGAAAGGTTTTGGTACTTACTGTCTTTAATTTCCGATATAGCTAGGAAGAACTGTTTGTTTAGTGTATGGATTCTTCTGTGGATGAAGAACAGTAGAGGTCCTTTGCAGGTCTGTGAGAGTATTGTCCTGAGCTGGGGTAGGGCTGACTGCAGGGAATGTAGGTAGTGGCGCATGGCTGCAAGCATGGAGCGGAGGATCCGGAGGGAGGTCTGTTGCTGGAGGCTTCGGATTTGTTATAGGTACTGGTTGTCCTGGTTGGGTCCAAATTTTGTTGGTCTGAACGTAGTCCGGAGTCTGTGCGGGGTCAGTCGGTTCCATAGACAGGTGCTGAGGAAGGAGATGTGGCTGTGGGTAGCAAATCTGTTTGAGGACACATCAATATTTATTTCCTAGAGTTCTCTATCTTCCATTTCTTTCTTTGCAGTAAAAACTGATGTGAGTTATACATTTAGTATCTCTCCCATAGAACATAGAACATAGAGCAGTCTAGCACAGAACAGGCCCTTCAGCCCACGACGTTGTGCCGACCATTGATCCTCATGTGAGGTAAACCTAATGTACAAACCCTCAAATTTCTGTGACCATATGCATGTCCAGCAGTCTCTTAAATGTCCCCAATGACCTTGCTTCCACAACTGCTGCTGGCAACGCATTCCACGCTCTCACAACTCTCTGCGTAAAGAACCCTCCTCTGACATCCCCTCTATACTTTCCACTAAACAGCTTAAAACCATGACCCCTCGTGTTATCAATTTCTGCCCTGGGAAAAAATCTCTGGCTATCGATTCTATCTGTGCCTCTCATTATTTTGTACACCTCAATTAGGTCCTCTCTCTTCCTTCTTTTTTCCAATGAAAAAAGTCCAAGCTCAGTCAACCTCCCTTTATAAGATAAGCCCTCCATTCCAGGCAGCATCTTGTTAAAGCATTGACATCTTTCCTATAATAGGGCGACCAGAACTGGACACAGCATTCCAAGTACGGTCTAACCAAAGTTTTATAGAGCTGCAACAAGATCTCACAGTTCTTAAACTCAATCCCCCTGTTAATGAAAGCCAAAACACTATATGCTTTCTTAACAACTCTGTCCACTTGGGTGGCAATTTTAAGGGATCTATGTACCTGCACACCAAGATCCCTCTGTCCCTCCACACTGCTAAGAATCCTGCCTTTAATCCTGTACTCAACTTTCAAGTTTGACCTTACAAAATGCATCACTTCGCATTTAGTAAGATTGAACTCCATCTGCCACCTCTCAGCCCATCTCTGCATCCTGTCAATGTCACGCTGCAGCCTACAATAGTCCTCTATACTGTCAACGACAGCTCCAAAATTTGTGTCGTCTGCAAACTTGCTAACCCATCCTTCAATCTCCTCATCCAAGTCATTAATAAAAATTACAAAGAGCAGAGGCCCAAGAACAGAGCCCTGTGGAACACCACTCACAACTGACTTCCAGGCAGAATACTTTCCTTCCACCACCACTCGCTGTCTTGTTGACCAGCCAATTCTGTATCCAGACAGCTAAATTTCCCTGTATCCCATTCCTCCTGACCTTTTGAACGAGCCTACCATGGGGAACCTTATCAAATGCCTTGTTGAAGTCCATATACACCACATCCACCGCTTGACCCTCATCAACATTTCTAGTAACATCCTCAAAGAACTCAATAAAATTTGTGAGGCATGACCTGCCCCTCACAAAGCCATGTTGACTGCTTTAATCAAGCCATGCTCTTCCAGATGGTCATAAATCCTATCCCTCAGAATCCTTTCTAACACCTTGCAAACGACAGATGTGAGACTGACTGGTTTGTAATTGCTGGGGATTTCCCTATTTGCTTTCTTGAAGAGAGGAATTACATTTGCCTCCCTCCAGTTCTCAACTTCCCAAAGCAGCCGAGGACAAATCTGGTCTGGCACTGGTGACTGGTCAATCTTAATGTTTGTCAAAATTTTCAACACATCAGCTTCCTCAATCTCTCTCTGTTCCAGCATGCTCACCTGCTCCTCAATGGTTTCATTCACTATAAGATCCTTTTCTTTAGTAAAGACAGAAGCAAAAAACTCATTTGGGGCTTCCCCTACATCCTCAGACTCTATACACAAGTTCCCTCTGCTACTCCTGATCGGCCCTACTCTTTCTTTGATCATTCTCTTATTCCTCACATCCGTGTAAAATGCCTTTGGATTCTCCCTAATCCTTCCTGCCAAGCCTTTTTCGTGCACCCTCTTGTCTCTCCTCAGACCATTTTTGAGCTCTTTCCTTGCCTGCCTGTAATCCTCTCGAGCTGAGCAAGTCCGTTGATTCCTCCACCTTATGTAAGCTACCTTCTTTCTTTTGATGAGAAGCTCCTCTGCTCTCGTCATCCAAGGTTCCTTTATCTTACCCCTTCTTGCCATCTACTGAGGCTCAAAACATAGACAACCTAATTGATCTCTAAGGGGCCTATTCTCTCTCTAGTTGCTCTTTTGCTCTTAATGTACTTGTAGAATCTCTTTGGATTATCCTTAACCTTAAGACTACCTCATATCCTCGCTTTGCCTTCCTGATTTCCCCCTAAAGAATGTTCCTACTCTGTTTACACTTTGGGACTAACTATTATAATTCTAATTGTTTTAAAATACTTATGAAAGGATAACACATTTAACAAATTCCTCACTATCCAAGCCTTTAGCACTATGGTAGTCCCAGTCAATGTTTTACAACCTTATTATTCTTACATATACCTGAGATCTCTGGACATATTTGCTCCTCAATTTCCCTTTATTGTGTGCCATATAATATAATCCCATCAAGCCGATCATCCCTTTCGTATTTCTAATTTTTACCCATATAGTTTCAATGGATGATTCCCTCAGAAGTATTCTCTCTAATTACAGCAGTAATGTTTTCCTTAATCTTATTATCTTAGATATTACCTGAATTTATACTATTCACTGGATTCTCCATTACTTCTGGAAGGATTTTTAATAATTTCCCCCATGAAGACAGACAAAAGCTATTTGTTTAGTCTGCCTGCCATTTCCCTATTGCCTGTTATAAATTCTACTGACTCTATTTTTATTGGATTCAAATTTTTAAATGAAGCTTCTCCTTTTTACATACCTATAGAAGCCTTCACAGACCAATTTTATGTTTATTGCTAGCTTATTCGTATATACTTTTTCTCATAATCTTTTTGCCCTCGTCCTTCTTTGCAGAATTCTGAAGGGCTACTAAATCTTAGACATTTTCTTTCAATTTTACAGACTGCTTCCTTTGATTCAATACAATAATTGATTTCTCTTGTCAGCCACAGTTGGAGAACATCAAGAATGCTGGATTGTGTTAGTAGATAATGTGAAATAAAAATGTTCTTTAGTGTCTATCAGTTGCCTCTTAAGTAATATTTGATCTATCTGGACTTCAATTTGTTACAGTGGAGGCTGTGAAACATGAAGTTTAGTCCCTCAGTTCATGTCTGTCAGTCACTGGGAAATTCACCTATTTGTCCATTTATTGGTCTCTGTACAGTTCAGCATAGCCTTACAAGCGTTAAGATACAGTTCAGCACCTGAAATATGAATGTTCCAGAGCCCAATTTCTCCCATTGATATCTTTATTCTAGCTTGAGTGATTTTTTTTTAATACTAGAACTTATAGATATTTAAATCAGCAGAGGCTGAAAGGTCTGGTCTCAAATTAATTTTGAAAGTTTATTCGTTGGTTAAAGACTGTCATGAAAGCCCCTTGTGAAATTAGTTTTGAGGCTTGTTCCAGGTAGATAGCATTTTATAGCATAATGGTACTGCTCATTAGGAATATTCAGAAGAGAGATTCAGTGCAAGTACATCCAAATGTGATATTGTAAACTGTCTTTCCACATTCAAATTGAAATGTACGAGAAAAGAAAAATGCCTCTGTACCTGAAAATGAATTACTGGAGCTTTTCCAACAAGGTAACATTGATTTAAATACATGAAATTTTTGTGTCCAGATAGGATACAAATATTGTTTAATTCAAAAGGGTGCATTCACCTCTTCACCCTCCCCCTCCCCCAACCTCAACCAGCTTAACAGCTGAAGCCCTTCCCACTCCACAACTGTTGTAACTCCCAAATTTGCACTACGGGTTACCTGACATCTGAGGCACTAAAATGTCATTACACTGGAAAAATGTTTGGGAAACGTTGAGTTATATAAATGATTTGAAGTGGAGAAGGGCTTCCATATATGGTGACAAGATGGACAACCAATATTTCAGGCCTCCATCTAAGAAAAGTTAATATTTGAGCTTCTCTCAATCTCCTACCCAAACCGCATAGTAAGTGATTGTGGTCAGCAAGCTGGAGTGGGATATTGGAAGAGACAAAGCCGTACTTAGGGATCTGAAGGAGAAGCCTTTGATCGTCAGTGAAAGTGTTTGGTCAGAAGAACCTTGAGTGGACCCAACAATCCTGTACTGGAAGCCTTTGGGTGGATGTCCTGCTCACTTTTTCAGAATGGGCACGTTAAGGGTGCAACCCACAAAAGGTTTGATGCAAGTTCAGAAAAATGGATCATTTAAATATCCAGTGCAAACTGCAGAGGAAGTTCATAACGTTTCTTTGGAACTTACTTTTTTTAAACCTAACAACAGAGGAAAAAGATTTCATTTGCCTTTATTAACCAAGCTGTATCTCTTAAAAGTGACCACTTCTTTGGTTAACAGCAATGAAAACCTGTAATAATAATCCTTTAACACTTCTGAAGGAACTAACTATTAGAAGTGTCTGAACAATTAACTTTTTAACTGCAGTATATGCATTTGTCTGACTACGAATGTCAACAGAGAAGGTAAGAGCTTGATAATAAAGCCCTGCAAGTGTTGTTAGTGCAGAAGTTGAACACTCAAATTATTTGTAGTGGGGCAAGGGACAAACAAGTAGAGTGTATGAAAATATTGACAGAAAAGGTCAGCTGTGTCTTCAAGTAGTCTGGAAGAATGAGGATGAACATGAAAGGAAACGATGAACATCACATGCCAGCAGAATTGGGAATTTTCTGGGCTAATATATTTTATGTTTCTATAAAGATTAAAAAGTCAGCACCGGATATATTTAAATGTCAAGGAAAACATGAATTACCAAAGCTTTTCACAAAACAAAACACCTGCACTGATCATGAGAATTGTTAATATCGTGTAACAAGTAAGTATGTAAAGTGAAAAATGGCAAATTTACCCAAATGGCAAGTTATAATATGGTTGGATGTTATGGTTCCCACGTGGGATGTCTTTGGTGATTGGCCAGCCCAATAACTTCCCACCAAATTCTAACATGACAATCATAACATGGGAAATGTTGGATGCCAGAATCAGCAGCTTGGCTCCGATTCCCCATCCTATCCTAAATGCCCAGTGGTACAGGGCCCTGGTGAGACCGCATCTGGAACATTGTGTGCAGTTCTGGTCTCCAAATTTGAGGAAAGACATTCTGGCTATTGAGGGAGTGCAACATAGGTTCACGAGGTCAATTCCTGGAATGGCAGGACTATCTCATCTATCTCATGTTGAAAGACTGGAGCGACTGGGCTTGTATACCCTTGAGTTTAGAAGACTGAGAGGGGATCTGATTGAGACATATAAGATTATTAAAGGATTGGACACTGTGGAGGCAGGAAACATGTTTCCGCTGATAGGTGAGTCCCGAACCAGAGGACACAGCTTAAAAATAAGGGGTAGGCCATTTAGGACAGAGATGAGGAGAAACGTCTTCACCCAGAGAGTGGTGGGTGTGTGGAATGATCTGCCCAAGAAGGCAGTGGAGGCCCAGTCTCTGGATTCATTTGAGAAAGGGTTGCTTAGAGCTCTCAAGGATAGTGGAACTAAGGGTTATGGAGATAAGGCAGGAACAGGATACTGATTGAGGATGATCAGCAATTATCATAATGAATGGTGGTGCAGGCTAGAAGGGCAGAATGGCCAATTCCTGCACCTATCGTCTATTGTCAATTGTCTATTCCCCCTTTGAGTTTGGGGACCCTCCCAAAAGGGGCATCAATCTGAGCACATCAGACCCTCTTGAACATGTTAATGATGTGTGGAAGCCTTGTTGAAAGACAATTGATGTGACATTGATTTTCCATCCAGAGGGATTTCAGTTGGGATTGCGATAAGTAGTACACCCCTCTGAAATGTATCTTGGCAAATAACAATGATGAGATTGCCAAATATCATTTTTTTTTAAAAAATGCTGTGTCAGATAGGACACATCTGAAACAGGGGGCCCAAAGTTGGCACAGAACTGAACTGGTGATCAGCAAAAATATTTAGATGTAGATTTACATTCTGTTGTCACAAGTACCCGATAGAAGAATACAGGAGTACAGTGAAAAGTGTACAAAGACACCATTGTCTGGCCCCAGCTTAGAATATAAAAGATAGTATTAAAAGCAGACGCAGAAATAAAAGAAATAGCCAAATGAAAAAGAGACATGTGGATATGTCCTCTGAGTCTTCACTGCCAGAAAAACAAAGCCTCTAAGTCCTTCACTCAGTCCATGAACACTCAGGTGCCCCAAGTGCCGACATGCCTTCACCATCAACAACTGGGCCCAGCCATGTCCTGAAGCCATGCTGCTGCTGGAATAGTGTGGCCATTCTTCAGTGCAATCTTGCCTCTACCAACACTGCTTGAGTCTGCTGAAGCTGCTAGGTAACAACCGGAGCTCAAACTCAATGCTGGGCTCGCCATATCAAAGCAGCTACTGCCTTGTTCTGGATAACGTTGCTCTCATTAACGTCTCCTGGAAAGGAACCACGCCTACCACTGCTGATACTCCGGGAAGGAAACACAACTACCACGGCTGACACAGCAGGAAGGAACTACTCCTACCAATGCTGATACTCCGGGAAGGAAATATGCTTACCACTGCAGATACACTAGGAAGGGACTGCAACTCCCACAGCTTACACTCTGGGAAGGAATCACGCCTACCACTGCTGATACTCTGGGAAAGAACTACTCCTACCACTGCAGATACTCCAGGAAGGAACGACTCATACCACGGGGCTGATACTCTGGGAAGGAATTACTCCTACCACTGCAGGTACTCTGGGAAATAACAACCTCCTATCACTGCTGATATTCCAGGAAGAAACCACACATCCCACAGCTGATACACCAGAAAGGAACTACTCCTACCACTGCTGATACTCCAGGAAGAAACTAAACCTACCACTGCAAATACTCTTGGAAGGAATCACGCCTACCACTGCTGATACTCCGGGAGGCAACCACGCCGACCACTGCTGATACTCCAGGAAGGGACTAATCCTACCACTGCAGATACTCTGGGAAGGAACCATACCTACCACTGCTGATACTCCGGGAAGGAGCTACTCCAAAAACTGCTGATATTCCGGGAAGGAATCACGCCTACCACTGCTGATACTCTGGGAAGGAATTACTCCTACCATGGCTAATACTCCAGGAAGTAACTACTCCTACCACTGCTGATACTCCGGGAAGGGACCACGCCTACCTCTGTTGATACTCCGGGAAGGAACTACACCTACCACGGCTGATACTCCGGGAAGGAACTACTCCTACCACTGCTAATACTCTGGGAAGTAACCACTCCTACCACTGCTGATATTCCTCGAAGGAACTACTCCTACCATTGCTGATACTCCAGGAAGGAACAACTCCTACCATTGCTAATACTCTGGGAAGTAACCACACCTACCACTGCTAATACTCTGGGAAGGAACTACTCCTACCACCACTGATACTCCAGGAAGGAATCACACGTACCACTGCTGAAAATCCAGGAAGGAACTTCTCCTCCCACTGCTGATAAATAGGGAAGGAACTACTCCCACCATGGCTGTTACTTCAGCAAGGAACCAGCCTCCCACTGCCGATACCACTTGAAGGAACTACTCCTACCACAACCGATACTCCGGGAAGCAAGTACTCCTACCATGGCTGATACTCTAGGAAGGAACCACACCTACCACTGCTGATTCTCCAGGAAGGAACTACTCCTACCACTGCTGATTCTCCAGGAAGGAACTACTCCTACCACTGCTGATACTCTGGGAAGGAACAACTCCTACCACTGCTGATACTCCGGGTCAGGGGAATTGGCCATGCTAAATTGCCCGTAGTGTTTGGTAAGGGGTAAATGTAAGGGTATGGGTGGGTTGCGCTTCGGCGGGTCGGTGTGGACTTGTTGGGCTGAAGGGCCTGTTTCCACACTGTAAGTAATCTAATCTGTTGATACTCCAGGAAGGAACAACTCCTACCACTGCTAATACTCTGGGAAGGAACTACTCCTACCACCGCTGATACTTCAGGAAGGAACCACACCTACCACTGCTGAAAATCCAGGAAGGAACTTCTCCTCCCACTGCTGATACACAGGGAAGGAACTACTCCCACCATGGCTGTTACTTCAGCAAGGAACCAGCCTACCACTGCCGATACCACTTGAAGGAACTACTCCTACCACGACCGATACTCCGGGAAGAAAGTACTCCTACCACGGCTGATACTCTAGGAAGTAACTACTCCTACCACGGCTGATAATCAAGGAGGTAACTAGTCCTACCACAGCTGATACTCAAGGAAGTAACTACTCCAACCACAGCTGATACTCCAGGAAGGAACAACTCCTACCACTGCTAATACTCCAGGAAGGAACCACACGTACGTACCTCTGTTGATACTCCGGGAAGGAACCACTCCTACCACTGCTGATATTCCTCAAAGGAACTAGTCCTACCACTGCTGATACTCCAGGAAGGAACAACTCCTACCACTGCTGATACTCCGGGAAAAAAACGAAACATACCAATGGTAATACTCTGGGAAGTAACCACACCTACCACTGCTAATACTCCGGGAAGTAACCACGCCTACCTCTGTTGATACTCCTGGAAGTAACTACTCCTACCATGGCTGATACTCTGGGAAGTAACTACTCCTTCCACTGCTGATACTCCAGGAAGTAACTACTCCTAACACGGCTGATACTCTGGAAGGTAACTACTCCTACCACTGCTGATACTCCAGTAAGTAACTATTTCTACCACTGCTAATACTCCAGGAAGGAACCACACGTACGTACCTCTGTTGATACTCCGGGAAGGAACCACTCCTACCACTGCTGATATTCCTCAAAGGAACTAGTCCTACCACTGCTGATACTCCAGGAAGGAACAACTCCTACCACTGCTGTTACTCCGGGAAAGAAACGAAACATACCACTGGTAATACTCTGGGAAGTAATCACACCTACCACTGCTAATACTCCAGGAAGTAACCACGCCTACCTCTGTTGATACTCCAGAAAGGAACTACTCCTACCACTGCTGATACTGCAGGAAGTAACTATCCCTACCACTGCTTATACTCCAGGAAGTAACTACTCCTACCATGGCTGATACTTCAGGAAATAACTTCTCCTACCACTGCTGATACTCCAGGAAGGAACAACTCCTACCACTGCTAATACTCCAGGAAGTAACTACTCCAAAAACTGCTGATACTCCAGGAAGTAACTACTCCAAAAACTGCTGATACTCCAGGAAGTAACTATTCCTTCCACTGCTAATATTCAAGGAAGGAACCATACGTACCTCTGTTGATACTCCGGGAAGGAACTACTCCTACCACTGTCGATATTCCTCAAAGGAACTACTCCTACCACTGCTAATACTCCAGGAAGGAACAACTCCTACCACTGCTGATACTCCGGGAAGTAACCACGCCTACCTCTGTTGATACCAGGAAGTAACTACTCCTACCACAGTTGATACTCCAGGAAGTAACTACTCCTACCACTGCTGATACTCCAGAAAGGAACTACTCCTACCACTGCTGATACTGCAGGAAGTAACTATCCCTACCACTGCTTATACTCCAGGAAGTAACTACTCCTACCATGGCTGATACTTCAGGAAATAACTTCTCCTACCACTGCTGATATTCCGGCAAGTAACTTCTCCTACCAGGGCTGATACTCAAGGAAGTAACTACTCCTACCAGAGCTAATACTCCAGGAAGTAACTACTCCTAGCACTGCTGATACTCCAGGAGGGAATTAATCCTACTACTGCTCATCATCCAGGAAGGAACTACTCCTACCATGGCTGATACTCTGGGAAGGAACAACTCCTACCACTGCTGATACTCCGGGAAGGAACAACACCTACCACTACTGATACTGCAGGAAGAAACTACTCCTACCACTGCTGATACTCCGGGAAGGAACTATTCCTACCACTGTTGATACTGTGTGAAGGAACTATTCCTACCACGGCTGATACCCCAGGAAGGAACTATTCCTACCACTGCTGATTCTCCAGGAAGGAACTACTCCTACCATGGCTGATACACCAGGAAGGAATCACGCCTACCACTGCTGATACTCTGGGAAGGAACAACTCCTACCACTGCTGATACTGCGTGCAGGAACTATTCTTACCACGGCTGATACTCCAGGATGGAACTACTCCTACTACTGCTGATACTCCGGAAAGGAACTATTCCTACCACTGCTGATACTGCATGAAGGAACTATTCCTACCACGGCTGATACGCCAGGAAGGAATCACGCCTACCACTGCTGATACTCCGGGAAGGAATCACGCCTACCACTGCTGATACTCTGGGAAGGAACTACTCCCACCACTTCTAATATTCCAGGAATAAACTGACCCCACCTCTGTTGATAGTCAGGAATGGACCTGCTCCTACCACTGCTGATACTCCAGGACAGACCCACGCCTATCGCTGCTGATACGTCTGGAAGGGGATTGATGCAACTAGAAAAGGGGAATAACGAAAAGAAGAACTAGCCAAAGCAAAATCAGAAGAGAGAAAAAAACAAAGGCAGACAGAAGCTGTTACTCCATTGTCATCATATTGTGGTGATCCAGCAGTGTACAGGCTCTCCGTACTTCCAAGGGGATTCAATGTTGTTCTGCTTTCTTCACATCCTGCAGCCTCAGCTAAGAGTTGGGTACTGTATAAAGGGAATACTGCACATTGACAAATGACAGCAGCCAGCAGAAGTGCTGGAGAGCCAGCTAGAACCTTCTCCTCCCATATCCTTATTTACATTTTAACAAATGTTGGACCACACCCAAACTAGCAACACCTGAATGTACCTTCTCAAAAGCTTTCAATTACCCTAAGTAGACTTCAAATTGACTTTTTATTCTCCTTTCGCGTAGGCAAGAGGTCTTACAGCAATTTGAGGAAGTTGCTATGCATGCTGGAATACCTCTGTACAATGTGGGCCTCCCTCAAAATATTTTCTGGTAAATAGCACCTTAGGTTTCCAAGATGTGCTGGTAACATGAAGCAGGACTTGCAGCACCTGAATAGATGGAAACAGATCTTATATTTCAGGTTAATTATCCTTCATAATGGAAGGTGTTGGCCAATGACTTCATCCTCATCTTTTGACCTCAAAGTTGTCCAATAGTTCAGCTTCTCATTCCATGATGAAAGATCACTGATGTAAAATGTTAATTCAACTTGTCTCTCCACAGATGATGTCTGATTGGCTGAGTATTTTCTATTTTTTACAGTTTTCCAGCAGACACAGTATTCATATGTAGACTCATATTTCCTTAATTATTAAATTCTTTTGTTTTATTGTTTATGAATAATTGCCTGTAACTATGTTACGAATTATGATGTCTTGTTTTATTTGTCATGTCATCACAATTCAGCACCTGCTGTCATGACGACTTTTCAGTAACTCAATGATCCATCTATCTATCTGACTATTTATTCTGCTACCATTTTATCTAATGCTTTTCTTACTGCTTATTCAATAGTTTGTCAATATAGGAATGTTCTACAGGAACACTGCTCATTTGTTTTTCTCACAAAAGTAAACATTTCTATTCAACACACATAAGGAGTCAACTGGCAAGTACATCCAATGGCATTCTTCCCACTGCTTTTCACACCTGACTTCACTCCATCAGCGCTCAAGCATTTTTTTAAACTAATAAACAATTTCCTGTTTACATTTTAGCTTTTTTCAGTTAGTAAGATGAACCGTTTTTGTGCATTCTAATTGCAAGCAAATACCGAAAAAAAAAGCATTTGCATTAACACTACAGCTGGTTGTTTTCTGACATTCCCACAACAACAGCTATTTGTTTTTTTTTATGTTGTTCCCTTGACAACTCAACAGTAGCTAGGTGGCTATTGGCAGTCACTGAAAACAGTATTAGGATTGGCTAGAAGCTGCTCTGATAGCAAAAGGTTAGGAAAACATATGCAAACGTTCGCAAATGTTTAACCCAGTTAATAATCTGAAAACAGCAAAAATAAAGATTACTAATATGACACTATTAAATATTGCAATAGTCCAAGTATCAACGGGTGCATACTGAGTGCAATGCATGTAGAAAAATGTCCCAAGGCACTTCATAAAGGAATAATTGTACAGATATGGATGCCAAGCTTAAGCAATGCTTAATAGGAGTGATAATCAAAAGCTTAGGCAAAGAGATTTGTTTGAAGGAGTGTTAAAAGAGGTGAAGAGATGCAGGGATTTAAGGAGGAAATACCAGAAAGTAGGGTCTTGATACCTGCGGGCTCGATGTCTGTGTGAAGGGAGAGTTAGGGTACAAGAGATCTCCCAATGGTCATGGAACGTAAGGCGTTATGTGGGAAATTGGTTGAGCCGTAGGGGACGGAGAGTGGGGATAATAGCTCTGTACTAAAATTGGCTGGAAGGACAGTACTTAAAGCAGCCCTTGATTACAGATTGTGAGTTGGATGTCAATTAAATGGCAAAAGCAAATGGGAGTGGGTATGCATCATCTTCCTGATGCTGAGAAGTTTTAATTGGTGGAGGGGAAGGAGGGAATGATCCCCTTCCCCAGGCTAATATTGGCCTTTAAGTGACCAACTAAGGCCAATTGTTCCTGCCATGGCTTGCACCTTCCCAGTGGCAGGCGGCGGGATCCTTCAAAATGTGGGTGACCAGCCACAGTAGAAGAAGCTTGTGGGCTCTTTATGGGTTTTTTTAAAAGAATTTGGTGAGGGTTTCCTGATCATAACTCTATGGTTCATATAGTGCCCTTCTGGCAACAAAAGGCAAAACAATGAAGACACAAATCCCTTACCCCCATCCTTATCAACACCTCTATCTGCAGCCCCTTGCTCAGGCTTGTCTACCCAGCAACCAGGTTAACTTATCTTCATTTGAGAGCTGTATCCATGTTGCTTCTTCTTGCAGAGTCTAGGAAAGCTGGCATCCCCTGGGATCTCATCCCTTAATGGGACAGGAGTCCCATGATAGCTACATAGACTAGTCAGGGTACTCAGAAATGGCTATGGTGAAATTGCTCCAGATCTCTGACTTGCTGTCAGGGCCACTTTCATCCCAAGAAAAGTTAACTCAACATGCTTAGTGATCTCCTGCAAGGCTCTGTATTACAATTTCATCATGGTTATTAACGGTGATAGACCACACATTCACATTTGCTAATGACACAAAAAATAGGTGCAATTTAAGCAGTGTAGCTGAAAGCAAAAAGCTAAATAAATGGGTAAAACTGTAGAATAAATTGTGATAAAAATGAATTTCTGTGTAGACCAATGTGCAGTTATACAGTTTGGACCTAACAACAAGGATGAAACAGAGCCTTTTTTAAATGGTGAAAAGCCAAAAAGAGTGGAGAGCCAAAGAGAGTTGGGAGTCTGGATGTACAGATGATGTCCTAGACCTGTACAGAAAACAATCAAAAAGGCTAATAGAATGCCTTCCTTTTTATCTGTACTGCTAAAAGAAAAGGGGGCAGAAATCATACTTCAGTTATGTAAAGCTCTACTTCATAGAAAATCCTACAGTGTGGAAGCAGGCCATTTGACCGATACCAACCTTCCAAAGAGCATCCCACCCAGACTGAATCCCCCAGTCCTTGCAATGTTGCATTTCCCACAGCCAGTCCGCCAAACATGGACATCCCCGGACACTAACCTGCATATGTTTGACTGTGGGAGAAAATTGGAGCACTGAGAGAAAGCCCACACAGTGGGGAGAATGTGCAAACTCTACACAGAAAATCACTTGAAAGGAAGAATTGAACCTCGGTCCCTGGTGCTGTGAGGTAGCATGCTAACCATTGAGCCACTGTGTTGCCCTCTTAAAACATACTTAGAGCAGTGTCAGCATTTCTGGGTGCCACACTTTAGAAAGGATCTTAGTTTTAGAAGGAGTGCAGTGTAAGTTTATCACAGTGATGTTTAAATTCAAAGAGTTAACTTAACAGGAGTGATTTATGCAAACTAGGATTGTATTCCTTTGAACTTAAAATGTTGAGGGGTGATGTAATTGAAGTTTGCAAAATATGAAGTGGAATAAGTAAGATATACAATTATTTGTGCTAGTTGGAAAGTTAAACACCAGGAATAATAGTCTAAATATTACAGCCAGGCCTTCAAGAGTAAATTTAGAATGGTAGAAGTTTGGAACCCTCTTCCAAAAAGGCAATTGATACTGGATCAATTCTAAACTTTCAATCTAAGATTCATAGATTTACTTGAGAACATTAATGGATATGAAGCAGAGATGGGTAAATGGATTTCAGTCACAAATCAGCCTTCATATCATAGAACATAACAGAGCAGTACAGGCCATTTGGCCCTCGATATTTCACCGATCTGTCAAACCAATCTTAATCCCATCTAACTTACCCTATTCCAATCTCGCCCATATGTCTATCCACTGCCAATTTAAATGCCTTTAAAGTTGGTGAGTTGACTACTGTTGTAGACAGTGCGTTCCATGCCCCTACTACTCTCCGAGTAAAGAAACTACCTCTGACATCTCAATTTAAAGTTATGTCCCCTTGTGCTAGCCATCACCATCTGAGGAAAAAGGCTCTCACTGTGCACCCTATCTAACCCTCTGATTATCTTATATGTTTCGTTGAATGGCAGAATGGTCTTAAACTACTAAATGGCCTATTTCAATCTCTCATTTGCCAAAAGGATCATCAGAATTCCAATTCCGATCACCATATCCAGTTTCTAACAAACTCACAATTGAAGCTATTTTTTGGTAAATATAAAGAATCCAGAAGAATTTGATCCTATTTGAAAGCAGCATCCACATCAATCTTGATCTTTGTTATTCTGGTGTATGATGTGGGAGATCAGCACTAAGCTGCATTGAGAGCACTTTGGTTCACTTTAAACAGGAAAGTAGGTTTAGATTCTGTTTTCTCACCCTTGAACTTGAGTTTGATCCTGTCTGGACTGATGGGTCAACAAATTATTCTGTCTGTTGGCTGCAAGAGTCCAAGTATAATGGGTTTGCCCTGATCATAAATCAACTTATCATTCAATAAAAAGTGCAGTAAATCATTAGTCTCACCAAGAATGGCTGTTTTGGGCAATAGAACATAAAATAATACAGGCATAGAAGGAATTTGCATTTTGAACTTGCATTAAGGCAAAATTACAAAGGCAGCACTGAGAGACTATTTATATTGTGTATACATCTGACCTACATGCATTTAGTATTGATAATAAAGAAAGAGTTTGATTTCAACCACAGATATCTCTCAGTTTGTTAAGGACAAAAGAAAGAATTAAGCACATCAAAGTCAGCATGTCTGCAACAGAATGTTCAACAGGACAGACCAACAGTTAACTGTTGTTACAAATGTCACATGTTTGCACTTGATATTCTCTCTGGAAAATTTGTGATAGATGGAGCCAGAAGCAGACATCTTGATGCCAGACAATACCCTATGCTGCCCGTCAGACGGGGGTCCATTTTGGAAGTGGGTCCCGGTTAAATTGAAAATTTAGACTTTTTTGCCTTTTAAAAGCAGCCTGCACTGTTTAAAGGGGAAGTGCACTCTGGCTTCAGACTGCAGGGAGCATTTGAGGAGTTTGAAATAGCTGAAGGAGCTCTAGCTTGAGTTCCTCATGCTGCTTTGAAGAATCTCATCCAAGTGATGGGTGGAGGGGAAAAGGCAATCAGGGATGACAGCTCTCAATGAAAACCTGTCAAATGTGAAAATAGATGGCTGGGGAGTTTGGTGCCAGAAAATCATTTGCCAGAATATGTCTACGCCTCTGAAAACTGTGTAGCCCACCTCACCAGAATCCTACCTCTCAGCTTAACCAATTGCTACTGGCACCAGCAGTCTCACTATTCACAATGTTACACCCTCTCCCCCAGCCCACTTCACTCTCCCAC
Organism: Hemiscyllium ocellatum; assembly: GCF_020745735.1. Classification (NCBI taxonomy): domain Eukaryota; kingdom Metazoa; phylum Chordata; class Chondrichthyes; order Orectolobiformes; family Hemiscylliidae; genus Hemiscyllium; species Hemiscyllium ocellatum. The sequence continues at coordinate 48,713,243 of NC_083412.1, forward strand.
AATTACTCCAACACACTTGACTTCACCTCAGTTTTTCCTCCTTCCATAGTCTGCAGCCCCTGTCCTCATCATCCTGCAGCCCTTGCTGTCCCCTAGCCCTCACATTTTGCAGAACATCCGCATGATTCGACCACAAAAGGCACACACTCAACACAGATCACCAGACTGTCACCAACACACTCTTCTTCCCTGCAGGAGAATACTGCAGGGAACCTAAGACAACAAGCAAATTTAAAATTACTGTCAGCCAAATTAGGGCAGGATAAGAATTCACATTCCATTTAAATCTCTGCCTTGCTTCTATCAGGTGGAAGGAGTTAAAATTTACCCAGCATAGTTTGATTTGTATCCATTTCTTTAGAAGTATAATCATTTTTCCAACGAGCAAGAGTCGGTAGCCATTTAGTCTAGCTTCAGCACTGATGTAGATTTCTGTGGGAGTCCAAAATACAGGGTTGTTAAAGGCAGATGTTGTTGGAAGCAAGAGGCAGATTTCAGCTGACAAACTTGGCAGGACTATTTGTTTATTTATAATACATCTGATTGGCAGAACTACTCTTTCTGCTAGCAGTTTGTTTTTTAAGAAGTGAGCTATTTTCATGAAGACACCTCAATCATCCATGACAGTGCTGATATCAGGGAGGAAGGATCCATTGTAACTCGACAAGCTAATGTCAAATCAACTCGCTGAATATGGGAAAGGGGCCAACAGGTCTGCTGCAAATGCCAACATCTAACCCAAGTACAGAATTGTTATCTAAGGCACATTTTATCAATGACTTTCCATTAAATGTTTTTGTTAAAAGTAGCTAGAATATGTAATCTCTAATTCCCTTACAAATCTTCAGCTTTACTTTTCTCACAATCAAAGGCAATGAGATGCTAAGGACTACTATCACCCAGTCCCATTCGTAAAAGACACACTAATGACAGATAGTCTAGCAAATACAGAGACGTGTGATAAATCGAGTGGCACAAGGTTAATATAGAGAGTGAATTTAAAACGTTTTTGCAACCTTTCTGCATCCAAACAAACATACTGCCACCTGCAGGAATATATATTAATTACATGTGATGACTTCAAATAGGATAGCTATATGGAAATAATGCTAAAAATGTTGTACTGCCATCTGGTGTGAAATAATTCCAACAACAATACCTAAACATCCCAAGTAGTGAATCGATATAGCCTATAGGTTTGATGGGCTAAACGATATGTTGATTAATGACAAAGAACTGCTTATGTTATATGGGGAAAATTAGCAGGGTTACTAATTTATACTGAACAAGCCAAATTCCATTTTAATCAATGAGATTTGGGGACACAGTAAACTCTGCGGAGGAATCATGTTCTATAGGAACATTGGCAACAATCTACTTTCTAATGTCACTAGATCCAGAAACATCTGTCAGGACAAATGATTTAGCCGTATTTTATGGCCCATTATTTCCTGAACCATTGAAATTGCTTGCTTTCTTTTATCCAGACTTCCAGATTTTCAGAAGGCGTCATATCAAAGGTTTTTGCAGAGAATAAAAGCCCATGGCAATGGGGGGCAGTACATTGGCTTGGATAGAAGATTGATTGGCTAAAAGAAAGCAGAGAGGTCTTTTTCAGGTTGGCAGGATGGAATAAGTCATTTTCCACTGGGAGCAGTTGCTGGGACCTCATTTGTTTAAATTTTATATAAATGGCTTGAATCAAGGGATAGAATGGCATGGTAACCAAATTTATTGATGACACATAGGTAGACAGGAAAGGAAGCTGTGAAGTGGACATAAGTTGGCTACAGAATGATATGGATAGGCTAAATGTGTGGGCAAATATGTAACAGATGTACTACAACACAGGATAATTTGAAACTGTCCAGTTGGAAGGAATAACAAAAGAGCTTATTACCTGAATCATAAGAAATTGCAGAGCTCTGGGGTAGAGAGGTTTGGGTCTCCTCATGCATAAGTTGTGAAAGGTTATCATGCAGATACAGCAAGTAATTAGAAAAGCCAACAGAATATTACAATGTATCTTAAGAGGAATTGACTACAAAGGATAAGGCAGGTACGCTTTACTTTTACAGGGCACTGGAGCAGTGTGTAGAGAACTTATAACCTTATTTAAGGAATGATGTAAATGCATTGGAGGCAGATCAGGGAAGGTGTAATCAACTAATACATGGAATTAAGGTCTTGGCCTATGAGGAAAGGTTTGACTGGCTACATTTGTATTAGTTAGAGTTTAGAAGAGCAAGAGGTGACTTAATTGAAAGATATACTTTCCTGAGGAGTATTTATGGGCTGGATGTGAAGAAAACATTTCCTCTTATGGAAAAATCTAGAACAAGGTATCACAGTTTAAAAATCCAGGTTGCACATTTGAAGCGATGACAAGGCTTTTTTTAAAAAATTCTTAGAGTGTAGTAAGTCTTTGAAACCTTTTTTTAAACGAAGATTGGGTGGAAGCAGAATCCTGTTTTTTTTTAAGACAGCAGTAAATATAGACTTGTTAAGCAAGGATGTGAAATGTTATTAAGATAGGATTGTGCAGTTGAGGTTATAATTAGATTAACCATGATCCTATTAAATGGCAAAACATGCTAAAGGGGTTGAATGACTGACAGCTGCTCCTAATTTGTATGGTCATCATTGGTTTCTTGCAGAATTGTTAATCAATCTTTCCTCCACACGCTCAAGAGGAAATCTTTAGCAATGTATCTCACAATTCATATGACAGCAGATTACAGAAGTATTGAACGCTACCTTTCATACCATAAAACCTACAGACGGTGTGCTGTGACAAAATTCAATGACTTGATGAGGAAGGGTAACAAACTCCGTTCCCTTTCTTTCTTGGATAGCTTGAACACCAAGCAATGGCCTAGTGGTATTATTGTTGGACTGTTAATCCAGACAGGCAATGTCCAGGGAACTCAGGTTTGAATCCCACCACACTAGCTGCTGTAAATTGAATTCAACAAAAATCTGGAATTATGAGTCTAATGATGACCATAAATTGATTGTTGGAAAAACCCATCTGGTTCACTGGCATTCTTACCTGCTCTGGCCTCCGTGTGACTGCAGACCCATAGCAATGTGGTTGACTCTTAACTGTCCTCTGGGTAATTAGGGATGGTAATAAATGCTGGCCTAGCCAGTGATGCCCTCATCTCATGAATGAATTCAAAAAAACACACCGCTTAATCTCTAGCTACATGCAAATGTACACAAGTGTGTGCATTCACTCTCCACTGTAGATGAGGGTTTCAAGAACAGCAATTTCTAATAATATGATATCTTCCCACAGTGCAAAGATGTGCAGGTTAGATAGCTTGGCCATGCTATATTGCCCATAATGATCAGAAATGTGTAGGTTATGTGAATTAGCCATGAGAAATGTGGAGTTACAAGGATAGGATATGGAGATGAGTCTGGGTGGGACATTCTTTGGAGGGTCAGTGTGGACTTGTTGGGCTGAATGGCCTGTTTTCACACTGTATGGATTCTATGATTCTATGGTATGATATTACATCTAATTTAATAAAGTGTCTCAAGATTTTTCACGAGTGTTAGCAAACAAAATTTGATACTAAGTCATATATTTGAGAAAATGTCCAAACTCTTGGTTGGAGCTGGGTTCTAAGAAGCATCTCAAAAGAGGAAAAAGTAAAGAACCAACAATGTTTAGAAACGAAGACCAGAGTTTAAGGATTTGACAGCTGGAGGCACATCAGACAATGTTCAAGCAATGCTTATCTGGGATGCTTGTGCAGGTGGAGATTACAGAGATAGAGCACAGAAAAATTATCAAGAGATTTGAAAATAAGAATGAGACTTTAACTTCAAGTTACTGCTGAACTGGGAGCTAATTAAAGTCTATAGGCAGGGTGTTATAAATGAGTAGGACTTCATGCGAATTTGAAATACCAGCCTCCAGGATGCCTTAAGTGCACACAAGGTTGAACTAGAGATGCTGAGTTTATTTAGTATTAACAAAGGTATGAGTGAGGATTCCGGCAGTGGGTGGGCTGAGGTCAGGAAGACTCAGGCAATGTTATGAAGTTGGAAGTGGGTGATCTTTGCAAACATGTGAATATGATGACAGAAGATTACCTTAGGTTCAAGAGTCATAGAAGGGTCAACAGTATTAAAGGCTGCCAACAACTCAAGAAGGATGAGGTGTAACAGTTTACCTTTGTCACAGACACACAGGATGTCTTTTTTGATTTAGGAAGAACTTTTAGTTCTGTAGCACAGCTGAAAACATCTGTGTAAAGATTCAAACATGGAGTTTCAGGAACGAAGCATAGATGTGGGATGATACAATGTATTCAGGGACATTGGAATTGAAAGGAGATTGGAAATGGAACAATACTTTGCAAGGATGAGAGGACAGGGTTTTATTTTGAGCAATAACTTATTGATGGCTAATATGATGAAAATGGAGGATAAATCCATGATTTTGACAAATGGACTTCTAGCGCTCCAATAGGAATTATTGCATGCAGAGTATTTACAGCTCTTCATCCACTTTATAAAGATAATACCAGCTAACCTGTTACAATCGTTGTCTAACATCCCTCCAATGCTATCTCTTGAAGCATTTAATCGTTACCAGAGAAACATTGCAGAGTTTCCATTAAGAGTATCAGCATTTTCAAATCCTGAATTCCACCGTTCTTATCTTTACTGCAAAAAGTAAATTGCATATACAGACTTTTGTCTGTAACATTTGTTTAAATGAGCTATAAAAATAGTGTCAACCCTGATTGAGCTGGTAGCACTCTCACCTCTCATGCAGAAGGTCATGGGTTTGAGTCCCACTCTGGAAACCTAAACATTTAACTAAACAGAAAATTCCAGTCTGCAATGTTAAAGTAACTGCATTTCAAAATCTCTTCATGGGCTGTGAGATGCTTTGGAATATCCTGAGGTCATGTTCACTACCTTGGAAATGCAGATTTTTTTTTCTTCCTTTCTCCTTCAAATTAACTGAACTTCCATAAAAAGTGTCAAAAAATAATGATGACAAACTTAAGTACTGCATCGTTTCTATTTCTATGGTTAAAGCCATGTATTAAACAGGTGAATCAATTGCAAATTGCTGCTGCACTTTTCTGAACGGTTTCATACTCACACAACTCAGAAGAAACTTGTGTTTTAGGCCATTAAAAACAGAGGAAATAGCAGCAGAAGTAGAATTGTACGTGTTTCAGCATCCAATAAGAACACGTCTAAATTTCAACCTCAGCTCCTTTTTCCTGTTAAATTCCATTTACTTATATTTTTAAAAGTGTAATTATTTAATTTCTATTTATTTAATTATTATAGACTAATTGATAATCAAATATTAAAATTGATTACCAAATGTGCATCTCATTGTGAAGTTTCAGTGGTGTCATCAGCCACAAGAGTGAAACTCGGACACAAGACGAAATAAGGATTTGTTTCAGTCGACTATTCATCTGTACTTAACAACTAACATTGTCAAGGCCCACTTGATGTACTCCCACAAAAGATCTTTGGTTATGACAGTGTGTGAACCATAAATTATAAATTATTCTTGAATGGCACTCCTCCCCAATTCCTTGCTTATTTCCATTTCTTCATTTCAGCTCAAGAGCATTCAATCTTGATACAATTGAAGTATCGCAACCCAGATTGGTTCTTGAATCGGAAACTTTCCAAGCTTGTGTGAAGCTTTCTGTTGTTTTCGCAAGCTGGCATGGTATGATTTTTAGGATATGCTATATATTTACCCCAAATAGCAGATAGACTTAGGGAGCAGTTTAATTTCATTTTAGATTTGTACTCAGAGCGCCAATAGGTTCAGTCTATATAATTGATGTGAGTTGTTATCCTCCCTGAAGAATAAAGAGTAAAATAATCACAAAATAATCACTGCAGTTTATGGAACGGTAATTTGCTGTTAATTACGAGAAAATAAGATCGTAATATAGTGGAATTAAGCTTCCAGTGTGTATTAGATCAGATTGTTGTCTTTCAATGACCACAATTAGAATGCTGAAAATGAAGTTTGGATTGTTTTACTAATGTTGGCAATAGCAAATGGTTCTCAATGAGAAACCTTATATACTGTTTTCAATATAATTTTATCTGGAAGTACGAATAACAGAGAAAAGCAGTAAAAAGAATTATTGGCTGAGAGCTTAAGCTGTCTAATAACAGCATCAATTTGTTTATAGTGCTGCAGTTCAAGAGAAATGTTAAAATAAAGAGCCATGGAGACATAACAGCATAGAAAGTGATGAGATAACCTATTGAGTTCATGCTGACAAACAGCAGAGCAAACAGACAGGAGGTTGGAAGAACACAGCAAGCCAGGCAGCATCAGGAGATCCTGAAGAAGGGTTGCAACCCTTCTTCAGGATCTCCTGATGCTGCCTGGCTTGCTGTATTCTTCCAGCCTCCTGCCTGTCAATTTGGATTCCACCTTCTGCAGGTTTTTTTGTCTTTAATAGACAATAAAGATAGGTGCAGGACTAGGCTGTTCGGCCCTCTGAGCCAGAACCACTATTCATTACGATCATGGCTGATCAACACAACCAGTATCCTGTTCCTGTCTTATCCCCATACCCCTTGATTCCACTATCTTTAAGAGCTCTACCCGTTTCTTTTTTGAAAGTATCCAGAGTCTTGGCCTCTGCTGCCTTCTGTGGCAGAGCGTTCCATATATCCACTACTCTCTGGGTGAAGAAGTTTCTCCTCAACTCTGTTCTAAACGGTTCTGGGATTTACATATTAATGAATCAAAACCTGCAACCCATTCAAAGTGATTAAATATAGGTTTGTTCAATACACCGTGGGCAGCACGGTGACACAGTGGTTAGCACTGCTGTCTCACAGCGCTTGAGACCCGGGTTCAATTCCCGACTCAGGCGACTGACTGTGTGGAGTTTTCACGTTTTCCCTGTGTCTGCGTAGGTTTCCTCTGGGTGCTCCGGTTTCCTCCCACAGTCCAAAGATGTGCGGGTCAGGTGAATTGGCCATGCTCAATTGTCCGTAGTATTAGGTAAGGGGTAAATGTATGGGTGGGTTTCGCTTCGGCGGGTCGGTGTGGACTTGTTGGGCCGAAGGGCCTGTTTCCACACTGTAAGTAATCTAATCTAAACATTGCATCAGTTGTATGACACTTTGATCTTTTACTATAAATTCTGTATCCAATGATCCTGTCCCACTAGCTACCTGATGAAGGAGCAATGCTCTGAAAGTTGTACTTCCAAATGAACCTGTTGGACTATAACCTGGTGTTAGTGTGATTTTTCACTTTGCAAGTCTAATACTGGGAAGCTCACACAAGGAGAAGCAAAGATATGGTTGGAGGAAAGTTATCTAAGAGCATTGTTTTTTTCAGGAGGAGCAGGATTTTTCTCATGCAAGTCAACAAACTCAGAAAATATGTAGGTATGCACTCTGTCAAGCATTAACACTTCTTGAAACAAACATTCCTGTTTTATTCCCAAATCTGCAGTACTGGAAACTCATGATTGTGAATGAAAGTTTTATTTTAGTCTCTGAAAATCCAACAATGAATGTGTGGTAATATTCTCAAGGCATTTCCTAGTGCCCTTCGTTAACAAACGAAGTTGGATGGACAGAGTATCTGCTGAACATTCAGCAATGGAGCAGGAGAGACCTGCAGCTTAATATATTTAAATTAGAATCAGAATATATTGTTAATTTTTTTTGTCTGTTAAGAGAACAATATTGCAAATCACTGCATGGAACCTCACCAACCATCTGGTCTAGAATATAGCACATTGCATGAAATTGACTTGGAAGGGAAGTAGGTGAGTTAGAAAATGAAAAATAAAACTAGAAAAAATGCATTTCCTTGTGGTTTCTCCTGTTTTGCTGCCATAATGTTAATGGAAGTTTATTGGAAAGTTTTTTGCTGACGTTATGAAGGCATTGCGTGAACAGCATTGAGGAACTGTATCCTTTCTCAGGGCAATCTTTGATCTTCTCAGCTACTTTCATTTGCCAAATAAGCATTGTTATCAACTGTTCAATTTCCCTCAAATTCTATTTTTTTGTTGCTGAAAGTCTGAAATATTATATTGATACAGTGTGTCCAATTGATGCTCAGATCTTACCTGCATATACATTAATTATTACGCTTACGCAGCTTTCTGTTCCATTTGATGCAGTGAAAGTTCGAGTGTATTTTCCTGTATCATTAAGCTGAATAGATAGAAGTCGTAAAAAAAAGCCATCCTCTTCAATATTCACTTTGTGGTCAAATGTATGAACGAAAGTTTCGGAAGTCGGTTCTTTGCTTTTGACATAAGAAGAAATGCGACGGTTCTCTGAGTGTGAAGAAAATGTCCATTCAACTGAACACATGTCACAATCTGTGTATTTTGGATTCAGCAAGATGCTATCTCCAAGGGTTGCATTTCTGCTTGATTCATCCAGACACGCAAGAACGGTAAGTAAACCTGGGTTGAATATAACAGCAATGGTTACATATCACTAATTGCAAAATGTGCAAAATGTAAATACTTCCAGTTCTTTAATGCTTGTTGATGGACAGTGTGCAATATCCATAACTTGCAATACACTGCCTATCTCAAAGAGGTCATGGGAGGTAGGTAGATTGGGAAATCTCCATTTAAGTGCAGTATTCTTCTGAGTTTTGCATTAGCTGCTTGGCAAAGTGAACTACATTTAATCTATGCATTATTTGATATGGAAACTGTGAATGATTTAAAGTTTTAACTATTAACAAAGCATTAGTTTTGTTTTCCATCTCTCTGAAGGACAATCTTTACACCTGACACTTCAGCGATAAGACATTTAAAAATTAATTTATTAGCTGTGTTTGAAATCAACTTGACAAAAAGGAGCAGAGGATTTGGGAATATAATTTTACTTTGATAATCGATACTACTTAAAACAGCAGATAGTAGATTGGCCGGGGTGATGCAGTCCATCTGATTATTCTGCACTATTGCAACAGATATTCTGTTGAGGCACTGTCCACTCTTTTGGGTGGAATTAAAATATCCTGTGGCATACTTGTATAGAACAATAAGAATGTTCTCCTCACTTTCCTCAGCCATCAGCACAATTAAAACCAGATAATGGATCTTTTCGCCAATGTAGTTTGTAGTAACTTGTGGTGAATAATGTGTTTTCTATGTTTGTTCCTCATCTCTTAATAGTCCCTCAAGAAAAAGGATGACTTGTTTCTATTGCATTTCAATGGGCTTTGAGAAGTCTGATAAATCCAGAATGTGAGAAGTTGCTTTTGTCACATGGGGGGCAAATGGTGTTGTGTAATGTCTCACAATCATTATATCAGTATACATCTAAGACACATGCTCATGATACCACCATTTTTATCATGGCATGTGACATGAGGGTCATATCTCATACTTCATTTTACCTTAGGATCATGAAAGCATGACATACTACAAAAAGCATACTCCTTTATCTTGATCAAATAATTTAATTTTAGCCCAGAAACTAAATATACCTGTTAATGTAATGTTTGTACATAATAGTTAGTTGTAATATATGTTTTGTGAAGTGTCAATACAAAGATATCCATTCCCAATATCTTATATCACCAGAGATAGTATAAGCTTTGTTGCAGCTGCTAATACATCCTACTGAAGGTAAATTCAAATCATCAGTGACCATCTAGAAGAAAGAACCCAAAAAGCAGATGTCTGAAAAACAAATTGAAATCCTTGGAGCAACAACTTTGTCCATCAAAGATTTCATTACATCAGTAGCATCATTTCTATGAGAATAGTCAGGTGCTGGTCTGCTGATAGAGCATTCAGGTAATTAATTTATGATTTAAATGCTAAAGGCTGAAATTGAACTGCAGTGAAAACTAAAGTCCAAAGACTTGTAATGAAACACTTAAGACATCTCATTATTAAAGAAGAAATTGGCACTGATCTGATTTTTCTACAAAAAAATAACATTTAAGTGATCCTGGAAAAAGAGCTCTCAAGTGATTTCAGAAAAGAATCTAGCTTGAAAACATTTAACATTATGAGCAATTACCTGTTTCCAGACCATGGTCAGTCTGTCACTTTCTTTTCCAACTCTGGGCAAATCTTTAATGGCACAAATGCTATCTCAGTCAGAAACATGTTATTACAGCTTGCATTTTGTAAACGGTGATTCTGCAATTCATTAATTCATGCAACAGGTAGAAAATGTCAGGAAGCAGGAGCAAAAGATCCAGAAAATATTTGGAAGGAATTCAAAGACCAGCTGAAAGTAAAAATTAATATGAGGGCTAACAAACTCCAACTAATCTCAGACAGACAGAAACTCCAAGAGTCTGTTAATTAGTTTATCAACAGTGCATATGTGTGATTTTTCCAAAAATGAACTGTCAGAGAGGGTCCTTAAATCAGTCATCACCCCAATCACACTATCTTTTCCCATAATATGAATATTAAATTGTTCCAACAAAAGGCTCCATGTAAATAGTCTCACATTTTTCCTGTAAACCTTTCAGTGAAGGCTAGTGAATTGTGGTCAGTTTAAATTAGCATTTCCTTGTTCACATGTCAGATTTAGATTTCAAAGTTCTGAAGAGCTAACAACAATCATAAAACCTCTTTGCCCATCATACAGTATTTCTTCTGGTAGTGGTTTAATTTCTTAGAGAGTTACTCAACTGACTTCACAAACACCTAACTGATCCCCCTGTCACAAAATCGCACCTACGCCCAAGTCACTAGCATTAATTGCCACTTTGAAAAGTCTGGAAAAATCATGGATGACTTATATTTTTTTTTTGATTACCTTCACCTTCTCAAATACTGCTTGGCATTCTGCTGACTCGACCAATTTTGCTTGTTTCTTTTACAAAATTGATAAAGGCACAACTATCATACTGAAATTACACATACATTTCAAAGAAAATCCATAAATTTCTTCCAGCCTTATGACTTCTTATTTAGTTTTAAAAGCAAGAAGGTTAGTAAGTTTGCAGATGACACCAAAATTGAGGTGTAATGGTCAACAAAGAAGGTTATCTCAGAATACAATGGCATCTTGATCAGATGAGCCAATGGGCTGAGGAGTGGCAGATGGAGTTTAATTTAGATAAATGCGAGGTGCTGCATTTTGGAAAGGTAAGTCAGAGCAGGACTTAGACACTTAATGGTAAGGTCCTAAGGAATGTTGCTGAACAAAGAGACCTTGGAATGCAGGTTCATAGTTTCTTGAAATTGGAGTCTCAGGTAGATAGGATAGTGAACAAGGCATTTGGTATGCTTTTTTTTTCAGAGAATTGAGTACAGGAGTTGGGAGGTCATGTTGCAGCTGTACAGGATATTGGCGAGACCACTTTTGGAATATTGTGTGCAATTCTGATCTCCTTCCTATAGGAAGGATGCTGTGAAAAGATTTATAAGGATGTTGCCAGGTTTGGAGGTTTTGAGCTACAGGGAGAGGCTAAATAGGCTGGGGCTGCTTTCCCTGGAGCATTAAAGGCTGAGGGTGACCTTGTGGAGGTTAAAAGATCATGAGAGGCACGGATAGGATAAATAGACAAGGTCTTTCCCCTGGGGTGGGGGAGTCCAACCTAGAGGGCATAGGTTTAGGGGAGAGGGGAAAGACATAAAAGGGACCTAAGGAGCAAATTTTTCATGCAAAGGATGGGGCATTTATGCCATTAAAGATTTGTGCCAAGTTGGAAAAGGAAGTGACGATGCATAGAATGAGCTGCCAGGGGAAATGGTGGAGGCTGGTACAATTACAACATTTAACAGATAGCTGAATGGGTACAGGAATAGGAAGGGTTTGTGAGGATATGGGTCAAGTGCTGACAAATGGGAGTAGATTAATTTAGGATATCTGATCGGCATGAATGATTTCAACCGAAGGGTCTGTTTCTATGCTGTACATCTCTATGACTATGACTATGACTTCACTTTTTTGTCATCAATAACATTTATCCAATCACATGCCCAACTAAGCCACTCTTGCTTTTGAAAATCTACCATTGGCTACATTTTTCACTAAACCATCCAACTGTAATTGCTTAAATAGGTCTTTTACCTATTTGACCTATTTGACCTCCTCCATGACTTTTGTTTGCCCGGCCCCCATCCCCTCATCTAGAATAGATACCAAAAATATCCAGTACCTGTACACATCCATCCACCATGGTGAAGGCCTCCAAGCCCTCCGTCTCTTCCTCTTCCACCGAATCAACCACTACCCCTGCATTGACAGACTCATTTTATTGACAGAACCAGTCCTCACCCTCAACAGCTTCTCCTTTGAATCCTCCCACTTCTTTCAGAACAAAGGGTATCCATGGGCATCATGGATCCTTTGGGGCCTTGGATGGAAGTGGGGGGAGAGGTGTGGGTGCAGCCATATGCTTGCCTCTTCGTTGGATATGTGGAACAGTTCGTCTTCTGTAGTTACACTAGCAACATTCCCCAAATTTTCCTCTGCTACATCGAAGACTGCAACTGCGCTACCTTGCGCTTCCACGATGAGGTTGAACAGTTCATCAACTTCACAAACACTTTCCAATCCAACCTCAAGTTCACCTGCACCATCTTGGACAAGTGCCTCCCCTTCCTGGACCTCTCTGTCTCCATCTCCAGAGACCAACCCAACACGAACATTGACTTCAAACCCACAGCTACCTGGACTACACCTCCTCTCATTCCCCCCCCCCAATAAAAAAGCTACCCCTTACTACTAATTCTGCTGCATTCGCCTCTGCTCCCAGGAGGAGCAATTCCTCTCCATGACATCCCAGATGGCCTCCTACTTCAAGGACTGCAATTTCACCTCCCACGTGGTTAACAGTGCCCACCAGCACATCTCCACTTCCCACACTTCTGCCCTTAAACCCCAACTCTCCAACTGCAAAATGGACAGAACTCCCTGGCCCTCAACTTCTACCCCTCCAATCTCCAGATATAGTGCATTATCCTCCACCATTTCCACTACCTAAAATCAGAACTCACTACCAGAAAAGTATTCCCTCCCCACCGCTATCAGCATTCCGCAGAGACCATTCCCTCCGTGACTCCCTTGTTAGGCTCACACCACCCAACAACCTTCCACTCCCGGCACCTTACTCAGCCACCACACTTTCCCCTGCAACCGCAGGAAATGTAAAACTTGCGCCCACACCTCCACACTCACTTCCCTCCAAGGCCCCAAGGGATCCTTCCATATTCGCCACAAGTTCACCTGTACCTCCACACACATCATCTATTGCATCCGCTGCACCCGATGTGGCCTCCTCTATATTGGGGAGACAGGCCGCTTACTTGCGGAATGCTTCAGAGAACACCTCTGGGCCGCCCGGACCAACCAACCCAACCACCCCGTGGCTCAACACTTTAACTCTCCCTCCCACTCCACCGAGGACATGCAGGTCCTTGGACTCCTCCACCGGCAGAACATAACAACACGACAGCTGGAGGAGGAGCGCCTCATCTTCCGCCTGGGAACCCTCCAACCACAAGGTATGAATTCAGATTTCTCCAGTTTCCTCATTTCCCCTCCCCCCACCTTGTCTCAGTCGGTTCTCTCAACTCAGCACCGCCCTCCTAACCTGCAATCTCCTTCCTGACCTCTCCGCCCCCACCCCACTCCGGCCTATCACCCTCACCTTGACCTCCTTCCACCTATCCCACCTCCATCGCCCCTCCCCCAAGTCCCTCCTCCCTACCTTTTATCTTAGCCTGCTTGGCTACTCTCTCTCATTCCTGATGAAGGGCTTATGCTCGAAACGTCGAATTCCCTATTCCTGAGATGCTGCCTGGCCTGCTGTGCTTTGACCAGCAACACATTTTCAGCTGTAAAGCCTACACCCACACCTCCCCCCTCACCTCCATCTAAGGCCCCAAAGGATCCTTCCATATCCAACAGAGATTTTCCTGCACATCCAATCACCTCATTTACTATGTATGTTGCACTCAGTGTGGTCTCCTCTACATTGGAGAGACAGGATGCCAACTGACAGAACATTTCAGGGAACATCTCTGGGTCACATGCACCAAACAACCTCACTGCCATGTGGCTGACCACTTCAACTTCCCCCTCCCACTGCCCCAACAACCTGGAAGTCCTGGGCCTCCTCCACCAGCAAATCCAACTCACTTGATGCCTTGAGGAAGATTATCCATCTTCTGTTTAGGGACCCTCCCAACCACATGGCATCACATCAAATTCACCAGTTTCCTCATCTCCCCTCCCCTCCCCTCACCTCATCCCAGATTCACCCTTCCAACTCGCCACCGCTCTCTTGAACTGTCCTGCTGTACATCTTCCTTCCCACCTATCTGCTCCACCTTCTGCTCTAACCTATCACCTTCATTCCCCCACCTGCATCTACTATTGCCTTCCCACCCCACCTTTCCCCAGCCTACCCTCACCCTCCTATTTAATTCTCAGTCTGCTTCCCCATTCTCCCACCCTCACATTCCTGATGAAGAGTTTATGCCCAAAACATTGACTCTCCTGCTCCTCGGGTGCTGCCTGACCTGCTTTGCTTTTCCAGTGCCACACTTTTCAACTCTGATCTCCAGCGTCTGCAGTCCTCACTTTCTTCTATGCCTTTGACTTGTCTTACATGCTCTTCGCACTTGTTACTATAGCCCATAATATCATCTGAAGGCACCAAACAGTTACAAACACTAGTTATGACTTGTTTCATACACCTGTGGAATGTAGCTGGAACGTTCTTTAACCCGAGTGGCATCACCCGACATTGATATAATCCATTTGGTGTAACAAATTCTTTAGCACTTGCCAGTGCTCCTTCAACTGATCATTCTTGGAAAGGAATGAGGCATTGCCAACATTATCAATACAATCTTCCAATCATGAAATCAGGCACAAATCTATTTTGGTGACCATATTCCCCTTTCAAGCATTTATACAAAGTCTACTTGATCCATTCGGTTTAGGAACTAACACTTTTGGTGAATCTCAACTTTGACCAGGTTCTATCAAGTGGTTCTCTCACACATATTGAATTTCAGTTTCTACCTCAGGTTGTTCAAGCATCAATGATATTGTTTAATCAGTCCTGACACTCCTGCATCCACATTATGCCTAAGTCATGTAATACATCTGGATGTATTTGTTTCGATTAACTTATATTTTCTCAGTATTCTTACAACATCCTGCATTGTCTTTTCTCTAAATATGGGAATACAGTATCAAACTCTTCCAGTATTTTCATGTTATCAGGTTGAATTCTAAGAGGTTCACTTTGAGAATTGTCTCCTTTCCCTTCTACATCATTGTCTTCATCATCTTCCCTTACACTTACATCCAGCATACTTGCTCCTCTTTATTGTCCTCTCTACAATATTACCACTTTCATGCACTTATGTGAAAAAAAAAATGATTCTTCTTCCTTCTGATTGGGAATATTTATTAGATAAGTCACTTTATGAATGCATCCAACCCCTTTTTATGGACTTCTGAATTTCACTTTCATAGATTCACCTTGGAAAGGCAACTGTACTAATACTCCATTTCCCACCTGAAACCTCCTAAGATTTAGTTATCTATTTTTTTCATTTTTGCATGTGAAACTTACAAAATGTTCCTGTGCTACCCTACCTGCTTTTCTGAGTCTTTCTGGAGACATTGACACATAATCCAACATTGAGGATTCAACTTTGTCATTCAAGAACTTCTTAATCAATTTAAACAGATGTCCAATCTCTTTGCCATAAACCAATTAAAATGGCTAAATCCACTAGAATCATTTCGATAATCTCTGATTGCAAATAATAAAAATGTAATTCTTTATCCCAGTCCTATGGATACTCGTGATTGTATTTTTTACTTGTGGTTTTGAGGGTCTGATGATTATTCTCCAAAGCTTTGTGGATGATACATGCTTAGCTTCAATTGTTTTATTCCTAAACTGTTAATTATTTCCTGGAATATTTCAACATGAAATTAGAACCCTGATCAAACTGAATCTTAGCTGGTCGTCCACATTGGGTTAACAGAAACTGTGTTAACTTTTCCGTTACTACCCTGCCTGAATGAAATCATTTTTGGGAATCAAGTTGACATAGCCACAATTGTGAGGATGTACAGATGCTTTTCTCTATTTTTCAATAATCTGTAGTTTCTACATTCTCTCCTTATACTCAAGCTGCTTTAACTGTAACTGAATATCATTCATTTCTGGTTTGAAGTAATTGGCCATTTCTGTATTTGCTCTCAATCCAAGTGCCATGTTTCTATCTCAATTATTTCTGCCTTCCTAGCTCTGTCAAGCAATGTTGCCTTCAAATCAATCAATCTTGGTTTCAAAATTGCCTTTCAGACTGACAGTGATTAGTCTGCCATCTGCAGGCAATCTTTTGCTGTTTCCAGTGCCATATCTCGAGCACAGTAACAGAACCTGATGTTTTCCTTCACCTGTAATATTTACTAATATGACACCCAAAGCCCTTTGCCTCTGTTTCTAATCTCAGATGAGCCCCCAAACTTCATAATGACCCACTGGGATGGTAAATCGTAAATCAGGCCCTGCTTTCCCAGGGTTGTACAAAATGTTAAAGTTTTTGTTTAAAACTACTCACAGAACCCCTTGGCTTTCTGACCATGGTTGGTTGAAAACATACACCAAGTTTCTGTACTGAACAGTAATTATTATTTATTAATTGTAATTTGACTATCACTACAAGTAAGCAAATTGAAACTATTGCCATACGATATAACTAATGAAGACTTTAAAGTATGCATGTATATATACACACACACACACACACACACACACACACACACACACACACACACACCCCTTCTGGTTCCAATGTTTAAGTAGAAACATAGAACATAGAAGCTGGAGTAGGCCATTCAGTTCTTTCAGCCCACTCCACCATTCAATATGTGCATAGCTGATCATGCAATTCAGTAGCGTGTTTCCACTTTCTCCCTATAACCTTTGATCCCTTTAGACATAAGACCTTTATATAAATGTTCCTTGAAAGATTTCAATGGTTTGGCTTAACAGTTTCCTGTGGCAAAGAACTCCAGAGGCTCACCACTCTCTGAGCAAGGAAAGTCTTCCTCATCTGTGTCTTCAAAAGCCGTCTGTTACCCTTAGACTGTGTCCCCTGCTTCTAGATCCCCCCATCGTCAAGAACGTCCTTTCTCCATCTACCCTGACTAATCCTATTGGTATTTTAGAGTTTTTCATGAAATCTCCCCTCGTTCTTCTCAAGTCCAGTGAACATAGTCCTAACTGAACCAATCTCTCCTCATATGTCAGTCCTGTTATCTCAAGAAGCAGTCTGTTAAACTTTCTTTACACGATCTTACTAGTCAGAACTTCCTTCCTTAGATAAAGTAACCAAAACTGCACATAACATTCTAGATACAGTTTCACCAAGGCCTGCACAATTGCAGCAAGACATCCCTGCCCCAGTATTTGAAATCTCTTGCTATCCAGCCCAACATACCATTTGCCTTTGTCATCACCTGCTGTACCCGTGCTTACTTTTGAAGGCTGGTGTAAGATGACAGCCAGGTCTCATTACAACACTCTCTTTTCCAATCTATTGCCATTTAGATAATAACCTGCCTGCTTGTTTTGCTATTAAAATGGATAGTCTCATATTTATCCAAATTATACTGAATCCGCCATGTATTTGACCATTTACTTATCTGGTCCTAATTAGACTGAAGCTCTTCTACATCCTTATCATAGCATACCTTCCTACCCAACTTTATGTAATCTGCAAACTTGAATGCATGACACATAGCATCCTCATTTAAATCATTGATATATATTGTGAATAGCTGCATTATCCTATTGTTCAATGCCTGCTATTCAGAAAAAGATATATTTCATCCGACATTTCATTTCCTATGTGCCATCAGTTCTCAAACTAGTTCAGTAAACAAACTTCTAAAACTATGTGCTTTTTTTTGCAAGCTCTTACGTAGGAACATACTGGAAGTATTCTGAAAGTCAAAGTAAACCATATTCATTGGCTCCCTCCAGTAATGTCCTCAAAAAACTTCAGAAGATTTGTCAAGCATGACTTTCCCTTTATAATCCATGTTGACTCTTGTTGATCTTGTCACAATCTTCCAAGTTTTCCGCTATTATATTTTTTATAATGGATAATAGCATTTTATCCGTAGCGACGTAAAGCTAATTGGTCTACAATTCATTGTTGTCTCTCTAACACCCTTCTGAACAAGTGGGATGATATTAACCTGCCTCCAATCCATAGGAACTGCTCCATAGTCTGTAAAATTTTGGAAGATGACCAGTAGCAGATCAGTTATCAATAAGGCCACTTTCATATTCTTGGATGAAGGTTCTCAGACCTTGGGGATTTATCTGCTTTTAATTCCATTTGTTGCTCCAGCACTATTTCACTACTAATGTTAATTTTCTTCAATTTCCCCTTCTCATAGGTCCTACATTGCCCAATAATTTTCTGATATTATTAGTATCTTCCTTTGTCCAAAGTATGTAGACAATTGGTCTGTTATCTCTTTATTTCCCATTGTAAAAAAATCTGTTTCAAACCATAGGGGTCCTATATTCTTCTTTTTTTTTCTTCACGTACCTACAGAAACTTATACTATCGGTTTGTATGTTCTCCACAAGATTTCTCT
Organism: Hemiscyllium ocellatum; assembly: GCF_020745735.1. NCBI lineage: Eukaryota > Metazoa > Chordata > Chondrichthyes > Orectolobiformes > Hemiscylliidae > Hemiscyllium > Hemiscyllium ocellatum. The sequence continues at coordinate 48,731,873 of NC_083412.1, forward strand.
TAAGCTCTATTTCCCCATCTTTCTTTTTATCTCCCTTTTCTGGAATCCAAACCCGTTTCCAATCCTCAGGTTGGTTGCTTTTTTTGGCCAATTTGTATATTTCTTTCTTGGATGTAATACTATCCCTAACTTCCCTCATTAGCCATAGTCTGATCATGTTTCCTAAGTGTATTTTTATGTCAGATGACCATTCAGCTTGATGTTCAGATGTCTTTCTCTGGGTGCTTCCAGTGGTTTGTAGGAACACAAAGTGGCCGACTTACTTGGAAAATGTTTTTGATTTATTAATTCAAAGTTTACAGCAACTGCTGAAGGAAACATTACTGGTTTTCTTCAGATTTAAATAACATTTTTAATAGAGAGAACAGGCAGCTTCTGGGCTGGGAGAAAATTTGATCACTTCTGTCTGTCTGTACATTGTTTCTAGCTTCAAGCTGCCTTGAGAACCAATCAGACAGTTGCTGGAAAGTAAAAGATAACAGTAAGGTGTCCACAGATCAATCCATTCCTTGTCGCTGATCATAGCATTATCAAGTACGGACCCTTAGTTGCAATCTGAATTTCATTTATCACGCGTTCAATTTTTTTTGCAATGCCTGCCACAGGTATCTGATTACATGCTTTCAAAATTGCAGCCATTTTTTTCATATTCTAGTTTTTAAAATAGCACTATCTCATTTCAGCACCCAGTTTTTACAAGAAATGGTAAAAACAGGTTATATTTGGTTAGGTCCTGTATGGTTGTTTTTTATTAACCCTAGCCATAATGTTTCCTGATTTGGAGATGCTGGTGTTGGACTGAGGTGTACAAAGTTAAAAATCACACAACACCTGGTTATAGTCCAACAGGTTTAATTGGAAGCACACTAGCTTTCGGAGCAACGCTCCTTCATCAGTGGAGGGCTCGATCGTAACACAGAATTTATAGCAAAAATTTGCAGTATGATGTAACTGAAATTATACATTGAAAAATTGATTGTCTGTTAAGCCTTTCATCTGTTAGAATACAGTGATAGTTTCACTTCTTTCATGTGTAAATCACAAAACCTTTTTTTAAAAGTTGCATTCTCGGGTTAGCTGTTAACAATGGTGATAGCTAGACAATATGTTGAAGGTGTTAGCGCCCAGTGTTCTGTCTATGACCTGATGTTTAGATTGATTCTAATCTAAAAAGTGAGATAACAGAGTTTTACATAAATTCATGCAGTTTTGAGCTCAGAGGTCTACATGAATGTATGCAGTTTTTGAATAAAGTGCAATGTAACTCTGCAAGTACAAATTCACCACACAAAATATATGTGTGCGTGTGGGTCTTTGTGTGAGTGTGTGTGAGTGTGTGAGTGTGTGGGTGTGTGTGTGTGTGTGTGTGTTGCGTACAGAGTGTCTTAAGTCTGTGAGGAGGTGCATGTGTGAGTGTGGCAGTGTGTGTGTGTCTATAAAGGTATGTGTGGGTGTCTGTGTGCGCGTCTCTGTGTGTCTGTGTCCGTGTGTATGTAAGAGTGTGTGTGTGTGGGAATATCTGTGCATGTGTGTAGTGCAATGGTGATCACCTGTAATGTGACATGAACCCAAGGTCCTGGTTGAGGCCCTCCCTATGGGTACCGAACTTAGCTATCAGCCTCTGCTCGATCACTTTTCTCTGTGCCTGTCCTGAAGTCCGAGGCTGAATGTCCTGGACCACTGAAGTGTTCCCCAACTGGGAGGGAACCCTCCTGTCTGTTGATTGTTGTGCGGTGCCAATCATCCGTTGTCGTAACCTTTGCTCAGTTTCCCCAATATACCATGTCTCCGGGCAACGTATAAGATAGACCGGATCTGCTCAGATTAGGAGGAACGTGACGGACACCTGGAAGTACTCAAGATTGCCCTCACAAGAACGGGGTATGATGCCAACTCACACACATTTTCTCACACTCACAACCCATACACCATACAGACAGACACACACATACAGACAGATAAAGACCCACATGCACACATATATTTTGTGGGGTGAATTTGTACTTGCAGAGTTACATTGCACTTTGCTCAAAAACTGCATACATTCATGTCGAACTCTGAGCTCAAAAACTGCATGATTTATGTAAAACTCTGTTATCTCACTTTTTAGATTAGAATCAATCTAAACATCAGGTCATAGACAGAGAACACAGGGGGCTAACACCATCAACATATTGTCTAGCTATCACCATTGTTAACAGCTAACCCGAGAATGCAACTTTTAAAAAAAAGGTTTTGTGATTTACACATGAAAGAAGTGAAACTATCACTGTATTCTAACACATGAAAGGCTTAATAGACAATCAATTTTTCAATGTATAATTTCAGTTACATCACATTGCAAACTTTTGCTATAAATTCTAGTAGTACGATCGATCCCTCCACAATCACCTAATGAAGGAGCGTTGCTCCGAAAGCTAGTGTGCTTCCAATTAAACCTGTTGGACTATAACCTGGTATTGTATGATTTTTAACTTAATAATGTTTCCTGGTAGAGAAGCCAAAGCCCTCAATGAATGCACTTTTTTATACGGTGGACTTTAGGGTTCTGCAGTCATAGTGAGCACGCTGTAGTTCACGATGTTTCGAGGCTTAGAATGAATTATTGCTTAAGAAAGATCACTTTGATGGTATCTTTGAGGCTTTTATGTTCATTTTCTGGCTTTCATTGCTTCTGTTGTATCCATTATTCTGGGATTAGATGAGATTCCCTATAGTGTGGAAACAGGCCCTTTGGCCCCACGAGTCCACACCGACCCTCCAAACAGTAATCCACCGAGATCCATTTCCCTCCAACTAATACACCTAACACTATGGGCAATTTAGAATGACCAACTCACCCAACCGGCACATCTTTGGACTGTGGGAGGAAACTGGAGCACCGTGCAGACATGGGGAGAATGTGTAAACTCCACACAGACAGTTACCCAAGGCTAGAATCAAATCCGGGTCCCTGGCACTGTGAGGTAGCAGTGCTAACCACTGAGCCACCATGGCACCCAGATTAGGTTGTTGGAAATGGTAGGTTGGATAAGGTCAATCTAAAAGTGCCATTGACAACAATAGTTTCGTTGACAACTTATGATTTAAACCATCGAACAAAACTGTCCTTTCTTCACTTTTTGCATACCCAAAACAAAACTTCACAGATATATTTTATGCTGTCCTTTATGCAGACATTCAATTCTCTCAGAACCAATTTAAAGTGATGCTTGGCTCGCATTTCTTTTCTCAGCTAGTAATATTTAATGTCAGAACTTTGTTTGTAGTGTCTTTTCCCTACCCACCTGAGATTCTTCTTCAAATGTAGGGGAGGTAAGTCTTTCAATCTCAATTCAAATCCTCAAAAATGTTCTCTTTTCAATAAAAGTATCAGCTTCCTCCTGCAGTTTGTACAATAAGCATGGAGCCCTCTGGCTTCCAGCTGATTTTCCCAACCAAGTTCTGGCAGATTAACTGTGACTGTGAATTTCAGGGATACCTTAGAATTTCTTTTCTCAAGGTCCATCTCTATGACAATATGAATCATGTGGGCCTTGTATCCAGGTAGGAATGTTTATTAACTCTACATTAGAATCCATTTCTATTCTATTTTTGTATCAACTGAATAGCTTAAAGCACATTTGCTTATAATGTGAAATTATGAACATATTCCTTGGACTTTTTTAGACTATCACTCTATTATGAACACAGATGTTGTTGCCATAATTTCGAAGTGTGATCATTTTACACCTTCCTCTGAGCAAAGCAATCTGGGTCTTTCTTCAATCTTTGAAAGCTACATCACCCAAGAGTGTTGTTAAACATACTTCAAAACAGATCAGATGATCCCCTTCACTTTATCCTAACTTCAAGAGACAGTTCCAAAGCATAACAATCATATACATGCCATATTTCTAACATTTGTGAAAGACAAAGTATCTATGTTCCAAATTATGTTTAGCTAATGAGGAAAGATTTCTGCATGGAGAATAATTAGCCTTGAATTTAATTGGTGCCTGCAGAACAATTACTTGAATAGGAGAGTTCAACATTCTTGTTGATTAGGCATATCACTGACTGGTGTAGTTCATGTAATAACTTATTAGCATATTACAACAACAATCACTATTTTTATAGCACATTGTCTCTGTGAAGATGTTATTTTATGCTTCACAAAAGCTTATGCAAACACAAATTTACACCCTGCCAAAGAAGAGAAATTAAAATAGGTGCATAATGCGTTGTTAAAGAAAGATTTTAAGGAGGACTGATGTGCAGTAATTTAGAGAGGGAATTCCAGACTGCTGAAGGTACCATTGCCAATATTGATGGGAAGACAGAGGGGTGTCCAAAGGTCAAAGATCCTTACAACATAATTCTTAAATGGAGAACTTTAGTGAGTTGGCTGTGCATTTGCGATTAGGAAAGGAACAACATATATTGACAATTTCCATAAAGTTTTCATTTGTCACTGATGTAACAGTATAGAATATAAAGTGTAAAAGCAAGGAATTAATGCTATACCCCTACAAATCATTAGTCAGACCATATTTGGAGGATTGTGTTCAGTTATCCCTACCTTATTTAAGGAAAGATATTAAAATCCTGGAGAGTGCAACAGAAATTTACAGGAATGATACCAGGAATGAGGGATTTTAAGTACACAAAAAGATTAGAGAAATTAGGCTTATATTCTTGGAGCAGGGAGGATTTGCAGGTGACCGTATTGATGTGTTCAAAATACTCTGTTTCTACTAGTTAGTATGTCAGTAACGAAGGATCACAATCTCAAGACTGTCAGCAAGAGAGCTAGGAGTGAGATAAGGAGAAACTTCTTTAATCAGAGACTTGTTAAGATTTGGAATGTGGTGTCTGGGGAGAGTAGTGGAGGCAATTCCATACTATGTTTTAAGAGAGAACTGGATATAGGTTTGAAAGTGATTAACCTGCAGGGCTATGGAGGTAGGGCTGGATAGTGGAACTGGCTGGGTAGCTCTTTCAGGAGCTGATACATACATTATGGATCAGATGGCCTCATTCTATACTGCAAAATTCTATGACTGTATGATTCTAAAAAGGGTGGTTTTCTTCATTTCTACTTGTTTTATAGTAATGCTCATTAAGATGAAATTTGTGCAAAATGCACCAGGTTATAATTATCTTTGATCTTTATGCCAGTATTGTAAGACTTTTCCTTCAACAGGTAAAGAGAAATATTTAACAATTTACCTGGTTAGAATGTAGGTAAGTCCTGTTTACAACTAAATGAGATACAAACATGTGATTTACTTCAGTGATGAAAAACACAGCTACTCCTAACTCTTTCTGTTATGGGCACCAACAAGACTCATCCTTGAAGAATTAGTTATAATGAAAAGTCTGCGTTTTCAGGTGGCAAGAATATATTGTGGAGCAAGAACTTTTTTTTTCAGAAGACTTAATGAGCTTAACATTTGCCAGGTGATCAGGTCTTCAATAATACCAAGCAGAGAAAGTGAGAACTGCAGATGCTGGAATATCGGAGTCAAGAGTGTGGTGCTGGAAACAACACAGCAGGAGAGACAGCACCCAAGGAGCAGGAGAATCCACGTTTTGGGCATGAGCCCTTCATCAGGAATGATGAAGGGCTTATGCCTGAAACATCGATTCACCTGCTTCTTGGGTGCTGCCTGACCTGCTGTGTTGTTTCCAGCACCACACTCTCAACTTCAATGATACCAAATCCTGTCTCTACAAAATAGGACTTCAAGCTTCGGTGTCTTATAATGGTGCCCTGGAGGTTCAGTAGGACAAAGATACAACTAACTAAGAAAGTGTAAAGTGTACATGCTTAGGCCGTCAAGCTGCCAGAATGTTTGATCAACTCTTTGCCAATATGCAACCTTTAGACTGGTTGGAATTGGCTTTCTTTGATATTTTGTAAACTCTTTGATCTTGATTTCCACTGTTCTTTGTCAATAACTGCTGTTAACTTTAGTTTGGCTAATTTTCTGTCAGGCTGATATCTCTGCCCGTGGGTTAGTTTGACCACAATTCAAAATTGTCTCTGTTAGGTTTTGAGGTTGCTGGGGTATTCTTTAGATTAGAGTTAAATTGAAGCACAGTTGGAACTGATGTAGCATGGATAACTTCCTCACCTGAGAAAGTTATTTGGTCAGCTTTGTCTTTGACCACATCACTACCAATGTTTCCGTGTATCTGACCACAACATGTAAAAATGCCTCAGTTTAGATTACAATTATAACTTTGCCAATGCATGAGAGCTTTTGGCTAATTAAATTCCAGGCTAAAGCTAACACATTATTCAAAACGTTTTTAAATTTAACCCTGACTGAAATCAAACATCTGTCCAATTTTATAAATACTGCCATTTTATGGGGATTTTCCTGTAGCAGGTTTTATAGATTTTTAAAAAATCAACAAAGCTGAATTCCAGCAAAAATAAAGTCATTAATCGTACAGTTATTAGTAAAAGCAAGATAATAAAAAGCCAATGTTCTTATATTCTTAAACATGAACGCTTCAGTCTGTTCAGGTGCAAACAGTTGCTGCTGGAACTAGTGAGAGAAAATATGGTGGGAAAGCAGATCCAGGTCCTCATCGCATCAGGTTCCATCTGCATATGTGTAATCTCAGAACATCATGGGCACTGCCACTCTCCAGCTGTTCACAGCTGCTTCAGGATCCCAACTAAAAAATGCTGCCAAGATCCCATTGCTCAAGTTTTTTTCACATACCAGTGAGCTAAATTGAATGGAAATCAACCAGCTATAAATGATATTTAAACTAACTCCCAGTGTCACCAGTTATGTGTTGCACAGGTAGAAATCATGAAATGCAATTAAAGAGATACAGTTTCAAGTTTAATAATGTGGCGATTTGAAGGGAAATAGCTGTAGGGGTGTCTAAAAGGTGCTTCAAGCCCTTTAAAGCCACAAAAAATATTTTAAACATCCACAATCTTTGCAGAGAGTGTATGGGACATATTGCAGAGGAGTTGTTTTAGTGGGACATGAACACAAGGGAATGAGCATCTGAGGTAGATGGGGCAAAATGTGCAGAAAAGTTCAATATTACTGAAGAGTAGTCAAACTGACAGCATGAAATATAGAGACCAGAATAACAACTTCTGTTCAAAACATGGTGTGGTTGCTGAACACACCCTACTGGAACTGAACCACATTTAGCTTCAAACTTCAAGACTATGCTACAGATGAATTAAATGTACCAAACAAGCTTTTTTTCTGCAGCTCACCAACTCTGGGCAACCATAGGTTAACCCAGTCAGCAGAAACAGAGGTGCAAGTGCATCGGGAATATGAAGCGGGATGGGCAGCCCATTAACCACCATTATTCTTATAGAAAAAAGGTCTGCATTTATGCAGCATTTTTCACAAGTACTGGATATCTCAAAGTGATTTATAGTCAGCAAAGTACTTGATAAGAATTTATTTATTCTTTCACAGGATTTGGACATTGCTGATAAGGCCAGCCTTTGTGGCTCAGTCCTCATTGCCTTCTACCCACCTGAATAGTTTGCTGTGCCACTTCTGCAGAAGTTGAGAGCTAACCAAATTGCTGTCGGTCTGGAGTCATGTCTAAGGATGGTAAGGATGTTCATGGGCCAGATGGACTTTCACAATAGCTGCAAATGTGTTGCTGGAAAAGCGCAGCAGGTCAGGCAGCATCCAAGGAACAGGAAATTCGATGTTTCGGGCATAAGCCCTTCATCACGCTTATGCCCGAAACATCGAATTTCCTGTTCCTTGGATGCTGCCTGACCTGCTGCGCTTTTCCAGCAACACATTTTCAGCTCTGATCTGCAGACCTCACTTTCTCCTCGAGGACTTTCACAATAATCAATGATAGTTTCACAGACTTTGTTATCAGGAATAGCTTTCAGTTCCAAATGTTTTATGAACTGAATTTAAATGAGACTTGAATCTGTTTCCCTAAAGCATTAACCTGGACCTCCTGATTACCCATCTATTGACATTACTACTCCTCAACCATTTCTTCCTATTGTACTATTTGAAGTGAAATTACTGCCTGGAATGTAATATCTGTTCAGTTGCTCTTGCAAAATTAACATTTTATTGACTTTTTTGGGGTATCTTTCCCTTCAGTGCCTTGACTTTCATGTTAGCTTTGCAACGACTTGTTTTAAAACATCAAATTCTTCAAATTATTTAGACTTGAAATTTGTCTTTCATTGGACAGGAATTTTTGTTTCTGAATCATGTGTGTGTAATAGGTCATTTCATTCTATCACATATAGTGATATTAAATTCTTTATATTTGCAACTGTAAGAATATAATGGATACTGGTGTTAACTTCAAGAAATCAAACTACTTTGACAATCTCAGATTGTGTAAAAAAAATGAGATTACAGCTTTCATTTGAATATCAGAAAAGCAAACCATGATTAAATCACGCTCATGTATGCAACCATTTTGTGTCCAACACATAAAACTTATGCAATACAATGATTAAGGCATATTTTCCTGTTCAAAGAGCCACATAAGGACATGCACCATGTAACTGCCTATGGCAAAATATAAGTTGTTCTGATTTATAAATGGGTTTTACTTTCATAATCTGTAACTTAATGACTCTTTCTGCATTTCTCTCACAGATCCAATTTTTACTGGTAATGTACTAACTGGTCTCAAATGAGAATTTACAGTGTCATGTCATGAGGTGGAAGACCCAAGTCATGCTGCAGGTTGAACTACATATTGTTGCACAGAGGTCTACCTTGTGGGGGGAAGAAACACAAAGAACTGCAGAAATGTAAATCAAAACAGAAATTGCTGGAGACACTTAGCAAGTCTAGCAGCATCTGAGAAGAGAAAGCAAAGTTAACATTTCAGGTCTAGTGACCCTGTTTTAGAACTGAACAAATTTATTGTTGAAGTGTGTGTTTGTAGATGGTCATTTCGCTCTACCACATATTGCGTCGAAATTCCATTCTGATTGCAACTGTAAGAAATATAATGGATACTGGTTCAGTTCCAAAGAGGGGTTATTGGACCCAAAAGAAAAAAAAACCTGCTTTGTCTCCAGAAATGCTGCCAGCCCTCCTCAGTTTCACTTGCAATTCCTGTTTCGTTTCCCTTTTTAATATAAATTAAAAGAGTAGAGTTGGCACTTACTAACAGTCAACAACAATTTAAATACGGGAGCAGCATTATCCAATAAATTATGTATTCCCTGGCCTGTATCCCTGCATTTGGTGGTTATGTCTTCATCTACTTTCTTCCCATTTTTTGGAATTCCTTCCATCAATTTCTTTCTGCTTCTAACTATCAAACAGTCATTATTATCCATCTCTTGGCCAGGCTTTTAGGCATCTCCCTATGATGCACTGACAAACATTTTCCTGTGTTTAGGTTGTGAAATAAAAGCCAGTTGTTGTTGCATTGGGTGAGAGAAGCCATTTGGTCTGCCTCGTCTATCTTTCCAAATGACCACTCCATTTACAAATGTGCCAGCTGGTCGAATTGATTGTTTAAACACTATTACAAAGTGGTTTACACTGTGCTGAATGTACTTTACATCTAATTTGAAGCTGAAGTGATGCAACAATATCTGTTTGAAAATGCCCCCCACCACCTCTGTATTGCATTTGGAAGTTAGATTGGAAAATATCATCAATACCTCCAAATCTACCTAAAAATATTTACTATCGGTGCAAATAATAGTGTAATTGTGTCTTTCCAATTTCTGCTCTGTGTAGCCTTGACAAGAGTTTCTGCAGTATCTCCATATTATTGTTTCGGCTTTGCACTTTTCTCTATTTTACAGTGATTTTGATTTGTTCTTCCAATATAAGAAATATCACTTAATCAAATGTATAAATCACTTACCATTCATGTTTAATGCCAAAAGAGCAGTTGCATGATGAATAAAACCCATCTTGGCAATAGTTATATTTCACAGCATTGCTTGTTCTTTCTTTATAGTTGATTTAAGGGCTAGAGGCAGAAGCGTTACTGTAGTGAAAGGGAAGTCAGAATGGTAAAATAAATGTTACATCTGGTGACATCATACATCTGTCGTTAACCACCAAACCACTCACCCACATGTTCTAATTTACACATTTTAAATGGTATTTACCTCAAATACAAGCTTTCACATTATTCACCATTTTATACCTTCATTCTATCTATGTCCATTATCTCAGCTTCAATTGCTCATATTTACAATGTCCACCAAACTTTCAGGAAAAAAATCTTGTAAAAAGGATTGGTTCATGGCATAACTTATTGATCTGTACTCTGTCTTATATACAACCAAATCAACTTCCCTGTGCAAGAACGAAAAACTGAATGGATTGATTTTAACTTTATCTATTCTGCCCATGGTATTGCTGGTCATTGCAAATAAAACTTTAAATTCAGGTACCTTCAACTGTTGAAATATTTCTATTATCCACTGATCATAAATAAAACCAAAATAGTGATCTGTGCTTATATTATGTTTTAAAAAAAACTAGCCAGCATTTTTTAAAAATTAAGGCACATGTATTTCTGAATATAGTTTGAGGACTGATGTGTACAGGATTATGAAAATTAGTCAGTTAAGTGCTGAGTAAATACCAGGGCCTAGCTTTTTAAAAATGTTACTGAAAGGATACCGTGAGATATTTATTTTTCAAATCATTAGCTGGTAGTCACATGTTTTAAGCTCAGTGAACAGCCAAGGCTGATAGACTGTGGAAACTGCTTGGACTTACGAGAAGTCACACATTCGTGTTTATTGTGGACAGGATTTTGGCTCTTTGATATTGTTTAGAGTTCAGGTGTGCTTAGCTTGCAAAGGGAGAAACCATTCAGAGGGTTCTTGGTGAGAGCTGATAAACTGCAACAGATATTGTATCTGAAAGGTTTCTGGAAGACTTCCTCTTGACATTTCCTGAATGTTCTGCTTCTGAGAAGATCCCAGTGACAAATGTGTGTGTCAAGTGACATCCTGCAATATATGCAGGGATGCCAGACTGAAAGCCATCTGGAACATTTCATTCTTTTCTTTATTTTCTGAGAAGTAACAGTATTTGGCAGAAGATTTTTATTTCAAACTGAATCTCTGCAGACAGTGTTTCTTGAGAATTCTATGAGTGCACAATGAAAATGTTTGACAGAATGTGATATTTTCAGTAATGCTAAAGTTTATTGACTTCTCCTTTAACAAATGTATATGTGTGTGTGTGCACGTGCACGCACTATTTAGAAAGGTAAATATTTATACTTCCATATATCACTAATCACTTTTACATCTTTATCAAATATAAGTTCTGCTTGTATAACAAATTGATAATTGTATTTTTGTTGAAGGAACCTGATTGATGAATCATTCTGTTTTGAATCTAATATAGATGTAGCTGAGTAAAACATTTAGAGTTATGTTGTCACCAGTGGAGTAGTGGAACTCAAGGGAGACAGTTCACTCTTCTGGCCTCGGTTGTAACACTTTAGACAGAAGATATAAATATATACACATGAATTTATTAGAGATTTTGAGTTAAGCTATGATGACTGTTTTGAAATATAATATATTTGTATTTGGGTGAGTAAAAATTCCAAAGCTTTATAGCATTAGGAGCAAATATATAGAACTTGCAAGGAAGAAATATTGCGCAGGCTGCGGGTCCAGATTGCTCTACCCTCTGTTGCATCATAATATGATTTGAAAGCTTTTAAGAAGAAAGGTTGAGGTAAGAGATTACAAAAAAGACAAGCTTCAGCTGGTCCTTGTTTTAGTTGTCTTCTTTAAAATTAAAAACAAATCCAAGTTGTATTGATTTATCTTTGATTTTATTATTTCATAGAAATATTAAGAGAATGATCAGGGAGAAGGTAGGGCCGATCAGGAATAGTGGAGGGAACTTGTGCGTGGAGTCTGAGCAGAGAGGAGAAGCCCTAAATGAGTTTTTTGCTTTGGTTTTCACCAAGGAAAGAGAACTTGATGTAAATGAAAACTTAGAGGAGCTGGGATACAGTCTTGACCAGATCAAGATTGATGAAATTGATGTGCTAGAAATTTTGAAAAACATGAAGATTGTTAAGTCCGCAAGGTCAGACCAGATTTATCCTAGGCTGCTCCGGGAAGCAAGAAAGGATGTTGCTAAGCCGCTCGCAAGAATATTTGCCTCCTACCTCTCCATAGGAGTCGTACCGGAGGATTGGAAGGAGGGGAATGTTGTTCCTCTTTTCAACAAGGGTAATAGGGAAATTGTTGGCATTTACAGACCATTCAGTCTTACACCTGTGGTCAGCAAAGCTTTGGAAAGAATTTTGAGGGATAGCATTTATGACTATTTGGCAAAGCATAGTGTGATTAAAGGCAATCAGCATAGTTTTGTGAGGAGCAAGTCATGCTTCACAAATCTCATTGAGTTCTTTGAGGAGGTGTCAAGACAGGTCGACGACAGCCGCACGGTGGATGTAGTGTATATGAACTTCAGCAAGGCATTTGATAGGGTTCCCCATGATAGGCTCATTCATAAAGTCAGGAAGTATGGGATACAGGGAGATTTGGCTATCTGGATTCAGAATTGGCTGGCTGACAGAAGGCAGAGAGTGGCTGCAGATGGAAAGTATTCTGCCTGGAGGTCAGTGTTGAGTGGGGTCCTGCAGGGCTCTGTTCTTGGGCCTCGCCTCTTGGTAGTTTTGATAAATGACTTGGATGAGGAGGTTGAGGGGTGGGTTAGTAAATTTTCAGATGACACTATGGTTGGATGTGTTGTCGATAGTATAGAGGGCTACTGCAGGCTACAGTGCGACATAGACAGGATGCAGAGCTGGGCTGAGAAACGGCAGATGGAGTTCAACCTGGATAAATGTGAAGTGACGCATTTTAGAAGGTCAAACCCGAATGCTGAATATAGAATTAAAGACAGGAATCTTGGCAGTGTGGAGGAACAGAGGCAAGTACATAGATCCCTTAAAGTTGCAACTGAAGTGGATAGGGTTGTTAAGAAAGCATATGGTGTTTTGGCTTTCATTAACAGGGGGATTTAAGAGCCATGAGGTTTTGCTGCAGCTCTACAAGTCCCTGAAAAGATCACAATTGGAATATTGTGTCCAGTTCTGGTCACCATACTATAGGAAAGATGCAGAGGCTTTGGAGAGGGTGCAAAGAAGGTTTACCAGGATACTGCCTGGACTTGAGGGCTTGCCATATGAAGTAAGGTTGAATAAGCTCGGACTTTTCTTTCTGGAGAAAAGGAGGAGGAGAAGAGATCTGATCAAGGCATACAGAATAATGAGAGGAATAGATAGAATTAATAGCCAGAGACTTTTCCGCAGGGCAGAATTGACTGGTATGAGAAGTCATAGTTTGAAGATATTAGGAGGAAGGTATAAAGGAGACGTCAGAGGTAGGTTCTTTACACAGAGACTTGTGAATGCATGGAATGCGTTGCCAGACATTTAAGTGACTGCTGGACATGCACATGGATAGCAGTGAGTTGAGGGGTACATAGGTTAAGTTACTATGTTTGACATTAGGATTAAATCTCGGTACAACATCGTGGGCCAAAGGGCCTGTTCTGTGCTGTACTTTTCTATGTTCTATGTTCTTTTAAGAACAGGCTGAATGTCTTGCAAAATCTTGAGGTAGCATCTTATTTAGTTTAAAATGCTGTCGGATGAGCACAAATATAAGTTCTAACCACAAAACAATTCACTTTCTACCACTCTATTTAAGGTATTAATCTTGCAGGAAACTAGTTGCTAAGTAACTGCTAGGATACGTGATATATTGAAAAACATTTTATTGATAGAAAAAGTATCTGCATTGTTTATCAACTGGGAACTCCCTCAAATAATGCATATAAATGTGCTTGATTTAGCACCAAAGTTTATACTTTTCCATTTATTTGTAAATAATTACATCTTAAAGTTATCAGAAGAGAGGCCCTCCAACATCTTTGACCTCTTCGAAATGTGGTCAGTTTTTAATCTGATTTTGGGCGGCACGGTGGCACAGTGGTTAGCACTGCTGCCTCACAGCGCCAGAGACCCGGGTTCAATTCCCGACTCAGGCGACTGACTGTGTGGAGTTTGCACGTTCTCCCTGTGTCTGCGTGGGTTTCCTCCGGGTGCTCCGGTTTCCTCCCACAGTCCAAAGATGTGCGGGTCAGGTGAATTGGCCATGCTAAATTGCTCGTAGTGTTAGGTAAGGGGTAAATGTAGGGGTATGGGTGGGTTTCGCTTCGGCGGGTCGGTGTGGACTTGTTGGGCCGAAGGGCCTGTTTCCACACTGTAAGTCTAATCTAAGTCTAATCTAATCTAGAGAAAGTGTCAGATTACTTCTGTCAAGTTCGCTGTTATCAACTTGCAACATGCAAACATAGGAACTTATTTTCATCTTGATACTGCATGTTTTGTCCTTAAAAATATGGAATGATCCAATTTAAATTGTCAGTAAGTTTAAAGCATTAAATTACCATTTATTTTCCTTAAATTCAGATCTTGGGTTGGTTTGAGGTAATGGAAGTTACGACTGGAATCAGGCCTGATCAATAAATGTATGATGTTGATACAAACCCCTACACCATTTCTGTTTTTGCTCCTACTAGTTCTTGATCTCAGCCGCAAACAGGGCTAGATCAATTGGGTGGCTGCAATTTTTAGATTGAGATATTTGAAGGAATTCCCATTTAATAAAATTCTAAAGGGTTTTATGGTCTTTTTTCCTGTATTTAACACTGTGTTTTTGCTGCTTTGATAAATTCAAAGGGTTTGTCATTATGTGGAATATTCTGTATTTATAGGACATCATCTCACTTTTTTTTAATATTATGGTCCTTATCGCTTATAAAAAAAAGAGTGGAAGCAAGAGGTAGGAGCAGAGGAAATACACAACAAGGGGAGCAAATGGAAGGAGACCTGCTTGTACGAATCCAAACATTCCCAACACAATAAAGCTTAGCAGCGCATCCCTTCGGTCATGTGACAGTGCATAAGGAGGCTATTTGGCCAAGGAAGCTGTCGCGAAGTTATGCCACCTCCTGCAACAAAATCACAATCAATAGCAGGCATGTCAACTTTCACAGATTGATTACCAGGGACGTGATTTTGATGTAAAATGGAGCTTCACTTGCAACTTCATGAGAGTGCTCAGACATTCAAGTTTAGTTCTGGTAGATAAAGCTGTTTTCTGACGTTGTTATGGTTAAATTGA
Organism: Hemiscyllium ocellatum; assembly: GCF_020745735.1. NCBI lineage: Eukaryota > Metazoa > Chordata > Chondrichthyes > Orectolobiformes > Hemiscylliidae > Hemiscyllium > Hemiscyllium ocellatum. Next base: position 48,747,045 of record NC_083412.1, read on the forward strand.
TTGGGTACATATCTTATTTATCTCCGAATAATGCAGAAGTCTTCTAAATTCAGTTTGTTGACATGACTTAAGACATCTTAGAACTATACAGAACTTGCAAAATATATGTAGTCATAGCAAAATATATGTAGTCATAGCATATAAGCAGCATACCTACTCTCTCTTTCTCTCTCTCTTTCTGTCACACACACACACACACACACACACACACACACACACACACACACACACACACACACACACAACATAGGAGAGCACAGTTGCGGGCCCTTCAGCCCTAGATGTTGTGCCAGCTTTTTATACAACTCTAAGATCAGACTAACCAATGTACGTTTCATTGTACTATCTTCCATGTGCCTCTCCAAACATCGCTTAAAAGTTTCTATTGTATCTGACTGTACTACTACTGCCAGTATTTCACGCATCCACCACTCTCTGTATAAAGAACCTACCTCTGACATCTTCCCTAAACCTCCCTCCAATTACCTTAAAATTATGCCCCTTATGATACCACTTCCACCCTGGGAAAAAGTCTCTGGCTATCTACTCTATCTTGTACATTCTATCAAGTCACCTGTCAGCCTTCTTCACTCCAATGAGAAAAGCCCTAGCTCCCTCAACCTTTCTTCATAAGGCATGATCTCCAGTCCAGCATCCTGGTGAATCTCCTCTGCACCCTCTCTAAAGCTTCTATGTCTTTCTGAACACAATATTCCAAGTGTGGCCTAACCAGGGCTCAGTAGAGCTGCAGCATAACCTCACTTAAACAACTTAAACTACTGTTAAACTCAATTCCCCCTCCTATTGAAAGCCAACAGATTATATGCCTTTTGAACAACCCAATCAACTTGGCTGGAAACTTTGAGGGATCTATGGACATGGATACCAAGATTTCTCTGTTCCTCCACACTGCCAAGAATCCCACATTTAACCCTATAACCTGCATTCAAATTCGACCTTCCAAAGTGAATGGCTTCGCACTTTTCCAGGTTGAACTCCATCTGCCACTTATCAGCCCAATTCTGCATCCTGTCAATGTCCCATTGCAACCTACAACAGCCCTCCACAGTATTCACAACTCCACCAATCTTCGTGTCATCAACAAACTGACTGACTCACCTTTCCACTTCTGCATCCAACTCATTTATAAAAATCACAAAGAGCAGAGGTCCCAGAACCAATACCTGCAGAACACCACTGGTCACTGAGCTCTAGAATTGGAACTTCCAAAATTCATCACCTTGTATTTGCCTAGATTGGACTCCATCTGCCATTTTTCTGCCTAGCTCTCCAATATATCTATATTCTGCTGCATTCTCTGATAGTTCCTTTCAATATCTGCTACTCCACTGATCTTAATGTCATCTGCAAATTTGCTAATCAGACCACTTATACCTTCCACCAGATCATTTATCTATATCACTGACAACAGTGGTCTCAGCATAGATCCCTGCGGAACACCACTAGTCACAGTTCTCCATTTTGAGGAACTCCCTTTCACTACTACTCTCTGTCTCCTGTTGGTTGCCCAGCCAGTTCTGTAACCATCTAACTAGTACACCATACGACTTCACTTTCTCCATCAGCCTACCATGGAGAACCTTATCACATGCCTTACTGAAATCCATGTATATGACATCTACACCCCTTCCCTCATCAATCAACTTTGTCACTTTCTGAAATAATTCTATTAAATTGGTAAGACATGTCCTTCCCTGCATAAAACCGTGCTGCCTATCACTGATAAGCCCATTTTCTTCCAAAGATAAATAGGTGCTATTCCTCAGTATCTTCTCTAGCAGCTTCCCTATCACTGGCGGCAGGTTCACCGATGTGTAATTACCTGGATTATCCTTGCTACCCTTCTTAAACAAAGAGACCACATAAGCAATTCTCATGTCCTCTGGGATTTCCCCCACGTTCAAGGTGCTGCAAAGATATCTATTAAGGCACCAGCTATTTCCTCTTTAGCTTCCCTTAGTAACCTGGAATAGATCCCATTCAGATCTGGGGACCTGTCCAAGTTAACGCTTTTTGGAATTCACAACACTTCCTCCTTCCTTATGCCAATTTGACCCAGAATAATCAAACATCTATCCCTAACTTAAACATCCGTTCTGTCTCTCCTCAATGAATACCGATGCAAAGTACTCATTAAGAGTCTCACCCATTTTTTCTGACTCCACGCATAACTTTCCTCCTTTGTCCTTGAGTGGGCCAATCCTTTCTCTAGTTACCCTCTTGCTCCTAATATATGAATAAAAGGCTTTGAGAGTTTCCTTAACCCTGTTTGCTAAAGATATTTCATGACCTCTTTTAGCCCTCTTAATTCCTCAGTTCAGATAGATCCTACTTTCTCGATATTCTTCCAAAGCTTGTTTATTTTTAGTTACCTAGACCTTATGTATGCTTTCATTTTCCTCTTGGCTAGTCTCACAATTTCACCTATCATCCATGGTTCCCTAATATTGCCATTTCTATCCCTCATTTTCACAGGGACACGTCTGTCCTGCATTCTCATCAATCTCTCTTCAAAAGTCTTCCACATATCAAATGTGGATTTATCCTCAAACAGCTGCTCCCAATTCATATTCCCCAGCTCTTGCTGAATTTTGCTACAGTTGACCTTTCCCCAGTTTAGCACTCTTCCTTTCGATCACTCTCGTCTTTGTCCATGAGTGCTCTAAAACTTACAGAATTGTGATCACTATTCCCAATGTAATCCCCTACTGAAACTTCAACCTCCTGGCCGAGTAATAGGAGTTGGGGAATGTGTCTGGGTGGGATAGTCTTCAGAGGGTCAGTGTGGAATTGTTGGATCAAATGGCCTGTATCCACACTGGCGGGATTCTATTCTATTCTACTCTGACTAGCACGTGGCACTGGTAGCAATCCTGAGACTACCACCTCTGAGGTCCAGCTATTTAACTTGGCTCCTAACTCCCTGCATTCTGCTTGTCGGACCTCATCCCATTTATTGCCTATGTCATTGTGCCTATATGCACCATAACAGCTGGATATTCACCCTCCCCGTTCAGTCACTGCCAAAATATATCAGTTGACTCACCTTCCCAGAGTGCACTTCGCCCACTCTCACTCAGCTCTTCGCTCTCACTGCTCCTGCTGCTGCTGAAAGTGGAGGCTGCTGATTCCACGAGGTAAGTAGTTAATTGGGACATTTACCTTCCTGGCACTTTCCTGATCTTCGCTCTCACCATTCCAGCTGCTGCTGCAAAACAGAGGTAAGTTTCCCATTTAAGTACTTACCTCATGAAATCAGTGGCCTCCATTTTGTAATATACATCCCATACGCTATCTACTTGACCATTCACTCAGCCAGTCAATACCTTCTTGAAGCTTTTTTGCATCCTCCCCGTGACTGACATTTCCATTGAGTTTTATGTCATCCACAAATTTGGAAATATTACATTTGGGTCACCATCCAGATTACTGATATACATTACAATGGAGCACTCTGCCTCTATAATGCTTATGCTGTAGATCTCAGTAAACATTTTAGTGAAACATTTTTGAATGTTATAATGGAGTTCTTTTAAACAAATCTAACCTGTTAGAGAAGAATAATCTATTCATGCGGTTTATAAACTAGCTGTCAAATTATTTTGCTTTATGTTTAAATCAAAGAGGAACTGATTATTTTTATTCAAGACCTTTTGAGTTTTAATTGTTTAAAATCTTATTTATAAGACAATGAGATTGACATGTCTGTTGCAGCTAGCATAGCATTGCCTGTTGTAGTCAAGGTCACTGTAGCCCAACATGTTTTTGCCTCTGGCTGTTGGCATCCTCCCACTTGGGATATCTGTAACAGTTTTACAATTATAATAGCATTGGAAGAGCTGGATAGAAAGAAGCTGTTTCAAGTGATGCTAGAATCAAGAATGAGGGCACAAGATTAAATATCATGTTTGTTAAAGCAACATTCAACTGTCTGAATTAAGAAATAGCAGGACAGGGATTTAGGTTTACATAGAATGATGACACATTTGGGTTCAGTGCAATGTTGAATCCACTCATATCTCCCTGGAATTCCCATACCCACTGAGGTCACCATGAAAGTCCAGTCTTCTCAACCTCACCTGAGGAGTGGTGACCCTCTGGTTAAACTCACCACCAGCCATATCTGTCAAATGAGAGATTAGCCTTATGGTTCTCTGAGACTATGGCAACTTTACTCACCTAGTTTATATGGACTTTAATGTTCCACATGGAAGACTGATAAAGAAGGTAAAAGCACATGGGATGTAGGGTAAGCTGGCATGGTGGATCCTAAATGGTTGTATTGGTAGGAGACAAAAGGTGGTGGAAGAAGGCTGTTTGAGTGACTGGAGGCCAGTGTCCAGTAGTGAACCATAGGAATCGGCTAGGGGGGACCATTATTGTTTGTGATATGCAAAATAAATTATTTAAAAGAGAATATGAGAGAATGATAGGTAGTTTGCAGGTGACAAGAAGATTAATCAGGTGGTTAGTAGTGAAGAACGAATGTCCTCAGTTACAAGAAGATACAGATGGCTTTGTCAGATAGGCAGATCAGTGGTAGATGGAATTAATCCTCAAAAGTGAAAGGTTATGTGCTTTGGAAAAGCAGCAAGACATGGGAATATTTAATGAATGGCAGTATCCTAGGGAGGTCAAAGGCAGAAATGCATCTTGGGGGTGCTTGTCCATAGATCCCTAAAGGTAGCAGGACAGATTAATATTTGAGTTAAGAAGGCATCCAGGACACCTGCTTTTATCAGTCAGGCCTTAAATTATAAGAGCAGAGAGGTTATGTTAAATTTGTACAAAACTTAGGGGTTAGGCCACAATAGTGTATGTGTTGTGGTCACCGTTATCAGAGGATGTGATTGCACTGTAAGCAGCATGCACAGGAGATTCATCAGAATGTTTCCTGGGTTGGAGCATTTTAACTATGAGGCTGAATTGGCTCATGTTGCTTCTTTAGAACAGAGAAGATTGATGGGTGGGGGGAATCCAAGTAGAGCTGTATAAGATGATTTAAGGGCATGAACAGAGTGGATAAGAAGCAATGGTTTCTCTGAATTAAAGGTTCAATAAGAAGGGGCATCAACTTAAGATGAAAGGCAGGAGATTTACAGTGGATTTGAGGAAAAATGTTTTCCCCCAGAGGGTGGTGGGAATCCAGAATACACAGTCTGGGAGGATAATAGAGTTAGAAAAAGTGAGGACTGCAGGTGTGGAGATCAGAGTCGAAAGGTGTAGCACCGGAAAAGCACAACGGGTCAGGCAGTATTACTGGAGCAGAACAATCAATGTTTTGGGCATAAGCCCTTCATTGAGAATGTATGGAAAGGGGAGAAGAGGACTGAGAGATAAATAGGAGGGTGGAGGTGCGGCTGGGGGCAAGGTAGCTGGAAAGGTGATAGATAAATAGATGGGGTGGTGGTTGATGGCGATAGGTCAGAGGGGAGGGTGGAGCAGATAGGTGAGAAGGAAGATGGATATGTGGGACAGCTCAAGTAATCGAGTTGGGAAACCTCACACCTTTTAACAAGCACTTAGATGACCACGTGAAATTTTCTAACATCTTAACGTTATGGGCCAAGCACTGGAAAGTTAGATAAATGTAGATAAGCCAGCATAGACATAATTGGCTGAATGGCTTCTTCTGTGCTTTATGACTCAATAATTCCCTCCCTCAAAGAAATTAGTAAACCAGATAGATCTTTATAACGATTGATAGTAGATTGTCATTAAATTAGCTATTTATTCCATTTTATTCATTATATTCAAATTTCATCATCTGCAATGCTGGGATTCAAACCCAGGTCCCCAAAGTATTAACCTGGAGTTCTAGATTACTAGCCTAAATTTCCACAACACTAACCTGTCCCCAAACAGTCTGTCTTCATAACGCAATCTATCACCGCAATGTTCAACTATCTGATCGTAATGAACAATTCAGTGAATGATCTTTCTTAACTGTGGTATCTGTGTTAGATTACTAATTTTTTTTTGAATTTAGTATTTAACAAACTCATATTTTTGTTAGTTCAAGAAAGCCTGGTCACATTAGTGCCTATAAAAACGCGAGTTTGTCTGGGTCTGGCAGGAGGAAAGCCATAAGAGAAAGGATCCTTTTTAAAATTAAACTTGTTGTGACCATTTGAGGGGATGATCAGTAAAGAAGGGAGCCAGTTCATCTTTCGTTATCAGCATGTCAAAAGCAGCTCTCACAACTGATGATTCTGGAATTGTTTGCAAGCTACCCTAGTCTTCTTCAAAATGTTATTATATATAATCACATAAATCAGCAAAGGTGGCTAAATCAAGTTAGTAAAAACAATGACTGCAGATGCTGGAAACTAGATTCTGGATTAGTGGTGCTGGAAAAGCACAGCAGTTCAGGCAGCATCCGAGGAGCAGTAAAATCGATGTTTCGGGCAAAAGCCCTTCATCAGGAATACAGGCAGAGTGCCTGCAGGGTGGAGAAATAAATGAGAGAAGGGTGGGAGTAGGGAGAAAGTAGCAAAGAGTACAATAGGTGGATGGGGGTGGGATGAAAGTGATAGGTCAGAGAGGAGGGTGGAGTGGATTGGTGGAAAAGAAGATAGGCAGTTAGGACAAGTCATGGGGACAGTGCTAAGCTGGAAGTTTGGAACTGGGGTGAGGTGGGGGAAGGGGAACTGAGGAAACTGTTGAAATCCACATTATTGCCCTGGAGTTGAAGTATTCCAAGGAGGAAGATGAGGTGTTCTTCCTCCAGGCGTCGGGTGGTGAGGGAACGGCGGTGGAGGAGGCCCAGGACCTAAATCAAGTTCTCAAGGCTCCTTACTGACTTGATGGTATGCTCCAGTACTTGCCACACCTGGATAAGCTGTTCCAGTACATCTATAACAACATTATCAAGCCAAAAATATTGATGATTGCCCAAATACATTTGGTTCACAAAAAGCCGGACACTTCCAATCCAGGCAGTTACTATTATTTCTTTATTTTTCTAATTTATATATAAGATTTTGAACCTAGGTATCTTTGTACCTAAGATGGTGCTGGAAATGGCAATTTTGTACACTTTTCCCTAAACTAATGCATCCCTGCACTTGAGTACATGTGACAATAAAACCTAACTCTAATTCTAACCATTCCACTCTCAGTCATCAGTAAAGTAATGGAAAGTGACATAAACAGTGCTATCAAGCAGCACTTGCCTAACAATAACCTGCTCACTGACCCTCAGTTTGAGTCGCATCAGGGACATTCAGCTCCTGACCTGAGAACAGCCTTGTTCCAAACATGGACAAAGAACTGAATTTCAGAAAAGAGGCAAAAGTGACTGCCCTTAACATCAAAGCTGCATTTGGCAGTGTGTGGAAACAAGGAACACTGACAAAATTAGAGTCAATGGGGATCACAGGAAAAGATCTGCTTGTTGGAGTCATACCAAATGCTGAGAAACATGGGTTTAGTTTTTGAAGGTCAGTCATCTCAGCTGCCAACTTTCCTGTAGACTCCCAGGCCCAACCATATTCAACTGCTTTATTGGATATAGAGATGCTTGCTGGTGATTACACAAAGTTTATTACACATTTGTGACTCCTCGAATATTGAACAAGGCAAATGCAATTTTGGCCATTGACCATCAACCAAACTAGACTAGTCAAATAAATACTACAAGAGCAGGCCAGAGGCTAGGAATCTTACAATGAGTAACTCATCTTCTGCATCTCTAATATCTCCCCACCATCAACACAGCACAAGTCAGAATTGTAATGGAATACTCATCATTTGCCTTGTTCAGCGATGCTTCAAAACCACTCAAAAAACTTAGTGTAATCCAAGACAAAGCAGCTCATGTGGTTAGTACCATATCCACAAAAGTCTACTCGTTCCGCTACCAGAGCTCGGCAGGAACAGCATGCACTACCCACAAGATGCACTGCAGAAATTCACCAAAGCTCCGAAGGCTGCACCTGTCAAAGCCACAACCACTACCATCTAAGAAGAAAAGGGAAACAGATACATGGGAACAGCACCGCCTGCAAGTTCTCCTCCAAGCCACTCATCATCCTGACTTGGAAACATATCACTGTTCCTTCACTGTCACTGGGTCAAAATCCTGGAATCCTCTCCCCAAGGGCATTGTGAGTCAGCCTACAGCACATGAATAGCAGTGATTCAAGAAGGCTGCTCAGCACATTCTCAGCCTGCCCAGCCAGTGATGGTCAGTCACATGGTTGAATGAATTGAAAAGGAGCCCTTTGCCTATGGGAACATGGAGGCTAACTGGAAATTTCCAACAATAAATTAATTAAAATATATCAACTACCAATTATGAGTGTGAAAATAGCCTTTCCCCATGTAGCGATCCTCTTCCCATGAAAATGACCTGGGGTTGCTGGAACCAAGAAAAGACTGATTGGCTGGTGGGACATTTCATTACACCTTTGATCGCAGTTCCAGCAGGGTCTAAAATATAGCCCATAGTTTTTTACTTGAACTTCTAGCAATGAACACCCATATGGGAGAGAACTTACTGTTTTAAAAGAACACTCAAAACTGTCTTGAACAACAGTGTTTACAGTTAGTGACTAAATTGAGGTACTGGCAAATATAGTTTGATAACGAGCATCTCCAGAAACACTGATGCATTGATGTTGAATAGTTATTTGTTCCCAACTTAGAAAATGTTGGCTGTGCTAGTTCATAAAGTAAACTGTTTTATTTAAGAAACCTGAAGATAGATTTTTCTGCTGTGTTAATGTTTAATACCATTCTTTAATATTACTCTTTAAATATATTTGTTTTTTTTTGCAAATAATTAGTTCAAGGAAAAGTAGAATAGTAACATCATCTTTAAAGTATGTGTGATGAACAAGATTGTTGCCATGTGAAATAAATTAGTGTCAGGACTGCTGTTGAGCTATCAAATTCATTAAAGAGCTGTCTAGATATTCATATAATTTGAGCAAAAACTATGCAGTATATAAAACACTGGGATATCAAATGAAAATTACAATGTACATTATTTTCCCTTGTCAGCCTGCAGTTTACAGCTAACAGTTCAATGGTGCAAACAGGGTTAGGAAAGGTTTTCTCTATTCAATTTCTAAGATCCTATAATGGAGTGGCATGTAATGGAGGTTGATAATGAGTTTGTGGCAGGGGCGTTCATGTCATGGCCAACAAATGCAAGCCTCAATTAAATGGAAAGCTGATGCAAATTTGACCTCATGCAGAATTTCATGGTAATAACGAGGTTTGGCTCCAGTGCAAAATTAATGCATTGAAAAATAACATACAAGTCAGAGAGAAACAAAACCTGACTCATTTTAGAGTTTGTCTAGAGCAGAGTTGTTTTCATTATATTGACTTTTGGACAGGGACTTTCCAACATTTTTATGCCAGGTGGTTTTAGGTTAAGCAAGAGCACAACTTGACATGGTGAGCAATAGTCATGATCGCCAAACTTGATAAAACACTAAAGGAGGGCAATTTAACTCTTTGTATGATCAGTCAGCAAGACTTAGGCTATCAATCTGGAGGTTTTGCTGGGAAGTCCAGCCATAGTAACAGCTGGACCTGAGTTACATGCCACCAGCTTCTCTGGCTGAATTATTTGCTGCGTGTGGAATCTGGATGCAAACCTATATTTAGATATGTCTGCAATCTGGAAATGGAATGGTTTAAAATGCTGCAAAATCTAAATAGTAATTATCATTCTTGGCTTCGTGTTGCTGAACATGAAAGGAAGTTGTAGTAAAGCCTGAAAGTAAGATACAGAGACAGATTTGTGTCTTGCCGATAAATCATTAGGATGTGGTGATTTAAAGTGCATTGCAAAGACTTGTGAAATAGAACAAGTAAAAATGCAATTTCACACCATTAAACTAGTCAATTTCAGAGCTTTGAAGTGGCAGTTATAAGTATTTTAAGATGTATTTCCAGTGCAGATGGACATGAACTCAGAACTTGGGCTCAGAGGCGGGGATGCTACCACTGCTCTACATGAGTCCAAATGTGGCATTTACATACTTACCAGACATGACTTTCTACAACAATACTTCAGGCACTAAAGAAATTCTGAAGTAGTCAAATGGGGTCTTAAGTTGAAAAGTTTACTTTGCCTGTACCCTTTACTAATGTAATTGATGCCTATACCAAGAATCACAGCTTGGAAGATCATTAAAGACTGGACTGGTACTTAAATGTCAAGGAATACTGGGCAAAATGTGTAGCTATATAATAGATGAACGATGATCTCACAGAACAAGCTTGAGGTGGCAAATAGCATATTTATTTTGCAATGGGCAGAATCTTACAGGAGGCAAAAGTGAGGACTACAGATGCTCGAGATCAGAGTCAAGGTTAGAGTGGTGCTGGAAAAGCGCAACAGGTCACACAGCATCCAAGGAGCAGGAAAATTGATGTTTTGGGCAAAAGCCCTTCATCAGGAATCTTACAGGAGTTAGAGCAACGTGGGCTCTTCAAATTGTGTGAAAGAATGAAGAGATTCTGCTGGGGAACAGATTGATAGATGCAAATAAACAGCTGAAGTGTAGGAAATGTTGAAGGGTAGGGCATAACGTGACAGAATGAACACGTGCTGTATATACAGTACTAATCCTGCTCCCACATGATGAATTTGGTATTCATCATTGACCCTTCCTAACAATTACTGCTCAATGAATGATGCCACAGGACGCAGTGATGTATCCAGGCCTTACATAGAGTTGCAGACCATCAGATGAATAAAGGAAAACAAGCGTTTATGAACAGGACAAACCCCCAATGTGCCCTCAGTAAATTTCCTTCTCCTTTCCCCTCCACTGTCTCACACATGAATATGTTTGCACAATGCTCAAGATCATTCACGACTCCTCAGATACTGAAGCAATCCATGTCCAAATGCAGAAAAACCTGAGCAATATCCAGATTTGAAGTAATAAATGGCAAGTTACATTCATACCACATAAATGCCAGGCAATGACTATCTGCAGTAAAAGACAATCTCACAATCACCCCTTAATATCCAATGTCATTACCATCACTCAAATCCCTAATATTAACATCCTGGATTTAAGATTCACTAGAAATTGAAATGGGCTGGCCATATAAATACACAAACAATGCACAAGTGTTCTTTTATCTCTGTTATAGCAGCAGGTCAGAGGCTAGGAATCCTGCAGTAAGTAACTCATCTCCTGAATCTGCAAAACATGCCTACCAGGCATGCGCACAAGTCAGGAGTCTGACTGAATATCAGAGTATCAGTTGTCAGAGTTTCCTGGTCAGTGGTAGGAATCTTATCTGTCACCATGGTGTTCTGAGGCATTGGTGTTAATGGCAGAGGGACAGAGGAGAGACTACCTCTCCTCTGTCCATAAGGAACAACATCAGCTATTCATCCACTGGCCTGTGGTCCTTTTCACCTCTTCTGCTTCTCTGAGAGGACCTGGCTACAGGTTATCAGAGAACAGAATTTCACATATCTTTGTTAGCTTCTACTTTTCAGCCTGCAATGTTTGATGGTACTAATTAACTACTGACAGATGGTCTTTCAGTTCAATAATCTTCCTAAAGTAATTAGCTTGTGCCAATTCGAGTTGATCTTTGATCTATTTAACTCACTTTGACATTCAAGTTTTTAATTCTACAAGGTATTTTATGTCTCCAGCAGCTTAGTGGTCCGGTCTTGCCAGCTTTGGTTGAAATAAAGGTCTCTGATGTTCCTGCAGCTTGCTAATGTTTTGGTCTTGCAACCTCTACCTGCCATCTGTGCAGATCAATCACTTCTGCAGGTTGAATATGAACATCCACTTTGGATGTGAGGACCTCCTTTCCTCCTGTCAGCTTTTTCTTAGCTCCTTAGAATTGTACTTCTTGAAAGGCTATTTCTGAGAGCTGAAGTTTTCTCGAAACATGTCAAGCTCACATTGGTGCTCTCTGAGTGTGATTGCAAAGATTTGTTGTATGCAGTAGGTTTTTTTTCGAGTGCAGGTGTGGCACCACAAATCTTAACTGAAACTTCAAAGGTTTGGAATTTGTTTTGGACATGACTGAGAACCTCTTTATAGCTCCATACTTTTTGACATTTCACCTTCTATGATAACCTTACTGGCTGTAGAATCTTTTGGAAGTTTTACTTGCTTTCTGTAGTGATTGAATTAGCAGAAATTTACTTCTATGCTTCCCAGCAGTGGTCCAGCTTTCAGCTTGAGGAGGTACATCTTTATCTGCTGTTGATACATATCCTTGCCAGGTTCCATCAATAAGTAAACAACTTCACTTTTTTATCTGTAAAAAAGAGCTGATGGTTTGGCTGTAGGTTTGCTCGCTGAGCTGGAAGGTTCATTTTCACCCCTTTTGCTTCTTCAGTGGGCCTCCAGATGAAGCACTGCTGATGTTTCTTGCTTTCTATTTATATGTTTGCATTTATTTGGTTTGGTGATGCCATTTCCTGTTCTTTTTCTCGGGGGTGGTAAATGGGGTCCAAGTCAATGTGTTTGTTGATAGAGCTCTGTTTGGAATGCCATGCTGCTAGGAATTCTCATGCATGTTCTCTGTTTGGCTTGTCTTAGGATGGATGCGTTGTTCCAGTCAAAGTGGTGTCCTTCCTCATCTGTATGTAAGGATACTAGTGAAAGAGGGTCATGTCACTTTGTGGCTAATTGATGTTCATTTATTCTGGGTTAATGTTTCTCAGAAGGGAAATCTGAGTTTTCAGGAACTATGTCACCTCTATCCAAGTAGTCAATCCAAGAAGTATTTAGATGAGCATTTATAACACCATAGCATAGGAGGCTTCAGGCCAAGTGCTGGAAAATGGGCCTAGATTAGATAAATGCATGACAGCCGCATACACACATGATAGGCCAAATGCCTCCTCTGATATTGTAACATTACTATGACTCTATGATTCAATGATATAGGAAGATCCAAAGTCTCAGATTCCATTAAATTACCAACTTCAGTGATATGCTGAAAGAACCAACTACAGAGAAACCTTGATTATCCAGTATTCAATTATCCAAATATCAGATTATCCGGCAAGATCGCAAGGTCCCAATGCTTGGCTAAGCTATGTTACTGGCATTCGATTATCCAGAATTCAATTAACCAGATGAAATTCTCCCCATCTTCGGACAATCGAGGTTCCTCTGTCTGGAATGCCCTCTGGTGGCTGGCCACCACATTCTCTGGCACATCTCTTTGCCATCATTTTCAACTTCTCTTTCGAGAGAAATGGAAGATCTTCCCACCCTGTTGTAATATCAGGGTCAGAGTGTCTTCAGTGTCGACCAGCACCCAGCACCTATACAAGCACCCCATCTAATAAAGTATCACAATAATTAGGGAGCATATACAAAATCTCCATTATCATTTTCCCATTGCAGCAAAATATAGTACACTTGTAGCCTCTCACTCTGATTCCAGGACATCCCAAACCCCAAAGCTGAGTTGAAGACAGCCTGAGGACTTTTTTTCTCAACTATCACATAACATCTAGAAGTATTACTACATGTTCTCTCCGATATCCAATTTAAAACTAGTTTCCTGCTAGTTACCTTAATCTCCACATACCAGAATTTAACCTGTGAGTCAGTGCCATCAGGGGAGTCAGACATCTGTTTGTCATATATAGGGAAACTTACTTCTGTTTCACTGTGTTCCATGATCTTGGAACTCCTAATTTCTCCTTCCAATTCTCCCACTTCCTACAGACCAAAGGGGTAGCCATGGGCACTCGGATGGGCCCCAGCTATGCCTGTCTTTGTCGGTTACATGGAACAGTCCATCTTCTGCAGTTACACAGGCACCACTCCCCATCTTTTCCTCCATTACATTGATGACTGTATTGGTGCTATCCCATGCTTTCACAAGGGGGTTCAACAGTTCAACAACTTCACCAACACATTCCACCCTGACCTTAACTTCACCTGGATCATCTCAGTCACCTCCCTCCCCTTCCTGGACCTCTCAATCTCCATCAACAGTGACCGACTCGGCATGGACATCTTCTAAACCCACCGACTCCCATAGCTACCTGGACTATACCTCCTACCCCACCCCCCCATCCCCCTTCTGCCTGTAAAAACTCTATCCCTTATTCCCAAATCCTTTGCCTCCACCGCATCTGCTCCCAGGAGGACCAGTTCCACCACAGAACTCACCAGATAGCCTTCTTCTTCAAAGACTGCAATCTTCCCCTCCCATGTGGTTGATGACACGCTCCAGCACATTTCATCCACTTCTCGCACCTCTGCCAACTACAAATGGACCTCACCACCAGAGATTTATTTCCCTCCTCACCCCTGTCCACTTTCTGTAAAGACCATTGCTTCCGCGACAATCTCATCAAGTCCACGCCTACTCACCGCGCCACTAGCAGAGTGCTTCAGAGAACATCTTTGGGACACCCGCACCAATCAACCCCACCGCTCCGTGGCTGACCACTTCAACTCCTCTCCCACTCTGCCAAGGACATAGAGGTCCTGGGCCTCCTCCATTGCCACTCCCTTACTACCCGAAGCCTGGAGGAAGAGTGCTTTATATTCCACCTTGAGACCCTCCAACCATATGGCATCAATGTGGACTTCACCAGTTTCCTCATTTCCCCTCCTCCCATCTTATCCCAGTTCCAACTTTCCAACTCGGCACCACCCTTATGACTTGTCCTACTTGTCCATCTTCCTTCCCACCTATCCGCTCACCCTCCTCTCTGACCTATCACCATCACCCCCACCTCCAACCACTTATCACACTCTCAGCTACCTTTTCCCCCCAGCCCCACCACCCTCCCATTTATCTCTCCAACCCCTCAGCTCACAAGCCTCATTCCTGATGAAGGGCTCTTGCCTGAAACATCAATTCACCTGCTCTTTGGATACTGCCTGAACTGCTGTGCTTTTCCAGCATCTGCAGTCCTCACTTTCTCCCTGTTGGAACTCTTGCCAACCGCTATGGTCCGTGTTGCAATTGAAGACGTACATAGGTGAATCTCTTTGTAATCATGACTCTCTTTAAATCTGACCAGGTCAGGTTCCTTCCAAAAGGAACATTGGACCATGCTTTGTTTCTTCATGTACTTCCCATAATTGTATTTTCTGAGTAGCCATTTCTTCCCCTATTCTGTAGTTCTAATTTCACTAAGTGTTTCTGGTTGATTGCTCCATGTTACTTATCACATACTCTGCCTTGGGCCTTCTCCCACACTTTCTCAGCTTCTACTCAGGCTCCTCATTCTGTAGTTCAGTGTCTTAGTCCTGACCCTCACTCACTTCAGGCATTTCCTTTGGATTTGGATTGCTGGGGCTGGTCTTATAATCTCTTCCTGTTTCATTCTGTCATCACTGGGCTTCAGTTTAAGCACTTACCAGTTTTCAGTTCTGTGAGTCTCGTCCCCATTGCTTCTATGTAGTAATACCAAGTATACAACAATTTTTTTTGAACATAACTATCATATACAGAGGATAGTGTGGGAGCACATGTTTTCTGGGGCTCTACAGACCCAGATTCATGTTCTGTATAATTTAATGTCACAATGATGTAGCTCCTTTTGCGCATATTCAGGAACTATACAAAGACTAGAGGTATAATTCCTTTTCTGTTTGGACTCCTCCACTCTGTCCCAACCAATGTGCATATCCACTCTAGAAACTCTGCTATAATTCCTAGTACCTTATGTTGGATGTCCACCATTTGCCACCTGACAGATTACTCCAACCTGAGGCTCAGTATTTAGCTTTTCTCCATCACTCTGCTGACTGTTAGAAGCCTATCTCAGCCTCTAACCTCTGGCCCTGAAACTGTGGTGTGTTTGAACCGGGGTGTGTAACCCTTTCAGTCGACCTACACCTATCCGCTCAGATGTGTTTATCACTGCAAGAGTTGGCTGCAGTTCAACGATGTAGCAGTGCACCATCTGAATCTGCTTCCTCCTCCTGAGAGGTTAAAATGGGTTATCTGGGGCCAGATCCTGCAGTTGCTGAGAATTCACTTTGTGTAGAGTGAATAAGGATTCTGAAAGACATCATTATCATTTGAGATCACATCAGAGATATATGTTTCCCACACAACACATGTTCACATATGCACGCAGAGACACACGTTTACTCTGGAGAATCCAACCCAATGTTTAAACCTCAGGCCTTTCAAAGGTAAAACACGCATTTCACCCCAAATGCTGGAAATCCACCAAAATCAATCTCATCAATGCTGTATTCTTCCCTGGTGACCCATACTCAACACCGCCGTTCATCAGAACCTTTCCAGAAGAGAGTGAATGATAGCAAACGGCTAGAGATCCTGAGACATATTTATGATCATGTTGTAGATTTGAGTTTAAACTGATTGACAAGTCCATCCAACAGAAGTAACTTTGACAAAATCAAATCAGGACATAGCATGATAGAAAGGCCACTTGGAAAATGAGAATTTTTTTAATATGATGGTTGCTGAGCTAAGAGGACTGTTCAACATCCGGAGATTCATAAAGTCATAGAGGTGCACAGTATGGAAACAGATCCTTCGGCCCAACACATCCATGCCAACCAGATATCCTAAATTAATCTAGTCCTATTTGCCAGCATTTGGCCCATATCCCTCTAAACCCTTCCCATTTACGTACCCATCCAAATGCCTTTTAAATGCTGTAATTGTACTAGTCTCCACCACTTCCTCTGGCAGCTCATTCCATACATGCACCACCCTCTGCATGAAAAACCTGCTCCTTAGGAGCCTTTTAAATCTTTCCTTCTCACCTTAAACCTATGCCCTCTGCATTTAGGCTCCCCAACTCAGGGAAAAGCCTTTGTCTATTTAACCTAACCATGCCCCTCATGATTTTATAAACCTCTATAAGGTCACTCCTCTGATTCTCCAGGGAAAACAGCCCAGCCTATTCAGCCTCTCCCGATAGCTCAAACCTTCCTACCCTGGCAACATCCTTGTAAATCTTTTCAGAACCCTTTCAAGTTTCATAACATCCTTCCAATGGGAGGGAAACCAGAATTGCACACAATATTCCAAAAGTGGCCTAAACAATGTTCTGTACAGCTGCAACATGACCTCCTAACTCCTATACTTAATGCTCTGACCAATAAAGGAAAGCATATTAAATGCCTTCTTCACTATCATATCTACCCACGACATCAGTTGCTGTGAAATGGTACATGCCCACTATTGATCTCAACATATCTCAGCACCAGTCAAGATCTGAGCTCTGTTTACATGTCTTGGTAGTTTGATTCAGCAGAGTAGTCAATGGACATAACAACTTAGCAGCTCTTTCTCAACAGTGAACTGCTCATCAATGATTACTTAACACTGGGATCTTGTTGATTTTGGCATACACTAATTGCTCAAACTAAATATCTTTCAATCTAGGTCACTTCAGAGCAAATAAACCACAAGAAGCAGGAAGTGAGGAAAATATTGAAGTGGTTTGAAGGTGCTTTTGCAGATGTCTTTATGCATGTAAATGTTTTGAGGCATGTGTCAACAAGATACCATCAAAAATTGAAGATATAATTTGCTTAGTTTACCTCCTTTCTTCTGAGTGTTTAAGACCAGTTTCATCTTGGCACCAAATAGACTTCTGCATTGTAACTACAGAAGCTGTGCAGCAATATGGCACAGCCTGGTATCCTGTGTAGTACAGCAGTTTGAGAAGGATACTCAAGTGGGCATCCCTCTGTGTACCAGAAGTAACTCATTTGGCACAATCCTGACATTACACAATCTCACCGGCTAATGTAATTTCCATCTACCAAATTTGAACTATAAATTTCAATTCAACAAATTCACCGTAATACTTCATTAAATGCCTAAATCTGAGGTTGATTAGCTCAGTTGGCTTGATGACTAGTTTGTATGCAGTGTGATGCCAACTGCATGGGTTCAATTCCTACGCCAGTTGCTGTTACTATGAAGGACCCTTCTTCTCAACCTCTTCCCCTCACCTGAGGCATAGTGGCCCTTGGATTAAACTATCAGCAGTTGACTCTCTGTAGTGTGAGAGCAGCCCTATGATCTGATAGGGCTACAGTGTCTTTATTGATATCTAGTTAGGGTGGGAAATGCATTGCCTGAAAAGAACTCTGTAATTACAAATCTAATAATGACCATGAAGCTGTTGTCGATTGATGGAAAAACGCCCCTGGTTCACTAATGTCTTATAGGGAAGGAAACTGCTAGCCTTACCTGGTCTAGCCTACATATGACTCAAGACCCACAGCAATGTGGTTGACTCCTAACTGCCCTCTGGGCAATTGGGAATGTCCAATAAGTGCTGCTTTGCCAGTGACGCTCTCAACCCATGAATGAATAAAGAAAACGAAAGTGTGGTGGCTGCATGTTTAACTAAAGCATTCAAGAGAGCAATGGGTGATTATGTGCATGGCAACAGGGAAAAGCAGAAGATTGAATGAGGGTGAAATGCTCGGAAAACTGGTGTAGCAACAATTAACTGAATGGCTTATTTCTGCATCATTGCAATTTTGTGGTTCTTACACTCAGACAGATACCTCCAGACAAGGTGATTGTTGGTGGGAAAAGATGGGTAATTGTTCACTTTGCTCACAAAATGATGGGAAAGCTCAATTTTATGTGCAGGTAGTAGGAAAATTCCATTTTTGGTTGCAAAAGCTTGGGTAAGTCATCCAATAAGCAGTACAGGGAAGCAGCATTGGTAATGTTCACAATTAAAAGCCTTTAAGGCAAGGGAAATAAAACAACATGGTTATAGAGACGATTTCAAAGTTTTTCAGAAAAAGAGAATAAAGCTGCATTGACATACCAAAGAGTTAAAAGCCTTTAAAACAGCAAAGCATTGAGATGCTTCAGAATTTTAAAAAATCATCCAGGAAGAAGAATAAACTGTGCAGATACAAGTCTAAAACTATTCCGGAATGTTATGGATGTCCTGTGCTGAGCCCCTATTTTTGGACAGTTGGTTTGCAATACAGACTGCTGCCAATAGCACAGGTTCAACTCCTACGCCAGCCGAGGTCAACATGAAGGTTCAACCTTCTTGACCTCACCTCCTAGATTAGAATCCCTACAGTATGGAAACAGGCCCTTCGGCCCAACCAGTCCACACCAACCCTGTGTAGAGTAATTAACCCAGACCCATTTCCCTGTGACTAATGCACCTAACACTATGGGCAATTTCAAATGGCTAATTCACCTGACCTGCACATCTTTGGACTGTGGGAGGAAACTGGAGCACCCGGAGGGAACTCACACAGTCACCCGAGGCTGGAATTGAACCTGGGACCCTGGTGCTATAAAGCAGCACTGCAAACCACTGAGCCACCATGCCACTCTAAATTTTTGTTTCTCTCTCTCTTGTAAATCAGATTTGTTTAATGTTAACTTGGTTATAACTCTTTGCTCCTCCAAAAAAACCTGTACACTGGTTTTGTTAGAAAACGATTCTTCATAAATATTGTTTCAATGTGGCACGTAAACACCGATAATTAAATTACAATGCGATAAATATGACATTATGAATACATACATTTACAGGAAAATAGTTAAAAAGGCAACGTTTATATTTAACCGTCAAAATACCAGCGACAGGATCACCACATCCAGCACTAAAACGACAACAGATTTGACCCAATCGAACAGGAGATGCATTCAAAAAATTTTTTGTTTAATAAAGTTTAAGACATGACAGAACTTTGGCACTTTGTAAGACTGTGTGAATCTGATAATCAAATACCTTCTTGGTGCCATAATCCAAACATATGGTCTGAGTGAGGTTTTCTCTCTCTCTCTGTATCCCCCACTCCCAAAAAAATCAAAACAGAAACTGCTGAAAACAAACCTTTTTCCTGGGGTGTGGTGACCCTCAGGTTATACTCACCACCATCTAATGAGAATGCTGCCCTTTGACCCTCTGGGACTATAGCAACTACTTCTTTTATTTGGCAGGAAACGTTATTGCTATAACAGACATGGTGGTAGCAGTGCCTCTGGGTCATGGACATAATTGAAAAATAGAGTCAAGGCGACAGAGAGGGTGAATTCTCACAATGCCCTCTCTTTTTTATTTCAAAAATATACTTTATACATAAAATCATTTGGATCTCTTTACAATTGGTCATGCCATTCTTGTGCGCACATTACATTGCTTTACATACAGACATCAAAATTTATTTTTCCTATATACAAGTCTGTACATTTACTATCTAGCTGTTCTGCTGCAGCGCCAGCTGAGCCCAAATGACTGCATGGGCCCCCTGTTCTTCTTAGGCAGGCAGATGTTACACGGTGGTCTTTCCCCACCGTGTCTTGGCAGCAGCTGCCCCAAGTTTCAGTGCATCCCTCAACACATAGTCCTGGACCTTGGAATGTGCTAGTCTGCAACACTCAGTTGGGGTCAACTCCTTCAGCTGGAAGATCAACAGGTTTCGGACCACCCAAAGAGTGTCCTTCACTGAGTTGATGATCCTCCAGGCACAGTTGATGTTCGTCTTGGTGTGCGTCCTGGGGAACAGACCGTAGAGCACAGAGTCCCGCGTCACAGCACTGCTCGGGATGAACCTCGGCAACCACCACTGCATTCCTCTCCAGACTTCTTCTGCATAGGCACATTCCAGAAGGAGGTGTGTGACAGTCTTGTCCCCCCTGCAGCCGCTTCGAGGGCAGTGTGCAGTGTAGCAGAGAGTCCGGGTGTGCATAAAGGATCTCACAGGCAGAGCCCTTCTCAACACCAGCCAAGCCATGTCTTGGTGCTTGTTGGAAAGTTTTGGCGATGAAGCATTCTGCCAAATGACTTTGACAGTCTGCTCAGGGAACTGCTTGTTAGGATCTACCCTCTCCTTCCCTCTGTCAACTTGGAGCTGGACTCTTGAATCTTCTTTGATCATATGCAGAGGAAATCTGGCAGGATATTCAATGCACTCAGCATCTTAGTGCACATGCCTATCAGCAGTCTCCTGTATATCTCCACATTTATGTCCTTATCCAACTTGTTTGCAAACTTGCTTTCAAATGAGTTGGCATACAAATGACATAATTTCTAATTAACCTGTTCACAGGTGTCCTTACACACCTCTGGAGCAGGTAGGGTCACTGCCTAGTTGCTATCAGAGCTCCTGATTGGGACAGAAACTATTTTTTTATCCTTGCCTATCTGCAGCCAGCAATGGCCAATGACTCACCTCATGCTAATCTTGACTGTGTACTAGCCTTTGATGTGCATGCAGTGCAAAGCTGCTTGCACATTTTGCCAAATAGCAGGATAAGGTTGAGCTGAGGATTCAGCAGGGACATCAGGCAGATGCATTCTCCTTAATGTTCTCAGTCATATCTGATGATGTGAACTCTGCTGCTGTCATCCTCATGATGCTGAAAACCATTTCTTTCATTGGGTTTAGGAGATGAAGGTGTCCTTATCTGGTGGAGTTTTATTCAGCTTCTTATTATAGCATGCCATAATAATCTGCAAGAGAGATGACACATTGGGAACTATACATCATTGTTTGTCGATAATGTGCTTTCCACCACAGATTAGCTCAAAGAAAGTCATGTTCATTTTGAATCCTGAGTACCAGCAGCGAGAGATTAGACCAGAGTGCACTGAGAAACATGAGTGCTGGTAAGATAGGTCATTAGAAGATTAATTCACTGACCCTTCCCACAGCTTAAGGTCATTAAGCATCTTACAGTATTGCAGCCAGTTATTCCGGTTCAGAAACCAAGAATTGATCTTCCAATTTTTTGTTGTTCTCAATCTTCTGTGAGGGATTTCCCAGCGCTGCTTGTCGGCATGTTGTTAATCCGATCAGGAGCCGGATTCCCGCAAAATGTCGTGTGATTGTGAATGTCGTGGGGAAACAGCGTGATGGTCAGCATTTCCAAATGGAAAGTCTACCCATCCCAATCCAGATCCCAGCCTCTTAAAAGGTCAATCTATGGTCTCTATCCTTGCCTATAATTCCACCACTAATGTCTCCAGCACTGCATCCATGATGCTGGAAATCCCTCCCTCTCTTTCTCTTTCTTTGATGTTCCATTCTCTAGACTTATAATAACAGCAATAGTATTTAACAACATCTTCCTGTACTTCAATGATGCTTCCCATGAAGGAAGGCAGAGGCCTTTAAACACAGAAAGTTGACAACATGACTTGCTGTGAGCACATGTTACTTAGCTCCCTGCTAAATGCCTTGAAACCAGCAGCACAGAAGCCACCAGACATTATGTTACAGGTAAATCATGGAAATGAAATGGCAGCACCAAATTTTTCTGCTGTTCACTTCCACTGGAACTGGTGATAGCAGCTCAAAAATCATGACCATTGATCACAAATAATGGTGCTCTCTACTTTCTCGTCTTTTGAATGAGATTTTAATCTGGAGATTCTGATTGCCCTCAGAGGTGTAAAGCATCCTGTGGCAGTGTATGAGAGTTCCCCTGTTGCCATGGCTAATATTTATCTCTTGATATCCATTACTAGGACGAGATTATCTAGTCATTGTCTTGTTGGAATTTGTGAAACCTTGCTGTGAAAAATTGATTGTTCTGTTTCCCAACGTTCCAACTGTGATGTTTCAAACACATTTGATTAACAGCAAATTACTTTCGGAAAACCTGAAAACATGAAAGGCACATTATAAATAAAATTTTGTTTTACTTTAGTACTTGGTTCATTCACATTGTTTCACTGCCAAGGCACCCATTTTATCTCCACTACTATGATTCAACACTGTTCTTCCTAGGCTTTGTATCATACTTAGCCATTCTATTGCATGGAAAATAGTCCTGACATTATGTTAGAAGACTGTAGTTATATGAATGGTTATTTTGTGAAAACAATTTCATTAATTTCCAACTTAACATTCCTTTAAAAATAAATTAGGGTAGATAAGACAGTTTTTGACTGCTTGTCTTCTGTAGTTGACAGTTTGCAGAATCTATAACATGGAAAGTGAAGTAGTAGAATGTAAAACAATCCCATGTTCTTTAAACATGAGGAACAAATGCACTTGTCAGTTGAATAAACGAACTGCTAATTGAAGCTTTTATTGAAACAGCTTAGACAAATAGTTGCTTTAGAGGAAATACCTTGTTGCTTGCCAGGCCTCAATGTTAACTTTATGAATACTTCTCCAAAATGCAGTTATGTATGCATTAACACAATTGTTTATTTTATATTTTCCAATTAAATCCTATTTTCAAATATAACTTTCAGCTGTACTGCCATCTAGAGGATTATAAAAGACTTGCAAAGCAGGATCCCATATTCATATCATTTCAAGTTATTTAGTTTCTTTGTTTTCATAATCAGAAATGTTGAGTCCCCTTCAGCTTGTCGCAGTAGGATGAAAAGTATTCAAACTGAAATGTTAACTTCGTTTCTCTTTTTCCAGATGTTGCCTGAATAATTCCAGCATTTTCTGATTTTGAAACCTGGGATCTGACAGTCTGCATCCCAGTGTGTTGAAGGAGGTGGCTATTCAGATAATCAATACATCAGTAATCATTATACAAAACTTCATGAATTCTGGAATGATTCCTGCAGATTGCAAACTTACAAATGTCACCTCATTATTTGAGAGAGGAGAAAGGGAAAAATGCAAGGAAGTACAGACACCTTTGCCTTGCATTGTAATCGGAAAATGTGAGAATCTGTCACAAAGGATGGGATAAATGGAGACTGGATAATAATGATCTAATTGAGCATTGGTATTTGTGAATAGAAATTCATGTTTGACAAACCTTTTAAGGATGTTACAAAGAAAATTGATAATGGGGAATTTTTGGATGTCATATTTACGTGTATTTCCAGGTTTTTGTTAAGATCCCCCACTGAAGGATCATAGAAGCATACAAACCCTCCAATGTGTAAGCAGGCTATTCAGCCCATCGAGTCCATACCAACTGTCCGAACACCCACCCCAGAGCCACACCCCCACCCTATCCCTGTAACCCTGCATTTCCTATGGTTAATCCACCTAGCCTGCACATCTCTCAACACTATGGGTAATTTTGCATGGCCAATCCACCTAACCTGCACATCTTTGGACTGTGGGATGAAACTGGACTACCTGGAGGAAATCCACGCAGGCACATGCAGAACATGCAAACTCCACACAGACAGTCGCCCAAGGTTGGTTAGCATAATTCAAGATATGGAGATGCCGGTGTTGGACTGGGGTGTACAAAGTTAAAAATCACACAACACCAGGTTATCGTCCAACAGGTTTAATTGGAAGCACACTAGCTTTCGGAGCAACGCTCCTTCATCAGGTGATAGTGGAGGGCTCGATCATAACACAGAATTTATAGCAAAAATTTACAGTGTGATGTAACTGAAATTATACATTGAAAAATTGATTGTCTGTTAAGCCTTTCATCTGTTAGAATACAGTGATAGTTTCACTTCTTTCATGTTTAAATCACAAAATCTTTTTTTAAAAAGGTTTTAAAAGGACCTGCAACACATTATCAATGAGGATGAGCACCTCACCAAGACCTTCCCCACACCTTTTGTACTTTGGTTTTATGAATTTTCTCATTGTTTAGAAAATAGTCTATGCCTGTATTCTTTTTTCCAAAGTGCAAGACCTCACATTTGCTCAAATTGAATTTCATTAGCCATTTCCTGAACCACTCTCCTCAGTACTACTTGCCTATCCGCCTAATTTTGTATCATCGGTGAACTACACCAGAATGCCCCCAGTCTCTTCATCCAGATCATTAATATATAAAGTAAACAGCTGCGACCCCAACACTGAACCCTGTCGGACACCACTTGTTACCAGCTGCCATTCCGAAAAAGAAGCTTTTATCCCAACTCTCTGCCTTCTGTCAGACTGCCAATCCTCAATCCATGCCAGTAGCTCACCTTGAACACCATGGGCCCTCACCTTACTCAGCAGCCACCCATGAGGTACCTTGTCAAAGGCCTTTTGGAAGTCGAGATTGATAATATCCACTGGGTTTCCCTGGTCTAACCCACTTGTTACCTCTTCAAAGCATTCTACCAGGTTTGTCAAGCACGACCTCCCTTTACTAAATCCATACTGACTTGTTCTAATCCATCTCTGCACTTCCAAGAATTTATAAATCTCATCCTTAACGATAGGTTGTAGAATTTTACCTACAACCGAGGTTAGGCTCATCAGCCTATAATATTTCATCTTTTGTCTTGATCCTTTCTCAAACAAGAGGGTTACAACAGCGATTTTCCAATCATTTGGACCTTTCCTTGATTCCAGTGATTTTTGAAAGATCACAATCAATGCTTCTGCTATTTCCTCAGTCACCTGCCTCAGAACTCTAGGATATAGCCCATCAGGGCCAGGAGAGCTATCAATTTTTAGATTTTTTAGCTTTTCTCACACTTGCATCTTTGTAATAGCTACCATACAGAACTCTGTCTCCTGACTCTCCTTAATTGATGGGATATTACTCATGTCTTCCACTGTGAAAACTGACACAAAGTACTTATTAAGTTCTTCAGCTATTTCCTTATCTTCCATCACTAGCCTTCCAATGAGCAGCCCAATTTCTACTTCTACCTCTCATTTGTTTCTTATGTATTGAAAGAAACTTTTACTATCATTTCTAATATTCCTGGCTAGCTTCATATTTGATCCTCTTCTTCCTTCTTTCTCTCTTTATCATCCTCTGTTTGTTTTTGTAGTCATCCCAATCTTCTGATTTCCCAGTACTCTTGGCCACTTCATAGGCTGTCTCTTTGCCTTCGATACATTTCCTTTGTCAGCCATGGTTGTCTAATTTCCCCCCTCCCCATCCTCCCACCAACCAGGTTAATTTTTCTTTTCTTTGGGATGAACCTCTGTACTGTGTCCTCAATTACACAAAGATATTCCTGCCATTGTTGCTCTACTGTCTTCCCCACTAGGCTCTGCTTTGTTACGAACATTCAGGTAAAGCGCCTTAATGCTAATTTTCTTATCCTCACGATTTCCAACATCTCTAGTAATATGTCCTAAGTTATCCTTCCTTTTTGATCCATTCCTAGTCTGCCTTGAACTTAAACCCTGCACACATGATAATCTGCTGCTTATCTTTCTACTTGACTCCATAATCCCTGTTGCTTTCCCTTTCCCTTCCCCGCCCCCCCCCCCCCGACTCACAATTTTAAAGTCCCAATGACCACTCTATTTATCCTTTTCACCAGAACACTGGTTCCAGATTGGTTCAGGTGGAGACCACCCCATCAGTACAGATCACCCCAGTTCCAAAACTGATGCCAATGTCCCATGAAGTGGAATTCCTCTTTCCCACACCAATCTCTTAGCCACATGTTTACTTCCCTAATTTTCTTATCCCTATTCTAATTAGAATGTGACTCGGGCAGTAATCCAGAGATTATGACCCTTGAGGACCTGTTCTTCAATTTCCTTCCTAGTGCCCAAACAGATCCTCCTTCCTCGCCTTACCTTGCCTATATTCAATGAGGTCCACCTGACTGACATCATTACAGTTAGTACAAACCTTTAATACAAGAAGATTAAAAGTCTTGCTTCTGTTGTATAGGATCTTAGTTACACTGTATCTGGAGCACTGTGTGCAGTTTTATTCCCCTTATTCCAGGAAACATGTTATTGCCACAAAGGGAGTACAACAAAGGGTTCCTGGGATTAGCGGGGCCTGTCCTATGAAAACAGATTTGGTAAACCAGATTTGTCTTCTCTAGAGTTTAGAAGAATGAGGGATGATCTCAGTCAAACTTCTGAAATATCGATAGGGGTTGACAGGGGAGATGTATTTAAGATGTTTTCCCTGTCTGGATGAATCTGGAACGAGGAGGCATAATTTAAAAATATATGGGGTGTCATTGCGGATTGAGATGAGGGAAAACATTTTTCTAAAAGGCTTGTGAAACTTGGAATTATCTATCCCACAGGACTGTGGAAGTTCAGATATTAAATATATTCAAAGTAGAGATTGATAAATTTTGATTGTCAATGGCATGAAGGATTATAGGAATTGTGTGGGTAAAATGTGCTCAATCAGCCTGATTCTATTAAAAGACACAGCAGCCTGTACGAGATGAATGGCCAACTCCTAATCTTATGCATCTATTATATTTCACATAAAAACAATAATAAGAGTGTTGACTCATATTTCTTCTTCCCTCTCCAACATTATTCCATTCATATTTTCTTAAATATTTGCCTCAGATTCTTACATATGCCTAGTGCCTGATTCAGCAGCCCAGAATTTCCTCAGAAATGTTCTTAATTTGTTACTATAATTTTTACAAACTTGCAGTAGAAATCCCATTTTCCACAACTCAGAAAGAATTCTGGGGCATCATTTGTCACACATTTGAGCTCTAAAATGTGAGCAGAACGGTGGCTCACTGGTTAGCACTGCTGCCTCACAGCGCCAGGGACTCAGGTTCAATTCCAGAATTGGGTGACTTTCTATGTGGAGTTTGCACATTCTCCCCATGTCTGCATGGGTTTCCTCCCACAATCCAGGTCAGGTGAATTGGCCATGCTAAATTGTGCATAATGTTTGGTGCATTAGCCTGATGTAAATATAGGGTAGGGGAATAGGTCTGGGTGGGCTACTCTTCGGAGGGTCAGTATGGACTTGTTGAGGTGAAGGGCCTGTTTCCATACTGTGGAGAATCTAATCTAAAATTAAGAAGCAAAAAGGGAGGTTGAGTTGAGGCAAAGGGGCTAGCGAAGAAAGCATGTGATCCACTGTCACTATATCTTCAGCTTCCATGATGGTGCATCTCAAGTTGAGGGTGGGGAGAGGTGATATAAGACAGTAGATTACCATCAGCTTCAGCAGTGCCAGTCATTTCATGGAACATTGTTTCCTCACATATCTCAAAGTACTGGAAACTGTCCATATCTCCTCTCCACACTACCCCATACTCTTGTCAGTTTTCTGGGTCTTCCTATTGTTGTCTGTAACCTTCACTTGGAAGAGAAAGGGCTGATTCTGTGACTTTGTGACACTGCACTCTGTTGAATAACTGGTAGTCTGTGCAGGCAGCAGATGTGGCAATGTGTCTTCATTCCCTTCTGAGGCTGTGTGAGTTTTTCCCATTCTCTTCATCCCCATACCCTCCATAATCCCACAGGAAACATTACCTTCCCTCCCACATTCCATCTGAGTCACTAGACTTCCAATGTGGCATTGCAAAACCTCTTCCTACAATAACAAGTAATGGAGGAGTTAGAGAAAGGGAGAAACTGGGAACAACCATCATCGCTGAGGAAAAAGTTGGGATTTAAGGCAGACCAGTCTTCAGGTCCTGATGATGCGCATCCTGGAGTCTTAAAGGCAGTGGCAGCATAGATAATGAATCCATTGGCTATAACATTCCAAAATTCCATGGATGCAGGAAAGGTTCCAGTGGATTAGAAAAATGCTAACATAACAGTCTCATTCAAAAAGGGAAGAATGTATAAAGTAAGAAACTATAGACCAGTTAATTTTACATGTTTATTTGAAAATTGTTAGAATGCATTACTAAGGAAGCAATAACATATCATAATGAAAGTTATAAGGGGTAAATCATGTTTGATTAAATTACAAGAGTTCTTTGAAGATACAAAAAGCAATGTAGATAATGGGGATCCTACGGATATACTATATCTGAATCTCAAAAAAGCATTTGATAAGATGCCACACAAAGCGATAAGGGGAATCAGGAGGGCAAAAAGGGGACATGAGATAGCTTTGGCAAATAGATTTAAAGAGAATCCAAGGGAATTTTATAAATACATTCAGGACAAAAGGGTAACTAGGATCAGCAAGGCAGCCTTTGTGTGGAACTGCAGGAGATGTGGGAGATACCAAATGAATATTTTACATCAGTATTTACTGTGGAGAAGGACATGGTAGATATAGAATGTGAGGAAATAGATGGTGACATCTTGAAAAAAATTCCACTTTTCAGAGGAGGAGGTGCTGGACCATTGAAAACATATCAAAGTGAATATATCCCCAGGACCTGATCAGGTATATCCTCGGACTCTGTGGAAAGCTAGGGAAGTGATGCTGGGCCCCTTAGCTGAGGTATTTGTGACATCAATAGTCAGAGGTAGGGTGCCAGAAGACTGGAGGTTGGCTAATGTATGCCACAATTTAAAAAAAGGTGGTAAGGAAAAGCCAGAGAACATTAGAACAGTGAGCCAGACATTAATAAATGGGGTTAATTCTGGGTAATTAGTTGGAGGAAATCCTGAGGGATGGATTTAAATGCATTTGGATAGACGAGGACTAATTGGGGATAGTCAACATGGCTTTGTGCATGGGAAATCATGTCTCACTAACTTAATTTAGTTTTTTGAAAAAGTAACAAATAGGGTTGAAGACGAAAAGCAGTGAACGTGATGTATATGGACTTCAGTAAGATGTTCAACATGGTAGACTGTTTAGCAAGGTCAGAGCACATGGAATATAGGGAAAACGAGCCACTTGCATATGGAACTGGCTCAAAGCTAGAAGACAGAGGGTGGTGGTGGAGGGTTGTTTTTCAGACTGGAAGCCTGTGACCAGTGGTGTGCCACAAGGATCAGTGCTGAGTCCATTGTTTTTTGTCATTTATATAAATGATTTGGATGTGAATGTACGGGGTATAGGGTCATAGAATCATAGAGGTGTACTACATGGAAACAGACTCTTTGGTCCAATGCGTCCATGCCGACCAGATATCCCAACCCAATCTAGTCCCACCTGCCAGCACCTGGCCCATATCCCTCCAAACCCATCCTATTCATATAACCATCCAAATGCCTTTTAAAGGTTGCAATTATACCAGCCTCTACCACTTTCTGGGCAGCTCATTCCATACACATACCACCCTCTGTGTGAAAAGGTTGCCCCTCAGGTCTCTTTTACATCTTTTCCCTCTCACCCTAAACCTATGTCCTCTAATTCTGGACTCCCCAACCCCAGGGAAAAGACTTTGTTTATTTGTCCTATTCATGCCCTTCATGATTTTATAAACCTTTATAAGGTCATTCCTCAGCCTCCAACGCTCCAGGGAAAATAGCCCCAGCCTGTTCAGCCTCTCCCTATAGCTCAAATCCCCCAACCTTGGCAACATCCTTGTAAACCTTTTCTGAACCTTTTCAAGTTTGACAACATCTTTCCAATAGGAAGAAAACCAGAATTGCACACAATATTCCAACAGTGTACAGCCACAACATGACCTCCCAACTCCTGTACTCAATACTTTTGCCAATGAAAGAAAGCATACCAAACGCCTTCTTCACTATCCTATCTACCTGTAACTCCACTCACTATGAACCTGTACTCCAAGGTCTCTTTGTTCAGCAACACTCCCTAGGACCTTACCATAAAGTGTATAAGTCCTGCTAAGATTTGCTTTCCCAAATGCTTTCTCGCATTTGCCGAATTAGGCTGGAACATCAGAGGTTGAAGAGTGACCTTTTAGAGGTTGATAAAATCACAAGGGGCATAGATAGGGTATATAGAAAAGGTGTTTTCCCTGGGGTAGGGGAGTCTAGAGCTAGAGGGCATAGGTTTAGGGTGAGAGAGGAAAGACTTAAAAAGAATCTAAGGGGCAAATTTTTCATGCAGAGGATGGTACATGTAAGGAATGAGCTGCCAGAGGAAATGGTGGAGGTTGGCACAATTACAACACTTAAACTGCGCCTGGATGGGTTAATGAATAGTAAGTTTTTAGAGGGATATGTGCCAAATGGGACTAGATTAATTTAGTTGGATTGATGGGTCTGTTTTTCTCCTGTACATCTCTATGACTCTAAGAGCATATGGGGTAGGAGCAGTTTATTAGCTAGGATAAAGTATTGGCTAAATAACAGAAAACAGAGCATGAGGATAAATGCATTTTTCTTCATAAAATGCAACTAGGAGGGTTCCACAGGGGTCAGTACTTTGGTCCCAATTATTTAAAATCTCTGTTCCAGAGATAGAATATATAATGGAAGAAAGTGAGGACTGCAGATGCTGGAGTACCAAAGTTGAAAAATATCGCGCTGGAAAAACACAGCAAGCCAGGCAGAATTTGGGGAGCAGGAGAATTTATCTCGCATTTATCTGAATTAAATTACATCTGCCACTTCTCAGTACCTCTGGTCAAGATCCTGTTGTAATCTGAGGTAACCTTCATCGCTGTCCACTACACCTCCAATTTTAGTGTCATCTGCAAACTTACTAACTATACCTCTTATGCTCACATCCAAATCATTTAAATAAATGACGAAAAGTAGAGGGTCCAGCACCGATCCTTGTGTCACTCCACTGGTCGCAGGCCTCCAGTCTGAAAAACAGCCCTCCACCACCTCCCGTTGTCTTCTACCTTTGAGTCAGTTCTGTATCCAAATGGCTAGTTCTCCTTGTATTCTGTGAGATCTAACCTTGCTAATCGGTCTCCCAGGGGAACTTTGTTGAACACCTTACAGATGTCCATATTGATCACATTTACTGCTCTGCCCTCATAAATCCTCTTTATTACTTCTTCAAAAAACTCAATCAAGTTTGTGAGACATGATTTCCCATGCACAAAGCCATGTTGACTATCCCTAAACAGTCCTTGCCTTTCCAAATGCGTGTACATCCTATCCCTCAGGATTCTCTCCAACAACTTGCCCACTACCGACATCAGGCTCACTGGTCTATAGATTCCTGGCTTGATCTTACCACCCTTCTTAAACAGTGGCATCACGTTAGCCAACCTCCAGTCTTCTGGCACCTCACCTGTAACTATTGATGATACAAGAGGCTCAGCAATCGCTTCCCACAGAATTCTAAGGTACACCTGATCAGGTCCTGGGGATTTATCCACCTTTATGCATTTCAAGACATCCAGCACCTCCTCTTCTGTGATATGGACATTTTGCAAGGTGTCACCATCTATTTCCCTACATTCTATATCTTCCATATACTTTTCACAGTAAATACTGATGCAAAATAGGTATGGCTCTTAAGTTTGCAGATTACACCAGAATTGGAGGTGTTGTGTACAGCAAAGAAGGTTACCTCACAGTACAATGGGAACTTGATCAGGTGGGCCGTTGGACTGAGGAGTGGCAGATGGAGTTCAATTTAGATAAATGTGAGGTGATGCATTTTGGAAAGACAAATCAGAGCAGGACTTATACACTTAATGATAAGGTCCTGTGGAGTGTTGCTGAACAAAGAGACCTTAGAATGCAATGTCACAGTTCCTTGACAGTAGAGTCTCAGGTAGATAGGATAGTGAAGAAGGTGTTTGATATGCATTCCTTTATTGGTCAGAGTATTGAGTATAGGAGTTGGCCAGTCATGTTACAACTGTACAGGATATTGGTTAGGCCACTTTTGGAATATTGTGTGCAATTCTGCTATCCCTGATATAGGAAGGATGTTGCCAGTGTTGATGGGTTTGAGCTATAGGGAGAAGCTGAATTAGGCTGGAACATCAGAGATTGAAGAGTGACCTTTTAGAGGTTGATAAAATCACAAGGGGCATAGATAGGGTATATAGAAAAGGTGTTTTCCCTGGGGTAAGGGAGTCTAGAGCTAGAGGGCATAGGTTTAGGGTGAGAGAGGAAAGACTTAAAAAGAATCTAAGGGGCAAATTTTTCATGCAGAGAATGGTACATGTAAGGAATGAGCTGCCAGATGAAATGGTGGAGGTTGGCACAATTACAACACTTAAACTGCGCCTGGATGGGTTAATGAATGGTAAGTTTTTAGAGGGATATGTGCCAAATGGGACTAGATTAATTTAGTTGGATTGATGGGTCTGTTTTTCTCCTGTACATCTCTATGACTCTAAGAGCATATGGGGTAGGGGCAGTTTGTTAGCTAGGATAAAGTATTGGCTAAATAACAGAAAGCAGAGCATGAGGATAAATGCATTTTTTTTCATAAGATGCAACTAGGAGGGTTCCACAGGGGTCAGTACTTTGGTCCCAATTATTTAAAATCTCTGTTCCAGAGATAGAATATGTAATGGAAGAAAGTGAGGACTGCAGATGCTGGAGTACCAGAGTTGAAAA
Source organism: Hemiscyllium ocellatum (assembly GCF_020745735.1). Classification (NCBI taxonomy): domain Eukaryota; kingdom Metazoa; phylum Chordata; class Chondrichthyes; order Orectolobiformes; family Hemiscylliidae; genus Hemiscyllium; species Hemiscyllium ocellatum. The sequence goes on from NC_083412.1 coordinate 48,780,017, forward strand.
ATGTCATGCTGGAAAAACACAGCAAGCCAGGCAGCATTCGGGGAGCAGGAGAATCAACGTTTCAGGTATAAGCCCTTCCTGAAGAAGGGCTTATCCCCGAAACGTCGATTCTCCTGCTCCCTGGATGCTGCCTGGCCTGCTGTTTTTCCAGCACAACATTATAGAATATATAATGGCCAAATTTGCAGATGACACTGCAAATAGTTGGTGAAGTAAATTGTAATAAATAAGAAATGATAACATCATAAATGGATACGGATAGGTTAAATGAATTGAAAATTTGGAGATGAAGTTTAATGTAAATAAGTGTGAGGTTATCCATTTTGATCAGAGGAATAGAAAGGCAACTTGTTATCTCAATGGAATGAAACTTTGGTGGTGCAGAGGTATCTGGGAGTCATTGTGCATGAAAGCTAGTATGCTGGCACAGGAGGTAATAAGAAAGGCAAATGGAAATTTGACATTTTTTGTGAAAGAATAGAATATAAAATAGGGAAGTGTTGCTGCAACTGTACAAGGTATTAGTGGACTGAACTTGGAATATTGCATACAATTTTGGTCCCCCTACTTAAGGAGGGATGTAGTTGTATTGGGTCAGTTCAGAGGATGTTCATTGGATTGATCCCAAGGATGAGGGGTTTGATTTATGAAGAGAGACTGAGCTATTTTGACCTATATTCCAGTGGTTAGAAGAATGAGAGGAGATCGAACTGAGATATATCAATTACTAAAGGGGATAGATAAATTAAACACAGAAAGATTGTTTCCTCATGTGGGTCAGTCTAGAACAAGAGGTCATGGCTTTAGGATAAAGGATAGCAGCCTTAAACTATAGCTGAAAAGAAATTCTTAGTGTCAAAGGTTCTTGAATCTGTGGAATTTATTACTCCACAGTGCAGCGGATGCTGGGCTATCAGGCTAAATTAAGGAAGAAGTAGACAGATTTTTATTTAGGAATGGGTTGAAGAGTTATTCAGAGCAGTGAGGAAAGGTGAGTTCAAGCCAAGTTAAGATCAACCATGATTGTATCAAATGTCTGAGCAGACTTGAGGGGCTGAATTGCCTATTATTGCTGGAATTTAGATCAGAGTGGTGCTGGAAAAGCACAGCAAGACAGGCAGCATCCAAGGAGCAGGAAAATCGATGTTTCGGACAAAGCCCCTTCATCAGGAATAGAGGCAGGGAGCCTCCAGGGTGGAGTGATAGATGGATGGGGGGTGTTGGGTGTGAGGTAGCAAAGAGTACAATAGGTGAATGGGGGTTGGGATGGAGGTGGTAGGTCAGAGAGGAGGGTGGAGCGAATAGGTGGGAATGAGGATTGACAGATAGGACAGGTCATGAGGACAGTACTGAGCTGGAAGGTTGGAACTGGGATAAGGTGGGGAAAGGGGAAATGAGGAAACTGGTGAAATCCATGTTGATGCCCTGGTGTTGAAGTGTTCCGAGGCGGAAGATGAAGCATTCTTCCTCTAGGAGTCAGGTGGTGAGGGACCGGTGGTGGAGAAGGCCCAGGACCTGCATGTCCTTGGCAGAGTGGGAGGGGGAGTTGAAATGTTGGGCCACGGGGTGGTGGGGTTGATTGGTGTGGGTGTCCCAGCGATGTTCCCTAAAGCACTCTGCGAGGAGGCGTCCAGCCTCCTTAATGTAGAGGAGACCGGATTGGAAGCAACGGATACAATAAATGACATTGGTGGATGAGCAGGTAAAACATTGATGGATGTGGAAGGCTCCTTTAGGGCCTTGGATGGAGGTGAGGGAGGAGGTGTGGGTACAGGCTTTGCAATTCCTGCGGTGGCAGGGGAAGGTGCCAGGACGGGAGGGTGGGTTGTTGGGGGGGCATGGACCTGACCAGGTAGTCACGGAGGGAACAGTCTTTGCGGAAAGCGGAAAGGGGTGGGCAGGGAAATATATCCCTGGTGGTGGGGTTGATTTGGAGGTGGTGGAAATGTCAGTGAATGATATGGTTAATGTGAAGGTTGGAGGGGTGGGGTTTGAGGGCAGAGGTGTGGGATGTGGATGAGATGCGTTGCAGAGCATCTTCAACCACGTGGGAAGGGAAATTGCAATCTCTAAAGAAGGAGGCCATCTGGTGTGTTCATGGTCGTGGAACTGATCCTCCTGGGAGAAGATACGGTGGAGGCAGAGGAATTGGTAATACAGGATGATGTTTTTGCAGGAGGTAGGGTGGGAAGAGGTGTAATTCAGGTAGCTGTGGGAGTCGGTGGGTTTGTAAAAAATGTCAGTGTCAAGTTGGTCGTCATTAATGGAGATGGAGAGGTGCAGGAAGGGGAGGGAGGTGTCAGAGATGGTCCAGGTGAATTTAAGGCCGGGGTGGAATGTGTTGGTGAAGTTGATGAACTGCTCAACCTCCTCGCGGAAGCACGAGGTGGCACCGATGCAGTCATCAATGTAGCAGAGGAAGAGGTGGGGAGTGGTGCCAGTGTAACTACGGAAGATGGACTGTTCTACATAGCTGACAAAGAGATAGGCATAGCTGGGGCCCATATGGGTGCCTATGGCTTCCCCTTTGGTTTGGAGAAAGTGGGAGGATTCAAAGGAGAAATTGTTAAGGGTGAGGACTAGTTCAGCCAAATGAATGAGAGTGTCAGTGGAGGGGTACTGTTGGGGACGTCGGGAGAGGAAGAAATGGAGGACTTGGAGGCCCTGGTCATGGCGATGGAGGTGTAGAGGGATTGGATGTCCATGGTGAAGATGAGGCATTGGGGGCTGGGGAAATGGAAGTCTTGGAGGAGGTGGAGGGCATGGGTGGTGTCTCGAATGTATGTAGGGAGTTCCTGGACTAGGGGGGATAGGAAAGTATTGAGGTAGGTGGAGATGAGCTCGGTGGGGCAGGAGCAGGCTGAGACAATGGGTCAGCCGGGGTAGTCAGACTTGTGGATCTTGGGAAGGAGATCGAATCGGGCAGTGTGGGTTCCCGGAGTATGAGGTTGGAAGCTGGGGGTGGGAGATCTCCTGAGGTGATGAGGTTCTGTATGGTCTGGGAGATGATGGTTTGGTGGTGGGCTCCTGGTTCTTATGCTCTTATACACCATTTTCCCTCATCTGGAGTTTTTCCAAATGGTTCTCCAACAGCCTTCAGTTCTGATGTGCAGCCTCCCTCGACTAGGTGGTGAATCTTTGAAGAAAAACAGACCAGTTGCATTGTGTGGTTCCTAAATATTGTCAGTTGGTTCCTTTGCTGATCACAGAGGTAGGATGCAGGAATCCATTTGGCCAGAAGTTACAATCAAACTTAGGACGTGGGTACAACAGGTTTACCTTGGGTCCACCTGATTTGAATGAGTGCAGTCAGATTGTGACTAGTGACTGCCACATCCAAAATCAGAACTGCACAATTTCTACCATGATATATTTCAGAAAATCATAGATCAATTTCACTTCAGAAGGAGGCCGTTTACCTCAAATCCTTGCTAGGTCACTGCAAGAATAATTCTTGCTCTTTCTCCATCTCTTTCTCATAAATCTGAAAATTTCTAAACATTTAGACATATCCAATTTTCTTTTCAAAGCTACTACTAAATCTGCCTCCACCCTAAAATGTACATGAATGAGACTTTGAAATGTCATTACTTTCAAGGCTATGGACCAAGTGTTGGAAATTGGGATGAGTGCAGATTGGTCAGTGCACACTTGCTAGACCAAAAGGCCTCTTCTGCATGGTATGATCTTAAGATACTTCCTGACAGTGCATTTCAGGTCGTAACCACTCTCTGAATGAAAATATTTTGTGAATGTTGCTTCTTTTGCTAAACACAATCAAAAAGAGTTCTCAACACTCCTGCCAATGAGAACAGATACCCCTCATCTACTTTGCTCAAACTGCCATGATTTGAAAACCTCTATCCCATCTTCTCCAACTCTCTAAGGAAGGATCACTCACGACGAAATGTTAACTTTGATTTCTCTCTACAGCTGCTGCCAGACCCGCCAAGCTTTTCCAGCAATTTCTATTTTTGCCTCCTCGCTGCTCTCTTTTCACTGAGGACAATTCCGCCTTCTGGTATTTGCCTTTCCCAATCTTTTATGCATTGTGCTGCTCCTTTCTAATGTTACAAAATGATTCCTACCTCATGCCAAGTTCACTTTTACCTTACCCAACAATGTACACAAACCATCCTTTAAGGATATTGGTCCAAAATCTCTAAGATAGAGCAGTGTCTCTGAGAACCAATCCCAACAACCAAGAAACCTATAATGCTTGATAAATACATCAGATGTAAATAAGACTGGGGATCTACAAGCAAAGATTGCCACATGGAAATATCATGTGGCAGCAACAACTGAGACCTGGCTCAAGGAGATGTAGGCCACGATGTTAAATATTCTTTAGTATAAGAACCCAGAATTTCTGATGTGTTTTCTACAGAGTAGATAGGAGAAGTGTACTGGGACCTTGCAGAATCCCTGACATAACAGATTTTGAGGGAACTATCAAGGAAATTAAAGATTTAATGGACAGTTCTCTTAAAAGCCCTGTAATATTAGAGAATTTGAATGGTTCCACGTCCATCAAGTTGATCATTAAGCAGTAAGAGAAAGGGCAAATTTATAATCATAGAATGATACATCACAATAAGAGGCCATTTGGCCCACCATGCCTGTGTTGGCTCTGTAAAACAGCTCTCAATTTGGCCTGAAGAGCAATCAAATTTAACCTGAGATGTTAACTCTACTTATTGTGTTTCTCCATGTGCTACCAGATTTGCTGAACTTTTCCAGCATTCCTGACTTTTTTATTCCAAATCACTTGCATCCATAATATTTTCATTCTTTAGAATTTGTCCCAGCCCCTCCTCTTAACCCATAACTTTGTAAATTTCTTATTTGCGTTTTGTAAGTTACTAATGAATCTGCTTTCATTCCCTTCCAAGTCAGGCATTGCATCCCAGACCACATCAACATGAAGACTAAAAATTGTTTCATAGAATTACATGGTAAATAGGAGCAGGAGTAAGCCATTCATCCCTTTGAACCTGCTCCACAATTCACTATGATCAAGGCCTATCATCCAAATATACCCTGTTCCTGTTTTCTCTTCATATCCTGTCACTCCTATAGCCCTAGATCATATATCTAACTCCTTCTTGCAAATGATTTGGTCCTAACCACTTTCTGTGGCAGAGAACTCCTCTGAATCAACAACGTTCTCCTAATTTCTGATCTACATGGCCCATCCCATATCATGAGCCTGTGACCTCTTGTCCTTGACTCCCTGGTTATCAGGAATATCCTTCCTGTGTTTACCTTGTTTAAACTGGTGAAAGTTTTATAGGTTTGAACGAGATCTCCCTTTATTCTTCTGAACTCCGGTATATATAGTCCAACCAATTCATTTTTTCTTCATATGTCAGCTCTGCCATTGCAGGCATCAGTCTGGCAAAACTTCATTGTATTCCCTCCATAGTCAAAACATCCTTTCTCTGAGAAGGGGACCAAAACTACACACAAAAATCCAAATATGGTATCACCAAGGTCCTGTATGTGCAAGACTTCTCTGCTGTTGCACTGGAATCTTCTTGCTATGAAGGTCAACAAACTATTTGCCTTCTTCACTCCATGGGGCACCTGCATGCTTACCTTCAGTGACTGATGTACAAGGACACCCACGTCTCATTCCAGCTCCTCCATTCCACTATTGCCATTCGGCGATATCCGCTTGCCTGTTTTTTTTCTACCAAAGTGGACAGCCTCGTGGTTATCTACCACATCTGCCAAGAATTTGCCCATTTATCCAACTTGTCCAAATTTCACTGAAGTATCTCTATATCCTCCTCACAGCTCATCCTCTCATCCAGCTTTGTGTTATCTCGACTAAACATTCAACGGTAGTAACTTAAGACCAACCAGTTTTGTAGGTTTTTATGCTCTGCTTGAACCACCTCTTACGAATATTTATTTAACTCTGCCAACAAAAACACCTATTCCTTCTCCATCATAAACTTGACTGGCATCCCCTTAAATACATATATACTATTAGTCAACACTCTCCATGTGATGATAGGTTCCAAATACTTGTAATATTTTTAATGTGAATTTTATTTTTCTCTGAATTCCCTATTAGATTTCTTTTTGATGACTATTTACATCTTATGTTTTTCAAGTTACCTTTGTATTTTTTTCAATCTTGTTAAACTACATTATCTATTTGCCAACAAGGACCTTAGATTTCATACAAACCTACTATGTAACACTTTGATGCCTTTGTCTGAAGTTAGTTGGTTGGTTAGCTGGTTTGCAATGCAGAATGATGCCAACAACGTGGGTTCAATTCCTGTACTGCCTGAAGTTATTGTGAAAGATGCTCCTTCTCAACCTCTCTCCTTGCCTGAAGTTTGCTGGAGCTCAAGTTAAAGCACCACCACTTGCCCCTCTCTCTTAAGAGAGCAGCCCTTTAGTCCAGTAGTACTAAACATTTTACAACTTTACGGTTTACTCCCCTTAGACTTTGATTCATGTCCATTTGGCTGAAGCACATGTTGTATGGTTTCCATGTATCCTGCTTTATTTTAGATGCCATTTGAAGTCTTGTTGTGATGAAGGGGGTGGGAGGGGGTGATGAGTGCCTTCGACCGTTTTAACTCCAGCTCAGCTCAGTCATAACAAATTTTGTTTTTCTTATCTTTAATCACTTAATTATCACACATTAAATCAAATATAACTAGCTAGATCAAAAAGAAGATATCAAGCAATGAGCTTTCAGTTGCATGCAACTGTCAGCCTAAAATGTATCTAACAGAAAGGTGTGAAACAACTAGGAGATACAGATCTGAATTTCAGTCGAATGATGTTAAATTTAGTTCAGATTGATGGTTTCAGTGATCTTGGCTCATCCCAGTCAGGTGTTCGCAGCAGCCATTTTAGGCCGGTATTGGTACTTTTTAAAATGTCATTCTAATACATACAGGTCTCAAATATTGAAATCAGATGATAGAAGGCAAATATCGATAGTTTGTTTGTATGCAGAACATCAACCTTATGACCCTCATCAATCCTTCCTTCATCAAATACAGTAAATAACTTCATCAAGATAGTGGAACATGTTTTCCCTCATTAAATTCATGATGACTTTCATTTATAATTACATAGCTTTCCAAATACTACTTAATTTCTCCCAGATTATTGTTTCTGTAACTCTCCTCACAGCTAATGTTATAGTAATCAGGGCCTACAACTGCCAAGTTTAATCCTCGCTCATTTTGAACAAGTGTTTAGCATTTCCAATCCACTGGATTCTTTTATTAATATGTTTATAAAAGACTTCTTGCATTCTATTTTATGTTCTGCATATGTTTATTCTGAGATTCTCACCTACTCTTTTCCGGTTTTAGATTACTTCTGTAATTTCTGTATTTAGTTTTTTTTAATGTATTATCATACTTTTGTGAACAGATAATCAACACAAATTGAGGAAGAAGAGTAAACTTACATTGATACAGTATTTTTATAACATTAGGATATCTGAAAGCACTTCACAGCCAATTTTAAAATGAAGTCATAGAGTTATAGTGTCATAGAAACATGCAGCACGGAAACAGACCCTTTAGTCCAACTTGTCCATGCCAACCAGATATCCTAATTAAATCAAGTTCCATTTGCCAGCACTTGGCCCATTTCCCTCTCAACCCTTCTTATTCATATACCCATCCAGATGCCTTTTAAATGTTATAATTGTACCAGTCTCCACCACTTTGTCTAGCACCACCCTCTGCGTGAAAAAGTTGCCCCTTATGTTCCTGTTAAAGTTTTCCCCTCACACCATAAACCTATGCCCTCTAGGTCTGGACTCCCACACCCCAGGGAAAAAAACCCTGTCTATTTACCCTATCCATGCTCCTCATGATCTTATGAACCTCTATAAGGTCACCCCTCAGCCTCCGATGCCTAGGGAAAACAGCCATCAGCCTATTCAGCATCTCCCTATAGCTCAAATCCTCTGACTATGGCAAAATCCTTGTAAATCTTTTCTGAACCCTTTCAAATTTCATAACGTCCTTCCTATAGGGGGGAGATCAGAATTGCACACAATATTCCAAAAGTAGCCTAACTAATGTCCTGTACAGCCACAACATGACCTCCCAACTCATTTACTCAATAATCTGTCCAATAAAGGAAAGCATACCAAATTCCGTCTTCACTATCCTATCTACCGGAGACTCCACTTTCAAGGAATTATGAACCTGCACTCCCAAGGTCTTTGTTCAGCAACACTCCCCAGGACCTTACTATCAAGTGTATAAGTCCTGCTCTAATTTGCCTTTCCAAAATGCTTCGCCTTACATTTATCGAAATTAAACTCCATCTGCCATTTCTCTGCCCATTGGCCCATTATCAAGATCACATTATACTCTGAGGTAACCTTCTTTGCTATTCACGACATCTTATATAATTTATGTAATATCAGCAACTGTGACAGTCAGTTTACAAGGTTCATGAACAGAAATAAGACCAATGTTCAGATAATGACCTATAAATTTAGCTGGTTAAGATCTCAGGGAGAGGCATAAGTGAGAGTAAAGCAGAGAAATTGGGTTTGGGGGGTGGTTGGTTGGTGTTAAGTAAAGCAATAGCTGAACACAAGGGACTTTATTTCTTGTGGTGTTGACCAATATGCTGGGGATAAGTCTGCATTTTTTTTGTCTGTGTCTTTATGAACAAAGTAGGCTGGAGGGTGGGGGTGACAATGTTATTTCGTGAAGAGTTTATTGGTTTCCTGATTACTATGTCAGTGGGTTTAAGAAATGCCAGTCTAACTGTGTTGTTATGGGAATGAAGAGCTAAGATACAAATAATTAAAACAGCTGATTGCAATGGAGTTGTGTTTCAGTCTGCGTCTTTTTGTTTACAAATTCAGAAGACTGGGAATTAGTACAAGAAAACAAGCAGGGCTGTCTCTGAATTGAACACCTTTGTTTTTGGCACTCATTGAACAGATTTCTAATGTTTAGAGACTGTGTGTATTACCATGTTGGAAAGACCAGAAGACTGAAGCCAAGAATGAGGATCGCCAATTGGATAATGACCATTGCTGCTATTGAAGTGGTACCTGAGCTCAGCAGGGTTCTTAAAGGGGTCAGAGAAGAGAGTCTCTGGGATTAGATTTACATTCAAATTGTATGTCCATAAAATCTGAGCTAGCTGCATAGATCTGTAGTACTAGTCGAAGAGAGAGGGCATTAGAGAAGAAGTGACAAATATCTTCATAGATATTTCAGAATTGCATTGCTGGTAATTTTACAAAGTTTGCTAGATTCTGGAAAAGTTCCATCAGATTTGAAAGTAGCAAATACAGCCCTGTAGTCAAAAGTGGAGGGTAGCAGAAAAAAGGAAACCATAGGCCAGTTAGCTTGATGTCTGTTGTGAGGCAAGTGTTGAAATTGATAATTAAAGAAATTACAGCTAACTACTGAGAAAAAAATCAAAGTAATCGGAAAGAGTCAGTATGGTTTTGTGAGAGTGAAATCACATTTACCTTATTATTTAACACATTGAACCAGTTCTTTGAAGGAGTCCAGAGTGTGGTACTGGAAAAGCACAGCAGGTCAGGCAGTATCCAAGGAGTAGGAGAATCGACATTTTGGGCATAAGGCCTTCATCAGGAATTAATGTGTCACATTCCATTTGTTTCAGTGGTTTAATGGGAACATGCAGTTTCCTTTGTAAGAGGTTTATATGTGAAACGATAGGGTTGACATTTACATGAGAAACATGGAAAATACAAGACATTTTAGCCAAAAATAAAGGGTCGACATTTACATGAGATCGATTTTTACACGAGTATATATGTTTGGTACAGCAAGTAATTAAAAAGACCAATGAATGGTCTCCTTTATTATGAGAGAATTTGTTCACAAAAGTAAGGATATCATATATCAGTTATACATGGTATTAGTGAGACCACATCATAAATACTGTATGCAGTTTTGGCCTCCTAATCTGAGGAGGATGTATATGCTTTGGTGATGACTCACAGGACTGATAGAAAGTGAGGACTTCAGATGCTGAAGATCAGAGTCAAAAGGTGTGGCACTGGAAAAGCACAGCAGGTCAGGCAGCATAGAAGGAGTAGAAGGTTTGACGTTTTGGGCACAAGCCGTTCATCCGGGCTTTTGCCCGAAACATCGACTCTCCTGCTCCTCCAATGCTGCCTGATCTGCTGTGCTTTTCCAATGCCACACCTTTTTGACAAATGACTCACAGAATCCTGGAATGAGTGCATTATTTTATGAATTTAGGTCAGACTGTCTGGGCTTGGTTTCACAGGACAGTAAATGACGACTTAATTGAGGTACATAAAGTCCTGAGCCGTGTTGACAACGTGGACGTTGTTTCATTTTGAGGGAATGTCCAAAACTAGAAGATAGTTTTAAAATTAGTGGTCACCCCTTTAAAACAAAGATGAAGACAATTTTATCTCTCAGAGAGTGTGAAACTTTGGAATTTTCTGTCTCAGAAGCATTAGAGGTTAAGTGAGAGGTGAGTAACTCTAAACTGGAGAGAAATAGACTTCTGTTAGGTAAGAGACTCAAAGATTATCAGGACTAAATAGGAATATGGAATTCAAAACACATAAATATCAACCATGATCTCATTGAATAATGAAGCAGTCTCAAGGGATCAAAGGACCAACTCCTGCTGCTAATTTATATATTACTTTAGATGTTTGATCCTGTGTTATCATGACAGCTATGACCCAAGTAAGAGAGATGTCATATACATTGGCCCTGTGGATGCAAACTTTGTCTGGGTACAATGGATGAAATTTGACTCTAGGAAATGTGACTGAAGAGTCAAAGCAGTTAGATGAGAAGTGGAAAATCCTTCAATATAGAGACAAGTTGCACAGAATCGAACATTACACATAGTCCCTCAGTTGTGCAGAAAATGATGTGAATGCAACTATTTGAGGCAAATATTGTCTTGTTTTTCACTTACAATTTAGTTTTTAATTGAACTTTCCTTCTCTCGTGAATTACTGTCTGTGTTGATTTTAGTTGGTTTGTTGGAGAAAAGCATCCAGCTATATGTGGAATTTTTGTTCTCAGTGGGGACTTGATCACTGCCTTTGTTTTCATTCAGTTAATGAACAAGAATTGAACTGATGAAAATTAAAATAGAAAAAGGAATTTTTAAAACACATTTTGTTGGGAATTTCATACAATTGAAATGAACACTTATGTGTAGTGATTGTAATGAGCTCAGCCAGGTGGACCTCATAGAGTATGAGTTCCTTGATTGGGGCTGTTAATATGGTCCAATCAGGGATCTCTGGCTGACAGATATAAGTAGGAGTGTTCTGCCCTCCCCTTCACTATTTGATCACGCAGCATTGCCCTTTGACGTGAAGGGCACTGCCTGTCACTGGCCACTCGGGTGCTTTCCTATCTTCCTGGTGGTGGAAATTGAATAAAGATTCATGCACTTTGTGTCTCTCCCTGTGTCTCACACCTATACACACACACACACACACACACACACACACACACACCATGGGTGCTGGGGAAAAATAAGCACTACAGTTAGACGGTGCATTGGGGTTAATATAAATAGAAAAAAAACAAAAAAAATGTACGAGTGTTAACTGAAAAGGGCATGGGGTGGATTGAGAGCCGGAAAGTGCGTAGAGGCAGGCTGCCTTAGAGTGGCCGGAAGGTGGGAGGGACGGGGGCTTGCTGGGTCTGTATTGTCTGCACTTTCTTTTGAGTAACTGGATTGTCTTATGTAAAAAGGTCATTGTTGCTGTCTTTTTATATTTGAAACTGGGATTTGTGGTTTGTCTTCATTTCCCTGTAAACTGGTTGAATGGTAGGGTTTGGGGCCTAGCTTTGCTGCTCCTCTCCCTTGTATAATTGCTGTTGCATACAGTTGTAAATGTTAACTGTTTTTTGTAAATTGTTTTGTAATTTGTTTCATAAAATATTATGAACAGGAAAAAAAAAATAAATTGGAGTGTTGCATTGCCCTTCGATGTGAAGGGCACTGCTTGTCACTGGCTACTCGGGTGTTTCCTTTCTTCCTGGTGGTGGAAACTGAATAAAGATTCGTGCACCTTGTGTCTTTCACTGTGTCTCACACCTGCACACACACACAACAACATGGGTGCTGGGGTAAAGATAAGCACTACCGCAGTTAGACGGTTTTGTGGGGGTAAAAAAAACAGAAAAAAATTAAAATAAACAGGAGTGTCAAAGTTTCTATTCAATCTGAAAAAAAAGTAGAAGTGTTCACTTTGAGAGCTGGCTCTGAAAGAGTTGAATCAGTGTCAAGGACTCTCCATTTGTAACTAAAGGGTGACTTGGTGCGGGAATACCAGCCCTTGTGGAGTTATTTCAGTCGTGATGACAGAAAAGCACCCTCCTAAAGAAATTTGCTCACAACAGTCATCTTTGAGTTGGGGTGAACATTTATGCCATCATATCATTTTTTTGGAAAGCTTGACTCATTTCATCCTGCCAGCGAAAACTGGGCCCAGTTTGGAGAAAGAATGCATTTTTTTCCCAAGCAAATGACACTGAGGCAGATGAAAGCAACGACTAATTCTCTTGACAGCTTATGGACATGCAACGTTTTTAGTTATTAGGAGCATAACTTCCCCTGAGACAACAGATACTAAAACCTTTCAGGAGTTGATGGATTTGAGATTCTATCAGTTTTACTCAGCAATTCAAGAACTAGGGGAATCCGTTTGACATTTTTAACGAGGTTAAAAAGACTGACAGGCGGATGTAAGATTGGTTGAACTCTTGATATGATGCTGAGAGACCATTTGGTATTTGGGATTAATGACGTAACCATGTAAAAGTGCCTACTAGTTGAAGCCCAGCTAGACTTCAAACAGGGACTACAACTGGATTTACCATTGGATAATGTAGCAAGTGGAACATATGAGTTCGACAAGGTTCCCCATGGGAGACTGATAGCAAGATTAGATCTCACGGAATGCAGGGAGAACTAGCCATTTGGATACAGAACTGGCTCAACGGCAGAGGTGGTGGTGGAGGGTTGTGTTTCAGACTGGAGGCCTGTGACCAGTGGAGTGCCACATGGATCGGTGCTGGGTCCTCTACTTTTTGTCATTTACGTAAATGATTTGGATGGGACCATAAGAGGTACAGTTAGTAAGTTTGCAGATGACACCAAAATTGGAGGTGTTGTCGACAGGAAGAAGGTTACCTCAGATTACAAAAGGATCTAGACCAGATGGGCCAATGGGCTGAGAAGTGGCAAATTGAGTTTAATACAGATAAATGCCAGGTGCTGCATTTTGGGAAAGCAAATTTTAGCAGGACATATACACTTAATGGTAAGGTCCTAGAGAGTGTTGCTGAACAAAGACACCTTAGAGTGCTGGTTCATAGCTCCTTGAAAGTGGAGTCACAGGTAGATAGGATAGTGAAGGCAGCATTTGGTATGCTTTCCTTTATTGGTCAGAATATTGAGTACAGGAGTTGGGAGGTCATGTTGTGGCTGTACAGGACATTGGTTAGGCCACTGTTGGAGTATTGCATGCAATTCTGGTCTCCTTCCTACCAGAAAGATGTTGTGAAACTTGAAAGGGTTCAGAAAAGATTTACAAGGCTGTTGCCAGGGTTGGAGGATTTGAGCTATAGATAGAGGCTGAACAGGCTGGGACTGTTTTCCCTGGAGCGTCGGAGGCTGAGGGGTGACCTTATAGAGATTTGCAAAATTATGAAGGGCATGGATAGGGTAAATAGACAAAGTCTTTTCCCTGTGGTTAGGGAGTCCAGAACTAGAGGGCATAGGTTTAGGATGAGAGGGAAAATATATAAAAGAGACCTACGGGGCAACTTTTTCACACAGAGAGTGGTACGTGTATAGAATAAGCTGTCAAAGGAAGTGGTGGAGGCTGATACAATTGCAACATTTAAGAGGCATTTGGAATGATATATGAATAGGAGGGGTTTGGAGGGATATGGGCCAGGTGCCGGCAGATGGGACTAGATTGGGTTGGGATATCTGGTCAGCATGGACGGCTTGGACTGAAGGGTCTGTTTCCATGCTGTACATCTCTATGACTCTATGAGTTGCAGGTGTTCCAATGGAAGTGTACAGCCTCATTAGTCTGACTGAGCTTGGGGAATACCACTCAAATGAGGGCAATTGTATTGCCTCACTGGGGACATATCCTGAATGGAGGGACTCTAGGTCAGCCCACAGCAAAACTCCAAAACAAAGCCAAGCCTAAGCTAAATTATTAAAATTTTCTTCAGGATCCAGGCCAACAAGCTATTATAGTTGCTCCCAGTATGTGGACTTGAGACAGCAAGAGTTCCACTTGACCTAAATTGACTTAGAGGACACATAGGCCGATATCCAAACAAGTGCACTCCATGGAAAATCCACCTGCTTTGGAAAATTTAAGTTGCTTAGCAACATCCAAATCAGAACCAATCAAATAAAGATCTGGTTAAATAGTCACTCAGTTCTAATGGAGGTCGATTACGGCACAGCTGTTTCAATGGTCACAGAACCAGTCTTTTACAAAATTCACTCTGAACCACAACTCTTAAGTTTGTGCAAGACCTTGGCTAGACTGAGAACATATATCAGGGAACCTTTATAGATTAAGGGTATAACTTTTGTTATAGTCTCTTAGAAGAAATTACAGGGTTCAGTTACCATTGATTGTAGTAAAAGGCTCAAGCCTAAGCTTGATGGGGCAACATAGTTGAGAAAGATTCACCTAGGTTGGCTCAACATTCTTCAATTAGAAAATAACTGCCTGAGTGAAGTCCTAATTGAATACACATTAATGATTCAGGTCCTTTCATGGGTTCAGTGTTTTTGATCACTGTGGGTGCCCACTCAACGTGGCTGGACATGCATCCTGCCACCGGGAAGATGATAGAAAAACTGTGCACATCTTTTGCAATATACAGACTCCCAGAAGTGTTGGTCACAGATAATGGGCCATCATTTACCAGCAAAGAACTTTGAGTATTTCCTAAAGTCAATTGGTATTTGACACATAAGGACATCTCCATACAATCATCATCCAATATTCTGGCAGAAAAAGCAGTTCATACTTTGAAGGCAGGCATTAAAGAAACAGCCTCCAACTTCTCTAGATACTAAACTGTCTCGCTTCCTACTCGAGAATAGGACCACTTCTTATGCAATTAAAGGGATAGCATCTGCAAAGATGCTAATGGGAGAAGATCCTGCACAAAATTAAATCTGAATTTTCCCAGATCTGGGGGAGAGGGTGAAATGGCTTCAGGAATGCCAATGCCAGACGCAAGACCTTGCTAAGCAAAAGAGACAGTTTACTTCAAGGGATGAAGTTTAGTGCAGGAACCATGGGAATGTTTGTGCATGAGCAACAGGCATGGTCAATGTGAGATCGGGTGCAGTGACGTATAAAATTCATGTAGGTGTGACAGTCCTGAACAGGCACATGGGCATTATGAAAGCTGCAAACTCACAAATGGTGTGGGAGTAAAACATGCTCAGCTCCTTGACAGCCTTTCCAACTGCACTGATATTACCCATCTCAATGGTCAGATTGAGATTTTCAGGTAAGAGTAGGGTAGTATGAGTGCTTGGAGAAGCAGTGCTGAGCTGTGGGAGGTGCGTTTATGCTGCAGGAGTTGGAGCAAATGTTAATGGTTTACCTCTTCCTAGTTAATTATTAAGGAAAGTTGTCAGAATCTTCCAAAGTCTTTTTTCAAATCATTTTTTGAAGAGATATGGTGTCACTGGTAAGGATAGCATTTGTTTCTCATTTCAATTGCTCTAGGAATCCAGGTTTCCTAAGCCAGTTAAGAGGACATTAAGTGTTAACTACATTACTGTGGATCTGGAGTCACATGTGGATCAGGCCATTGAGGATGGCAAACTTCCTTCCCTAAATGGCGTAAGTGAATGAGTTGGGTCTTTCCGACAATTGCTGATGGCTCGTGGCTGAAATGAGCCTTCAATGTCTAATTTTATTAGTTGAATTTCAAATTAACCAGTATTCCTGGTGGGTTTTGAATCCATGAACATAAGCTTGAGTTTTTGTATAACTAGTGACATTAACAATCCACTACCATTTCCAAATCTAACTCAGAGCTGAGGAACTTTTCGGAGGGTTCCAGAGGCTGGAAATTTCACATTAAGTGTTTCAATCTCTCAGGCAATTCCTGCATTGGCAGTGCATCAGGATATCCAAGAGACTCCCAAATGTACCTTAGAGTAAGCCTGGTAACTGACTATGCAGTAAACAAGTGATCTAGACCATTGCTTTTTATTAATGTGGAGTGCAATTTCTGTCAGTTTATTCCATTTAATCATTCAGATGCCTTTAGCAATATGAAAGGTGATGGGGAGTAAAGTTGATTAATTCATAATAAGAGGCAGAAGAATTACAATATACAATTAACTGGTAGCCTTCAATGTATTGTAAGCAGCATATTAAAATTTAACCTGCCTGGTGGTTTACATGATTGCTAGCTGCAGCTGTACACATCAGCAGGGGCATTATAACATGAGTGACTAGTGCTAATTAAAGAAACTTGCACCTTCTAAAGGGGGTGTATTGTGGCTGAAAGACATGGCAAGAAAATTAAAATCTAAGACTGCACTGTGATACCTTGAGCAATGTCTGAAGCTATGAGACAGCATGAACTAACGTGTTCTAACATTACAATGGAGATCACGGTACAAGAGATAGTGAGAGACATGGACTGACATTAATACTCTAAGAATACACACAGTGTTGGATGAAGTTCAACAATATATTGCAAGTTATCAAATTGAGTGAGTTCATTTTCAAATGGCATGTCCTAGCAACTACACATCTAGCCTCACCCGCTGACCAATTCGCGATGTATTCATCGCACGTTTTCCAATTATCTCTAAAATTAGTATTCATTACTAAAATTAACGTTTTACCATACCTTCACATAACACAATTGCCATATTGACAACCAAAATCTCTGAACCACTTACAGTACAGTTATCCACTTTAACGCTGCACTTTGCAGTGCACCAACACCTTTCATTGCAATGCTGTTGCCAGATCAGTTTGTATTCAGGGACAAGCACATATCTTGTACATTTGAGCATGATGCACATCAGGTAGCTTGCTGCCTTACTGCTTATTCACTTCACACCTACTTGAAGGCTCAGAGCTTAAATTTCCACGCCTTACTCTTTTGTGCTTTGCTGCATAATTTAAAACTTAAAAGTACTTTTGTCTTCTGTTGCTATTTGACAATAAGCCAGGCTAGTTGCCAAATGTGATCAATTAAGGGTATGAAAATGTTGATGTTTACCATTGTGCTGCATCAATATCACTCCTGCAGCTGGTGCCAGGAGGTTTCATGGAAACACACAGCATGTGTTTCAGCCAAATGGTCATGTCTCCAAATATCTGAGGGGATATAAAGAAAAGGTGTCATAGTCCTTCTGGTTCAAAGGCTCTTCCCTATAGAGGAATGACTAGTCATGGTTTAATTCAAAAGTCACCACACCTTAAGCAAGGAGAAAGGTTGAGAAGGACAGTCTGTCATGATAACCTCAGCTCATGCAGAAATTGGACCCACACTTTTGTCAATTCAAAGGGTCAGGATGTGGAAGTGCCAGTGTTGGACTGAGGTGGACAAAGTCAGAAGTCACACAATGCCAGATTATAGTCCAACAGCTTTATTTGAAATCAAAACATTTTGGCGCACTGCCCCTTTGTCAGGTGAAGTCACTTAATGAAGCAGCAGTGCTCTTAAAGCTTGTGATTTCAAATAAATCTGTTGGACTATAACGTAGTGTTCTGTGACTTCTGATCTTTTCCACCCTAGTCAACCACCTGCACCACCTTATCATGGCTACCAATGATACCACATACTGCCAGCTCAAAGTGGAGAGGATCTCCAAGTAGATCGCATATATTGACACAGACATCAAGTTTCTCACTTCACTTGACAAAAGAGCAGCACTCCGAAAGCTTGTGATTTCAAATAAACCTGTTGGACTCTAACCTGGTGTTGTGTGACATCTGATACAATTCAAAGGGAACTGTCATCAGTCAGGGGGTGTCAGCAGTTAATGAAGGGCAGTGTCCAGTGTGTGTTTCAGGAGCGCGGACATGGTTAGTTTGCTGTTAGTGATGGTCAGGGCAAGAGGTTCAATGTCCAGGGACTAGGCTACAGCCAGGCAAGTCCAGTTCAACCAGTGCAGGGATCAGCATTGTGTTAGTCAGTATGTTGCACGGAGATCATTCAAGGATATGGTCACTCAACAGTCATAGCTGTTCTTTCCAGGTTGGTCAGAAAGAGGAGGACCATGGTCAGTCCTGGACTGCTCACAGAAAGTCAATGGGATTACTATGGACCACTACATTGTTAGGTAACTTGCTGAAGTAAATTCCAAGGAGTGGTGGCAGTGTGCGCGGATGCAGAAGAGACAATAATTGTAGTGTGAGTGAGTGGAACATATAAGTGTGGATTAATGCTGGTGCGGGGCATTGAAATCAACGACAGGAGGGCAGTGAGCACAATGGTTGGCATGACAGAGTCAGAGTTCAGAGGATAATGTTTAGAGGTGAAGACATAAATGAATGAGTTGGGTGGGAATGTGTGGAAGTTCAGTACTGATGGAATCAACAGGCAAGAAAAACACATGAAGGTTTTAGGAGGGGGCCTTAATTACCAAGCAAAGCCTGCAGCTGGCTTTGTAAAATGCAAACTGCATTGCCATCCGTTCTCATTCAAATTGCAAACACGTAATGGAAATGGAAAATGGCTGCAACAGCACACAGAATAACTGGAGCAAGGATCTACTTGTAAATGAAAAGATGTTCCTCAAGGGGCAATCATTTTAATCAGGCACTTAGACAGCACAGGTTGAAGACATTTGTAAAACATAGTATCCTGTACAAAAAAATGCATGCAGTGTCTAACTATATGGAAAAAAATCCTTATTGCAAGCAAATCTTGACCATGTCAATAATCATTACAGGTTAATCATAGTCATCTCTATAAAGCATAAGTAATCACAAATGACTTTAAAAATGTCACCTGCAAACCACAAATCACAAAGACAACCCAACATCTCATTAGCTGCATAAGGTCACTGTGCTGATTTCCTCTTACCTAGAAATATAAGTATCCCCCAATATGCACTTGCACATAATGCTGCCTTTCTGGCAGATATGAGCAGTGGGGATAGGGCAACTCTGATTTCAGTAATCCTATCTCACTTACAATCTCCAACTGTACTTACATGGCATGGCAAGGACGTTTGCCCGAAACGTTGATTCTCCTGCTCCTCGGATGATGCCTGACCTGCAGTGCTTTCCCAGCACCACACTCTCGACCCTGCATTCATCAGGATCCCCTGCAAAGCCCCTGTATCAAAAGTCCATGGAGAGGCACAGCATGGCCCTCTTCTTTGGCTTGCTCCATGTCTGACTGCATGGTGGGTTTTGCTCAACCTTTGTAAATGTATGGTGCAAATGCTGACTGCTCACATGACGAAGGGCTTACTTTATTTCTGATATTCCCCACATACGTTTGTTGGTACCTTGAATCATGGATTCTGAAACCGCAGGAATCATCATTGCTGTAGCTGCAATGCAATAAACGCCCAGAGAAATTAAGCAGAAACAGATGTGCCAGCAAGGCCAGGACATATCTCAAACTCCAAATGCTACTGAAACAGCCTCCATATGTACAAGTTGCAACTGAAGGACTCCTCATGACCTAAAGGATGTATAGAAGCCCAGAGTTAATTGTCCTCTATTCCATTTCCACCAGATGAATTTATAGAAGGGGATTTAAATACAATGGGTTTTATTTGCATGTTATCAAAAAGAGGACAATGTGATGGCCAATGGTAGATGAAAGCTAAATAGTGTGTGACTGAGTGTGAGGTGTGTGGTTGAAGTTATTCCTATTACTTATAAGTAAGATAGTCTTACAAGATGCAAAAAGAAAGCAACTGTGGCAGCTTTCTGTCACCGTCCTTTCTCTTGCTGGTTCTGTTTCCCAAATTCCTGTTGTAATTACTTTTTTCCCTTATGCTTCCGCTTCTCGGCTTATTATGTGCTAGGTGAAAATCATCATTATTTCTTCATAATGCCCAGGAGCAGCAGTTTTTGCCCCAGCTGGGAGACTATAAGTGTGAAAGCAAATGTACCAAAATGTTGTGCCACTGTCGGACGTGCCTGTTCCTGGAAGCAGCTTGGGGTGGGCTAGCTGAAGAGCCACAACCAAAAGTTCACACCTCTCCCTGTTCACTATCCAAGATTTATCAAACTAAAGGAAAAGTCCAAATGTGTGTACAATTGCACTAAAACATTTCAACAATAGAACTGTAAGAATCCAAATTAACTTTAAATAACATTGGTCCAGCATTCCTTTTTGAAAAGTGTGGCGCTGGAAAAGCACAGCTGGTCAGGCAGCACCAGGAAAGTTGACACTTCAGGCATTAGCCCTTCATCAGTAATGTGCCCTCTTGATGAAGAGCTTATGCCTGAAACGTAGACTTCTTCTGCTCCTCGGATGCTGCCTGACCTGCTTTGCTTTTCCAGTGCCACATTTTTCGACTCCGACTCTCCAGCATCTGCAGTCCTCACTTTCTCCAGCATTCCTTTTGTTTAGCAATATGAATTGGAGTCAAGGCTGAAGTGTATCCATCAGAAATGGCAGGGGATTTTTAAATCTGTTTACACATTGATTCACATCATTACCTTTGCTCTGTGGATATTGTTAAATCAACTTCTGTACATATGTTGTGATGTATCTCTGGACCTGCTGGGACTGAGCCCAGAGCTCCTGGCTCAGAGACAGGGACACAACCACTGTGCCCCAAGAGCCCTTAACCTCTGCTCTGTAAAGATCTTTTTTTAAAGAACCTGCTCAGATGTATTATAACAGGAGGTAGGATTGAACCCAAGCCTTCTGGCACAGAGATTGTGACACTACCACTGCAGTACAAATCTCCATAAGCACAGCTGTGTAGATATGTTCTAGCCAATCTGTTCAGAGATGTTATTACAGTCCTCAGCAGTAGGTGGGAGTTGAAGCCCAGTTTCCTGATCCAGAGCTGGGGATGTTACCACTGCACCACAAGGGCTCTTAACTTCTGCTCTATGAGCTGTCTCAATCATTAACCACACATGTGTAGGATGATGTTCCGTGGATTTCCTGTTAAAAATATGTGCATACATGCCACAGCCTATTTTTTAGTTTTGTATAGACATGAAGTGTTTGAAAAGTGGATATTACAAGATCTCATTTAGTTTCTTCATTACCTTGAACTTTGCTGGCAATTCAAGTATAACCACAATACGGAACAATTTAGTTCAGATACATTGAGAAACACCAACAATTCAGTTAATGACCATACACATTTCAAAGGAAATGTAAGATAATATTTCTCTGGTTACTGATTACAGTCTTGATTAGCTTGGGCATATTCTGAATGGCTGCCATGCCTGTCCAATAATCCCTTAGCTATAGGTTGCAGAGCATCCTCTTCATGTGATCATGTTGAAATAGTGATTAAGAGATCTCCATGTCTCCATCTGTTTTACTGAGTTTCTTCAATTAATTTTTTTTAAAGTCTTCAGTTTTAACATCTCTAACTCATAAAAATAAATATGTTTGAAGGGACTTGTGATCACTTTTTTGTTTTTTATAAATGTCCTTCATCTCCCTGTTCCCTAAGTGCTATGTCTCACTGTTCTCACATGTTCCTGGACTGGATCCAAGGCTCTGTCTTCTGTCACTGAATAATATTCCTCTATTGTATGCATGTCATGTGCAATTTTAGGCAAGTGAGTAAACTGAAAATTTAAATTCTCTTTTCTGGTCTCTCAAATGAAATTTTTATCATTAAGTGAAAAGGCGCAAAGTGAATTAAAGCAAGACAAATATTGAGAATGTGTGTTTGAGAAAGAGAGAGAGAGAGAGAGAGGGGAGTGCTGAAGGGAGGGTTGGGCTTTTCAGCCAAACCAACTCACCAAGAGAAATTTCTCATTTGTTAATGAGGGCAAGATTCACTGCTGACATTGAAAGATTGGATACATGTGAAGTGTGCAGATCTATAACAATTTCAAAGAGCTGTTTTCAGAATCAGACTATTTGATATGCAAGTCAAGCAACCAAAAAGAGGTAAAATCTATCAGAGTGAGAAGACAGCAATTCACACTCTTCAATTTGTAAAATAAAACTGATTTGCAATTTCTGCACTTCCTGGAGAGGATAAATCCTTTGATTGAACTATTAAAAAATTGCCTCGACAGTATAGGGTAGATATAAAGAGTTTGTGCTTTACTCATGAAACTTCATGTAGAAAAGCATATATAAAAGACAGGCAGGAATTTTTCATTCATTAATATTGTTGAAAAAGGTCACATATTGTTGAAGATTTTAGTTTTGCACTCATCAGGATAGTTCCAAGAAATACTAACGTAAAGTGAAATAATGTTAATACTGTATGAGTGAAGAGTGCTAATTGATTGTCATATAGATTGGTGGAAGTGTTGCTGTGAGACTACATCAGTTAATGATAATGGACAGTTAACTATCAAGCTTTATTTAAATTTAAAACCAGACAGGTTGATTGATCAAAGCATTGCTCTGAGAAACAAACAAGAGAATAGCCACCATCTATTTTATTGATTTGAAACAAATGCACTTGATGTACATGTTCTTTCTGTCTGTTCAACAGGAAATCATAAAATATTGATCTTTTGCTGATATGCAGAATTTCTTAATGAAAGCTGCAAGTGAGCACCTTACATATTTACCACATTGCCCACAAGTCAGATGAACACATTTAAACCATCGTATTAATCACAAAGTTGCCTCATCCTTTCTGAGGATTTCCTCTGAGCATCAAAAGGTGATAATCTGTTAAGTATTTTGTTACGTGTTTCCAAAATTTGTCATTATGTAAGTATTTTGGCTCAGGTTGGATTTATCAAAATACGGGCAGAAATGGCCAGAATTTTTGCATTTGTAGTTAAAGATGAGTGGTGAGTGAGTTTCATGGTTTCATTTCCACTGTGGCATGGCTGAATTATGCCATGAAATCATGGGCTTCTCATCTCATTCATTATCCAAGCAGGATATTGGGTGTATTACACAGTGAATCTCATTGTCATGGGATGAAAGCACTCACCATTGCAAAACCTACAGGTTTCCCAGCATCTGGTGCCATATTTAAAGTGCAATTGTACACAATTCTGATGCTGAATGCCAAGAATAGCCCCTCACACAATGTTGCCATCATATCCATTTGGGAGTTCTCACACTTCTCACCCATTACAACTACTTACCTTTCCTGCCCTCTGCATGTGTAATTTATTAGGTTCACCTCCCCAACTCTCCACTTCTATCACGTTTACTAATTGATCTCTTGTCCACTTCCATCACACTCAATCCATCCCCTTGATCTCATTTTCTGCAAAGTGTAGCAATTGCTCTGGAGACTCAGATCCTGCAGAGTGCTCAATGGCTTTCATATATGCATTCAGACCTGATCTCCATCACTTTAATTATGAGCGCTTAGCATCCGTGACAAGGCATTAGGGGAAACAGGCTTCCTGGCCTCATTCCAGCTGCCACTCCCTCTCTAGAGAACAGATTGGTACCATTGGGTACCCAAGGGAAGAGGAACAACAAAGTGGCACCTCAGAAGAATTCTTCTCAGAACACTCCACAGGTGTCCTGCCCCTTCGCCACCCCCTACCCACATTCCCTACCTATGATCCCAAACCATGTAGCAGTACCAAGGAGGGTAAGCCTAAATCTGGGCAAGAGTCTCTTAGCGGGCTTGTGCTGTCCCAGCCCTCAGGCAGCAGGGGACAACATCTCAAGTCTTTGAAGTCAGTAGGATCGGGCTCCCTCACCACAGCTGCAGCACTCAGACCTCTACTTAGATGTAGTGGGAGGAAGAGGGGAACAAAACATACTGAGGGCACCTCGGTGACATGGGTATTAAATCTTTGTAACTAACAGCACTCTGTCAATACTTTTTCTGTAGGAGAGATAATGAGATTCTTCATACACACCAAGGAATGTAAGGCAGTGCAATCACCCAGCATTGCTCATCTTTCACAAACAACTGAGCTTTTGACCGTAGATAGCCACACACACTATTTCACACATATACTCACCTAACTGTTATCACTAGGTATAATTTTTTCATGAAAGCACAGTCAACTCCCATTGAAAATTCTCAAGTCCATTGTCTCTTACAGCACCATGGTCTGCAGAAACAGCTGCTAAATGCCCTGCCTTGTGCAGGTTAAATACTGTCATAAGAAGATGCTCAAGCATATCAATGCAATGTTATAGTGTCCACTCACTCTGTAGCACTGAAGGGATACACATCAAGGCAAGGTCAAAACAGTTCTTGGTCAGAATTGATGTCAACATGTGGCTCTCATGAGGGACTGGAGTACACATTACTCACGTGTCATATCTGAGTGCCATGCAATGATGTGCTGTGTTTTCCCTAATGGTCATGTAGAGCAGGTTCTGTTTAATTACTTTATGTGGGATCATTTGAAGATATCATTCAAACAGTAACATGAATAATGTAACATTTAATCTGTTAACAGTAAAGAGCTTTAGAAAAAAACCAAGTTTGTCATGTTTTACAAAAAGCAATGGATAAAATAAGGTCTGAGCCCAGTTCAGTTATCCTGGAAGTGGGTGGTTATAAGATTGTCTCTGACCTTTTGGATTGGCCAGTGCTTTGCTTTGTCCTCCTCTCTTGGATAACCCTCCTGGCCAATGTCCTGATCTTTAGTCTCACTTTCATCCTCGGCAGATTTACCGTCTTCCTCTAATTTATCCACATGAAGGATTCCAGTGAATGGCAGTTTGCCACAGTTATTCAGGATACCCTGTCTGGGCTACACCATGAAAACCTCACTGGAGTATTCCAGGCATTGAAACATCATCTACAGGAGGTTTGTTCTACAATGGTCTATTCTACAATTGAAAAGTAAACATTTGGAAACATTCTGTGTCCATCTTTGCATGTCCTACAGGTGTCATACGTCTATTTTAGAGGCAATGCCCCTTGTTTCCCCACAGCCATCGACATAGGGACTCAGGAAGATGGAAAAAGGTGGGCATCTGTGTGTGCTCCAAGACATGTAAGTCATGGCCGTTTACTGATATCTAGTATAACTTTACTTCCAAAATTTGGTTTTGATGGTGTCAATTTGCTTGAAAATTGAGGTACTGTTCAAAGATCCCAGTTTCCTCCAATTTACTGAGATCCCATTCCACTATCTGGAATTGCCACTTATCACTGTGACCATTTCCCCAGTGACATAGTATAATGAAACTCTCTAAATGTGATATGCCTCCACTTGCCTCAGAATGCCACGGACTGCCTGTTGATAATCCCTCTGACTATTAGCAACCAAACCATCATCACTGATTGTAGCCAGTCCCCCAGACTAATCTCTCACCAGAACATCAAGCTCAATACATATTATCTCCAGACTGCTGGCATTTCATCTGGAAGACTAACTCCTGGCCCAATTCCTGAACTCCAAGGGCTCTGACACCTGACTCATAACCAAGTGCCCGATTGATTGTGGCCAAACCCCTTGACTGGAACAGTATCAATCCTTAAACTGACTGAGGTGTACTCCTGACTGACTGGATTTCGCCTTCACCCCACTGAACGCTCACCCTTACGATTTTTACACTCTGTCATTTTCTTCAAGCACATGCAGCAGGTTTGCTGCATAAGCTGCAGGCACATGCTGGAGGTCTAACACTGATACAGCACCATGCCATAAAGCAATATGTTCTTCCCCTGAGTGTCTGATGCACAGTGCTCCCCATTGCCACAAGCTGCCTGCCTCTCCCACTGTGCTAAAACTCAAGCTAAACCACAGAGGCTGCCTGCCAACACTTAACATTTCATGTGCTAAAATGCAGGTTAAGCCACAGAGACTGGCTGTCTGTAGTTTTGCACAAAAGTATGCTCTGAGTAAAATGTTGAGGCCCATATGATGTCTGGTTCCATGTCAGTGTTAAAATAACATGAATCCTTATAGATGCATAAGACACCATTCCCTCAAGGCAGAAGTATGCAAGTCTTAGCTGTCCCTCAGCTCTGAAGCAGATGACTGAAGTTCTGAAGTGGTATCTGGGTTGAGCTGAGAGCCAGCATGTTATTGGTGTTATGAGCCTGCTGCATTGCAATGCCAAGTTACATGGATGAATGGTATTGGAAAGGAAATGATATAAAGTAAAAGCTGGGCATTAATGAGACACAAATGCATAGAAAACTAAACTTCCTTGCCCTTGAGGGCATAATTCTGAACTTGCCATCTCAAACTTGAGAACTAAATCAGTGAAATTCTTGCAATGTTGAGAATCTGTTTCTTTTGACACCAACCCAATTAAGTCACTTGTTCACCATTATTTTCAACACACTAAGGATAGGAAAATTCCACCGATGAGCTTGTTGGCAAAAATTAATCACTAAATTCTCATTGTGTTGCTTAAGGACAATGGGTTTTGTTCCATTCCCTTCCTGTGACTTCCTGTTTATTTTCCATTATTTCAATTTCTTTCTCCTTAGCACCCTGTATCACTTCCATTGTTGGTTTTATCTGTCTATCTTTCCTTTTTGTAAATGTTCCTCTCTTTACACATTTTATTTGCATTTCTCAATTTGTCCTTGTATGTTTTCAGTTTTCTTCTTTTTTCTTACATTTATATTTAAAAATACACAAGTATCCAGGTAAATGCACTACCACACTCACATTGACTAACAATGTATCATATACATGGTGAGATTTTCTCATTTTATTTGATGTTATCTGTGCCTAAAAGTGTGATTATTTCAAATTTCTTGAAACCATAAGACAGCATGTTTGTGAGTAAAATCCAAACGGAATGAATGAAATGGTCATTTAAAGCGCAGATTTACCTTCAGTCATTTTCTCAAAACCATTTGTGAGGGAGAAAGAGTCAGTTGTACCCTTTTGTGGGCATGAGATAAAGGTTTTAGATCTTTTCAATTGATGGGATATGAATGAGGTTGTCATTAAAACCCATATAATCTTTTTGAGAAATTCAGCAAACACCTCAGGTCAAAATTAAACAATCATATCCAACAATATCAATTCTTCCAGTATGAGACAGGAACCAGGTGACCCTGTTTTTAATTTCTTGTCAAGATTTCAAGATATAACCAGCAAGTGTAAATTCAAGGAAACAGATGTAAGGTCTGCAGATTAATTTATTTGGGGCTGTGCACACTCTAATGTACAACAAGTTCAACTTGGACAGGACAAGCTCACAACATCATAGGCTGCCCACACTTAGATGGACAAGTTGAACATATTGACTGCCCGAATGGTTTGTCTTCCGTGAAGTCATGAGAAAGACAGTATGGGTGATGCAGTGAAACAGCAACAAAATAATGCAGGTCAGGCAGCATCTGAGGAGCAGGAAAAGCGACATTTCGGGCAAAAGTCCTTCATCAGGAATGAGGCTGGGAGCCTCTGGGGTGAAGAGATAAATGGGAGGGGGGGTAGGGCTGGGAGGAAGGTAGCTGAGAGTGCAATAGGTGGATGGAGGAGGGGGTAAAGGTGATAGGTCAGAGAGGAGGGTGGAGCAGATAGGTAGGAAGGAAGATGGACAGATGGGACAGTCCGTGAGGATGGTGTTGAACAGCAAGTTTGGAAATGGGGTAAGGTGGGGGAGGGGAAATGAGAAACTAATGAAATCCATGTTGATGTCATGGGATTGGAGGATCCGGAGGTAGATGATGAGGCATTCTTCCCCTGGCGTAAGAGAGTGGTGATGGTGGAGGCCCAAGACTTGCACATCCTCGGCAGAGTCGGAGGGGAAATTGAAGTGTTGGGCCATGTGGCAGTGGTTGGTTGGTGCGGGTGTCCTGGAGATGTTCTCTGAAGTGTTCTGTGACTAGGTGTCTTGTCTCTCCAATGTAGAGGAGACTGCAGCAGGAGCAATGGATACAGTAAATTACATGTGTGGAAGTGCAGGGGTAACTTTGATGGAAATGGAAGGCTCCTTTGGGGTCTTGGACGGAGATGAGGGGGCTTTTGCAATTACTGCAGTACCAGGAAGGGAAGGTGGGTTGTTGCAGGTTGTGGACCTGATGAGGTAGTCGCAGAGGGAATGCTCTTTACCCAAAGCAGATAGGGGTGGGGAGGGAAATATATTCCTGGTGGTGGGGTCTGTTTGTAGGTGGTAGAAATGGCAGAGAATGATGCGGTGTATCCGGAGGTTGGTGGAGTTGAAGTAAGGACCAGAGGGTTATATCCTTGTTGCAGTTGGGGGGTGAGGTTTGAGGGCGGAGGTGCAGGAAGTGGATAAGATGCACTGAAGGGCATTGTCAACCAGATGGGAGAGGCAATTGCGGTCTTTAAAGAAGGAGGCCATCTGTGTGTTCTGTGGTGGAACTGCTCCTCCTGAAAGGAGATGCAGTGGAAGCAGCAGAATTTGGGAATAAGGGATTGCATTTTTGCAGGAGGCAGGGTGGGAGGAGATGTAATCCAGGTAGCTGTGAGAGTTGGTGGGTTTGTAGAAAATTTCAGTGTTGAGTCGGTCACTGTTGATGGAGATGGAGAGGTCCAGTAAGGGGAGAGAGGTGTCAGAGATAGTCCAGGTGAATTTAAGGTTGGGGTGGAATGTGTTGTTGAAGTTGATGAATTGTATGAGATGGCGCCGAAGTAATCATCAATGTAACGGAGGAAAAGGTGGGGAGTGGTGCCAGTGTAACTCCAGAAGATGGACTGTTCTACATAGCCGACAAAGAGACAGGCATGGCTGGACTCATGCGGGTGCCCACGGCTACCCCTTTCGTCTGGAGAAAGTGGGAGGATTCAAAGGAGAAATTGTTGAGGGTGAGGACCAGTTCAGCGAAATGAATAAGAGTGTCAGTGGAAGGGTACTGGTGGCGACGTTGGGAGAGGAAGAAACTGAGGGCTTGAAGGCCCTGGTCATGTTGGATGGAGGTGTATAGGGACTGGATGTCCATAGTGAAGATAAGGCATTGGGGGCCAGGGAAATGGATGTCTTGGAGGGAGTGGAGGGCGTGGGTGGTGTGGGGAGGTCCTGGACCAGGCAGGATAGGACAGCATCGAGATAGATGGAGATGAGTTCGGTGGGGCGAGCAAGCCAAGATAGTGGGTCAGCCGGGGTCAGGCTTGTGGATATTGGGTAGGAGGTAGAACCGGGTGGTGCAGGGTTCCCGAACTATAGAAGCTGTGGGTGGCAGTGACTCCACCCCTCCAACCACAATAAGGACAGAAATCCCCTGGTCCTCACCTTCCACCACACTAACCTTCACGTACATCGCATCATCCTCTGCCATTTCCGCCACCTACAAATGGACCTGACCACCAGAGATATATTTCTCTCCCCACCCCTACCCGCTTTCCGTAAAGACCATTCCATCCACAACTATCTTGTCAGGTCCTCCACCACACCCCCCCACCCCACTACCAACAACCCACCCTCCCCTCTGGCACCTTCCACTGCCACCACAGGAATTGCAAAACCTGCACCCATACCTCCCTGCTCACTTCTGTCCAAGGCCCCAAAGGAGCCTTCCGCATCCATCAAACTTTCATCTGTACTTCCACACATGTATCCGTTGCTCCCGATGCAGTCTCCTCTACATTGGGGAGACAGGACACCTACTTGCAGCGCGCTTCAGAGAACACCTCCTGGACACCCGCCCACCGCTCCATAGCCAAACATTTCAACTCCCCCTCTCACTTTGCCGAGGACATACATGTCCTGGGCCTCCTCCATCATCACTCCCTTACCTCTAGACATCTGGAGGAAGAACTCCTTATCTTCCACCTCGGGACCCTCCAACCCCATGGCATCAGTTTCACCAGTTTCCTATTTCCCCTCCCCCAACCTTACCCCAGTTCCAAGTTTCCAGCTCAGCACCATCCTCATGACCTGTCCCATCTGTCTTTCTTCCTTCCCACCTACCTGCACCACTCTGCTGTCCGATCTATCACTTTTATCCCCACCTCCATCCACCTATTGCACTCTCAGCTACCTTCGCCCCCATCCCCACCCCTCCCCCATTTATCTCTCCACCCCTGAGGCTCCCAGCCTCATTCCTGATGAAGGGCTTTTGCCCAAAACATTGATTTTTCTGCTCCTCGGATGCTGCCTAACCTGCTGTTCTTTTCCAGCACCATACTCTTGACTCTAATCTTCAGCGTCTGCAGCACTCACTTTCGCCAAACAAACTAATGCACCTTGACAGAAAGAAAGATGAGCAACAGATGTGGATGACCTCATCAGATCACCACACTGAAGGTAATGTCCTTCAGTTCAATCAAACTGCAGAACCTGGGAAACTTAATTACTGAATGAGATCTACAGAACAACGAAAAATACAATCAGCAGAGACAGAACAACAGGCTTAATGAGAAAAAAAATAAACCAAGTATCTATATGTTGGAAGATGATGGTAAATTTGGTGACACAATAGATAAAGTAACCGTCATTTATAAGAAACACGAAGATGAAAAAGTTCCCAGATAAAAGGAATTCGCAAAACCTTTCACATCAGGAAAAGGATTGGAAATAAGCTCACAATCATAAATCTAAGACTGATACTTTACACTGAGCACAGAATAATGACATTGCATGCAGATTATAGCAGAAAGTCTTTCCTGAAATTCTTTTCGGAATAAGGTTGCCTCAGGAATTCATGTGTTAACACACTAATTGCATACTGGACAGCTTAGATTCAACATAGAGCAAGAGCCAAAATAAAATGGATACATAAAGGTAAAGATATTAACATGTAGAAGTCAATTAGAGTATTGTGGTGTAGTGTTAGCGTCAGTAGATCTGGGTTGAAGGCCCATCCCCCCCAGAGATGTGTCACAACATATCCAAATTAGTCAACTAAAAAAAGACAAAAGTCAATTGTTATTATTTTTGAATTTAGACATAATATGAAAAAAAGTTAAATATTTGGATCTATTACTTTGATATGTAGATGTATCAAATATTTAAAAGAAGAAGAAGGTTATAGTATTATGTTATTTGAAAAATGTTAATAACTATGTTGTTAGGCACATGTATACATCAGTACCCAGGGTGTTTCACATTGCTCACTACCACAATTAGCGTACATACAAACAACAATTCAGCCAGTGCACTGAAATAACAACTGGAGTATACTGAAATTACAATGGTTGGTTACACAACATGCAGCAAACGTTGAGAAACATATTTGTTCTCAGCTTTAGTACTTGTGAAGTATGTTTATTTCAGACTTCTGGGAGCCACAGATCACACTATGCAGTATTACATAAATAAATGCATTTGGACATAAATTGTTCTAATAAGGTAAATAAATAAATAACTCAACAGAACTTACATAAGTAAATCGGCTCAGCCTATCTACTCTGGTACTTACTTTCCATTTAATCAAACAGAGTGGATGAACAAGAAAAATAGAATATATGCATAATGTATAGCTTTGGAAAAAAAGAGTAATTACAAAAAATATAAAATTAGATGCAAATTCAAATCACCAAATTGTGTAATTGTATTATAATGTATGTATATCTTAAATACAAATATATCTGCATATGTAATATGGTTGCTTTGTCTGAAATTATAAATATATTTCCAGTTATAATTAAATAATAGTATAATCTATTATATTTAAAATTGTACTGCTGTGCACATTTCCTTCAAGCTTTTCCACCAAAATTTCCAATTGCCACATATATAATGGAAAGAGTCTGAGTAAAAAGGTCACTGTACAATCATAACATCCTGCCTATCATAGCAAAATGGAACAGTTGGCTGAATCATACTATATTTTGGCCGTGTAATTTTCACTGCATTTCAAGGTGGGTTTCTCTTCGTAGAAGTCAGCTTTCAAACTCATTTCATTATCCACCCACCTATTCCACCCCATGACATCCCTCCTGCCCCATGCTAGCCCAATTCTTCCACTTATCATGGTCAAAAGAATTTGCTGCTGCCACATACCAGAATAGACCATTACCAATGGTGCCTGAGCCATATTTAAAAGGCTCTTGCACACCCAGCCAATTGCCGGCAATTCAAAGTTGCCCTGTTCAGTTTGGGATATTTGTCCTGGATTTGGTAGGGAAGGAGAAATTGGCACCCTCCTTTACAGATAGAGACCTGTAGATCCTGGTGGACAGAGTGGTGCTGAGGGGGATTATTGTAACACAAGAACTAGATCTGAGAAAGGGTCACCTGACCCAAAATATTACCTCTGATTTCTCTCCACAAATGTTGCCAGACCAGCTGAGCTTTTCCATCCATTTCTGTTTTTATTTCTGATTTACAGCATCTGTTCTTTTGATTCCTACTTTCCTCAATCTCTCCTCACAGGACAATCCCAGCAACCCAGCAGTCATTCTGGCGAACCTTCATTACACTTCCTCTATGGCAAGTATATCATTTCTTAATCAAGAAGATCGCAACAAAGCTGTAATATATGGCTGACTAACCTTTATTTCCATTATCTGGTTTAGTATCTGGGAGAGAATAAGTTTGAAAGCTAATAATTTTAAATGAGCCAGGGCACTGAGTTTTCAAATAACTGCTGTGGCCATTTGTCCTGTGAGCTGGCCAAAGTCCATTGTATAATGGGTTCCTAAACAACATTAAAGACTGAGTTGCATTAAGATAATTGAAACTGATATGGAGCAGATACTTTTTTTTTCTTTAGGTCTCTCTGTAGACCATAATCTTCTTATGAATACATTCTTCCCATGTGATAGATGAAATATTAAACAGCGGCCATAGCTGAGACATTTGACCAGACATTCCAATGGCTAAGGGACCCTTGGTCAGTGATATTGTCCCTACTTTTGTTACAGAAAGTTGATGTCCCACCTCCTACAGAGGTGTGTCATTATATCTCTGCAGATGCTGCTGTTATTATTGCAATGGCCAGATATTTGAGGCAGCATGTGTTGCTTGTTGAGACTTATCAAAATCCTAATGCAAATAACTCCAAAGGAATTACCCATGAACTTCAAAAGTCCCTGCCTCTGGAAACCTCAAACAAAATGTCCCTTAAAGATACAAATTTCAGAGGGTACCAAATGATGAGCTGATAATCCTCAACTCTACTTTCTTGCCTTTTCATAATAACCTTTGATTTCCTTACTACAGTATTTAAAAATCTGTCTATCTCAGTCTTGAGCATACTTAATGCTCCATCTACAGTGTTCTGCGGTGAAAGAACATAAGAACATAAGCACTAGGAGCAGCAGTAGGCCATCTGGCTCTTCGAGCCTGTTCTGCCATTCAATAGACCATGGCTGATCTTTACGTGGCATCAGCTCTACTTATCCACCCTCTGACCATAGCCCTTAATTTCTTTACTGTTCAAAAAAGTAACTAACTTAGCTTTAAAAACATTTATTGAGGAAGCCTCAGCCACTTCACTGGACAGGGAATTCTATAGATTCACAACCGTGGGTGAAGAAGTTCCTTCTCAACTCAGTCCTAAATCTGCTCCCTCTAATCTTGAGGCTATGCCCTCTTGTGCTAGCTCCACCTGCCAGTGGAAACATCCTCTCTATCTCTATCTTATTTATTCTCTTCATAATTTTAAATGTTCCTATAAGATCCCCCTCATTCTTATAAATTCCAATGAATATCATCCCAGTCTACTCAGCCTGTCCTTGTAAGCCAACCCCTCAACTCCGGAATCAACCTAGTGATCCTCCTCTGCACCCCCTCTAGTGCCAGTACATTCTTTCTCAAGTAAGGAGACCAAACGCAGTACTCCAGGTGTGGCCCCACCAGGACCCAAACAGATGCAACTTTACCTCCCTGCTTTAGAACTCAATCCCTTTAATAATGAAGGACAAACTTCCTTTTACTGTTTTAATTACTTGTTACACATGCAGATCAAACTTCTGTGATTCATGCACAAGGACACCCAGGTCCCTCTGCACAGCAACATGTTGTAGTTTTTTACCATTCAAATAATAGTCATTTTTACTGTTATTCCTACCGAAATGGATGACTTTGCATTGATTAATATAGTACTCCATCTGCCAGATCTTGGACCACTCACTTAAACTATCCATATCCCTTTGCGCAGTTTCACAGTCCTCCACATACTTCATTGTAGCACTCATCTTAGTGTCATCTGCAAACTTTGACACATTACACGTGGCCCCCAACTCCACATCATTTATATAAATCGTGAATAATTGCACACCACTAGTCACCGGTCGCCAACCAGTAAAGCACTCATTTATTCTCAGTCTTTGCTTCCTGTTGGATTAAGTAATCCTCTATCCATGTTAATGCATTGCCCATAACACCTTGCATCTTTATCTTATGCAGCAGCCTTTTGTGCGGCACTTTGTCGAATACTTTTTGGAAATTTAGATACACCACATCTATTGGGTTCCCATTATCCATCATGCTCATAATGTCTGCACAGAATTTCAGTGGATTTGTTAAGCATGACCCTTCTTTTCATAAACCCATGCTGCTTCTGCCCAACGGGACAATTTCTATCTAGATGTCTTGCCATTTCTTCCTTGATAGTTGATTCAAGCATTTTCCCCACTATTGAAGTTACGTTAACCAGCCTATAATTCCCTATTTTTGTCTACCACCTTTTCTAAACAGTGGCATCACATTTGCTGTTTTCCAGTCTGCTGGAAATGCCACAGAGTCCAGCGAATTTTGGAAAATTTCCACAAGTGCATTTGCTATTTCTTCCGTTATCTCTTTTAGCACCCTGGGATGCATTCCATCGGGGCTGGGTGACCTGTCTACCCTTAGCTCCATTAGTTGGCTAACACACCCCTTTCATGATAATGATTGTTTCCAGGTCCTCAACTACCTTTGTCTCCTTGTCAATTACTGGCATGTTATTCGTGTCCTCCATTATGAAGAACAACACACAAAATGTCTACTCCATGCCTCAGCCACTTCCTCATTTTGCATTACTAAATCCCTCTTCTCATTCTGTAAATGACTAGTGTTTACCTTAGCCACTCTTTCATTTTATAAATTTTTGAAACTTTTGCGATCTGTCTCTATAATCTGAGCTAATTTATGCTCATAAGCTATCCTACTTTTCTTTATAGATTTTTTTTGTGGCTTTCTGTTAACGTTTAAAGTTTTCACAATCTTCTAGATTCCTGCTGGTCTTTGCCATTTTGCGTGCCTTTGCTTTCAATTTAATAGCTTCCCTTATTTGTTTAGACATCTGTGGCAGGTTACCCCCTTTCCTATAGTCCTCCCTTTTCACTGGTGTATACTTTTGCTGAGCACTTCAAAAAATGACTTGGAAATTCAACCACTGCTCATCAACTGTCCCGCCATAAAGTCTTTGTTTCCAGTCTTATTTAGCCAACTCCTCCCTCATCCAATTGTAGTCTCCTTTGTTTAAACACGGGATCCTAGTACTGGGTTTTTATCTTCACACTTTCTAATTTCACCCAAAATGTGATTGCTCCTTCCAAGAGGATTCCTAACTATGACATTTTTAATTATTCCTGTCTCATTACACAGGACAAGATCTCAGATAGCTTGCTCCCTTGTCACTTCTATTATATACTGTTCAAGAAAACTAGCGTGGATACATTCAATGAACTTCTCCTCAAGGCTACCCTGACTGACCTGGTTCATCCAATCAACATGGAGACTAAAATCCCCATGAAAATTGCCCGACCATTTTTACAGGCATTAGTTATTTCTTTGCCTATTGTCCACCCCAATGAGATACTATTATTTTGTGATCTATAGACTATGCCTATCAGTGACATTTTTTTCTTAGAATTTCTAATTTCCACACAAATGGATTCAACCTAATTCTTCATCAAACCTATCTCATCTCTCACCACCACCCTGATGTTGTCATTAAGTATCAGAGCTGCACCACCTCCCTTACTTCCCTGTCTGTCCTTTCGAATAGTCTGATGCCCCGAGATATTTAACTTCCAGTCGTGACCATCCTGTAACCATGTCTCCATAATGTCTACTGAATCACATTTATTTACAATGATTTGTGCCGTTAACTCATCCACCTTGTTTCGAATGCAATGAGCATTCAGGTAAAGTGTCTTTGTGAAGATTTTAATACCCTCTTTATGAATTCTAACATCTCCATTATTAATATCTCCTGAGACATCCTTCCTTTAACTTCTTTCATGGTCTGCCATGTAGTCAAACACTTCTGCACTCATGCTAATCTGTCGGTTTCCTTTCCATTTACCATCATACTTCCCATTGTTTTTCCTCTCTCTTGTACCAATTCGTTAGTTTAAGGTCTTAGTGACCACCCTATTTATCCTTTTTGCTAGAATACTTGTTCCAGATCAGTTCAGGTGGAGACTGTCCCATCGATACAGATCCCTCATGTTCCAAAACTGATGTTAATACCCCATAAAACGGAACCCCTCTTTCCCACACCATTCCTTTAGCCACATGTTTACTTTCCTAATTTTCTTATCCCTAAACCAATTTGCATGTGATTGAGGTAGTAATCTGGAGATTATAACCTTGAGGATCAGTTCTTTAATTTGGTTCGTAGCTCCTGATAATCCCTGAACAGGTCCTCCTTCCTAGACTTGCCTATGTTGTTTGTCCTAATGTGGGCCACAACAACTGGATCTGTCCTCTCCCTCTGCAATATCCTTCCAAGCCAGTCAGAAATGTCCTGCACCCTGGCAGTGGGCAGGCAATATACAAGGTGGGTCTCTTGATCTTGCTTACAAAGGATGCTATCTATCCCCCTAATTATAGAATCCCCTACAACTATCCTTTGTCTTTTTGCACCCCCATGCCCCCATGAATGGCCTCCTTACCATGGTGCCATAGTCAGCTGGCTCATCCTTCCTACAGCCCTGTTCCTCATCCACACAGGGATCAAGTACCTCATTCTTGTTGGACATGGTCAAGAGCTGAGGTTCCTCTCCCTGGATCCCCCTACCTGCCTCACTTGCAGTCACACGTTCCTGTCCCTGGCCACTGAATGACTTAATCTACCAGGTGTGACTATGCCCTGAAACAATGTGTCCAGGTAACTCTCCCCCTCCTGGATGTGCCGCAGTGTTTGAAGCTCAGATCCTAGCTCATCAACTCTGAGCCGGAGTTCCTCCAGAAACCAACACTTGCTGCAAATGTGATCACTGCAGTTCGCAATGGGATCAGCCTGCTCCTGCATCATATAGCTACAGCACATCACCTGTCCAGCCATCTCTGCTTAGTTAATTAAATTATTAGGTAGTTAATCACTGATTAGCTAATCTCATTCATTTTGCAGTGTCTTTCTTTTCAAATCTCGGACAGATTCACTATCAGCCAATCAGGTCACAGCTCTCCTGCAATGTCAGTTTGGTTTCAGTTACTCCCTAAGGTAAGTGAGTTATACCCTTACAGCTCTGCTCTGCCCTCTGAATCCAAAAATAAGGTCTTATGGATTCTTTGATACCAGGTCGTTAATGATCCACTCTTCATTACCTCTCAAGCAAAGGCCTCAGAACTTGCACTCTAATGCTGGCCCACTCTCTTAATGGCTGCTTCCTTGTACACCTTTATCTTGCCAGTCATTCTTTTCAGAGAGCTTTTTTTGGTCAGAGGAGGATGGAGGGTGGGAAATATCATTGTCATGTTTTGTGTTTAACCACACCTTGACACCAGGTTCTCTATGACCTGCTGTACAGTCATGATGACTGCAGCAATGTCTCCCAGAGGTCTACTGTGATGACCCTCAACTGTCCTCTGATTTTCCACAGATTCACTACCCACTGAAAGAAAAATTCCTCCTTATCTCTGTCCTAACCAGGTGATCTAAGATTACAGCCTTTGGTCCTAAACTCTACCACAATGGGAGAAAACCTCTCCATATCTATCCTGTTAAGTCCCCTCAGAATCATAATTGTTTCATTAAGGTTCTGATTCATTGAAGCTCAACAGTTACCCAGAGAGAAAAAAAATTACATGCAGGGTCTAACTCTTGGGTAACTATCCTTGACTCACCACAGCACAGAGCTGAAATGTGTTGCTGGAAAAGCGCAGCAGGTCAGGCAGCATCCAAGGAACAGGAGATTTGACGTTTCGGGCATAAACCCTTCTTCAGGAAATGTCGAATCTCCTGTTCTTGGATGCTGCCTGACCTGCTGCGCTTTTCCAGCAACACATTTTCAGCTCTGATCTCCAGCATCTGTAGTCCTCACAGAATATCACCCCAACTACATCCCCCTGAAGCTTGACAACCCTCACCCTGCTCGACCTGACTCACCTCCCTGGCAATCACCTCACCCTCCCCCCTCACCTGATAGCACCAGACCTGACAGCAGGCATGTATGGAAAAACAGGAGAGCTGGTTTTTAACTAGCAATATTCAGATGAGACTGCAGACCATGAAAGTAGCATCAACAAGACTCCATGAGAATTTGCAAAATCCCTCTTTCTGTCTCTCTCTGTCATTCTGCAAATCAAGTCTAGTACCTCAATTTTGTTACATTTTCCAATAGATTACAGAAATAAAGAATTTCGATCATTATGAATCTCAAGGGCCATAGCACTGAGTCTGGGATAAGGGCCAGTTACAGCTTTAGAAAGGACTACCTTCATAAGCACTTTCAGTTAACATCAAACACAAAACCAAACTGGAGGATTGGATCACCCGATCTCATCTGCCATTCTCAAGAAACCAGGCAATCAAATAGTGATCATACCTTAGCAGATACTTCTTTTGGTATTTATACATCGATATCAATTTGGGGATTTAGGTTAATAAAAG
This sequence comes from Hemiscyllium ocellatum, assembly GCF_020745735.1. Taxonomy (NCBI): domain Eukaryota; kingdom Metazoa; phylum Chordata; class Chondrichthyes; order Orectolobiformes; family Hemiscylliidae; genus Hemiscyllium; species Hemiscyllium ocellatum. The sequence continues at coordinate 48,818,795 of NC_083412.1, forward strand.
TGTTGTTTGCATTGCAACTAAGTGCACATTGGGTCAGTAATATCCAGAGCAGATCTCCAAGCAAAAGGATTAATGAGCAGACATGAGGAATTGGGTAGTTGACACCTCTGTATTTTTGCCTTGTTTATACATTATACTAAAAGCAATTTTAGGCATTGATGACAAGACAGTTTCATTATTAAAGTAATTAATCAAAAACAAAATTACCCTAACACAACACTATATTTAATGATAACTGCCATACAATTCTGTGGGAGTCATGCAATCAGTGGTTAATAAGTGCTTGAGTGAAGCTCCCAACTTTTAAAGTTGGTTTCTGTTATTTCTTATTAACATTTTAGATTAGATTCCCTACAGTATGGAAACAGGCCCTTCGGCCCAACAAGTCCATACTGACCCTCCAAAGAGTAACCCACCCAGACCCAGTCCCCTACCCTATATTTACCCGTGACTTAATGCACCTAACACTATGGGCAATTTAGCATTGCCAATTCACCTGAACTGCACATCTTTGGATTGTGGAAGGAAACTGGAATACTCAAAGGAAACCCATGCAGACACGGGGAGAATGTGCAAACTCCATACAGACAGTTGCCCGAGGTGGAAGTCTATGAGTGCTCCCACAAGGAGGTTGAACAGTTCATCCACTTTACTAACAACTTCCACACCAACCTCAAATTTACCTGGACCGTCTCAGATCCCTTCCTCCCCTTCCTAGACCTCTCCATTTCTATCTCGGGTGACCGACTCAACACGGACATTTACTATAAACCGACTGACTCCCACAGCTACCTAGATTAGACCTCCTCCCACCCTGCCCCCTGTAAAAACGCCAACCCATATTCCCAATTCCTTCACCTCCGCCGGATCTGCTCCCAGGAGGATCAATTCCAATACTGAACAACGTAGTAGACCTCCTTCTTCAAAGACCGCAATTTCCCCTCAGACGTGGTTGACGATGCTCTCCACCGCATTTCCTCCACTTCCCGCTCCTCCGCCCTTGAACCCCGCCCCTCCAATCGCCAACAGGACAGAACCCCACAGGTCCTCACCTACCACCTCACCAATCTCCAGATACATCGTATCATCCTTTGAAATTTCCACCACCTCCAAAGAGACCCACCATCAAGGATATATTTCCCTCCCCTCCCCTATCAGCGTTCTGGAAAGACTACTCCCTCCGCGACTCCCTCATCAGGTCCACACCCCCCACCAACCAAACCTCCACTCCCGGCACCTTCCCCTGCAACAACAAGAAATGCAAAACTTGCGCCCACACCTCCCCCCTCACTTCCCTCCAAGGGATCCTTCCATATCCATCACAAATTCACCTGCACCTCCACACACATCACTTGCTGCATCTGCTGCACCTGATGTGGCCTCCTCTACATTGGGGAGACAGGCCGTCTATTTGCAGAGCATTTCAGAGAACACCTCTGGGACACCCGCACCAAGCAACCCAACTGCCCTGTGGCTGAACACTTTAACTCCCCCTTCCACTCCGCCAAGGACACACCTCTCTGCCCCCACGCCCTCTCCAGCCTATCACCCTCATCTTAACCTCTTTCCCCCTATCGCATTCCCAACGCCCCTCCCCCAAGTCCCTCCTCCCTACCTTTTATCTTAGCCTGCTTGGCACACCTTCCTCATTCCTGAAGAAGGGCTTATGCCCGAATCGTCAATTCTCCTGCTCATTGGATACTGCCTGACCTGCTGCGCTTTTCCAGCAACACTGATCTCTGATCTCCAGCATCTGCAGTCCTCACTTTCTCCAAGGTGGGAGTCTAACCCAGGTCCCTGGTGCTATGAGGCAACAGAGCTAACCATTGAGCCATCGTGCCGCCCCAAGTTATTTATTGATTCCCAGGTTTTCAGGCTAAAGGATGAGAAAAAAAATAAAGACTTGTATTTGTATTTAACTACTTCTTCTGTCCAAAATTTCCCAAATACATATGGTAAAATAATTAAAAATGTGATTATTATTCAGAACATAAATGTAACGGCCATTTTAACACGATCTCACTAACAACATTGCAGCAGTCTCAAGCTTAGTATTTTGTTGATGATGTTGACACAAGAATATTATGTTCATTACGTTAAGAGATCCTTAGTATCTTACAAGATCAAAAGCACCTCCTACAATGCACTGTACTGCACTGAAAGGCCAGTTTAGTTTATGCAACCCACAACTCTTTTCCATAAAGACAGAAGTGATAATTGCTGACCCAAACTGATTCAATCAGAAGGAACATTTTCCAAAATGCCTCTGTTGATTTGAATTTCTAAATACATGTGGGACTCATGCTCATGACTCATGTTAATCCAACTTATATTTTCCATCATCAAAACTATGTTCTTTAAGTGTAATTTTTATTCACTTCAGTTTATGGTTATTTTCCAAAATCACTTTCTAATCTCTAATCTTTTTGATGGTGTTCTGTTGGAAACTCACCAATAAGAAACAATAACTCTGTTACTCACTCCATAGCTACTGCCAGACCTATTGTGTGCTTCCTGTGGTTTCAGTGTTTATTTCAGATTTCAGGCACCTGCATTAATTTACTTCTGTGGTAATAGCAGTCTCAGTAATTATTGTAATGTTATGTCATATCTAAAACTACCCATTCTATCAACATTTAAAACAAGAAAGCATTCTTTAGAATTTTCAAAAATTCTAATTCATTATGAAACATGTATCATTTGCAAAAAATTGCTGTTTCCATGAAAAATTAGCAGTTTCACGGTCTGTCTCTCAGATTACAGAATCTGTTTTAATTTAAGTTGATTTGAGTTTCTGACCACATCAAAGAGTTGTCATTTGTATTTTTTCAACTTAAAGGAAATATTTACCTATAAAAGATAAATCAGCAAAGCAAGTCAATATTCTAACTATCCTAGATGAAGATCAAATGACGTGTGACTAAAGCAACTAGGAAAAAATTCCACTGGTTGTAGCAATGGGTGAAATTACTATTTCACCATGGCAGAACTTTCTCAATTTTATTTAAGGTGTTTTGTTGAGTAAGATTCATCCTGGGCTTGGGGTGTTTAATTCTCATGCAATCTTCACAAATTTTGAAGCTGAGCTATTAGGCACATTTCTTAAAGCATTACATAGCTGGAGAGGCAGAAGTGCTCACACCACCACCACCATAGTTATAGAATCACAGACCTGTTGAAGATGATCATTCAGCCTGCAATGGTTCTATTACACAATGGCAATTTCCTGCCTTATCTCCATATTCCTGTACACCATTTCTATCAAATAAATCTTCCCCATCCCTTTTGAATTCTTCAATTGAACCTATCTCCATCAAATTTCTACACAATACATACCACACCCTGACGTGTCACTGTGTAATTTATTTTCTCACATCATTGTTGCTACTTTCGCACATCATTTTAAATATATGTTTTTCATTCTTTGTCCTTTTATGCGCAAGAATTGCTTCTCCCTTTCTTCCCTATCCAAACTACTTAAGATCTTCAAGCCCTCTACCAAATCTCCTCTCAGCCTTTTTCTCTCAAAGGAGACCACTGCCTACCTCTTCAATCTATCCTCTTAACTGAAGATTCTCATACCTTCTGCACTCTCTCCAATGCATTCAAATCTTTCCCAAAAAGAGTGCCATTACTGTCCACAACACTCCAGTTGAGGGCTAACAAGTGTCCTGTACAAGTCTGACATGATCTCCCTGTATGCTTTATTAAATGCTCTCCCGCCAGCTTCAATGATCTGCGCACATATACACCCAGATCCTGTAATCGATAAGTGTCTTCTGTGCATGGGTTTGCTGTTGGTAAAGTCAACTATTTTTAACTGTTCACTATTCATACCTGTTTTATACCTATATCACTTCTCAACTACAAATAGAACTCAATTTCTATTTTGCTCTGGTTCCACTCACCATCTATTAGACTCACTCCTCTATTCTCTTAATCAAAAACATTAAGCATTTTCCAGCCCTTTTCAGTTCTGAAAAAGAGTCACATGGGACTCCAAATATCAATGTTGCTTCCATCTTCAAGGATACTGTCAGAGCTGCTGAGTTTCTCTAGCATTTTCTATTAATATTCCTGACATAACTGTGATTATAATGTATAGTGATATGTACAGTTAATATATAATAAGTAGCCTTAGTTTAAATCTAATCCTGAAGAGCTCTCTGTACTTTGCACCTTAACCTTTTATCATGAATTCAATCTCATAGTGTGACAATCAAACCACACAATAAAAATAATCGGCAACGACATATTATGTGGTCTAAAATATCAGGACAGTGATGAAGATCAAAAATCAGAAGAGAAAAATTCAAGAAATGTATTTTTCAAGCAGTCATTAATATAGACTTAAGACCAGCTAGCAGATTACAAAAAAAGTCAGAGAGCTGAACAGTGGCTGTGAACAACTCTGACAGGAAATGTCTCCAAAGCAAGTGCCAAATCACTGGAAGTCTCAAAAATCATTTTTTTTGCATTTGTTGAAAAGAATCAGTGGAAGCAGTAAAAGTTCATCAATAGCTGAGGGGATAAATCCAATCAAGTGTGCATGGAAAGAGGCTGATTACCTAACACCTAAAGCAAAAGTTGAGCCCTTAATGTTTTGCTTCCACTCAAAATGTGCAGCTGAAAATCACAGTTCCAACTTCTAGTAATAATTAACAAATTTGATGACAAAGTTAACAATAGAAGTTATCTACCTGGACTTCAAGAAGGCCTTTGACAAGATGCCACATAGGAGGCTATTGAGTAAGATAAGGCCAGCATGGATTAAAGTCTGGTAGAAAGTAGAGAGTGGGGATAAAAGGGTCCTTCTCAGGATGACACCCAGTGACGTGATATTCCACAAGGTTCAGTGTTGGGACCACAACTGTTTACTTTATACATTAGCCATCTAGATGAAGGAACTGAGGGCATTCTGGCTAAGTTTGCAGACAATACAAAGAAAGGGAGGGACAGGGAGCATTGAGAAGTTGGGGAGGCTGCAGAAGGATTTGGATAGGTTAGGAGAGTGGGTAAAGAAGTGGCAGACAGAGTACAATGTGGGAAAGTGTGAGGTCATGCTCTTTGGTAGGAAGAATAGAGGCATGGACTATTTTCTAAATAGGGAGAAAATTCAGAAGTCTGAAGTGCAGCAAGACTAGGGAGCTCTAGTCCAGGATTCCCTCAAGATAAACTTACAGGTTGAGTCAATAGTTAGGAAGACAAATGCAATGTTGACATTTATTTGGAGAGGACTTGAATATAAAAACAGGGATGTACTTCTGAGGCTCTATAAGGCCACATTTAGAGCATTGTTGAAAATGTGTTGCTGGAAAAGCGCAGCAGGTCAGGCAGCATCCAAAGAGCAGGAGAATCAACGTTTTGGGCATGAGCCCTTCTTCAGGAATGAGGAAAGTGTGTCCAGCAGGCTAAGATAAAAGGTAGGGAGGAGGGACTTGGGGGAAGGGCATTGGAAATGCGTTAGGTGGAAGGAGGTTAAGGTGAGGGTGATAGGCCGGAGTGGGGGTGGGGGCAGAGAGGTCAGGAAGAAGATTGCAGGTTAGGAAGGTGGTGCTGAGTTCGAGGGATTTGACTGAGACAAGGTGGGGGAGGGGAAATGAGGAAACTGGAGAAATCTGAGTTCATCCCTTGTGGTTGGAGAGTTCCTAGGCGGAAGATGTGGCGCTCTTCCTCCAACCATCGTGTTACTATGGTCTGGTGATGGAGGAGTCCAAGGACCTGCATGTCCTTGGTGGAGTGGGAGGTGGAGTTGAAGTGCTGAGCCACGGTTGGTTGGGTTGGTTGGTCCGGGTGTCCCAGAGGTGTACTCTGAAACGTTCCGCAAGTAGGCGGCCTGTCTCCCCAATATAGAGGAGGCCACATCGGGTGCAGCGGATGCAGTAAATGATGTGTGTGGAGGTGCAGGTGAATTTGTGGTGGATATGGAAGGATCCCTTGGGGCCTTGAGGGAAGTGAAGGGGGGAGGTGTGGGCGCAAGTTTTGCATTTCTTGCGGTTGCAGGGGAAGGTGCCGGGAGTGGAGGTTGGGTTGGTGGATGGTGTGGACCTGACGAGGGAGTCACAGAGGGAGTGGTCTTTTCGGAGCGCTGATAGGGGAGGGGAGGGAAATATATCTCTGGTGGTGGGGTCCGTCCCAATGAAACAATGAGGGGGGATTTAATTTAAACTTACAAAATACTGATAGGCCTGGACAGAGTATTGGGAAGATGTTTCCTTTGGTTGGAAAGACAAGGATCTGAAGGCACAGCCTTAGAATAAAGAGAAGACCTTTTAGAGCAGAGATAAGGAGAAACTGCTTCAGTCAAAGAGTGGTGAATCTATGAAATTCATTGCCACAGCAAGCTATGGAGGCCAGGTCATTGAGTATAATTAAGACTTGGATATAGGTTATTGAGTATCAAGGGGATCAAGGATTATAGGGAGAAAACGGGAGAATGGGGTTGCAAAACTTATCAGCCATGATTGAATGGTGGAGCAGATTTAATGGGCTGAAAGACCTAATTGCTGCTCCTCTCTCTTATGGTCCTATGCTCTCAGTTAAAATGATCTCTTTGGGCACAAGTTTAAAGAAAATCATTGAGAAAAGAAAGAAATTTTCTATATGCATTAAAGTGATGTGGGTGTCACTGGCTCAGTCAACATTTATCATCTATTGCTAAATGGAGTTATGAGTCAATCTCTTTACTGTGAGTCTGGAGTCACATATAAGACATCAAAATTCCTTCTTTTGGGAACATGAATGAACCAGATGGTATTTTTCTTAACGTCAATGGTTATATGGTTGCCTTTAGGCTAGCTTTTTATCCCAGATTTTTTATTCATTTCAACTTTCACTGTCTGCTGTGGTGCAATTCAAATCCTGTTGTTCTAGATTACTAGATTATTAGACCAGTGATATTACCTCTACACAGCTGCCTCCTCCTTGTAATGCAAAGTATCAGAGCACCAACAGTGAAGTTACTAAAATCTTTATTATTTTGACAGTTTGAATCCCAAATTCAATGTTTAATTTGGCAATAAAGAAGGTTTATCAATTTTACTGAATAAAATATGAAATTTCTGATACAGTAAAAGTATGCAAATCAAATCACATGATATTTTGAATCAAAAATTCCTGGAGCTCAGATATAATCAGCTTGAATGATATCTTGGCAGCCATCTTTCTTGCAAGAAAACAAGTGAAGCTTATTGAGTGAAGCCATTTTGTGAAAGTTCCACTCACAAATGTTTTAGCTATCTGGAAAAAGCTATATCTTCATAACCGCTCAATGGTATTGGTAAAGGGACACCAAGCTTTCATTTAGAAAGGCATTGAAAACAACAAAAACTTAAACAGCTTTCAATTTTCATCCTTAAACAGCAATCTTCATAATAGCAAAATTTCATCAAAAACATTAATCAACAAAGGATATAACCTAGCAAAAAAAAGAGTGTCATACAAGAAGTTCAAAATCTCAAACAATCATCTCACAAATCGAAAAACCAGATCAACAACCTTAAATGCCAATCAATAATCAGCCAATGTAACGTGCGCACATGTACAAATCTTGCCATCGGAGAACTTTGACATTTTAGATCTATTTGATAGATCAGCAAAATGGGAGACATAGAAAGTCTGGGGCATAAGGTTTACAGAGCAGCTTGTTGAGCTTAGAGGAATTGCTCATGCTTCTCGAGTCAACATGCAGCACTGTAATAACACTTACCTTATAGATTCAGTACTTTTTGTCTACTTTTGTGAGTTGAGTATCCAAAGGTTAGGGTGGTTAAAAATAGATATCTTACAAAAGAGAGACTTGAAAACAATGGCCATTTCCAGAGATGAAAGCTATTGTGAATGCCAGACATCTGAAAAAAACACAGAGAAACTGAATTAACATTTCCAGTTGAAAATTACTTTTCAGAATTGAATTGGAATTAGAAATAGAATAGAAATTTATTGTTATGTGTACTTTTACATGAAAAATATGGTGAAAGGTTTTATAAATCAACACAGCTATATTATTGACAGAAGTCATGCATAATAATAAAAGTAAAACTCAAAAAGAGAGTTGAAATGTAATTGGATTGTGCTGCTGAAAATGAGGGGGAAGTAGAACAAATTAAGAAGTCAGGGATAGGTTAGAGATGAGAGAGATTAAATCACAAAGGTATCATGGAACAAAAGGCAAAATACATGCTAATGTTTGTAGGAAAGAAACAAAACATCCAGGGTAGGTGTAAATGGCAAAATAATAGAGACATCCTTCTGAAAGCAAAAACAGGAAAACCAGATATAAATGTTTCCATGGAAAAACAAACTAAATCAAACTGGAGGAGCGTGTGCATGACCTGAGCTTGTTGAATGCAATGTTGAGTCCAGAAAGCTGTAAAATACTTAATAAGAAGATGAGGTTCTTTTCCTCTAAATTGCTCTGAGCGAGCTACTTGACATTGTAAGTCATTCCTCTTCCTCTCTTAAAATGGTTCTTGGATTTTAGGCTTTCATAAATGATGAAATCACCCAGGCAGTGTTTGGATCAATCCTAAGTTTGTTTCTTAAAATAAATCTTCTACTTCACTGATAGAAAACCTCCACGTTTGTCTAAATGACATACAAGTCATATAACTATTGTGACTACAAAGCAGGTCAGAGTTAGGGGTATTTCAGTGAGTAACTCACCTCTGTCAGCCATCTACAAGGCATAAGTTAGGAGTTTTAATGAAATACTCCCCAGACACATTCCAATAACACTTAAGAGGCTTGCCACCATCCAGGATAAAATAATCCTGCTTGATTGGTACCACATCTCCAAAGTTATAGTCTCTCCATCATCAATACTCAGTAGCAGCATTGTGATTCATCTACAAGATGCACTGCAGAAATTCACCAATGCTCCTTGGACAGCAACTTCCAAATTCATGACTACGACCACGTAGAAGGACAAAGGAGCAGATACATGTTAACACAATTATTTGTGAGGTCCCCTCCAAGCCATTCAGCACCCTGATTTGGAATATATTACTGTTCCTTCAGTGTTGCATGGCATTGTAGTTTACCTACACTAAATGGACTGCAGCAATTTAAGAAGGCAGGCAATCAGCAACTTCTCAAGGGCAACTAGGGATGGCTCAGCCAGCAACGCCCACATCTCATGAGTAAATAGAAACTACTCATGAATTGTACAGAAAAAAGAACATTTATCAACAAAACACAGAGGCACAGTATCATGTTTCTGGCCAAACTTTATTTAATTCTGATCCATACCCAGGGATTTGGGTGTTACCCTTAGGTTACTGTAATCTCTCAGCCCCAAACTCCCCCAAATTTGATTGATAATTTACAATCCTCCACATGGTTGGTTATTTTTCTGAGAACTGTAGGTCCACAAGCCAGCTTGACAGTTCCTACACCTGCTTCTAACTGCTGACCCCTCCAGACCAAGGTCAATATGAACTTGGCTAGAGCATCCACCAGACACTGATTGTAGCCTTCAGTCAGACTGATCAATTCTGACCCTCCTTCTAACAGCAGTAAAGTTGCTTCTATTTTACCTCTATTTCATTGTGATTCATATCAAAGAGTCACAGGGTCATACAGAATGGTATTAGGCCCTTTGGTCCAACTCGTCCATGCTGACCAAGTTTCCCAAACTAAACTAGTCCCACTTGCCTCCATTTGGTCTATATCCTTCCAAACCTTTCCTATTCATGGACTTATCCAAATGTCTTTCAAGTATTGTAACTGTACGTGCATCGACCGCTTCCTCTGGCAGTTCATTCCAAAGTTGCACCTCAGGTCTCTTTGAAATCTTTCTCCTCCCACCTTAAAAATATGTTTTCTGGTTTTGAACTCTCCACCCTAGCGAAAAGTCTTTGGCTATTCACGTTATCTACGTCCCTCATGATTTTATATGATTATCCCTCAATTTCCTATGTTAAAGTGAAAGATACCTCAGCCTATCCTGCCTCTCCTTATAACTCAAACCTTCCAGTCCCAGTAACATCCCGGTAAATCTTTTCTGAACCCTCTCCAATTTAATAATGTCCTTCTTACATCAGGGTGACCAGATCTGTATTGTATCAAATATACCACCAGCTAATCCTCCTTGTTGTATTTCATGTTCAGTTCAGCTAAATATGATCAGAGGGATAATACAATGCTTTTCCATGAAAACAATAGTCCAGACAACACAATGAGTTCACAATGATTCTAAATTTCTCTCCTGATGTTTGAAGATGACATGGCAGTAACATCAGACCCCTAGGTGGACAAATCATCCATTTCTCTCCTCAATGGGACATCCACATGGTAACAATGGCCAGATACCAATATTGTACTAGATGATCCACCTCATGATTACATTAAGCAATTGCAGGTAAAATAGTATTTTGTGTACCATTTTCCCATGATAAACTGGCGACAATGCTCATGCTGAGTCACTGTCTGAACTTAATCCCTATGAATATGTGCTGAGGTTTGGCTTTTATTTGCAGCACTGTGTACATAGTGTTTGAGCTTCCTTTCTCATATTTCACAAAATCCAGTCAGAGGGGAATTCAAATCCTGCAACATTCAATAACATTTCATTGCTAAATCCCTTGTCATCAACATCCTGGCTGTCAGCAGTGACTAGAAACTTAATTAGACCAGCTATATAAATACTGTGGCCCCCAAAAAAGCAGGTCAGAAGTTGGGAATCCTGCAGCGATTATTTTGCCTCCTGACTCTCCAAAGTTTTACACACAAGAAACAAGGTACAAGCCAGAATACGATGGATATATTCTTCACTTGCAGCTCCAATGATACTCAAAAAGCTTGGTCATCCAGCTCAAAGTGCATCCTAAACTGCAATGTGCTTCATCTCTATGTTAGAAATTATGTCCTTTTACGACCAGCACACTGCAGCAACTTTGTTGCATAAACAAAATGCACTATCATAACTAACCAAATCTCCTTCAAAATCTTTCTTGCAAGTTTACAATCTTTACAATCTAGAAGCAAATGCATGGATACAAGCATCGGCAAGTTCCCTACAAAGACATACATCATTCTGACTTGAAACTACATTTTCTTTCATTCCACGTTGCTCGGTCAAAATCCTATAACTCTCTCCCTGACAGCATTGTGTGTATAAGACTATAAGATCTAGGACCTGAACTAGACATTTAGCCCATTGAGTTGTTCCTTCATTCAACAAGATCATAGTTGATCCGATCAAAGGCAATTTCCCTAAAACCCTTGATTTCCTTACTAATTAAAATCAGTCTATCTCAGCCTTTCTTATGCTGAACAACCCAACTTTGACAGCCCTCTGTAATAGAGAACTCCACAGCTCATTGCTCTCTGAGAAAAGAAATTTCCCCTCATTTCCATTGTGTATGTGTTACCCCTTATTCCAAGATTATGCTCTCTGGTTCTTGACTCTCCCTAAAACATACATTTTCTTTAAAATGTTTAACTAACCAACCCATATCCTGTATACAGAATGATTGCCAACTCCTTGACCCACCTCAATTAATGCTGAAAATGGGTGAGTTCATTTTCCAATTTAATTTCTGAACATTTTGGTTTCCAATCTGACTCATATTCATCTATTTTTGGGGTCAAAATTCCCTTGAAAATGTCAAACAGTGACAAAGCTAAAAGCCCATTCTAATTAAAGCAGACTTTAGATTAGATTAAAATACTTACAGTGTGGAAACAGGCCCTTCGGCCCAACAAGTCCACACCGACCCGCCGAAGCGCAACCCACCCATACCCCTACATTTACCCCTTACCTAACACTACGGGCAATTTAGCATGGCCAATTCACCTGACCAGCACATCTTTGGACTGCGGGAGGAAACAGGAGCACCCGGAGGAAACCCACGCAGACACGGGGAGAATGTGCAAACTCCACACAGTCAGTCGTCTGAGGCGGGAATTGAACCCGGATCTCTGACGCTGTGAGGCAGCAGTGCTAACCACTTCTTGGAGACTGGCAGGAATCCAAGAATCTATAAATGATGCAAGAACTAAATAAAATGGTGATAATGCCCAGCATGGGAATTAAGCTTATAAATGGAAAATGAACTGAGCCCTGTTGACTGCAGGCGCTGTCAGTATCCTTCCTCTGCCGGCTACCATAGTTCTGAAGATGTTTGTGTTACATTAAATAGTGGTCTACATGGATAATGGTATTTTAGGGTTATAATGCTGGGAGGTCTGATCTGATCATCCACCATGAATTCAGGAGATGACCCCCTGCTTAATGGCAGAAATGATATAAACATAGTAAGGCTGTCCATTTTGGCTCAGACAAAAAGGGCATCTGTTCCTGTGAAGATATTCTCGAGTATACAGAGATAACCAGAAAAGGGAGCATCTCCTCAGCAGTGAAGAAAATGAATTTGAAAAATCTTTTCATGTTTGTAATTAAATAATATGGAAATCTCATCATTTGTAATGAGAATAATGCTTACTGCCCATTTATTCTCTACCTTCAAAGCATTTCTCTCCATTTTAAGCAGAGCACTTTTGCAGAAAAGGCCAGGTTGAATGCAGCTCCGACAACACTCTAGAAGCTTGATATGATTCAGAACAAAGCAGCTGATTGATTGGCACAACATCCACAGTATTCACTCCCTCTGCCACTGATGTGTAGTAGAAGCAGTGCTTACCATTAACAAGATACACTGGAGAAATTTGTGAAGGATCCTTAGAAGGTACCTTAGAAATGCATAGCTGCTACGATCTAAGACAAAGGCAGCAGAAATATGGGAACACTGCCACCTGCAAATACCCCTTTAAATCACTTACCATTCTACCTTGGAAATATATCATCATTCTTTCACTGTCACTATGTCAAAATCCTGGAATTCCCTTCCCCTGACTGTACTCTTAGTGTCCCTATACTACATGGACTGCAGTGGTTCAAGAAGGTAGGTTACCTCCACCTTCTTAAAGGCAAATTGGCATGGCAATAACTGCAGGGCCAGCCAGCAAGCTCCATATTGCCTGAATAAACAAAGAAATGTCCCTTAACATATGTTTCATTATGTGTTATTATATTTTAGAGTAATCTTGACCTACAATATCATTAGATGCTAACGTTCCAAAATTGGTGCTGAAAATGTGTTGCTGGTTAAAGCACAGCAGGTCAGCAGCATCCAAGGAACAGGAAATTCGACGTTTCGGGTCAGAGCCCTTCATCAGCAATACATTTTTAGCTCTGATCTCCAGCATCTGCAGACCTCACTTTTTACTCGACTATTCCAAAATTGGTGGACAGACTCTGATTTCTCACTTATAGGGGCCCAGCTTGAGTCAGGTCTACAACCATAACCTACCTCCAGGAAATGTTATCTTTGGCTGAACCAGAATTAGACAGGCTGCTTGCCTCAAAGAGATGGACAATCAAGGCCCATTTAGGGACCTCTATACAGTGCTATTGGCAGTTTCATTTCACTACTTGCTGCGGTAACCACTGGTCCTAGGACACTTCTGAGGTTGCTAGGTTACCAACCATTTCATTCAGCTGGATTCCCTCAGTGGTGGTGTTGTAACATTTAGGAGGAAGTCCTGCTAGCCATCATGCCTGCGTTTCCTTCAGATGTCAAGCCACTTGCCTGATTGGTTAAAAAAAAACTTAAAAAGTTACAGATGACTACAAAATGAAACTGAACACAAAGCTGTAGTCAAATCCAGCATGATTTAGGTTGTGCAAAGCATAGCCAATTGTGGTTGAACTCTAAATGACTCATTTTCGATACTTTTGGTTGTGAACTGTATTCAGCTTTAAATACAATGTAGTAATGTGTTATGATGTAACTGGAAGAATGTTGAACAACTTTGGCTTACTGGAGACTGGGTGAGCTGAGAAAGTTAATACAATTAACTCAACTGCAATATTTGCAAGCATCATGGATCATAATGAAAACAGACAGTCAAAAATAGAACCATAGATATTATTTCATTCTGTGATCCTTCAGATTGCGGGGAAAGTTGAAAACTGTATTAGATTTTGAGCAAGCAACAGGGATGAATTTGGAAAGAAACACAAGTAAAGGATTGTTATCAGTAGAGGGCTGGAGGGATTAAACGGCGAAAGAGTTCAAGGTTCAAAGCCAAAGGGATAAGAAAAGAGGTATAAGATGTATCAAATGAGAAGTTAGTGTTTAAACAATAGTGCCTGTGTTGTGTGCACTGCCATCTGGATCCTTTCAGTATTTGGGGTCTTTAGGAGCTTTTGTAGTCTATGAGAATTGCAACCTTCTGGTCTAACGAGTGCAGTGGAGTAAGCAAATTGTACATTTATTGCACTTCTGCAGTTATTTGCAGGTTTTAGGAATATTTATAGGTTTAAAGTACCACAAAGCCTATAAGAAAAGACAGCCTTCAATCCATCCAGCTCAAGACTTTAATATTTTACTCTTACCAAGACCTGATTACAATTGAGATTATTGCACTTAACCAAGTATCAACCTTTTTGATCTTCTCAGACCTATATGCAATACCTCTTCATAAGACCTTTTTTTGAAGACTGTTGTTGTTATGTATTGCTTTATATAATTTCATTCACCATCACCCCATTTCTCCCAAAGTCTTTGATTTTTGAATGAGATTAGGATCAATACAGAGGACTGAGAATTCCTGGTTTTGAGTGACACATTTGTTTTCCGGTATTTCAAAAAAAGAACAAAGAACAAAGGAAGTTACAGCACAGGAACAGGCCCTTCTTCACTCCAAGCCTGCGCCGATCCAGATCCTCTATCTAAACCTGATGCCTATTTTCTAAGAATCTGTATCCCCCTGCTCCCTGCCTATTCATGTATCTGTCTAGATGCATCTTAAATGATGCTATTGTACCCACCTTTACCACCTCTGTTGGCAATGTGTTCCAGGTACCCACCACCCTCTGCATAAAGAGCTTTCCATGCATATCTCCCTTAAATGCTTCCCTTCTCACTTTGAACTTGTGACCTCTAGGAATTGAGTCCCCCACTCTGGGAAACAGCTTCTTACTATCCACCCTGTCTGTATCTCCCATGATTTTGTAGACCTCAATTAGACCTAAACCTCTGTCTTTAGTGACCTTCATGTTGGAAAGTTGCTTGGAGCATACTTTTAAAACTAAGTGTGATGCCCTGGACACTGTGGTTGAACTTCTATTGGATGCAACAGTTTTGTCAACAAAGGCCCACTCTTTTCTAACATTGTGACACTTACTCCCATGAAATTTGTAGATCCCTAATTGTGTAAATATCACTTGTGTCATCAATGTTCCCCACAGATTGGGCTTATCTTTTGTGGTAGCCTGTTCTATCTCATTTAGCTCAGTGTGTAGATAGTTCATTGCTTTTCTATGACAGTGTGTAGCCTCAGCACATCTCTGAAGTGACCTATATTTATACAAAAAATGTATTCAATTTCCATAGCTGGGCACCGTTTATATCTGCTATGATCTCCTGCACCAACTTGATCTCTTCTGTTTAGAACTGATGTAAGATTTCCTTCTGGACTTCTCATCAGACCTTCTTTGATTCTAATAAATCTGACTAAGACTTTTCAGTATACCAACTACAATTCGATCTCTTATTAATTCTGTTTTTCAGTCTTTATCTCTCCACAAGTCTGTAAAGATCATTAATGAACTTATTTATGGATTCCTGTGGCCACAGGATTCTTCTGTTTAATCCAACTCTTTCAAAAGTTTTATTAGGTCTGAGGTTGAAATAATTGTCAAAGGTTTTCAGTCCCAAAGATGGATGCTCTTTTGTTTTTTGGAGGGGGGGAGGCAGTGAGGGTTACATCAGGATCAGAATAGAAGCTTTCCTTAACATCTTCATCCTCGTCAAAGGCCAATGTTGATAGCCACACCATCTTAATTATGACTGAGCTGTTGGTGAAGTGTGATGAGCACTTCATTTAATTTATGATATACAGTTGTGAAATTCTGGCAGTGCATTCTAGATTATCTTTCTGGAGGAAAAAAAATGCACGCTGGATTCAATGGGGTCACTAGTGAGCTTTCCCTTCCAGTAAAAGGTGTATGCCTCTGCTTGTTCTTTCAGCTGCCTGTTCTGAGGAAGACAGGTTTCATTTGTGACATAATTGGCAATTTGGAATTGTTTTAGCTCACACAATACGATAGCAATATCCCTTGGTAGAATCTATTGGTGAATCACAGTCAATGGGAGAGCTTCAATAAACAATGCAACGGATGTAAAACAACAGTCTGCTGCCCTGATGGAATTCCAGTTGAAGTTTTCAAAGTTGACAGGCATTTGCTCACTTCAAGACTTTGTGCACTTATCCTAAGGATTTGGGAGGAAAGAATAATTCAACCCAAACATCCCTCTCTAATACTTGACATCACCCCAAAACATAATATCAGGAATGCATCAAGATAGGAGATCAGCCATGCTAGGGATACAAAGGAGGTTTATGAAGAAGATGGCAGAAAATTTGCCAAAACATAAAATTAGATAGACTAGGGAAGTTTTCTTTGGAAAAGAATAAAATTAAGAAGAACATGGAAAGACTAAATAGAAGAGATCTTTTTCCTATAGCTTATTGGTGAATATGTGAAAGGATCAGAGGGGAGTTGAGGGGAATTGCTTTTCATCTGAAGGATCTGAAATCACTGCCTGACAATGTACCGGAATTTAAAAACCCAAATAAGATGTAAAGGATATTTGCGGCTACAAGAGCAAGTCAGAAACTACGAAACCTAAAGCAGGCAGCTCACCACCTAACTACAAGGCAACATCAACAAGGCATAAGTCAAGAGTGTGATTGAACACTCCCCACTTTGCTGGGTGACTGCAGCTCCAAAACTGCTTGAGAAGCTTGACACCATCCAAAACAAAGCAGTCCCTTTGATTGATACCACACCCACAAACATTAATTTCCTCCATCACCATCATCACCTAGTAGCAGCCATGTGTCCCAGCTGCAAGATGCACTGCAAACATTCACCAAGACTCCATTTCGACAACACCTTCCAAATGTAAGACCACCAACCTTCTAGAAAGACAAGGACACCAGATACATGGGAACATCACCACCTGCGCAGTCACCTAAAAGCCAGTCACTGCCTTGATTTGGAAATATATTGCTGTTTCTTCAGGGTCATTGAATCAAAGTCCTGAAGCTCCCTCCCTGACAGCATTGTGGGTTCACCTATTGTATGTGGACTACAGCAATTCAAGAAGACAAATCAACCCAAAAATCTCAGGGGCAACAAGGGATGGGCTATTAACGCCAGCCCAGCCAGCTATGTCCACATGCCATGAATGAGTTTTTTTTAAATTGTATTTGAAATAATCTATTGGGCCAAGAATTAGAAATTGGATTAGATTTAACAACTCTATTTCAGCTGACACAGACACAGTGGACTGAGTAGTTACCTTCTCGGCGATACATTTGCCATTTCCACAAAATGGCTTCAGGATTTCACTACATTACTAAGTAAAAGTCATTCAAAAGCCTTTTACATGGCCTAAGCACAGAGTTCATCAGGCATCTCTGCACTTGATGGTTTCCAAGTGTGACATGCAAATTCATTGCCAGGACTAGGGTTACCCAAACTTGGAACCCTGTTGTCACATCAGCCAGTTCTATTGCATGACAATGGGACAGCATCAATTTCAGGCCTCCCAGGTCACACAGGGAAAACATTCTTTCTGCAGTACTGAGTAGGACCAGCCAGCAGTACCAATTGCTTCTGGAACACTAGAAGAGTTGGCATTACACAGACCAGCTTCAAGCTGAATGATCTAAAACTTGTTCTCAAATTTTTGAATATTATTAATGAGTACAGGCACTGTCTCTTGTCTGCTTTGGAGAATTATAGGCTGAAATGGAACATAATTGATCTTTAAAACATTTAAATGGAACAAAATCTGCTTCTATGGCTGTCGCTGAAAATGAACTGGAGTATAAATGTAAATATGATTTGTCTCAACAGCTGCCATGGGTAAGAAAATGATTGCTGCTAATATCCTCAGCTGACATCACATATCATTCAGTATGTGTGGAAAATCTATTAGAAATTTTAATTCTGGATCTACCTCAGCCTGATCAGCCTTTAAGCTTGACCCAATTATTGATTTTGACTGTTGGCAAGGTTCACAGCTAAAAGAGTAGGTCAGAAACCATTCTCATAACACGTGCATTTCAAAATCCACTTTCTCCCAGTTTTCTCAGTGAGTCACCAACTACATAGAAAACAGACATTTGATAAAGAGACATTTCTTCCTGTTAATCAAATGTGATTCATCCCTCAAGGTGACTGCATAGATTTTCAAAGAGTGGAAAGTATATACAAGTCCCTATGAGTCATTTGGTAAAAGAATGACCAATGCACATGAATATTTGAAAATTGTGAGCAAAGATTAACCTTAACAAGCCCAACCCTCTCCAGTTGACAATTTCCCCCAACCACCAACACCATATATACATTGGGCAAAGTAATACACAAAACCACACAAAGCTAGCACAGTGGAGTTCCTCTCCAGTTCTCAAATGAAATTAAACAAGCATTTGTTCAGGATTCCACACTCATTATAATTCCCAGCTTGTTCATTCCAGAAAACAATTATTTTGTGTGAACATAAATAATTCTTGTCATCTTCCTGAACTTTTCAAAAATACTATTGAAAAGCATGACTTCAAACATGATTTTAACTTATTTTATTTAAAGAATATAACTAGAATTTATTCAAATCTTCTACTTGATTTAAACTTCCAAAGAACCACAGAAAAATGAATAAACCTTCAATCATATGCTTAAAGCAAAGTTCCGCTAAGCTTTGATGATTAGATCCAGCTTTTAACTTGTGCATCATTGGTTGGGACAATTCTTTACTTTGGTTGGCAAGACATATAATAGAGATGAAATCCACATTTAAAAATCTTCAAAGACTTTAAAGACACACAATTTATAGAGTATCTGGTTGATACATGAGGAGTGAGGGGTTAACTACCTTTATTGTAGTGATACCTACAAAGCACATGTATAGGGAGCTATAACATAATGAAATCTGATCATATTGAACTAGAAGCTGAGTTTATTAAGTTCCAAAGATGTTCTCTGTTCACCTCACCTGTGCATGACATACGTAAATTGAATAAATGTTGCTGATGTTCATTAACTTCTATCAACAATCCATGCACTATCTCACTACAATATGTAATGCATATATCCAATGCATCTATGTCTGTACAGATACACCCCATTATGTAAGTATCAGTTTTTATAGTAAGTAAGCTCATAACAAACTGATATCCAGCTTTCATAACTCACCAAATTATTCTTGAACAGTGCATAAGAGCAACAAGAAGTCTATTCAAAATTTATGCTGAAAATGTGTTGCTGGAAAAGCGCAGCAGGCCAGGCAGTATCTAAAGAGCAGGAGAATCGACGTTTCAGGCATGAACCCATTCAAAATTTATGTTTACATTTGTGACATAAATTTAATCCCCCTTCCTAAACATAAAAAAGGGTTTAATCAATCCAGAACTTTGCAATTATTTACATAAACGAAGAGGGAGAGTGGATTTAATTTGGCCAAAGGATGAAAGCAGATCCTAAGTGAGGGTAGCAACAATAAGGTAAGTCAATTTGAAATAAAACAGCAAGTACTGGAGAAACTCAACAGGTCTGGCAGCATCTGTGAAAAGAAAAAGAGTTGATATTTTGGGTCTGATATGACTGTTCTTCAACAGAATTAACATTTCATGTCTGAAATAGTTTCTTCAGTGAAGAAGAGATATGTTGGATTTGAAACATTAACTCCCTTTTTCCCTCCACACATGCTACCAAACTTCATTCCCCATAATTTTTCCTTCCACTATGCGGGCCTCCAACATATGTGTATGGGAGTGGCTCCTAGAACTGAAGGTCAATGTGTTTCACATGTGTATAGGGAGCTATGACATGATGAAATCTGATCATATTGAACTAGAAGCTGAGTTTAGCATGTTTGCAGCATGGGTGGAACTCCTTAGAGGAAACTTTGTTGTCAGATCTGCTGAGCTTCTCCAACACACTCTATTTTTATTTCAAATTTCCAGCATCCACAATATTTTACTTTTAGTTGTACATTTAATTCACTGCCACTTTGCTTCTATGGATGCCTACTTTGACGAAGTCTCCTTTTCTCTTTGACAGATTTCTATTTTAATCTTTTGGTGTGTTCACTTTTGAACCATGGATAATCGACACATAGAAAGTAGAATCAGGAATAAGGCATTCAGCTCTTCAAGTCTACCCCACAATTAAATGTGCTCATGGCTGATCATCCAACTCAGTATCCTGTTCCTGCTTTCTCCCCATACCTTTTTCATCCTTTATCCTAAGAGCTACATCTAATTTCTTATTGAAAATATTCAATGTTTTGGCCTCAAGTGCTTTCTGTGGTAAAGAATTCCACAGGCTCATAACTCTCTGGGAGAAAAAAATTCTCATCTTGCAGTCTTCACTGGCTTAGCCCATGCCCTTGAACTGTGATGCCCTGGTTCTGGATTCCCTGACCATTGGGAATTTCCTCACTGCATTTACTCTGCCTCAATTAGAACTTTATAGATTTCTATGAGATCATCCTCATTCATCTAAATTTCAGTGAATATTGTCCTAACTGAGCCAGTATGTCTTCATATTTGCGACGTGCCATCCCAGGAATCAGTCTGGTAAACCTTTGCAGCATTCCCTCCATTGCTCCAGAGGTTATCGGGGGAACATCCTTCCCCAGATAAAGAGATAAAAACTTCACACAGTACCGCAAAGTCCAGTAAAATTTCAGTAGGACATGCCTCTTGCCATGAAGGCAAAAATACAATCTTTCTTCTTCACCTCCTGCTGCGCTTGCATGTTTACCTTCAGCAACATATGTACAAGGACACCCAAGTCTCATTGCACACACTCTGTCCCAATCTACTGCCTAACAGATAATAATCTGCCTTCTTGTTTGTGTTGCGAAAGTGAATACATCACATTTATCCACAATATATTTTCTCTGCCATGCACTCACTCAACTTGTTCAAATCATACTAAGGGAAAGAATAGACACTCCGGATGTGCACATTGAGTGCATCCATGGAGAGTAGAGGCATCCTGTATCCAAAGAGTAGGGACAGGAAAGTGGGAGTTTAATTTAGTTTTTATTGAGTTTAATTTAGATCAATGTGAAGTGTTGCATTTGGAAAGGTGAACCAGGGCAGGACTTGTAGAGTTAATGTTGCTAAGCAAAGAGTGCAGGTACATAGTTCCTTGAAAGTGGAGTCACAGGTAGACAGGGTGGCGGCGAAGGTGCTTGGTACGCTTGCTTTCGTTGGTAAAAACATTGAGTACAGAAGTTGGGACATCACATTGCAGCTCCACAAGATATTAATGAGGCTACTTTTAGCATATTGCATACAATTTTGGTTGCTCTCCTATAGGAAGAATGGCGTCAAACATGAAAAGGTGCAGAAAAGATTTACAAGATGTTTGGTCAGCACAAAAAATTGGAGGGATTGAGCTACAGGGAGAGGCTGAATAGGCTGGGGCTGTTTTCCCTTGAGCATTGGAGGTTGAGGGGTGATTTCACAGAGGTTTATAAAATGATGAGGGGCATGGATAAGGTGATTAGCCAAGGTCATTTTCCAACTGTAGGGGAATCCAAAACTAGAGGGCATATGTTTCAGGTGAGAGGGGAAAGATTTAAAAAAGGACCCGAGGGTAACTTTTTCACGTTAAGGGTGGCGTGTGCATGGAATGAGCTACCAGAGGAAATGTAGGAGGCAGATACAATTGGAACATTTAAAAGGACCTGGATTGGTATATGAATAGGAAGGATTTAGAGGGATAACGGCCAAATGCTGGCAAATGAGATTAGGTCAGATTGGGATGTTTGGTCAGCACAAATGATTTGGACCAAAGGGTCTGTTTCCTGTTATATAATTCTATGGTTCTAATGGATACTGGTCTCCCAATTCCTCCACCTCCACACATCTGCTCCCAGGAGGACCAATTCCACCATAGAACATCCCAGATTGCCTCCTTATTCAAGGACCACAATTTCCCCTCCCACGTGGTCAACGATGCCCTCCAGTGCATCTTCTCAACTTCACACACCTCCCCCCTTGAACTCCACCCCTCCTAATACAACTAGGACAGAACCCTGCCGGTCTTCACCTTCCACCCCACCAACCTCCATATACATCGCATCATCCTTCGCCACTTCCAACATCTACAAACAAACCCCAATGCCACAGGATATATTTCCCTTCCCATCCCTATCTGCATTCCACAGAGACCATTCCCTCTGCAACTCCCTTATTAGGTCCAGCCACCCCTCCCACCAACCTACCCTCTACTCCCAGCACCTTCCCTTCCCACCTCAAAAGGTACATACCTGTGCCCACACCTCCCCCCTCACCTCCATCCAAGGCTCCAAAGCATCCTTCCACATCTGACAGAGATTTACCTGTACTTCCACACACATCATCTACTGTATCAGTGGCTCTCAATGTGGTTCCTCTACATTGAGAAGACAGGACGCCAACTTGTGGAACATTTCAGAGAACACCTCTAGGACACACGCACTAAACAACCCCAACAGCCTCCCCCTCCCACTCCACCAAGGACACGCAAGTACTGGGTGTCCTCCACTGCCAAACTCTAGCCAGCAGATGCCTGGAGAAATACCACCTCATCTTCTGCCTTGGGATCCTCCAACCACAGTGGATCAATGTTGATTTCATCAGTTTCCTTTTGTCCCACACCCCACCTCATCCCCGATCCAACCCTCCAGCTCAGCACTGCCCTCTTGAATTGTCCTACCTGTCCATCTTCCTCCCACCTATCTGCTCCTCCCTCTGCTCCAACCTATCACCGTCACCCCCCACCTTCATCTATCACTCATATTCCGAGCTACCTTCCCCACCCCCATCCCCAGCCCATTTATTTCTCAGCCTTCATGAGCCTACCCCTTCGATCCTGATGAAGAGCTTATGTTTAAAACGTCGACTCTCCTGCTTCTCAGATGCTTTCTGACCAGCTGTGCTTTTCCAGCACCCCAATTTTCGACACTGATCTGAAAGTTCTCATGTCCTCTTCCCTTGCACAATCAATTCAACTAAGCAAAAGTGAGGACTGCAGATGCTGGAAACCAGAGTTTCGATCAGAATGGTGCTTGAAAAGCACAGCAGATCAGGCAGCATCTGAGGAGCAGGAAAATGGATGTTTTGTGCAAAAACGCTTCCTGATGATGGACTTTTGCTTCAAAATGTCGATTTTCCTGCTCCTCGGATGCTGCCTCGTCTACTGTGCTTTTCCAGCACCACTCTGATCTAAACTCAATCAATTCAAGCAGATCCATGTCAGGATGCCCATGATTAAGCATGCGATTTCCCCTGGTGATTCTAACAAGTTATATTAGCAAAACATGCTCAATTTGGATGAAGTCCTTAGAGAATTTGTAGGATGAGAGTTGGTGAATTCCAGAGGAAGGAGGACGAACTGTTAGAGAATTGGAATTCAGTCTCTGCTAGGTAAAGCTGATCAATATGCCAAGCAGCAACTACTCCACCCTTATTGTCAGATTTAATGACAATATTAACATTAGACCTAAGAGAATGAAATATTATAAGCAATCAATAATGTGCCACATGAACAGGTTAATATGCAAGATCAAGGTTCATCGAGTTGGGGGAAAATGGATGGATGAATATTTAAGGGACAAAGTGCATTTTCAAGACAGCAAGCTGTAACTTATGGAATGCCAGGTGATTTGATCTTGAGCTATCAGATATTTACAAGCTATATTAAAAGTTTAAACAAAAAGACCAAAAATAATCAATCTTATTTTTTGGTAAAACAAGATCAGGTAAAAGTGTAAGTTGTGACGAGGATACAAACAGATTATAGAACATAGAACATAGAACAATACAGCAAGAACAGGCTTTTTGGCACTCGATGTTGCGCCGTCCTGTGAGTTTTTCTCAGCTCGTCCCCCTACACTATCCCAAAATCATCCATGTGCTTATCTAAGTGGCAGGTGGAGTATAATGTGGGGAAGCATGAGGTTTTCCTCCTCATGGGAAAAATAGAAAGCAGAATACATCCTTAAAGTGTGTGAAACAGAGATTTAGGAGTACTTATATAACAGACACAAACACAAGCATACAGCCGCAATAAGTGTTAGGAAGAGAAATAGACCATTACAATTTATTGCATGTTGATTGGAGGAAGACGAATTGAATGCTGCTGCTTATTTCAAGAAAAATGGAATATGAATGTAGGGATGTTTTCTACAAATTGTACAAGGCATTGGTAAAGCATTTAGTGCGCTGTTTACAGTTTTGGTATTCTGAATTAAGAATGGATATAATTGTTGTATTTCAGAGAAGCTTTACTTTACTGTTTCCTGGGATGAGGGGATTATTCTCTGGTTAAAGATGGGGCAGGTTGGACCTATTATTATTTATGTTTATAAACATTTTTGAACTCCTAAAGCTTTCTAATATGGTCTTTTTACTATTTTCGTTCCCATTATGAGCTTTTCCCTGCTTTCCATACTGTAATTGGTTTTCACCTCATTGGCAATGAACTTCCTTAGGCTATTTTATTTTAACCTCACATTTACTTGGTCACCCAGGGAACTCCAGATGTGGATGCCCATCTTTCTTCCTTCCTTTCTTATTGATTTGTACTCGAAGTATCTATATCTTGAAGACATGTTCAGTTCCTTGGTTAATCATTGTTTCTCATTCACTAGTGCCAGAAGCTTTTTCAAATCATTGCAACTGTCTTGCTCTTCTCATTGGTTAGTTCATGAGATTGCAGCAACAAACTTTATTTATCAACAAATGTTTCAATTACATTGCTAAAATAGGGTTTTTTTATATATTTTATTGTGAAAAGTATAGTAGCATCAAGCTGATAAAAAGTTGCAAGAAAATTTAATAAATTAGTTTCTTCATAGCTAAAATAATTTTGCTTAATTTAGTAGAATGTTAAATGGGATTGACGGATATTGGGCTGTTAACCAATCTTTGCCAGCGTTGGTGGGTCATCAAAATTGGTTTGTTTCTCATTAGATGATCCTGCTTACTTTGAAAATTCACATTTTCGTGGCAATTATCACGAAGGCAAACAGGATGAAAATACCACCACAACATGAGCTTGTTTTTACAAACTTAGGGGAACTAGCAAAACAGTTTGTTCTTATCATAAATCAATCTTGTTGAGGTTTGTGTGCTGCACAGACTGCAATGACACTTAAGCAATACCCACGAATAAAACACAGGCAGACTTCCTGTGAGATTGATACTGTAGGTTGCATGTTTCATTTTGCGTTTGCACAGAAACTGCCAAGGAAAATCTAAAAATAAGCTTATCAGTTATTATTGAATAAGGACAAGATGCATATATTTGCTTGTAGTGGGCAACCAACAGAAAAAAATTGGAATAAATGAAATCAACTGCTCAGAACATTTTATGCATTAAAGAAAGCGCCATTCTTATATACAAGTGGTGAAGGAGAGAGCTTTTCTTCAAATGTAAAACATCGAACATCAGGATTCCTCAGCCACTCCATTCCTGTCCACCTTAAATAACGTTTAAATAGAATATACCCCATACAATCATACCCTAAAAATCATCATTGTATTCACCTCCAAATCTCAGATGTTTCTGAAAGTTCTTAATTCTTACAATCTATTTTGATTATCATGACTTGGAATGATTCAGTTCATGGTCACTGCACCTTCTCTCGGACTTTACCACTGTAGGGACTAAAACGTAATCCAAGCCCACATGTACAAAAGGGTTTAAATTTTGCAGTACTCTGTATTTTAGTTTTGATGATATCAGCAAAGCAATAGAAATTCCTATTTACTTTCCTTTAAAGCCACCTCATGTTGTTTATGAGTTATAATGAGCTTTCTATGATGTCTGCAGATTATTTTCTCAAGTAGTTACCTTAGATTTTGTACCTGTATATAGTATAAAAACATTTAATGTTTCCAAACTAATTGCATGACACTGTATCAGTCCACATCAAACTCCCTAATTTTTAGTTTGTGACCATGCTCAGAGAAACTATGAACAAGAGTAAGTCATTTAGCTTTTTGAGTCTGCTTCATTATGCAATATGGTCATAGCTGATTCTTTATCTCAATGCCATTTTCCTGCATTCTGCCCATATTCCTGAATGCATTTAAAATCTAGACAAATTATTTATCTCTTTCTTGAATACGTTTGATGACTTAGCCGCCACAGTCCTCCAAAGCGGAGAATTCCACATGGTCGATACCCTTCAGGTGAAGAAATTATTCCTCCACTCAGCCCTGAGTGGTTCACTCTATCCTGAGACTGTGTCCTCTGGTTCCAGGTTTCCTAGTCAGGGAAAATATCCTCCCTGCATCCAGTCTGCTCAGCCCCATTAGAATTTTATATGTCTCAAACTGATTGCCTCTTATTCTTCTAAACTCGAGTGAATATTTAGAATCATAGAATTTTACAAATCAGACCCATTGTGTCTGTACAGGCTCCCAAAAGAGCAAATCAGTTAGTCTCATTCTCCAGGTCTATCTCGATAGCCTACTAGGTTCATCATTTTCAAATATATATCCAGCTCTCTTCGAAATGTCCTATGGGGTATGGCTCTTCCACCCTTCCAGGCAGCACACTTCAAATCATAACTTTTCCTCATCTCATTCTTAGCTCTCTTGCTGACAGTCTTGAAATCATAACCTCGGTGTGACAATGCTATGATTTAAGAGGTCATTCTCTTCTGGTTCTTTTTTTGAAGGGAGTTTTTAATCAGAGCAGATAAGCTGTCCCATTGGAAAGCTGGTAAAATAAACAGCTTGTGAGGCCTTTTTTTTTACATTGGAACAATAGAAGCAGCCTGAGTGGGTGTGGTCAAGCTCTCCCAGAATCAGGAATTTTGGTGAGCTTTCAGCAGTTGTTGCTGGGGTCTGGAGGAAGTGAAGAATGTTTTTTGTCTTTCTCTCAATTACAGCCAAAAGCATGGGGTTTTCTGCCTGTTCCAGGAGTTGCATGTGAGACAATACATGTTCTGAATTTGCCTTTTGCCAAGTGTATGTTTATGGGCTCTTATTATATTGGAACAGTTAATTAGTAGTAGTTACTACATTCTATAATTCTTTAAAGTTTTTCAACAAAGTTGAGTTGTTCCAATTCCTTCTTTCTTGTACTGCATTTTCTTGATCTATATGGACTTCAGTAAGGCTTTCAACAAGATTCCACATGTTAGACTGATTAGCAAGGTTTGATCTCATGGAATATAGGGAAATCTAGCCAATTGGATACAGAACTGGCTCAAAGATAGGAGACAAAGGGTGGTGGCGGAGGATTGCTTTTCATACTGGAGGCTGTGGCCAGTGGTGTGAAACAAGGATCAGTGCTGGGTCCATTTCTTTTTGTCATTTGTATTTCAGGTGAATATAGCAGGTATGGTTAATAACTTTGCAGATGACACCAAAATTGATGGTGCAGTGGACAGTTAAGAATATTGCCTCAGAGTAAAATGGGGTCTTGAGCAAATGGGCCAGTGGGCTGAGGAGTGGTAGATAGAGTTTAATTTAGATAAATGTAAGGTGTTGTATTTTGGAAAGGCAGATCAGGGCAGGACTTATAACTTCATGTTAAGGTCCTGGGGAGTGTTGTTGAAAAGAAGAAACCTTGGATTTCAGATTCATAGCTCCTTGAAAGTGGAGTCACAGGTAGACAGAATAGTGAAGAAGGGGATTAATATGCTTTCCTTTATTGGTCAGTGCATTGTGTGCAATTCTGGTCTCCCTTCTTTCAGAAGGATGTTGTGAAACCTGAAAGGGTTCAGAAAAGATTTACAAGGATGTTACCAGGGTTGAGAGGCTTGAGATAAAGGGAGAGGGTGAATAGGCTGAGGCTGTTTTCCCTCGAGTGTTGGAGGCTGAGGGAAGGCATGAGGGACATAGACAGAGTGAACAGCAAAAACTGGAGGATATTGGTTTATGGTGAGAGGGAAAGATTTAAGAGGGACCTAAGGGACAACTTTTTCACACGGAGAGCGGTGCATGTATGGAATGAGCTGCCAGAGGAAATGGGACTAGATTAATTTAGGATATCTGGTCAGCATGGATGAGTTAGACCAAAGGGCCTGTTTCCATGCCGTACAGCACTATGACTCTATAACTCTCTGACTATTGTGGATGAATAAAGTGTGTTTCCCTTCAAATCTGGTAGCTTGACCAATCCAATTGTATCTGGAATGTGACATACTGCATTTACCTTTAAAATAAGAAATAATTGAGGGTCTAAACTATCTTCTGAATATAATGAAGTATTACTAGTTGCTGAACATATAAATGATTTTGACAAAGTAATAAATTTGCAAATGAAATAAAAATTGGTGGATTTGTGGGGTAGTAAGGGAAGTTGTCAGAAGGTACAGAAGGATATCGTTGAGCAGCGATATAGCAGATGGAGTTTAATTCAGTGTGAGGTGATGCATTTTAGAAGGTCAAATACAAGAGGAAAGTTTACAGTCAATGGCAGGACTCTTAGGAGCATTGGTACATAGATCGATCTTGGGGTGAAAGTCTACATCTCCCCGAAGGTGGCAACACAAGTGAAGAAGGTGGTAAAGAAGGTGTACAGCATGGTTGCGTTCATCGGTCGAGGCATTTAAAAATTTAAAAGTTGGCTTGTCATGTTGCAACTGTATAAGGCTTTAGTAAGATCACATTTGGAGTATCGTGTGCAGTTCTGGTCACCACACAATAGGTGGGATGCAGAGGTTTGAAGAGGGCACATAAGAGGTTTACCGGGATTTTACCTCGATTGGATAGTATTAGTAATAAGGAGAGATTGGACAAATTTGGATTGTTTTTGCTAGAGCATCAGAGGCTGAAGGGTGTCCTGATAGAAGTATAAAAAGTATGAGAGGCATGGGCAGACAGAGCCTTTTTTGCCCAGGGTGAAAATGTGAAATAGTAGAGATAATAGGTTAAAGCTGAGAGGGGGATGTTTAAAGGAGATGTGTGAGATAAGGTTTTTATATGGGGAGTGGTAGGTACCTGGAACGAACTGCCAGGGGAAGTGGTTGCAGTGACACAGTAACAAAGTTTCAGAGGCACTTAGACAGACACATGAACAGACAGGGAATAGAGGAATAATCTTCTCATTTTTACACATCTTTAGAGGCTTTTATAATCATTCTTTCGTTCTTTGCTATTTTATATTCATATTCTATTCTCTCTCTTTCTCAATTTCTTGGTCCTCCTTTATTGAATTTTAAAATTCTCCCAATCCACAGATATACAGCCTGTTTCTTTAACAAACTTTATCTGCCTTCTCTTTTAATCTCAAATGGTCTTCAAATTCCTTTGTAATCCGTGGTAATCTTACTTTTCCTGTTGGAAATATTTGACTGAAAGTAATGGTTTTTGAAAATTAAGCATTAATTCTTTAAATGCCCATCTACCATAATTTTAATGTACTTTTCTGATCCACTCACCAACTTCCTCCACAATAACATCACAAACAATCTTGCTTAGTTTCAGACAGAGCTGTCTTTCTCAAACTTCAAGGAAAATTCTATCATTCCATCGAAACACAGAAGTTACCTTGAGGAAATGTTGGAGACAGAGCGTTAAGCATGAAGGAAGAACGGAAGGAAATTCATATTAGTCAGGAAATGATACTGGGGACCTTGATGGGATTAAAACCCAATAAGTCCCCAGGGCTTGATGCTCTGCATCACAGAGTACTTATGGAAATGGCCCTAGAAAAAAAACAGACGCATTGGTAATTATTTTCCAGTATTTGGTAGACTCTGGAAGAGCTCCAATGGACTGGAGGGTATCTAATGTAATCCCACTCTTTAAAAAAGGAGAGAGAGAGAAAATGGGGAATTATGGGCCAGTTACTTTGATATTGGTGGTGGGGAAAGTGATGGAGTCAATTAATAAGGATGCAATAACTTGGAAAGCACTGACGAGTCAGCGTGGATTCACTAAAGGGAAATCATGCCTGATAAATCTTCTCGATTTTATTAAGAATGAGACCAGTAGAGTGAACATGGGTGAATCAGCAAGCATTGTGCACCTGGACTTTCAAAAGGCTTTTGACAAGGTTCCACACAAGAGATTAGTAAGGAAACTTAAAGCACATAGTATCGGAGGTAATGAATTGACATGGGTAGAGAACTGGTTGTCAGACAGGAAACAGGAATAAATGGGTGGCAGGCTGTGACTAATGGGGTACCGCAGGGTTCAGTACTGAGACCCCAGTTATTCACAATATACATTAATGATTTGAACATAGGGACTCAAATCAATATCTCCAAATTTGCAGATGGCACTAACTGGGTGGCAGTGTGTGCTGTGAGGAAGATGTTAGGAGGCTACAGGGTGACTTGGACAGGCTGACTGAGTGGCCAATTACTTGGTATCCGCAATATAATGTGGATAAATGTAAGGTTATCCACTTTGGTCACAGAAACCAGAAGGCGGATTATTATCTGAATGGTGTCAGGAGTGTGGTGCTGGAAAAGCACAGCAGGTCAGGCAGCATTCAAGGAGCAGCAAAATCAATATTTCGGGCAAAAACCCTTCAACAGGAAAGACTTTCCTGATGAAGGGCTTTTGCCCGAAATGTCAATTTTCCTAAACCTTGGATGCTGCCTGACCTGCTATGTTTTTCCAGCACCACAGTCTTGACTCTAATCTCAGCATCTGCAGTCCTCACTTTCACTTATTATCTGAATGGTGGCAGTTTAGGAAAAGGTGAGGTGCAATGAGACCTGAGTGTCATGGCGGAACAGTCGCTGAAAGTTGGTATGCAGGTATAGCAGGCAGTGAGGAAAGCTAATGGCATGCTGGCCTTCATAGTGAGAGGATAAGAGTATTCAAGTGAGTTTATCTTGCTGCAGTTATACAGGGCCTTAGTGAGGCCACACCCTGAGTATTGTGTGCAGTTTTTGGTTTCCTAGTTGGAGGAAGGACATTCTTGCTATTGAGGGAGTATTGCAAAGGTTCACCAGACTGATTCCCAGAATGGCAGGTCTGACACATCGACTGTGCTTGTATTCACTAGAATGTAGAAGAATGAGGGAGCGTCTCATAGAAACATATAAAATCCTGATGGAACTGGGTAGGCTAGGTATGGGAAAAATCTTCCTGACGTTAGAGAAGTCCAGAACTGAGGGTCACAATCTAAGAATAAGGGGTAAGCCATTCAGGACTGAGATAAGGAAGGAATTCTTCACTCAGAGAGTTGTGAACCTGTGGAATTGTCTCCCACAGGAAGATGTTGGGGCCAGCTCATTAGATATATTCAAGAGGAAGATAGATGTGGCCCTTAGAGCTAAAGGGATCAAGGGGTATGGTGAGAAAGGGGGAACGAGGTATTGAGATTGTATGATCCACTTTGATCATATTGAATGGTGGTGCAGGCTCAAGGGCTGAATGGCTTGTTCCTGCACCTATTTTCTATGTTTCTATGTTACAGGGAGTTACACTGAGCCTGTAAAAGAGAGTCCGGTGACATACAGTGACATCAAGTCTGGTAACAGGGAGAAATATTGATCCCAGTAACAGGGAATAACAACACTGACACTAGCGAATACTGAGTCCAGAAACATCGAGTTCCAGGCTGGATTATTTTAGTTATGAGGACAGACTGGATAGACTGAAATTGTTTTCTCATTTCAGTTGTGAAGCGAGATTGGTGGACTGGGGTTGTTTGCCTTCCAGCAGAGGACACTGAGGGAAAAGCCCAGTCAAACCAATCTCAAATCAGAGGACAGTCAAACCAATCCTGGTATCCATCTAGTGAACCTCCACTGCACTCACTCTATGACAAATATATTCTAACTTAGTTAGAGATACTAAAACCGCACACAAAACTCTCAGTGTACTCTCACACAGGCCTTCTATAACTGCAATAAGACATCCCTTCTTGTCAGCTCAAATCCTCTTGCAGTGGAGGCCGATATACTATTTTGCTTGTTGTACCTGCCTACTTACTTACGACACTTCACATTTCATATCACCATTCAAATAGTACTCTTCCGTTTTTTTTGACGCTGTAGTATGAACTTCACATTTAGTCATGTTGGACTGCATATGCAATGTATTTGCCCACTCAGTCAATTTATCAAAATTACCTGGAAGCATCCTTGTATCCTCCTCACAATTCTCCGTCCTTCCCAATTTTGTGTCATCAGCACACTTGGAAATATTGCATTTGGTTCCCAGATCCAGGTTATTTACATATAACATGAATAGCTGGGACCTAAACACAGATACTTATTGTACACCTCTAGTTAAAGCCTGCCAGTTGGGAAAAGAACCATTTATTACCATTCGCTATTTCCTGGCTATCAACCAATTCTTGATTCACGCCAATAAATTATTCCTTATCACTTCTTTTTCAACATTACACTCTGACCCCTAATGAGGAATATTTATCAAAAACTTTGTGAAAATCCAAATACATCACACCCACTAGTTCTCCCTTATCTATTCTACCAGACATATTCTCCAAAGAAATTTAGTCGATTTCTTAAACAAAATTTTCTTTTCATAACCTATGCTTACTTTGTCCAATCTTGTTTCATGTTTTTCAAATAGTCTGTTATCATATCTTTCATAAAAGACTCCAGAATTTTTCCTGCTTTTGCAAGAGGTCTATAATTCTGTTTATTTTCTCCCTCCATTTAAGACACATAAGAGCAGGGAGTAGGCCATTCAGACCCTCAAATCTTCTCTGCCATTTTAGTTCCTGGGTGATTATCCATCTTAAAGTCAGTTTGCTGGCTGATCACAAAACTAATGTATACAAACCTATCAATCTCTGCCTTGATCATACTCAGTTGCCTAGCCCAATGAGGTGGAGAATGCCTCCTCACTTCAGTTATTAATGATTTTTTTTGGTTATTTAGCTTATGCCAATTACCTATTCTGCAAAGTTGTTGTCCTTTTAATGCACAAAGTTCAAATTTTATCCAATGAGCTTCAGTGCAGCATTTTACAAATGTTCCGAGAAAATTAAAATGTTCAGCAGCATCAACAAATGTTATTATTCATCATTCAAAAGACACTTATAGATTTTAATCCTGTTAGTGAAGTAGGACATGTATTTTTCAAGCCATATTGGGACTGTCCACCGACACTAATTTCTCCAAGTGATCATCAATCATATCCCTGTTGCACTTCCCAGCAAATTCCTGACAACTACTCTCTATATAATCGGTCTATGTTCCTATCATTCAATTATTTCCTTTTTTAAATAAAAAAGACCACATGTGCATCTTTTAAACTGATGGAATTAGCACAGCCCTGAACAAGTTATCAAACATATGCAAATAGAATCAGCTCCATTTACTTCAGACGTCCCCTCAGCTAGTCTGTCAGAGCCTGAGTTATAATGATTGAGGACCATGGACGCCTTGTTGATATTACCACAAAGAGGTTTTCTTAAACAATCTATCTTGATATTTCCTATGATATGAAGCACAGTATTCTGCAGACATGATATAATGTATGAACACATAATTAATATTGTCCTTCAAGCTGCACTTTGCAGAAATTAACTGATACCTGTGTTCCAATAAAGATGAATCAAAATTAATATGGGACAGAAAACTGACATGAACTGGTTGAACAGAATGACATGCTTCTGTACTGTATTTAATTGTTTATTATTCCTTTCTTGAAAGCAATAATATTGGTTGGATTGGCAGTATTAATTCATTATTAATGCATGCTGTTTATCAGAGATTTTCACTCTACTGCTGAAAATTCACAGACATGCAGTTGAATCCCAGTTTACTGCAACAACAATGTAAATTTATATACTTTTAGCATGGTGGAAACATCACAGATCATCTCATACATACAGACACATTATAGGTTAAACTTTGGCATTCAACCCTGTACAGAGATATTAAGAAAGATGCTGTTAACAAAATAGGGCAAGCTTTCTGCTTTTGATCAACTACGGTGAAATTGTGAAATGATTCTACATAAAACATTGCTTTCTATTTATTTGTTAATGGGAAGTTGAAAAGTTGATTGTGATCCTTCTTGGAGGGCCGATTCACTGACCATGCTGTTTGAAAAGACATTAGAGGATTTCAACCCAGCAACTTCATCGGAATGATAATATAATTCCAAGTCAGGATGGTATGAGAGGAGGTCAGTAGTTTGAGAGGATGGTATGAAAGTCAGGAGTTTGAGAGAATCTTGCATCTGGTGGTTTTCCTTTACATCTTTTGCCTATATTGTTTTGTTTGATACAGGTTGCAGGTTTGGAAGGTGGCGTAAATATAACCTCAGTAAAATGCTTCAATGCATTTCAAAAAGTGCATTCAGCTGCTTCCATGTGTCAGGAATAACGGGAATGAGCTTCAACGGTAGTGGATATGGTGCCAATCAAACAGGTTGCTTTGACTTGATTTGACTCTAACCAGTAGAAAGTATTCCTATGATTTCTATTGACTCCAGTTTTTCTGGGGTTCCTTGATTTCACACTCAAAGGCAGTTGCTCCCATCTCACCAAATGTGTTGTATATGATTAGCAGAGGAATCCCTTTCCATTGTATCCTCAAAAAATTTAAAACATCTCATGTCTAAATCCAGTTTATGATAGTTATGAGTATACTATTTTTGTCATTGAAAAGCAAAAATAATTCCTATGTACAAATCAAAGGAATATGTTTAATTAGTTTTCAACATTGAACAAAGCTACTTCTCTGGCCCTGATCTTGTTTTCAAATGTGATGATTTCACAAATGATTTTTGCTGTTTAATCCCATATACAC
Source organism: Hemiscyllium ocellatum (assembly GCF_020745735.1). NCBI lineage: Eukaryota > Metazoa > Chordata > Chondrichthyes > Orectolobiformes > Hemiscylliidae > Hemiscyllium > Hemiscyllium ocellatum. The sequence goes on from NC_083412.1 coordinate 48,853,582, forward strand.
TTGCCCAAAGATTTACTTTGTGGATTCATGTGGGATGATTTGCACGAATCATGTGCTTAATCCAGCCTGCATCTTCCACTGAGGTCCACAGCATCACTAAGTATGGCAAATTGTACTAGGGTCATCACCTACTAAGAATGAAGATTAAGACATGCAAACTACAAAACTGGGAAGTAGAAAGTAGGAAATCAAAACCAGGAAATCAAAAAAAGGAAATATAAATTTCCCTTAAGTCATTGAACAGGAAGCAAAATGTAATTTAAGATGAACAAATGGAAGTGAAGGTGAAATATGAAACAGAAAGATTGTTAACTTTGTTCACAGAAAACTAATTCTTTTTTGAAAAAATATTTGAAACTTTATATTTGTAAATTTAATTTTTCCAATCAGGGAGATAATTCAGCTCTAATTATTAACCATTACATAGTTTACTACTGAAAACAAGTCATGAAGATTGCAGCCATTTTTATGCAAAACTAGCTACTGATTACACTAAGTTCACACCATTCAGTGATTTCATTGCACACTTTATCAGTGAGGGCTGTGAACTACTCTCTGTGAAAGGTTAAGGTGTCTCTGACAGAAACCTCTGACTTTAACTGTAAATGCGTGGTCCCCAGAAATTGATGTCAGATTTAACCTGTAACAAAGATAATGCCAGCTCACCATTATTATTACATCAAAAACCAAGCCAAGAAGACCATGTCATATTTGAAATTTGTAGCCAAGGAGACAGACAATTCATATTATCTTATACAGTTGGTGGCAATCTTGCAAATATGGTAATAGTTTTTCATACAATCCTAATGCACTTACAAATGTGAAATCACCTTGAGGATCATGGTGGCCTTCTCATGAAATGCAGACAATAAGCTTACTGACAGACATGAATGGGCAACCAACAGCCCATTGGCAAGAATCATACAAGCTTACCACAGTTGAGATTTAACACAAATTTGATATTTTCAGCATAATTTTTGTCTTTCAAGCAAATATTTTTATTTGATTAAAAACTGACTCAACATTTCATAAAGCAATATGGCTGATCTGAAATGTCCTCTTGCAATCTTCGGTCAACACTTTACATTGTCAATAAAAAAAAAGTCATCTGCAATTTACTGATCATATTATATATTTAACTTCATAACAGAAAAAAATTGCAATCCTTCTCCTACACAGTTAAAGGTCATATGCATCAGGTATAGGTAACAAAGTGCAGAAGTGTTTCTTTGGTACCTTTTATGTGGTTTTGACAAGGCCCTGAAAATTGTAAAACCAAATTATATTTATTACTCTCAGGCAATTACTTAGAAGAAACATTTAAATATATATGTTTGATTAGTTGAGTTGAATAATATTTTAAATAGAACTTTTCTACTTGTATTTTTCAGTACAAAACATTGAACAATGAAATGTGTTAAAGTAACTGTTGTATTTGCAGAGTTTAAGGATCCTCAGACAATATCCTAAAACTTGCAACAATCCAGATATAATGCCCCAAAACTTCCAATCAGCAACAAAATTCAGTTTCCAAACTTGATTAGACAAAATGTTGTCTACTTACCATCAGGTATGTGAACCAGCCAAACCTTCGAGTCAGAAACCTTTATAACTGAAGCAGTCTAGCAAATCACACAGGCAGAAGCAGACTCGATTAGCGTTGAAACTCAGATTTTTTATACAACAATAGTTATATTCTTTAATGTTTTTAACAGCCCAAAGTCATTTTGTGAACTCGAGAGAGAAAGTTACTTTTGTAAGGTAAGTTATGAAGTATAATGTTGTAAGTTGACAAGTGAGTGGGAGGGTTGGATGCCAAGTGGTTGAAGAGTTTCGGTGTCAGGTTGTTGCAGGTATGGTGTCAGGTTTTTGTGGATACGGTATCAAGTGGTTGCAGTGTAGGTCAGCAGAGGCGCTGAGGAGCTGCCCTAGCAGTTGTGCGAGAAGTATGTGATTAGGTGGACAGTGGTAGAGGGTGCTATATGGATGTGCATACAGGTGACAAGTATGTGGGTAAGAGAGGAAGGTGGGTCAGGTACCCAGGGGAGTGACATGAATGGGAGGGCTGTATTAGAGCAATGTGGGTTAGATCTGTAGGGAGGACATGGTTTGTCAGGTCTATATTGATCTGTCAGTGTTAGCTCTAGCAGTGTAGTTTTAGGGTGAGTGATTGATATAAATGTGAGTGATCGAGAATCAGACTGAGTGATGGGAAGGGATCTGTGTGAGTGATTTAAGACAGGTCAGTATGAGAGATTTTTGACAGATTTGGAAGAGACCAGCGCGAGAGGTTGATGACGGGTGAGTGTGAGAGATTCGGAACGGGTCAGCGTGAGGGACTGTGCAAGGTCAGTGTGAGCGATTGAGGAGTGGTCTGTGTGAGTGATTGAGGAGGGGCCAGTGTGAGTGTTTGGGGAAGGGTCGGTGTGAGTGATTGGGGAGGGTCAGTGTGTGTGATTTGGGAGGGGCAGTGTGAGCGATTGGAGAGTGGTTTGTGTGAGTGATTGAGGAGAGGCCAGTGTGAGTGTTTGGGGAAGGGTCGGTGTGAGTGATTCGGGAGGGTCAGTGTGAGTGATTGATGAAGGGTCAGTGTGTGTGATTTGGGAGGGGCAGTGTGAGCAATTGGGGAGTGGTCTGTGTGAGTGATTGAGGAGGGGTCAATGTGAGTGTTTGGGGAAGGGTCAGGGTGAGTGATTGGGGAGGGGTCAGTGTGAGTGATTGTGGAGGGGTCAGAGTGAATGATTGATGAGGGGTCAGTGTGAGTAATTGATGAGGGGTCAGTGTGAGTGATTGGAGAAGGGTCAGTGTGAGTGATTGGGGAAGGATCAGAGTGTAAAAAGTGAGGTCTGCAGATGCTGGAGATCAGAGCTGAAAATGTGTTGCTGGTTAAAGCACAGCAGGTTAGGCAGCATCCAAGGAACAGGAAATTCGACGTTTCGGGCCAGAGCCCTTCATCAGGATTGGTGAGGGGTCAATATGAGTGAGTGAATGAGGAGGGGTCAGTCTGAGTGATTGGGGAGGGGTCAGAGTGGGTGAATGGGGAGGGGTCAGTGTGAGTGATTGGGGAGGGGTCAGTGTGAGTGATTGGGGAGGGATCAGAGTGAGTGAATGAGGAGGGATCAGAGTGAGTGAATGAGGAGACGTCAGTGTGAGTGATTGGAGAAGGGTCAGAGTGGATGAATGAAGAGGGATCAGTGTGAGTGATTGGTGAGGGATCAGTGTAAGTGATTGGGGAGGGGTCAGTGTGAGTTATTGAGGTAGGGTCAGTGTGAGAGATTGGGGAGGGGGTCAGTGTGACTGACTGTAGAGGAGTCAGTTAGAGGGATTGGGGAAGTGTCAGAGTGAGTGAATGAGATGGGGTCAGTATAAGTGATTGGAGAAAGGTCAGTGTAAGTGATTGGGGAGGGGACAGTGTGTGTGTTATTGGGGGATGATCAGTGTGAGTGATTGGTGAGGGGTCAGTATGTGTGTTTGGGGAGGAGTCAGTGTGAGTGATTGGTGAGGGATCAGTGTGAGTGATTGTAGAGGAGTCAGAGGGATTGGGGAGGGGTCAGAGTGAGTGAATGAGGAGGGGTATGTATAAGTGATTGTGGATGGGTCAGTGTGAGTGATTGATGAGGTGTCATTGTAGAGGAGTCAGTTAGAGGGATTTGAGAGGTGTCAGAGTGAGTGAATGAGGAGGGGTCAGCATAAGTGATTGGAGAAGGGTCAGAGTGAGTGATTGGTGAGGGGTCAGTGTGTGTGGTTGGGGATGGCCGCTCTATGGAAACTTATACTCAACTCTTGAAGACGAACAGTCTGGATTGTAGTGGCTTATGCTTAGACCTTCCTATCAGAGTACCCAATTTGGTTCTTAAAATCAACCACTTGAAAGAGAGTAAGTCTTTAACCTAAGCTTCGAACAATGCCGGTTACTTCTTAAACTGTCTGATAGATGATTCTAAAATGTAGCAATGGTCTTTCCAATTCTTCTCACAGAAGTCAGGATCTGTAATTTAACTGGGTTAACAAGAATTCAATTAAAATTAAATAAAGAATCTAAAAAATTCTTTAAAATGTGTCCAAATCATAAAATACACAAAAATTTTGTTCCACATTTTCTCATTTAATTTGAAAACTGAAAATTTCTAAATAGAAAAAAAAAATCTGATTATTCAATTGTCAGCTTATCCTGCTTTCAATGATTTATTCTTTTACTGCCTTGGGTTCTACTTAGGGACTGAACATCAAATAACAATAGTCCCATTCTACCAGACTCCAGACACTGGGGGACTGGATGTCACCTGAAAGGTGTGTTTCAGGACTTCTGGGAAGATGGCCTAATAGAGCAGGCTTGTATAGGGAAGTGGTGGCTGTTCAAAAAGACCCAAATTGTGAAGCCATAATGTACTGCAGTGGTGAGCAGCTGATTGGATTTCTTTTCAAGGGATTATGAGCTGAGAATTATGGGGAGGAGAGGTTCAGAGACAAGGATCGTGTGGTGGCTTTCACTGAATATGTTCCTGCCCAGCAATCATGATCCAATTACCCAGATGCACAGACAAATTAGAGGTTACTCCTTGAACCCGGCAGGCAAGCCCCTTGGTTTCACTGATGGAAAAGAAGGTAGCCAGTTTTTACACCTTCTCTGAGGCAGGCAATTTGGCTGGAATTGAACTGAAAACCTTAAAGGCCATTCGCATCAGGGTTTAACTTGGTGGCAATAACAATATTCAGAATGTAAGACTTTGAAGCAATGTTAAAGTATCTTTATAACACATTTCATAATATGGCCTGAGAACAGTATTATGTGGCAAGTATGCAGACCAACCTTTGGCATAATAGTCTGACCTGAATCCATTCTTCTTTGTTAGAATTCTGTAAATTTCCACTTTCACTCAATTGCTGACTTGGCTTTGTTAGAGCTGTGGTTGTTATTGATGTAAAGGTGTCTGCCGCTTTGGCAAACCTGCATCACATTGTTCAGGCCTCACTACGAGAATGCTTCTGATTTGGTCTGCTGCTCTCCTGGAAGAGACTCATTTTTGTCACATCCAATGTTGACATTGTATCAAATCTACCATGGTATATGAGGAAGCATTTTGAAAATTCAGTATAATTTAAGGGGGACACCAGTCACTGCCTCAATCCTGAAGAGAAAATCAAGAACATATTCTGCAAAGCTTTCTGCAAACTAGCTCATGTATAAGTTAATGCTACCTTTTCTGTCAGTGAACAGGATGCATAGAAAAGTGATAGATGTTTTCCACACATCTGTATTTAAAACAGTTCAGCTCCCAGTCCATGTAAAAGTTACTTTTTCAGCAATGACAATCAATAGTTCTGGGTCAATATAAGACAAAATATCAGCTGATATCAACATCTCTTTAATATTCTCCAAAGGATTTGTTGGAACTGATTTACCCTACCAATTATTCTTCGGAATTAAATCATGTTTGAAGGAATTGGAATCTTCTTCCAGATACTTAACCCTTATAGACCCACACTGAGACCAATATGCCCAAAGACATTAACAAGCATCTGCAAGAATTTACATTTACTCTTAGGTATAGGACCTGTTTGCTGCAGTTGTTGATGAAGCTTGCATTCTAGGGTCATGTTATGTCTGAGTGGATCTATGGATCAGGACATCATCCATGTAACAAGTAATTTCACCCAGTCCTTCTAAGACACTAGGTGTTGGATTCTGGAAGAGTTTTGGTACTGATGTAATGCTCTTCTTTATTCGCTCATGGGATGTGGACATCATTGGCTGAGCCAGCGTTTTTGCCCATGCCTTGTTACCCTTGAGAAGGTGGAGGTGAGCTGCCTTCTTGAACTGCTGCAATCTACATACTGTAGGTGGGCGCACAATGCCCTCAGAGAGAGAATTCCAGGAGTTTGATCCAGTGACAGTGAAGCAACAGTGATATATTTCCAAGTAAAAAGTGAGGTCTGCAGATGCTGGAGATCAGAGCTGAAAATGTGTTGCTGGTTAAAGCACAGCAGGTCAGGCTGATATATTTCCAAGACAGGATGGTGAGTAGATTAGAGGGGAATTTGAAGTTGGTGGTGTTCCCATGCATATGCTGCCCTTGTTCTTTGAGATGAAAGTGGTAATTTGTTTGGAAGGTGCTGTCTAAGAAGCCTTGGCAATTTTCTGCAGTACATCTTGTAGATGGTACACACTGCTGCTACTGAGAGTTGGTGGTGAAGGGAATGGGTGCTTGTGGATGCGGTGCCAATCTAGCTATCAAACAATTTCCAATAAAGTCTCTGAGTTATTGTGGATACAAGGGGTGCTGAGTGAATTGTGTGGAACAAACATGAGAGTTTCCCTTGCTCCCAACTCTTTCCACCACCTTCCTCGTTGATCAGAGATTAATCACAGTAATTGGTCATAACTCTATTCTCACGATCATGTGACTCTCCATTGGGAGAAGAGAAGCTGCAAGGTCTCGAACCTTCACTCTGCAACAAGCCCAGGTTTTGTAGGTCTGTCCAAAAACTTGGGAGAGTCATTCCATCACTCTTTCCCTTTATAATTACTGTCCATGTAAATAGTCAGTACATAGATTACTGTGTAACCAACTCCATGCTGGGAGTACTTGATGAGGACAGTGTGGAGGAAGTTTTACTCTGTATCTAACCCTCCGCTGTTCCTGTCTTTGAAGTATTTAATGGGGAGAGAGTAAACAGACAAGAGGATATACACAGTCCCAATTCCTAACAAATATTAACTGGAGATCTGAAACCAAAAGAGAAAATGCTGGAAAATTTCAGCAGGTCTGTCAGCATCTGTAAGGAGAGAAAAGAGCTGACATTTTGAGTCTAACTGACCCTTTGTCAAAGCTGCTTTGGCTTCAGATTCCAGCATCTGCAGTAATTTACTTTTATTTAACTGGAGATCTGTTTCCTGCAGGATGTGTCTATCTGGAGTTTCCCATTTATATACAGGAATGCTTATTTCTGGGAGCGCTGACTATTTGCTGGAAAGCATGTTCATTCCCAGAATCCACTGTGATCTTCAGCAACTGAGGTGTAACCTGCTGAAAACAAAAAAAAACTTCAAACCAGAGAAATTAGGTTGTTTGACTCTTCATCAGTCATAGCTGACAAAACTCATTATTTGCATATTGCTTCATGAAAATTGGCCTCTTTCCAAATTTTCTCAATCGCTCATCCCCAGACAGCATCATATGAACTTTGTGAATAATTGCACGGTCAAGCTATGTTAAGATCTATACAGATTCTGTCAGATCCATTCAATTTTGACACTGGGACAATCCCTAAGATCTATCTTGTCAGATCTGTCACAGTTAATAAAATCCAGCATTTCAACATGCAGTCAAGCTCTTACATTATCTTTTGCAAAAGTGAATGACAAACTTTTCTGAGGGCTAACCTTCATTTCAGGATGCAGAATGAACAGGTATGCAGTTTTTATTTTCATGGTGCTGAGAATGTTGGTCACCACACAACAGCCTCTCAGGGCATGATCCATGGACAGCACTCACCCACAGATATTGGTATCTGATATCTGTCCACCCCTTCCTATCCTAATGGTACCTCAGTGTTCCGCTTGCAGTCCAGGAGCTGGTGCACTCTAAGACCTGTGATATCTTACTGGTTAGCCTGTGGAGTAGGGCTAACACGTCCAGGGAAATGTGCAGCCATTGGACAGCAGTCTGTGCAGCAGTCATCTGGGGCAAAATGGTTATTTCATTCAAGGAGTTGGGCCACAGAGAAATAAGGAGAAAGGGGGATGGGGGGTGGGGAATGGACAAGGGTTCCCTTGTTGCACAAAGGAAGCTCAGGAGCCTGATTGTAGCCCACTGGGCTTGAAATATCAACTCTTGTTGGTCTCCCAACAGATGCTGCCAGACCTGCTGAGTTTCTCCAGCAACTGCTGATTTTGAACCTATTTGTGGAGCTTTAAGCAGCAGGCTGTTGGAAAGGGGGATGACAATTGTGAAGGGGGGGCAACTTATTTCTAAGGTGGGGCAGAGTACAGCAATGTCTTGTTGTTAACAGGATAATGTGGGAGGGTCAGGACTATGCTAGCTTTAAATTGGGTGATAGCGTATGACCACACCTGACACAGTCACCTTATTGGGAGGGGTTGGGGATAAATTTGGGCAGGAGCAGGCTCAGATGGTTTGGATTGGGACCAGAGAAAGTGAAATGCTCATACGGTTTACAGGAAGGGGATCTGGATGTCTGAAGAGTCATTAACACATACAAGTGGAGGCTGGAATCTGTGGCCAAAGGGTACTCACTGTCACCTCCCACTTGCTGGAAGACAAAAGAACACACTAGGGAAGAAAGTGGCTGTGATCACATGCTGGGTGGGCGGGGTAAGTATTTCAGTCTGTGACAGAGGAGGCTGTAGGATTCCCCAATATGAGGCCTTTTAGACGAATAGAACATTACACACAGAACCATGCATTGTATAGGGCACAGACCTATGGCCCCTGTCCTAATCCTGAACAATCCTAATGCACGGGTTCCCTGTCTGCTGCACAGCTCCCTGCTGCAGACATTGCTGGGCACTTCATTCACACCAGCACTTACATTCACTGAGATCACGGAACAAAATAGGGATCTTGACCAATAGTGGCAATGATGTCAGCAGAACCCATTGCCCTATATGCACCTTGTTCATCTTGTTTCCATATGCTGAGGTGGCTTTCAATGCGCATCAACCTGTGAGGGCACATGCTATATGGGCATGGAGTTCAACAGCATTCTTGGATTGTGACATTTGGAGTTACACAGACACTCAAGCAAACAGATGCATTTATTCAAGTATGAAACTCTCTATTTGACGTGCTGTCACCTGTGTCATTAAAGTGCCTCAAAAAGATTTTTCCCCTCCATCCCACTGGGTCTCAGTGTTGTCCTAGGTTGTCCAGCTGGGGTGAGAAGAGCCAGGAGAAAGTGAAGACTGCAGATGCTGGAGATCAGAGCTGAAAATGTGTTGCTGGAAAAGCGCAGCAGGTCAGGCAGCATCCAAGGAGCAGGAGAATCGACGTTTCGGACATGAGTCCTTCTTCAGGAATGAGAAGAGCCAGCCCAATGATGGAGATTATTGTCCCTGGAAGTTTGATTATGCAATGCTGGGGACATTAGAAACTGGACAGCCCAGACATACTGAGGTCATCCTTCCAGAGGCAAGGGTCAATTTGGGCAAGCAGGGTGGAGACTGGAGTGATTGTAACAACATCAGCAAGTTGGACCTCATAGAATATGAGACTCCTGATTGGGGCTGATCTAATCAGGGAGTCCTGGCTGACAGATAGAAATAGGAGTGTCAGATATCCTTTTTACCCTGAGAGCTGGTTCTGAGAGAACGGGATCAGTGTCAAGGACTGTCTATGTGTAAATAAAGGATGACTTAGTGACAGAATTCTGGTTTTGTGGAGTTATTTCAGAGATGGAGGGGCCATGGCTGGTCTGTCCTTATAAGAGATGTCTGACGGGCCTGGGTGTGGTTCCATCTCCATTTGGCTGCCTCCTGAAACCTCCCTGCCTCCTTGTGGAGTGTATTCCAGGCTCCCCATCCCACTTCACCATGACTTCAGGCATCATGGCAAATGGCTGGGGAAAATGAGTGCAGTATGTGAGGGGTTTGGCGGGGGGGGGCGTGTGGGTTTAGACCTTGGGAATGCTGGGCCCTGGCCACCTGAATTTTCTATGGAGATAGTCGAATGATCATATCCTTGAGGCTGCAGAGTCCACATAGCAAGCTGCTTTCCTGCAGCCTCTGGTCAAAGCGAGGCACTGCCTCCCAGACCCTTTTCCTCACTGTGTGTGTGTGTGTGTGTGTGTGTGTGTGTGTTTGTGTATGAGTGGTCTAATCTCCTGATTGCCAACAGCACTGGGTCCTCTCCTGCCTGGGTCTGTGCAGGTACCTAGGCTCCAGCAGTGCTCTAAGTGCAAGTGGCTATGGGGACATTTCTTTCTTGACCAGCTGCAGAGTATTTTTTGTGAGCTGTTCAGCAGGTTGTAGTCCCAAGTTTTCTAAACGTGGCATTCCCATAGAGGGGTCAATATCTGAGTTAGGGGAAGAGGGGTGCAGGAGGCAGCCTTCCCCATGTTTCTGCCAAGATCTCTGATCTCCCATTTTTCGAGATTGAGGAGATGGCTCCACCAGGGGTTAGAGACACCCAGTTGGTACCTGCAAGTCAGAAGGGGGAGGAGACATCACAGCCAATTCTTGAAATGGTATGTCGTGAATGACTCTGACAGCAGGGTGCATATGAGAGTTGCTGTGGAATGAATAGTTGGCAAGACATGGATAGCTCAACATCTCCCCAGGAGCAGTTCTGGCCTGTTCCTGTGAAGGGCAGGATTCTCTCCTTGTAAGGATAAGGATCCCAATTTTGGGCACCTCTCTATCTATCCTGGCATTTTATGCCCAGAGAGGGGCTGCTTTCACCCGGAATGAGGGAAGTAGAGGGTTTTGGTGAGATGAGAGTAAGTGATAGCACAGCTGTTTGTGCTGTGTCAAAAAGTGATGATGTGTCCCGGGGGAGTAAGCAGGCTGTGTACAGGGTATGCAGACTTAATGGTGTCAGGAGGTGGGGGTTAAACTGAGCCAGTGAAAGAAGATGTTACAGGCATTATTGAGAATGGTAAGGTATGAGTTTTGGTGGGAAATGGATTCAGTAGCACAGTTTGAGTCTATCAGGTACCGGTGGGAAGAGTGTAACTCCTACCCTCAAGTAGCAGAGAAGGTTACTGACCTTCTTGTGACACTTGTAGGTAACAGCAGCCCAGCTAACAACATCAGATCAGGTTGGTAGGGTCTGGTATTGTGGCCCCTTCTGCCAGTCCTGTGGGAAGAGGATTCCCCTCCTCTGCACCACTCTGTCCACTAGGACTTCCAGGTCACTGTCAGAGAATCACCATGTCATCTTCCCCTTCTCCGACACCTTCCAAATGACTGTCTCATAAAATCATAGAAGTCCTACCGTGTGGAAACAGGCCATTTGGCCCAACAAGTCCACACCAACCTTCCGAAGATAGTCACACTCAGGCCAATTCTCCCAGCCTATTACTCTACATTTACACCTGACTAATGCATCTAACCTGCACATCCCTGAACACTATGGGCAATTTAGCATGGCCAGGTCATATAACCTGCACAGCTTTGGATTGTGGGGGGGAAAACAGAGTATCTGGAAGAAACCCGCGCAGACACGGGGAGAATGTGCAAACTCAAGAATGTGCAAACAGTCACCCAAGGCTGGAATCAAACCCAGGTCCCTTGTACTGTGAGACAGAAGTGCTAACCACTGAGCCACCATACCACTCTCTGTTACTGATCAGGGCAGCTTTGGAACCCCACAGATCGTCTGTGTATGCAGAATGACACAGGCGCCAAGGATACTGGTCTTTCTGTGGGTGTCTGGTTTCTGGTGAGTTGTTCCAATGAATAGTTGTCGAGGATAAATACGGGCACGAGAGCCACCATGAGTGTGGGATAGGTATTTAATGAGGCAAATTTGATAAGATAGACAGAAATTGTGCTAGGAGGTGTACAGAGAAGCCTTCCATAAATTTGATGGGGCTGGCACTATCAAAAAAAGGGGCTAGATTCAGCCCTTAGTCTCTATACTGAAGGTTTAGGTCCTCTTATCCCTATGATATTGGATTCTATACCTTCCTGGGCCATTTAGATTTATGTGTGATGACTAAAATGATTGTTTTTCTCCAATCATAGTTCAGCATCAAAAACATCAAATCACTGTACCTGTCCCTAAGTTAAACACGTTTTGGCTTCCTCTTCTAAGACATTGGCACTCCAGTATCTTCTGCTTGAGTCCTTGACCTTGCCAAGGAAAGGCATTTACACATCATTGGTATCTTCTACTTCATTGACCTTGCAGTTCTTGTTGAGCACTTCCCTTTCGGATTATTCTGTACAAGCCTCTTGCTGAAAAATGCAGCATGGAAGTGACCCTTCTTCTTGCAAAAAATTATCTTCAATCTTCTTGACAGGACAATATTTGTAGCGGTGTTGATGTCATGCTACACCAATTACAGTTTGCTGCAATGGCTGATGAATGCTCTTCCTGCCTACCGTGTATTTGTGCAACCATCTCTCTGCTTTTAGAGTTAAGATACTCCAGTGACCCATTTGATTTTGTGATATGGTTCTCCTTGACACCCAAATTACAGATTACGTTACCTCTTGACTTAAAGTAATCTGTTCATTGGAATTGTCTAAATATCTTTTAAGGTCTGATTAGTTTGGGTTTTAAGCTCTCCGTTCTCTGTAAGTCTGTGCAGATCATTAATAAACACATCAATACATTTCCCTTGTTGCAGGCTGTGCTAATTGCATTCAGTACATTGACAAAGACATGTTTTCTACAGACTGAGAGCTCTTAGTACTTCTTGTATGTAGCTTTTTTCTTTATGAATCGCTTGCCTGCCCAGGATATTGTCTGTACAGGCATCTTTTGCATACCTCAACACATTATCTGCTTGGTTTTGCAGTGAGGCTGGATGAAGTGTAATACCTTGTAAGTCTTTGATGCCTGTTCAGCTCCAGTTCCACCTGTTCAGGATATTAAACTCACTCAAAGCTTTTTGGTAAAGACACAGACTTTTCCAGATTGTTGTTTCATTTATTGCTACCATATAATATTCTTACTCTTGATATGCTTTTGAAGAATATTAAAACAGTGTTCTGAGATATGACTACAAGAGAGAGCAAGATCATGAAACATCACATCAATTCCATGATGTATACCCTGTGTTTCATCAGGATATCCCAGAGTGAGACTTAAACATTTATACCACACTCCAGCATTTTCTTCTATCTACTTCTATCTACTTCACTATCTTTATATTATCTGCAAAACTGACGATCATGCCTTCACTTCTCTCACCTAAGTCATTGACGCAAATTATAAAAGAGTTAAAAGGGACTCCATGGTTTACCAATTATTCATACCCTCTGTTTCCTACCATCCAATCCTTTATTAATGTTACCAGCTGCAACATGCTTCTATTTTGAACAGTGCCTTTTGTGTGTCATTATCAAATGCTTTCTCAAAATCCAAATACAGTACATCAATGAGCTGTCCTTATCAATAGTGCATGCTTCTCTTTTAAAGTACTCCAATAAATTGTTTAAACATGATTTTCTTTCCACACTGATGCTTTGCAGTGACCTTGATTTTTTTTTGAGGTGACCTACTATAACTTCTGTAAATGATTGATTCTAACATTTTTCAAGTGACAAACATCAAATTAACTAGAGTTTCCTCACTTCTTGAATATAAGAGTTATATTTGCTACTTTCCAGTCAAATTGAATACTTACAGAATCTCATGAATTGTAGAAAATAAACAGCAACACATCTACGACCTCATCAGCCACCCCTCTCAATTTAAGAAAGAAATTTATCTGGACACGTCAGTCTGCTGCTCCATCAGTTTGTTTGTTACATCTTCCCTGGTAATTGTAATTTCATTATATTCTGCACTCTCTTCCACCTCTTGATTTACAGCTATTATACTGAAGACAGGAGCAAAACTGTTGTTTATTTCATCTGCCATTTTCTTATCACCTAAAATATTTTCCAGACACACATGCAAGTACTCTTTTAATTTAAACTTTTCCATTTTAGATATCTGCAGAAGATCTTGCTCTCCATTTTTACTTTTCTAGATAGCTTCCTCTCACACTCGAATTTCTTTATCCTGATTAACACTTTATTCATTTTCTGTCAACCTTTATATTCAGACCATTCATCTGACTTGTGTCTCACCTTTGCACACTAAAATACTATTTCCTTATATTTGACATTTTCCTTAATGAATGATGGGTCCACCACGAGGACCTTTTCTTCATACTTGTTTGGAGTGTTCTGAAATCTCACCTTGAATGCCTGCCACTGTATCTGTATTGATCTATCTCCCAGCTTAATGTGCCAACTTATTTCAGTTCTCTCAGATTTCATGTCCACAATATTGTCATTAATCAAGTTGAAAATGCTAATCATAGAACCACACTTTTCCTTTTCAAAATGGATTTAAAATTCAATTATGTTGAGCTTGCTACTGCCTAGAGTTGGCAAGATTCAATAATTAATCCTGTGTCCTGATGAAGGGCTCTGGCCCGAAACATCGAATTTCCTGTTCCTTGGATGCTGCCTGACCTGCTGTGCTTTAACCAGCAACACATTTTCAGCTCAATACCAAGTCTATTAAACTATGAGTAATATGTAAACGTATGATCAGTTAGCTCCATATAGATCAGACAGTGAGCATGAGGCTGTGTTACTGAGCACATGTAACGGGGAATCATCCCTTCCTGAGTCCCTCAGCGAAATGTGTTGGGACTTTTAGTCTTGACATACATAAATAATCTTACCAAAAAATTTTTAACAAGATAAGGTACAATTAATTTACGGATGTTAAAACACGAGGTGGATATGCACAAAATTATAAACAACATTTCATTCCAAGATAGTGTATCTATATCTTTCTTCTGATGAACAATTTCATAATCCCACACACTGCCAAAGGAATTAGTTTTAGTCCCAAAACTTGAAATATTCATTAGATTATTTCTATTTCAAAGTTTTCATTCTCAAGACCATCATATCAGCAGATCATGCCTGTTTTAGTTGTTGCTCCCCATTTAATGTTGGCTGAATGTGGGTATTTGTCTGTGATGTTGACAAAATGAAAGCAGAAAGAGTGTAGCTCAGCACGAGGCTACGTAAAATATTTACATGGGACAAATGGCCTGCTCCTGCCCTATTTTCTATGTTTCTATGTTTACACAATTGATCAGAGTAACCATAATTAACTTTACCATTCTTTCCACATTTTATCTTATACATATATATCCACATAGTCTGTGATATACCTCCATACACATAAAACCCAATTCTATTCACATCAGGATAAACTTGCATTGTTCATATGGTTTTGAAAGTTCCTAACTCTGACACATCTAACCACAAACATCATGTTACGGGGTTAATAGTGTCATTACGTATTGATGTTCGCTGGCAATTCTATCCAATCTAAAAGAGCTATAGCAACTCACATATGTTGCATAGAACAGGAAATATGTAGCAGATATAAATATCATGGCATTTGTCTGGTTTGAAAATCTCTTGACTGTGAAGAATTATTCTCATCTTCTGTACCTGTAGAAATCCATTATTCAGACACTCCTCGATCATGTGACCTTATGAATTTCTTAGAAATAGGATTTAATTCAAAAAAAGCAATATCAGTAGAAATGATATCTGTAAGCACAAGACTACACGTTGTTCTTCTACCTGTGGCCTTTCTTATGGCTTTTGCACGACCAGGTACGTTCTCTTTTATTAAGAAGTTGATTAAACCAATTGTGCCTTTAAATATTTTTGTACATCCTAGATTTCCATATACCACAACCAGTAGTTGTGTCTTCAACTGCTTAAGTCCTAAGCTCTAGATTTCACTGTGTAAATCTCTCCACTCTTCATTTCTTCACCTATCTCTCCTGCACTAAAACGCTATTTAATACATACACATTTGTGCAAGCTTTTAATGATCTATGTTAAATCACTTTATGAGGCTTATGTGTGAAATTCTGTCCAATAATACTCCTATGAATCACATTGAAGTGCTATTCTGAATGAAAGGTACTACATAAATGCAATTCATTGTTGTATCAAAGATTGTCGTTATCTCCTTTACTCCACTGCCTAGTGTGTAGCGTGTGAAGTATTAAAAGTGAATTTAATCATATATTGTTTGTTTCAAATCAATGGCTAGCTTCATAATAATAGTTGGAAAATTTCACAATGCTTCGCTTCAAACAAAAATCCAAACGATTATATTGATATTTGCATTTACTGTGAAGTAAATAGCACCTGCCAGATTTCAGCTCAGTTTCATACTTTCAATAGTTGTGGGTGGCATCTCTTATGGTTCCTTAGAGGAAAGTGGTACTCAGGCACAGATCATGTTATCAATTTGGGGAATCCAGCCATTAGTGTTGAAGAGAAAGATGACAACAACTTTAAATATTTTATTTATATAATGCTTTTAATGAAGTAAAACTTCTAAAATTGCTTCACCACTGCAATGTTAAAGATAATGTGATATCACACCATGCGAGGGGATTATCGGAGAAGATAACCAAAAGCATGGTTAACAAGGGAGGTTTAAAGGAGCACCTCAAAGGAGGAATGTGAAATAAATAAGTTATGAGACACAGAGAAGGAATTCTAAAGCTAGAGGAGAAGTAAAATAACTTTCAAAAAAGGTGATAAGCTGGAGCATTAAAACAATCAACCAAGCATTGAATTTCGTGATTACTATAACCAAATCATAACTTAATAAACTAAGTTTTCCTGCATGATTTATTGCATATAATAAAGTAAAATACAATTAAACTGATAAAAAGGTTAGCCTCAATATTTTGTTTCATCCACTAATTATTGTAATTATTGGGATAGGTAATAACTATGAGGAGCAAAGTCGGCATTTTGAGGAATGAAATTTAATTTGCATTGGAAATGGAACACTTACAATCTTTGGAATGATGACATATTTTACTTTAAAGATCAACATGGATTTAATTAAGGAATAATTTCAGGATCATTAATCATATACATTAAATACAACAAAATAGCAGAGAGGTTGTCAATATCATTAATATGAAAACTATTGAGTTCATTCTGGGGATGCAACTTGAACACCCTTTATTAACTATTTTTAGATCTCACCGTGAAGGGGCTATTGTGTAAACATTTCATTCTTGTATTTAGTTTAAAAATCCAGCAAACAGATGGCAAAATCAGGCTTTTACAAAATAAAGTAACATGCCACTTCAGTTTTTCATGTTTGTCAATTTTCTGATCAAAATAATCCTGCAGTTTATGAATAAATCCATTTATCGATGAATTCCTAAGGTAAATTTTGGAGGATGTATGACATTAAATTAAACAAGTCAAACTCCATTATTTAAATTAAAATCTCCTTTTGATTTCATAAAAACAGTTCTAAGATTCTAAGTTTTAATGGAATTTAATTTACATATTCTAAAGAATAGTAGCTAGCACTTTAAAAATATTGATCCATATAAAATTAAATGTTTGTAATAAGCCTTTGATTCAATGCAAGCAAAACTTCACATTTATTCACCATTAACTATAAAAACAATTGCACTTACGCAGACCAGAATACAAACAGTGCTCTCATTGGAGTGGAGAGTATTCCATCACTTCCCATTGTGTGTCTTGGGGATGTTGGACAGGCTTTAGGAACACTGGAGTTGAGTTACTTGCTGCAGAACTCCTAGACACAGTATTTATATGAGTGGTCCAGTTAGGTTTGTGGTCAATTGTAACATTCCAAACTGCCCCAAAGTGATACCAGTTGACACTCAACACCAGTGATGGTACTGGTGTTAAATGTCAAGAAAAAGATGGTTAGATTTCTCTTTCTGGAGATGGTCATTGTATGCAACCTTTGGGTGTGAGTGGCACTTGCCATTTATCAGCCTGAGTCAGAATATTGTACGTGCAGTTCTTGCTGCATGCAGGAATGCACTGGTTTGGTATGTAGAGGACTTGAGAATGGTTTAACCACTGAAATAAAGTGGTTTATCATATAAAAACAGCTATATACTATAAAGTTGCAAGGTTAACAATTAATTGTTTGCACGGTTGAACAATTAAATGAGCATTATTTGAGTGAGAGGAAAAGGTAGATCATGTAAGACCACAGATTTAAAAAAAATTGCAGAGTGATGATGGAGAAAGGGGACCTGATGTTTCACAAGGAAGTTGAAATGAGAAACTGGGTATGCTTATGATTTGAGAACATGTAATGAAAACTGGGCTGGAAAGGAAGAAGCAAGATTGTCTATCAATATCCTTGACAAGCCTCCTGATTCCTGTAGCTGAGGTGCATAGTTCCTTGAAAGTGGAGTTGCAGGTAGGCAGGGTGGTGAAGAAAGCACCTTAGTACGCTTGGCTTCATTAATCAGAACACTGAGTATAAGAGTTAGGACGACGTTAGTGAGGCCACTTTTAGAATATTGCATACAATCCTGGTCATCCTTCTATAGGAAGGATGTTGTTAAACTTGAGAGGATGCAGAAAAGATTTACCAGGATGTTTGATGGGGCTGGAAGGTTTCACTTACTTGGACAGGCTGAATAGGCTGGAGTTTTTTTTTCACCTGAAGTGTTGGAGACCGGGAGATGACCTTATACAGATTTACAAAGTCATGGGGCACATAGATAAGGTAAATAGCTGAGGTCTATTTCCCAGGGTAGGGGAGTCCAAAACTAGAAGATATTGCTTAAGTGTGAGAAAGGAAAGATTTAAAAAGGACCTTAGGGGTAACTTCTTCACACTGAGCGTGATACATGTGTGAAATGAGCTGCTAATGGAAGTGATGGAGGCAGATACAATTACAACATTTAAAAGGCATCTGGATGGGCATGTGAATAGGAAGGGTTTAGAGGGATATGCTGGAAAATGGGACCAGGTCAGATTGGGATGTCTGGTTGGCACGGGCAATTTGGACTAAAGGGTCTGTTCCCATGCTGTATAACTCTATGACTTACAACTGAGAACAATGAAAGTCAAGGACAGCCAGGTTACACTGAGATGAGAATGAGAGAGAGAGACAGAGGGATGTTGAGACATTTAATAACTTAATCAGACAATAGACATATTTCGGTTTCATAGAGAGCATTTGGAGAGTTATAATTATGAATAAAAATGCACAAACACAGAAGAAGAAATATACCAAATCAGTCTAGAAAAATTGAGTAAATATTTGATAAAAGTTCAACACATACTGGTAACTGCAAATTTTTGTTTTAAATCCTTGTTTGTGATGAACTTGTATTTTCAGGATTTATAGTGCAATCATATCATTAAAACCTCATTTCGAATTTCAAAATAATTACATTTTACCTTCTTCAGCTGCATACACAATAAGCAGAACAAAATTTCTACCAACTACCAAATCTTTCATTTTCTGATTCTATATTTCTGATAAATGGAACTTATTAATTTAAATAAATGAGGAGTTTTATAAGTTTGGACTATTCAAAGGCAGATTACTAATTGTGAAATATCCATTGTAATGCATGTGCTGCATTGAATAAAATAAAATGCTGTCCAATTGGAATGCAGATTTGATCTGATTCAATGCAGAATAAAGTCAATGAAAAGAATCACAAATATATCATCCATCTGGACAAGGTTTCTTACAGTAGAACCACAACTAATTGGGCAGCATGGTGGCTCAGTGGTTACCATTGTTACCTCACAGCATTCAGGCACCTGGGTTCCTGTCTGTGGAACCAGGCACCATGGGTGACTGTCTGTGTGGAGTTTGCACATTCTCCCCATGTCTGTGTGGGTTTCCTCCCACAATCCGAAGATATGCAGGTCAGGTGAATTGGCCAGCTAAATTGCCCATCGTGTTCAAGGATGTGTAGGTTAACTGCATTCATTAGGGGTAATTGTAGAGGAATGGGTCTGAGTGGGTTACTCTTCAGAGGGTTGGTGTGGATTTGTTGATCTGAAGGGCCTGTTTTCACAATGTAGGGAATCTAATCTAATTCTGCGTTGGTCTTATTTACCATTCAGAATGTTCAATTCTCTATTCCTTTTTTAGGTTATCCTATTGCAAAAAAAGTAAGCACGTTGTTAGGCAACAAGGTGCTCTTCAGTTGCCCATTTGATGGAAATGTGACTAAGATGTCGTGGGTATTTAATTCAAAACTTCAAATTGCAGCTCTCCGATGTGATTTGAATGAAATGGTTTTGATTTCCAACAATAGCAGAATAATAATTCAAAATGCTACATGCAATACTTCTAAGAATGAAATGAATCTTCAGATAGAGTCTGTGCAACTTGCTGATGATGGGAATTATACTTGCGAAATTCTAGATCAAAGAGGAGTTCATAGATTAACCTTCTCATTCGCAGTAACTGGTAAGAAAACTTAAAATATTTAATTTTGACAAGTAACTTTTAGAATGGTAGCTGTTTTTGTTGCGCTTAAACACACTGGTTTCCTTTTCTTTCAAATGGTCACTATGGAGACAATTTCACTGCTCCCCCAACCCCAGGACAGAGGGGACTGGACACCGAGTGCTAAAAATTTTAAAAGTCCAGAGCACAGCCCCAAGGTAGAGTAGCATAGCACTTCCTGGTTTTATGTAAAGTCCTCAAATATGGAAAATGTTGACAAAGTCTCAACAAAGTCTTCTAGGAAGTCTCCTAATCTGTTCAAAGTGTCCTTTCAAATATCCAGCACAATTGAACAGGGAAAATATCATACTTTTAAGTTGGGTTCAAAATCCCCTGCAATGACGAGTTTAATCCTGATTAGCTGGTCACTGTTCTGTTTGAAGAAGGTATTAGGTTATGCTAATAACTGGAATACTATTCCACTCACTTAATAAATTAGGAAGCAGCTGAAGTGGTAAACACCCAGCTAATGATTGTTTGGATGGTCATAACTGTTGTAGGCTTCATCTTCTTTCCCAAGGTGATGCCATATGCTAAATATGAGCTAAACTGGTATTTCAGATTAAGACTACAACTTGGTCGCATCAGAGGCTCTTCAGCACCAAATGCATCAGGGAAAGGTCACTCTAGTATTTTCCATTTTCACTTAGAGCACATACCTAGAAATCATATACTTGAAGTTCCTGAGTTTTATTCTCAAAACACACTGAATTTTTCCAATTGACATTATGCTAGTAAGTTGATATTCTACACCAGAGTCATGAAAGTTGTTCACTGGACAAAAGCTCAAAAGAACCACAGGTGCTGAAAATCTGATACAAGAACAGAAATTGCTGGAAGATCTCAGCAGATCTGGCAGCATCTGTGGGCAGAAAGAAGAGTTAACATTTTGAATCCAGCGACCTTTCTTCAGAATGAAGCTGCCAGACCTGCTGAGATTTTTCCAGCAATTTCTGTTTTTATTCCATAAATGTTGTTCTTGCTTTATTGTGGAAAAAAAACACACTGGTGAAGTAAGGATGATTTTCTGATATTAGAATAAAGCAAAGGATTTTTTTAACTTTACCTGATGAGAGAATGTTTATTAAGAGATCAAAAGTACTGCACAGACTATAGCTAAGTCTTTAAAATTGGAAAATGTGTCAACCAGAAAGTACTCCCGAACAATTTCTTTCTCCTTTAAGTGATGAAGTGCCGTTCCTAATTTCCTGAACAATTGTTTGGAACTGTCAAAACACAATACACTTTAATCATTTATACTGTATGTTAGATTTATATCAAAATCTTAATATTATTCTACCCAAATAAATTATTCTAGTTTATATTTCTTTCTTTTATTAATTTTTGACAAAAATAGAGGTGAAAAATATGTATTGTAAATTTAGTAAAACAGAATTAATAGCAATCTGTCTAGGTTCAGTAAAGCTCTCAAAAATTTTATTCCTCCAAAATTTGATGGATGAACACCATTAATTTCTTACTAAGGTAATTGAAAAAATCATTTGTAAAGTCAAATTGAAACAAAATCTATTTCATTAATTCTGTCATTACTAGTATAGATTCAATACATAAGAAGTTATACAGAAATGATTAGTATTAATCAGTATTGGTGAATATTTAGCAAGATTGAGATGAAATCTTAAATTGATAAGAATTTCCAAAACCCGGCAGCTATCATTACGAGCTCAGTTTCCATACTTTTGTTTGAACGTATGGAAGGTTATCTTATTATGAATGACGCTAACACTGTCCGTTTCAGTATTTAAAGCATTTTTAAGAATTCACATAGAAATCAATGTACAATTCAAGTTGATGATTTCATTTTTTTTAGAAGTACAGAATGTAAACACAATGCAGGTTTCAATTCAAATATCATTCTGTCTTTTTCAGTTCCACCTGCTATATCTTTCAGTACTGATAACAAACCAAATAATGCAATGATGGCCATATGCACCGCATCAAATGGGAAACCAGCTGCAGAAATTACTTGGTATCCAAATAATTTAGGAAACTTCTCAATCAATATAACCCATCACAGTAACAGAACTGTAACTGTACAAAGCAAGTATCACATTAGTATCCGCCACTTCAGTGAGGAGATAATCTGCGCCGTAAACCACCCAGCATTTGATGGGATAAAAAACTATACCATTCATCAAAACGGTCCAGCTTCATATGGTAAGCATACCTAAAATGTATGTCAAATGAAGGGTACATGATATTTATAGAAAACCCTAGTTCAATAAAACTGAATATAAAATAGCATTTATCACTGAAAAATTAGAACATCTGAAGTAGAAGTAATAGTTTTATTCTGGGGTGATTTAGCTGCAACATTTAGAAATAAAGCATTCAATGAGGTGGAATTGTTTATGCATGAATGATGTATTCTATAGTAATAAATTATTTGTACTTCATGTACTGTGATGAAAGTACAAATTTGTGCTATGTTGCAAAGTTGCACCATAAGTGAGTGGCAAGTTTGAAAATACCTGAAAGAATCACTTCAGTGATAAAGTAGAAATTTGGAGTAACGTAGCCATGAAATATGTATTGTTGGAGCCAAAAAGACTGTGCAGATGGCACAAATAAAGATCAGCCGCTATCAGTAGGCAGTTTGAAGGTTTATTTCAAAGTTCTATCTACACACACAGAAGTTGAAGTGATCGCAATAAAGGGTGCTCATCAAGAGTCTTTTATTAACCAATTTCAAATCATAAGTATTCAGATTTCTTAAATGAACTATTTCAAGTCCCTGCACCTCCATTAATGAGGCTGGATCTGTGAAATGAACCGATCTTCTTGTTAAGTGTAAATTCAATCATTAGTATCTGTTCCTGATCTTAAATTCTAGGATTTAGTAAGGAAGTTTGGAGTCACCCTTAGTTTTTGGTGATGATAAAAAGTCAAGAGAATACAAAGGGCAAAAATCACTGATAAATTAGCAAAATCAAATTATGTCAAAATTACAGGTCTAAGCAGAAGGTGCATAGGTGAGCAAAATTGAGGCAGTTGGATAATAATAGTGATATACCATTGGATCTTGTGGTGCAGTGCTAGTATCTCTAGCACTGAGCCAGGAGGCTTAGGTTCAAGTCTCACTTGCTCTGGAGTTGTTTGATAACCTAACTGTTCATTTTATGAAAATATCTAAAAACAACATTGATGCTGTTAATTAGTGAATGGAAAATCAGAGTTTTGATAAATATCTGTTTTCCACACTTCAGAGTGTATACAGTGGAATTTTAATGTTCAGTTTTGGAATTCCTGCTGGTTTTATTTTATAAGATCTTAACAGAAGCAGAATTAGGTCATTTGTTCTATCAAATCTGCTCCATCATTCAGTGAGATCCCTGTTTTTCCGTTGTAACTTTTGACTCCTTTACTGATCAAAAATATTATCTCAGCCTTAACTACTCGTAAATGAACAACCTGTAGAGCCCTATAGAATTCTGTACAATCGCTGTCCTCTGCACCTTTCCAAACTCCCCTGTCAAGCCCCTTAAAAATCTTACATATTTCAATAAGGTCATCTCGCATTCTTCCAAGGTCCAATGAGCACAATGTTATGGACCAGACCAAAGTCCTTCAAACTATATTAACAAGACAGCCTAGACCCCAACTTTTTCTCATTTTAAAGGTAAGTGCCAGCATTGTGTTCTGTCTGCAATTTGATGGTCAAACTACCAGCCTTGAAACAAAACACACTTTACTCATACACCATAGTTAAAATACAACAAAGAAAGAAGAAATTGGAATAATTTATTTCTACAGGAAAACTTAAACAGAATAACAGATTATTTAACCACTAACCAGTAATTGTGCTAATGTAGTGACATCCCATCAATACACCCCTGGCAAAGGCAAATTCAATAAAATAGATTGTCTCACATGCAATTCTCCTGCAGCAACAAAATACACTATAAATCTAATTAACTATCTTGTGCTTTAACTTAACGCTGGATGATCATATACCACAACACCAGATCTTGGTCTTGATCCACGTGGTGATGATCATCTGGCCATCTTCTCCTCATGGTCGCAGGGGCGTCTTCTCTTCACAGTGGTTGGTCTCATCTTATTACCCTTGAGGGTAGTGTTGCAGTGATTATTTTACTTAGTAGTTCTTCCAAACTTTTGGGATGGTCTTTGGGGTCCTCCAATAAACCAATCAGAGCTCAATCATCCTGATTGATTAGATCCAACCAGGCATGGACATGTCGATGACAAAATGGTCCTTGGGTATCCATTCCTGGAGGTGTTAGGTGCACATAGATGAGGTAGCCTCTCCAATAAAGGATGTGAGGCACCTCTGTGTCAGGCAAACAACCCGAGGTTCCGATTATCCTGGGGATGGCATTCAGGTTGATTCTATTCAATACAAATTCAAGTGCAATTGTATTGTCTGCAGCTCCTGCGTTACTTACTTGCGGTCTATCTGTAGCTGCACCCTGTGTGGATTCTGCAACATGTTTATTAGCACAGTTACTTTGGTCAAGGCTTGTATTAACTCCCCAACGTGCCTCAGTTAGTGTTCATTTTTCATAAATCCATCACAAATCCATCATTTTGAGGGACCCATCTGGCCACAGTATTTAAGATATTGTCTAATAGGGCTTGATTAGTTTTAGCAAGATCTCCCACTTTTTAAATCACATTCTCTTGGTAAATAAAAGACAGCATTTTCTTTGCCTTTCCTTTTATCTGATGAACTTACATGCTAGCTTTATGTGCTTTGTATCCCAAAACCCCAAATGGCTCTGCAGTTTTCCATGATCTCTCTCTATTTGAATAATATTCAGCATCTCTATTCTTCCTTGCTGAACGTGTAACCCTTACACTTTCCTTCATTATATTCCATCTGTAAAGTTTTTAACCCACTCACCTAACTTGCTCATATCCTGCTATAGATTCTTTGTGCAATCCTCACCACTTGTCTTCTAACCTATTTTTACATCATCTGTAAATTTAGCAAAGAACATTTGGTGCATGTGTGGAATGGGCTACCAGAGGAAGTAGTGGAGGCTGGTACAATTGTAACATTTAAGAGGCATCGGGATAGGTATATGAATAGGAAGGGTTTAGAGGAATATGGGCCGGGTGCTGGCAGGTGGGACCAGATTGAATTGGAATATCTGGTCGGCATGGAAGAGTTGGACCAAAGGGTCTGTTTCCATGCTATACATATCTATGTCTCTATGACTCTACTTCTGTTATCTGTACCATTAATATACATTGTAAAATATTGTGGCCCCAGTGTATTTCTGAGAGACTCCACTAATTATAGGTTGTCATCCTGGAAATATCCCTCTTATCCCAACTCTCTGTCTTCAACTAATTAGTCAATTTTCTATCCTTACGAACACTCCTAGATTGTGTTCAGGAAAATATCTCACAGCAGTATGTGCCCAATCCAACTATAAAGGATGTATTTTGCACCTTGTTTTTGGACATGATGTGGGTCAGGTGGATCAGGTGTCAGTAGGGAGACATTTAGGTTTATAAGACAATATTCATTGCATCATAAGGTTTAGGATGATAGAAAAGGACAGCAGACAATTCAGAGTAAGAAGAGAGTTTTATAAAATCATGAGGGGCATAGATGGATGAATAGTTAAGGTCTTTTCCCCAGGTTAGGGGAGTCCAAAATAGAGGGCATAGATTTAAGATGAAACAGGAAAGATTTAAAAAGGACTGGAGGATAACTTTTTCATTCAGAGGGTGATGCTTGTCTGGAATGAGCTGCAGAGGATGTAATGGAGGCAGGTACAACTACAGCATTTAACAGGCATTTGGATGTGTATATGAATAGGAAGGTCAGAGTGATATGGACCAAATGCTGACGAGTGGAACTAGGTCAGATTGAAATGTCTGGTCAGCATGGATGAGTTGGACCAAAGGGTCTGTTTCTGTGCTTTATGATGATATAACATACAGCACAGAAACACACCTTTCAGTCGAACCAGTCCATGCCAAACATAATCCCAAACTGAATTCATCCCCCCTGCCTGCTCCTGGCCCATATCCCTCAAAACCTTTCCTTATCCAAATGTCTCTTAAGCATTGTAATTGTATCCAAACCCACCACTTGCTCAGGAAATTCATATCACGTGCATATCAGCCTCTATTTAATAAATTTGCTTCTCATGTCTTTTTAAAATCTCTTCCCTTAAAAATGTGTCCCTTAGTCTTGAAATCCTCCATCCTATGGAAAAGACAACTACCATTACACTGCTATCTACACCTCTCATTATTTTATAAACTTCTATTAGGTCACCTCTCAACCTCTTACACTTCAGTGAAAAGAGTCCAGTCTATCCAGACTTTCTTTATAACTCAAACTACAAGGTTTGTGTGAAGATTTGTAGCTCGGGTGCTCGTTGTTGTGGTTCTGTTCGCCGAGCTGGAAGTTTTTGTTGCAAATGTTTCGTCCCCTGGCTAGGCGACATCATTGCACTGATGATGTCGCCTAGCCAGGCGACGAAACGTTTGCAACAAAAACTTCCAGCTCGGCGAACAGAACCACAATAACTCAAACTTTCCATACCCAGCAACATCCTGGTAAATCTCTTCTGAACACTCTCCAATTTAATAAGATTCGTCGTATAATTGGGCAATCAGAACTGGACACAGTATTCCAGATGAGGTCTCATCAATGTCCTATACAACCTCAACATGACTTCCCAACTCCTATACTCAAAGGACTGAAACACCTTTCTAACCATCCTGTCTACATAGAATCATAGGGATGTACAGCACAGAAACAGACCCTTCTGTCCAATTCATCCATGCCGACCAGATATGTTAACTAGTCTAGTCCAATTTGCGAGCATTTAGCCCATATGCCTCTAAATATTTCCTGTTCATATACCCATCAGCATGCCTTTTAAATGTTGTAATTGTACCAGCCTCCACCACTTCCTCTGGCAGTTCATTCCAAACATGCACCGCCCTCTGCATGGAAAAGTTGCCCTTTAGGTGCTTTTTAAATCTATCCCCCTCACCCTAAACCTATGCCCTCTAGTTTTGGAATCGCCCACCCCAAGGAAAAGACCTTATCTATTTACCCCTTCCATGTCCCTCATGATTTTATAAACCTCTATAAGGCCCCCCTTCCAATACTCCAGAGAAAATGGCCCTAGCCAATTACACCTCTTCCTCTAGCTCAAACCCTCCAACTCCTGCAACCCCCTTGTAAATTATTTTTGAACCTTTTCAAGTTTCACAATATGCTTCCTAAAGCAGGGAGACTAAAATTACACACAATATTCAAAAAGTGGCCTAACCAATGTCCTGTACAGACACAAAAATGATGTCCCAACTCCTATATGCAGTGCTCTGACCAATAAAGGAAAGCAATGTCTTCTTCGCTATCCTATCTATCTGCGACTCCACTTTCAAGGAACAATGAACCTGCACTCCAAGGTCTCTTTGTTCAGCAACACTCCCAAAGACCTCACCACTAAGTGTAGAAGTCCCGCTCTGATTTGCCTTTCCAAAATGCAGCACCTCACATTTAGCCACATTAAACTCTATCTGCCACTCCTCAGTCCATTGGCCCATCTGATTAAGACACCATTGTACTTTGAGGTAACTTTCTTCACTGTCAACTACATCGCCAATTTTGGTGTCATCTGCAAACTTACTGACTATACCTTCTATGTTCACATCCAAATCATTTATACAAATGACAAAAAGCAGTGAACCCAGTGCTGATCACTGACACACCACTGGTCACTGGCCTCCACCGCTATCCTCTGTCTTCTACTCAAATGCCTTGCTGAAGTCCATATAGAACACGTCCACCGCTCTGCCCTCATCAATCCTCTTTGTTAATTCTTCAAAAAAGTCAATCAAGTTAGTGAGGTGACATAAACTTTAAAAAATATGTACCTGCACCCCTAGGTTCTCTGTTCTACAAAACTATCCAAGGCCCTACCTTTAATTGTATAAGCCCTGCCCCTGCTTGTTGTACCAAAATGCAATACCTCACATTTATCCAGGTTGAGCTCCAGCTTCCATTTCTCAGCCCATTGACCCATTTGGTCAAGATCCCTTTGTAATCTGAGAAAACCTTCTTCACTGTCTACTGTCACCAATTTTGGTGTTGTCTGCAAATTTACTAACCATGCCTTGTGTATTCTCATTCAAATCATTGACATAAATGTCAAACAAAGGAGGACCTCGCACCAATCCCTGCAGACCACTGCTGGTGACAGCCCTCCAGTCCAAAAGGCAACCCTCCACCACCATTATCTGTCTCCTGCCATTAACATAAGAAACATAGGATCAAAGGAAATGCTTTTTTTACATAGGCGGTGCAGTTCTTGAATGCACTTCCTTGAAATGTGATGGAGGCAAATTCAATACAGACATTCAAAACGGTATTAAATGATTATTTGAACAGCATCAATGTGCTAGGTTATAACCAAAAGGCAGGAGAATGGTACAAGTCTGAATGCTCATTGGAGAGCTGGTGCAGACATGATGGGCTGAATGGCCTTCTACTGTCCCATAACAAACCTGTGACTATGTGATAAAGTGTATGAAACTACGGGCTTCATAAATAATGCTACAAAATACAAAATCATAACAGAGATACATAGATTGAATATAATACAGCAAGCCATTCAGCCTGCTGTGGAGTTGATATGATTGAATGGCAGAGTAGACTTGATGAGCTGAATGGCCTTACTTCTACTCCCATGTCTTAAGGTCTTATGCTGCATTAATGCCAGCTGTTTGCAAGATCAATGCAGCGAGTTTGACTCCCCCACTCTTTGCCCATAGCTTTGTAAGAATTTCTATTCAGCTATTTTTCCAATTTCCTTTTGAAAGCTCGGATTTTATCCATCTCCAGCATACTGTCAGGTAACACCTTCAAGATATTGATGCATAAATAGGTACTTCTTCATGTTGCCATCAGTTCATTTCTCAATTAATTATTTTTTAACTGAATCCTGTCAGTGTGGAAACAGGCCATTCAGCCCAACAAGGCCACGCCAACTCATTGGAAAGCATTCCACCCAGACTCACCCCTCTACTCTATCCCCGTAAACCTGCATTTTCCATGGCTTTTCCACCTAATCTACACATCCCTAGACACTCCAGGGCAATTTAGTACATCCAATCCACCTAACCTGCACATCTTTGGACTGTAGGAGCAAACTGGAGCACCTGGAGGAAACCCACACAGACATGGGGAAATTGTGCAAATTCCACATAGACAGTCGTACCAGGGTGGAATTGAATCCGGGTCCCTGTGAGGCAGCAGTGTTAATTTTGTCTATTGATTTTTGACCCTTCTTGTAATGTGAATAGCTTCTCTCTATCTATTTTGCCTAGGTCTTTTATCAAATCTGTTCTCAACTTTGTCTTCTCTAATGACAACGATGCTGAGAAAGCCCACCTTCTTCCAATCTGAAAACAGCCATTCACCACTTCTCTGTTTCTAGTAAATGAACTTTATACCCGGACTGTGGCCTCAACTTCAGCAGTCAAGCAATTATGTGGCACTCTGATTATACAAACTCTGAGAAAGGACTTGGGCACAAAAATGGCAGATGGAGTTTAATCCAGACAAATGCAAATATGATTTGGAAGTCCCTACACATGATCAGCAGAACTACCTTCACCAAACATCTCTATTATCAAAGATTTTTATTAAGTTAGTTTAATATAACTTGCTGTCAATGAATCATATTGACTTTTTCTAATTAATCCACTCTTGCCCAAGTGACAATTAAATCTCTTGGGTTATTATTTCTAGAGGTTTTCCCAATACTGAAGCCAAACAGAATGCTTGTAGTTGCCAGGTTCATTCTTATAGACTTTTTAAACAAAGGTGTACCATTCGTACTTCTTTAGTTCTTTAGAACCATTCCTTTATTTAAGGAAGATTGGAAGATTTTGACAGAATCTTTTCCATTTCATTGAGTACAGATAAATGCAAAATTTTCAGTCATCACTTTAGTCATGGTATAGCCTTATCAGTATTAATGCACAGTATACATGCTTATAAAAGACCTTTCAATTTCTTAGACTTAATTCATACTCTCTCTTTACCTCTTTTATTTCAGTTTTCACTTCCCGGGTTTTCACTTCCCAGTTGAATTCTCTACATTTAGCATGACTCTTTTGTGTATTAGACAAACTGATGTCAATCATATAACCTCTTTTTTATCTTAATGTTACTCTCTATCTCTCTTGCTACCCAGGAAGCTGTGGATTTGTTTGCCCTACATAACCTCCTTTGAAAGGTAACTTGACTGTACCCAATCCATCTCCTCTTTCAGAATCAATACACACAGATGACTTGGGCTGAGTGGCCTGTTTTCAAGCTATACATGTAAATAATATTATGCTAATATATTACTGCTTTGTGAAATGCTCAGAAGAGTCTACAAAGATTATACAAACTCTGAGAAAGGACTTGGGCACAAAAATGGCAGATGCAGTTTAATCCAGACAAATGCAAAGTGATTCATTTTGCAGGATCAAATTTAGGTATGAATTATACTGTCAATGGCGGAACCCTTAAGAACATGAATATACTGGTGGATCTGGGCATGCAGGTTCACACTTCTCCATAAGCCGCAAAACAGGTGGCCAAGGTGATTAAGAAAGCATACGGCATGCTTGTCTTCATTGTATGGGATACAAGAGTTGGTAAACCATGTTGCAGCGATATAAAACCCTTGTTAGGCCATATTTGGAGTATTGTGTGCAGTTTTGATCGCCACATTACCAGAAGGACTTGGAGGCTTTGGAAAGAGTGCAGAGACGGTTCACCAGGATGCTGCCTGGTCTCAAGGGCATTGGCTATAAGGGAAGGTTAAAAAGACTAGGATTGTTTTTACTGGAAAGACAGCCACTGACAGGAGACTTGATAGAGGTATACAAAGTTATGAGAAGGGCATGGAACACACTGCCAAAAGAGGTGGTGGAAGCAAACACTTTGGCAGCATTTAAGAGTTATCTGGTTGGTTACATGAGTAGGGAGGGAATAGAGGGATACAGACTGATTGAACGTAGGAGGTTTGTTTTTTAGTTTAGTTAGGGAATGATGATCAGCACAGGCTTAGAGGGCCGAAGGACCTGTTCCTGTGCTGTACTTCTCTTTTGTTCTTTTGTTTGAAATAAGAATGTCTAAATTTCTATTCAATGCTAAATTATGTAGGTTGTGGTGTGAGTAAATACAGTTATGAACTCTACACTAAAAATGAGCCAATGGTATTTATTTTCCGGTTCAAAGACTGACGCTTCAGACCCAATCTTTTGAAGAAAAGTTCCTCTCAACTGGCTATCAGCAAAAATATTAATTTGTGCTTATGTTTTTGCAGATTCACAATTATCTCCAAAGATTATGTTCCTTTTATATCTCATTGCTGGTGTCCTGGCTGCTGGCCTGTGTCTCCTTGCTGTAGTAGCTTTTACAGTCAGATGCTTCAATCTCCAAATAGAAACTGCATTCAGGTAAGCTTGTCAATTCTAGAAAGTATCTTTATGATCATGTCAGGAAGGAACAAAAGTAATTATATCCAAACGTAAAATTCTATTTTTACTCTTCTAATTAGCACAAATATAATGAACATCATCCAATTACTAGCAATGATTGTCTTGTCACTGGTTCTACAGCTTTCCTATAAATATGCCTCACCTTTCAGTTATTATCATATTTCTTGGTCATTGTTTGTTATACATAGAAACATCTATTTAACAAAGTTATCACAAAGTCAAATGGAAATAAAATTCAATGTTGCCCATTTTAAATTATAATACTGTTGTGGGGAAAATCACCAGGTCAGAGTCGGGGTTCAACAACAGAGTTTATTGTGCAAGGAAATAGTGGTGCTCCAGGGAGAGAGAGAACCAACAGCACAGTGGTCAGCTGTGATTCTTCTCTCAACCCAGAGCACATCAAGATACTTTTATACTTTTTGTGATACAATAGGTCAGTGATGAGGTTATTGTCTTTGTAACATAGTTTGCTTGTTGTAAACATTGCAGAATCATTGATAGTTTTGATGCAGTCGTTGTCAGTTCCAACGCAGCCTTTGTTAATTTCAGCGCGATCGTTGTCAGTTTCAGCACAGACATTGTCAGTTTCAATGTCTGCACGCAAGTCCATTGCTGTAATAATGGGTGCGAATCGTTCTTCTAGAGAAGGACTTGGCTATTAGCACTTTGTATTGAGTTCATATCAAGCAGTTAGGATTTCTATTAAAGGCGTTGGCTGGACCCAGACCTTTCGGCGGGCAGTATACGCTGCTCGTGTGTGTTCTCTCCCCCACCCACTTTAAACTAATCAACTGGGTTGCAAGTGCATTCTGGTAGCCCCAGGCAGTATCTGTGTTTGTTCTAATGTCTCTCTCCATATTGTGGTCAGGTGGCCATCTTGTGTGTCAAGTGGCTATCTTATGGCTCAGCGGTCATTTTATGTGTCCATGTGCCAATTGTCACCCTGCCCCATGCAATCTCCCACTTCACTCCCCCCTTTGTGGTCTAGGAGGCAACTTCGGCGATCTCCCGCAGCACACCCAATTTACATGTAGAGGTAGGTCATCTCTAGGAGCTCCTCCTCCTGAGGGGTACAGCTCTCATCTGTAGCACCTTACAGCAGGGCTTTAAACACCAGAGGCCCACACAGAATATCAGCATGATGTAATGAGGAGAACTATCCCATGTTCCAGTTAGGGTCCCCAAGATTTACCTATCAACCAATTTAGCTGTCTGTAATTGTAGCTCCCTGTCTAAAGTTACCTAGCTGGTCTCAGATATTTTTGATGGCTTCTGTAATGTTATAAGAGGCATCAATAACATGGGTGGTACAATTGTTACCAATAACTGTACAAACTCTCCCTTGCTGTGCTAATTGATAATCCACCACGTAACATGTCTGCTGTGTGTAGAGTCTGAGTTCAGCCAGCTCTGTATTAATTGCTTCCACAGCTTTCAAGGTATTATTGCCTAAGATAGTCAGGCCACATACAGGTAATTTCCATTTTTAGCACTGATGACGTCTGCTGCGCCACCCCACCCCCGAAAGATAATGATCCCAAAATTCCATATCCCAGTGATGACCCCAAAGTGGTGGGGACCTGCCAGTCAGCATGGAATTCCTGGCTGATATAGTGGGTCACTATCCTTACCCGAACATGTACCTCGCTAGGGCATGATACAGTAAGGGGTGCAATTGTCCCTACCATGAATGGGCTTGGGAGGTGTGGGGTGCCTGTCACATAAGTCACCTTAGATAGAAAAACAAATCCCTTCTCCACTCGGTAACATACGTTGTCCTGTCCTTCCATCTGTCTGTCCATCTGTGTCACTCCTGATCCCCTGGGTGCCTCCCAGCTGGTAAGTGTCAAACGGGTACGTCCATGTGGCCGAGCTAACATGGATGCCATTGCACTGACCACATATGAATTGTCTGCTGCGGTCACATTCAAGCATGCCTGATGGCTGCAGGTGCAGGTAAACTGTCCCCTGGTGACTGTACCGTGCTAATAAGTGCAGTGTGTCTGGACGCATGAGTCATTTTTGGGAACCAGTGCGTAAACGCATTCCCATCCCTGCCCTGTGAAACAGAGTGGGTAATTACAGGGTTTTAAATGGGACTTCTCTTCCCTAGGCTGGGTGTTCCTGCCCGACTGCGCATATCTACCCTGGAGTCCCGGTTTGTATTTTCCTATCTGCCCCTTACACGGTGCTCCTGAGGTGTTTACTGTCTACATCATGAGGGGTCCACACTGGGGTGGCCACAAATAGGAATTCTACTGATCACATCAGTGGGTAGCAGACAGTTTGATTCCCATGCATACTTAGATGGATTTTATAGAAGAGGTTATCTTCAAATCCTGACATGCTCCTGACAGTTATGACACTTAAACACAGTGAAATACAGACAGCTTTATACATTTTGCAGTGAAATTTATCAGTCAAAGTCTTTGTTTTCGTCAGGAGGTGCAGTCGTGCTTCTGTGTGGTTTGTTCTGTTGTGTTTTCGGTACTCTCCCTGTGATGACCATCTTGACCGACATTCCTGTCTGACCTGGGGAATGGTCAATGACATTAGTTTGGTCACAGGAGTCTTTAAACAATTTGAGTTGAGTCCAGTGCTTCCATGTGCCTTTTCCTTTAATATCTATGCATGTACAAGTATCCCCATTTATTACCACGATGTATGGCCCATTCCATTTTGGGACAAAGGCAGTTTGTCAGGCAGTCCTCACACCAGGACACGGCTTCCTGATGCTGGGACCTCAGGGAAGATTTCAAGTTCCCCTGCCCTGTCCTTTTTGTCCAGATTACTGCATCCCTTTCAATTGGGGGCTTAATTCTATCACATACTGCCGAATTTTGTCTTTTAGTGGACCCACATTGCTACCACCTGTGATTATTGTTTCCAGCAATTGCATTGCTCGCCTGGCCATTAATTCATATGGTGTTAGCCCAGTTGCCTGATTCTTGGTGGCTCTTAGTATGGCGGGCCGCACCTCAGGCCATGTTCTGCCTGAGGTTGGCATTGCCTTAGCTAAAGTTTGAGCATTCTATTCATACTCTCTACCATCTTGAGCTCGGGGTGATAGGGAATGTGAATTTTTTGTCTAATGCCGAGTAATTGGCAGACAGTCTTCATGACCTTGCTTGTAAAATTCATCCCTTGGTCAGATTCGATCTGGAGAGGTACCCCCTACCACCTCGGGATTATCTCCTCCACTAATATTCTGGATACAGTGGTCGCAGTGCAACTTTTGGTTGGGAATGCTTCTACTCACCAGGTGAATTGGTCTATGATGATGGGAAGGTGGTAGTAGCCCTGTAAATTCTACCTAAAGGTGATCCCAGCATCCCCTAGGTCTGGGCTGGTGTCCCATCTTAACCTTTATGGGTCTTCCTAGGTTATGTTTTGCACAAACTATGCATCTGCAGCAGTCTGTTCCCATTCCATTCCACCACCACTCTCTCCCTTGGCTTGCTATCATGGCCTCTCTGCCTGTGTGGGAGAGTGCTTGGGGCAGTTTGAGCAATGTGTTCTGTATACACACTGGTGCTACCATCTTGTCTGCTCTCCTCCAGACACCATCCTTCCCTTTGAATGCCCCCTGCAGTTTCCATTGCTCTCTCTCTTCCTGCGGGGTGAACTCCTGTAGCTGCTGAATTTGGAGAGCGTCTTTTGCTAATTTAATTGTGGCTATTGCAGCCTCATCAATGACTTCTTGTTCTAGAGCTTTCTGAGCTGCTTGGTCTGATACCTAGTTTCCTTTGAATTTTAGCCAACCTGGGCTCTTTTTGCTGGCTCTTTTGAATGAGCTTTCATTTTTATTACTGCAACTTCCTTTGGCTGTTCACTGGCATGCAATATTGCCTGATTTTTTAATTGATGTTTGATAGGTGTTCCCCCACAGTGATGAACCCTCTTCTATCCCATGCCATCATGTAGTCATGGACTATACTGAAGGCATATTGACTGTCCGTATATATAATTCACGATTTTTCCTTTTGCTCGTTCCAGTGCTTTGGTGAGTGCTACCAGTTCTGTAATCTTTACGGACTGACTTTCATCAATCCTTCTGGAAATAACTGTTCTTAACTTATCATTTACCACAGCTCAAGCTGTTTGGGGTGACCCTGCTACATATTTTCGTGACCCATCCATGGGTCTCCTTGGCTGTGTCTAAGGGGGTATCTTTTACTCACCCCCTATCCTCATCCCCATCTATATTCCCACAGCTCTGCAGTTCCCTTATGTCTAGAATTCCCTGAGCTGGGTTTTTCTCCCATATCCCTAACTATTACCACAGACTGACTTGGGGGTAAAGGAACTGCTTCCCACTTTGCCCTTCTCATATTGGGGACAGACCTCAGTTTCCCTGTGTTTAGCATCTCTACTAGGGTGTGTTTAGTGTGGAGGATGATATTTTCTGCCTTTACTATGGGCTCACTAACCCTAACGGCCCAAGCAGCACTGTCGAAGGCTGCTATGCACCTGGGCAACCCGGTGACTACTGGCTCTTCTGTCGTGAATGGTACCCTATGGGCCTTCTCCTGCTACCATGGTCATAGGTGAACACCGCGGAGTAAAATCCGCCCTCATTACTACAGTGGATGTGAAAATCCTTCCTGGGGTTTGGCAGCCCTAGCCCGGGGGCCAATATGAGTCAAGTTTTAAGCTGACTATATGCCTCCTCCTGTTCTGGACCCCAGGTTACAGGTTCCAAGGCAGGCTTACCTCCTTTAGTTAATCTCTGCATCAGTTCAGCCAATCTTGCAAACTCTGGTATAAAGCTCTGACTGTAGTTGAATAACCCCAAGATCTTTTTGACTCCCCTGACAGTGGCAGGTCGCGGAATCTGTTGGATTGCCTTCTTGCAGTCATCGGACATCTCTTTGAGTCCCTGGGATATAAGGTGTCCCGGGTATAAGACTTGTGTTTTGCCAATTTGTGCCTTTGTGGGGATAACTTTTAACCCTGTGGTTGCCAATTCCTGTAATACGAGACATTAATCCTCCTGGTGTCCTGACTTGGATTCTGAGACAATTAGGATATCATCTACATATTGGAGGAAATGGTACCCTCTGGTAAATCTACAGATTGTTGCTCATCATCCTGTGAAAAATAGTGGGGCTGTTTTGGAACCCTTGTGGCAGGCAAGTCCACGTGTACTGCCTGTTCCTTACTGTAAAAGCCAATTTATTCTGGGACTCAGGGTGTAACGGGATAGACCAAAAGCAATTGGCTCTGTCCAAAACAGTTAGCGCCTTGTGTTCAGGCGCCAAGCCAGTTAAGGTGGTGGAGGGGTCTGCTACAATGGGGTGCAATTGGGGGTGACCTTATTTACTCCTGTATAATCAATGGTGAGCCTGTAGCTCCCATCAGCCTGTATTATTGGCCACATCAGGGAATTAGTTGGACTTGTGGTTGCTTTCACTAGGCCTTTCACTATCTCCACAACTGCTTTTTCTGCTTTGGGTTTTATTGGGTATTGCCAGTGGGGTTTATGCTCCGATCCAGGAACCTTTATCGGGTCTATGTTAACTAGACCTGTACCTAACTTTGTTTCTGTCCATTCTCTGGGGACAGAGGTGCAGATGGCTCCCAATCCCCCCTTTTCGAGGTCCTTTGTGTCCTATTCTATTGCAGTAGCTGCAATATTTTACATTGTTCCCTGCTCTATTCCCGGCACATGGGGCCCTACACGCTCTGGCAAAGTGTCCCTATCGGCTGCTTTGTCAGATCGTGCCTTTATTGCAGGAACTTCTGCCTCCTGCACCCTGCTAGCCCACTCAACTAAATCATCATTACTCCCATTATCAGGATGGCTTGGTGGGCTCTAGAGAGCTCTAGAGAGCTCATCTTTAAAAGCTGGATGAATTTCCGTCCCCCCGATTTGGGTTTGCTTGCCCTGAGCCGTCTTGATAGACCCTAAATAATCATTCCCCATACTCAGAGGTTCCTTCCCCTTTAAGTTGCTCCAGTTCGTGGGAGCATTTCCTGGCACCCTCTGGATTTCCTCTTTAAAATCGGTGAAGGGGGCCTGCTGGGCATCTAGCTCAGCTGTAAGGGCAACAGCATGTGTCCACCATCCTCCCCTAAAATCCCTGGCTGCTGTGGCATCGAGTCCACCAGCTACCTGTCTCCACTTGTCCGCTGAGCAAACTGCCCGGACCAGCTGGTCTCTCAGGTGTAGCTGGTGCCCTACCCATACACTATCCAGCTCTTCCCAGAACCTGGTGTTTGCACTCCAGGTGTAATTTGCCCAGGGAGGCCTTAATTTGCTGCCTCTCCCCTGGGGTAAAGGGTTTATAATTTGCTTTGGGCTGTGAGTCTGTTCCTCCTCTGGTAACGGGCGCTAAGTTATACTCTTGCACAGTTTGTCCAACAGAGGCAGCAGTTGGTTCCTGCTGGATGGTTTTGTAGGAGGGAAGAAAGTCAATCTCCCTTTCCTCCTGTACTTTTTTCTAATCTGTGTTCTTGTTCCTTTATCCTGTCCTCCAGCTCCTCAATTCATTCTTGGGCTTTTCTCCATCTGC
Source organism: Hemiscyllium ocellatum (assembly GCF_020745735.1). Taxonomy (NCBI): domain Eukaryota; kingdom Metazoa; phylum Chordata; class Chondrichthyes; order Orectolobiformes; family Hemiscylliidae; genus Hemiscyllium; species Hemiscyllium ocellatum. Next base: position 48,891,620 of record NC_083412.1, read on the forward strand.
TAGTGGAGGCACTCACTTGTTCAATTAAGCCTGTTAATTGGTACACTAAAATCACCCCTTTTTTTAGTTTTATTTCATTTTTGTTGATCTATCTATTCTCTCTGTTGTGCTAATGTTTGGGTTGTATCCCAATAACTTTTCTTCGTTTGCTTTGTCAGCCCTTGTCTGTCTGCCTTATATTTCTCAATAACGAAACCTGCATTATCCCCCTTAAAACTTTGGTATGCCATTTAGCAGATTGTGTACCTGCGGATACCAACAACAGTAAAGTGTTCCTAACCAGTGGGGCCTTCTCTACCCCTGGCCTATAATATTGTCTCAGCACCGTCCGTACGGCTGTAGCAGCCTCCTAGCATGATGTGCTCTCTACCGGTGGGACGTCTCTACCCTCCTGGCCATCACTACTAGTCATACCTACCAGTCGACTGGGAATGCTGGCTCAATAGGGTGTGCTGTCTACTGGGATCCCTTTAGGCTCCCGCCATCTCTACTGTTCCAACATCTCCTGATAGGCCCAGACACTTGTCTGTAGCCCAGTGTGCTTTCTATCGGTGGGACTCTTTACCCTCCCGGCCACCGTCACTATTCAAGCTCTGTCGTTCTACTATGGACTGACAGGGTATCACAGTTACTCTCAGTGTCCATGCTCTCCTCATTGGTAATGTGCGCTCAACTGAGGTTTGACTCTTGGCCAGAGTGATCAGCTCGTCATCCTCATCACATTGGAAATTACAAATACAAACAGCACCCAACTTTTAGCTTAAACTTTAACTGGACTCTGCACCACCAACACCCCCCACCCACTCCCCACCCCCCCCACCCCCACCCCCACCCCCACCACACTGCAGAGTTCAATGTTACCTGACTTTGCCACTTGTGCTTCACAACTCCTAGTGCCCTTTCTGCCTCCAATCCCACTTCAAATCCCATTCTTTGCATGGGGGGAGAGAGGGGTGGTGACTACCCCTCTTAACAACCAGTTTAGGGCAGAGTTTTTGAGACAGGCACGACCTTGTCCGCTGGTTGTTTCAGCACAAGCAGCAGGTTCTTACAACAGTTAAACAGTTAAACACTTATTCTCCGCAGACATGCACCTAATTTTTTTTTAAACTCAGCACTGTAACATGTTAGGCATTCCAATCAGCATACCTTTTCAACTGTGTCATTGGCCTAGACTGATTCTTCCTGTTTGCAGGTACAAATTGGTTCTTACCTGGGCTCCCCGATCATGGCCTTCAACCGGGCATCAGTAATAAGGACTCTGCTCACAGTTCCAATTGTTGTGAGGAAAATCACCAGCCTCAGAATCGGAGTCAGGGTTCAACGACAGAGTTAATTGCACAAGGAAATACCGGAGCTCTGGGGAGAGAAAGACACCAACAGCATCATGGTCAGCTGCAAGTGTTCTCTCAACCCGGATTTTTTTTATTTATTCAAATTTATAGCTTTTTTAGATTTATCACTACTTCATCTGCAACTACACCATACCCCTGTCCAACCCAAGTTTCAGTTTCTACAAATGCAGGAAATCTAGATATTTCATAATATTTCTAAAATCTATTCTCTTCAAATATTGAAGGATGGTATGTCTTCTCCCTGAAGACTGTTGACCTTTGTCTGATCCCTGAATCTCCAATGCAGGAACTTCTACTGTTTGGATGCTCTCTGTGGAGGAAGTTGTTTGTTATATATTAGTGGTGCTCCATTACTTTATCTGGAGAATCAGTGCCTTACTGCTGGGCAAGTTGGCTTGGGAGAGAAGGGACCTTCTTTCATGCCAATGGAATTAAAAGATCTTGGTGGAACTTCTCCAGTGCTTTGATATACCAGCTGTAGGCTATCCAAATCTCCAGTAGGTACAGGATCACAGAGAAAAATGCAAGTCAGTAAATCCTCAACATTGTGATCCTTAACCTCATGTATTCTTTCCTTCAATCAGGTGAGGGCAGAGCCAGCACTTTGACGGCAATGATGAATTTCTTTATCCTGTCTACCTTCCAAGATATGGAAAATGCTCCATATTTTCCAGGATCTTGGCAATTAATACATTCTCAGTATTTCCTGAATGGCAGCACATCTACCATTGAACTCTAATAAATGTCCAGAACTGACGTTGAGTTACATGCTCAATCTACTGTAAGTTTCCTTATTGCTTATGAACCGCATCTCTGGGCACTGAATCTTTAATCTTTGCACTCAAATGTGAGGGTGCTACTAAGTGAACCACAGCCGATGCCCTGAGATGGACCTGTAACAGTTTACATCTCATGTGCTTCTGCACAGGTGACATGTCTGGACATTTTTCACCCCAGAATCTGAGTGATTAGCAATTGGAGGACCTGTGTGTGCAACAATTCTGTCTGCCAAAACTACTTCAAGCATTTCAATTGTTGCATCATTTCCCATCTGCAATAAGTGTGTATTCACAATGTTAAGAACTTGCTCTGAGTATTCTCATGAAACTCACAGCACCATCTTTGGTAGGATCAGTATTCGTGAATTGGATGAGTACTTCCACACTTTCGACAGCAAAGAAGAAAGTCTAGGTTCCAGTCTGACTTGCTGGCTCCATATTAAGTGTTTGGGAAAAAAATGAAGGTGCTTGTTGTTCTCTGTTACCAGCTTACACTCTCCAGTTCTGTGCCATAAAAACAGAACAACTTAACAGAACTTGAAGAATATGATAACAGTGACAGGACTAGTTGTGTGCAGTCCAATGCCATGAGGTATAAAATAATTTGTTAAAAGGAAACCAATACATTTCCTACACATGTAAATCATATGTTCATGCAGTAATCTATTTTCTAATTTGCAATTTTCTTGTAAATGTGAGATCATATCAAAGGACAGAATGATTCAATTGTAGTACAAGGGTGAAGTAGGCCAAAGCTACTGAAAGCTGTGTAATAACAGAAGCATTGAAAAGTAGAAACATCTATAGGGTTTAGGGGAACAAAGTACTGAAAATAGAAACCAAACCAGAAATGCTAAAAATGAAGAATGAATTTATATGGAAATCAATTAAACCAGTGGAAATGTTTATTTGAAGTCAATATATTCGACTTGATATCTACTTCTGTCTCATTGTAATTCCTGAACCACCCACTTGTATTCTTGCCTACATAAGCATGCATGTTACATTATCTTATTAAATTAAACTTTTATAATTTATAAATCCTATTCCAACACTTTAACAACTTTTGTCAAAGTGAAACTGAAACCTGAGAGCTTGTAAGGGGGTTTCTCCTGTGCTTATGGCAAGTTGCAATAGCAAAACACAAACAGCTCCAAAGTAAGTTAAAAGAAATTCTAGGCCTAGATCATTACTTTTATAATGGGAAAAAAACAACCTCTATGTGGTACAATGTACTTCAAGGCTTATCGGGATTTGTGGTGCTGTGGCAGTAAGCGCCCTCGTTTATCTTCTTCATTTTGCTTACTTCTTGATTGTGGACAGTAGTTGTTTCTTCACTCAGTGAACCAGGCTTCTGGCTCTGCCCTGCCTGCTATTAGATATCTTCTTCCTCATGCAGGTAATTTGCTACACAACTTTTGATCTTATGCCATGGTATATCAGGTCCACCAGTGAATTGGTCTACTTATTCCCCTTTATGTGACTAACAAAGAGCTTAACACTTTGGGCCATATGTCAACCCCCACCTCATGTATGAACTGTGATCTCTGATTGTATGAACCCTGGAACTCAAAGACACCAATAGTCAATAATAGTTTCCCTGAGTTGAATCTTAAGTTTATTTGTCAGTTTTGATGAGTTTTGTGGAAGGTTTCTTATCATGAGGCCTAGTAACATGTCTCACCATATCTCACCCAATCTGCGTCATGAACTAACTACTCTACAACTACTTCACACTTTTCGCTCAATTCAGGTCCTTTTCTACGACAGATCATCCTGAACACACTTGGCACTCACTCCATCAAAAGCCTTGGTACATGCATCATCTTTGAAAGGGCATTGTGCACCTGGACATGTGGACAGCCTTTCCGTTTACTGGCAACATAATGGGACAGCAACCACATAGCCATCCTTTTCACAGCAAATAGCTGGCATGGCTGACACTGCCTCACACGTACAACCCAATTGACTCACCCTAGTCTCTGTTTAGCCACCAGACAATGCATTCTATCTGTCCTTACCTATATCCCATATGGGCACCCGCTCTAAGTCACCGCTACTCTGTTTCTGATATCCACTGGAAACCGGAATCTTTTCATTGTCCAACAGGAGAACATCACATACAGACAAGCAATCTGACGTTCCAATGATGAGCTTTTATATACAGCCAGAAAAAGTGACTTCAAACAAAGTGAGTTTAGGCTGCATTTCACTTCCACAAAGTAAATCAAATGCTGGCATCATGACCAATGACTATGTTATGCAATGGTCTGCTGCATCCGACTCTCATCCGTCGGAATTGAGTTTCCATCACGTCCTGTCTGCCTTGTTATGTCTGACACAGTTGAGGTCCGTTGTGCACAAGTAAAGTTTTCTCTTCTTCAATGTCCTCATTGTCCTCGTCCCCCTCAGATGGCTGCTCCCAATTCCCCATTCCCTCTGCATCCAACACATCGTCTTGTTGCCTGCTCCATTTGTGCAGAGCACAGCACATCAGGATGATTGGGTTCACTCTGTCAGGACTACACTGAAACCCCGCCAAAAAATGATCCAAGCAGCAGAACCACATTTTCAACACCTTATAATTGAGCCTGATTGTCTGCTCCACCACAGGTCCAGACAAAGTATGTGCAGCGTTGTATCTCTGCTTCACATTCATCAAGTGATTGGACAATGATGTCATGAGCCATGGTCACAATGGGTAGCTCTTGTTCACTAATGTCCCCCCAGTGACCAGCATTGTAAGGCTCTGGGACTGTCAAACACACCAGTTACGTGAGAGTGTAATTCCAGGATCTAGGAGTCATGGCAGCGGCCAGGGTAGCAGGCATACACCCCACAAAAGTGGGAATGGTCATCACAGATCAGCCGGACATTACAGAATTATATTGTCTTCCTGTTGATAAATGCCACAGCTTTGTGACATAGCCCTCTCAGTGGTAGGTGTTCATAGTCAATGGCACCCTTAACCTAGAGCAGACAGACATAATCCATGCACAGATGCATGGTCACTGCCCATGAGGTATTTGTGGGTGGACAACTGATTAGCCCCATACAGGACACCCATTAATCCCTGGAAGAAATGAGTTATATTGAGGCTCAAAGCAGCTGGTATCTTCACATCCACAGGGAGAAGATGGCCTCCCACTCCTGCAGCCCCACAACTTCGCTCTAGCAACTGGCACTGTTCCATCAGTATCCCAGGACATATCGAGCCTGCGTCAACACCGTGCCTCACTCACCCTTGGAAATGGATTCATAGTCAAAACTATCAGGTCTTCCTGTGGCCCTGATATATCCTGAGGAGCCCTACAGCTATGACTTCTGCCTGAGCTGGGTCCTCCTCATCCTTTGCAGCTGTTTCCAAGCTTGCCATTGGCCCTAGTCCTCCTGTATCTATCTTGGCCTTCTTAGGAAGGTAGCCACAGAGTCCAACATCCCACCAGCACTGGGTACATCAGACTTGCTGACAATGACCTTTATTGGGAATGCAAGAAGAAAATCAGGTTCTTATCTCTGGGAACAGTTAGCAGTAGGATACACTGAAACTGAGGGCTGCACAAACTCCTCCCAACAGTGAGACATACAGTTCCTGATAGGAAGGGCCATGCCTCCATCATTCATTCACCTCCTTGGTGTTGGTGCTGTGCTGACTGAGCAACCAACAGACTGCATTATAACCCAGTGTCTGCTGCACACCAATCCCTTCCCATCCCATACGTACATCAACCTATCATTGTATTCAGTAAATTCAGTTGAAACACTCCATTGCTGATCACAAATGATAAAGTGAAGGTTTCCACCTTCAGAGCACTCCTGGAAGTTTCACAAGTGATAGATAGAGTAAGAATCCTTTCCAACTAGATGAACATTGATAGGCTAACAAATTATGTGGTCCTAATGGATTAAGTGTATAAAGTCACTTTTTAGCAGAAATATTGTCATTCAAGTCAGTTTACTTTCTTCATTTATATTTATTGTCAGCAAATATACTATAATGACCATGATCATAGTAAAAAATATAAAATGTCTAAAATCTAAAATGTGTATTTTCCACAATGATTCACAATTTCTCTTTCTACAGAAATTGCTGCGTCTCCAGGTCCAGTCAGGTAAGAGTCATTTCATAACTGCTTGCAGTCGAAAAACATTTAGCAATTGTGATCATTTTCTTCCACTTGTTCCCATATTTTCATCTTTTGGTAGCAGTTGTCAATGGTTTCATTAGAGTGTGTTGCTGGAAAAGCACAGCAGGTCAGGCAGTATCCAAGGAGCAAGAAAATTGATGTTTTAGTCAAAAGCTCTTGATCAGGAATGAGGCTGGGAGCCTCCGGTGTGGAGAGATAAATGGGAAGGAGGGTGGGGCTGGGGAAGGTAGCTCAGAGTGCAATAGGTAGATGGAGGTGGGTTAAAGATGATAGGTCAGCGGGAGGGTGGTGTAGATGAGTGGGAAGGAAGATGGACAGAAGGGACAGGTCATGAGGATGGTGCTGAGCTGGAAACTTGGAACTGGGGTAAAGTTGGGGGAGGGAAAATAGGAAACTGGTGAAACTGATGCCATGGGGTTGGAGGGTCCCGAGGTGGAAGATGAGGAATTATTCCTCCAGGCATCTGGAGGTAAGGGGGTGACAATGGAGGAGGCCCAGGACCTGTATATCCTCAGAAGAATGGGGGGGGGAGATGAAGTGTTGGGCCACGGGGCAGTGGGTTTGGTTGGTGTGGGTGTCCTGGAGTTGTTCTCTGAAGCGCTCTGCGAGTAGGCGTCCTGTATCCCCAATGTAAAGGAGACTGCATCGGGAGCAATAGATACAGTAAGTGACATATGTGGAAGTGTAGTTGAAACTTTGATGGATGTGGAAGGCTCCTTTGGGACCTTGGACAGAGGTAGGGGGTGGGGGGAAATGTGGGCACAGGTTTTGCAATTCCTGTAGTGGCAGGGGAAGGTACCAGGACTGGAGAGTGGTTGTTGGGGGGCATGGACTTGACGAGGTAGTCGCAGAGGGAACAGTCTTTACAGAAATTGGAGAGGGGTGGGGAACGAAGTATATCCCTGGTGGTGATGTCCGTTTGTCGGTGGTGGAATTGACGAAGGATGATGCGATGTATGTGAAGATTAGTGAGGTGGAAGGTGAGGACTGGGGGTTTCTGTCCTTGTGGTTGAGGGGCTGGGGCTCAAGAGTGGAGATGCGGGACGTGGATGAGATGCACTGGAGGGCATCATCAATCAGTAGGACTGAGGAAGTGTCCTCAAAGCCTCACTGAAAAAATGCAGTATCCCAACCAACGCTTGAGAATTTCTTGCCTCAGACTACCTAAACTGGAGAAGAAACATCCACAAAGGTGGAACCCTTTTTGGGTTTCTCTGACTGACCCAGGCAGGGGTCAAGTGCAAAGAGAGGATGAAGGGTACGAAAACTGAAACATCCCAACCACCCACTCCAGAAAACATCACCTTCCCATCTGTGGACCATTCATTCATCTCAGGAACCGTAACACTGGAGTAGAAGAAAATCATCCTCTCTCCTGAAGGGCTGTTTAAGAAGGAGAGGAAGAAAGTATTCTCCGATTCTGACCTCCTCTTGTAGCCACAGTATTTAAAAGGTCGGTCTAGTTAATTTCCTGGTCAACGGCAACCCCAGGATGTTGGAGGCGGGGATTTAGCAGTGGCAATGCCAAGGACAGGTAGTTAGGTTCTCTCACGCTCATAGTTTTCTGCAATGAATGATGGTCCAGCTTGTAATACTCACATCACATGAATTAATTAACACAAACATTATTGCCTTGAGTTTGTATGGCACAAATATTTCTTACCATTTACAAATCCAAGTGTGAATTTGGTACAGAGCCTATACACAGACACAGATAACTTCATTAAACTGCATCACCAACTCGTGTGCAAACAATAAAATAGGAACAGAAATAGATCAGCTGTTCCCCTAAGCCTTTACTGCTCTTCAGCAAGGATCTTTGCTCTCTGTTTGTGTTTCCAATTCTGCATTCCCACTTAGCCCCAAAGACCATTGATTCCGTTACATGATGAAAAGCTATCATGAATGAAATGACCCTGCTTCCATTGCTCTCTGAGGCAGAGACTTCCAGAGTTGAACAACCCTACTGAGAGAAAAAGATTATCCTCATGTCTGTTTGAAAGCATCAACTCGTAATTTTAAAACACAGTCCCCTAGTTCTGGACTCAGTCAGAACTTTTCCACATCCACCTTTTCATGACCATTCAGGATCGCCCACTTACAGACTTAACCATTTCAATCAACTCACCTCTCACTCTTCTAAACTTTAATGGAAACGAGTCCAGATTGTTGAACATATCCTCATACAACAACCCATTCATTCTCGATATCAATCCAGTAAACCTGAAATGCATTCACACCCTTTCTTTAAAAAACTGTACACAGGATACAAGATGTGGCCTCCCAACACCCTGTGTAAGTGAAGCATAACATAGCTTTTATGTTCAATTGCTCTCATAATGAATGATTGTATCCCATTGGCCTTCTTGATTATGTACTCTGCTTGGAAACTAACACTTAGTGAACAATGCGTTAGAACAGCTAAATTCTTCGGTACCTCTGAATTCTGCCATTGGTTATGTAATACTTTGCTTTTTAAATTCTTCCTGCCAAAATGAACTTCACATTGTTCTACATTATACACCATTTGACAATATTTTGCCCACTCAGTCAACTGATCAATTTGTTCTGCAAATTCCTCATGTCTTCCTGACAACATATTTCCTGCCTATCTTTACACCATCTGCAAATTTGTCCAACATGCTTTTGCTCCTCTCATCAAAGTCATTGATATAAATTGTAAAAAGTTGAGACCCAAGCATAGTCCCAAGTGGGATTCCATCCATCACATCTTACCAACCAGACAAGGACATACTTACATATAATTTCTCTGTTTCTTGCCAGTCAGCCAATCTTCTATCAATTCTAAAATGTTACCCCTATTAATATGCACATCATACTATGAGCATTTACATCCCATTATGACATTTAATATAACACTTTATTAAATGCCTCTGGAAATCCAAGCACATTATGTTTACATGCTCCCTTTTATCTATAGAACAGGCTACTTGCTCAAAAACTCTAACAAATTGGTTAAACATGATTTCCTTTTCACAAAATCATATTGACACCTTTTGATTAGCTTCAGTACCTAAGTGCACAGCTAAAATCTCTTTAACGACCAATTCTAACACCATCTCCAAAGGAGATGTCAAGCTAACAGAACAACTGTTTCCTGTTTTCTGTTGATTTCTAGTAGGATCTATAGAATTTGGAAAATAACACTAACACATCTAATACCCCATTAATAACTTATTTTAAGATTCTATGACAAAATCCATCTGGACCCAGCGACAGCTCACAAGTTCATCAGTTTGCTCAGTATTGCTTCCCTGGTGACAGTAATTCCCCACTCCACCTCCTGATTTACAGCTACTGCTGACATGTTTTGTACAATCTACAGTCAAGATAGAACTAAAATATTTACGCAATTCACAACCAATTCCTTATTATCTGCCATTAACTCCCTGTTTTAATTCCCATGTTATTTACTTCTTTTATAAGTGTCTATGGAAAATGTTGCTATCTGTTTTTATATATTTAGTTATCCTTTTCTCATACTCTAATTCCTTCATTCTGATTATTCTTTTAGTCATCCTCTGCCATTCTTTATATTCTGACCAAACATTTGATCTGTTGTATTTGACCTGTCAATCAATTTTGAGCAGTTATCTGTTTTTCCATTAATTTAATGCTTTCCAAACTTCATTAGTTAAACACAAGATGGTGAGTCTCCCTTAGAAACTTTCTGTTGATGGTGACATGGCTAGTGATGAAGCAGCTGAAAATTTTTGGGCTTCACATAGTGTCCCAAGGAAGTCCCTTAGTGATGTCCTGGAGCCAAAATGCTTGGCCCCCAACAACTGCTGCCACCTTCCTTGTGCCTTGTACGGACGCAACAGTGCTAAGTTTTGCTGGAGGGACTCCCTCATGCCGGATTTGGTCAAATGCTACTCATTATCAAGAGCAGTCACTTTCATCTCATCTCTGGACTTCAACTCTTAGATTTGTGTTTGGTCTAAGGCTGCAATGAGTTCTGAAGCTAATAAGTCATGACAGTATCCAAATTGAGCAGCAGTGAGCCTATCATTATTGATTATGTTCACTGATGGCACTATCAACTGAATCAGTTGTTGTTGGTTATTGGTTAATGGAACTGTAATTGGTCAGATAAGATTTACTTGCCTCTTGTGGTAGGATATTCCTGGACAATGTTTCAAATTACTCTATTTGCTTGCTGCTTCCACAGTTTGGTATTTATGTACCCTTGATAGGATCACTAGGTTGACACTATGGTTTTTAGTTTGACTCATGCTTGGTTCTCCAGTTTCATCTCTTGTTCATGCATTTCAGAAGCTAGTCAAACCAATCATATTGGTGAATGTCTGGACTCCTATAATAGACAAACCTATGGAGGAAATGTAAGCTTCCTTCCCTGAATCTTTGGGATTTCACAATTCAGTTGTTTCATGGTTTGCCATAACAAATGCTAGGATACTGATGCTAGAGTCAGGCCAGTAGAATGAGAGGAAGCTTTTCAGAGTATGAGAAATGTTTCAGGAACATCAATAGGAAAGTGGAATTAATTATAGTAAAGGAAGGAAGGGTACGTGTGTAAACAGTATGACCAGAATTAAAGGTGAAATTGAAAGAGACACAGGAGTCATACAGCAGACTAGTTGCTAGGAAATCTTCAATTGAGGCATAGCCATAATCAACAAGTTAATATATTGTTGATGACAAGGTCAAACATTTATCATAACTTAGACAAGATTAAACTATACATAGCTGAAAATGTGTTGCTGGAAAAGTGCAGCAGGTCAGGCAGCATCCAAGGAGCAGGAAAATCAACGTTTTGGGCATGAGCCCTTCGTCAGGAATGAGGAAAGTGTGTCCAGCAGGCTAAGATAAAAGGTAGGGAGGAGGGTCTTGGGGGACAGGCGTTGGAAATGTGATAGGTGGAAGGAGGTCCAGGTGAGGGTGATAGGCCGGAGTGGGGGTGGGGGTGGAGAGGTCAGGAAGAAGATTGCAGGTTAGGAAGGCGGTGCTGAGTTCGAGGGATTTGACTGAGACAAGGTGGGGGGGGAGGGGAAATGAGGAAACTGGAGAAATCTGAGTTCATCCCTTGTGGTAGAAGGGTTCCTAGGTGGAAGATGAGGTGCTCTTCCTCCAGCCGTCATGTTGCTATGGTCTGGCGATGGAGGAGTCCAAGGACCTGCATGTACTTGGTGGAGTGGGAGGTGGAGTTGAAGTGTTGAGCCACGGGGTGGTTGAGTTGGTTGGTCCGGGTGTCCCAGAGGTGTACTCTGAAACATTCCGTAAGTAGGCAGCCTGTCTCCCTAATATAGAGGAGGCCACATCGGGTGCAGCGGATGCAATAAATGATGTGTGTGGAGGTGCAGGTGAATTTGTGGTGGATATGGAAGGATCCCTTTGGGCCTTGGAGGGAAGTAAGGGGGGAGGTGTGGGCGCAAGTTTTGCATTTCTTGCGGTTGCAGGGGAAGGTGCTGAGAATGGAGGTTGGATTAGTGGGGGGGTGTGGACCTGACGAGGGAGTCACGGAGGGAGTGTTCTTTTCGGAACGCTGATAGAGGAGGGGAGGGAAATATATCCCTGATGGTGGGGTCCGTTTGGAGGTGACGGAAATGACGACGGATAATACGATGTATATGGAGTTTGGTGGGGTGGTAGGTGAGGACCAGTGCGGTTCTGTCCTGGTGGCGATTGGAGGGGCGGTGCTCAAGGGCAGAGGAGCGGGAAGTGGAGCAGATGCGGTGGAGGACCAGTTCCAATACTGTACAACCCAGATGGCCTCCTTTTTCAAAGACTGTAATTTCCTCCCATTTGTGATCGATGATGCCCTCCACTGCATCCCTTCCCCCAAATCCCTCCTCCCAACCTTTTATCTTAGCCTGCTGGACACACTTTCCTCATTCCTGAAGAAGGGCTCATGCCCGAAATGTCGATTCTTCTGCTCCTTGGATGCTGCCTGACTTGCTGCGCTTTTCCAGCAACACATTTTCAGCTCTGATCTCCAGCATCTGCAGTCCTCACTTTCTCCTTAAACTATACATATTCTGGCTAACAATGCCTTGTGTTATGTCGCCAATTCTGATTGTTGAGGCACAAGGGAAAACTTCCAAACAGAGATAAAGCCAAATATTGACTCCTTAAATACTAGTGCGTGAGTTGTAAAAGAAACTTAGATGCTAAAGACTGGAAAGAAGTTTCAAGGTGACCTTATAGAGATATTTCTGTCAAGGGTTTGGAACAGTTTTATACCATTAGTTTTGCTATTGCCTTTACATCACACTGTCCATTTTGATTCCTTTCCAGTGCACTACTGTTCTCAGTATCATTTATTGCTTTCTCCTTGGTTTTGCAAGGTTTAGTTGTTACTATCTAGAATGGAGTTTATTCATACGTTCTATCATTAAAGAACATGTTTTATACCTACTGGCACTTTATGAGTAGTTAGACTTTAGAATGGATTACCTGTTAGAGGGATCAATAGTGGGCAGCACAGTGGTTAGCACTGCTGCCTCACAACGCCAGGGGCCCAGGTTTGATTCCAAACTTGGGAATCTGTGTGGAGTTTGCACATTCTCCCTGTGTCTGCTTGGGCTTCCTCCAGGTGCTCCGGTTTCCTCCCACAATCTAAAAATGTGCAGATTAGGTGGATTGGCAATGCTAAATTGCCCATAATGTTCGGGATTTGTAGGTTAGTTGCGTCATTCTCGGGAAATGTAGGGAAATTGGTCTGGATGGGATACTCTTCAAAGGGTCAGTGGAACGTGTTGGACCAAATGGCCTGTTTCCACACTAGGGATTCTACATTTCAATGTAGACTTCAAAAGGGAATTGCAGGAACCCTTGAAGGAAAACATTCCAGAACCAAAACAAGCTCAATTGACTTCTGTTTCTTCATGGCATTTCCTTACGACACGACATGCAAAATGGAAGTGGCCTCCCAATGAGAGACCTCGAAGGCGAAAGTGTTAATGCAGAAAGCGGGAACTGCAGCCAAAGCAGGCAACCTTACAACCCCGGTCATTTCGCTTCTTCGGTGCTCTACTCTTCGACCTTTTCAGTTCATTTTCTCCTGTGTGCTGTAGGCCCCTGATCCTCTCTGATTTGTGGTTGCTGCTAAGGCTGCTCAGTCGCCACTCCTCTGACTGACCAGCATGTCTTGGGATTGTTCCATCGTCCTTAATGAGTTGACAAGTCTGGTGGCAGCTATTTAGTTGGCTGCTCCCTATAAGATTTAGGAGGAGGTGCCAATAACTGTCTGGACATGAGTAGCTGATGTTTTCTTCCAACATCAGGGCCCTCACCAAATGATAAAATCCTGGCCTATGATTGTATAGCTTCCACTATAGGGTTACTATTTTTAAATATCCAGTATAAACATGATGCTGTATGTTTGTTTTCAGGAAATGTCTCAGTCAAATGGACCTTTTATACAGATGGAGAATTTCATTTATGATTCATTTCAACCACAAAAACCAAGGTAACCATGGCAACATCCTTCTGAAACACATTACAATTTTTATGGAAATTCATGACATGAACATTAATATATTTTTCGTACTGGTATGGCTACCATTGCTTTGGAGCTCTTAGACATGAGAGTGTTCAGAAGGTTTCAAAATTAATCAAAAATATGCAAAATTGGCAACAATTCCAAACTGTTCTGTTGTATCGTTTACCTTTATGGTAGTTCGAAGCCAATCAGCTGCCACTATCAATAAACAAATGGAAGGAGACATCTGCTAAAAGTCATCATCACTATCACTACGTACTAAAAGCTAGCAGTAGCAAACATGTCGCTAGCCAGCAAAAATTATCAAAATGTCCATGAGTGGACTGGCCACCAGTAGCAGGAAGCCAGCAAGCCAATCCCAGCCACCAGACACTAATCATCGTAGCAGCCATCAATTCCCTGCCAAACACTAGAAACCAACCAGCAAGCCAACATGAGCCTGCATCAGCCTAGCTTCTCGCTCAGTTGGGTACAAGAGCAAGTGTGTAATGGGATCATTGGAAAATCCAACAAAGGAAAACTGGTGGCAATTCCTAAGCTTTGCTTTTCTCTCAATCCGAGAACATCTCTATTCATAAAGGCTGCTGCCTCCACAGCAGGAGAAACATTGTGCCTTGGAAAGATAGAAACAGATCAAAGTTTTGACATCCAGAATAGTTAAAAATTTATCCTAGAAATAATTCCAATACTTTATAGCTTCTGTCAAATTTTCCATTAACTAGTCCTTTGTATATAGCTCGTAATGACTCCAGAATATTTGTAAACCAAATGTGACAACTGAGAAAACAAGAAGGTAACAAATAACCATCTGTCTCTTTCAGCTAGTGGAGTATTTTGTATCATTGCTCACATTGATTGAGAGCACGCTACTCAGCCAGGAGAAGTAGGAGACTGAGACAGCTGATTAACAGACATAGTGGTTTGAGAGAGTGCAAGAATGCTAGTTTCTCAAGAAAAAAAAACACATGGAAACATAGAGAAAGCTATTTTCTAGCTCCCAAAAGATGAGCATATGTTTTTCAACAAAAATTAAAATAGGACACACTTCATAAACATGCATGTTATTCCCAAAGTACACATATTTTTGACCTGCCCCAAGGGTAAAGCTGAATATTTGTCAATCAATCAGCAAGAGCAACTACCCAGTTTCATTACACTCGCCCCCAACCATTACATTTCTATGAGCATTTGTACTGGTACCATTGAGATTATAAATCCATTTCAATGCAATACATCTATGAGAGGATTTGGCACCCATGTGATCAGAACAAGTATTTGTCCAACCCAATTAAATTATTCTTACCAAGGCGTGCAGAATCTACTCCGAGGAGTGTAAAGCAGATTATTTAATTCAATATAAAATCTCTAAAAGAAGGTGAAATGAAGAGAAGGTAAGCAAGATTGGATGCAGAAATAGAAAGGAAAGAAACGCTATTTTCACTTTGTTAATTTGGTGATAATTAAAAGTGGAAAATACAAAACGCTATACTCTTGTAACATTGATTTTTTTAATGTTTATTTGGCAGGAATTAATACTTAACACAGCATGAAAATCCCCTAACACTACAATGTACAAACAAACCTTTATCTGCTAAATTTAGTGGATATAAAAGAATAATAATAATAAACTTCTCACATTCCATCTATTTCAACGGACATTAGAGAAGTGGAACTTCTGGAAGAGCAGCGAACCTCCGACAGCAGCATCCTGATTTCTGTGTTTAACTGTACCTGTGTTATTTCATTACTCTTTAATGAAAGGGAGAACTGATAGCATCACTGTTATTTGTATTGAAATATGTGGGCAATTTTACCAGGTACATGATTCATCATGAAAGTTGTCACTTTAAGTAGCTTGTATCAATTAATTATATGCCCTCTGCTGTATCTTATGGATTCTGCAGGTGAAATGAAGCAAAGACTACAATTTCTCCAATGTGCCATTTCACTGGTATTCAATGACAAAAGAACAAAAGGAAGATGATTTTTGAATAAAAGCTATTTTTATACAGCTAAAATAATAGGTTTTAAGGATATGTTTAAATTCAATTTGAAAGAGAAGCTGAAGATACCATTAAATGGCGAATCAGAATTTTTATTTGCGAAAACAACTTGATTTTTCTGCTTCAAATAAACCAATTGTGATCGGACATTTTATGTTGGATGCTTTCCGGCCTTCCTCTCTTATTGATAATGAATTGATTACTGAAAACTTAATTTTATTTTGAATTTTTTTGTAAATTAGATTAAAATCCTTAGGATAGATCAAGAGAATAAGAAAGGATCTACGAATATGCAGCAACTAAATTAATAACTCATGGAAATAGGTTCTTGTTATTACTTGTTTACAAATTAAAGATCAAGATTATGCATTATTGATAGCCTTTTCACAATTCATAAAAATAGTGTTGATTTTCCTAATTAGTATCATTTACTGTAGTGTCATCTATTGTTGACCCATGGAATTTGGTTCTCAATTAATTTTGTTTTCATTTAATGATTTATTCAAACATACTGCAATGAATAAAAACTACTTTTCTATGCATATTACAGTAAGTCTTCACTTAAAGTTGTGGCTGTGTTACTGAAAATTGTGGTTTTAATTGAAATTATTTAAAGTGAGCATAGTTCCCACAGGAATCAATATTTAAAACATTGTTATTTCACACATTTGGCTCATGGAAAAAAATGTACATGTTAAAATATTGTGCACTACATTTTAAATACTGTACAGTACATTCCTGGCTAAAATAACTTGTAAAACTCACTTTGTATAGTTGAAATATTAGAAATTACATATAGATCGTTGTATAAATAAATTATGCTCACCTCATTTCAGTTTGGTTTGATCTAGTGGGCAAATGTTAGTCAGTGTAGGAGCTATATAAGCTGCGTAAGTTCTGGAACTTCAATGCTGAGAGTGGGAACAAGATTGAGGGGAAGATGAGCTGTTGAAGAAGCTCTTGAGATGGTGGCAATAGAAATCAAGGACTTTAAAAGCAGAAATGGAGGGTGAGATTGACAGCAGAGCAACAGCATAATTGGGGATAGAAATGCTATTGATAAACACAAATTATTAAGTAGATTGTGTTTCCCCATTATTAATAATGTTGATACATATCAATGTTGACTGGAGGCAACATTAAGTGAGGGCTTACAGTAGTTTTTCATATATTTGGTTTTGCTCTTCATAACATTTTGCTGATATTTCTTTAAACAAAACATTCTTCAAGAAAAACTGGCATCAATTTGTTTCAGTGACTGTTGCAATTGTTGATCTCAGGTGTTTTGTTTGGTTAATATTTAATAAATTGGTAGATGGAGCAAATTTTGTATCTGTGTATTTGCTTTTGGTCAAGAAACAATCAATTTGATTCTCAAACATAAAAATAAGTACCCCGTAGCAGTGATAAATACAATAAGGTTGTGTCACAGCATTTGATCATAAGGGTTACATTAGAGATTTGCTTCCCTACTACATCATCCAATCACATCTTTCCCAATTACATCGTCCCAAAGTTCTGCACTTTTGCCTACTCTGGCACAAATATCACCGAGGAAAATTAGTTTGTCCGCTGCAGGGACCCTTGAAAAAGACTGGTCAAGGTGAGAGTGGAATATCTCCTTGCCCTCAGCTGCTGCATCAAGCGTTGTTGCATGTACGCTGACTACCATCACATTCTGGTTCTGAGTAAGGAAGAGTTAGTGTCATGAGGCATTTACTTATCGTGTTGGAGGAGTCTTTGAGTTGGTCCACCAGTTCATTTTTGATGTGGCACGCTTCTTCATCCTTGCCTTTCTAGACAAAGGTGTAAGAGAAAGTGAGGACTGCAGATGCTGGAGATCAGAGCTGAAAATGTGTTGCTGGAAAAGTGCAGCAGGTCAGGCAGCATCCAAGGAGCAGGAGAATCGACGTTTCAGACATGAGCCCTTCCTCAGGAATGAGGAAAGTGTGCCAAGTAGGCTAAGATAAAAGGTAGGGAGGAGGGACTTGGGGGGAGGGGCATTGGAAATGCGATAAAGGAGGTAAAGGTGAGGGTGATAGGCCGGAGTGGGGATGGGGGCGGAGAGGTCAGGAAGAAGATTGCAGGTTAGGAAGGCGGTGCTGAGTTCGAGGGTTGGGACTGAGACAAGGTGGGGGGAGGGGAAATGAGGAAACTGGAGAAATCTGAGTTCATCCCTTGTGGTTGGAGGGTTCCTAGGCAGAAGATGAGGCTCTTCCTCTAGCCGTCATGTTGCTATGGTCTGGCGATGGAAGAGTCCAAGGACCTGCATGTCCTTGGTGGAGTGGGAGGGGGAGTTGAAGTGTTGAGCCATGGGGTGGTTGGGTTGGTTGGTCCGGGTGTCCCAGAGGTGTACTCTGAAACGTTCTGCAAGTAGGCGGCCTGTCTCCCCAATATAGAGGAGGCCACTTCGGGATGCAGTAATGATTGTGTGGAGGTGCAGGTGAATTTGTGGCAGATATGGAAGGATCTCTTGAGGCCTTGGAGGGAAGTAAGGGGGGAGGTGTGGGTGCAAGTTTTACATTTCTTGCGGTTGCAGGGTAAGGTGCCAGGAGTGGAGGTTGGGTTGGTGGGGAGGGTATGGGCCTGACGAGGGATTCAAGGAGGGACTGGTCTTTTCGGAACGCTGATAGGGGAGGGGAGGGAAATATATCCCTGGTGGTGGGGTCCGTTTGGAGGTGGCAGAAATGACGACGGATGATACGACGTATATGGAGGTTGGTGGGGTGGTAGGTGAGGACCAGTGGGGTTCTGTCCTAGTGGTGATTGGAGGAGCGGGGCTCAAGGGTGGAGGAGCGGGAAGTGGAGAAGATGTGGCAGAGAGCATCGTCGATCACGTCTGGGGGGGAGTTGTGGTCTTTGAAGAAGGAGGCCATCTGGGTTGTTTGGTATTGGAACTGGTCCTCCTGGGAGCAGATGCGGCAGAGACGAAGGAATTGGGAATATGGGATGGCGTTTTTACAGGGGGCAGGGTGGGCGGAGGTGTAATCTTGGTAGCTGTGGGAGTCGGTCGGTTTATAGTAAATGACCATGTTGATGCAGTCGCCCGAGATCGAAATGGAGAGGTCTAGGAAGGGGAGGAAGGAGTCTGAGATGGTCCAGGTAAATTTGAGGTCGGGGTGGAACGTGTTGGTAAAGTGGATGAACTGTTCAACCTCCTCGTGGGAGCATGAGGCAGTGCCGATACAGTCATCGATGTAGCAGAGGGGTGCCCATGGCTACTCCTTTGATTTGGAGGACTAAAAAGATTAGCCATTGGCACCCGCATTGCCCCCAGCTATGCCTGCCTCTTCGTAGGACATGTGGAACAGTCCATCTTCCGCAGCGACACTGGCACCACCCCACCACCTTTTCCTCCGCTCCATCGATGACTGTATCGGCTTAGTTTTCTCCATTTCTATCTCGGGCAACCGAATCTCCGCCGATTCTGCTCCCAGGAGGACCAGTTCCAATACTGAACAACCCAGATGGCCTCCTTCTTCAAAGACCGCGATTTCCCCCAGACATGATCAACGATGCTCCCCCAAGTCCCTCCTCCCTACCTTTTAGACAATGGTGTAGCCAACATCTTGCTCTCTGAGCTGTCCTTCCCCTGCACACTGTGTTTCACTCAGGCCAGTGGTGTCAGTACCATAG
The DNA here is from genome assembly GCF_020745735.1 of Hemiscyllium ocellatum. Lineage (NCBI taxonomy): Eukaryota > Metazoa > Chordata > Chondrichthyes > Orectolobiformes > Hemiscylliidae > Hemiscyllium > Hemiscyllium ocellatum. Next base: position 48,911,027 of record NC_083412.1, read on the forward strand.
TACCTGTTTTCCCAAGCAACAATAGTGATGAGGCGTTCCGGTCTGTCACTGGTAGGATAATCCATAAGTGTCCTGACATTCCAGGACACTTCTTTCAAAGTGGGGAAGCTGTTGTATATCGGTTACCACGTAGGCTTTGCGGTGATGAGGGCCTGGGTGCAGGCACTGCTGCTTAACCTTAGCTTGCCTGTGTCATGAGACAAACAGCTTAGCACAACCTCTTCATCACCAACTGTTCCACCAAAGGGGCAAATACAAGATAATGTGGCAGCACCCCCACTCCAAACACTGGCACCTCCTTGACTACATTATCATCACAGGGAGGTGTCAGAAATTCACCTGCACCATGTCAGAAACTGATGACTGCTGGACAGACCATCACATGATCCCAAGACCGACATAAATATAGATCTGCCACAGTGAAGACTACAGAAGCAGTACTGCAAGAAATTCAACGTTGAGGTACAACCTGTATAGCCTCATACAACCAGCACCTCTCCTCAAACCTAGTGACTCTAGGTAACACTGAGTCACAGGATTCCAACAGCCCCTGGCCTGCCCTCAATGGTTGCAAAGACCCAGTCAGTCACTTAACCAGGAAACGCCAAGACTAGTTTGACAAGAATGAGCAGGAGATCCAAGAACTGATAAGCTGGAAGTGCCTAGTGTTCCTGAGTATAAAATAGCAACTGCACTCAGAAGAGAAAAGGCAGACCCACAAGCGACTGAAAGCCGAGGTCTGACAATGAACCCACGACTCAACAAACAGATGGTGGGTGGAGAAAACACAGGAGTTTCAACAAATGGCCAACAGCCATGGTGTGCAGTGTTTCTTCTGAGCTGACAAGATCGTATACAGATCAAAGGCCCCACCCCAATGATGCCCAAGATCAAAGTTAGTATTAACAAAGACAAAGAAACCATCAAAAAACTTCGGGGCGTAACACTTCAGGGACCTCCACAGTCAGGACTCTGCTGTTGATCGGAGCATCCTTGACAGCATCACACAGCATGCCACAAGCTCAGCAATACCCCAGTCCTGCACAAAAAGAGCAGACGGTATCTCCACTGAGGCATTGAAGTGCAGAGGCAAAGAGTTTCTGCTGCAGCTACACGTACCCAACCATTGTCAGCACCTTTACAGAGACATATCAGTTCATGGGCCTCACCTTGAACACCCACAAGATGAAGGTCATCCACCATCCTGGCCCGGCATTGTGGAGTGAACATCCAATCATCAAGATCAACAAGGGGCCTTAGAGAATATTGACCACTTCCAATATCTCAGGAGTGTCCTCTCAACAAAGCAGTTATTGATGAAGGGCCTCCAGTGTGCAAGTGCAGCCTTCAGTAAAAACACTAGATCTGACACCAAGCTCATGGTTTATTTGCTGTGGTGGTTCGCAGCCTCCTGTATGGCTCTGAGACATGGACTGTCCACAGCAGACACCTCAAGGCACTGCAGCAGTATCACCAATGCCACCTGCACAAGATCCTGCGAATCCGCTGGGAAGGAAATAGCACCAACTCCAGCATCCTCAACCAGACCAACATGCCCATCATCGAGGCACTGACCCCCCCTTGACCTGCTACGATGGTTGGGCATGTCATCCGCATGACCAACTCAAGACTCCTCAAGCAGGTCCTCTACTCCCAGCTACAAAATGGCAGGAAAGCCTCAGGTGGACAGGGCAAGTGCTTCAGTAATACTCACAAGGCCTAACTGGTTAAATGCAGCACTCCCACAGACACCTGCAAATCACTGGACTAAGACCGTCTAAAGTCAAGGAGGAGCACTGGGAAGGCATCAAACACTCGAAGAATATTGAGAATAAGCATAATTCAGGCAAGAACAGCAGGAGGAGTACATTGTCACACCGTTGCCCTAGACACCCCTTCCCGCAATCATATTCTGTCCTAAGTGTGTCAAAGTCTGCGGAAATCCCATCAGACTGCCCAGCCTCCTATGGGTGCACCCTGAGAATGGAAGAGAGTCACCTTCATCTGCGAGGGATCACCAATTGTGATGAAATGGGATAATCAGTTGAAAGTGGTAAACATGGGAAGGGACAGAAAAATAGCTATTAAACCTTAGGAGTTGGATTTCTATCCTATACAGCACATTAGAAACTATATTGTACACACCTCAAGAGGCAGCTCAAAGTTAGTCTTTGGGTCTCATTTTAATAACCTGGATGTGTTGCTGGTGTCAATTATGCCTCCAGAAGCAATAATCTGAATTGGTGTTAGCCAATGAGGAGCAGACACCCGATCGAGCTCAAACCAAAGTGAAATCCTTTGCTGTGGGGTAATGCTGCAGGTTGTTGAAGAGTGGTGTGGGATTGGGATGGAATTGTTTGCAAAGCTCCATTTTAAGCTAATTATGAAAACTATTCTTCTTTGAAGACAGCTTCTTTCGTTTTATCACCTGATGTCAAATGTTCCTTAGCAATGCTGACCACCTGCTACAAGGAGGATAAATTTCCAAAATGTGCCCAAAAAGTGCTAGAACCCTGATTAACATTAGTAACAGTTCCAACATCTGTTTTAGACAGTCCCCCCATAAGCTTGAAAAAAGCCTCATCAGAGAAATGTATTCCCAGCAGGGAATAAGTCCATCAAACGTTTGTTCTTGTATTTTTAACCATTAGGGATACTGCTCAACTCAAATGGAAAGGCTCAAATCCTGGAGTTCACTCCTTCAGGGCATTGTGGGCCAACCCACAGCAGGTGGACTGCAGCAGTTCAAGAAGGTACTCACCATCATTTTGGGCAGTATGGTGGCACAGTGGTTAGCACTGCTCCCTCACAGCGCCAGAGACCCTGGTTCAATTCCTGCCTCAGGCAACTGTCTGTGTGGAGTTTGCACGTTCTCCCCCTGTCTGCCTGGATTTCCTCCGGGTGCTCCGGTTTCCTCCCACAATCTGAAGATGTGCAGGTTAGATGAATTGGACATGCTAAATTGCCTGTAGTGTTAGGTGAAGGGGTAAATGTAAGGGAATGGGTCAGGGTGGGTTGCTCTTTGGAGGGTCGGTGTGGACTTGTTGGGCCGAAGGGCCTGTTTCCACATTGTAAGTAATCTAATCTAATCTAGTTTTCTCAAGGGCAACTGGGGACAGGCAACAAATGTTAGCCCAGCCAGCGATGCCCACATCCCACAAAATGAATAAATTTTAAAAAAAACAAACAACAGGCTGTTTTATAAGAATAAGCATAAATCTTTGAAAGGAGGTTGAAGAAAAGGAGGCAGTGAGGGGAACAGGAGGGGAATGAAGAACTTGCTGAGAGTAGGTCACAGAATGGTGTTAGTTAATTAGGAGGAGGCTCCTGTTTCCACAAGGTGGTGTAGTAGGCAAAGTTAGACTGCTGCAACAAAGTCATCAGCTCCTTTACTTCATTATTGAAGTTATTGATCAAGGAAATCAGACTGGCTTTGTTTCTTTTTAAGTACATAAATTCTGCAATCATTCTACAATGAGAATTATTACCTAGTTATATTTATTTGACTGAACTTAGATGGGCTATGATAAAAACAAAATTGTTGAGTCCTTGCACCTGCCTGGTTTTTATCATTGCCTTTTAATATCATGTTTAAATCTGTACCCATCACTTGATGGGCAGAGTAATTAATAATGTCAAGAAGTGTGGCGCTGGAGGAGCAAAGTGGATCAGGCAGCATCCGAGAGGCAGGAGATTCGATGTTTTGGGCATAAGCCCTTCATCAGGAATGATGGGGGGCTTGTGCCTGAAGTGATGACTCTCCTGCTCCTCAGATGCTGTCTGACCTGCTGTGCTTTTCTAGCGCCACACTTCTTGACTCTGATCTCCAGCCTCTGCAGTCCTCACTTTCTTCCAGGATAATTATTAACGAATGGCATTGTTTATCACTTGAAAATGATATTTTTTTTGCATCTGTTGTCAGACTCTGGTAGCAATCAGTATATTTCCTGTATATGCTATTTCTACTTTCTCCAGGCATTTTAGCCTAAGCAGCTAAGTAGACATGAATTTTTTCCCCAAGGAGATGAGAAATCACAATGATAAAGTAGTATTTTAGTTGAATAAAAGCTTCATTAGACCGCATCAGAAATTATAATGGTTTCTGTGCACTGCACCTCAAAAGATAAACTAGTCTTATAGGGAATATAGTGCATATTTAGTATAATAACAAGATTCAAGAATTAAGTTATAAGGATAAGTTATTTGAACTCATACCCTTAAATTCAGAATATCGTGGCTTTTTACTCAAAGCACTTAAAATGTAAAGGGACTTGAAAGGACAATGGTTTCTCATTCCATTGTTGCACTGCATTACTTTCTTCTATTTTATTAACTCTTTCAACCTATTAAAATATTATTTAACCTTCTCTGTTTCAGATTAATAGTCCTAGCATGTCAGACCTACTTTCAATCCTGAAGGAGTGATTGCTAGCTCCTTGGAGTCACAGATAGATAGGATAGTGAAGAAGGCATTTGGTACGCTTTCCTTTATTGGTCAGAGTATTGAGCACACGAGTTGGAAGGTCATGTTGTGGCTGTACAAGACATTGGTTAGGCCGCTGTTGGAATATTGCGTGCAATTCTGGTATCCTTCCTATCAGAAAGATGTTGTGAAACTTAAAAGGGTTCAGAAAAGATCTACAAGGATGTTACCAGGGTTGGAGGATTTGAGCTCCAGGGAGAGGCTGAGCAGGGAGGGGCTGTTTTCCCTGGAGCATCGGAGGCTGAGGGGTGACCTTATAGAGGTTTACAAAATTATGAAGGGCATGGATAGGGTAAATAGGTGAATTCTTTTCCCTGGGTCAGGGAGTCTAGAACTAGAGGGCATAGATTTAGGGTGAGAGGGGAAAGATATAAAAGAGACCTAATGGGCAACTTTTTTATGCAGAGGGTGGAACGTGTATGGAATGAGCTGCCAGTGGAAATGGTGGAGGCTGGGACAGTTGCAACATTTAAGAGGCATTTGGATGGGTATATGAATAGGAAGGGTTTGGAGGGATATGGGCCGGGTGCTGGCAGGTGGGAATAGATTGGGTTGGGATATCTGGTCGGGTTGGACTGAAGGGTCTGTTTCCATGCTATACATCTCCATGACTCCCTGACTCTAAGTATGCTTGCTAGTTACAAGCTATAAATATTTCAGGGTTGTACTTCAGGCCCTAGTACATAGAACATAGATTAGCACAGCACAGGAACAGGTGCTTCAGCCCACCATGTCTGTGCTAACCATGATGCCCTTTCTAATTAATCCTATCTGCCTGTATATTGTCTATATCCCTTATTCTCTGCATGTTCATAAATCTGTCTACATACCTCTTAAATATTATGGTCGCATCTGCTTCCAGCACATCCCCTGACAGCACTTATCACCCACTGTAAAAAAAGTCTATCCTCATTCATACCCAGTCCACACTCACTCTCTGGAATAAAATCTTTTAGAATAAAAGGCAAGTCATTTGGGACTGAGATGAGGGAGAATTTCCTCACTCATGGGTATGAATTCTTTAGAAATCAGCAATCCCACACAGGACTGGAAGCACAGTCTATCAATTTCCACCCTGAACTTATTTAATGACTGTGGATCAGATGCATCAACAAATATGGCTAAGTGTTAAGGCAAACTGTTTCAAAAGGTCACCTTAGCTCTCTGGTACATCATACAGTTGTTACCGAAAGTATAGGTCAACTATGGCTTCCTCCTATCACCCCTCACCTACTTTTTCATGCCAACTCCGTGCTGACTGAAGGTCAACACCCAATCCCAGTGGCCACTCCTACTGTGCATGACAGCTTATTCCATGCCCACTCAACCAGCAGGACCAATGAATCCGATAAAAACTTCAATATGTATGGAATTGCATATAAACACAACAATTCAGAATTTTCTTAAAAAAACTGCTGTTGCTATAACCCTCTAAAAATATCAACCAGTCAGACTTTCAAAGTATCAAAAACAGAAGCTATGAGTTGTCACCTCTTTATCATGTGCAAATAAACATTAAACCAATGAGAAAATAGACCACAGAAAAGAAAGCTTCTTATAGCATATTACAGCTATCAATCAGGAAAGGTTTTTCCTCACTCCAAGTGTGTCAACAAAGTCAGACCATATAGTGCCAGAGAGATCTACAGCACAGAAAACAGCCCATGAGCTGCACTGATCAAAAACAACCACCAAACTATTCTATTCCCATTTTCCAGCACTTGGCCCATAGCCTTGCATAGCACATCTCAAAACTTCTTATATGTTATGAGGGTTTCTGCCTCTATCAGACCTTACTGGCAGTCAGTTCCAGATTTCCACAACCCTTTGGGTGATAACACTTTCCCTCACATCCCCTCTAACCCTCCTGCCCTTTACCATAAGTCCACGACCCCTGATGTTGATCTTTCCAGTTGAGGAAAAGTTTCTTCCTGTCTGCTGTATCTATGCTCTTCAATTTTATTCATCTTAATCATGACCCCTCTCAACTTCCTCTGCTCTAAGGAAAACAACCCTAATCTGTCCAATCTCTCTTTACACTGAGACTCACCAGCCCAGGCAACATCCTGGTAAATCTCCTCTGTACCTTCTCCACTGCTATTACATCCCTCTGATAATTTGGATTGATAGACTTCCTATCACTGCAGTCAAGAAATATCACAATTTAACATACCTGCCAATATCTGTGGATACCAGTGCTCAAAGAAGGTGTGCAGGATCTCACAGCAATCATATAATCTGAACTCTAATATATTATCAGATCGGCTGAAGTTCCACCCATTCATGGACCATGATATGGCTGCCCTTCTCAGAAAGACATACTCCTACTGTAGTGATTGTAATGAGGTCAGCCAGGTGGACCTCATAGAATATGAGTTCCCTGATTGGGGCTGTTAATTGGGTCCAATCAGAGAGCTCTTGCTCACCGATATGAACAGGAGTGTCAGACATCCTGTTCTCTCTGAAACTGGTTCTGACGAAGCTGGATCAGGGTCAAGGACTCACCACCTATCAATAAGGGGCGAGTTGGTGATGGGATACTGGCCTCTGTGGAATTATTTCACCCACCACTGTCATTCCACCTTCATTCTTGATGATCGACGCCAGGTCACCAGCAAAAATAGTGGATTCCAAAACCAAGTCTCAAGACCCAGCACAGCTCAAAAGCAAACGGAAATTCCATTCACATTCTCTTTGTTACACACAAATGTAGAGGCTGCACTGCACTGGGTGGGTTGTGCTTCGGCGGATCAGTGTGAACTTGTTGGGCTGAAGGGCTTGTTTCCACACGTTAAGTAAGCAATCTAATCTAAGATAAATAGTGATTGAGTTAGAGCTAAGGTTAGAGGAAAAAAGGGAGGGGGTGGTGTTTTGCCAGTTGGTGGGGTTATCACCCAATTTCTTCAGGGAACATTGCTCTAAACTCAACCTATTCCAGGAACAATGTGTGCAGACTTTGTATTATGAATGAGGTGCTAATGTAAGGCTGGTGCCTCTTGTGGGTAGACCTGCCTTCTGAGGATAGGGTGAGAACAATGCTCCCATTATTATCAGGGTTGCAAGTCACACAATATCAGGTTATAGTCCAATATGTCTATTTGAAATACAAGCTTTCGGAACACTGCTCCTTCGTCAAGTAGCTAGTCGAGCAGTTTACATAGGGACACAGAATTTATAAGTAAAAGTTCAAAGTGTCAAACAATTGATGCAATGTATTAGACAAATAGTCTTAACAGCAATCGAGGTTTGTCTAATACATCGCATCAGTTGTATGACACTTTGATCTTTTACTTATAAATTCTGTGTCCTATGTATTTTTGCCCCACTAGCTACCTGATGAAAGAGCAGTGCTCCAAAAGCTTGTACTTGCAAAAAAACCAGTTGGACTATAACATGGTGTTGTGTGATTATTAACTTCGTACACCCCAGTTCAATGCCGGCATCTCCACATCGTTATTGTCAGGGTTACAGTTGCTTTAGACCTTTTCAATCTGGAACAGGCAACATTTGTAACACTTCCTGGTTCACTGGCCAATTCTGCAAAAGAGAAGTGAGAAATACTGTTGATGCTGGGAGGGGGGAATCAATTTTGTACACCCTGAGCAGGGAGAAGCGGGTGGAGGACACATTGCATGCCTTTGCCAGGACATTCCCGGGGCAACAAGCCAGGTCATACAAATTCATTATTGATCTCTGTAACAATGCTGTGGCATTAAGAGGTCCTGGGTTTGTTTAGACAGAGATTGGGTGCCAAGCAGTCTATGAGAAGATTTACAACTTGTGAGGCCATGGGTTTTTTTTTGAAAAAGTTGCTCCTTAGGTTTCTTTTATATCTTTCCCCTCTTACCGCAAATGCATTTGGACAAATACATGGATAGGAAGTTTTAGAAGGATATGGGCCAAGTGCAGGAAAATGGTGTTAGCGTGGATGGACATTTTGGTCAGCATGGACCAGTTTGGGTCACAGGGCCTGTCTCCATGCTGTACGACTCTATGACATACTCATGGTATGATCACTGTATGTGACCTGATTGAAATAAAGCTCTCACACTCCATCGTGATAGAGGTCACTTGAAGTGTGATATACTGATGAAAGCATGCTGCTGCTTGTAACTAAATCACTTAATTTTAGGCTGACACTGAAGTGACCATAACTAATATATATGTATATGTCAAGAACTGTAACAAACATCTTTTGAATCTTTCAGTGCTATATTACCCACACCTAGTATTCATGTTATGGAAGTTAACATAAATATTGCTGTATCAGGTACAAATACTCTTCTGGAGGCAAAGCTGACATTGTGGTGACAGATCAACCCTCAATCTTATGAAGAGCATGGTACAAAGATGTTAAAACATAATGTTTTATATTATATATATCTACAAATTCAGAAGGCAATAGATTGGAATTTCTTCTTACATAGAATGCTGCTGCACAATTAGTTGTATAGAGTGAGTTTTCCTTTTCCATTTTGTTCCCCTGTCTCCTGCAATTGCAGAATCAATGCACTGTGATGAGCATTGATGACTCTAATTTCCAGTGTAAATACTAGGTGTCCAAGCATAAGCCTGGACAGGAATTATGCATAAAATATTTTTTTTTTCAAAAGTTGGAAGAATAGAAGCAGCCTGAGTTGGGTCTTGTTGAGCTGTCGTCTCATAACGGTGTTGGGTAGGGAATGATTAAAATGATTATTAAATTCTAGTTTCTAATCATATTTTAGCTAGAACGTGCTTAACTGGGCTTTGCTGCACAGGCCCAAGTTAAAATAGTGGTTAGCACTGCTGCCTCACAGCGCCTGAAGACCCGGGTTCAATTCCCGACTCAGGCGACTGACTGTGTGGAGTTTGCACGTTCTCCCCGTGTCAGCGTGGGTTTCCTCCGGGTACTCCGGTTTCCTCCCACAGTCCAAAGATGTGCGGGTCAGGTGAATTGGCCATGCTAAATTGTCCGTAGTGTTAGGTAAGGGGTAAATGTAGGGGTATGGGTGGGTTTCGCTTCGGCGGGTCGGTGTGGACTTGTTGGGCCGAAGGGCCTGTTTCCACACTGTAAATCTAATCTAAATCTAAATTCTCCTGGGAAATAGTGAGGAGCAATAAATAAGAACTTGTTAGCATCAGCCATGTCCTAAGAATAGGTGTATACAAAACAATTTTTAACTGTGTACCACTGACATCAAGTGTTGTAATCCTATCACTCCCAACCTGAGTTAAGCTCCCACTACACATGATTTGAATTACATTTGGCCAAGTGCCACACTACACAGGACATTTATTCACTTTCAGGAAAGCCTGGAAAGTATCATGTCAGCCTCACTAAACAGATCTAGCTAATGAATAGCTGCCTAGATATTAGTAACATATCCTCAAAAGCCTTCCCAGAAGCACAGCTTCTTAACAACAACTTATCATATTGGTGCTTTTTGTTTCTTTTTGTAGATAGCCTTGGTCAAAAGCACATTGTCGGGAACTATTTCTACTTGGTTGCACCCATACCTTTAACCCACATAACCATTTAGTGTGGTTCTTAACTGGAAGAACATTCTTGATGAAGTTAAAAATCACACAACACCAGGTTATAGTCCAACAGGTTTAATTGGAAGCACTAACTTTCAGAGCAACAGTCCAACACCGGCATCTCCAAATCATGACCCTTGATGAATTTACTCTAATATCTACTGTTCTGATAGGTGGATAGAAATATTTGCAGTAAGAGAGGGGATAAAGACATTTTGATAGAAGTTAGCAGACTAATCCATTCTTAAGGCCCAACTCTACCTGAGATCCAGTTATTTTGATGTAAAATACATGCATATACAATTTACATAATAGAACAGGTCATTTCATAAACGTTCTCTGAACAAATGGCATTTCCTGCATCTATTTTTCAAACAAGAGACATTTATCAGTAATTTAATTTTAGTTGTTTCTACCCAAGCAGAGAGATTGTTTTGGACATTTAATTACGTGGTTTGCTTAAAATCCATCTATTATATTAATCACTTTTAATTCCCATTTAGTTTCCTATTAGTCTGTTACTGCTGTGTCACATTTATTCATTAGTAAATATTTCTCACATATGTAACAACTGATCATACCTATCTCTGAAGATAAGGTACAGTTTTAACTACTGTCTGCCCATTCTGTGCCTTAAAGTTGAGAATTGACAGTAGAAATTCAGAAAATGATGGACTTTGACTTCTCATTAGACTCCCAAGGCTTGTCTAATGCAATGTTCAGCTGACTCTGTAAATAGGAGTACAACATAATAGCTTGAAGCAGGAAGCTATTTATTTAAAAATCTGGGTCCTCTCTAGTTGTGGGAACAATATCATGGAGGAAATATGATGTGGAGATGCCGGTGTTGGACTGCGGTGGACAAGTTGAAAATCACACAGCACCAAGTTATAGTCCAACAGGTTATAGAGTTGGGTACTGCACAGGCTCTGCCCATTTTTATGAGGTAACAGGCAGCCTAATTCAAGATTCAATAAAGGCATAGATTTTTGAAGGGTCCAGGAATGCTTCTTCTGGCGCATCAAAATTATTGCTGCCTGCCATTGACTACAGGGCACTTCCAGAGCAACATTAAATTCAGTTATTACTTAATTTGGCCTCCTGGTGGGTCTCAAGTGAAGTATATAGGGAATGGAAATATTATCATAAAATCACTACGGTGTGGAAACAGGCCATTCAGCCCATACCAATCTTCTGAAGACCGTTCCAACCAGACCAATTCCGTCATTGTAACCTTACATTTCCCTTGGCTAATCCATCTGAACTGCACATCCGTAGATACTATGGGCAATTCAACATGGCCAAGCAGCCTAACCTATACATCTTTCTATAGGAAACCAGAACACCTGGAGAAAACTTACGCAGACTCTACAGAGAATATGCAAACTCCATACAGATAGTCACCAGAGGATGGAATTGTACCTGGGTTCCTGGTGCTCTGAGGAGCAATGCTAACTAGTGAGCCACCATGCCACCCTAAAGTCATCTGTTATTGAAAATATGAATAAATATGGAAATAGATAGTAAAACAAAACAAAGAACAAGAGATGCTGAAGATCTGAAACAAATACATTCTTGTAAGAAAGGTCAATGGATGCAAAACATTAACACTGTGTTTACAGATGTTGCCAGGCCTACAGAGTTTGTCCAACAATTTCTGTTTGTGTGGTATCACCATAGATAGGTTATACCAAAATTATCCATTTGCTTAAAGGTATGATTAACATGTCATTTATGTCTTAAAATAATACAAATCATTGCATTTTCAATCTTTATTTAACCACATAAAATTCAGAAAATATTTCTTCATTAAAAAATAATTTTACTAACTGTTCTTAGAAACTAGAAAATCACTAGAAATTTGAATTACATTTACCATAGAGAGCAGACCACATTTTAAGGAAATCTAATTTGAAAATTTCCTTCTTTAAAATGAAGAACATTTGAATTCTCATAAATCTATAGAAGGTGAAATTGTTTCTGGAGAGTGGACGACAGCAAATCGTCAGTTGGTTTTTAAAACTTGCTTCAATGACTGCAATAGAAAAACAAACCACATTTCAACAGTGTTCATTTTGTTCTGCTCTCCAGGGAAAATGTCACTACCATCATTTTCTTGCTAAGAATTTCATACTTGGGTAAGGATTTCTATGAACTTCAAAGGAAAACAAAAACACTTCACAAATAATCTGTTATCCCACTTGATTTAAACAAAAACAGAAAACACTGAGGAGAAAAAAGGATTCAGACTAAATTTACACTAGTGTCTTTACATGAAATGCAGCCAGGGTTAATTACATTTGACATATTAAGCATTAAGAAGCAGATGACTAACTATATTGTATACTTGAAACAGGAATTCTATATAAAATGAATGAGTAAAAGTGAATGCATTGTCAAATCTATCACTGGATCACTTGCATATTTGAAGTCCACTGTAAAAATTAGATTTCAACTTCTTAGATTCTTCCCAGTTTGTTCCAACTACTTATCAAATGGGATCAGAAAGCAGAACAGGAAACTAGCTGGTCTAGATTTTTTAGCTGTAATTATGACAGAATTTGCTGTTTTTACAGCTGTGAAACTGACAACAACTTTGGCATCGGTGCACGTGTGGTTAAATTAAATCAGAAGTTGCTGTCAGTAATCTTTGGAAATCACTTAGTCTGATGAAAACTTTCCAAGCATCTTTTAAGATTATTGTTGAAAAACTTAAAAAGTTATGACCTGTTCATATGAGTTTTGAACAGTGAATTCCATGCTTATCATTGCTAAAGAATTTCTCTAGCCTGAAAAACTTTGTTTTATTTGAATGATATCAATCATGATAAAAATCCGAAAGTTTTGAATAAAAATTATTTTTAAAAATCAATTATAAATCACCTTCTAGATTCTAAATAAACAAAACTGTTTATTTTGTCCTAATGATAGACTTATAAAAATAACAAATAATAATCCATGTAGATATTTCCTGGTTTGTTGTCTTTGAGAATTCTGCATTGCAAATGACTGCTTAACCTGTCTCTTAACTGTGGCTGGACAGCAGAGATTCCCTTGATTTGTGCTAGCATTAAATTAATAAATCAGGACATTGTAATGAACATTTATTAGATATTATTGTTATTTTGTGAACTTGAATTTTGATGTTGAGGTGAATAGTATTTCATTTTTCAATGTTATGAAGTTCGGATGTGTTGTTTTTATGAAAGGGTCAGAAACCCAGTTTGAACACAGAGCTAAAGACAGCCTTTCCAGGAAATCAAATGATATCAACTAATGAGTGAACATACTATCTGGTGAGATAGTTGCTGCTTACTGTTGACGTAAGCTGTTTTGGCCCACATTAAAAAGACAGATAGCAATAGGCCAAAAGCCAGTCAAGTTCAGAAAATAAAATTTCTATTCTACTCAAGGTGCAGATTTTAATTTTGGAAGTTTTCAAGCCATCAGAGCTGGAAAGAGGTCGTATGTTTTTGCTGCCTCAAAACAGCTAACGTCAGAGTCCTGGCGAAGAGCTTCTGCTCGAAATGTCAATTCTCCTGCTCCTCGGAGGCTGCCTGACCTGCTGTGCTTTTCTAGCACCACACTTTTTGACTCTGATCTCCAGCATTTGCAGTCCTCACTTTCTCAAAGTCAGAGTAAGGTCAAAGAATTAGCCTGTCCATGTGTCTTGATGAGAGATTCATATTTGTTGAATGTGCAGAAAGTCACCAAAAGGAAATTTGTATTGTATTGTCAGTTCAGTTAGAAAAGTTAAAGTGGAAAGGGGAGTGATACTTCACTGGGATTGAGTGCATATTGCCAGGAAAAGCGTGGAATCTTTCATTTTATTGATTGTGACAAGATCTTTCCAAATTTTCTTTTTATATGTGTATGTGTAGGGCTTTATCTTAAATTTCCTTTTATGTAGTAAAATAATGTTATTTTACTAAAAGTACATTGACAGTCTTACGTGAATATGTTCATTGACTAACCACCACAGAAAACAAATTGCAAAATTAAAGCTTAAGATCTACTGAGTCTAGTTTCACTCTGGATTCTGACTTCTGCAATGTTAGTGAGATCATAAAAATGTGGAAATTTTGTGTACACAGATTTTGTGGGCACCTCTCCTCATGGTCTATGGTGCTTCACCACTGAGCCCAAGAATCTCATTTACTGAATTAAATGATGTCTGGTTGTCAACACAAATGAGAAACAGAGAGGATGCAAGAGAAAGTGGTGCACTACTCCCATCCTGAAAAACAGCCATAACAATCCAAATCAACAAAGAAAACACCAGAATAATTCTCAATTTAAATCTTCATCTCTGAAGGCAATAAATCAATGAAACAAATCCCAATCTGAGCGGTAAAGTCACTAAACAGTATTTGTTGTTTTCATAATCACCAGCAAAGCTGAGCAGACTGCACCGTCAGATAATAAGCTGTGATGTTATGGAATTGCCTCTCTGTCCCTTAATTGGGTATCACTTCCTCATATTCTTGAGTATCTTGTTCGGATATGGTGGTGTCTTGCTTGCAATTATAGTTGATCACTGCATATTCACAAGTGTTGTCATCCCTTTGATTCACTTCATTTGAAATATGTTGTGTTGGGTTGTTGTGTTCTACTGTAACATACAAGATTTCTTCATTTTTCTGAAATAGGGAATAAACAAGGATGAATAATGCATGCAATACACAATTGCATGAAAGCTAATATTAATACAATGGATAAAAGAACATTTGAGATCAGAGCAGGAGAAGACCATACGTTGGTAGAATCTACTTTGCTATTCAGTATGATTGTGGCTAATTTTTTTTACTTCAACTTACTTATCTGCCCGCTCCCCATTTCCCTCAGTTTCCAGAAAGACAAAAATCTGTCTGGCGATAGAAAATATCCATACGCTCTATGATAGGGAATTTAAATGATTTATAACCCTATATGAATGAAGACACTTCTTCTCAACACAATCCTGGATGAATGACTACCAGGTTCCAAGACTTTGTTCCATATTTTAGTTTCCCCATCTACAGGAAACAACATCTCACTGTCTGGCCTGTTTAGCCCCTTCAAACCTTATATTTTTTAATGATATAACTTACAATTCTTCTGAATCTGCCTAATTCAGTCAACCTCTCATCACATAGCTATAGTAGTCTAGACCAGTATATTTTTAAAAGAAATTTGAAATTCCTGTTACTTTCTCAGAGAATGAATCCACACAATATCTTTTACCATACAAGCATCATAACTACATAGCAGGCATATCTTCAAAGCTGTCTGTGTACTAAGAATTTCTATCAGCTCCCTTTTAGTTTGATTTAAAAGGAATCAGTAGCAATGTCATGTTTCAAACAAACTAAATGTTAGTGTACTATTCATCAATTACTTATGTAAGTTATGTAAATAAAAAGTGATTTAGTTATTAGCAAAATACAGATAGTGACTTAAAGTAAGGATAACGATAGAAACAAGATCAGTCTCTACAGTCATTGCAAGCCTGGCTTGTTTAGCATTCCATTTCTGTTATGATGAGTTCAAAACTTGATGTCAGACTCAGCAGCTGCAATGGCTTCTGGAGTTAAACAGTTGGATTTGCTCCCACAGGCAGACTGTGCAGAACTGGTCCGAGATCTGAGTGAAGGTAACTTAGTTTCACTTTTACAGCACTGCAGGCTGTGGCTTTTCATAGCCCTCTTCAGTTCAGCAGTCCTGGAGGCCTCCCTGTTCAGAAGCTGGTACTCTCTCAAGACGTCTCTATCATGGTATAAAAATAATTCTCCTGAAAATAACTGTTTCCAGCTAGCTTTATCACAATCAAATCCTTGCTGAAACCTCAGCCCAGCCTTCCCCGTCTCCTGTTCAACACTACAGAAGTTTTCTTTCTCAATGTCCAATGAACTGAACTGGAGGCTTTGAATTACTCAATAGCCTTTTGTGATTGTCTCTTAAAATAACACAATCTGATCAAAGCAAATTACTGCGGATGCTTTGACAAAGGGTCAGTTAGACTTGGAATGCCAGCTCTTTTCTCTCCTTACAGATACTGCCAGACTTGCTGAGATCTTCCAGCATTTTCTCTTTTTTGGGAACACAATCTAATCATCTGTTTTGATTACAACCTGTACTCTAAACTATAAGAACAGAAACAGATTTTGTTTTACTCAAAAACCCCGCGGATTAAACAACTCCCACCCACTATCCCCCCACGCCTAATACCTTCCCCCATCAACCTCAGCTCTCACATGTCTTTGACCCGCTACCCTGTGCTCCCCTTCCTGATCCCAACCCCCACCTCCACTCCAACAGGTCTGGAGTCTCAGAACATTCACCAAGACAGGATCACTATGAAAAAACATTTAGGCACAGACATTCATCACTCTTTCCATAACACATTGACAGACAGTGCCACCTTTTCCATACTACCGAGTATTGGCCTGTCCCCAGTGGCATAGTCTGGCTCCTCTGATACCATGACATGTATGAAATTAATAACATATTGATATTACTTCATTCTGAACAAGAGATTTATGTGAGGCTGAATGGAAAGATTACCAAATAAAAATGCTTTATTGAAGTTGTTATGATTTACTAATTTCTGAGTTAAATATGATTTGGAGGTGCCGGTGTTGGACTGGGGTGGACAAACTTAAACATCCCACAACACCTGGTTATAGTCCAACAGGTTTATATGGAAGCACTTGCATTTGGAACGGCACTCCTTCATCAGGTGATTGGAACATAGAATATCAAGCATTACAGCACAGAACAAGCCCTTCAGCTCTCGATTTTGCACCAACCTGTGGAACCATTCTGAAGCCCAAATAACCTACACTAATCCATTCTCATCCGTATGTCTATCCAATGACGATTTAAATGCTCTTAAAATTGGCAAGTCTATGACTGTTGCAAGTAGTGCATTCCATGCCCCTACTACACTCTGAGTAAAGAAACTGCCACTGACATCTGACCTATATCTACCACTCCTCAATTTAAAGCTATGTCCCCACGTGCATTCCTGTTTCTTCTTCCAAAGTGAATCACCTCACACGTTTCCGCATTAAACTCCATTTGCCATCTCTTAGCCCAGCTCTGCAGCTTATCTATGTCCCTCTGTAACCTGCAACATTCTTCATCACTATCTACAACTTTACCGTCATCTGCAAATTTACTAACCCATCCTTTATTCCCTCATCCAGGTCTTTTAGATAAATGACAAACAACAGTGGACCCAAACAGATCCTTGCAGTACCCCACTAATAACTGAACTCCAGGATGAACATTTCCCATCAACTACTACCCTCTGCCTTCTTTCAGCTAGTCAATTTCTGATCCAAACCACTAGATAACCCTCAGTCTCATGCCTCCATATTTTGTGCAGTAGCCTACCATGGGGAATCCTATCAAACGCCTTACTGAAATCCATATATACCACATCAGCTGCTTTACCCTCATCCACCTGTTTGGTCACCTTCTCAAAGAACTGGTTGTGGAAAATAAGATTATGATCACAGAATTTACAGCCAAAGGAGTCCAATGTCGTGGAGATATGATACATTAAACAAATTTAGATGAAATCTTTCATCATTTAGAATGGGATATGCTGATTTCTGTTCTTTGATATATAAATCACAGAACTTCTTTTAAATTACATTCTCAAGATAAGGTAAAAAAAATCACGCAATACCAAGTTATAGTCCAACAGGTTTTTTTTGGAAGCCCTAGCTTTTGGAGCGTCGCTTGTTCATCAGGTGGTTGATGAAGGAGCAGCACTTTGAAAGCCAGTGCTTCCAAATAAAGCTGTTGGACTATAACCTGGTATTGTGTGACCTTTTTAAACTTTGTACACCCCAGTCCAACACCAGCACCTCCAAATCATTCACAAGATAGCTCAGCTTTTCTAACTATAGGTATGAAGTCTGTCTGCGATCCAATGTTGAGTCAGACTGACAACCTTTCTACATGGTTTTACAGAGTTTTACATGGATTCATGTAGTCTTTGAGCAAAATAAAACGTAATTCTGCAAAAACAAATTTACCCCATAAATTTGTATGAGCGCGCGTAGGAGTGGCAGAGTGAGTGTGCATGTGAGTGCATGTGATAGAGTGTGTGTCAGCTTGGTTAAGTGTGTGTGTGAGTGTGATCGGGTATGTGTCTGTTAGAGTGTGCATGTGTGGTGGGTGCATGTGTATGAATATGACAGAGAGCTTTTGTATGAGGGAGAGTCTCCGTGGGTGAGCAGAAGCTGATTGCAAAGTTCAGTATCCATGGGATGACCTCAACCGGGATCTTAGGTTCATGTCACTCTACAGGTGACCCCACTGCATGATACACACACACACACACACGCACACACATACACACATGCATACATGTGCACACACACACATGCATGCACACACATGCACACACACATGCATACCCACATATACGCGCGCACACACACACACTCCTACATACTCATGGATCCACATGGACCCTCTCTCATCACAAGCACTCTGTCATATGGACACACATATACACTCCGCACTCACACCCACACATGCACCTTCTCACAGACACGTACCCCATCACACTCACACACACACTTAACCAAGCTCACACATACACATATACACACACACACTCTATCACATGCACTCACACACTCATCTGTATACTAGCTCTGCTACTTCAAAACTTCATGAATCCATGTAAAACTCTGTAAAAATATACAGAGGCCTTATCAGTCTGACTCAACATTGGGACACAGACAGACTTCACACCTATTGTTAGAAAAGCTGAGCTATCTTGAGAATGTAATTTAAAAGAGGTTCTCGGATTTACACATCAAAGAACAGAAACCAGCATATCCCATTCCAAAAGATGAAAGATTTCATCGAAAGTTATTTATTGTGTCACATCTCCATGACACTGGATTCCTTTGGCTATAAATTCGGTGATCAAGATCAGATTCTCCACAACCACCTGATGAAGGAGCAGCCTGCTGAAAGGTAGTGCTTCCAAATAAACCTGTTGGACTATAACTTGGTGTGTGTGATTTTTAACTAAGTTCAACATGCAACATTGAATAATTTATGAAAAAGCACACATGCACAAAGGAGCAGGATACAACGCTGCACGTTAAATAACATATTATGAACATCACCAACAATAAAAAATAACAGATAAATAAAAATGAAATGATTCTCCTCTCACCTAACAGATTTACTGATGAAAATATTCCTGAAGACGATTTTGGAGAAATATTTTGATCTTGCTTTTTTCATGTTGATATTTGTATTTACACCTTTAATTCTAAATATTGGTTTTGTACTCATTTCCCCCTTCATTGATTCAGTTAAATAGCCACCGTCTTCACATAAAATCACTGAACAAAATATAAAGCAAAATACTGTAGGTACGACAAACCTGAAGTCACAATGAAAGACATTGGAAGCTCTCCGGCCGATCAGGCAGCATCTATAAAAAGATGAAGGAAGTCCCATTCCCAATATTTGGCCAGGACACCTTTACACCTTTCCAGAAGCTGTCTGACCTGCTGCATTTTCCAGTATTTCTTGGGTGAATTTGGAAAAAAATTATATTTTGTTATGGAAGGATTTTTATCACAATTGATCAACATTTAAGGAATGTAACGATATGTTCTGATGGAGTCTGTTTTGTTGAACTGTACATTCACCAGCAAGTTAAAGGGTTCATCCAGGAATTTCACAAAGACATTGATACTTTAATTCCTGAGATTGCATAAAGGAGGAAAGTGCAAAAGAATTACATATTGTCAATTTCATTTGATTAAAACTTTTGATGTATGATAAGGTACACAAAATATATGTATACTTACTTTTGATTCAGTTTCCTGCCGTTCATCTAGAATTGAAAATATATTGTCTGAGATCATAAATTTTCAGTCTTTTACATTAAAAATGATGCAAAAATACTATATTGACTAAATCAAATCAGGGTGATAAAACATAAAGCCAATGTAAGGAGGTCACAATATTCTATTTCACAACTTCGATTTAAGTGAAATATTTATAAACAGAAGAAATGTGCCATGTTACATTGAATTCATTTTTTAAAAATATTTAACAAATTATGTTGAGACATTAGCATCAAATTCAAGACAGCAGGTGTGGTATTGCATAGCTGTGAATTTTGAGCACAAGGGTCACATTCACATCCTGCTTGAACTGTTAGGATCAAAATGAATATCTGGAGATCTTATAACACCCACGTTGCTCTCTGCTAATCATTGGCTGCAACCCCTGAGCTCATTGGGGGATATTGGGAACTTTGTCAGCAAACCATGTAGTCTCAGCGACCTGCTTTTCTTAGACAGGAGTCCCTCTTAAACAGTAGCTGCATTTAACAATTTTGCAGGTATTTAAATGATACTAAACTTGACTAAAAGAAATTGTAAAAGTGTAGGATTGACATAACTTGCCTGAATTTAAATACTGACCAAATCCTACACTATATGCTTTACAAAGGCTAATGACATGTACAAAGTAAAACAAAGCATACTAAAAGTTGTTTTTCTACAGGAAACATAGGTTTGTGAGGCAAGTCACACTCTCAAAACTGTTGAATGCTTAGTCAGAGGCCAAGAGTTGGAAAAGTAGAGCTAAACACATATGATAACCACACTACAAAGCTGTGATAACCTCAATGAAACTTCATGTTCAAAAATATGCTAAGAAATAAAATGGATGCAAAGAACCTGGAGATACAAGCCTATTTAAAAGCATTGAACAACGCAATGAGAAGGAAAAAGAAGGATCACTCAGCGAACTCAAATTACATGCATGAAGCTTATTTGAAAACTGCAAGGAACTGACACAATCTGACATTGACTGGTGATGTCAGAGACATATTTTGGAAACACAAAGTAGCTCAGCCATTTGTGTTTTTCTCTGTTTCTAATATTACCTAAAATGGTTTTATTAATCCACTGCTGAGCAAAAGTCTTCACGAAGTCAGTGATTTCAGGGATTCTGATTGTTTAAATATCTTGGTGCTCCCTCAATATGCGATGAGGAAAAGAGTAACATTATACAATGTAAAGCTAGGCTGGACGGGATAGTTTTAATTTGGATTTGTCTGGATAGTGTAATCCTGTTGATGGAATATCGATGATAAAGATTGTAGTAAAGGAAAATTCAGTGCTGCAACTGAGCAACTTCATCAGCTGTAAATTACAATCTATTGATAACTTTATAGGAAAATGATGACAATGCCTCCTGGATGGAAAGTTAGGAAAATCATCCTTCTGCTTATTGTAGAATACAGACCTGATTTTACATGCAGTCAGCTGTCCTGTCCCTGTAAGGTTCGAGATCCCAGCCCCAAGAAATGATTAGAGGAGGGGAAACTATGATTCACCTTAGTAGACCTCTTGGTATTCAGTCAAAAGGCCCCTCATCATGCTGAACCTGCAAGAAGGCCGCAAAATACCCCAAGTGGTCTCCTCATGGAGTAAATAAAGTGCTCTCCTGCTCTGACTTGGCCATTTAAAGCACTCATTTTCACTAAAGGCAGTGGAACCAACAACCACCTTTCCCACCACTTGTAAAATTCACGGGAGGTCAGCAAGGTGATGGGCCTGCCCATACCCAATTTCTCACCACTACCTCACCTCCCACCTCTTTGGGTCTCATACATTCCCTGCTCGTGTTCTTAGAGATCAAAATTCAACTTGGGATATTTTGACGTGGAATTAATTGTTGCAACCTTTACAGTAGATTTGAACTTATCGGCTTAAGTAATAGGTCAAAAGTTGGCCATTTGGCCTCGGAATAGTGCCCTGCCATTCAAAGAATCACGGCTGCTCTGCCCAAGCCCTCAACCCCTCCTTTGTGCCAGCTCATCAGAGCCTTCCAACTCTGATATTTCAAAATGTATCTACTTTCTCTGTAAATATCCAGTGATCTAGCCTCTACAACTCAAGACTACCAGACAGTCACTATAATTTAGGAGAAAACATATCCTTCACATTTTGGTTTTTAAATGATGTCTCTTTCATTTGGAACTGTATCTCCCAGTTCGATATTCCCTAACAAAAAGGGGGAAACATGGTTTCAACATTAACCCTGTCAAGTCTTCTCAGAATGTGACATGTTTCAACAAGATAACCCCTCATTCTTCTCAACCCGAATAAATAAAAGCTAAAAAATATTTGACTGCTCTTGGTAAGTCAATCACACCAGCCAAGGAATCAGCCAAGTGAATCTCTTTGAAAAGCCTTCTGTGTTAATTGAGTACTTTTTAAATGCAGGAACCAAAACTATGGATAGTAGAAACAAGACTTCATTATTTTTTATATTATCAATAAAGGCCAAAATTTTATTTACCTTCTGAATTACTTGCTGCACCTGCATGTTATTTCATGCACAAGATTACTTCGATGCCTCTGCACTGCACCTTTTGGGATTATCTTTCCATTTGAAAAAATAATCTGCCTTTTGATTCATCCTGTCAAAGTGCACTGAAAGCTCACAATTTCCAAAAGTAAACTCCATTTACCAAGATTTTGCCCATTCATTGAATCTATCTATAACCCCTTGCTGATACCTAACGTCCTGATGACAAATTGCCCTTGTGACCATGCTGTGGCTTTAAGATGTGTATTTTGTCCTGGACTCTTTCAAGAGAGAGATTGAACGGGAGGTAAAGAGCAGTCTGTGGTGACTATAAGAGCTTTTTTTTAAAGTTGGAATAGCAGCAGCCTAGATGGGTGTGGCCAGCTCTCACAGACCAGGACTTCTAGTTTTTCTTAGCTTTTAGATTCAGCAGAAGCTGTTGCAGCTTTGGAGAAGTAGCTATCTTTCCCCGTCCCTTGGTTACAGCCAGAAGCTGGGATTTCTCTTCCTACTGCATATATTGCATGTGAGAACTAAGTTTATCTTTTTG
The DNA here is from genome assembly GCF_020745735.1 of Hemiscyllium ocellatum. Classification (NCBI taxonomy): domain Eukaryota; kingdom Metazoa; phylum Chordata; class Chondrichthyes; order Orectolobiformes; family Hemiscylliidae; genus Hemiscyllium; species Hemiscyllium ocellatum. The sequence continues at coordinate 48,933,931 of NC_083412.1, forward strand.
CCAAGAAGTGTGTTCATAGGATACTACTAGATTGGAACAGCTAATTAGTAATAGGTACTGTATCTATTATTCTGTTACGTTTTCCAAAAGAGTTTTTTTTTGTATGTTAACTAAAATGTTTCAATAAATCGTGCTTCGTTTAATGTCGAGTAGTTTGACCAATTGAATTGCATCTGGAACATAGCATGTTATATTGATCATTAAAATAAGAAAACAATAGGATCTCGGCTTATCTTTTCTTATTCTCAAAATATTTTGAGGGGGTCTGGTCTGGTCCATAACACCCTCCCATCTATTTTTATTTTGTCAGTAAATTTGGATGCATAGCACTCTGTCCCCTTTTCCATACATCAGTCATTAATACAGATAGTAAGTAACTGGGGGCCTAAGACTGGTCCTTGTGGCACTCCACTAGTTACATCTCTCCAAGCTGAAAAAGACTCATCAATCCAGACTCTCTGTCTTTTGAGTGATGTCAAATCCTCAATCTATGTGAATACATTACCCCCAATATGGTAAGCTCCTGTTATGAGCTTAACATTCTATGTGGCACCATATCAAATGTCTTCTGGAATGCTACACTCTTTCATTTTACATACCTGTAGTATTTCTTGCTGTTTGTTTTTACATTTTGTGCTAATTTACTTTCACAATGGATGAAAGTATACGTAATATTGAGAAAGTCGGGAAGGCTGCAGAAGGACTTGGAAGTCTAGGAGAGCGGGCAAAGAAATGGCAGATAGAATATAATGTGAGAAAGTGTGAGGTTATGCACTTTGATCAGAAGAATAGAGTTGTAGACTACTTTCTAAACAGCAAATCTCTTTGGAAATCTGAAATACAAAGGGACTTGGAATCCTAGTTCAGGATTCTCTCAAGGTTAACATAAAGGTTCAGTTGGCAGTTAGGAAGGCAAATGTAAGGTGAATATTTGTTTCAAAAGGACTAGAATACAACAGTAAAAATTTACTGCTGAGGCTGTATAAGGTCACATGAGGCCAAATGAGGTCATATCACAATTGGAATACTGTGAGCAGATTTGGGCTTCATAACTAAGGAAGGATGTACTGGGGTTGGAGAGGGTTTAACAGCGGTTCATGACAATCATCCCAGGAATGAAGGGCTTGCCCATATGAGGAGCAGTTGAGCACTCTGGGTCTGTACTCATTGGAATTTAGAAGGATGGTGTGGGCCTTCCAGAATACTGAGAGACCCGGGTAGAGTGGATGTAGTGAAGATGTTTCCAGAGTAGGAGAGACTAGGTCATGAGGGTTTCATAGTAAAGGGACAAAGAGATAGGGACATTTGTTCAGTCAGAGGAAGGACAACCTGTGGAACCCATTGCCACAGAGAGTTGTGGGAACCAAGTCATTGAGTGTATTTAAGAGAGAAGTAGATAGGTTTTTGAACAGTAGGAAATTCATGATACCAAGGAGAATGGGGTTAGGAAATATATCAGTCATGATCAAATAGCAGGGCAGATCCAATGGGCCAAATGGCCTAATTCTGCTCCTTTTTCATCTGGCCTCATGGTCTTCTAAAAATGAGAGTGCAGAGATGGAAGGTAGTGAAGGGCCCAATCTGTGCCCATTTCTCCCTACTCTTTACTCATTTGCTGCTGGTTCTTCAAAATGTCCCAATCCTCTGGCCTGCCACTAAGTTTTCTCTGCTTTGTATGCCTCTGTTTTTGAGTGGATACTCTCTTTGACTGCCTTTGCAAACTACAAGTGATTCATCCTTTTCATCAAGTCCAAATAAAGTTCTGCTGAGCATTAAGAAATATCTATTTAAATGTCTTTCATTGTTCACGCAATGACTTTCCCTTATGTATTTTCCCAACTCACTTTGCCCAACACTTCCGTCATATCTCTGTAATTGTCCTTATTTCAGTTGAGCTTACTGGCTTAAGACCTCAATTGCTCTCCCTCAAACTGAATTTGTAACTCTACCATGTTGTGACTGCTAACCACTAGAGGGTCCTTAATTACTAGATTTCACATTAATCTTACCTTACAACACATGACAAGGCCTGAGAACAGGCGATTTTAGATCTGGTAATGCCATTTTTTTAAGAAGTAACTGAGAAATCTGTCTGCCATTTTACCTTTGTGTACCCGATTTGTCCAGTCAATATGCAGATTAAAATCATCCATGACAACTATCATGCCCTTCTTATATGCCCCTGCTTTCTCTCAAGTTACACTTTGTCCTACAGAGAGGCGACACTTCAGGGGCCATATAAACAACTCCCACCCATGACTTCTTTCCCTTGCCATTCCTTCTTTTTACCAAACTGATTGTATGTCCTGGTGTATTGAACCTACATTGCCATGCTCCATCACCACAAATCTACCCTATCTCCTTTTCCTTTTTAATTTTTTTTCAGAACTTTGAATACGCTTGAAATATTATGTTCCCAGTCTTGCAACCACAACTCCGTAATAAGTCATATTCTACTGTTTCTGTTTCAGCTGTCACTCATCTATCTTGTTACAAATACCATTTTCATTAAGATAATGAGCCTTCTCTTTGACTGCTTAACATTATTACTTACTCTGTTTCTAACTTCCGCTGCATTCATTTGCATATGATTTCTGTCCCCTCCTGTTACACTTTGTTTTGTTCATCCCTTCACTACCCTCCATCTCTGCACTCTCATTTCTTATTGACTTTGTAAACTTCCATTCAATTGAACTCTCACCTTTAGTAATTAAGTTAAAGCCTTATTAACAACCCTAGATATATAACTTCCCATGATAAGGCTCCTAGCATGATTCAAATGAAGGCCATCTCAATGAAATAGTTTCCTCTTTCCCCAGTGCTGGTACCAGTGCCCCATGAATCACAATGGCTCAGTGGATGTCACTGCAGTCTCACAGCACAGGGACCCGGGTTTGATTCCAGCCTCGGGTGACTGTCTCTGTGGAGTTTGTATATTCTCCCTGTGTCTGTGTGGGTTTCCCCTTGGTGCTCTAGTTTCGGCCAAATGTGTGCAGGTTAGGTGAATTGGCCATGCTAAATTGCCCATAGTGTCCAGGGATGTGAGGGTTAGCTGCATTATTTAAGGGAATGGGTCTGGGTGGATTACTCTTGGAAGGGTTGGTGTGGACTTGTTGTGCCAACTGGCCTGTTTCCACACTGTAGGGATTCTATGAAACCCTTCTCCTTCACCAATCTTTGATCTACATATTTAACTCTCCAGTGTTAATTACCCTATTGTAATTTTCACTTGTTTCAGCATGTAATTCTGAAACTTTTAACTTCGAGGTTCTGCTTTTTAATTTAGCCCTAAACTAATCCTTCATCAGAACCTCTGTCCAAGTCCTACCCATAATATTTCGAAGTTCGTGGACTATGACAACTTGATATTGCCTCTCTAACTTCAAATTCCTTCCAGCCCAGAAGCGATTCCCTATACCTCAACACCAGGTACGCAATACGGTCTTCCGGTGTCTCTGTCTTTGTTGCAGAGAACAGGATCTATCCCTCTAACTATGCAATTCCCTAATGGTTCTATGTTTCAGTTATTTCCCTCTACTGAATGACACTCTATACCATGGTGCTGTGGTCAATTTGATCATCCACCCCGCAGTCCGTCTCCATATCCACAATGGGAATAAAAGCACCTACTGGACAAGGACATTGGCTGTGGCTGCTCTAAAGCTAAATCCCAAAGCTCATTATCTGCCTTAATCGCAGTCACACTTTACTAGCCCCGATCATGGATCAAATTTGATGTAATAAATCTAAGAGATGTGACTGCCTCCTGAAACACAGTGTCAAAGTAACTCTCCTGTTCCCTAATGTGTCACAGTGTCTGCATCTTGGATTCCAGCTTATCAACTCTGAGCTAAGGCTCTTCAAGCAGTCAAAACATCCAACAGCTCCCACATACTATTGCTGCAACACATCACTTGACTAGCCATTTCGATTAAATTAACAACTTCAGGTGTTAAATATTTTAAAAGTTAATTTCTTAGCTGTAATCTTCAGCTACAACAATAGATCTTGCTTCAAACCAGTTGGCTAATCAAAAAAGAGCATAAGATCATAACATATAGGAGCAAAATTAGGCCATTCAGCCCATCAATCATGGCTGACATGTTTCTCAACCCCATTCTTATGCCTTCTCCACGTAACCTTTGATCCCTTTATATTTAACAACCTATCTACCTCTGTCTTAAATACACTCAATGACATGGATCCATAGCGTTCTGTGGCAGAGTTCTATAGTTCTAAAGCATAGAAGAAATACTATCAATCACGTATTTTTCTGAGAAGTTACACTTCAACTGGAGTAGGTCGTACAGATACAGTTTGCAAGTACAATCACTGCTGAGCTCCTTACCAGGTTCCATTTATTCCCTGAATCGTCAGTTTCTATAAATCTGATGTTTCAAAGCCAACCCAATATTAAGTCAACCTCAACTTGTTGACAGGCAAGGGATTATTTACTTAGATTCTTAGTCCAGCACTCTTGTGGAAAATAGAAGCTACAGATATTAAAATAAAGAGCTCTGATCTTTGCAGACAGGGTGGTAAGGACAAGCCAGGGAACTATAGACCGGTGAGCCTGACCTCAGTGGTGGGCAAGTTGTTGGCGAGAATCCTGAGGGACAGGATGTACATGTATTTGGAAAGGCAAGGACTGATTAGGGATAGTCAACATAGCTTTGTGCGTGGGAAATCATGTCTCACAAACTTGATTGAGTATTTTGAAGAAGTAACAAAGAGGATTGATGAGGGCAGAGCGGTAGATGTGATCTATATGGACTTTAGTAAGGCATTCAACAAGGTTCCCCATGGGAGACTGATTAGCAAGGTTAGATCTCATGGACTACAGGGAGAATTAGGTATTTGGATACAGAACTGGCTCAAAGGTTGAAGACAGAGAGTGGTGTTGGAGGGTTGTTTTTCAGACTGGAGGCCTGTGACCAATGAAATCAACGATCACAAAGATTGTTGCTGGGTCCTCTACTTTTTGTCATTAACATAAATGATTTGGATGCGAGCATAAGAGGTTCGGTTAATAAGTTTGCAGATGACACGAAAATTGGAGGTGTAGTGGACAGCGAAGACGGTTACCTCAGATTACAACAGGATCTTGACCAGATGGGCCAATGGGCTGAGAAGTGGCAGATGGAGTTTAATTCAGATAAATGTGAGGTGCTGCATTTTGGGAAAGCAAATCTTAGCAGGACTTACACACTTAATGGTAAGGGCCTAGGGAGTGTTACTGAATAGAGAGACCTTGGAGTGCAGGTTCATAGCTCCTTGAAAGTGGAGTTGCAGGTAGATAGAATAGTGAAGAAGGTGTTTGGTATGCTTTCCTTTATTGGTTAGAATCTTGAGTACAGGAGTTGGGAAGTCATGTTGCGGCTGTACAGGACATTAGTTAGGCCTCTGTTGGAATATTGCGTGCAATTCTGGTCTCCTTCCTATCAGAAAGATGTTGTGAAACCTGAAAAGGTTCAGAGAAGATTCACAAGGATGTTGCCAGGGTTGGAGGATTTGAGCTATAGAGAGAGGCTGAACAGGCTGGGGCTGTTTTCTCTGGAGCGTCGGAGGCTGAGGGGTTACTCTTATAGAGGTTTACAAAACGATGAAGGGCATGGATAAGGTAAATAGGCAAATTCTTTTCCCTGGGGTCGGGGAGTCCAGAACTAGAGGCATAGGTTTAGGGTGAGAGGGGAAAGATATAAAAGAAACTTACGGGGGAACTTTTTCACGCAGAGGGTGCTACGTGTATGGAATGTGCTGCCAAAGGAAGTGGTGGAGGTTGCTACAATTGCAACATTAAAGAGGCATTTGGATGTGTATATGAATAGGAAGGGTTTGGAGGGATATGAGCCGGGTGCTGGCAGGTGGGACTAGATTGGGTTGGGATATCTGGTCGGCATGGCCGGGTTGGACCGAAGGGTCTGTTCCCATGCTGTACATCTCTATGACTCTATGACTTGTACACATATGTTTTTCACGCATATTTAGAAATAGCTATAACTAATTTTAAAGAGGTACTGCTTTTGAATTTCCAAAATATTGACCATAAAATTACACATAGTTTGTTTTGCAGATGAGTGTGCTAAACTATGATACACCCTGGTTCTTTCACACCTTTGTACAGTCTCTGCTTCCTTTGTTGAATTTATGCTGATACACTACAACCTCCCCCTACCTACCCCATCCCACCCCAACAATTGTAGAGGTGTTAGTGGTTTAGTGCAACAAAAGAGTTGATGAGCCAATCTGAAACATTATTGACCAGTTGTGGAATAGACGGGAAGTACAGTTGGTGGGAGGGAAGATTATAGTACACAGGTGTGATTTATTTTGTGTGTGCTCAAGTGAGGTTACTTCAATGGGTTTTAGAACATTACTTTTAAATTTTCATGGTTTTGCCAGATATCTGCACCACTTGTTTTGTTTAGTCTGCAATCACTATGTTTTGTCGAATGTTATTTATAATCTAGGTTTGCTACATAGCTGTTTTTTACACTTTGCTATCTAAGGTCTAATAGTTACGTTGTAAAATGTTGGCAGGTTACGTGAATTCACCATAAATGCACCTTGATGTAGCTATAGTGTCTTTAAGGTAATACAATGTTGCAATACATTACATTAACACTATCAAATAAACTTGATACAAAGCCATTTATGTAGCTATTAGAAGATTCAATAGCTTAGGGAAAGACATGGTTTTTAAGGTGAAACAGAAAGAACAGAAAGAGTGGTAAATTGCTAGCTAATGCATTATTTACAGTCTTATTAAACACAAGAGCGTAAGTAATATGAGTAGGAGTAGGCCATTCAGTCCCTCAAATCTGCTCCAAAATCATGGCTTTAGCTCCTCTTTTGTGTCAACTTGTTTTAGCTCTCAACTCCTTGATATTTCAGAAAACTATGTACCTCCTCTTTAAGGGCGTTCAGTGATCTAGCCATGACTTTCTGTGTGAGAGAAATCCACACATTCACTGCTCTCTGAGAGAATAAATTTCTTTGCATCTCAGTTTAAATTAGTGTACCTATATTTTGTAACTATGGCCCCTAGTTTGAGATTCTCAACTCATGGAACCATTTTCTCAACAACTGTCCTGTCAAATCTCCTCAGAATCTTGTATGTTTCAATAAGGTCACTCCCCATTCATCTAAATTACAATAAATAAAGGCATAATCTGTTCAGCGATTCATAGGAAGTCAACCAATTCAACCCAGGAATCAACCTATGAATCTCTTCAGTCTTCAATGCCAGTACTCCAGGTGTGACCTCACCAACACCCCATAAACTTGAAACAAGATTTTTCCTATTTTTTTAAAGTCCAAACCTGGGCAGTGAAGGCCAATGTTTAATTTGCCTTAATTACTCATTGAACTGACAGCTAACAGTTTGTATTTCATGACACATATCCGTCTGCACTGCACTTTTTGATTCTTTCTAACAAGGTCCACGACTTCACAATTTCTGACAATAAAATTAATCTGCCAAATTGCTGCCCACTTACTCAACCACTTTATATCCCCTTTGCCAATTCCTAGTGTCTGCGTCACAACATGCCTTCCCACCTAATTTTGTTTTGTCAGTAAATTTGGATGCATTTGACTTTGTCCCCTCCTCCAAGTCTTTTATATACATACTAAATACCCGAGGCCTTATGACTGACCCTTGTGGCACTCCACTGCTTACATCTGTCAAACCTGAAAAAGACCCATTAATTCAGATTCTCTGGCTTTTGTGTGTTAACTGATCCTCAACCCATGCTAACACATGACCCCCCCAAGACTGTGAGCTCAAATTGTTTGCAAAGACATTTTGTGCGACAACTTATCTAATTCATTCCAGAAATCTAAAACATAACATCTACCCTCCTTATCAACTTTGTTATATCCTCAAAGTACTCTCGCAACTTTGTAACAGTAGATTTCCCTTTCACAAAACCATGCTGACTTTGTTTGACTGTTTAAATTTTCTAAATCTTTTGCTATTTCTTCCTTAATAACAGACTTAAGCATTTTCCCAATAACAGATGTTAGGCTAACTGCCTGTCATTTCCTGCTTTCTGTCTCTATCCATCTTCAACAGAGTCCTGATTTCAGTCTCTTGCCAATCCACTGAATCTCTCCCAAAATCCAGTGAGTTGTGGAATATTTTGAGCAATGCCTCTACTATATCTGTTGCCACTTTCTTTAAAACTCTTGGTAATGTTAATGTGTCTGTTTTCAGTCCCATTAGTTTGTCAAATATGTTGTCCCTCATTATAGAGACTGCTAAAAGACCTGTTTTTTTTCCAATTAGCACATTGTTTATCCGCTATCCTTTGAATATTATCATGTCCTCCACCATGAAGAAATATGTAAAATATGGGTTTGATCTATCAGCAATTTACCTGTTACCTACTTTTAAATCAACATTACATCTGCCAAGGGCCCCACAACTTATTTTAGTTGCTCTCTTTTTTCATTTATAATTTAAAATTTCTCACCATTTGTTTTTATATTTCTTGACAATTTACTTTCATAAGCAATTTCCTCCGATTTATTTAGCTTTCTCATCATCTGCTGCTGGACCCAAAAAAATGCCAACCCTCTGGCATACTACTAAATTTACCATTCTGTATACCATAGTCTCTGACTGGTAATATCATTTGATCGCTTTACTAACCACGGGAGCTTCATCCTTCCCATTGTACCCTTCTATTTGATTGTAATATATTTTTGCTGAGCGTTATGAATTAGTAGCCACTGCCACTAACCTAGTTCAGCCCATTTTAGGCAATCTTTCTTCAAACCTCTGTAATTGGCCTTCTTTAAGTTGTGGAAACTGGTTTGAGATCTAAGATACTCTCCCTCAAAGTGAATTTGAAATTCTACCTTACTTTTACTTAAAGGATCCTTAGTTATTAGATTTCTTATTAGTCACACCTCATTACACACTGCTACAATTAAATTAGTCTGTTCCAGGGTAGGTTTTGCAACACATTGCTTTGAGAAATAAACAAATGATCTCTGATACACTCTATAGTTTTTTTCTGACATGTCACTCTTTCCCATTTGACTTGTTTTTTTATATATGTATCCAGAAGTGCTCTTGCTCAGAACTGTATGTTTTTTCTCCCCATCATCAAATCACCCATGGTATTTTTCATCTCTTAGCCACCAGCAGTAAATCGCCTGGGTTTTCCAATTCATTAATTTACTGCAAAGCCTATTAAGGACAAAGCAGACCATCAAAGGTATGGAGGAGACAGGGATGCTGGGAGTGGACCCTTCTGATTTGTTCAGTTAATATGCTGATCAGTGGAAAAAGTCTGGTGTTCTTCTTACATGCCTCTATATCGCCTGAGTTGTGCTTTATTCTACAATGGCGCAACTCTTCGGGGCCTATGGATGACTCCATCCATGACTCTTTCCTTTCCTTATTTCCACCCAAACTGATGCCACATCATGTGGGCGGCACGGTGGCACAGTGGTTAGCACTGCTGCCTCACAGCATCAGAGACCCGGGCTCAATTCCCAAATCAGGCGACTGACTGTGTGGAGTTTACACATTCTCCCCGTGTCTGCGTGGGTTTCCTCCGGGTGCTCTGGTTTCCTCCCACTGTCCAAAGATGTGCAGGTCAGGTGAATTGGCCATGCTAAATTGCCTGTAGTGTTAGGTAAAGGGGCAAATGTAGGGGTATGGGTCGGTTGCGCTTCGGCGGGTCAGTGTGGACTTGTTGGGCCGAAGGGCCTGTTTCGACATTGTAAGTAATCTAATGATCTTTCTGACTAATCACCATAGAGTCATAGAATCACACAGCACAGTAACAGATCCTTTGATCCAACCAGTCCATTCCAAATATAAATTCAAACTAAACCAGTCCCACCTACCTGCTCCTGACCTATATGACTCCAAACCTTTCCTATTTATGTACCTATCCAAAAGACTTTTAAACTTTGTAACTGTACAAACATCCACACTTCCTCGAAGTTCATTCCACATGTGAACTACCCTCTGTGTAAAAACATTACCTCTCATGTCTTTTTTAAACCTCTCTCCTCTCATCTTAAAATCATGACCCCCTAGTCTTTGGAAAAAGTTGCAGCCTATCCAGCTTTTCTTTATAACACAAATATAACATACCCAACAACATCCTGGTCAATCTCTTCTGAACCCTTTCCAGCTTAATAACATCCTCCCTATAATTGGGCAACCAGAGCTGGACACAGTATTCCCGAAGAGGCCTCACCAAAGTTTTATATAATCCCCTCCTTCATTAATAAATCTACCCCACTTATAATGATCACTGATCATGCAACTGCTCTTTTCTTTCCTTAAGATTACAGAATGTAACCTTGTAATGGAAGAATTCTGTGTGCGCAGTTTCTGTGTGTCTCTTGGTCGTGGAATTGAACATCAAAGCAGCAATGGTGCCCTGACTGAATCACTGTAATGTGGGTGTAAGGACAGCAGTGTACAATGAAACCTAGATTTGCACATACCAGCAGGCATCTTCTAACTGATTTTGAATTATAATGGAGCTCTTTGTGAAAAATTTCTTTCACTCTATTAGTGGAGACTGATAAGTGTGTCAAGGATAACAACGCAGGCATATACCTGTATGTTTTCAAGCCTAGGCTTGTCATAAGAGAGCGTACATCTAACAATAGCTTCAAACTGAACAGTGACATAATTTTTAAAAAAAACAACCAATTTAGCAAAAAAAAGGCATTTCCTTACATGGCTTATATTTATAGCAAAAAGAGGCAGAAAGGAGGATTTCAAAAATATTTGTTCCTGCATAAGTAGAGTGATTTGGTTAGCCATTTTACTTGAAGTGTGTCAATGGATCAACTGCGTGAATCAGAACCTAGCTAGTCAACATTGTACACCAGGTACATTGGCGACATTTTCTTCCTCTGGACCCATGACGAGGAACCACTGATAAAACTACACAGAGACATCAACAAGTTTCATCCCACCATCAAACTCACATGGACTACTCTCAACTATCTGTCTCATTTTTGGACACATGCGTCTCCATCAAGGATAGACACCTCAGCACCACACTCTACCGCAAACCCACAAACAACCTCACAATGCTACGCTTCTCCAGCTTCCACCCAAAACATATTAAAACAGCCATCCCCTATGGACAAGCCCTATACATACACTGGATCTGCTCAGATGAGGAGGAACGTGATGGACACCTGGAAGTACTCAGGGATGCCCTCACAAGAACGGGGTACAATGCTCAACTCATCAACCACTAGTTCTGACATGCCACAGCAAGGAACCGTAATGACCTCCTCAGGAGACAGATACGTGCTGCAACTGACAGGGTACCCTTCGTTGTTCAGTACTTCCCAGGGGCTGAAAAATTACGCCATGTTCTTGGTGACCTGCAACACATTATCAATGAGGATGAGCACCTCACCAAGACCTTACCCATACCTCCACTACTTGCCTTTAAACAACCGCCAAACCGAACAGATCGTTGTTCATAGCAAGCTGCCTGGCCCTCAGGACAACACCATACAACCTTGTCACGGTAGGCGCTGCAAGACCTGTCAGATTGTGGACATAGACACCACCACTACGCATGGGGACACCTCACACCTTGTACATGGCAGGTACTCATGTGACTCAGCCAACGTTGTCTACCTTATACGTTGGGGAATACTTCAGTGGTCCAGGACTTTCAGCCTCGGACCTTCGGGTGACCATCCTCCAAGGCGGACTTCAGGACAGGCAGCAGCGAAAAGTGGCCGAGCAGAGGCTGATAGCTAAGTTCGGTATCCATAGGGAGGGCCTCAACCGGCACCTTGGGTTCATGTCACATTATAGGTGACCACCATTGCACTATACACACACACAAATACTCCTACACACACTCTCTCACACACACACAGGCACTCCTATACACACATACACACGGACACACATATACATAGACGCGCACACAGGCATCCACATACACCCTTACAGACACACACACTCCCACACTCACACATGCACCCCCTCACAGACTTAAGACACTCTGCACTCACTACACACACACATACACTTTCTCACGCTCACAACCCCCACAGGCAGACAAAGGTCCACATGTGCACACATATTTTGTGGGGTGAATTTATACATTGCAGGGTTACATTGTACTTTGCTCAAAAACTGCATGCATTCATGTTATCTCACCTTTTAGATTAGAATCAATCTAAACATCATGGCATAGACAAAGAACACGCGGCCAACACCTTCAACATTGTCTAGCTATCACCATTGTTAACAGCTAACCCGAGAATGCAACTTTTTAAAATAAAGGTTTTGTGATTTACACATGAAAGAAGTGAAACTATCACGGTATTCTGACAGATGAAAGGCTTAACAGACGATCAATTTTTCAATGTACAATTTCAGTTACATCACACTGTAAATTTTTGCTATAAATTCTATGTGTTAGGATTGAGCCCTCCACTAATACCTGATGAAGGAGCGACGCTCCAAAAGCTAGTGCTTCCAATTAAACCTGATGGACTATAACCTGGTGTAGTGTGATTTTTAACTTTGTACACCCTAGTCCAACACCAGCATCTCCAAATCATAGCTTGTGAGACATCCAAGCCAGGAAGGGAGGTGAAATAGTGGCTGAGGAATGGAGTTTGTGGCAGATCCTAAAGACAATGCCTGACAGTTTATCAGTCCTGATATGGGGACCAAAAGTGGGTCCCCAATACCTGAAAGTGAACAATAGGACTAAGGCAGCAAATTGACCTTTGAAGGTCATTTCTGAAGCCCCTTAGGATCTGCCTCATTGAAACTGATGAACTCTTCATAAAGTGGAATGTCATGCTAATGTCAGTAGAATTGTAACAACTTCATAAAATGGTCACTGCCATTGCAGCAATTGACCAATAACCCTGGTAACAGAAACTCTGCAGATCTCCCTCCACTGCCTTTAGCTACCATGTTACAAACCCTTTCAGTCAGGCCTGGTAAAATTCCAGTTGATGTCTTTTGTCTTTTCATTTAGAATTATAGAGTTATACAGTGTGGAAACAGACCCATCGGTCTAACAAGTCCACACCAATCATAATCCCAAATTAAACTAGTCCCACCTGCTTGCATTTGACCCATATCCCTCCAAACCTTTCCTTTTCCTCAAGTAATCCAAATGTTTCTTAAATGTTCCAACTGTACCCGCATCCACCACTTTCTCTGGCAGTTCACACACAGACAACTTTCTGTGTAAAAAAAGCTACACCTCACTTCATTTAACTCTTTCTTCTTTCACCTTAATAAAATGCCCCCTAGTTTTTTAACTACTCCACCCGAGGGAAAAAGACCATGGTCATTCACCTTATGATTTTCCTCATGATTTTATAAACCTCAGTAGGGTGACCTTTAACTTTCTACACTCTCAATCTTTCTAGTCTATTTTTGTACCTCAAATCTTCCACTCCCAGCCACATCCTGGTCAATCTTTTCTGAAACTTCTCCAGTTTAATAATATCCTTTCTATAACAGGCGATCAGAATTGAACACAGTACGACAAAAGAGGCCTCACCAACATCCTATATAACACCAACATGACATTCCAACTCCGATGCTCAAATTGAGTAATGAAAGCAAGTGCGCTAAACACCCTCTTAATGACCCTGTCGACCAGTGATGCAAATTTAAAATAAAATGTACCTGAACCCCTATGTCTCTATCTTTTACAACACTATCCAGGGCCCCAGCATTAATTGTATAAGTTCTGTCCTTGTTTGTATTACCAAAATGTAATTCCTCACATTTATCTAAATTAAATTAGTGGGCGGCACGGTGGCACAGTGGTTAGCACTGCTGCCTCACAGCGTCAGAGATCCGCGTTCAATTCCCCCCTCAGGCAACTGACTGTGCGGAGTTTGCACGTTCTCCCCGTGGGTTTCCTCCGGGTGCTCCAATTTCCTCCCACAGTCACAACATGCTAAATTGCCCGTAGTGTTAGGTAAGGGGTAAATGTAGGCGTATGGGTGGGTTGCGCTTTGGCGGGTCGGTGTGGACTTGTTGAGCCGAAGGGCCTGTTTCCACACTGTAAGTAATCTAATCTAAACTCCATCTGCCACTCCTCAGCCCCTTGACCCAATTATCAAGATTTCTTTGTAATCTTATATAACTTTCTTCATTGTTGTGGTTCTGCTCGCCGAGCTGGAAGTTTTTGCTGCAAACGTTTCGTTCCCTGGCTAGGGAACATCATCAGTGCTGTTGGAGCCTCGTGTGAAGCGCTGCTTTGATGTTTCTTCCGGTATTTATATTGGTTTGTTCTTGCCGCTTCCGGGTGTCAGTTTCAGCTGCAGTGATTTGTATGTGGGGTCCAGGTCGATGTGTCTGTTGATGGATGTTCTTGCCGTTTCCGGGTGTCAGTTTCAGCTGTAGTGGTTTGTATATGGTGTCCAGGTCAATGTGTTTGTTGATGGAGTTTGGGGATGAATGCCATGCTTCTAGGAATTCTCTAGCTGTTCTCTGTCTGGCTTGTCCTATGATAGTGGTGTTTTCCCAGTCAAATTCATGTTGCTGGTTGTCTGAGTGTATGGCTACTAGAGATAGCTGGTCGTGTCGTTTTGTGGCTAGCTGATGTTCATGGATGCGGATTGTTAGCTGTCTTCCTGTTTGTCCTATATAGTGTTTTGTGCAGTCCTTGCATGGTTACCATGCAAGGACTGCACAAAACACTATATAGGACAAACAGGAAGACAGCTAACAATCCGCATCCATGAACATCAGCTAGCCACAAAACGACACGACCAGCTATCTCTAGTAGCCATACACTCAGACAACCAGCAACATGAATTTGACTGGGAAAACACCACTATCATAGGACAAGCCAGACAGAGAACAGCTAGAGAATTCCTAGAAGCATGGCATTCATCCCCAAACTCCATCAACAAACACATTGACCTGGACACCATATACAAACCACTACAGCTGAAACTGACACCCGGAAACGGCAAGAACATCCATCAACAGACACATCGACCTGGACCCCACATACAAATCACTGCAGCTGAAACTGACACCCGGAAGCGGCAAGAACAAACCAATATAAATACCGGAAGAAACATCAAAGCAGCGCTTCACACGAGGCTCCAACAGCACTGATGATGTTCCCTAGCCAGGGAACGAAACGTTTGCAGCAAAAACTTCCAGCTCGGCGAGCAGAACCACAACAACGGACACCCGAGCTACAAATCTTCAATCAGATTTTAAACTTTCTTCATTGTCCATTATAACACCAATGTTAGTGTCATCTGCAAAATTACTAACCATAGCTCCTATGTTCTCATCCAAATCATTTATATAAATGACAACAAAAATGGATCCAGTACCAATCCCTGGGGAACATCACTGGTGACAGACTCCAGACTGAAAACAACCCTTTACCACCATCCTCAGTGTCCTGCTGTAAAGCCAATTTTGCTAGGCATGCACATCCTAAATCCCATGTGGTGTAATGTTACTAATTAGTTTATCATGCGGAGCTTTGTCAAAAATTTTCCTAAAGTCCAAGTAATCAATGTCTACTGCTCTGAATCTTTTTGGTTACTTCATTAAAAAAATTCAATCAAGTTGTGAAACATGATTTTCCTTGCAAAAAACCATGCTGACTATCCCTAATCAATCCTTGCCTCTTATTATAAAGGTGTAGGTATGTGTACTGTACCGTTAAGAGCGAGAGGATGCTGGCAAGGACTGACTGAAAGCACAGAATGTGCTGAACAATTTTAAAATGTAATACTTGATTGAAACAAATAGCTGGAGTTGCATTGTCAAGGAAAAAACAAATTCAAATTTGGCCAATCAGTTTAAATTATGCCCCAGATACAAAAATCCAATCGAATTTGAATTTTACCATTGGGATGACATCAAACCAATGAACCAATAAAATATCTGATGTTTTGGGGTATAAAGTCAGACATTTTGAACAGTTAGGGAGAGAACTGCCAACAACAGCCAAGCAAGCACCAAGACTGCCAACAGAATAGCTCTCTGAAAGGTACCTGCCCATAAAAGATTTGTGCAGAATACTGAAGCCGACTTGGAAAAATCTACGGAAAAATTTTGAAATCCAACAATGATAACTGGTTTCGAAATGAATTTGTCATAAATTTAAGAGGGAATTTATCAGGCCAGTATTGTAGAGACGGTGGTAAAAGATAAGTTTAACAGAAAGGAGTTATAATTAGTTGTTGTTTTAATGTTCTCTGTTGGACTTAATGAACAATATTATTAATTTTTAGTTCAAATAGTGACATCTGGGATAGTTCTCTGCCTCTTAAAATTTAACAGATTTCGGTATGAGGTGAGCTTCTCTGTGGGTTGGGTTTAAACTAGCAGAGGGTTTATCTCGTGTTGTAACACTCTCCAAACCATGTATATCCTCTTTTTCAGAATCACCTCCAACAATTTAACCACCACCAATGTCAGACTCACAGGTCAATAGTTTCCAGACATCGCCTTACAGCTTTTCTTAAACAATGTAAATACAGCAGATGTCTGCTGATCCAGAAGTGTATGTTAGAGAAACTGTGTGACAAATCAGAGATAGTGGAGGGCTCAGAAGTGCTGGTGTTGGTGTGGAGCTGGGTGCATATGTTAAACCCGATGTTCTGTCTAATGAAGAAATGTTGGAAAAGTTGAGTTTATACTCATTGGAGTGTAGAGGAGTGAGAGATGATCTTACCGAACCTTTAGGGCTCTGCCTGGGTAGATACTAAGAGGATATTTCCCCTTGTAGAAACTAGGACTGCTTTCAGAATATGGTTTCCCTTATATAAAAGAGATGAACCTCTTCCATGAATCATGAATTTTTACAATTCTTTACCCAGGGAACAGAGGACGTTGGATCATTTAATACATTCAAGGCCAAGTTAGACATGTTTTGATCTATAAGACAGCCAGATTATCAGGGCACACAAGAAAGCGGAGTTGATACCAAAAATCATATTTGGCAAGGCCTTACATAATTGTGGAGCAACATTAAGAGGCTAAATGTCCTACTCCAGCTCCTATCCCTTACATTCTCACATGCTTTTGCCAAGGGCAGCATTTAGATGAGAAATAGATTTGTGCCAAGGATAGATCCTTTTGGGGAGCACCATATTTATTGGTATGAGACTACAGATCATTCTCTGGCTAAAACTGAATATATAAAAAGAATGAAACCAATCGTGGGCAGTCGAACTTGACAGATGATGAAGGAGAGGCATAAAAGGAAGAGAATGTGGCCAAAAATGTCAGAGGCTGTAGATGCATTAAAAAAAATGACCACAGACAAAGCCAACTAGAATGTCATTTGTGATTTTGGTACGGTCGATCTGTGTTGTGGCAGGGATAGAAAAATGATAGGAATTTTCAATGTATGTTGAAATGGAACATTGCAATCCACTACCAATTAAAATATACATAGATTTTGTCACTAAAGCCCTGATAGCAATTGTGAATCATTACTCCAAGTAAAGCAGAGTCAGCATGAGTCATTACAGAGAAATTTCTGTTTCATTGTAAATGCAATATTAAGAATAATATTTATGAGGAAGTTTTAATTCCTGAATTCACTTCTCACAAACTAATTTTACTGATTCTTTTTTAAAATGTCACATGTCCCAACAACTACTTGCATATTTAGGCCATTTTTACCACCAAACACCATCTATTTTGAAATCAATAAAATTAGCATAAACCAAACCTGCAACTTGCCCAGGCTGTATAGATTAGAATCACATCTTTTGGATTTATCCACTGAGCTACAAGAAAAGTCACTTATGATTTAACATGACAATGTCTTATTTTTCTTTGATATGAATCTACTTTAATTGGAAAACCATGGCACTGTATTCTTATGCTGTAACTCAATTGCCAAATGAAATGAAACTCACCCAATTCTTGGTCATTTTCCTTTCTGAAAGAAAAGGTAAAAAACAAAATTAATATACTCTTGGTTTCAAAATATTACCTTTCATCTCAATCTTCTGATTCAAGGCATTATCTAAACTTCAAGCAACATTTACTGCATTTGTGAGACTGATAAAGAAACAAAATGGTTCACTATACAGTTTCAGACCAAATAAATATATCAATGTCAACAACTATATTCAATTGCAAACATTTTACCAAATATAAGATGAACCAATGTACCGTCTGGAAGGGTATCAAATCTAAAGAAGTATTAATGTTGGAGGGGCATGCTCACGAGCATAATTGAAGAGATTATTTTAAAGGTGGGATGTGGTGCAGAAAAACAGAACAAAATGGAGAATGTGGCAAAATGTAGAAAGTGTTGCCACTGAGGGTGAATTGGTGACAAGGGTAATGCAATATTAGCAGAGTGGGAAGTGAACTGATATGAACAAAAAAGTAGGAGGGAGATTGTAAAGGCCAGAGGAAGCACTTGAAGCCTAAATGTGAGACTTGAAATTGATGCGCTGATATTCAGGGATCCCATGGGGATCTGCAAAGACTGGAGGAATAAATGTGTGGAATTTTATACAAGATAGGAGACAGGTAGCAGAATTTTGATTAAGTTAGAATTTATAACCAGTGTGAAGGATGTTAAAAGGATGATAGATGCATGAATTTCATTGAGTGCAGAGATGAGCTAGGAGCATGGGCGTTTATCTTGATAATGGAAGTAGGTAAATGATATTCTGCATGTTGGGATAAGCATTGAGCAGGTAAGGGCGGTCCTTATATGTCAATCAAACTGAGCTGAATTAGGGATCATGCAGGAGAATTTCATCAGGTGTTAGCATCCATACTTTCTGGTAGGTAAACAGATTAGATTTCATTTTGCAAATATTGAATTACAATTAATTCTGGCTTATCTACAACTTAATTTTGAGCAAGCTCAGATGGCACAGTGGCTCACTGGTTAGCACAACTATCTCACAGACCCAGGTTCAACTCTAGCCTCGAGCAACTGTCTGAGTAGAATTTGCACATTGTTCCCACCACCCGCACCCACCCCCCAACCCAACTTTTGCGTGTGTTTCCTCTCAGTGCTCCGGTTTCCTTCCACAGTTCAAACACATGCAGGTTAGGTTGATTGTCCAGGGATGAGCAGGCTGGGTGGAATAGCCATGGAAAATGTAGGAATGGGATAGGGTTGGGATGCTCTTCGGACAGGCGGTGTGGACTCAATGCGAAAGCAGCATTCCACATGAGACACTTCAGCACAGAACTGCGCAGAGGGAGGAAGAACTCGTGAGGTGCTTTGGTAGTATCCATACCTCTGAGCCAGGAAACCTAGGCTTAAATCAACTCAGCAAGTCAGACAATAGAGAAGACCACAGTTAATGTCTCAGTTGGATGACACCTGATGAGAAACCAAACAAAAATTGCTGGCTAACCTCAGCAGGTTAGTCAGCACCTGTTAAGAGAAAAGTAGAGTTAACATTTCAGTTTCAGTGACCCTTATTCAGAACTGATAGAAAAGGTTGGTATATATATTACAGGAGGAGTGGGAGACGGAGTGAACAATAGGTGGAGATGGAGAGAGAACAACAAAGTTGAAAACGTGTTGCTGGTTAAAGCACAGCAGGTTAGGCAGCATCCAAGGAATAGGAAATTCGACGTTTCGGGCATAAGCCCTTCATCAGGAATGAGGAGAGTGTGCCAAGCAGGCTAAGATAAAAGGTAGGGAGGAGGGACTTGGGGGAGGGGCGATGGAGGTGGAATAGGTGGAAGGAGGTCAAGGTGAGGGTGATAGGCCGGAGTGGGGTGGGGGCGGAGAGATTAGGAAGAAGATTACAGGTTAGGAGGGCGGTGCTGAGTTGAGGGAACCGACTGAGACAAGGTGGGGGGAGGGGAAATGAGGAAACTGGAGAAATCTGAGTTCATCCCTTGTGGTTGGAGGGTTCCCAGGCGGAAGATGAGGCGCTCCTCCTCCAGCCGTCGTGTTGTTATGTTCTGCCGGTGGAGGAGTCCAAGGACCTGCATGTCCTCGGTGGAGTGGGAGGGAGAGTTAAAGTGTTGAGCCACGGGTGGTTGGGTTGGTTGGTCCGGGCGTCCCTGAGGTGTTCTCTGAAGCTTTCCGCAAGTAAGCGGCCTGTCTCCCCAATGTAGAGGAGGCCACATCGGGTGCAGCGGATGCAATAGATGATGTGTGTGGAGGTACAGGTGAACTTGTGGCGGATATGGAAGGATCCCTTGGGGCCTTGGAGGGGAGGAGGTGTGGGCGCAAGTTTTACATTTCCTGCGGTTGCAGGGGAAGGTGCCGGGAGTGGAGGTTGGGTTGGTGGGGTGTGTGGATCTGACGAGGGAGTCACGAAGTGAATGGTCTTTGCGGAACACTGATAGGGGAGGGGAGGGAAATATATCCCTGGTGGTGGGGTCTGTTTGGAGGTGGCGGAAATGACGGCGGATGATTTTCAACTGTGATCTCCAGCATCTGCAGACCTCATTTTTTACCCGAAGAGAACAACAAAGGACTGGATAAAGGTCCCTCTGTGAGAATGAGTTTATCAATTTTGATGAAATGCCAAATTGGGCCTGAAATGTTGACTCTGATTCTCTCAATATAGACACTGTCTGATCACTGTCAGTAATTCCAGCATTTTGTGTTTTTTTTCAGATTTCCAGCATCACTGGGATTTTGCTTTTGTATATCAATCATGTTTTGCTGCAGTATTTTCTCATATTGATGAAGGGCTTATGCCCGAAACGTCAAATCTCCTGTTCCTTGGATGCTGCCTGACCTGCTGCACTTTTCCAGCAACACATTTTCAACTTCAGTATTTTCTGTCATGCTTTCTTCTTGACAAGCTTTCCCTCTGGAATCCTTTCCATTGTACCCAAGGTGGATACTCCAAAACCTTTGTTTTTCCTGAAAGCTGGACATCCTTGAAGGTCTGGATGGATGGATCTTGGTTACTGAAATAATAAGTGGAGTTTAACATCTCCACCAGGTCAGCGGAGGAAGGATGTAGGTCTTTGATTGTTTTTGCCTCAATAAAGCATCTAAGTGAGGAGTAGATTTGGTGATTATTTCTAGACTTAAGGTAACATCAAGATTTTCAGTGTGTGTTCAGGTCTGTGATCTTTTGTTTCATTATTCCTTACAAATTGCTTTTTATATAAAAGAGTGATATGAGTCTCAGGTTCGATTCCAGCCTCGGGTAACTGTCTGTGTGGAGTTTGTACATTCTTCCCATATCTGCATGGGTTTCCTTCGGGTGCTCCGGTTTCCTCCCATAGTCCAAGTATGTGCCGGTCAGGTGAATTGGCCATGCTAAATTGCCCATAGTGTTAGGTGCATTAGCCAGAAGGAAATAGGTCTGGGTGGGTCACTCTTTGGAGGGTTGGTTGGGCCGAAGGGCCTTTTTCCACACTGTAAGAAATCTAATCTAATCTTAATACTAAGTGGTATAACCAGTTGACAGCCTTCTAAATAATTGCATAAATATTTATAAACATTGCTCAATGTCAGTCCTGATTTAGCATTCTTCATTCGTGAAAGTCAAGTTAATAAAATGAAGCTGTTTATGGCAGGACCTCCGTGAAATTTCCCCATTTCTCAACAATAATTATGAGTTTTGTTAAATAAGCTCTTATGCAAGACACTGCAATAATTTTCACTGGTTTGATTATACTTTTCATAGAAATTTGCTACTAAGGATTGCAGAAGCTCTTCAATCTCAGGGAGTAGCATTAACAGATGAACAGAATCACTGTTAAAAAACTTTCAGATACATTTCGCAAAACTGGCAAACATCATAAATTTGAATTGTATTCAATAAATATTTTGTTAGAGCAATACCTCATTTTAATGCCAAGCTAGAATTTTAGAAAAGTTCTATGGACACAAAAATCTAGAGCCAAATTATCCAAGAAAAGGTAATGGATCGATATTGCTCATTTAATTGCTATTAAGTGTTTTGAAAGTTATGGGAAGAGGAAGACACAAACTGACATCTGACAACATCAGAGTTTTTGAAACAGAGAGAAACTAGGAGACAGGTTTCCTTTTATGTTCTTGATGAAATTGCATCTGTCTTTAAATTCCAGAGCAGTGGGTTTGTTCGAAATCAGTGACAGCAAAAATTTGTCCAATGGTCATAAAGTGCCAGAAAAACTCAGTATCTGGAGAGGGAAGCAGAACTGATTTTTCAACTCAAATGTGATTCCTTAAGGATGTTAGTGTTTAATTTGAGTTTTGAGTGTTGCATCATTATTTCTGGTCATTCTCATTACTGAATGCTAGATATGGTTTTCTCAACTTTATAAGACATACCTCTGGAGCTGGTGGGACATGACCGCTGTGTCACAGACCCTTACCCTGAATAGTAGAGTAGCCGGTTAGAGATAGTTTTACACTTAATGCATATCCCAATGTTGAATGAAAGTAAGTGACACACTTTTAATAGTCACAGAAGAAACACTTCAAGATATAGGTGACTGAGTGGGTGTCACATCAGATCAGGCAGACAGGGTCTAATCTTGTTTCCCCCATTGAATTTGATACGGGAAGTGGACATGCTGCCAAAACACCCCCTGACCCCACCTTCCATATCTACCTATCACCAGAGATCTCAGACCTCTGTCTGAAAGGAGATGAAGGCAGCAATTTTCCCTTCCCTGCAAAGGTCTGGAGCAAATATCTCTATCCATGTCACTATCCATGCAGTGTGGTTCTGTATTGTCAGCTGCCTTTTAAAGTCCAAGTGATGGTGGTCTATTTAGGAATATGCAAGGAGTGTTGAGATCTTCTGGCTACAGCGAGTGGTAGAATCAGACAAGAGGGATGGTATTGGGGCATGGTAGTTCATTAAAGTGTCAACTTTGAGATGAGAGCACAAGAAAACCCACGAGCTGTCACGGGCAGGAATCTCCAAGAGGTTCGATGGAAGTGAGACAGCCAAGACTTAGTCCAGGGTCACCTGAATAAAAGTGGAAATTTGAGGCAACCATACAGGCTGCCTGGTTTTGTCAGGTGATTATATCTGTCAGTTTAAGGCAGTAATATTGTTTTTAAAACCACTTTTAACCCATGGAAGTCTCGTCTATTAAAGTCAAATGATAAAAGCTGAATATTGAGAAACCATTTTCATGATAATTTTAACAATATGAAAGAAAAAACTCCCACTTTAACTTTACTGTACTTTAACCTTATCGAGTTTTTTAAAATTATTTTATAGGATGTGGATATTGCTGGCAGGCCAGTTTTGTTTTGCATATTTATTTTAACTATTGTGTCTGAGTGCCCATGTATATATTTGTTCTACTTTTTTGTCATTTTTTACACTTTACAATTGATTGTGTTCTGCCTTTTGAAGTTTTAAGATAGATCAGTCACAATCTGTTACCAATATTCAGAAAAGCAATACTCCAATTTCTGGACAGGTGTAAATCCAATGAAGTGCAAATTACCATCTTATTGGAAATTATAAGTATTGGAACTCTCATCACCAGACCTGGGGAACATCACTAGAGTTTCCTGAGGGGGTGGGTCAGTGCAAATTTGATTAGCACCTGAAAACCAACACAGAGAACATGAATCATACAGTCTACCATAATTGTTCCTTCCAAATCAGACAAAATTATAGAATGCAGCCAGCACTTAACAGGCTACTAAAGAGGTGAAGTCCTCAGCTACTACAAGTGAATGTGAAGCGAGTATATCTAAAAGCAACCTGCAGTACCTAAAGCCAGGTAAGAGAACAGGTAGGTGTATTCTGGTTGCAACAGGTTCTGTAGCTGGTTGGAGAAGAGTGTGTTCTGAGCAGAAAGAGTACTGAAGAACGGTGTAACAAAACAAGGTTCATGCTCAGTGGTAAAACATTTCTGCGTGCCTTGATGCTAGAGGTTCACAGCAAGGAAGGCCATGAAGGGCTTCCAGGCAAACACTGAAGAAGCAGTGGCAGTCAATAATAAGATCAATGATATCCCATGTGAGATGAGGGTCAGCGTTTGCTTCTTTAAATGTCATATCCTTACAAATGAACATCGAGTCTCAAGGACTGTTCCTGTCACCACCTTGCCTTCAGTCACATGACAATAAGCTCTACCGGCCACATTTCATACCTCATATTCCGAGCTTCAGCTCCTCCTTTCACACAGCACTGCTGCAAGCATCGTGCCCCCATTTTTCAGTTTCCACACGCAACCAGCTATGCTCGCCACATCAGTCAAGCGCATTGCACCACATTCTCATTTCCCTCTCCGTTATTAGACAAGTCAACCCACAAGCATGAGCAGCAGGTGTAAACTAGCAGGGCCAGGCACAGCTGTCTGCCCTTATGTGAAGGCAGAGACAATGCTCATCATTATCACAACAGCCATGGCTAAAGCTGGGACCAGCTGTAGGACTAAAGCCAGGATGACAGTATACTAATTAGAATCATAGAATGCCTATTGTGCAGATGGAGGCCATAAAGTCCTTTGAGTCTGCACCAACCCTCTGAAGAACATCCCACTTTGACTCAGCACTCCTTATTGCCATATTGTCACTGCACACCTCTTGGCACATGGGGAAATTTAGTGTGGCCAATCCATCTAACCTATACACCTTTGGACTGTGGAAGGAAATGGGAACACCCAAAGGCAGCCCACACAAATCCACGGGGAAAAAGTGCCATTGTACGCAGACAGTTGTCCAAGGCTGGAATCGAACCCAGGTCCCTGGCACTGTAAGGCAGCAGTGCTAACCACTGAGCTAGCATGCTACCCATTGTCATCTTTCTCACAGCCCACTCCCCCCTCATCCCACAATATCTTTTCATTTAGAAGATGCAGATGGTCTATTCATGCACCACGTGCTTTCCTGCCCCTCTCCTCAACGCAACTCTATCATTAAAACTTTCTCTTTTCGCAGACTGTAACTAGCCTAGCCAGTAATGCAGTACATTGGAAAAGGTGGAGAAATGGATAAGGAACAAGCACTGTTCTGACACTTTTAATCACCAACTCAATAGTACCTTTATTTAGAGGGTACCAATGTGGCAGGATCTGCACATGATGAGCCAGTGGGCATGATTGGCCTGCAGAGAGCTAACACAGAGAGAAAGGATGGCACTGGTGACAACTTCCTGAAGAGCAATTTACATTTGAGTTCTGATTCAGAAGAACAATTTACATGTGAGTTGTAATTCAGAAAACCTAAATGAGAACTTTGATGCATTGTCTACAGAAAAGGACAGATGAATATGAACACAGAAATGCTTGCTGCATCTGAAGGCTGACTGGAAAGCTTGTAAGTGATGCCCAGGAACATGGAGATGCTCAGCACAATGCTTACCTTTGAGCAGAGTTTGGAGCTCATTTTTTCCAGCATGAAAATATTAGACAATTCCAATTCTGCTTTTGAGGACGCAGCTATGACACAGTGCTTGATGCCAAAGTTTCAGTAATTATCTAAGTACAAGCAGAAAACATGAGAGGTTTGCAGTGGAAACCCAAACTGAAGCCATGAATGGTCAGCTTGTTGCTACACAAGTCCAGACTGCAACTATTCCAGCTATGAATGCGAGTGTACTCAGGGATTTGCAGGGTGCCACTGCAGTCCAGCAATCCTTTGCTCGCCACAATGCAGGAATTGCTGAGAATTTACTCCAGGGAATTTGGAATTGTTCCTTGGAGTACGATTCAATTGTCCTCTTTGAGAGTGACAGCTTTGTTCTGTTTCTGCTGGGACACTGCAACATTCTTGCTGTTGCCTTTCATGGAGTCCATCCAGACCACTGTTGCCCAAGCCAGTAAGGTGTAGTCTGAGACTGAGCCTCTTCGGTACAGAGCTGCTTGAGATTGGACTGCAAGACTCCCACGCAATGCCAATAGCCTTTCATCAGCCAAAACGCACAAAAACAGGCAGAAGAACATAGAACATTACAGCGCAGTATGGACACTTTGGCCCTCAATGTTGTGCTGACCTGTGGAACCAATTTGAAGCCCATCTAACTTACACTATTCTAATCTCATCCATATGCCTATCCAATGACCATTTAAATGCCCTTAAAGTAGGAGAATCTACTACTGTGCCCAGCAATGCATTTCATGCCCCTACTACTCTGAGTAAAGAAACTAACTCAGACATCAGTCCTTTATCTATCACCCCTTCATTTAAAGCTATGTCCCCTTGTTCTAGCCATCGCCATCTGAGGAAAAAGGCTCTCCCTGTCCACCCTATCTAACCCTCTAACTATCTTATATGTCTCAATGAAGTCACCTCTCAACCTTCTTCTCTCTAATGAAAACAGCCTCAAGTCCCTCAGCCTTTCCTCATACGACCTTCACTCCATAGCAGGCAGCATCCTAGTAAATCTCCTCTGAACTCTTTCTAAAGCTTTCACATCTTTCTTATAATACAGTGACCAGAACTGTACGTAATACTCCAAGTGCGGCCGCACCACAGTTTTGGACAGCTGCAACATGCCCTCATGGCTCCAAAACTCAATCCCTCTACCAATAAAAGCTAACACACCATATGTGTTCTTAACAACTCTATCAACCTGGGTGGAAACTTTCAAAGGATCTATGTACCTGGACACTGAGATCTCTCTGTTCATCTAGACTACCAAGAATCCTACCATTAGCCCAGTACTCTGCATTCCTGTTACTCCTTCCAAAGTGAATCACCTCACATTTTTCTGCATTAAACTCCATTTGCCATCTCTCAGCCCAGCTCTGCAGCTTATCTATGTCTCTTTATAACCTACAACATCCTTCATCACAATTCACAACTCTACAGACTTTAGTGTCATCCACACATTTACTAAACCATCCTTCTATTCCCTCAACCAGGTCATTTATAAAAATGACAGAAAACAGTGGACCCAAAACAGATCCTTGTAGCAACCCACTAGTAAGTGAACTCCAAGATGAATATTTCCCATCAACCACCATCCTCTGTCTTCTTTCAGCTAGCCAATTTTAGATCCAAAATGCTAAATCACCCTCAATCCCATGCCTCTGCTTTTTGTGCAATAGCCTACCATGGGGAACCTTATCAAATGCCTTACTGAAATCTATATACACCACTTCAACTATTTTACCCTCAACCACCTGTTTAGCCACCTTCTCAAAGAACTCAATAAGGTTTGTGAGGCACGGCCTACCCTTCACAAAACCGTGTTGACTACCCCTAATCAACTTATTCCTTTCTAGACAATTATAAATCCGATCTCTTATAACCATTTCCAACACTTTACTCACAACCAAAGTAAGGCTACAAGTCTATAATTTCAAGGGTTGTCTCTACTCTCCTTCTTGAACAAGGGAACAACATTTGCTATCCTCCAGTCTTCTGGCACTATTCCTGTGGACAATGATGACATAAAGATCAAAGCCAAAGGCACAGCGATCTTCTCCCTGGCTTCTTGAGAATCATAGGATTAATCCCATCTGCCCCATGGGACTTATCTATTTTTACACTTTCCAGAATTGCTAATACCTCTTCCTTCTGCACCTCAATCCCACCTTGTCTAGTAGCCTCTATCTCAGTATTCTCCTCGACCACATTGTCTTTTTCTAGTATGAATACTAACAAAAAGTATTCATTTAGCACTTCCCCTAGCTCCTCTAACTCCATGCACAACTTCCCACTACAAGGCTTGACTGGCCCTAATCTTACTCTAGTCATTCCTTTATTCCTAATATAGCCAGATCTTTTCTGGCTAACTTGTAATTCTTAAGCGCCCTAACTGAGCCATCACATCTCATCCTACCATAAGCCGCCTTCTTCCTCTTGACAAGAGATTCAACTTCCTCAGTAAACCATGGCTCCCGCGCTCAACAACTTCCTCCCTGACTGACCACTGCATAATTATCAAGGACTCACAGTAGCTGGTCCTTGAATAATCTCCACATTTCAACTGTACCCATCCCTGTAGTTTCCTTCCCCATCCTATGCATCCTAAAAGAATGACTAGTAAAGAAAGACTAAATAAATGTATACAAAGAGAATTTGATGATTTTTGACAGGTTTGATTTAAAATAATGCTTTAAAATGTCTATTTTGTGTTGGCTTTTCTGTGTTGACTGTGCAATAGCTTGTAACTGAGACCAGGTAAGCTGTTGGCCAATGTGAAAGGGAAGTGCAGTCATATTAATTGGTCTATCCATCAGATTAGCGGATCACTAATAGGAGATATTGTGCCTTTTTTTCGTTTTCCCCTCCTCATGTTCCTTTTCCTCAACTGTTTCCCATAAACCTGGTGGCAAAGGCATTATCCTCAAGCTGGTGCAAATATTTAAAATACAGTGTACCATGAAATCATGTCACACAGTCTGTTAAGTATTGTGATAAAGTCAGTGTAACTTTCAGAGACGTGCTCACGGTAACAGCATTACAACGTAGTATGTGATCTGAGGGGATCACCTTAACCATGTTACTCTACTAGAGGTTGTTTCTCTGTTGTAAACTCATACATTGATATTAGCCAAAACATTTATGTGCCTGTGCTTGTAACTTTTATATGTAAGGTAATTGTAAAAGTGGTTAGACTGTTGCTTTCTTCAATACCATGATATCTATGCCCAGTTTGTTATGTTATGAGGAATAACATCAGTATTTCCAGATCTGCTGCATTAATCTGTTGGAGGCAAAATCACAACAGTAAGTGGTACAGGGTTCTTCAAGATAATTAGGAATTCAATGTTCTGCTCAATGTCATTTTGCCTGACAGCATGGTTTCTGTTTTACGTGTGTTTTCCATGTGTGCATAGATAGCCCTCATCACTCAACAGCCACCCTTTGGTTTCTTTCAGTCATTGAAATGTTGATGGGACAATGTCCTAATAGGAATGTATTGTAATGGAACAGACAGTGCAAAAAAACATAGATGGTTAACAATCAAAATTTGTGGTCCCAATTTTCTTCCTGTTGTGTTTTTTCATTTCCTCTTCAGTCCAAGTTCACCTTGAACCCCTGAAGTAGACTACAGCCATAATCCAGATTCTGTACAACACTCAGCCATTCCAGACTCAAGACACAGCTTCACCTTATACATCTCCATCTGTAACAGTTGTCCCCACATTAGCCTCAAGCCTTAAACCAGTCTCCTATAAACTTCAAGTATAGACTGCAACCAGTCACATTCTCATCTGCTTTTCCTCAATTCCCACTGGATCTATAGTCCAGCCTTAGTCCAACCGTTTAAATAATGGCAGAGCAGACGCACAAGCAATTTAGCAGTGGCTTTAAATACTTTAGGTTTTTAGATCTATTAGTGTTTTAAATGGTATTGCAAATCATCCAAAAGAAAAAGATTATATTAGTATAATAAAGAATGAGAATATGGTCATAAAACAAAATTACAGAAAAATTCGTAAGTCTATTAAGAATTGAAATAAATCTATTGGTGTTCAGAAAAATACTTGTTCCTAAGCAAAAAAAATCACACAACACCAGGATATCATCCAACAGGTTTAATTGGAAGCACACTAGCTTTCAGAGCGACGCTCCTTCATCAGGTGATTGTGAATGAAGGAGCGTCGCTCCGAAAGCTAGTGTGCTTCCAATTAAACCTTTTGGACTATAACCTGGTGTTGTGTGATTTTTAACTTTGTACACCCCAGTCCAACACTGGCATCTCCAAATCATGTTCCTAAACAGATTGTCAGGAAATAATATCCTGCCTCATTTGTTGCTCTCAATAAACTAACGTAACATAGTTTTGCAAAATTCAGGTGTGTAACAGACTGCAACATTAAACTAGTGTTTGATGTGACAAAACATGCAATTCACATTCTTAAGGATCTACTCTTCCAACATTAGATCCAAAGCAGATTGCTAGTGCTCAAAGGTTAGGGGCTTGAAAAGGAAAATACTTCTTTTTTTAGTACTTTCACAATCATCAAACACATCAAAAGTATTTTACAGCCAATGAAACCCATTTCTGAAGAGTATTCACTATTGTAATGTATGGAATTGAGTAGCTAACTTGTATTCTGTAAACTCCCACCAATTGTCTCCTAATGACTACTTATTTTATTTGTTGTGATGTTGATTGAGGGGTCAATATCAGTAAGGAGAGCAGGAAAACTCCCCATGTCTTCTTTGAAACAGCACCAGGGGATCTTTGGCTTTCTCCTCAGCAGGCAAATGGAACATCCATTTGATATCTCATCCATTTAACAGTCTAGTGGTCTCTCAGTAATATTTGCAACATGGTGCTCAGTCCCTGGAGTGGGACTGAAACAAGACAGCTTACAATTCAGAGATGAGTGAACTGCCAACAGAACCATGGCTAACATGCATCTTTGCATCTGTGCTATGCAAAATGGACTGATACTGAAACTCTTTAGAGTACATCAGATAATGTGTAATCACAAGACAACTGACTAAAATTAGCTGTTGAAATAATATTTACAACATTCATGTGAAGTCTACAATTACTTTGTTCCTTTAATCCTATCAAATTGGAAAGCACATATTCAATATAAATCATCTTGGAAATGCACCAAAATTAATGAGGAATAGTAACCTGATTAACTAGAGAAAACTCTTCTAAAAACATGTTTGTTCTTCCTGCAAAGTACAATTCAGGCTGACAAATGATGGTCTGAAGTGATGTATTCTGATGATAAATATATAAGAATGATCATGAAATGTGGCATCTGATAACATCAGCTGCACATAAATTGCAAGCATTTTGTTGGTGCAGAATCCCCTCTGAGCACATTACACTGAACAATCTGCAAGAAAACTAAAACCACAATCCTTCACAGGTGATCCAGTGTTAACACTTTGCAATTTTTGCACCAGCAGCATCTTGGACCACATTTTCTTTCTTTTGTTTAAAAATAATTTGAGGTGTTTTCCCTTTTTTTTTGCTCTGTCCCCTTAGTCGAATTCTTGTTGATTTCCTATTATGGTGAGATCATTGGACTAATTTTGTATTCAATATAATCTTCACATTAAGAACCTTCAGAATCCTCAATTAAATGTTGAAAATACAATCAAATATTGCAATAAAAAGAACTTTGCTATATGTAACCTTAATTCCCTCTGTGTCCACCGACTTACTACAAAGGGATTCCCAATTTACAAAACACCAACTTATGAACATTTACAAATGCAATCCCAGACAGAAATATAATTTGAAAGATTCAGCATACAAACATTTCCTGTACTCATAAACAGCTGCTTTATATTGTCCTACATTGTACTCCAACTTAAGTACAAATTGACTCACAAACAGACTCAGCAATGGAACATGCTCACAGTCCAGGGACTGGTTTACTGTGGCTGCTTCCATGCACCTGCGCCGATCACATCTCAACTATTTTTCAATCTTGTCAACCATCCCTCTAGTCATCTCCTTCACATAATTCAGATCTGAAAACATCCACAAATTTTGCCTCATTTTCATCCTTGACACCTCCCTATTCTGCTGCCTTCTTACTCATCTTTCACTAACTCTTCCAAGTTGACTGGATCTGCAGTCTGTTTTTTGCATATGTCTCAGCATTCTCCAAGCAGTCCTTAAAATCATCCATCACTGCATCCTCACAAGCATCAGCCACAATTGCCTTATCCTTAAACTGCCCTTCCCCCATAGTTCATTAAACTTCTTTCATCCTGCATATCTTGATCCCATCCACCATTGCCCCCTTAGATTCTGTCAATGATCTTTGTACTTGACTGCATTTTCTCCTGGAATGTCCACTCACTTAAAACAGGTTTTCCTACATCTCCACTCTATTAATGTACATTCCCCAGTTAGCATCAAACGCTTTACTGAAATAAGTTAGTCATTTTTCCTTATGTATTCATGGGATGTGGGTATGATTGGCACTTCTTGTTAATCCTTAATTGCCCTGGAGAAAGTAGTAGCGAGCTTCCTTCTGGAATGACGGCAGTCCTTGGAGTGCAGGTACTCCCACAGTGCTATCAAACAGAAAGATCCAGGATTCCATCCCAGCCAAATGAAGGAAAAGGGACACACTTTCAATGCAGGATGGCACATGGTTTCATTGGGAACTTGCAAGGAAGTGGCCATGCTTCCATGCACCTGCTGTCCACATCTTTCTAGGCAGTGGAAGATACAGACTTGGAACTGTAAAAAGACCATTGTTGAGTTACTACAATGCATCTTGCAGATGTTACACATTGTTGCCATTGTGTGTCAGTGGTGAAAGGAGAAAAAGTTGAAAGTGGTGAGTGGAGTGAAGACTAAGTGTCTTGGATGGTGTCAAGTTTACTGACTATTGATAAAACACCACTTCCCCATCTAGGAAAGTGGAGATATTCCATCACACTCCTGATTTGAGTCTTGTACATGGTGGATAGGCATTGGGGAGACAGGAGGTGAGTTACCCACCACAGAATTCCTAGTTTCTGACCAGTCCTTGTAGCCACAGTATTTATAGGGCTGGTTCAGTTCAGCTTCTAGACAATGGCAATTGTTGATGTTGATAATGAGGTATTCAGTAATGGTAATGCCATTGAAGGTCAAGAGACAACTGTTAGATTCTCTCTTGCGATGGTCATTTTCTGGCATTTATGTTACTTACCACTTATCAGACTAAAGTTGGATGTTGCTCAAGTCTTGCTGCAGATGGACATGGGCTGCTTCAGTGTCTGAGGAGTTATGAATGGCACTGAAAATTGCACAATCACCATCCTATTCTGACCTTTTGATGGTGGGAAGATCATATGAAATAGCTGAAGATAATTGGACTAAGCCATACAACTTGAGGAACTCCTGCAGGATAAGGGGGAGCAGAATAAAACAGATGGGGAGAAATTACTTTGTTCAAAGAGTCTTGAATCTATGGAATTCACTACTCCCACAGTGCGATGGATGTTGGGACATTGAGTAAATTCAAGGAAGAGATAGATAGATTTTGATAATTTGTTGAAAGGTAATGGAGAGCTAGCAGAAAAGTGGAGTTCAGGCCATTATGAAATCAACCTTTATTGTACTGAATGGTGAAGCAAG
The DNA here is from genome assembly GCF_020745735.1 of Hemiscyllium ocellatum. Lineage (NCBI taxonomy): Eukaryota > Metazoa > Chordata > Chondrichthyes > Orectolobiformes > Hemiscylliidae > Hemiscyllium > Hemiscyllium ocellatum. The sequence goes on from NC_083412.1 coordinate 48,966,826, forward strand.
CTTAAGGGGCTGAATTGCTTACTCCAGCTCCTAGTTCTTATGCTATCTTGTGCAGCTGGAATTGTTGACTTCCAACAATCATAACCATCATCCTTTATGCTACGCATGATTTCAATGAGTAGGGATTCCCAATGACTCCAATTTTTGTTCGGGCCTTTTTATGCCATTCACAGCCTAAATGTCATGACCAGTCACTCTCACCTCATCTTTGGAATTCAGCTATTTTATCTATGTTTGGAAGAAGTTTGCAGTGAGATTCGGCACTGAGTGGCCTTGGGAGAATCTAACCTGAGAGTCAGTGAGCGTTTGCAAATTACTTTTGCATGCGCAGCTTGATAGCATGTCAAAAATCCCTTCCATGTTTTTGCTGATGATCGAGAATACACAAAGGTGGTAATTAGCTTTTTTTGGGCATACATAAAACAGCAATTTTTCACATTCCACATGACAATACTGTAGCTCTACTGGGACAGCTTGGCTAGTGCATGGCTAGTACTGGAGCTCCAACATGTTGTCAGGACCTATACTCATTAGAGTAGCCATTCAGCAATTTCTTGCGATCATGTGGAGTTGAACAAATTGGCTGAAGATTTGCATCTGATTGGCTAGGGATCTCAGAAAGAGGGCAAGATGGATCATCGACTTGTCAGTTCCAGATGAAGGTACATGTAAATTTTCTTGGGAAGGTAAAGTGAAAACAATTGCTATAATTTCAGTTATGTTTGCCATATGGACTAGAAATTTGTACATTTCAAGTGCAGTCACAAACTGGGCGAGTAGTGGTTACTGTCTCAGCCTAAACCACAATGCTGCCTGCATTTGTACAGTGTTCTGCAGGTTCCTTCAATCTGGTCAACACATTTCAGTTTGAAATAATTATCTTAGGGTAACTCAAAGCACTTAATGCCGCAGTAGACAAAACAGTAGACGGATTACAGCCTGGAAAATATTGACAATTACTGTACATATGTGTTCTGAACATACTTGACGACTCAGGCTCTCAGTGAGTAGATGTCTCTGTATCCCAATTACACAGTTACTGAAATGCCAGAATTGTTTTCACAATTGAGTTATACTATCTATGTGCAATATTTGAACACTGCTGCAAATACAGACACTTGATTTTTACTTGGGCCAACAGTAACATCATATAGGACACTGGCCTGCTATGTTCAGTGCACTAGAGACTGAAATTCTCTTTAGATCACATTAACTTAGTTATTTTTTAGTTAATGAGCAGGGCAAAACCATAACCTTCAGGAAGATATTTTTGCAACTAGTGAATAGAACAGTATGGACCACTACCAAACATGCAGCACAAGCCTAAATAGCCTGACATCGACCAGATGTAAATGATTCCCTGACTATACAGTGCTTTACATTGTGCAGTTTTTTTAAATTGAAGATAACTTCAACACAATTAAAGTATGACACTCGTACTAGCCTTGGTGTATCTTAGTCTCAATAATTGACTAATTGCTTGAAGCATGATAATAATAAGCTGGCAATTTGGATGTATTTACAGACAAAAACAAAGTACAGTGATATAATAGATAATAATGTTGTTGATGATTTATGGTGATTTTCAGTTACATCTGGCAGAGTACAATTAAGGGTACATTCCAGTGATTACTATGTAAAATAGATCAGAATTTTGAGGAATAAAACAGCAGTTTTGTCACACCAGCAGTGAGTGAATGATGATTTGATTTGAAGCCTCGAGATCACATTAATTGCGGGATATTAAAGAACATTAGGAACAGGAAATTTGAAGCAAGCAGGCCACTGAGAAAGTGAATGAGAAAGTAAAGGACATGGTGTTATTTTCAATTGGTTGTTACATTTTGATTTCAGACCAAGGAATGATAGTAATCGTTCTGTTGATTTTATGAATGATAGCAGTCATGATTTGGAGATGCCAGTGTTGAACTGGGGTGTACAAAGTTAAACATCACACAACACCAGGTTATAGTCCAACAGGTTTAATTGGAAGCACACTAGCTTTCGGTGCGTCGCTCCTTCACCCGACGAAGCTCCGAAAGCTACTGTGCTTCCAATTAAACCTGTTGGACTATAACCTGGTGTTGTGTGATTTTATGAGAAAGTGAGGACTGCAGATGCTGGAGATCAGAGCTGAAAATGTGTTGCTGGAAAAGCGCAGCAGGTCAGACAGCATCCAAGGAGCAGGAGAATCTATGTTTCGGGCATGAGCCCTTCTTCAGGAATCCTGAGGAAGGGCTCATGCCCAAAACATAGATTCTCCTGCTCCTTCGATGCTGCCTGACCTGCTGCGCTTTTCCAGCAACACATTTTCAGTTGTTGGATTTTAAACAATGATAGCATTAGCAACAATTTAAAAGTAGCTCATTCATATCTGAAATGCTTTGAGACATCCTGAGGGCATGAAGGATGTTCTATAAATGCAATATCTTCCCTTTCTTCCATCTGGAGCTCTTTATATATTTGTCTGTTTGTTTGGTATTACTGTATTGCTATGTAAATTTTGCTGACAGTGCAAGTGGAGAATATTGTTTCTGTCACATATTTGTCATCTGGGACTCAATACATTTCCACCATGATTGTATATTTAATGCATCCAACTGTTGCATGTACAATAATTCCATCTCAGACCTGCACTTTCCTTAAACTGTCCTGTGATACTGCTGCCTCCCGGAAAATCTTTGACTTGCATGTTTCCATTTGGGAAAGGGTGACAAGGAAACAAAATATTTTCAACACTGGAATGAAACATGATGCTGTGTTTGATTTCAAATGTGAACAAATCAACTCATGAACAGAACTGTACCTTATCTCTGTATGTAAATAAATCCAAATTGCCTGATATATATTTCCATGTTGAAAAGTTCATGTTCATGTTACTAGAAGTGGTTCAGCCTGATGCAATGCCACACGTTGGTGTGGTGAAGAATGAAGCAGTTTGAAAGAGTTCTCATGTCCACCATTTTGATGGAAAATCCTCTGCTAAAACTAGATATGTGAATTTTAAATCGAATTACTCTTTCCCAATTTATAAATAGAAACAGTTTTCTATGAATCAAAACATTACATGGAATTTTTTTTAAGATTCTGGATTCTGGAATCTTAAAAAAAAAGCAATGACCACTGCAAGTATCTGTGGACAATGTATAGGTAGCTTTTAAATGAAGTGTGAGTACATGTTATACCTGCTGACTGTTATTTGGTTTCATAATATAGTCTAGAACCTGGATTCAACATTTATGGAACTTCTCTTTTTGTGGCACACATGCAAGGAATGGCAAGACAGGCTCAAAGGACTGAAGGACCTATTCCTGCTCATATTTCTAACGTTTATACATTTTTGGACGGGCAATATCTGTAGATAAAACTTGCAAGATTTGCAAAATGGTGTAGTTTGAGGAAGGATCAATGAAGACTACCGATTTATTACTAATTTTAAAAACACTGTAATTTCTCGGTTCCAACTGTGGTATCAGAAACAGGGAAAGATTGAGGCAGGTAGAAACTAAACCCAAAAAGCTAGGTATATCTGAAGACGTCAACAGCCAATGTATCTGGAACATTTCTAAAACACAAGAAAATTAAAGAAAGAGATTTTAAATGTTAAATTGTGATAATAACAAATAATATTATTCTACATCTTAGATTGTTAACCTCAAATGTTTCACTATGTCCAACTCTAACATAATGTTGCTGCTGAAAAAAAAATGCTGCTTATGATTATGCAGAAGCTGTCTTCTGTCCTGTAACTTGATTCATAAATGCCCAGTTCACCCACAAAGCTGGCATTTCCTGCCATTAACTAACTATGTTTGGAGATGCAGATGTTTAACATGTATATGTGATTGTATGATACCTACAACCTTTCGTGCAGATCTTGAAGCTGACAAATAGGAACAGGAGTTAGCTATTCAGCCCTTTGAACCCACTCAATCAACTATTGTGATCATGTCTAACCTTTTATTTGAATGTTCTTCAACATCACTGCTCCTTTAACAGAATCTTCTAAACCTGCAGTGTCTACCACCTAGAAGGACATGGGCAATAGATTCATGGAAAAGGCATCAGCTGCAAGTTCTTCTCTAAATCACAGACCACCCTGACTTGATATTATGTTGCCATTCCTTCATTGCCTCTGGGTCAAAATCATGGTACATTCTTCTTAACAGGATTGTGGGTGTCTCTACACCTCAAAGATTGCAATGGTACAAGAAGGTAACAATTTCTCCAAGGATAGGCAATAAACTCTGGCGTTATCAGTGATGCGTGCATACCGTGCATAAATGTTCTTCAAAATCCTGCATTAACCCTATATCCTTTGATGTTTTCAATTTGTAGAAATCTATCAATCTTGGTCTCGAACATACTCAACAAGTCACAATAGTCTTCTGAGGTTAAAAAAAATTCCAAAGATTCACCACCTCTGTGTGAATAAATTCCACATTAGCACAGTCCTAAATAGCTTGCCACCTTATTCTGGGACTGCAACCCCAAATTCTCAACAACTCCAGTCCAGGAAACAACTTTACTGCATGTACCTTATAGATACCTATGACAAATTTTGTAAGTTTGATTAAGATCACCTTGCATTTTTCAAAACTCAAATTATATAGGGCCAGTCTAGTTAATCTTTCCACACAGGATAATCCCTCCAGGAGTTGGGTTAGTGTACCTTCTTTGCACTCCCCCCTATGGAAAACATATCTCTCCTTCAATAAGGAGACTATACAATTGCAGCACTTTGCAGAACTGACTCTGGTAGGACCTTATTGAAAGTCTTCCGAAAATCTACATAAACAAAAGGCATTATAGAGTGGCAGGGCAGGCTCAGAATTGTTTACTCCTGCTCCTTTTTCTCACATTCTTTTGTTTTTGAAGGGCTATATATGTTGGTATCAACCAATACAAACTTGTAGGATGGTACAGGTTGCGTAAGAATCGATAAGGTCAGTATTCATTGCCAACTTTCAAAAGCTACAATTTTCCAGATCTGTTTGTAGCATTTGTACCAGGAAACCGGAAGGCAGGCACAAACTGAGCCCTGTATTACTGTCCTTTGTGCAATACTATATAATTGCTTTATTCATTTACTCAAATCCTCTTGTAATAAATGGCAGCATAATATTTGCCTTCTTAGTTGTTTGCTGTACCTGCACATTTATTTTCAGTGACTCATGAAGAAGGACACTCATGTCTCTTGGTAAGTCAACACTTTCCAGTCTCTCACAATTTAAGAAATACTCTGTAGCTCTGTTTTTCCTGACAAAGTGGATGACCTCACATTTCAACATATTGGATTCCTTCTGCCAAATTTTTGCCCACTTAATTAGCCTTTCCAAATCCCATTGAAGTGTCCTTGGATTCTCCTTATAACTCAAGTTCTCAACTAGTTTTGTATCATCTAAAATGTTTGAAATATTACATTTAATACTCATATCCATATCGCTGATATAGATTGTGGATAGCTGGGGGCCTTTATAATTGTGGTACCTCACTAGACACATCATACCAATTTGTAAATGATCATTTATTCCTACTTTCTGTTTTCTATCCATTAAACAGTTCTCATTCTATTCCATATATTCCCCAAATCCTTTATGTTACAAATTTATTTACTTATCTGGGAACTCACTGAAAACCATTGAAAAAATATAAATAGACCACACGCACTGCTTCTCTCTTACATATTCTGTTGTTTAAGCCATCAAAGAACAACAACACGTTCGTCAGACATGATTTCCCTTTTATAAATCCATGTTGACTGACCAATCCATCCATTATTTTCAAAGTGTCAAGCATCACCCATTATAAATTCTGGCATTTTCCCTACGACTGATTTTAGGCTAAGAGGTCTATATCTCCTCATTTTATCTCTCCCTCCTTTCTTAAATTATACTTGCCACTTCCATTCTGCAGGGACCATTCCAGAACCTGTAACAATTTGAAAAATGACCACCATACATTCATAATCACTTGAAATTCTCCATTGATTCTCCATTTTCTATTTGGAAGGCTTTTCTTTTGAGGACAGACTCAAAGTAATCATCTTCTTTCTCAATGGACACACATTTATTTTTGCAATTTTTTTCTTTTATACATACCAATAAAAGCTTTTACAGTCTGTTTTCATTATTCTCACTCATTTACTTTCAATTGTATTTTCTCTTTCTTAAATATTTTACTTGGTTCTCCATTCCAGAAATTAATACCTTAAATGTCCCTTAAAAATATACCACATTTCCAGATCTGAGGCCGTGCTTTCATCTAACGGAAATTCTATCATCAAGTACAAACATTTGCACTAAAACTATGAACATTGATAGTCTGTAGAAATTTAAGCATAAATATTATCATCTGATTTATAAGTAGCTGCTCAAGCCTTCCGACTGTGTCACAACTGATGCTGGCCCAACATTTCAGTGACATACCAAATTATTTCCTTTGTTGTTGCAGTGTCTAATTTTGCCTCATTGCATTTCAATGAAGTTCATCTGGATTGTTTCCAATATTAAAAATCCTATATAAATGCAATTTGTTACTATACTGTGTAAATATATTTAAAAGATTCTCAGAAACTATTTTAAAAATTAACACATGTAGATCTGATTAGCAAGATCAGAACAATGGACAGTGAGATCAGGATCTGATTAGGTTGTAATCCAAGCAAAATAATTTGTTGGTGGAGTTAGTTTTGTTTAGAACCATCTTATAGCACATCACTACTGAGATGTTATTCTCTTATGTTTCATTTTTTTTCTAATTTCTGACAGCACAATATACACCATAATTGATGGAGCTGGCATATTAAAGAGGAATGTAATCATGCAAAATTCAGTTGCATTGTACTGTGGTGTAACTTTTACCTAATCTAATGTTCAGTCTGTCACAGCACACTGTATATATATTAAATATAATTAGGATAGCCTGAGGGAGCAAGGCAGAGAAGCATACTAGATATGTAAACTTAATAAGAAAAAGACAAGCCTTTTAAAAACAAGGCAGAATAAGAGAAATCAAAAAGTATAAATAGAAGTTAAAATTCTACATTTTAACTTCGGATTGCATTGACTGACCAGTTTTACTGTTTCTACACATGTTTCCTGATATGGTACTCTCCATCTGGGTACACAGGCAAAAGTATCAAAAAAATATAGAGGAAGTATGACAATGCCTTTGGGTCACTGCATCCACCTGCTTGATTTGGTTACAAGAATATGTTGACTACTCATTGCTGTGAACATTTTAAGTACCAAAGAATTTCCTTCAGCCTTCAATACATACAATTCAATTTTATCTGATGGCAAACAAATATTTTCTTTTGTGATTTTGTAGTCATTGCATTCATGAAATCAGTTTCAAGAAGATAAGGTGTTGTATTGCTTTTGGAGCTCAGCAAAATTAGTCCTCGAAAATAATGTTAAATGTAGTGAACTTATGCATCAGTTTCACCCAGAGTTAAGGTTACATTCTTAAACTCACACAAGATATGAGTCTATGATTTATTATCTTACTGGCATGTCCCAAGACATCAGATGCTGCTTGATAATCAAGCTAATTTTAATGTTATTAACTCATTTAAAATAAGGCATGCAGACTGGAGAATACACAGTGCTTGCCACGTAATGGCTTGGGACTAAAGGAATTGATGTAATTTCACAAGACAATCACTTACTCACTAATTAAAATAAATGTTTGTTTCCTTGCTATTACAGCCATGCAAAGAACTGAAGGTTAAATAAATGAAGCAGCCTTCTGAAAATCGTTCTGTGATTGTTTTGTATTGTCTAAGCCTAACAAACTGCTAAGACTTGACAGATATATGCATTATCCCAGATGTTGCTCAATGGTTTTGCCAATAAGGATAGCAAAACTCTGGAAAAAGCAAGGAACCAGTGTGCCAAGTTCTCATCGTGATTGGGGTTTGCTTTTGGCATGAAAAGTCCAGAAATCTAAACATTATGAAAGAATGACAGGCCAAGAACCGAGTGTAGAGTTATAGAGTCATAGAGATGTACAGCACAGAAAGAGACCCTTCAGTCCAACCAGTCCATGCGGACCAGATATCCCAACCCAATCTAGTCCCACCCTCCAGCAGCTGGCCCATATCCTTCCAAACCCTTCCTATTCATATACCCATCCAAATGCCTTTTAAATGTTGTAATTGTACTAGCCTCCACCACCTCCTCTGGTAGCCCATTCCACACACGCACTGTCCTCTGCATGAAAAAGTTCCCCTTAGATCTCTTTTATGTCTTTCCCCTTTCACCCTAAACCTATGTCCTCTAGTTCTGGACTCCCCCACCCCAGGAAAATACTTTGTCTATTTATCCTATCCATGCCAGTCATGATTTTATAAACCTCTATAAGGTCACCCTTCAGCCTCTGACACTCCAGGAAAAACAATCTTTCCCCATAACTCAAATCCTCCAACCCCTGGCAACATCCTTGTAAATCTTTTCTGAACCCTTTCAACTTTCACAACATCTTTCCGAATGAAGGAGACCAGAACTGCATGCAATATTCCAACAGTGGCCTAGCCAATGTCCTGTACAGCCGCAACATGACCTCCCAACTCCTGTACTCAATACTCTGGCCAATAAAGGAAAGCATACCAAATGCTTTCTTCACTATCCTATCTACCTGTGACTCCACTTTCAAGGAGCTATGAATCTGTACTCCAAGGTGTCTTTGTTCAGCAACACTCCCTGGGACCTTACCATTAAGTGTATAAGTCCTACTCAGGTTTGCTTTCCCAAAATGCAGCACCTCACATTTATCTAAATTAAACTCCATTTGCCACTCCTGAGCTCATTGGCCCATCTGGTCAAGGATCCCATTTAAATCCAATGTAACCTTCATACCTGTTCCACTAAACCTTCAATTTTGGTGTCGTCTGCTAACTTGCTAACTATACCTCTTATGCTCACAACCAAATCATTTATAGAAATGACGAAAAGTAGCGGACCCAGCACCGATCCTTGTGGCACCCCACTGGTCACAGGCCTCCAATCTGAAATACAACCCTCCATCACCACCCTCTACCTGTGAGTCGATTCTGTCAAAATAAGGTCAGCCCAGATAGATCACATCAACCTGCTTCCACAGGAGCCAAGCTGGTAAGTAACCTAGAATCCATAAGAACCCTTGGTGCTCAGTGGGCCAATTGTACCTGCACCACAAGAGAGTTGTCTTAGCAGCTTTGTTACCAATGGCCAGCAGGAAACAGTTATGAAAGATATGTCTAAAGTGTTGCCAGCAATCATCTGCCCCTTCAAATAGGGTGTCCACTTGCTGACGACACAAGTTTGGGTTTGTGCCTGGCTTAACCATCAATGGAGCATTCCAAAGAAGCCCTGAACACCTACTAAAATCCTTTTCAGGGTTTTTTTTAATCTCTGATTTATAATTAGAAGGTGATTAATACAAATTATGAAGTTGTGCTAACTAATCTGTCTATATAAAGAGATAAAATCATTTGACGCCAAATTTAAAATACTCTTGACAATGACAGTTCAAGGAATCTGACCTGACGCCTAATGGTAAGCAAGATTCACACTCACGTTACTTGCAACGCCGGTTTCCATTTATAATGTAACACAGTATCCCTGGTCATAGGTTTCGAAACACAGGTTTCGGACCTCCAACAGTATTTGGATGGAGTGACACCAGGAAACATGACAATTAGGGAGTGCTGCTGGCAGGTTGCTAGAATAATCAAGCTGGATCCTTATTTCTATTCCTTTGTCAAAAGAGGCCCCGCCTTTTTAAAGCTGCCCCAACTTTCCAACATATTCTTTTTGCTCGTGGTTTAAGAGTTAGTCATCTCCCATTCAAAGAGACATTTCTCTTTCCAAAAGCGAGTGAATTGTCTGGTACCAATTATAGGAACAGAGCTATCCGCTTACGACATCAAAATGAATGTCTCGACAAAAATATCATTTTCAACATATAAAAAAAACTGAACACAATACATTGAGTTGTGGGTCTTTACACGTTGGTGCTAATGTTGCACTGCTTGTACTCACTTCTGTGTTTTCTTGCAACAGTTCCCCATCTCAGTTGTCAGACAGGTCTGCGGAATATCAAAGACTGCAGCTGAACACTGACCCTCACAAACTCATCCAGCAGCTGGAAACATAGCACTAACATTTGTTAGACGGAAGTCTTCGACGTATCCGGAGGGGAAAAAGATGCGTTATACATTTAAACAAAGATAAGAGCGTCATTTCCTCTCATCTGTCAGTTTGATGTCTGTTCCTCGGTGCATACAGAAAGCATTGTGAAAAACCTTTTCAGGAGAGACCGTGTTGAAGAACGATCAGTAAGCAGTGAGAATTAGGAACATACATGTAGAATGGTGATGTTATGGTTCGGAAAGTCATCCTCAGAACTTTTAAGTTCTCTTTTCTCCTGAAATGTACCGGGTCAACTAATGTGAGGTACTTACATCACGAAAGTGCACAAACTAGAAAGAATAAATAATTTACCATCGAATAAAGTGTTTTTTTTACCAATTCTGCTTTATTTAAATCTAACGAACTCAAATATCTTCGCCTGATTTAAGGGATATTGCCAACACCACCCAACACTTCAAAATAATTGTAGAGCAAAATGACCTCCTCATTCCTATACCACACAGTAAGAGTCTAACTTCATCCCTCAAATTTCTATTTATAATTTATTTTGGATTTCCTGCGTGAGTTTGCTGGATTTAATAAAGCTTTTAAAAGGGAAAATAGATTAACATTTAGTCGTGAGCCATTGACTTGAAGTACCCACATTAGTCAAAAACATAAGCACAACATTTGGTTGTTAATTTACAGTGCTTACAGGAGACTGCCCACATTTACCAGAGATTTTTTCACCTCAAATGTGTAGTACAGAAACAAGCCATTCAGCCAAGCTGATCCGTGCTTTATATCCACATATTGCACAAGGCTTCCTCCCCCCATCACCATCATTCCCACATTGACCTCTATCATTTCTTCGTCAAGCTTCCCCTTAAATTTATCAATAGAATCAGCTTTAACCAATCTATTACTACACAACACTGTCTGGGTGAAAAAAAATCCTTCTGACTTATGTCTATTCTGTTAGTGATTACCTTATACTTATGTCCTGGACTCACCCAAAAGTGGATTTTTTTTTCACATCCACTCTATAATGTTGCACAATTTCAAAGACCTAACCATGTAATCTCCTCAACTTCTCTACCATAGAGATCAGCCTACTCAATCTTTACTGATAGTTGTGGCCTTCAGATTCTGGTGACATCCCCGTAAATACTTTCTGCATCTTCTCTTGTACTTTAAAGTCCTGTGGGGATGAGAAACATGCAGCCAAGTGAGTTTCCTATGAATTTAACATTTACTGCCCTGTTTTTGCTCTGTTGTCAAAGCCCTTGTGGAAGTCCATGCATACCACACCCATTGTATTGCTGTCTGCTGACTCTGTTCTCTTCACAAAATTCAGTAAGGTTGCTTAAACAAGAACATTCCTTTTAAAGTCCAAGCTGACTTTTTATTATTTTCTCTGTCAACTTATCTTTGTTCTCTAACTTAACTTTTACTTTTCTTTGATGGTCTTTACATGTCACCTGTCTGTGGCACTTGGGTTTTACTTTCTTTATAGTCTAAACTAAGAAGCTGCTATTGTGAGGTTCCCTTAAGGAGGTTCTTATACGCTTGATGCAACTGCAATACACCAACTTCTGTGAACAGCTACAATTCATTTCAGCAAGTACAAGCTTTTGCAGGATCACTTCACACTCTTTGGGATGCTTGACAAGTGTGTCAAGCAAGGCTCCCAGAACAAGGGAATCATCCTCCCTTTATACAGGGTTTTACATCACAGTCAGGAATGCACAAAAGACACAACCTCCTGCCACTCCCCTATAGTCACGCGCCACCCTAAACAATGTAAAATGATTAGACTATTTCTAAAAAAAAAGTATGATTAGGTTATTCCTTAAAACAGTATGATTAGATTGTCACATGCTGCCTGCAAGACAGAAAAGCACAGCCCCCGTAACATCCAATTTCTTATATCTCAACAGGAAAAATGAAACCTTTAACATCTCACAATTTCTACATGAGGAACATGTCGAGTGCTTGTCATCATTTCTTTAAGTGATTTGGATGTGAATATTAGGGGTTTGCAGATGACACCAAAAATGGATGCATTATGTACAGTGAAGAAAGTTACCTTAGAGTACAATGGGTTCTTGATCAGATGGATCAATGGGCTGAGGAGTGGCAGATGCAGTTTAATTTGGATAAAAGCCAGAAAACCAACTTTGAGTCAGTGTTGTTATATGATTTATTGCCTGGAGCTGATTGTTTTCCAAGCCACAAGAATCAAAATCAGTTTGTCAGTAGCTGCAGTGACAACGATAATAATTTCTCGAAGGCTGAGTTGTCTGAATGAATAATTGAGGTATTGAAAACATAAATACTTTTTCCATAAGTCCCTCTTACAGAAAAATAAATGCCATGATATTGCATTTAAGATGACAGAAACTATGAAGACATTGTAGCTGGACAAAACTTATAAGGGACTAGTTACAAGTATTGGTGCAGTAGCCAGTACACAATTTGTTTGAGAAGTGCAGTCTATTTCAACTCTGTTAAGCTGTTCTGCACTCCTGGAGCTTTGCATGTCATGCACTTCAAAGATACATGGGATATGTCTATGCAAGAAATCTGGTTCCAGAGATACAAGCAGATGCTGCAATAGGATGTAACCGAACAAGAAGCACAAGCAGAATGCTTACCACACAGCAGTGAGTATGCCAGAGATCTGCATAAATACAAGAACATAATTGAGGTTATCAGTAAGACTGACCAGGTGAAGGTTAGGAATGAAATAAACTTGAACTAGATGCTGAATAGGCTTTTTGCACTGTGGGTGAATTCAAACAACTAAATAGTTTGCCAATATTAATATTATATGCTTAAAGACAACTAATAAACACAATAAACATTCAAGACCAAAGTAACATGGAACTAGTGCAATTATCATCCCAGTCAGAATCCTGAAAGATATGTACCCGGATCATTGGAAGTCAGTGATACAACCTACAACAGCATAATTAACTGCATTTAATGAGACTTCCATCCCTTGCATTGTTACATTGACAATGAAATGCAGCTATGACCATTCTACATTGAAACACCATGAGCCTGAGTAGACCAGCATTATTGCTGTTTTTATATCTCAATGTTGTAACCATTCACAAGATCACCAATATCCTCATTTCAGTAAAAGAGACCAAGAATACTCACACTCCATGCGGAAGCTACAACTATTGTACAGACACATTTTATATCAGACAAAGTATCAAAAGTGAAGTTTAATTGCAACTCAGAGAAGATTCAATTCCATCAAATTAGTCTCCCAGAAAGTCTAGTGTTCACTTATAAGACAAGCTTAAGAACCAGTTAGATGGTGTGAGATGTGATGGCATTATTTATTGTGTGCATCAGCATACAGGCTGGCGCAGTTCCATTTGTGCCATATGCATGGCAAGAGGAACATCAACATATGTTTGAATCACTCAAACAAGTGTTGTGAGCAGACCAGTTGCATTTACATCAAAAAGTCTATTACAAACATAATCCAATTATATCAACATAGAACATGAGGCACTTGCTCTGGTATATAGCATCACAAGATGAACCTGTTTGGTAAGAGGTTCAGTGTGGAAACTGATTACAAACCAACTGAAATTATTTTGCACAAAAAAACTGATAAGGGCATTACTTAAACAATAATGACTTCTTGTAAAAGTAGAGGGATATGACTGTGACATTTACTACAAAACCTGGTACCAAAGTGGCTACACCTCTGGACATTGGTTTACCATACTATCAGAGGTCATATCTGGAAGGCAAAGTTATATATGTCTGTATGTATAATTTCACTCTTAGTGTATGCAATTTTATCTTGGAACCAATTCATTTCTGCTTTAAGAGCTGGATTGTGTTAATGAGCCAAGGATAAGGATGAAAACATATACAATGGGATGGAATATGTTAAGAATTGTGAAACTCCAAGGGTTGGACAAGTGCATTTACATTATTAATAACTGGAAGCTGAATTCTTCATTCTATCTTTGCATGATCTTATTTCCAATTCTTTCAAAATTCTGAACTTCACATTGGAATGTTATAATTGCAAAAGTATCAGGAGGTGAAATTTAAGTGATGCAGAGCCAACATTCAGGAGTATATCTCTGTCCTGTGACAATATGAACAGTGCTATCTTTTTCTAGTGGTATGCCATTGCAACACAGTACTTGTGCAGATGTGGAGTCATTGTAACACGTGATAGTGGCATTGACAATAGACACAATCTTTTTGTTAAACATTCCAGAATACCAACAGTTTTTTCCAAATTATTTGATTATCCCAACTTCTGGCTTTTGCCTTACACGAATCATGTCGTACACATTCATAAGATTTGCTTTTGCACTATCTTAGAATCCCTACAGTGTGGAAACAGGCACTTTGGCCCAACAAGTCCACACCGACTCTCCGAAGAGTAACCCACTCAAACCCGTTCCCCATTATTCTAATATAGACTTATTATTCTACATTTTCTCCTGACTAATGTACCTAACCTACACATCCTTGATAACACATCATCTGCACATCTTTGGACTGTGGGAAGAAAGCCGGAGCACCTGGAGGAAACCCATGTAGCCACGGGGAGAATGTGCAAATTCCACACAGTCACCCGAGGCTGCAATTGAACCCGGGTCCTTGGCATTGTGAGGCAGCAGGGCTGACCACTGTGCCCCCCACTACCTCAGCAAATTCCCCACTCTTTACTCCCCTTTACTCTCCTATCACCTACCACCAGCATCTTCCTCCTCACTGCACCCCACATGTTCTATATGCCATTAAGAAACACTCTTTCACACTGCATTTCACTGTGCCAAGTAAATGAGCTTGTGTGTGGGAAGGAAAGAGGCTGATTACAGCTTATGCTTGCAGTGAGGAAGAGTGTGTATGGGGGGAAAGGAGACCCAATTATGCTGTGTTGTAGTGAGGAGGAGGATTAGATAAATTGTGTCTGTGTGTGTGTGTGTGTGTGTGTTGTGTGTATGTGTTGTGTGTGTGTGTGTTGTGTGTGTGAGTGTGTATGTATGTGTTGTGTGCGTGTGTTGTGTGTGTTTTGTGTGTGTGTGTGTTGTGCGTGTGTGTTGTGTGTGTGCATGTATGTGTGTGTGTCAGAGGTGTGGCAGGGAAAGAAGCTTCACCAATTCTTCCCTCACTCGGTGGGTATACAAAGCGCGGTAAAAACAATGACTGCAGATGCTGGAAACCAGATTCTGGATTAGTGGTGCTGGAAGAGCACAGCAGTTCAGGCAGCATCCAAGGAGCAGCATCCAAGGGTATACAAAGCGACCTGACTGAAATGTCAGTGGCCACTCACTCTCACATTTATTGTCTCTGCCTGACCAGATGCATTCTACTTCCCTCAAAAAGCCTAACCCCTGGTTGGGAGGAGCAGGGTTTCACATTCAGAGACCTTACTTGCCTTGCGAATTATTTCAACTTGATTTCAAAGTCTTTGATCCAGATGTAGGAAAGTGAGGAAACTTTATAATTTCTTTAAGATGTTTCAGGAATCCGTAGCTTTTAAAAATAAAATCTGAAAAAGATTTAAGAGGTTGCATGATTTGTAAATGGGTCAGTTATAATTTTGGATTCTCAAATGCACTGGTCCATATGACCACTTTTTACCTAGAAGCAGTTCCAAGAGAAATTAAGTCAAGTCGGCAGACTTGTGACCAGCAGACATAACTAAAGTGACAACAAGGAAAGGAAGAACAAAAGCAAAATATCAGGGATGCTGGAAATCTGAAACAAACACAAAGAATGCTGGACAAACTCAAGAGATCTGGCAGCATCTATGGATAGAGAACCAGCATTAATGTTTTGAGTTCAGTCTGATTCATCTTCAGACTCTGCTGCTTACAGAGAAACAAGAAGCTTCTTGGAGGAAAGGAACTCAGATTCTGCTTGGAAGGACTATGTCATGGAGACCAGGTGCCTTAAAGACAAGATGGACTGCTTAATAACACCATTGGAGAGTATCTGTCACATCTGTTGTTTTACATGTAGTTTGTAGCTCATCCTATCCATGATATGCTTGCTAATTCATTATCAACTAGGTTGATTCTGATTCATGTTGAAGTACTGGCAAAAGTTAAAAATACAGGTTTTTTTTCCTTTTCTCAATTTAAAAAAAATTCAGTATTTTCTTCATTTGGGGATCATTTGAAAATGTAATCATTTTGTGTTTTAGACTCCATGTTCCCTGTGACAAATTGCGTTGAGTGTAATTGAATCCTTAGTAAAAATGCAGACTGGGAGTTGGAATATTATTTTGCCTCATTTGAGATCCTCAGTTTAAAAAATCTTTATTTAACTCATAGCATATCAAAATCAATATTTTCAAAATGGCCTTTGCTATAGGCATAATATTGAATGCAATTCTAATTGCAGATAGTATCCCTTACTTCCATACCAATATCTACAAGCTGAACCTGCTCAGGTGAAGTAATGGGTTGGTGGGTACATGAGCAATAGGTATGTAAACAGCACTGTTCAACTTGAAAATCACAGGTTTTCATGTTTATACAATTGTGCATTTATAATATGTGGACTTTAATAATCATATTCTGAATGTTAACACATTGCTTTATTACATAAGGTGTGCAGGGGTAATGGCTTCTCCCATTTGTCTGTTTATCTGGAAAGAATGTACCTCAAAATCTAATGGACACATTTTGTTGAAACTCGATGTGCAGGTATGGTCCATGGAATAATTGATTAGATTTTGGTGAAGATGCAGAGTGGGATTGTTGAGTTTTTTCTTTAAAGGATTGACTGGGAATTAGAATGAATTGCTGATTACTTTAGTATGTTGTGGAATGCCTTAGCTGCTGTGGTGGAATTTGTTGCACCAGCCAGAATGTGAACAGAGTTTTCAGAGCAGGCGGTTGGACATGGATTGCCATGAAGCTTCCCACAGTGTGTTGAAAGCTCTTAGTTAAAAACATCAACATTGCAGTGGCAGAGGAGCAACCAGGCAGAGAATAATCTCATGGAAGAGTTGCATATTTGTGACATCAGCGAGTTACTGCAGCATGATAGAGATATGTCACCTGATGAAGGAGCATCGCACTGAAAGCTAGTGTGCTTCCAATTAAACCTGTTGGACGATAACCTGGTGTTGTGCGACGTTTAACTTTGTACACACCAGTCCAACACCGGCATCTCCAAATAATGTTTTTCTACAACCTCTACCATCAGGGAGAAGGTACAGAAGCCTGAACATACACACCAGTCGGTTGTGTAAGTTTCTACCCTACTGTTGTTAGAATACTGAAAAGCTCACAAACTCTTAACATTTAACCGTATTTGTGTTTTTGTCTTTGACGCTGTTTACTTTTATTTATTTATCAGTGCTACTTAACTCTGTGATCTGCCTGGATTGCTTCCAAAACAAAGCTTTTCACGTGACAACAAATTCAATTCAATTCAATTCATCTTCTGGCCTTGTTTTAATACCTTAATACGATTTAAAGCAATGTTCAAAACGTCAAACATGCTACTTAGTGCCAAAGTAATTTCTTAATAGCAGCATAAATAATAGCTTCTATGGGCATGTTTTTAGTTGCTTATGAAGTGTGAATGATATTGGCAAAATTAACATTTATTGACAATCCATAGTTATTCTTAGAAGGTTAAGATTATTGCTAGTCTTCCATTTGAACCAGTATAGTTCTTATTGTGATGTGACTGCAACGATGTTTGCATTTGAATTCCTGATCCTAAACATCAGCAATAAAGGAACAGTGATATTCATCCAAGTCAAGATGGTATGTGAGAGAGCAACTTGAAAATCATGTGACCAATCTTGTAGAACATGTCAGATTGCCATGAATAGGCTTGAGGTAGGACTCCTTTCCACTGGATCAACAAATCTCACCTCAGAGAGTTGCCAATCATTCAGAGCCAGGATGTTCTCTAGTTGCCCGAGTGTCACTGGGAGCAATGGGCGCTTCTGGTACTGTAGTCAAGATGAGGTGAGCTGCACAGGATCCAGCCAACATGTGGGTTAGTTAGGGTATCCCCAAGTGCCAAGTAAGCAGGCCCTTGTGAAATGGGGATTGGAGGGTTAGGACGTGAGGGGAGTTCAACCTGAGATGGGATAATTCTTGCCTGGCATTTTGTGATGTGTCCATGAGACTCTCCACCAGGACGGGTTTCACACTTGACATAATCGTCTCCCTCAGCCAGCTCAATCCCAGTACTGGCAGAAAGTAATCACTGTTTACAGATTCCATTTACCCCACAGTTTGGTAGGCTATCCATCACCCCTCTTAAAATTGCGACCTGCTGGATTTTAATTGGCTCCCAGTATATAGACCCATTGGTCAGGGTGTCTCTTATCCATTCCATGCGGCTCTCCTGTCCCTCCTGGTGGTAGAGTTCATGACCTGGGAAGTGCTATTAAATCAAGTTTAGTGAATTGCTGCAGTATGTTTTGTATGTCACACAAATTAGGCCAGGGTGCACTGGGTGTGGCTATTGAATCATGTGACAGAAGTCCCCAGCACTAGCTGCACTTTCTAAAATAGGAAAAATATAAATTAACAGGATGCTGACTGGACAGAGACAGTTTACACATTTTTCGTAGAAGTGCAACAAATGGCTGAGGAAGTAAAATGAACACTAATGGTTTTTGAAACCATAAGGCTTACATACTTCCATATTTGTTATCTAACCCTGCAGGCACTGCTTACTTCTCTTGCTGCTCCTTTAGCGAAGATGGTTAAATTTCATCATATCTTACCCCACATTGTTATTTGGAACTGGTGAGTTGCTCTGAAATTCATGTGACCTGTGTCTTTTGGCTTGGTTCCACTTCAAAATTAGACTTGCTCTGTCAAAGTAGCAGGGACATCTCAGCAACCTTGGATATGCCTCAGCAGGAAGAGAAAAACATGCAAACTCGTTCAAGGCCAATTTCCAGTTCCGGTGATGTTTGGTAGGCTTGAACATCGAACATAGAACATTACAGTACAGGCCCTTCAGCCCTCGATGTTGCACCGCCCTGCTATACTAATCTGAAGCCCATCCCACCTACACTATTCCATGTACGTCCATATGCCTGCTGAATGACGACTTAAATGCACTTAAAGTTGTCAAATCCACCACCATTGCAGGCAAAGCATTCCATACCTTTACTACTCTCTGAGTAAAGAAACTACCTCTGACATCTGTCTTATACCTATCTCCCCTCACGTTAAAGTTGTGTCCCTCGTGTTTGCCGTCATCATACTAGGAAAAAGGCTCTCCCTGTCCACCCTATCTAACCCTCTGATTATCTTGTATGTCTCTACTAAGTCACCTCTCAACCTTCTTCTCTCTAACAAGAACAGCCTCAAGGCCCTCAGCTTTTCCTCATAAGACATTCCTTCCATACCAGGTAACATCCTAGTAAATCTCCTCTGCACCCTTTCCAAATCTTCCACATCCTTCTTATAATGCGGTATATAATTTTATAATACAGCATTATAAGAATATTTAACAACTCTGGGACATCACACAACAGTTTGATTTGATCAATGTTTTCCCAGCTGTTACCCTTGTCCACTCAAATTTCTCTTTAATTGTATATATCCTTGCCCTGCACATTTTTTATCTTTTTAATGAATAATTCAAAGCATGGGTCATATAGGAGATTTGTTACTCCGGAATTCTGGAAATAACAACAAAAATCTTGTGGGATAATACTAACAGAAAGTTATTTCATTCAGTACTAGCCACCATACAATTTAATTTCCATCACCCACCGAGCCTCCCATCACCGACAGTATTAGACACTCCAGTTCATTGCTGAACCAGAATTATTTGTTCTTCTTTATTATATATATATTCCATATATTGTTCCATATATGTGTACTGGATAGCAATCAATTACAAAAGGAGTCCCCAAACTGTTTCTCTTGCTAATTGAATGTCTCATTTTTACTAATGATTTCTAATTTTATTTTTCTCTTTTTGATTTGACTCCTTTTAGCCTTTATTTTGCCAATTGGGAGCAGATTAGGTTTATATAAAATCATATCTGTGGGTCTTTGACCTTTCATCCAGCCATTAAGATATCGGGCCAAGATGTCTCTGCACCATTCTTCATTTATTTCTGTGGATTCAACTTTTCCACTGTATGTTTCACTCCTTCTATGTCTGGGTCCCTCAGTACTTAGATGACCCACATCTCGAAAGTTAATTTCTAACACATTAAATCCAAAATGTTACTCTGGATCGTGATGTGAAGGTTTTAGAGAACGTAGGGTGGAATCATCAAGGAGCCTGAACAACATGGACTCTGAAGAAAAGTAGCGGAGTCAGAATTGTGAGGGAACGTCCCAGAGCCTACCTTGGCATTGAGAGCGATTTGCTGCATCTTTAAATTAGTTTCCAGGAGTTGAGGTGAGATTCTCAATAGGGAGAAGTGAGTTGCCTGTTAAGGGGGATTTATTGCTTGTTAATTGCCTTATTAACTGCACATCAACCTCATTAATCTGCAGCTTCCTACCTGATTACCCATCTTGAGCAAGCTGAATGCCAAGAATTCTTGAAATGCAAGTCACAGCGTCTGCCCGGCAGTTTTGGACGGCTGGTCTATGAAGAACCACCATGTTGGTCACCATGCAATCTCGGTGCACATGCCAGTCACACATACCCCTCAGATACGGACATTGGCATCTCAGAACAGCTAACCCCTCATGATCTTCGCGACATCTCTCCACTCCACTTGCAGTGTTTAGGAAGCCCAGACCAGTAATGCCTGGTACCCCAGCAGCCAGCTTTGAAAGACTAGTGTGGGTACACTTGCAGACGGCAGAGAATGGCAACCACAGCAAGCAAGTGTGACTCAAAGTCTTAGGGGAGTAGCCCTTACTGAAACCACGTAGATACCCAGCAGCCCCAGCACAGTGAATCATGGGCAGCCTTCTGTACCAGGCCAGGGAATTGGACAGAGTCAGGTGGCTGGTCAGGGTGTCTTCAGTCAGGGGTCCATGCCTCTAAGTGATCTTGGGAGAAGTCAGCATTTTGGAGAAAATGATGTTTGAAAACCAGCTTTAGTCAGATAAGAATATGAATTTTTGCAGCATCTCGTTCAACCAGAATAATCAGCAAAGAAAAGAGATGAAGTCATTGATGAAGGAACTAAAAGATTTAGTTTTCTATTTCATTGAAGGACAGGAGCTAATAAATTACACAAGAACAGAGACCATCTAGTTGATCGTCCAACAGTACAGTCATGATGCAGATAACAATGTTGGTATCGATGAATAATTAGGGCCTTATGTCCTTTTACATTTTAACCAGCTTGTGAACGGGTATAAATAAATAGGACTCTTGCACCATCTGGTGGCCATATTTTACTATTACACCTTCAGTAATCTGACTATTTCTTTCTCACCCAAATGCAGTGATGCTGAATTGGTTTTACTGTTGGTCAAATCACCGTCGAACTGAATTCGCTGTAAACAATATCGGTGTATTTGATACCCACTACAGTTGGTTAAACAATACTCCATGCAGCACAAAAGTAAAGTTGACTGTCTAGTTCAATCGCTGCTGAAAATGTGTTGCTGGAAAAGCGCAGTAGGTCACGCAGCATCCAAGGAACAGGAAATTCGATGTTTCGGGCATAAGCCCTTCATCAGGACTGAATTCCTGATGAAGGGCTTATGCCCGACACGTTGAATTTCCTGTTCCTTGGATGCTGCCTGACCTGCTGCGCTTTTCCAGCAACACATTTTCAGCTCTGATACTCCAGCATCTGCAGACCTCACTTTCTCCTGTTTAGTTCAATCTTCTAGGAGGAAGTGAGGACTTCTAGGAGAAAGTCAGTCCCAACCCTCGAACTCAGCACCACCTTCCTAACCTGCAATCTTCCTCCCGACCTCTCCGCCCCCACCCCCACTCCGGCCTATCACCCTCACCTTAACCTCCTTCCACCTATCGCATTTCCAACGCCCCTCCCCCAAGTCCCTCCTCCCTACCTTTTATCTTAGCCTGCTGGGCACACTCTCCTCATTCCTGAAGAAGGGCTCATGCCCGAAACGTCGACTCTCCTGCTGCCTGACCTGCTGTGCCTTTCCAGCAACACATTTTCAGCTCGTGTCAAGTTCAATGCCTCGCCCACATTAAACTTTATGGTGCTTTTACAAGAGAAGTCGTTCAGGTGGAGCTATAACAGCAATGCTCAAACTGCAAAATAAGCCATTTTCCAACCTTTCATGGGTTCCCATCTCTGAATATAAAGATAAAGTCACCATTGTTTAATTGGAGCATAAAGTTCCTCTCTCATTAAAGAGAGATGACTAGTAGTAGCTGAGAAGGATCGTTGTACATGGTAACCTCAGCTAGTGTGTGGGAATTGAATTAAATTTATGCTAATAGCATCATTCCATTGCAATCCAACCATCTGAGCTAAACTGACCCCCATCCACAGATAACTGAGTCTGCAGATTGGACTTCTCAGAACCCACCCAATCGAAGGGGAAAGGAGTCATCCACAATTCCAAGAGGCTGCCTAGAAAGAAGAGGAAACCTTTTGCTGATGTGAGAAATTCACACATCAGAAAAATATCAGGGCCGTCAAGAGATCAAGGGTGATAGAGAGAGAGAATGTCTGGGTGTGTGTATTCAGAGGAAGATGGGACTTGCGACAAAAGATTTTAGTTTTATAGAGAGACAGCAGAAACTAGAGGAAGTTAAGGAAAGAGTTGATCAAGGTACTCAAAATCATGCCATGATTTAATAAGTAAATAGAGTTACACAGCGCAGATACAGGTCCAACTCATCCATGCCTACCCAGGTTCCAAACTAAACTTGTCTCATTTGCTTGCTAGTGGCCCATATCCCTCCAAACCTTTCCCATTTATCTACCTGTCCAAATGTCTTTCAAATGTTGTAACTGTACCTGCAATTACTATTTCCTCTGGCAGTTCATTCCACATATGAACCAACCTCTATGTTAAAAAGTTGCAGTTCGAGTCCCTTTTAAATCTTTCTCCTCTCACCTTAAAATTATGCCCTCCAGTTTTGAACTCCTCCACCCTAGGGAAAAGACCTTTGTTATCCACCTTATCTATGCCCCTCATGATTTGATAAAACTCTATAAGCTCCAATAGCCCAGTGAAGAAAACTCCAGCTTATCCAGCCACTCCCTATAATTAAAACCCTCCAATCCTAGGCACATGTATGTAATTTTTTTCTGCATTCTCTTCAATTTAATATTACCTTTCCAATAGCAGGGCAACCAGAACTGTACACAGTACTCCAAAAGTGGCCTCACCGATATGCTGTACACTACAACATGACATTCTATATATCTCATACTCAATGGTATCAGCAATGAAGGCAAGCTTGGTAAACACCTTCTTTGCCTGTCTACCTGTGATGCAATTTTCAATTAACAATGTACCTGAACCCCGAGGTCTCTCTTCCCAAACACTTCCCAAAGCCCAATCATTAACTGTATAACTCATACCTGGTTTGTCTTACCAAAATGCAATACCTCACATTTATCCAAATTAAACTACATCTGCCACTCCTCTGCCCATTGATCAAGATCCCTTTGTAGTCTGAAGTAACCTTCCTCACTGTCTACTATAATAAAGAGAATTTGGTTCCAGAGGCAATTTTCTAACCAGAGCTTGCAAATTTGTTGACAAAAGGAGTAACATAAAACAATGCAGTGAGAAGTTAAGATCTGAAATGGACTGCAAGAAAGGATTGTTGATTCAATGCTTACTTTCTGAAAAGTTTTTAATAAGTATTTGACAGGAAATATTTGCAGGACTATGGCGAAAGTGCAGGGGAGTGGGAATATTTGCATATTCTTTCAAACAACCAGGGCTATCGCTGTGACTGAACAGCCTCTTTCTGAGCAATAGTATTCCATGATCCTATATATTATTATTAAAAATAGGTGAGTTCTGTGAATTAAAACTATTTAACAGTTTATATATGGCCTTGCCTTGACATGTCCAGTCCCTTTTAAAACAAGCTGTAAAGTGCACATAGGAGTACGTGCTAAAACCATGGTGCTTTGATCAGATCACAACACTACTGAGTGGCTTGACACTGGGCGTGGATGAGCATTCCCTTATACACAAGGGCTCAGATATTCTATCAGGATCAGAAGCTCTATTTCCAAACTTGATCAGAAAACACAGACTCAATGCATGAATTCTCCTCTGGAAATTCATGGACAGGACCATTCTGTTACAAAGCAAGGGTGACTTGTTGAAGAATCCTCACGGCCAACCATGGAGAGGATCACCTTGGAAAGCATGCCCCCTCTAGCAGCAGTCTATGTTCTGTGATGTAAATAGCCATCAGCACATCTCCTGTGGGAGAGTAGGTAAAGGATGGCAGGTGGGTTGGGGGTTATTTAGATGCCAGATGGGTGAAGGGGTTATGGTGACAGGAATAGACCATAGGGTGCCAGATGGCTGATGGGACGGGTAAGGTCCCAGATGGGTACGGGAGTATAGGCTGTGAGATGGGTCAGGGGATGGGGTGTGAGATGAGTGAGGACTGAGTGCCATGCATTAGAGTATTAAGTTGATAAGTGTTTTGGATCATGTTGGAGATGGCTCAGGGAGCTCATGTCCAGCAGAGATCATGGGGTGGCAATGTTAGGAAGAGGGTGTGTGTTGACAGCATGGAAGTGGGAAGGTGTCAGGAGGTAGGGAGAGAGTAGTTGGATCTGAAGGATGATGGATTGAGGTCGGGAGAGGGAGAATGTATTTGGGGATTCAATTTAATAGTTACTCCATGATTAAAGAATGTTTTTAATCCTCTAACTTTTCCTAAATAACTATTGACCTGGAGAGTTGGACTTTAAGGAGTTTTTCAGAAGGTTTTACAAAGGGGAGTTGCTGATTGGAGTTTAAAATTAATGGTTGATTCCCTCAGAGACAGCTGTGTTGGGATTTCCACATGGTCTGAATGCACAATTTCAACTCTGCTCCAATGGCTCCCTTAGAGAAAAAATACCTACAGATGTTGGAATCCAAGGTAGACAAGCAGGAGTTTGGAAGAACACAGCAAGCCAGGCAGCACCAGGAAATGGAGAAGTCAGCTCCCGAGCCATTGGAAAATCTGGTACAAATATTTAATCTACTTACAACAGTGACGAGCAGTGCTGTAATAGAGAATATCTGAAGTTAAGCCCCACTGGTAACACTGCCATTGTCAGGAAATCATCACGGACATACCCCCTCAGATCATCCCGAAGGTGGAATATACAATGGGCAGAAGCTGAAAAGATGCAAGTTCTGCCCCAATGATTGAAAAGTCATCTCAATCACAACAGTGCTTTTGTGCTGCATTAGTCCTAGTGGCCTCTAGTCAGTCTAGCACTCTAATTATGTCTTGGAGAACCATGACAATAGGATATAGCAAAGCCTGTATAGACTCCAAGGGTAGGCATGGTGTGCAGAAAGATGTCAAAGGCTACTTCTTTAATGATAACTGACTGCAGATCTTGTGCTTATATAATCATGGAGATGAAGCTACAGGAAAGAGGGAACACTAACTTTGTCATCCTTATTTATACAGATGATCAAACAGGGTCTGATAAAGACAAAGGGATTGAAGGGAGTATACAGACCAGTAAATTACCATGTGGGTTTAAATGGTGTAAAAGCCTGCACCAGTAGATACTATTCAGAGCAAACAGGCAGATAACAGTCAGAGGGGAAACCTCAGAAACTGATAGCATAGTCAACACAGAGTGCAGTATGTTCCAAGTAAGTTACAGATAACATTTACTGTTAGTGCTTTTTGTGGTTAGTGCTAGTTTTCTTAGTGTGCGTTTTGTTATCTAAATAACCTTAAATATGAATCCATGTACATTTTATTTGTATATAAATACAGATGAAAGTATGTCAGAGCAGGTTGTGTTTCTGGAGTCCAGTACATGTCCAGTTTATGGATGGTGGAACAGTCCCAAGACAAATAGGAACTTAGAAATGCAGGAAATAGCTGAGAAATTGAAAACTATTGATTGATATTTAAAATATGGATTTGTCTGCCTTTCTCCCACCACACTTTGTTGGTAACTTTGTTGAAAATGTGCTTGTGGCCTTCTGAAGATAACTGATTTCTGGAAGTGTTCCAGGTAACTATTGCCTGTAGATTTTCATTGTATAACATGACAGATTAAAATATTCAACAGACAGATGTGAGTGTACTACTGTATCCCTCACAATTACAATTTGGAAATTGTTCACAGATTTCAAGGAGAGAGCTGTTATTACAACAACAATTACCTCCACGTGAGTCAGGCCTTTTTTTTACTCAACAAACTTTAATTTATGCTGATTAATAATATTGTGTCAGTGGATTAGGACCCTGATTCAACATTCTAATGGTATCACGGAGCAACACAGAGCTGAGCGTAAGTACCACTGATGGGCAGTTACAACAATCTGGAAGAAGGCTGCAGACTTCTAAGCTTGCAATACTGTCTCAGAAAGACACACTGAGAACACCTGAATCTTAAAATGTGAAGAAGATAGATTAGTTATTACCCAGTGGAACTGAGAGTCAGAGCTTGGTGTGATTACCATGTATCACAGCATTGAGCATTAATGCATGAGAATCGATAGTAGAATGATGAAGGCTCAGCCCGAAGACAGACCTTGTCTCTGCCTTCTCCCGGACCAGTCTTAAAAAGAACCCAAACTCATTGCGTGACATCACAGAAAAGATAGTGACCACACTGGATCCATTGCCCAGAAAAGCAGTGGAGATGAAGCAACAGATATATATGGCCTGGAGAAGAGAAGAATGTTTCAAAAATCTTTTGAAGAAATCACTAGTACAGCTTTAAGACTGAGTAGCAGCGAGAAAAGCCACCGAGCTGACAGTCTCAGTGAAGGAGGTAGTTCTGCATAGAAACTCCTCCAGAGAAACCACCAGAACATTGTAAGTCATGAACACGTCTTTATCCTTTGTTCATGAGATGAGGGTGTTGCTGATGGTTCCAGCAATTGTTACCTATCCCGAATTACCTCTTGAACAGAGTGACTAGCTCAGATCATTTCAGAGAGCAGTTACGAGTCAATCACATTGCATGAAGTCACATCTGGGTCAGGCCAGGAGAGGATGACAGATCCAATTACTTAAGGAAAGGGACATAAAAAGATAAGCCAAGGAGTACAATTTAAACTTCTACTATTGAGTTAACAAGTTTCTGAACCATTGAATCAATGAAAAGTTTAATGAAGTTAAGATAATTCTGCAGATTAAAGAACACTGATTCGCAAATGGAAACAAAATAAAATATGCAACTTGATGTATCAAAGGCCTAACAGTGAAACTTGTGAAATCGTTATTATTTCCACCATTTGAACAGCAAATTTGAAGTATTATCCAACAAATAAATGTTATCAATTTCATTAATTAGAAGGCAAAAGAAATGTGCGAGACTGACCAAATGGCCACAAAAATACCTGGAATGCAAAGGAAAGATAAGTGGCAATTATCTTATAGTCGATATCTTGATTCAGTCAGAAAAATCATGGGATCTTATTGTGTGAAGCCAGATTGAGAACATTTCAACTCAAAAACCTTTGGCATTCTTCGAAAAAGAAGACATTCGAGGCAGTATCTGCTGACATCTCTAACTGTGAGCAACTAAGCATGTGTGCTCACATGCATACACAATTCCAAACCCATCACATCATGTGAATTTTCTCAGTAACATCACATGCAAAGGCCACATGGTGCATGTGTTGAGCAGAAGTGATATTGAAAGAGGTTCAGGAGAGGAAGTGAGGACCAGGCCAGGGAGGGGGATGTGGGATGGAATGGAGGCCCTCTCCCCTCTCTCTCTCTCTCTCACTCTTACTCCACATCCTGCCCCTCTGTCCCAGGCCACATTGCCAGTCCCCCTCTCTCCTGCTCTCTCCAGGGACACATTGGGGGCTATTCTCACTCTCTGTTCCTATTTAAAACCCCAAATGCAAACTTAAGCAATACATAACTGGTGTCAGCAAATGCAACCAATTTTCAGTTGACCTCTATTAAGAAGCTGTAACAGTAAAGGAAAGCCAAACTTTACACTGGAAACAGCGTTTGCCAGGGTTCCTAGAGGGGTCAGTGAAGATTATGGCAAAGGCAATGAAGTGATACTGACAGCCATTGTTTTGATGGGAAACAGCAATATTTTTAAGAAGGTGGAATTCAGGTTTAAAGAAAATTCATTAGTTTATTTGAATCTGAACTTATGAGATCTGAAACATTTAAAGGATGACACAATCAAGGTTGTTACTGTCCGAGATTAAATAAAATTGTTTGACTTCCATTGTTAAGAACATTGTAAGGATACTTTAAGACTCGCAAGAAGATAGAAATAGTAAATGTGCTTTGTGTTGAGAATTTGGAACAGTTTAAGGAAAAGAGCTGTATGATCTGATTCAGTAGTTCAAGTAATTGTGTTGTGTATTTAAAATGCTTGTAATTAAGTCACCACAACCATTTCTGTTAGAGAAACTTATAAATCGGGATAATCTATAGTTGGATAACACAATTGCAAATAGATAGTGACCATCCACATCTTCAGATATGGTGGACAGAAGAAATCAGATCTCGAACCCAAATTGAAATGTTCGGTACAGATCAACAAACAATGTGATAGTACAATCAATGGGCGAACATGTGGGTAAGCCTTTGGGGTGAAGCATAATTATATGATAACATGGATTTGAATGATGTTGCATCACTTGGGGAGGAAGGTGTGTAGAGCTCAAGGTGGGAATTGAGGAATTAGTGGGAGCTGTTAGACTAACACTGGAGGCAACCGTAATAAAAGCTAATGCACAACAGAAGAGAACAGACCCCATTCACTGAGATAACTGATGGGCACATGCGACATCAAAGAAGACATTTGCAATATGCCCTGAGCAAACTGGTTTGGAGCAAATGAAAATGGTATATTTACAGGGATACGGAAAAGGAAGAAATGCATGGAAAGTGCAAGGTTTGGTAAAAAGTGCTAATGACATCTAGTGAAGATGAAAGAGGTGTGGAAGAATGTGGGGAAGTTCGGTCCTGATGGGTCGATGGGGAGTGCCAAGAAGAAAGGATGATGGAAGTTGTTGGTGGGGGGGGGGGCGCGTTGGGGTGGAGGGAGCAGTGCAGTTACGGGAGGTGATGTGGTAGCAGTGGATTGGGTGAAGGTGGGGTGGTGGGAGGTGGGGTGTGGGGAGGTGGGGTGGGGGTAGCCATGGGGTGTGGGGAGGTGGGGTGGGGGGAGATGGTGTGGGGGAAGGTGGGGTGGGGGGAGTAGTGGGGTGGGGGGAGGTGGGGTAGTGGGAGTAGTGGGGTTGGAGGAGGTGGTATGGGGGGAGGTAGGGTGGGGGGGAGGTGGTGTGGGGGTACGTGGGGTGGGGAGAGTAGTGGGGTTGGGGAAGGTGGGGTGGGGGAGTGGGGTGCCTTTGATTACCAGGCTGACCCTGGAACTCACTGGGCCACATGTGCCCTGTGCCCTCATTATAACAGTGCACAATGGAAATGGAAAACAGCTGTAAGCACACTCGAAATGGGTGGAATGCTTTCGGGATTTCTAACCTGGTGACATCCTATTCCATCGGAAAACACATTTTATCTTCCTGGCTGCATTATACTGCCACATAAGGGAAAGGTGGCAGAAGCAGGGATTTAATGGGGGAGAGGGCATGACATCTGCTTGCACTATCATCACACTGGAAGGGTTTGTGAGCTCCCTGAAGGAAAGCTGATTATTGTGTATAGGAAGGCACCCGAGCACACTGCCCTGACTATACCAGGCAGTACACGCTGCCCTCAGTACACCAGGCAGTACACGCTGCCCTCAGTACACTAGGCACTGCCCTCAGTACCCCAGGCAGTGCCCTCAGTATACCAGGCAGTGCACACTGCCCTCAGTATACCAGGCAGTACACGCTGCCCTCAGTACACCAGGCACTGCCCTCAGTATACCAGGCAGTACACGCTGCCCTCAGTACACTAGGCACTGCCTTCAGTACACCAGGCAGTGCACACTGCCCTCAGTACACCGGGCACTGCCCTCAGTACACCAGGCACTGCCCTCAGAACCCCAGGCAGTGCCCTCAGTACACCAGGCAGTGCACACTGCCCTCAGTAGACCAGGCACTGCCCTCAGTACACCAGGCAGTGCACACTGCCCTCAGTACACCAGGCACTGCCCTCAGTACACCAGGCACTGCTCTCAGTACACCAGGCAGTGCACAGGGCCCTCAGTACACCAGGCAGTGCACACTGCCCTCAGTACACCAGGCACTGCCCTCAGTACACCAGGCAGTGCACACTGCCCTCAGTACACCAGGCACTGCCCTCAGTACACCAGGCACTGCTCTCAGTACACCAGGCAGTGCACAGGGCCCTCAGTACACCAGGCAGTGCACACTGCCCTCAGTACACCAGGCACTGCCCTCAGTACACCAGGCAGTGCCCTCAGTACACCAGGCAGTGCACACTGCCCTCAGTACCACAGACACTGCCCTCAGTACACCAGGCAGTGCACAATGCCCTCAGTACACCAGGCAGTGCCCTCAGTACACCAGGCAGTGCTCGCTGCCCTCAGTACACCAAGTACTGCCCTCAGTACACCAGGCAGTGCCCTCAGTAAACCAGGCAGTGCCCTCAGTACACCAGGCTGTGCACACTGCCCTCAGTACACCAGGCACTGCCCTCATTACACCAGGCAGTGCACAGTACCCTCAGTACACCAGGCAGTGCACACTGCCCTCAGTACACCAGGCACTGGCTTCAGTACACCAGGCACTGCCCTCAGTACACCAGGCAGTGCACACTGCCCTCAGTACACCAGGCACTGCCCTCAGTACACCATGCAGTGCCCTCAGCACACCAGGCACTGTCCTCAGTACACCAGGCTCTGCCCTCAGTACACCAGGCAGTGCCCTCAGCACACCAGGCACTGTCCTCAGTACACCAGGCTGTGCACACTGCCCTCAGTACACCAGGCACTGCCCTCATTACACCAGGCAGTGCACAGTACCCTCAGTACACCAGGCAGTGCACACTGCCCTCAGTACACCGGGCACTGCCCTCAGTACACCAGGCACTGCCCTCAGAACCCCAGGCAGTGCCCTCAGTACACCAGGCAGTGCCCTCAGTACACCAGGCTGTGCACACTGCCCTCAGTACACCAGGCACTGCCCTCATTACACCAGGCAGTGCACAGTACCCTCAGTACACCAGGCAGTGCACACTGCCCTCAGTACACCGGGCACTGCCCTCAGTACACCAGGCACTGCCCTCAGAACCCCAGGCAGTGCCCTTAGTACACCAGGCAGTGCACACTGCCCTCAGTAGACCAGGCACTGCCCTCAGTACACCAGGCAGTGCACACTGCCCTCAGTACACCAGGCACTGGCTTCAGTACACCAGGCACTGCCCTCAGTACACCAGGCAGTGCACACTGCCCTCAGTACACCAGGCATTGCCCTCAATACACCAGGCAATGCACAGGATCCTCAGTACACCAGGCAGTGCACAGGGCCCTCAGTACACCAAGCACTGCCCTCAGTACACCAGGCCGTGCGCACTGCCCTCAGTACACCAGGCAGTGCACGTACAGGTCATGTTGTTCACAAGGAGCTGTGAAGCCGTTTTCATGGTCACACAAGATGTTAGGAGGGGACCAGGTAGGAAATACAGAGAACGAATGATTTTCTCAGGCGTCATCGGACAGACTGACAGTGCGAAAATCTGAGACAAACACAACTTTACTGTCTCCACAGATCTCTTGAAAGCATCTCACAATTGCAAAATCAATCTTGCCAGTCTTCTGATCATCTTGTTTCTCAGAAACAACCACAGGCATTGGCTGTTCCAATGGCAATAGCAGGAGGAGCAGCAGGAGCCAGCACTGGATGTGGAACATTCTGCTGGGACATAACTTCCTGTGCAAGGGGGCTCTCACCACTTAGCTGGAGAGCACTGGTCTAAAACCAACTCTACATGTCTCCTCAGAGATAGCTGTGACAACAATACTGCAGGATATCCCAGGAAGGTACTGCCTCCATCAGCCAGCTGCTGCATGAGCATTTGGATCAGGAGGCAATCCCATTCCTGTTGCCTTGAAGATGATCATTTCAAGGCATCACTGGGGATCATTGTGAAACCTCACAGCATCCATTCACACAGATGTATCCTTTCCTAAAGCACAACAAGGCATCAGCTTTGTTTGGATGCAGTGAGTGAAGCAGACAGAGCCATTGACTTTGCTATCAACACAGGATTCTCCAGTGCAAGGCAAAATGATCGTACCAATGTAGTTTGCAGAGCTCTCTATCCCCAACCAACAGTGTTCATAAATAGGGAAAACCTCCTCTCCATTAATGTGTAATCATCTGTGATCGCACGAGGCAGGTAATGCAGGCCTACACATGTTGTCTGGGGAGCATTCACTAAATCTTTTGGTCAACTGATGATTTATCGGTGATGAAGGATCCCCCTCAGATTTGGTAGGAACCCATAGCCAGAAAGCACAGCCGGTCAGGCAGCATTCAAGGAGCAGGTGAGTTGACGTTTCAAGCTTAATCTCTTCATCAGGAAGAGCCTGACTCCTCAGAAAAGCTGCGCATCAAGTCATACAGCATGGAAACGGACACTTTGGTCCCACCAGTCGATGCTGAACATAATCTCAAATAAACTTGTCCCACCTGACTCATATCCCTTCAAACATTTCCTTATACAAGTGCCTTTTTAAATGTTGTAACTTGCCGCAACCACCAGTTACTCAGGAAGATCATTCAACACACAAACCTCCCTCTGTGTAAAATATTTGCCTCTCCTGTCTTTCTTAAATCTCTCTTTTCTCACCCTAAAAATGTGTCTCTTGTCTTGAACTCTCCCATCCTTTGGAAAAGATACCTACCATTAACCCTATCCATAACCCTCATGATTTTATAAACACCCATAATGTCTCCTCTCAACCTCCCACTCTCCAGTGAGAGAAGTCTCAGTTTATCCGGCCTTTCTTTATAACTCAAACCTACCATGCTTGGCAACATCCTAGTAAACCCCAGTTGTAGGCGGCACAGTGGCACAGTGGTTAGCACTGCTGCTTC
This sequence comes from Hemiscyllium ocellatum, assembly GCF_020745735.1. Taxonomy (NCBI): domain Eukaryota; kingdom Metazoa; phylum Chordata; class Chondrichthyes; order Orectolobiformes; family Hemiscylliidae; genus Hemiscyllium; species Hemiscyllium ocellatum. Next base: position 49,000,037 of record NC_083412.1, read on the forward strand.
ACAGCGCCAGAGACCCGGGTTCAATTCCCGCCTCAGGTGACTGACTGTGTGGAGTTTGCACGTTCTCCCCGTGTCTGCGTGGGTTTCCTCCGGGTGCTCCGGTTTCCTCCCACAGTCCAAAGATGTGCGGGTCAGGTGAATTGGCCATGCTAAATTGCCCGTAGTGTTAGGCAAGGGGTAAATGTAGGGGTAAGGGTGGGTTGGGCTTTGGTGGGTTGGTGTGGACTTGTTGGGCCGAAGAGCCTGTTTCCACACAGTAAGTAATCTAATCTAAACCTCTTCTGAACCCTCTCCAGCTTAATAATATCCTTCCTATAACAGAGCCACCAGAAATGGACACAATATTCCAGAAGAGTCTTCACCAATGTTCTGTACAACCTCAACATGACTTCCCAATTCTTATATCAGTGTCAAACCGTGCGGTGCTGGAGAAGCACAGCCAGTCAGGCAGCTTCCAAGGAGCAGGAGAGTTGACGTTTCAAGCACAAGCTCTTCATCAGGAATGTGGGGGTGTGGCTGAGAGAAGGGGGATGGGGCGAAAGGAATGTGATAGCTGGATGAAAATGGTGAAGCAGAGGGTGGAGAGAATAGGAGGAAGGAAATGGAGAGGTAGGACCCAAACTTCTCTCACCCAAAATTCATAAACTTGACTGCCCCAGTCGACCCATCATCTCAGCCTGCTCCTGTCCCAACAAACTCATCTCTGCATACCTTGACACCGTCCTGTCCCCCTTGGTCCAGGATCTCCCCACATACATTATGGACACCACCTATGCCCTTCACCTCCTCCAGGACTTTTGGGTCCCCAGCCCCCAGTGCCTCACCTTCACCATGGACAACCAATCCCTGTATGCTTCTATCGTCATGACGAAGTCCTCCAAAGCCTCAGTTTCTTCCTTTCACATTGATCCAAACAATACCCTTCCACTGACACTCTCCTTCGATTGGCTGAACTGGTCCTCACCCTCAACAATTTCTCCTTCCAACCTTCCCATTTCCTCCAGACCAAAGGGTTGCCATGGGCACCTGCATGGGCCCCAGCTATGCCTACTTCTTCATCAGGTATGTCGAACAGTCCATCTTCTGCAGCCACACCAGCACCATTCCCCACCTTTTCCTCCACTACTTCAATGACTGTATCGGTGCCATCTCGTGCTCCCACGAGGAAGTTCATTAACACCTTCCACCCTGATCACAAGTTCACCTGGACCATCTTGCTAACCTCCCTCCGCTTCTTGGATCTTTCCATCTCCATTTCAAATGATCGACTCAACACGGACATCTACTACAAACCCACCAAGCCCCACAGCTACTTCAATTACACCTCCTCCAACCCTGCCTCCTGTAAAAATGCTTTCCCTTATTCCAATTCCTCCGCCTCCACTGCATCTAATCCCAGGAGGACCAATTCCACTATAGAATATCCCAGATGGTCTCTTTCTTCAAGGTTATTAGATTAGATTACTTACAGTGTGGAAACAGGCCCTTCGGCCCAACAAGTCCGCACCGACCCGCCGAAGCGCAACCCACCCTTACCCCTACATTTACCCCTTACCTAACACTACGGGCAATTTAGCATGGCCAATTCACCTGACCCACACATCTTTGGACTGTGGGAGGAAACCGGAGCACCTGGAGGAAACCCACGCAGACACAGGGAGAACGTGCAAACTCCACACAGTCAGTCGCCTGAGTCGGGAATTGAACCTGGGTCTCAGGCGCTGTGAGGCAGCAGTGTTAACCACTGTGCCACCGTGCCGCCCACGGTGATTTCCCCTCCCATTTGGTCAACGATGCTCTCTGGCGCATCTCCACTGCCCACACCTCCGCTCTTGAACCCCATCCCTCCAATCGCAACAAGGACAGAAGCCTCCTGGTCCTCACCTTTCACCCCACCAACCTCCAGATACAATGCATCATCCTCCGCCATTTCTGCCAGCTACAAACAGACCCCACCAACAGAGATATACTCCCCTCCCCATCCCTACCTTTATTCTGTAGAGTCCATTCCCTCTGCAACTCCCTTGTTAGGTCCATGCCCCCTACTAACCCCCCTCCACTCCCAGCACCTTCCCTTGCCACTGCAAGAGGTGTAAAACCTGTGCCCAGATCTCACCCTTACCTCTGTCCAAGGCCCCAAAGGGTCCTTCCAAATCCAGCAGAGATTTTCCTGCACATCCAAATACTTCATCTACTGTGTCCATTGCTCTCGATGTGGTCTCCTCTACATTGGGAGACAGGGTGCCAACTTGTGGAATATTCTAGAGAACATCTCTGGGACACCTGCAACAAACACTGCACCGCCCTGTGGCTGAACATTTCAACTCCCCCTCCCACTCCACCAAGGACATGCAAGTCCTGGGCTTCCTCCACCGCCAAGCGCTTGCCACCTGATGCCTGGAGGAAGAAAGCCTCATCTTCCACCTTGGGACCTTCCAACCACACGGGATCAATGCCAATTTCACCAGTTTCCTCATCTCCCCTCCCCCCAGATCCAATCCTCCAACTCAGCACCGCCCTCTTGAGCTGTCCTACCTGTCCATCTTCCTTCCTATCTATTCATCCCACCCTCCACTCTGACCTATCACCATCGTCCTCACCTTCATCTACCTACCATATTCCAAGCTACCTTATCCCAAGCCCCAACCCTTCCATTTTTCTCTCAGATCCCTTGACCCCCAAACCCTCCCCACTTTCCTGATGAAGATCTTATGCTTGAAACGTCAACTCTCCTGCTCCTCGAATGCTGCCTGACCTGCTGTGATTTTCCAGAGCCACACCTTTTTGACTCTGATCTCCAACATCTACAATCCTCACTTTCTCCTTCCCAATCCCTATACTCAAAGGACTGAGCAATGAAAGCAAGCATGCTAAATGGCTTCTAAGTCTATTTAGAGCAGGCCATAAACATCCTGAAGGTGAGATTCAGTTGCCTCTACTGGCCAGATGGCACAATGCAGTAATAGTTATTTGCTGCCAGACAATAAAGAGAGAATGTCTTGGGATAGGATTAGACAGAGGAATGACAGCACTGTTCCCTCTAAGGTGCAGCAGAGTTGTGGTCCAACAAGCCAGAGAGGCACGCAAAAACCTTACAATCACTGGTTTCCAAAGGGATGGAGATGTATAGACATATTTCTTTGAATGTCTGGTTTATTATGGATTAGTTGGTTGAGAAACCACTATGTATAAGTTTCAGCATAACTCATCAACTGAAAAGGGTTTCATTTCACACCATTGTTTGGAATAAAGGAAACATTTTTATTTTCTATTTGCTTATGTAAGAAGGTTCTGAGGCAGGAAACCTTGCTGAGAAAGTTTTAGGCTAAGTCCTAACTGTATGCATCTGTGTTACAGCTTGCTTGAACAGGGGCTGATGGAAGGTTGCACTGTCCTGGGCCAGCCCTCAATAAAGGGAAGGCAGGAATGGGCATGCTCACCCTTCACAGGACTCCCCTGTGGCATCTACTTCTGTGGCATCCTACCTGACAGCAATAGTCACAGTTTCCATCCTGTCTCCTTGCAGCCCTTTACACTCTTAGGTTCAAACAATGTAGCTCTGCAGTGCCTATGGGAATGAGCTTGCAGTACTATGAGTTCTTGGCTTGCCTGAGTAATGCTGAGAGACACTACTCAGATGTGCACTTCAAACCTCAAGTGTTAAAAATGTCTAGCCTGCTAATGGAAACCAAAGTACATACATTACCATAAATAACCATGTCCTCAAAACAGCATTGATTTTCCTTTGCCTCCTACTCTCTAGATTTAACCTTAATGCCTACAAGCAGAGACAGAGGGAGCCTAGTAGCTGGTATTCCCCAGTGACAGTTCAGCCTTTGGTGAGTTTCTGCAGGAGGCTCATGCCTAGAGGGCCCTTTGCAGAGTCTCCTGCACAGATGCAAATGCACCCTCTTTGACCTAATCTGCTGCAGCCAATGAAGTCACTTGGAGATTGAGGTAAATGACTGGGGTTCCTCAGGAGTGTCCTGAAAGTAAGCCTCTAGGATATCTGCCTGTTGCTGCTACTCCTTGTAGCTGTCTACTGATATCAAGCTATCTCTTCGAGAGGAAGGAGTACCCATTGTGAGGTTGAGATTACCCTCTCGCCTTGCCATTGACACTGAGAATGCATGACTTACGTGATGGAGTGATAGATGGCAGCCATGGAGTGTTCTGCTGTACCTGGGTCTCTGTGGGAGCAGCCAAGCCTCACATACTGGAGTCACATAGTAGAACAAAGTTCAATAAATGCCACCATTATCCACTACACTACACTAAGAGCCTGTGGCTTATCTGTTTGTTTCCCCCTGCCTCTGTCTGCAGCTTGACCTTATGGCTAAATACAGAGATATATCTTGTGCACAGGGCTCAGCAGCTGCCTTGTCACCGGCAGTCTTCTGACTATCAACAATCTGGGAAGGGTTCTCCCTCCAGTGGCTGCAGGCACATGTCACTGGTATGTTCACCAAATTGTGTCACCACATCTAATCTACCTAAGATACCTACTGATGTGACTGTCTCCGTGTTGGTGGAGAGTGTAGCTGAGTACCATAGTGATACCTCCTCAAAGTTTTCAAAGTCATCATCCCTCAGTGGTGGTAGCACTGCTGGGCATCTGCTGTGCCTGCTTCTGTTTCCTGTCTGTTATTGATTGCTTGTGCCTGTGGAAGAGAAGAGGGACAATTAGTCGAAGAAGATTTTGACTCCATGATATAAGTTGAATGTGTGAGACAGTTAGCATATCTGAAAAAAAAGGAGGTCATGATGTTCCTTCCTGCCACGCCAATCTAATCATCTGCTCAGGAGTGATCTTGGTCCTCACTCACCCGTGGATCATCACATCATCAATGCGGAGCTTCATAAAGCCTCTGCCAGTCTTGGCGCCACCCTTCTTAATGTGTACCAGCTTGTTCTGTAATAAGAGAAAGAGAAGGGGTGTGTGTGATGGGAGTGTCTGTGTGAACGCTAGATAAACATGCCTAGCCTTGACTGGTGCGAATCCCTCTCCAGTACAATACCCAGGAAGTATCAGAAATTGGAAACATAAGGCAGTAATGAGTTCTTCAGCACTCGTAATTAAACGTCAGGACTTCAACAAGGAATTAGAAGGGCTAAAAAGGATCATGTAAAGTCTTAACAAACAGAATGAAGGAGAATCCAAAGCTCTTTATACATACACAAAAAGCAAGAGGGTAATCAGGGAAAGGGTTGGTCCAATCAAGGACAAAGGAGGGAATCTGTGTGTGGAGCCAATAGAGGTGGGTGAGATCCTAAATGAATACTTTGTGTTGGTGTTCATCAAAGAGGAGGAATTGGTGGAAGATAATCTCAAGGAATGGAGTGGTGAATTTCTACGCCAAGTTGCTAGTAAAAAGGAAGCGGTGTTGAGCATGTTAAAAAGAATTAGGATAGATAAATTCCCAGGTCCAGATGGGATCTATCCCAGAATATTGTGGGAAGCAAGAGAATAAATTGTTGGAGCAACATCTTTGTATCCTCTTTGGCCTCAGATGAGCTCCTAGAGGACTGGAGAATTGCCAATGTAATCCCATTGTTTGAGAACGGTAGCAGGAATAATCCAGAAATTTACAGGCTTGTGAGTCTTATGTCAGTGGTAGGGAAATTATTGGAAAAGATTCTCAGGGATGTGATCTATATGCATTTACAAGGAATTGGACCGATTAGTGATAGACAGTATGGTTTTGTGCAGGGGTGTTATGCCTCACCAACTTGATCAAGATTTTTGAGATGGTGATGAAGATGATTGATAAATAAAACCGGTTGATGTTGTCTACTTGGGCTTCAGTAAAGCCTTTGATGAGGTCCCTCATGGCAGACTGATATGAAAGGTGAAGCCTCATGGTATCGGGGTGAGCTGAGCAAGATGGATACAGAACTGGTTTGGTCATAGAACACAGAGGGTAATGGTGGAAGGATGCTTTTTGGAATGGAGAGTTGTTCCACAAGGATCAGTGCTGGGTCCTCTGCTGTTTGTGATCTACATAAATCTAGTAAGTTTGCAGATAATACAAAGATTGGTGGAGTTGCAGATAATGCGGAAGATTGTCAGAGGATACAGCAGGACAATTGATGTTTCAGGCATGATCCCTTCATCAGGACCTATGTCTACCTTATGTTTTATGTAAATCTGAACATTAATGCATACTTATTGGGTAAACCTCCTCTTGAAATAAATAGAAGTACCTGTTTTCTGATTGTTGATAACAAGACCAAATAGTGCTCCCATATTAAATTTTTCAGATGGCCAAACTATGAGTTAATTACCTTGTGGCTAAATAACTCCCCATTAGTCCTAGATTGGTCTTTTACCAGTTTGACTTATGTCCACTTATCTCACTACTGCAGTCTCCTTGAAGCTTACTAACTTATTATTTACTACTTACTATGAAATATATTACATTTGACAGCTATTGGCCTCAAACTTCAGATAGGCATCAGATCTGTTTTGATAACTGCCAATTGTAGGAAAATCTCCCTGCTTAGCTGCCAGTGTTTTCTATGGTCACAATTCCTAAGCTGACTGCTTCCTGAGGTGTCCATCTCTTCATGTTAGCTACTCCTCAACACAGCACAGGAGAACTGAAGCCACATCCTTCCCTCCCTGATGCCAGGAAATTGGAAATGTCCATTAAGGGCAGAAGTGGACAAGGATTGAAACTCTAGGTAAGTTGCATAAAATTTGTGTAGCACATTTTCAGACATTACATAGCCTTTGCTTTCTTGGTTCTTTTAAATATTTAATGATTTTTTTATTGATTCATTGTAAATGTAATCTTTGTTTGATTTATTCATTTAATAACTTTGTAATTTAATAATTCACAGTGAGGTTCATTTTTTTTATTTCCCATTCAATATTCATTTGAATGAATGTGTGGGATTGACAGATGTAAATGGGTAAGAGGGTAGAGAGGCTGAGGTAAGGGGATAGGGTGACAGTGGGATGGGATTGCACCTGGATACATAGGCATGTCAGTAAGGTGGTGATGGGTAGGTTATTAGGTTGATAGGGAATCAATTGGATAGGCTGATAATTACAAGGGTGGCAGGTTGGTATCTGAGTAGGGTGGCAAGGGAAGCAGAGGATAAGTGGCAGGTGGATGAGCAAATAGATTGGCAGGTGGTTGAGGCATAGGCTGAGTCAGGCAATAGTTGGAATAGATCATGGGAAGAGTCAGGTGGTGAGTTAGTGGCTGTTTGGATCACGGGGAGCCATGGATTCAGCTCAGGGAGGTCAGGGGTTTTTTAGATGGTTGGAGAAAATTTACTGGTTAGTTTGGGTTAGGACAGATGTTTATCAGTGGGGTGTCAGAGAAAAAATGGTGCAGGCAAGCATGGGTTGTTGAGAGTGTCAGGGCTGGGTCACAGGGGAGGATCAATTCCACAGTTATTCAGGAGTTGGAGTTGGTCTTAAGCTCTCTAATCTTTCCTGGGTGACTATTCAAGTAAGTCAGAACCATCTAAAGTCTCCCACTCAATCTCAGAATTAAATGTGGATCAAGAGAGAAAACAGTTCCTCCTGTGCTATGACCACATGAGAAGGCCTGAACTAACTTTCTTCTTTTCAATCTTCTTGGTCTGTTGCAACAAAAGGTTGAATAATGATGGTTTGTGACCAAAGCCTTCTGCAATCACGACAGTTCACTAGTTTGTACTATTTCCATAAGGAGCCATTCACAAGCTTCTCTTGAGTAAAAGAAAATTCTGTCACCTGCTAACCCCAAGAAAAATAAAATTGTCTAAATAGCAGCTTGATTGTGCATACCAAGTTGCCAAGCTCATCATATTCAATTTTGATAATTGTCGGTGATGTTGGATCTTCAACATGTGAATATTCTTATATTGGTATCAATCAAAGAGGAGGCGAGGAACTTTAGACATCTCCCAATGGTGGAGGGCAGTTGGAGAGTGAGGGGGTGTTGCTGACTGGTCTTATTGCCCTTGTAGAAATGTTAGTTCAGTACAGATGGTTTTTGACCTAATTCACATCGGTTTCATGAAAATTGTTCAAACTGTGTGGACCAAATGTTACCTGTGGCCATTTTTGGACTCTTTTTAAAATCATTCCATAAAGCTTCCATTTATTAAATTGTAAATCAAACATCAACAGTTTGAATATAGTTGTGTTACATGATACATCACTAAAATTGTTTCTGTCTGCATCTCTGCTCATCAAGAAACAACCTGCAACCATATCAATGCACATGTCAATATACTTCTGATTTACCAACACTTTTGTACAAAGATCTCTGCTACTAGAATGATTTTAGTGCCATAAATACTGTACAACCCAAACTCATCTTCACTTTACCATGATGGTTCACATCAAGATTGTGAACTCCACCCTTGTAATGTTGCTGGGTTTTTTTTAATCGCCATTGGAAGGATTTCTTTCTCCTGTTTTGCCCTTCACTCAGTATGTGATTTATAGATTTCTTTTGCTAGATGATGGTTTAAAGTATTGGGCTGTATTAGAGGCTGTTGGTGCAATGCTAAGATATGACACATGAGACATTGTTCATTAACTTTGAGTAATCACCAGATGTCATTAATCTTCTTTCAATTCTGCAGCCCTGCATCCAATTTTGTAAGTTTCCAATTTAGCCCCAACAGAATTATAACTATTGTGGAGAATGGAGTCAAATGATAAAAGAATTAAAGAGCATACAATTCACATGGATACAAGTGGTCAAAGAAGGATTTTTTACATTATAGTCTCAGGCAGGCTTTGCTTAGCCTGTGCACTCTTCTACCATCCAACATCCACCTCTCTTGAGCCAGTGTCTGGAGCATGGTCGAAGAAAAGGCATAGTGACATGACAACAATACCAGGGATTTGGAAATCAAAAGGATGAAAGCAAACATTTTAGAGAAACAAAACAATTTCCAGTGGTTAGAATAGTTTTGAGGTGGAAGGAGAGCATGTTCTATCGACCAATACAAATAATTTCTCAAAATCACCAAGAATACTGAATTTACTTCTATAAACAAATAGCTAATGCCCCCCACTCAAATCCTCCCCCACTCAAAATCCACCTCCAATCAGCCTGGAAGAATGTATGGATCCCTAACAGTTCTGGTAATTCAGTGGTTAGCACTGCTGTCTCACAGTACCAAGGGCCCAGTTTGATTCCAGCTTTGGGTAACTGTATAGAGTTTTGACATTCTGCCCATGTCTGTATGGGTTTCATCTACGTGCTCCAGTTTCCACCCACAATCCAAAGATTTGCAGGTTAGAAGGATTGGCCATACTAAATTTACCATAGTACCTTGGAATGTGCAGGCTAGATGGATTAGCCATGGGAAATGCAAGGTTACAGGAATAGAGTAGTGAGGTCAGTCTGGGTGGGATGCTTTTCAGAGGGTCAGTGTGGACTTGATGGGCCAACTGGCCTGATTCAACACTGTATGGATTCAATAATTCTAAGCTGAGACTCACCACTGAAGAACTCATGTTTCTCCTTACAAACCCATCTTGAACAGCCCTCTGTTAGGTGTAGAGATCAAGAAACTTTCTATTTTGTATTTCCACACGCCATTAACCTCAATGTGTTCCAGAATCAGACATTGATTGATTGTGACTCATTGTGTGTTTCCCTTTCTAAATTTCTAAATCGCTCTAGTGTGTGAATTTCTGCCCTGCTGTCAGCTTCAAGTCATACTGATAACACTGAATGTGGTGGTCAGAATTCTGATAAGATCAACTACTTGCTACTCCAGAAATGCAGGTATACCTCTGGAAAAAAATGCAATTGCATCCAATGAGTACTTGCCACCATATACATTGGACCCAGCTATTCTTTTTGGCATATTTCTGGTATTTCTCTGCTCCCATAGAAAAGCATTTGCTCAATAAATGTATTTAGTTATGAGGTTCAAGTGGAAAGCATAAATATCTTTTAGGATTAGAATCATCATGAAGAAAAAGTCTTCCCACCCCATGACTTCTGTAAGTACAACCTCTAGGCTCGTAAAGGGGTGTTATGTATTTTAATCCATTAATAATTTGATCTCCATGCCTTCTGTTGAATGCAGGCTTCAGGTAAGCTTTTTTCTTTTTTTTAATGAGGTGACATCACTAGCAAAGAAGATTGACCATCTTAATTTTCCTTAAACTGAGTGGTTTGCTACACTATTTCAGGTGCACAAGCAGGAGGCTGGCAAAACACAGCAAGCCAGGCAACATCAGAACAGCAGTTATGAATCAACAATATTGTAGTGAAGCTGGAGTCACATGTAGGCCAGACGATTTTCTTTCCTCAGAGCTATTAGTGAACAAGATGTGTTTTTACGACAAGCAATGATCAGTTTATTGTTACCATTACTGAGATTAGCTTTCAATTCCAGATATGTAATAATTGACTATAACTTTGATTTGATTTGTTATTGTCATATGTATCTAGGTACAATGAAAGGTTTGTTTTCCATGGAGTACAGGCAGATCATACCATGCAAAGTGCATAAGGGTAATAGAACAGAACAAGGGATACAATGTTACAGCTGCAGGGAAGGTGCACACACAGCATGATCAACATTAAATTTGAAATTAGAGAGATCCATTCAGAAGTTTGATAACAGCATGGTAGAAGCTGTATTTGAATCTGTTGACCTTTGTGTTATAAGCTTTTATATCTTCTGCAGAACAGAAAAGGTTGGAAGAGATTATAACCAGGGTGGGAGGGGTCTTTGATTATGTACTGGTCAAAGCACAGCAGGTTAGGCAGCATCTCAGGAATAGAGAATTCACTGAACATTCTGTTGTGTACCTGCCTGGGTTTGGACCTCATCTAGCTGTGATCTCCAGCATCTGCAGACCTCATTTTTTACTCTTTGATTATGTAGGCTGCCTTTCTCAGGCAGCGAGAAGTATAGACAAATTCAGTAGATGTAAGGTTGGTTTACGTGATGGGCTGGGCTATTTTCACAACTCTCTGCAGTTCTCTTACAGTCCTGGGCAGACCACTTACCATGCTAAGCCATGATGCATCCACACCTCCACCAGCTACTAAGATGGGATTTGGGTCCATATCCTCAAAGCATTTACCTGGGTCTCTAGATGACTAGGTTAGTGATATTACCACTATTGGATCATCTCCCCCTCACCAGGTGTTGTTATCTGAAAAATTAGACATTTTTGAATTTCTGCATTTTCAAGTTCATCTTAGACATTTCACTGAACAGTGGTAACTGATCTGTAATGTATTTCAACCTCTACAATTGTCATGTTTTGTGTAATATTACACAGAATACACAGGTATGTAAAGAATTCTGGTGAAAGATTTGCAGCATCTACAAAATTTTGCTTTTGGAAAATGTAAAGACATCAGTAACTGAATTAAATACACTGACATTTTCAAATTTATCTGTGAACAATGATGGTTAGAAATCTTTTTGGCGATTATATTTTTTTCTTTTTTTATATATGTGTTCTGGCTTAGTTCCCTTTGCAGTTCCATCAGGTGTCCTGAACAATTTGGGCTCATTATAATTAAGCTACTGAACAAAATCTGATGAAATATGGAACAATGATAGTAGATGTGTGGGAATACCACCACCTGCAAATTTCCCTCCAGGCAACACACCAACCTGAATTGGAACCACCTTGCTATTTTCGTGAAAAAGTGATTTTTTTCCCGAATAAAGTTTATATTTTTGCAATTAAAAAAAAAATGCTATTCCTTCACTGTTACTGAGTTAAAATTCTGCAACTCCTTCCCCAACAGCACTGTGGCTGTACAATACATGGACTGCAGCCGTTCAAGAAGTCAAGATAGCTCATCACCATCTTCTCAAAAGTAATTAGGAATGGACAATAATTGCAGCCCTAACCAGCAACATTCACATCCTGTCAATTAATTTAAAAAATAATACCTTTCATATTCATTTTTAAAAAAAATTCTTCAGGAAACTCGTTTGTACTTCCTGCTTCCTCCCTTTGTTGTCTCATTTCTGAACGTTTGTCTATAAATTGGTCAGATGTGTTGCTGTTTAGTGATATTACATTACGCAGCGGCCATTGTGAATTAATTATAGTGCAGCCAATGTGGTAACGGTCAAATGAAGCATTTTAACTTAACAGGGGTTTGTACTGGCTTCACATTGTTAAAGAAACACATCGGTTATGATAATCCTTTTGGGATTTCTCAATTATTCCCGACCTTAGAAATGTGGATTATTGTGGTTTGCCATGAAGCAGATTTGAAGTTTGACAGTTACCTAGTAATGTGGAATGGGGGCAGCTTTCCGAAAACAGAATGGACCGTTGCTATGTTGCTGATGCCTTGCGACAACTGTTTTTGGCAGAATGTTAAAAATCACACAACGCCAGGTTATAGTCCAAAAGGTTTATTTGGAAGCACTAGCTGTCAGAGCACAGCTCCTTCATCAAGTAGCCTTCATCATTTGGCAGAATCTGAGCACTCCAATTTCCTTTCCAGAACAGAGCTGTGACAGGACACAGGGACAAAGCGTTACACTCAGCGGCTCAAACCGAATATTTAGCTGACGCATGCATTTAATTCCAATCTTTGTTAATGTAAGTGTCCAGGAGCTGAAAATCTTATTTTTAATCAATTTGATGACGCCCCATGCGTTGTGGTGTTCCACTTTCTCTTCTAGAGTCTAGTCGACTTACTAGAAATCTCTTTGCATTTACCAATTATCAAATTTGCCCCCCCTCCTTATAAATAATTTCATTCGTCAGTGTGAGTACTTGGAAGTTAATCTACTTGCCCTGAACTTTGATTTAAAAAATGTTTCTAAATTTATCATCCAATGACCGTTTCCACCTCCGCTCGAGTTTGTCAATTGAATTCTTAATGTTTATACGCGATAACCTTTTACAATTTATGAACGATACGGCAATCATTTGAATTCGATGTGACTTCAAATCTTTTTCACGAAATAATTGAACACAATTTTCAGCGCGACAACAGGAATTCCTCTCTCCTGCGCTATTGAACAATAATGGGGGTGGGCTGGGGGGGGGGGGGGAGGAGATCGGTGGAACAATTGAGGCCGTTTCTGTCAATATTCAACTTCCCCCAAAAAACAGATGAGTTGTGATTTCTCTAACGCGGAAGGAATCACCCCAAACTGTTCAGGAGTTTCTTCTGTGTTTGTCAGCAGGGGTCCTCGAATACCTGGCTGGCTGGCTGGTGCAATCTACATCCACACAGGGCAACGGAAAGCGATTGACTCAAACACGAAATGGTGAAAGATCTCAGTATGTATTACATCAAGTAGCCTTTTTTTCCAAAAAAATTAAATTGCGGGCTTTATATTGGGGTCATAATTTTGAACATTTCTTTAAAGCGATGTATGACACAGAAGCAATAATCCAGTAAATAATATCGCCCTTGAAAAAAAACGTACATGAGCTAAAAATTGCCATACAATAAACAGCGAGGTAGGTGATTCATTCGCCTTGATTTTCATACAGTGGCCAACAGCCCTGCTCCATTGCCTACTTACAGCTTTTTCTGAGTGCAGACGGTTTTGACAGTTTGGTTTCGTCGCTCGCCTCTGCTTTTTCCTCCAACCACCACCTGAGCAGAAACGCGAATCGTTTGCAGACACTCGGAGATTAAGAAAGTTGCAGAGGATCCAGGGTTGTTTTCCGGTGAGATGAGCTGGACCCGAGGTTCCCTGATGGCTGTGCTCTCCAGCTGCTGGCTGCAAGGTACATCACGCGGGCACCCCTTGTTTCCACTGAGTCCCACAGGAATGGAGCTGTTCCCTAACCTTGTGCACCATCTCTTTCAGCTGTACTCCATACAGCGGCCGCTGCAGCAAAGCCCAGAGTGGTCAAAGGGAGAGTTAATACCAGCATATTCCTAGAAGTGTCATTCGCCAATATCACTGACCAGGTCGACACGGTAGAGTGGAAGTATGTGAGCCCCAATACCCGACGCTCTATCGTCCAGTTAATATCAGAAGAAGAGAAATGGAATACCCATTGGTTCAGCGGCTACTCACAGCGGGCACGAATCTACCCGAACCATTCCCTCTCCATCCAGAATGTGAGTCTGAATGATTCCGGGACATATTCCTGCACAGTGACAGATTGGAATGGAGACGAGTTCACCGAGGACGTTATCGTGACCGTGATCGGTGAGTGTTGGGTATTCAATATCAGAGACGTTCATGGAATGAATTGCAATGAATGGTTGGCATTGGGAAACAGGATTGTAAGTGGTGGGAGACATTGCGCGCTGCCTGTGCGGGAACTGGAGGACAACGCTTTGACATTTTTTGACGTGTCTTTGCTTGGTAACACTTTCACCTTTAAACAAAACCTAGACAACTCAATAGAGCAGCTCAGATCAGTGTTGTCCCTCATGAAAACTCACTGCTCACATCATTGCATCTGTAAGTGCAGCGGTTGGAGACAGGAGACAGAAAAGCTGTGATTCTCCCCCTCCAGTGTTACTAAAAACCCCATTTACTTGAGTAACTTTGTCCTCGAACCGACTTTACCACATAGACTGTCATCTAGAAATATCAATGATTATTAGCCCACTCTTTCCACATCACGAATCACGATGAAGTGCATCAATTATTGCTTTAGACAAACTGAATTGCAGGGACCAAATAATCCTCAGTACAATCTTTAAACTCCGAGAAGTCTGCTCGACAGAAATCAGGGAGGGTCAAACCATTTTTGTTTCGGTGCTTCTGATTTTGTATAACGAATCCATCAGGTGTGTCTGAGGACCGCCTTGTACAAGCGCCAAAAGAAACTTCCAGGAGTCTACTGCCCTCCAGTTTAAAAGCAGCACAACTAACAAAACCGTAATTTAAAATCCAAATTTAACAAAACAAATGGAGACTCACAAAAAAACCCCATAAAGTTGCGGGATGCTGGAAACCTGAAACGAAACCAGAAATTGCTGGAGAAACTCTGGAGGTGCATGAAACTCATTCTGTGCGAAGACAAAGCAGGACCCATTAAGTTAACTCTGCTTGTCTTCACAGAGCTTCGCCAGTAATTTCTGGGGTTTTCTTTGTTTAAACTGAAGGGAGTCGTTTACAAGTCGATACACCTATCTCAGGATTGGCTTGGGGCACAGATGGAATCAATCGTTGCGGGGGGGGGGGTGAGTTCTGCCAATGGAAAGAGGAAAGCACAATGCAAACAGCAGAAGGATCTGTTCACCGGGCTCAGTGTGCCCTGCAAACGGGACAAAGGGCTCTCGAAGGTTTGCATTAAGATTGAAAAGTGTCTGTCATTGAAGCAAGTGATTCGCGTGAGTCCTTTGAATGTGAATGAGTCATTTCACCTACACCCCCACGTCTGGCTTTCTGAGGGTCGGTACTCTCATAGGCGAAAATTCTCATTGACGCCTCTGAGTTAAAATGCTGAATTCTTTTTTTCTTGTTGTATCTCTTTTCCCCACCCCACCCCACATCTCCTCTTCCTCAAATGTCATCAAACTGCCGTCATTGTTCAGCGTGTGGGCCACAAAGGAACCAGTATCGCTGTAAATCTTGGCGTTTAGCTTTTTGTGTCGCCCTAGTGGTCTGGCAATTATGTAAATTGGAAAATCCCAAGCATTTTCTTAAAGGTTACAAGAGAGTGTTTTCAATCCTGTGAAGGTTATGGTTTTCGGATTGCGCAATCAAAAGACCACTAGAAATTTGATAGAAATGGAGATATTTTGCAGTTTCCTGGAGACGGAGTTGAGTAATTCTAGTGGCTATCTCTCCACATTCACCTCCCTCAACCCCCCGACCCCGCCACTCCCCAGACACAATCACTTTGCCCTAACGAAAGACGGAGCAAACTGGCGGGGAGTCTGATCCACTAATCTGCCGGCGTAGTGGATGCATCAGGTAAACATTCGTTACAATTAGGACAAATATCAATGAGAAAGGGCACCACAGGGAAACTGTATGAATGGCTGCACAGACTGAAGTAGAAAGCAAAGGAAGATGCATTGATCAAAATGTGCAACAGGTTTTCCTCTGTTTTGTCCCACTCTGCCTATCAGTCAATTGGCAACTGTTTGAGAATTTGAATTCAGTTTAAATTAAAAGCGGGCTGTATGTAAATCTGCTGAATTGTTTAAGACAACTCACCTGCTAAAGTTATATCCTTTGGGAAGGGAAGCTGACATCCTGACCAGGTGAACCCCATGCCAACGTGCTGCCTCCTAACTGGTTAATTATTAACAGAGGGTACTTAGTTGTATATGTGTGCCACATACGTCAACTGATGTACCATCACTTTCTCCACACAACGAGGAATGGGCACTACTATATACCAGAGACATTAAATAAAAATAATTGTGACCTTTAGTCAGCTGAAGCTAGGAATTGTGTACAGAACATGCATAGATGTGGATCTTTGGTTCTCATTCCATCTGGAGAGCAACCATATCAAAGTCAATACATTCTCTATCACCTTTCTAATTTGTGAAAGGGAACATGCTGCCAAGTTCACAAACAGGAGTTGTTGTACTCAGAACATTAATCTGTTACCTCTCATCTGTTTCTTTCTCCACAGAAACTACAGAATTGCTGAGTTACTCCGGTCCATTATATTTTTATTTCAAATTTCCAGAATCTGCAATATTTTGGGTTTTTTTAATAAGAAACAGAACTTATGATTTCAAGAATTCTTTATGCTTGCATTATTACTGTATTCTGTTGTGTAAATCTTTTCTCTCTTTAAAATTATTTTGCTTCTCAGATTTAGTGAGGGGCTAGCCTTTTAAGTAGGCCTTCCCAATGTTCTGCATTATTAAATCCAGCAAGATTCATTGTCATTGAGTCCCTACAATGCAAAAATAGACCCTTCAGCCAAACAAGTCCATACTGACCCACCAAAGAGTATCCCACCCAAACCCATTCCCCATTACTCTACATTTATCCCTGACCAATGCACCCAACCTACACATCCCTGAATACTATGGGCAATTTATCATGGCCAATCCACCTAACCTGCACATCTTTGGACTATGGGTGGAAACTGGAGCACCCGAATGAAATCCACACACACACGGGGAGAATGTGCAAACTCCACCAGACAGTCGCCCGAGACTGCAATTGAACCCAGGTCCTTGGTGCTGTGAGCCACCGTGCTGTGATTATGTCTGTGTAGGATCAATGAATAAGGAACTAACAGTATTGGTGCCCCATTTATGTGCAGTATGAAAGGAGCATTTACCATTGCTGTCTGCTCACAGAAAACATTATCAATCTAACTTCTGACTTTTCTGTCATCCTCACTAATTATAAATCCTTATTTTCATTGCTTGGTTCTTGCAGTTTGGATTTGTTTGCATGTGGAGTGTGTCTTATGGATAAAAGCCATGCAACTGCAGTTGTACTCCAAAGGTTTTATAAATTAACAAAGTCAGAGTTGCATTTTGTGAAATTAGTGGGATTATGTCAAAATAAACTATCAGATTTGCAAATTAGTCAAGCATCTTTTTTTCCAAAAATATACATTATCATTACATTTTAAAAATTACTTCAGAAAATACTTAAATTTAAAATTATATAAGATACGATAAAATTCATTTCTTTTCCAGCATGCTCCACCCTTAGCTGTGATAATACAATTGTCATACTCAATATATACAAAACACATCCCTTGTCAGGCATTCATTCTGAAACTAGAACATTTTGAATGGAAAAATTACTGAAAGTGCAATAAATAAACTGTTCACTGTGCACCATTTTTGACTATGAGGTCCCTCAGAACAATTCAATACTCTGGATGTTCACAGGTACTTACTTTCAGACCAAAGGGTTCTACAGTTTCCAACCACTCATTGTACTTCAGCTGAAAAGCTTTAGCAGTGCCTTTTCCTCATTGCACCTCAACAACAGCTGTTCCAAGCTTTAGTGCATTTCACAACACATAGATTTGGATGTTAAAAGGTGCCAGAAAATGCTTTGCAGATCAAAGACATCCTTTCATTTAGTTGACCGTCCTCCAATTGCAATTAGTATTTATGTCAATGCTCTTTCAAGGGAACTGCATGCAGAGCGCAATTTTGCTTCACAGAACAGTTTAAGTTGAACCTCAATTATACAAAAATTCTCTCCAGAGAATTCTGTCTTCTTTGCAAAAGTACTATTCATAGGGAGATGGACAACAGTCTGTTATCCGCCACAACTGCCATGAGGGCAACATGTAAAGGCGTTAAGATTCCAGAAAAGATCCAATGAGAAGGGACTTTCTAACCATCAGCCAAGCTACATCATGATGCTTATCTATAGGTGCTGGCCAGTCCACCAAATTGCATATACAGTCTTATAGGAGCTCTGGTGTACACTACTTGATGCACATGTGATCAAAGGTATTTTTTTTCTGCATAATCTTTCCATAAAGGGCAATTTACACCACAGTCCAATTCCTTGGAGCATTTCACAACAATGTGGCCAGACCAAACATTTCCAGCACTAATTGAATTTCAGAACTTCAAGTCATTGTGAGTGAGTTGATTTTCTTGGTCTGTGGATTGATTGCTAAATCTAATGGGATTGATTAATGGAAAAAACATAAATCATAAATCTGACAGTGGCCAAATCAATGGGAATGGATTGGGTAGCAATAAAAGCAGCATTTCTGGCTGTAAATAACTCCCAAAATCTCATATAAATGCAAAAACTGTGGACACCTGAAATACGAAATAAATACAGTTCCAAAGAAGATTCATACCAGACTTGAAATGTTAACTCTGTTTCTTTCTCCACAGATGCTGCCAGACTGCTGAGTTTCTCCAGCATGCTCCTAGATTATCCCAACTCTCTCCACAAGCCACTAGCTTGACCTTCTGCTGACTCCATAACAAACTTTTAGGACTATGCTCAATTCCTCAGTAGTTTCCACAGTTTCCAATTGCTGTCCAGTCTCAGAGTTTCTTAAGTCATGTCCATCTGGAAGCACAAATACTAACCATTATTAAAAATGGAAATTTCCTACACCATGTGGCAAAATGTCCACCTGATAGTATCCTAATACACATAAACGTGATTTGTAACAAGAGTCAACTCCACTTTTGTTGTTAATTCCTTGTTCACATTGTCATTTTCAGGTGAAATACAGATATATAATGGTTGGAACACAACTGGAGTCTTTAAACTGACTTTCATGAAAGTTAATGAAACCAATGGTAAGAATTCTGTTTGTTCAGCATTCTGATCATTTTGTGAAACTAATGCATAGGATATAAAAACAGAAATAGCAAAGTAAACTTACACCAAAATCCCAAATATAGATTAAAAGTTAATATATTTCTATCAATATTCTGTTCTTTTTTTCCATCATCTTCTAAAAATTATCCCAACTCTTTTAAATCTCTTTATTCACTTGATTGAAATGTGGAGGGAATTGCAGCATTTGACTAAATAAATAATGTTTGTCTCCATTATCTCCTAGTATCATACACAGCCCAAAATAAGTTTTGAGTACATATGTAGGGGGATAATTTGGTGACACACAGTAGGAGTGCTATATTGTTGGTTGTGTATCAATTGAATCTTGGTAGCATGTAACCAGACTTCCATTTTCTTGGTCAAAACAGTAATTGTTGTAGCTAGCATTATAACTTTGTAAAAGTGCTTAATTGAGAATGTATTCATATCATGACAATGCCCAATAAAACTTGGTTATAAAGAAGTAAAGTGCACATCTCCTGCTGCTGTAGATTCTTATTGAATTATGGTCATATTTATTTAAGTAATGTTTAGTCAATCCCACCTGATTTCATCTAACATATTTAATTTACTTTTTAGATTACAAGGTTTTTGAAAATTATGGTTTGATAGCTGCCTTATCTGGAACAGGAGCATTAATCATCATAGCTATTTTGACATGGGCTGTTGTGGGACATTGCAGGAGAAGGTCAAGAAGGCAAGGTAAGTGGAGACAAAATAATAATGGATAGCCATGTGACTGAGAATGCAAAACTAAAAAGGATTCTATGCTAATTACTAATCAGGCACCAATAGGTGACAAAAAATAAACATTGATTAAAATATCTTGTTTAACTAGAGAAAGTAATCTGGAATTAGTAAAATAAATTGAATTTGTTGAATTTAAAAAAAAAGTTGTCTAATACAGTTCAGTGAGGGAACTTGCAATCCCTACCTACTATTTATCACTGCAGCACTGTTGCTCAGTGGTTAGCACTGCAGCCTCGCAGCACCAGGATCCCAGGCTCGATTCCAGCCTTGGACGACTGCCTGTGTGGAGTTTGCATATTCTCCCCATGTCTGCGTGGGTTTCCTCCATGTGCTCCGGTTTCCTCCCACAGTTCAAAATGTGCAGTTCAGGTGAATTGGCCATGCTAAATTGCCCATTGTGTTAGGTACATTAGTCATTAGTCTAATATTAGGTCCATTCGTCAGAGGGAAATGGGTCTGGGTTGGTTACTCTTCGGAGGGCTGGCATGGACTTGGTGGGCCAAAGGGCCTGTTTCCATGCTGTAGGTAATCTAATCTAAAACTATAATACCTTATCAATGTGCTTTAACTCTTACATGCCCACAAAAGTGATTCAGTTGTACCAAAATATGACACAAGTCAAAAAGAAAACTCCTCACAAACTCCAACATCACTTAAGAACAATGATATGTGTGCAATAAATGTTGTTCTTGTCCATAACCAAGAATTAACTTAAAGAAAAAATAGCCAAGTATTGTTAATAATGACAATGTAAAATTGATTTCTAAAAACAATTTCCACTCTGCAATTTAGTCATGAAATGTGGTTACTTATTAAACAATTGATATGTCAGTACAGATTTACTGAAAGGCAATGATTGATGAGGAAAAATGTTTCAAAGTCTTTGTAAATTTCTGTCTGGATTCTCTTTCAAGTTTGCTCTCAGTTAGTGGGAGATCTGTGGGAAGGCAAAGTTATTTTTCTCTTCAAGAAGAATGATGATGTTAATGTGAGATATGAATAAATTATCTGTCAGGCAAGGAGAAGAAAATCTTGATCAATGAAAGGAATTTTAAGGAAGAAAGGAAAATGGAGAAGTTTAAATCACTTACTAACATATGAAACAATAAGCTTAATTAAAGAGGATACATTTCAGGATCAGATGAATTATAAAGTTAATAACTTTCTGAAAGTTAAGTTCACTGGTGATTGCACAGAGGTACTAAAAACAGTTTTTAAAAAAATGATTAACTTCAGTGTATTTGCTAGTTGAGACTGCCAAACCTCCTTTCACTCAGGATCCTTACAGGATTTTTGCTCCACTCAGTAAACTTACTCATAATCACCGATGATCTTAACAATTTTGGAAAATGAAACTTAAGATGTCACTGAACTTTTCCATAGAAAAAAAAATCACAATATAACATTCCATTGTATTGATCGTAACTAATCCTGTGTAATTATTATCATTGTTATATAATAGTAATGTAGTAAAAATAACCATACATCAAGTAATATGTTGTGAACTTTTGTCGTCAAATTTTCCTGTTATGTCACTCATCAAACTGGTTGTTTTAAGGCTTTGGAAAATGCAGAACATATCAGAGACCACAACCACAGACACCTCTAGGGCTGATAAACCACAAACATTGCACTCCAATCTTTTGCTGAATGCTGATAACACAAATAAGTAAACTGGTTTGCATACATGGAAACAGTATAGCAATTGATGGGTTGATGGGCCAAGGAGTGGCAGATGGAGTTTAATTGGATAAATGTGAGGTGTGA
Organism: Hemiscyllium ocellatum; assembly: GCF_020745735.1. NCBI lineage: Eukaryota > Metazoa > Chordata > Chondrichthyes > Orectolobiformes > Hemiscylliidae > Hemiscyllium > Hemiscyllium ocellatum. The sequence goes on from NC_083412.1 coordinate 49,021,742, forward strand.
TATTTTGGTAAAACACAATAGGACAGGACTTATACATTTAATGGATGAGTGGTGCTGGAAGAGCACAACAGTTCAGGCAGCATCCAAGGAGCAGCAAAATCGACGTTTCGGGCAAAAGCCCTTCATCAGGAATAAAGCATGGAGAGATAAGCTAGAGGAGAGTGGGGGTGGGGAGAAAGTAGCATAGAGTACAATGGGTGAGTGGGGGAGTGGATGAAGGTGATAGGTCAGGGAGGAGAGGGTGGAGTGGACAGGTGGAAAAGGAGATAGGCATGTAGGACAAGTCCGGACAAGTCATGGGGACAGTGCTGAGCTGGAAGTTTGGAACGAGGGTGAGGTGGGGGAAGGGGAAATGAGGAAACTGTTGAAGTCTACATTGATGCCCTGGGGTTGAAGTGTTCCAAGGTGAAGATGAGGCATTCTTCCTCCAGGTGGTGAGGGAGCGGCGGTGAAGGAGGCCCAGGATCTCCATGTCCTTGGCAGAGTGGGAGGGGGAATTGAAATGTTGGGCCACAGGGCGGTGTGGTAAATTGGTGCAAGTGTCCCGGAGATGTTCTCGAAAGCACTCTGCTAGGAGGCGCCCAGTCTCCTCAATGTCGAGGAGACCACATCCGGAGCAACGGATACAATAAATTATATTATTGGATGTGCAGGTAAAACTTTGATGGATATGGAAGGCTCCTTTAGGGCCCTGGATAGGGGTGAGAGAGGAGGTGTGGGCACAGGTTTTACAGTTCCTGCAGTGGCAGGGGAAAGTGCCAGGATGGGAGGGTGGGTTGCAGGGGGGCGTGGACCTGACCAGGTAGTCACGGAGGGAACGGTCTTTGCGGAAGGCGGAAATGGGTGGGGAGGGAAATATATCTGTGGCGGTGGGGTCTTTTTGGAGGTGGCGGAAATGTCGGCGGATGATTTGGTTTATGCGAAGGTTTGTAGGGTGGAAGGTGAGCACCACGGGCGTTCTGCCCTTGTTACAGTTGGAGGGGTGGGGTCTGAGGGTGGATGTGCGGGATGTGGATGAGATGCATTGGAGGGCCTAGGCCTCCTTCACCACTGCTCCCTAACCACCTGGAGGAAGAACGCCTCATCTTCACCTCGGAACACTACAACCCCAGCTCATCAATGTGGACTTCAACAGTTTCCTCATTTCCCCTTCCCGCACCTCACCCTAGTTCCAAACTTCCAGCTCAGCACTGTCCCCATGACTTGTCTGGACTTGTCCTACCTGCCTATCTCCTTTTCCACCTATCCACTCCACCCTCTCCTCCCTGATCTATCACCTTTATCCCCTCCCCCACTCACCCATTGTACTCTATGCTACTTTCTCCCCACCCCCACCCTCCTCTAGCGTATCTCCATGCTTCAGGCTCACTGCCTTTATTCCTGATGAAGGGCTTTTGCCCGAAACGTCGATTTCGCTGCACTTTGGATGCTGCCTGAACTGGTGTGCTCTTCCAGCACCACTCGTCCAGAATCTGGTTTCCAGCATCTGCAGTCATTGTTTTTACCTTATACATTTAATGGTTGGGTCCTGAGGAATGTTGCCGAACAAAGAGAGCATGGGATGCAGGTTCATAGTTCCTTAAAGGTGGTTGGGTATAGGGTAAAAAATGAGGTCTGCAGATGCTGGAGATCACAGCTGAAAATGTGTTGCTGGTTAAAGCACAGCAGGTTAGGCAGCATCCAAGGAATAGGAAATTCGACGTTTCGGGCATAAGCCCTTCATCAGGTTGGATATAGGAGTTAGGATGTCATGTTATGACTGTACAGGACATTGATTAGGCCACTTTTGGAATACTGCATGCAATTCTAGTCTCCTTCCTTTCAGAAAGATGTTGTGAAATTTGAAAGGGTTCAGAAAAGATTTACAAGGATGTTGCCTGAGTAGGAGGATTTGAGCTATAGGAAGAGGCTGAACAGGCTGGACTGTTTTCCCTGGAGCATCGGAGGCTGAGGGGTGACCTTACAGAAGTTTATAAAATCATGAGGGGCATGGATAGGGTGAACAGCCAAAGTCTTTTCCCAAGGGCACAGAAGTCCAGAACTAGTGGGCACAGGTTTAAGGTGAGACGGGAAAGATTTAAAAACGATCTAAGGGGCAACTTTTTCAGGCTGAGGATGGTGCATGTATGGAATAAACTGCCAGAGGAAATGATAAGGGCTGGGACAACTAGAACATTTAAAAGGTATCTGGACAAGGATACAAATATGAAGGGTATAGAGGGATATGGCTAAATGCTGGCAAATAGGAATGGATTAATTTTGGATATCTGGTGGGCATAGATAAGTTGGACCGAAGGGTCTGTAAACTCTATGACTTTATGATTACCTTAAAGTCCGTAAAATGTAAAAAATGGTGTGCATCATAACAAGTCACCCACAAACAACTCGTACTGAGAGTGCAAATTAATTCATTTTATCATTGTTTGCATCAACAAATGTCATGTAAGCACACAAGCGACTTCATTACAAAATAAACCATTCTGAAACAATGCCCTTTATTTTCTTGTAGTAAGTTATACCATATAATGCATGGGCATAGATAAAGCACGATTGATGTTGAAATAAAAGTGAAACATGCTGGAAATCCTCAACGGGCTAGGTCACACCTGGAAAGGAAACAGAACTATTTTTTTGTGTTGATTCATTTTCTTTATTCAACCAAAGATATAACAGTCAGTATTAAAGTAAAGTATAAATCTAAAGTGTAATAGTTTTTAAAAATTCTAAGATTTCAAGAATTAAGATATAATATTTCAAAATCAAAATCTTAAGATATGTTCGGATGCATTGGTGGAATTTTAACTTCACAAAATGCATGGTTTTAGAGTCATGGAGTCATAGAGATGTATAGCATGGAGAAAGACCCTTTGGTCCAACCCGTCCATGCTTACCAGATATCCCAACCCAATCTAATCCCACCTACCAGCATCCGACTCATATCCCTCCAAACCCTTCCTATTCATATAATCATCCACATCCTTGTAAATCTTTTCTGAATCCTTTCAAGTTTCACAACGTCCTTCCAATAGGAAGGAGACCAGAATTGCATGCAATATTCCAACAGTGGCCTAACCAATGTCCTGTACAGCCACAACATGACCTCCCAACTCCTGTACTCAATACACTGACCAATAAAAGAAAGCATACCAAACTCCTTCACTATCCTATCTACCTGCAACTCCACTTTCAAGGAGCTATGAAACTGCACTCCAAGGTCTCTTGTTCAGCAACAGTCCCAAGGACCTTACCATTAAGTGTATAAATCCTGCTAAGGTTTGCTTTCCTAAAATGCAGCACCTCGCATTTATCTGAATTAAACTCCATCTGCCACTTCTCAGCCCATTGGCCCATCTGGTCAAGATCCTGTTGTAATCTGAGGTAACCCTCTTCACTGTCCACTACACCTCCAATTTTGGTGTCATCTGCAAACTTAGTGACTGTACCATTTATGTAAATGACAAAAAGTAGAGGATCCAGCACCGATCCTTGTGGCACTCCAATGGTCACTGGCCTCTAGTCTGAAAAACAACCCTCCATCACCACCCTCTGTCTTCTACATTTGAGCCAGTTCTGTATCCAAATGGTTAGTTCTCCCTGTAATCCATGAGATCTAACATTGCTCATCAGTCTCCCCTGGGAACCTTGTTGGGTGCCTTATTGAAGCCCATATAGATCACATCTACTGCTCTGCCCTCATCAATCCTCTTTGTTACTTCTTCAAAAAACTCAATCAAGTTTGTGAGACATGATTTCCCATGCACAAAGCCATGTTGACTATTCCTAATTAGTGCTTGCTTTCCAAATCCACGTACATCCTGTCCCTCAGGATTCCCTCTAATAACTTGCCCACCACCAACATCAGGGTCATTGGTCTATAGTTCCCTGGCTTGTTCTTACCATCCTTCTTAAACAGTGGCACCACGTTAGCCAACCTCCAGTCTTCTGGCACCTCACCTGTGACTATCGATGATACAAACATCCCAACAAGAGGCCCAGCAATCATTTTGCTAGCTCCCCACAGAGTTCTCAGGTACACCTGATCAGGTCCTGGGGATTTATCCACTTTTATGTGTTTCAAGACATCCAGCACTTCCTCCTCTGTCACATGGACATTTTTCAAGTTGTCACATCTATTTTCCTACAGTCTATATCTTCCATATCCTTTTCCATAGTAAATACTGATGCAAAATACTCGTTTAGTATCTGCCCCATCTCCTGCGGCTTCACACAAAGGCTGCCTTGCTGATCTTTGAGGGCCTCCTTCACCGCCGCTCCCTCACCACCAGACGCCTGGAGGAAGAACGCCTCATCTTCCACCTCGGAACACTTCAACCCCAGGGCATCAATGTGGACTTCAACAGTTTCCTCATTTCCCCTTCCCCCACCTCACCCTAGTTCCAAACTTCCAGCTCAGCACTGTCCCCATGACTTGCCCGGACTTGTCCGACATGCCTATCTCCTTTTCCACCTATCCACTCCACCCTCTCCTCCCTGACCTATCACCTTCATCCCCTCCCCCAACTCACCTATTGTATTCTATGCTACTTTTACCCCACCCCCACCCTCCTCTAGCTTATCTCTCCACGCTTCAGGCTCTCTGCCTTTATTCCTGATGAAGGACTTTTGCCCGAAACGTCGATTTTGCTGCTCCTTGGATGTTGCCTGAACTGCTGTGCTTTTCCAGCACCACTAATCCACTAATCTTTAATGGGCCCTATTCTCTCCCTAGTTACCCTTTTGTCCTTAATGTATTTGTAAAAACCCTTTGGATTCTCCTTAATTCTATTTCCCAAAGCTATCTCATGTCCCCTTTTTGCCCTCCTGATTTCCCTCTTAAGTATACTCCTACTGCCTTATACTCTTCTAAGAATTCACTCGATCTATCCTATCTATACCTTACAAATGTTTCCTTCTTTTTCTTAACCAAACCCTCAATTTCTCTAGTCATCCAGGATTCCCCATAACTACCAGCCTTTCCTTTCACCCTAACAGGAATATACTTTCTCTGTATTCTCATTATCTCATTTCTGAATCCTTCTCATTTTCCAGCTGTCCATTTACCTGCGAACATCTGCCCCCGAACAGCTTTTGAAAGTTCTTGCCTAATGCCATCAAAATTGGCTTTTCGCCAATTTAGACCTTCAACTTTTAGATCTGGTCTATCCTTTTCCATCACTATCTTAAACCTAACAGAATTATGGTCGCTGGCCCCAAAATGCTCCCCCACTGACACCTCAGTCACCTGCCCTGCCTTATTTCCCAAGAGTAGGTCAAGTTTTGCACCTTCTCTAGTAGGTACATCCACATACTGAATCAGAAAATTTCTTGTACATACTTAACAAATTCTTATCCATCTAAGCCTTTAACACTATGGTAATCCCAGTCTATGTTTGGAAAGTTAAAATCTCTTACCATAACCACTCTATTATTTTGATGGAGGTTGGAGGTTAAAGTGTTAAAAATTTGAATTCTGAGACATCCTTTCTACCAACCCATCCAATCCTATGCCATCTAAGCGATGGTTCAGATGGGACTCTGAAATTGCAAATTCCACTGGGCAATTACCCCTATATCTGGAGTTCTCCATAAGACAATAATACATAATAGCAGAAGTTAGGCCACTCAGCCCATTTAATCTGCTCTGCTATTTAATCATGGGTGACAAGTTTCTCAATCATATTCTCCTGCTTTCTCCCTGTAACCCTTGATGCCCTTGACACTCAAAAACCTATCTACCTCAGTCTTAAATTTACTCAGTGATGAGGCCTCACAGCCATCTATGGCAATGAATTCCATAGATTCACCACTCTCTGTCTGAAGATGTTCCTCCTTATCTCCATTCTAAAAGGTCTTCCCTTAACTCTAAGGCTATGCCATCAGTTCCTAGTCTCTCCTACCAATGGGAAACATCTTCCCAACATCTACTCTGTCCAGGCCATTCAGTATTCTATTTGTTTCAATTCGAGCCACACTCATCCTTCTATCGAGTATAGATCCAGTTCCTCATATGTTAAACTTTTCATTCCTGGGACCATTCTTGTGAATCTCCTCTGAACACACGCTCGGGTCAGTGCATCCTTCCTGAGATATGGGGCCCAAAACTGTGCATAATACCCCAAATATGGTCTGGAACCTCAGAAAAACATTGCTGCTTTTATATTCAAGTTCTTTCAAAATAAATGCCAACATTGCATTTGCCTTCCTTACAACTGACTCAACCTGCAAGTTTACCTTGAGAGAATCCAGGGCTTCCTAGATTAGAGTGGTGCTGGAAAAGCACAGCAGTTCAGGCAGCATCCGAGGAGCAGTAAAATCGACGTTTCGGGCAAAAGCCCTTCATCAGGAATACAGGCAGAGAGCCTGAAGGGTGGAGAGATAAGTGAGAGGAGGCAGGGCATAGGAAATGACCTGGGAGTTGCAGTGGGAGAGGGACTCCCTGAGATTCTTGTAGAGAGAGGAAGAAAACTTCTTCAAGACAGGCATCCTTGCAAGAGGATTCGCAGTAGGGTTAAAATCAACTAGGTAAAAACTATGACTGCAGATGCTGGAAACCAGAGTCTAGATTAGAGTGGTGCTGGAAAAGCCCAGCAGTTCAGGCAGCATCCGAGGAGCAGTGAAATCGGCGTTTTGGGCAAAAGCCCTTCATCAGGAATATAGGCAGAGAGCCTGAAGGGTGTACACATACTCAGTGACGAGACTTGTGGGCGGCACGGTGGCACAGTGGTTAGCACTGCTGTCTCACAGCGCCTGAGACCCGGGTTCAATTCCCGACTCAGGCGACTGACTGTGTGGAGTTTGCACGTTCTCCCCGTGTCTGCGTGGGTTTCCTCCGGGTGCTCCGGTTTTCTCCCACAGTCCAAAGATGTGCGGGTCAGGTGAATTGGCCATGCTAAATTGCCCGTAGTGTTAGGTAAGGGGTAAATGTAGGGGTATGGGTGGGTTGCGCTTCGGCGGGTCGGTGTGGACTTGTTGGGCCGAAGGGCCTGTTTCCACACTGTAAGTAATCTAATCTAATCTACCTCACAGCCATCTATGGCAATGAATTCCATAGATTCACCACTCTCTGAAGATGTTTCTCCTTATCTCCATTCTAAAAGGTCTTCCCTTAACTCTAAAGCTATGCTCTCACTCCCTCCACCAAAATTAACGTGAACCCAAAGACCCAACATCCCTCCTTCTTCCACACTGGACCTGAAACCACTTTCTGCTGGACCCAATATCTCCTATCCACCCAAACCTACCCAAAACACTCCATCACCTATCCTGTGGAAAAGCAAGCCATGACTTTCCTATAAAGATAGGCTTTGAAAATCAAATTGGCACATATATCGACTTTGGAAATTATGTCTTATCTATTCTCATTGACTTCAAAGACCACAGTGGTTTGTAAAGGCAATCAGTGATATACCCACAAGTAGATTCTCTGCTATCTTCATTGATATAGTCAGAAGCTGTTATCATTTTTACCAACAACGTGATGCAGTATGTTTCACACCCACCAACCCACACCATCCACCAACCCCAACCATCCGGAAAAATACACATTATAAATCATAACTTCAAAACAATTGTGGATGGCAGTTGCCTTCCTGTAGCTTTCACAGTGTGAAATTTGTCCAGATATCACTGTACCAAAATTTCAGACCATGTTATCATTGCAGTGGAAATTTGCAGGTCGAAAAAAATACAATTGGCTTTGGAAAAACTGTTGTGACAGAACTTGATTGGCAATGTGTAATTAAACTTCTTTAGGTACAGCCAGTCTGCCGTTATACAGCTGGCAAATATTGTGAAACCAATAAACATGTAACGCACAGCTGTCAAACCCCAGATATGGCTGATGATCTGGAGTTGTGTTACTGCATGTTTGAATGCTCATTTTTAACATTGGGAAAAGTGCAGGAGAGACAGTTTTAAGTGAAATACATTATATACTTACACTTGAAAAATATATCAGCATTTTGTAAACGAAATTGCAATGTTATGCAAAGGTTATGCAACTCTTGCTGTGAACTTTAAATGGTGTGAGATTTCCTGCCAGACAGTTTCTCACACCTCCGAACTTCATTGGTCTCAGGAGTCAAATCAGGAAAGCACTTCCAAGTTACACCACTATTTTCATATTGATACCTCCTCATTTCAAAGTGAAAGTGATGGCATATATTAAAACAAGATTAAACTGAGACATCAGCCTCAATTGTAATTTGCCAATCTTGCACCCCACCCCCTGATAAGCAGGAAAGGAGAATGAATTCTACATGTAGATACAGAATGACATGTACTGAAACAGGAGATGCATTTAGAATAGTTATTGGTAACATGCTTCTCTTGCAGTTAATCAGGTGCCCTTTTATTTCAAAGGCTGGTGGATGCTTTTTTAAGATCACCGATTACATCAAAAGCAATATTTTTGGAGGCCTCCTGTTAACCCTCTCAGATAAGACCATGCAGAAGTCTTAGAGAAGAGGAGCATAAAAGAAGTACATAACAATGGAGGAAAACAGATAAGATTTGACAGTCTCACTACTTTGTACTTAATTATTATAGATACAAATCAATGTCCTGAATCTCCCTGTTGAGTAGAAAGCACATATGACATCTTGCAGTTCAAATTTAGTGTGCAATCATTTGTAAATATGATTGTTGCTCTATTTCTCTAAGGAACACTCACCATAATCATATTTTATTTTTATCTCGACAGATAAAACAACGAAGGATAAACAATCTCATAAAGATGGAAACAATGAAAGTGAGGACATCTATGAAAATATGGGCAGGGTACCACAATAAATGTGGTCGTAGACACAAGACATTTAAAAACTGTCATGACCTCAGTTGTGCCAAAGTGATCAATTATTTTATCCCTTTGATCAATAGAGGAACACAAGTTCTTAATGTTTTTCTAAATACTCCTGCTTTAAGTCTGGTGAGAATGTAGGTAAGCCTACAAACTAAGTTGATAGGACTGGTGGTGCCATATCTCAGGAATTCAGGTAGCCCTGGTTTGGTGTGAAGCTTCTGTCTTATGTGAACAAAGACACTGGCATAGAGACAGTGAGCATTCCACTCATTTGTTCTTGTAACTCTGGCCTTTGAGAAACATAGTCCCTCTTTGGAAGCCAGGGTGCCAAGAAGTTTGAGGCATGTGATTTTTGATGTATTTAAATGCCTTTTTTGGGAGGGCAAACAGCTCAGGCACCAAGGTTTCAATTTCCAGTCCCTTCTAATAGCCTGAGATGTATTCCTGGAGGTACTCCTTTCGACTTTGTAGTTGATGCATCTTTGCAGTGACTCCTTACAATGCAATAGCATCTGGGTCAGAGAAGCAGCAGTGAACATCCTCCTGGCATAACTGTCAATAATGCCAATTGATCATTTCAGCATTTAAACATGCAATTTGGCCTCCAGTTTTGTATGTTGTCCAGATGTATTTGAACTGGCTCATTTGTTGTTTTATTAACCATTGAATCATAGAATTCGGCAGTATGGAAGGAAGAGTCCATCATGCTCATCTACTCAAAGAGGTTCCACTCGCTTGCTCTCTTCCCATATCCTAGTACTTCCTCTTAAAAGATAATGTACACCTAGTTCCTAATATGAGTAGAATATCTAACAATTCTCCATTAAAAATCCTAATCTTCAAAATTTTGAACACCTGTTCACGTCCCTCTTTATCTTTCTTCCACTAATTAGAAAAGCCCAGTTTCTCAAGCTTTGTATTACTTTGTTACCTGAATGAACCTTCTTGGAAATGGAAATTGGAGACAATATTCTGTAGCCTAACCAATGATTCAGGTAGTGATACCTCTTTGTTTATGTACTATGTTTGAAATTGCAAAACCTGAGATACCAAATGTTTATTTGATGATAAAATGGCCAATTTGATCTTCCATTTTAAATGATCTGTAAAACTGTTCATTTAGCGTTAATGCTTTAGCATTTTTTTTTGTCATTTTTATGTTTATAATCCACTTTTTTTCTTCAAAAATGTATCACTTTATATTTTGCCCTCTTATATTTCGTGCAACCTGTCTCTGGCCAATTTAAAAATCATTGGCCTTTGAAATTACAAACGTTGCAAATTTCCTCAGAATGGCTCACACTTCACTCAAAATGTACCAAAACCCTACACTGTACTTAACCAGGTGTCAAGACCCTGACTCCTGGCTAAAAGGTTGCGGAGATCTTGTTCACAAACCTGCCAATCACACCAAACCAAATAATTTAACACTGGAAGACATCTGTCCATGTCTGGAGGTGAAGTCCTGCCTTGGAGATCTCTTGGCAAATGGATGACGAGCAGCACCAAGACCCAGAAGCAGTGGGTGGGCGTGGTGTTCACTGTTAGGACCACAGCAAATCCTAACAAAGAGGAGCCCAGACTTAGAGTTAAGCCCAGAGTAATATTGAGGCCAGGTGGCAGATGCCTTGAAGGGGATGAGAACAGGGTTTGAAAGTCCAGGGGAGTGGGCGAGGAGAGAATTATGAACTTCGGTGTTGGGTGAGGGGTTCTGTCGTGCCTTTAATGGGCTCAATGATGGGGACCCACTAACTAGGTTCAGCTCCCTCCCATCTTTGCCTCACACCAACCCACACAGTGCTGGGGGATTCCAATGTGGACTACCCCTGTCACAGGTAATAAATGAGAGTGTCCTCCCCACCTCATGAGTCCTCCATGGTGAGTGGCTGTCCAATATCCATTCCACCTTTCATTAACTTTCACACAGGTCAGAGGCAAGCAGACAGATGGTGCAAAAGCCAAACTGTGAATTTTACATACTACCCAACTTCAAATTTTCCAATAAGAAAGTGTATAATCTAAACCCTAACCTTTGTGTTTAAATAGATATGCCAGTGCAATTACAACAGCAGAGCAAGATCAATATTGAGGAAATTCCCAGCGATATTTCAGTTGCTCCCTATTTACTTTGCTTCTGTAAATTTCTAAACTGTGCCCCAATGTTAAAGTACCGACATAGATTTTTTAGTAACTGGGGACAAAATGTCGATTAACAAAAAAAAAATGAAGACAGTGTTCTTATAAAGTATTGTTAGGGAATGAACATTACTCTTCTTTAAGCAAATCCTTCATTTGCTGTTCTTTTTGTCAAATTAATAATGCAGCTTTTCAGTTTTCCCTGTCCTGAGAATCTTTCCTGCTGTTTTAATTCTTAAGTACTACAACAAAGATGTATATTTGCTTGTACTCAAGATTTAACTTAGTGTTTCTAACATTACAAAATGTGTGCACTGAAATTAGCATTATTTACTACTTAATCAGTCTTGTTCATTGATGGGTTTAATTCATAGATGGTTAGGTTGTAACAGGCCGAATGCAAGGTGCAGTCTGAGATAATAATGTTGATTAATCGATGCTGTTCAGTTTTTTTGATGAGAAGACAAGACTGATGATCCAGAATGACAATCATAACTTCTCAAACACAGAATTATCCTGAAAGTTTACGCATAGTATTCTGACTGTAGAATGTGAATGAATCTCACAGACAATTAATGGTCTGGGTGTGTGTTTTTTTAAGTGACTAGAAACTTGTCAAAGGTGATTGAGTGAGAATGGTTTTCTAGGAAACAGACACTGACCTATGGACAATCATTAGCAAGCAAGTGTGTGGCATCTTTATTGTTTATATAATCAAATAGGAGAGGGGAATATATATCTTTGCTAAACTGTATAATATTTGTTTATTTTTCTTGTGTAAATAAAAGTCATTATTGGTTCAAGGCCCATTACTCTGTCTTTCAATGAATCTTCAATGAGTCCAAAGATGTGCCTGTTAGATGGATTGATCATGCTAAATTGCCCATAGTGTCCGGGGATCTGTATGTTAGCAATGGGAAATGCAGGGTGACAGGGATGGTGGAGGGGGGCTGAGTCTGGATGGGATGCTGTTTAAAGAGTTGGTGTGGACTTGTTGGGCTGAATGGCCTGTTCCAACACTGTAGGAATTCAATTCTTTCAGTGAGAGAGAGAAAGTTGATTCATGAAGTAGCATTAGTGAATGCCAAGCTGCAAGTGGACAGAGCAACGATTCACTTTTACAGTCTGGTAGTTCTTGCTATCAATTAATGTTGAACAAAAAGATACACTTCAGATGATAGGAGATTTAAAATTTATTTTAGAAGTAGCTAAATGGCTGTGTCTTCCTTCAACAGGGACGGCAACACCTATGTAATCACTCACAACAAGATTTGGAGATGCCGGTGTTGGACTGGGGTGGACAAAGTTAAAAGTAACACAACACCAGGTTATAATCCAACAGGTTTAATTGGAAGCACTAGCTTTCAGAGCGCTGCCCCTTCATCAGGTAGTTGTGGAGTATAAGATCATATGACACAGAATTCAGAGCAAAAAAGTACAGTGTGATGTCACTGAAATGGCACATTGAAAACAAAAACGGATCGTTGGTTAAGTCTTTCAGCTTTTAGAATAACCATATTAGTTTCAGTTCTTTAATAAGTGAATTCCAGAACTTTATTAAAGTTACATTCAACATTCAAACATTGGGACGCAGACAGACTTTAATCTCACACCTTCAAGGCAGTATCTGAGCTGTGATACCACCTATTGTTGAAGCTAATTTGAGAATGTCATGGAGTCACAGAGATGCACAGCATGGAAACAGACCCTTCAGTCCAACCCGTCCATGCCAACCAGATATCCCAACCCAATCTAGTCCCACATGCCAGCACCCGGCCCATATCCCTCCAAACCCTTCCTATTCACATCCCCATCCAGATGCCTTTTAAATCTTGTAATTATACCAGCCTTCACCACTTACTCTGGAGCTCATTCCATACACGTACTCTGCATGAACACATTGCCCCTTAGATCTCTTTTATATCTTTCCCCTCTCACCTTAAACCTATGCCCTCTAGTTCTGGACTCTCCGACCCCAGTGAAAAGGCCTTGTCTATTTATCCTATCCATGCCCCGTATGATTTTATAAACCTCTATAAGGTCACCCCTCAGCTTCCAATGCTCCAGGGAAACAGGCTCAGCCTATAGCTCAAATCCTCCAACCCAGGCAACATCCTTGTAAATCTTTTCTGAACCCTTCCAAGTTTCACAACATCCTTCCAATAGGAAGGAGACCAGAATTGCATGCAATACTCCAACAGTGGCCTAACCAATGTCCTGTATAGCCGCAACATAACCTCCGAACTCTTATACTCAATGCTCTGACTAATATAGGAAAGCATATCAAATGCCTCCTTCGCTCTCCTATCTACCTGTGAATCCACTTCCAAGGAGCTATGAACCTGCACTCCAAGGTCTCTTTGTTCAGCAACACTCCCTAGGACCTTACCATTAAGTGGATAAGTCCTGCTAAGATTTGCTTTCCCAAAATGCAGCACCTCGTATTTATTTAAATTAAACTCCATCTGCCACTCTTCAGCCCATTGGCCCATCTGGTCAAGATCCTGTTGTAATCTGAGGTAATCTTCTTTCCTGTCTACTACACCTCCAATTTTGGTGTCATCTGCAAACTTACTAACTATACCTCCAAATCATTTATGCAAATGACAAAAAGTAGAGGGCCCAGCACCGATCCTTGTGGCACTCCACTGGTCACAGACCTCCAGTCGGAAAAACAACCCTCCAACACCCATTCTCTGTCATCTATCTTTGAGCCAGTTCTGTATCCAAATGGCTAGTTCTCCCTGTATTCCATGAAATCTAACCTTGCTAACCAGTCTCCCCTGGGGAACCTTGTCGGACGTCTTACTGAAGTCCATATAGATCACATCTACTGCTCTGCCCTCATCAATCCTCTTTGTTACTTATTCAAAAAAACTCAGTCAAGTTTATGAGACATGATTTGCCATGCTCAAAGCCATGTTAACTGTCCCTAATCAGTCCTTGCCTTTCCAAATCCACATACATTCCTGTTCCTCAGGATTCCCTCCAACAATTTGCCCACCACAAACATCAGGTTCACTGGTCTATAGTTCCTTGGCTTGTCTTTACCACTCTTCTTAAACAGTGGCACCATGTTAGTCAACCTCCAGTCTTCCAGTACCTCACCTGTGACTATTGATGATACAAATATCTCAGCAAGAGGCCCAGCAATCATTTCCCTAGCTTCCCGCAGTGTTCTAGGGTACACCTGAAAGGTCCTGGGGATTTATCCACTTTTATGTGTTTCAAGACATCCAGCACTTCCTCCTGTGTAACATGGACATTTTTTCAAGATGTCACCATCTATTTCCCTACATTCTATATCTTCCGTGTCCTTTTCCACAGTAAACACTGATGCAAAATACTCATTTAGTACCTCCCCCATTTTCTGAGGTTCCACACAAAGGCCGCCTTGTTGATCTTTGAGGGGCCCTATTCTCTCCCTTATTACCCTTTTGTCCTTAATGTATTTGTAAAAATCCTTTGGATTCTCCTTAATTCTATTTGCCAAAGCTATCTCATGTCACATTTTTGCCCTCATGATTTCCCTCTTAAGTATACTCCTACTGCCTTTATACTCTTCTAAGGATTCATTCGATATATCTTGTTTGTACCTGATATATGCTTGCTTCTTATTCTTAATAAAACATTCAATTTCTTTCGTCATTCAGCATTCCCTGCACCTACCAGCCTTACTTTTCAGCCTAACAGGGATATAATGTCATCTGCTCCCAATCAGTTTTGAAAGTTCTTGCCTATTTACTGTCAAAATTAGCCGTCCTCCAATTTAGAACTTCAACTTTTAGAACTGGTCTATCGTTTCCCATCACTATTTTAAAATGAATAGAATTACGGTCGCTGGCCCCAAAGTGCTCCCCCATTGATACCTCAGTCACCTGCCCTGCCTTATTTCCCAAGATTGTGTCAAGTTTTGCACCTTCTCTTGTAGGTGAATATTGAATCAGAAAATTTTCTTGTACACATTTAACAAATGTAAGTTTAAAGAAGTTCTGGGATTAAATATGAAAGAACCAAAACTAACATGACATTCTTAAAGATGAAAGACTTAACAAATAATTCAGTTTTTATCAATATATCATTTCAATGTTATAAATTCTGTGTCATATGGTCTTATACTCCACAGCTACTTGATGAAGGAGCAGTGCTCCGAAAGCCAGTGCTTCTGAAAACACCTGTTGGAAAATAACCTGGTATTGTGTGATTTTTAACTTTGTCCCATAACAAGAAGTTGGATGTGGACATTTGGAATTGTGGAGGTCAGTTAGCTGGATATCAGGTTTGCATTCAGAGTGATGTCAGCAGCACATTTTCAATTACCACATGGGCTGAGTTACCATGGAGGACTCTCCTTCTCAACCCCTACCCCTACCAGAGACATGGCAACGCTCAGGTTAAACCAAGTTGTCTTCCCTATCTAATGAGAGGTCAGCACTTTAGTGATTTTACCCTTTGTGGTATTGATGATTCCAACAGATATTTATTGTAACTAACTATTATGTGTAAACATTACATTCCTCAGGCACATTAAGTTAACATGTTAGAACAGAGAAACATACTTCAGGAATGTGTCATGTTTTAAGTGATCTAAGGTAAGATATAGTATGAGGTATTTTACCTTTGCTCCCATGCAAAGATGCGGTGTGGATATCATGAGCATGTCTCTTAAAAGTATGCTAACAGGCTGATTGTGAGACATGACATAACATCTCACTTGTTCCTTAATTTGAAAAAAAAATTTCAAATGGATATACATAGTTGTGTCTGTTACCATTTCAAGTAATTAAACAAATAGGTAAAAACACAGTTTACAAGACTAACATTTTAAACCTCAACGTAATGTTTAACAATTTATCTTGCTCTGGTGATTGTATACCTGCCGAGAGAGGTATGCATTGCTGTCCTTTGCATTTGTTTCACAATTTGGTTGTCTTGCTGCTGGTTGTTGTCACTCAACATTATCACACAATCATCGTTCTTGGATTATTCTTTCTCACTCTCATTTTGCATGATTGGCCAGCTTTACATTGCTCTGAGCTGGCTTCTGTACCTTCATTGCGTAGCTACATGATTCATGAAACCTTTGCAGGTATCCAAATATTTGTATTTACCTTTTTAATTTAGACTGTCTGTTCAGTGCACAGTAATGGTAGTTATCTACTTGCTCCCATCTCCTCCATCTCTTTAATTCTCCTTTGTCTTTCAAGAAGAATGTCCTATTTGCTAAGCAAAGTGAAGGGTTTTATTTGCCTTCTGAGTATAAGTTAATCTGTAGATGGTATTCCCTTCTGCACTGGTGTTGCACAACATATAGTATTGCAATATGAAAATCTTGCTTGTTGTTTAACCCTTAATGATTGTTGATTTAATAGTATGTATTGTATGTTCTACTGGACCATATGAGCATCAATGGGTAGCTAACAGTACAATATGGATCACTCCCGACTTGGTGCACATCTTGAAGTGATTTGCCAGTGTGCTGTGCCCCATTGTTAGACCCTATTTGATTTGTAATATCAAATAAACTAAAAATAGTGTTCAGTGTGATAGCAATGGCCATGTTTGTTGAAGTTTGAAGTTGTTAAAAAATGGAAAATTGAGAGAAGTAATCCATCACAAAGTTGTCTGCAGCAAGTGTCTTTGGTTGCAAATCCTATCTGGTTGCATGAAATGCTTAGAGCGGCAGTTAGAGCTAAAGAGGAATTTACAGGAGCTAGTAGGTGTGATGGATGGCAGTTATAGGAAGGGAGAAAAGTCGCAGATACAATCAGGTAGATTAGTTAACTCCAGGAAAGGTAGGGGAGGTAGGCAGGTAGTACAAGAGTCTTCTGTGATTATCCCCATTTCAAACAAATCTGCTTTGGAAAATATAGGGGGTGATGGACTCTCAGGAGATTATAGCACAAACAGCCAAGTTTCTGGTATCGAGACAGATTCTAATGTAATGAGTGGTATGTCAGGTTCCAACCAATTGATTGTGATACAGGACTCTCTCGTCAGAGGCACAGATAGACATTTCTGTGGACAGTAGGAAAAGATCAGAGTGGTGTGTTGTCTCCCTGGATCAAGGATATCTCAGAGAGGGTGCAGAATGTTCTCAAAGGTGAGACGGACCAGCTGGAGGTCATTGTACACACTGTGGAACTAGTGACATAGGAAGGGGAAAAAAATGAGATTCTGGGGGAGAATATAGAAAGTTAGGCACTAATTTAAAAAGGAAGTCCTCAAAGGTAGTAATATAAGAATTACTCCCAGTGCTACGAGCTAGTGAGGGTAGGAATAGGAGGATAAAGCAGATGAATGCATGGCTGAGGAGCTGGTGTATGGGAGAAGGATTCATTTTTGGATCATTGGAAGCTCTTTTGGGGTAGAAGTGACCTGTACAAGAAGGACAGATTACACCTAAATTAGAAGGGGACTAACATTCTGGCAGGGAGATTTGCTAGACCTGTTTTGGAGGGTTTAAACAAGTAAGGTGGTGGTGTGGGACTAGGGAAGTAGTGAGGAAAGAGATTAATTTGAGACTGGTACAGTGGGAAAGGGAGCAAGTCAAGCAGGGCAGGCAGGAACAAAGCAGAGAACAAGGTAGGACTGATAAATTAAACTGCATTTATTTCAATGCAAGAGGCCTATCAGGGAAGGCAGATGAACTCAGGGCATGGTTAGCAACAGGGGACTGGGATGTTATAGCAATTACAGAAAAGTGCTCAGGGATGGGCAGAACTGGCAGCTTAATGTTCCAGGATACAAATGCTACAGGAAGTACAGAAAGGAAGGCAAGAAAGGAGGTGGTGTGGCAAGGTGATAAGGGATAGCATTACTGCTGTTCTTAGGGAGGATATTCCTGGGAATACATCCAGGTAAGTTATTTGGGTGCAACTGAAAAATAAGAAAGGAATGATCATCTTATTGGGACTGTATTACAGACCCCCTAGTAGTCAGTGGGAAATTGAGAAACACATTTGTAAGGAGATTTCAGTTATCTTTAAGAATAATAGGGTGGTTATGGTAGGGGATTTTAACTTTCCAAACATAGACTGGGACTGGCGTAGCATTAAGGGTTTAGATGGAGAGGAACTTGTTAAATGTGTACAAAAAAAAATTCTGATTCAGTATGTGGATGTACCTACTAGAGAAGGTGCAAAACTTGGCTTACTCTTGGGAAATAAGGCAGGGCAGGTGACCGAGGTGTCAGTGGGGGAGCACTTTGGGGCCAGTGACCACAATTCTACCAGTTTTAAAATAGTAAAGGAAAAGGATAGACCAGATCTGAAAGTGGAAGTTCTAAATTGGAGGAAGGCTAATTTTGATGGTATTGGACAAGAACTTTCAAAAGCTGCTTGGAGGCAGATGTTCACAGGTGAAGGGATGGCTAGAAAATGGGAAGCCTTCATTTTTGGAAACAGCGAGAGCAGAGACTGAAGGCTGCCGGGTAGGTAAATTAATCATTTAAAATCTTAGCTCATGAATAGGCAGAGCACACACTGAGCAGGAGGTCAAACAGGACTGCTGAGTAAGTGAGGTAATATATTTGGCGGTTGCTTTACCTGAAACACTACTTAGGTAGTGTCTCCCACCCATCCTCCTCCTCTAACCTTGGAACTGGATGAACCTTGGATCATTTGGGAGGCTGAGAGAGTTATAGGGGGTTGTCACACCTCAAGTACAGGAAACAGATAGATGGGTTACAGTCAGTGGATGAAAAGGGAACCAGCAGACAGTGGTTGTTCCCCTCAATAACAACTATACTGTTTTGGATACTGTTGGGGAGGAAGACTTATCAGGGGTAAGCCATGGGGTACAAGCCTCTGGCACAGAGTCTGTTCCTGTTGCTCAGAAGAGAAGTGGGGAGAGGACTAGAGCATTAGTCACTGGGGACTCCCTAGTTAAGGGGATAGATAGGAGATTCTGTGGGAATGAGAGAGACTTGCAGTTAGTGTGTTGCCTCCCAGCTGCCAGGTTTCGTGATGTCTTGGATCATATTTTCAAGATTCTTGGGGGAGGGCGAGCAGCCCCAAGTCGTGGTCCACATAGGCATTAATGACATAGGTAGGAAAAGGGATGGGGATTTAAGGCAGAAATTCAGGGATCTCAGGTGGAAGCTTAGATCTAGAACAAACAGTCGTTATCTCTGGTTTGTTACCTGTGCCACGTGCTAGTGAGGCAAGGAATAGGGAGAGAGAGGAGTTGAACACGTGGCTACAGGGATGTTGTAGAAGGGAGGGTTTCAGATACCTGGATAATTGGGGCACATACAAACAGGATGGTCTACACCTGAATCAGGAGGGCACCGATACCCTGGGGGGAGCTTTGCTAATGTTCTTTGGGAGGGTTTAAACTAATTCAGCAGGGGGATGGGAACCTGAATTGTGGCTCCAGTGTACAGGAGGTTGAAAGTTGTGAGTTCATTAATAAGGACTCAAGGTCACAAGAGTGTACCAGCAGGCAGGAAAGTGATTTGAAGTGTGTCTACCTCAATGCCAGGAGCATCTGGAATAAGGTGAGTGAACTTGTAACATGAATTGGTACCTGGGACTTTGGTGTTGTGGCCATTTCAGAGACATGGATAGAACAGAGACAGGAATGGCTGTTGCAGGTGCTGGGATTTAAATGTTTCAGTAAGAACAGGGAAGGTGGTAAAAGAGGGGGTGTGTGGCATTGTTAGTCAAGGTCAGTATTATGGTGGCAGAAAGGACGCTTGATGAGGACTCGTCTATTGAGGTAGTATTGGCTGAGGTTAGAAACAGGAAAGGAGAGGTCACCCTGTTAGAAGTTTTCGATAGTCCTCTGAAGACTTCCAGAGATGTACAGGAAAGGATTGCAAAAATGATTCTGGATAGGAGAGAAAGTAACAGGGTAGTTGTTATGGGGGCTTTAACTTTCCAAATATTGACTGGAAATGCTATAATACTACTTTAGATGGGTCAATTTTTGTCTAATATGTGCAGAAGGGTTTCCTGATACAGTATGTAGAAAGGGCAACAAGAGGCGAGGCCATATTGGATTTGGTACTGGGTAATGAACCAGGCTAGGTGTTAGATTTTGAGGTAGATGAGCTCTTTGGTGATAGTGACCATAATTAGTGATGAAACGGGATAGGTATATACCGCAGGAAAAGAGTTATAGCTGGGGGAAAGGCAATTATTATGCGATTAGGCAAGATTTAGGATGCATAGGATGGGGAAGGAAACTGCAGGGATGGGCACAATTGAAATGTAGAGCTTGTTCAAGGAAAAGCTGCTGTGTGTCCTTGATAGGTATGTACCTGTCAGGCAGGGAGGAAATGGTCGAGTTAGTGAACCGTGGTTTATTAAAGAAGTTGACTCTCTTGTCAAGAGGAAGAAAGGAGTTTATATATAGTTGAGACATGAAGGCTCAGTTAAGGTAATTGAGGGTTACAAGTTAGACTGAAGGGTCAACAGAGAGAGCTAAGAGCCAGGAGGGGACATGAGAATTCTTTGGCAGGTAGGATCAAGGAAAACCCTAAAGCTTTCTATAGGTATGTCAGGAATGAAAGAATGATGAGAGTAAGATTAGAGCCAGTCAAGGACAGTAATGGGAAGTTGTCCGTGGAGTCCAAGGAGATAGAAGAGGTGCTAAATGAATAATTTTGTCAGTATTCACCCTGGAAAAAGACAATGTTGTCAAGGAGAATACTGAGATATCGGCTATTAAACTAGATGGGATTGGTTCATAAGGAGGAGGTGTTAGCAATTCTGGAAATGTGAAAATAGATAACTCCCCTGGGCTGGATGGGATTTATCCTGGGATTCTCTGGAAAGGTAGGGAGGAGGTTGCAGTCCTTTTGCTTTGGTCTTTATGTCATCATTGTCTACAGGAATAGTGCCAGAAGACTGGAGGATGGTAAATACTGTTCCCTTTGTCAAGAAGGGGAGTAGAGACAACTCTGGAAATTGTAGACCAGGGAGCCTTACTTTGGTTGTGGGTAATGTGTTGGAAAGGGTTATAAGAGATAAGAGATAGGATTTATAATCACCTAGATAGGAATAATTTGATTGGGGATAGTCAACACGGTTTTGTGAAGGGTAGGTTGTGCCTTACAAACTTTATTGAGTGCTTAGAGACAGTGACCAAACAGGTGGATGAGGGTAAAGTGGTTGATGTGGTAAACATGGATTTCAGTAAGGCATTTGATAAGGTTCCCCATGGTAGGCTATTGTAGAAAATACAGAGGCATGGGATTGTGAATGATTTAGCTGTTTGGATCAGAAATAGGCGTGCTGAAAGAAAAGGCAGGGCAGTGGTTGTTGGGAAATGTTCATCCTGGAGTTCAGTTACTAGTGATGTACAGCAAGGATCTGTTTTTAGGGCCACTGCGGTTTGTAATTTTTATAAATAACTTGGATAAGGGTTAGTAAATTTGCAGATGACACTAAGGTCAGTGTAGTTGTGGACATACGGATGGATGTTGCAGGTTACAGAGGGAAATAGATAAGCTGCAGAGTTAGGTTGAGAGCTGGCAAATGGAGTTTAATGTGGAAAAGTGTGAGTTGATTCACTTTGGTAGGAGTAACAGGAATACAAAGTACTGGGCTATTGGTAAGATTCTTGGTAGTGTGGATGAGCAGAGACATCTCAATGTCCATGTACATAGATCCTTGAAAGTTGCCACCCAGATTGATAGGGCTGTTAAGAGTGTGTGTTAGCTTTTATTGGGAGAAGGATTGATTTCAGAGCCATGAAGTCATGTTGCAGTTGTACAAAACTCTAATGCAAACACACTTGGAGTATTGCATACAGTTCTGGTCGCAGCATTATAGGAAGGACGTGGAAGCATTGGAAAGGGTCCAGAGGCGATTTACCAGGATGTTGCCTGGTATGGAGGGAAGGTCTTATCAGGAAAGTCTAAGGAATTTCAGGCTGTTTTGTTAGAGAGAAGAAGGTTGAGAGGTGACCTAATTGAGACATACAAGATGATAAGGGGATTAGATAGGGTGGACAGTGAGAGCCTTTTTCCTCGGATGGTGATGGCTAGCATGAGGGGACATATCATTAAATTGAGAGGTGACAAATACAGGACAGATGTCAGAAGTAGGTTATTTACACAGAGTAGTAATGATGTGGAACACCTGCCTGCAACAGTGGTAGACTTACCAACTTTAAGGGCATTTAAATCATCATTGGCTAAACATATGGATGATAATGGAATAGTGTAGGTCAGATGGGCTTCAGATTGGTTTCACAGGTTAGCAGAAAATCGAGGGTCAAAGGGCCTGTACTGTGCTGTAATGTTCTATGTTCGATATTCTAAAATGAGATAATGAGAGTCCAGAGACAGTATATTCCCGTTAGGGTGAAAGGCAAGACTGGTAGGTGTAGAGAATGCTCGATGATGAGAAAATTTGAGGTTTCGGTTAAGAAAAAGAAGGAAGCATATGTCAGGTATAAACAGGAGAGATCGAGTAAATCCTTAGCAGAGTATAAAGGCAGTAGGAGTATACTGTGACCACTCTTGGAGTATTGGATGCAGTTCTGGTCGCAGCAAAATGCTGAGTATATGTAAAAGGGAAATCAGGAGGATAAAAGAGGACGTGAGATAGCTTTGGCAAACAGGGTTAAGGAGAATCCAAAGGGTTTTTATAAATACATTAAGGACAAAAGGGTAACTAGGACAAGAATAGGACCCCTCAAAGATCAGCAAGGCAGCCAATGTGTGGAACTGCAGGAGATGGGGGAGATACTAAACAAGTATTTTGCATCTGTGTTTACTGTGGAGAAGGACATGGAAGATATACAGCATGGGAAAATAGATGGTGACATCTTCAAAAATGTCCAAATTACAGAGGAGGTGATGCTGGATGTCTTAAAATGCATAAAAATGGACAAATCCTCATGACCTTATCAGGTGTAACCTGGAACTCTGTGGGAAGCTAGAGAAGTGATTAATGGGCCGCTTGCTAAGATATTTGCATCATCAATAATTACAGATGAGGTGCTGGAAGACTGGAGGTTGGCTAATGTGATGCCACTATTTAAGAAAGGTGGGAAGGAAAAGCCAGGGAACGATAGACCAGTGAGCCTGATGTCGATGGTGGGCAAGTTGTTGAAGGGAATCCTGAGGACAGGATTTACATGTATTTTGAAAGGCAAAAAATGATTAGACATAGTCAGCATGGCTTCATGTGTGGGAATTCATGTCTCACAAACTTGATTGAGTTATTTGAAGAAGTAATAAAGAGGGCAGAATGGTGGATGTGATCTATATGGACTTCAGTAAGGCATTTGACAAGGTTCCCTTTGGGAGACTGATTAGCAAGGTTAGATCTCACGGAATACAGGGAGAACTAGCCATTTGGATACAGAACTGGCTCAATGGTAGCAGACAGATGGTGGTGGTGGAGGTTTGTTTTTCAGACTGCAGGCCTGTAACCAGTGGTGTGCCACAAGGATTGGTGCTGGGTTCACTACTTTTTGTCATTCACATAAATAATTTGGATGTCAACATAGGAGGTATAGTTAGTAAGTTTGCAGATTACACCAAAATTAGAGGAGTAGTGGACAGCAAAGAAGGTTAACTCAGACTACAACGGGATCTAGATCAGTTGGGCCAATGGGCTGAGGAGTGGCAGATGGAGTTGAATTTAGATAAATGTGAGGTGCTGCATTTTGGAAAGGCAAATCAGGACAAGGACTTATACACTTAATGGTAAGGTCCTGGGGAGTGTTGCTGAACAAAGAGACCTTGGAGTGCAGGTCCATTGTTCCTTGAAAGTAGAGTCACAGGTAGATAGGATAGTGAAGAAGGCATTTGGTATGCTTTCCTTTATTGGTCAGGGCATTGAGTACAGGAGTTGGGAGGTCATGTTGCAGCTGTATAAGACATTGGTTAGGCCACTTTCAGAATATTGCGTGCAATTCTGGTCTTCTTCCTATAGGAAGGATGTTGTGAAACTTGAAAGGGTTCAGAAAAGATTTGCAAGGATGTTGCCAGGGTTGGAAGCTTTGAGCGAGAGCAAGAGGCTGAATAGGCTGGGGCTGTTTTCCCTGGAGTGTCAGAGGCTGAGGGGTGACCTTATAAAGGTTCATAAAATCATGAGGGGTATGGATAGGATAAATAGACAAGGTCTTTTCCCTGGGATGGGGGAGTTCAGAACTAGAGGGCATAGGTTTAAGGTGACAGGGGAATGATATAAAAGGGACCAAAGGGACAACATTTTCACACGGTGGGTGGTGCGTGTATGGAATGAGCTGCCAGAGGAAGTGGTGGAGGCTGGTACAATTACAGCATTTAAAAGGCGTCTGAATGGGTAAATGAATTGGAAGGGTTGAGATGAATATGCATACCAAATGCTGGCAAATGGGACTAGATTAGGTTAGGATACCTGGTCAGCATAGATGAATTGGACCAAAGGGTTTGTTTCCTTGCTGTACTTCTCTGTGACTCTATTTAATATTCCCCATATACTCTGAATAGTTCCGTTGCTACTTTCGTCCGAAGAATGAATGGAAGTTTATGTGAATATGAAGGTTCCCTCCAGTGTTAGGTTTGATATTCACATGCAAATCACTGAATATCTTGAATTATCCCTGGCTCGTACACAGTTTCATGTGCTCACTGATTTGTGTGTTCAATACCGATGTGTTCTGGTGTAACATGGATCTTATCTCTTAGCATACTGCTTTTGATATTAGAATTTGTTTGCTCTTGAAGATGAATTGACATGATATACCAAGTTTGTCCTTCTATGGCCAAAATGAATGAATCATTTCATACTTTTAATTAGTACTGTCAGGCCATGTATGACTATTGTTCTTGTATAAGTCTTACATGATCACAAGTTGATCATCTTTGGTAGTTGCTAATTTCAACTCTTCACACTGGCTGTGGCCAGATCTGATCGATCTTGAGAATACCTTTCCCTTTGTAGTCAAGAGCATCAACATATAGGTAAAAGGAATATCTTGGTCTTTTGTGTGTCTTAATGTAACCACTCTGGTACTCGGCTTATTTCTCACTTCAGTCGTATCCTTAACCCTTGACAAGTAAACACTGCAAGAATGGCAATACACTATTGTGCAGTTTGTGGCACATCATCTCTAATGACTTATGATCTGTTTCAATGGGGAATTTCCGGCAAAATAAATATGTGTGAAATTGAATGATGCCTAATTCCAAGCTTAATGTCTCATCTTCAATATTGGAACACAGTTGGTTTTGCAATAACGTGTGTTTCTTCAACATGAATTGGCTTTTAAACAGTTGACGAATTTAGACCATTATTTGTAGATTGTGTACTTTTCTTACCTGTATTGGCTATAATGCGATTCCAGCTCCCTTAGTTTAAATGGCACAGCAATTGCGCGATTTTCTTATAACACGAGATCGCATGAGAACAGAACTGTTGCATTATATCAGAACTAACCGTAGTTGGCTTTATTTTAATTCCTTCATGGGATGTGAACATTGCTGGCAATGCCAGCATTTATTACCCATCCATAATTGTTAACAGTTAAGAGTCAATAATATTGCTATGGGTCTGGAGTAACATGTAGAATAGATCAGTTAAGGATGGAAGTTTCCTTCCCTAAAGGACATTAGATAATTAACAATGGTTTCATGGTTATTCTCTTAACATTCTTAATTGCAAATTTTTATTGAATTTAAATTCCACCATCTTCCCTAGCAGTATTTGACCTGGGGTCCCCAGAACAATACCTGGGTCTCTGAATTACTCATCTGGCAATAATATCACATTCCTATGACATGTGTGCTTGTACAGATGGCAGGATTTAGAATCAAGGCAATAGGACTTTTGTCTTGCAAATTTTTTGCAATGCATTTGATTTGAGAATCATGTATTTTCTAGTGTAATTGTATTATGATAAGCAAGAACCTATTTGATCGAAGCAAAAACATATTGGTAGTTGTATTCACACATATAAGAGTAGTCTTTCTTAAGCTAATCCCTCAGCAAAGTTAATTTTTCAGCAAGGTGCTGATTGTATAGTTATAGGAAAAGTAAAAGACTCAAGGCAACATCGCAGCTCCTTTATATCCCATGGGGTCAGTATTTGCAGATTATCCTCGATCTTACCTCGATTCCCTGGGCAAAGTAAATGGATCCAAACAGGTTTATCTGACTGATGTATATTTGACTCTGTTAGATAACAGTCCTTTGAATTTAATTACTGTAACCAGCAACTGAAAGTTGTGTTCATGCTCTGCCTTTGGTTTACTCATGAAAATGATATTGTCAGCAATGTAAATTCAATCAGGTATATTATCAATAATCCCTTCCATCATAGAATGGATAATTCATTTGAGATAACCGATGGGACAGTGACACTGCCCTCCCCTTAAGATAAAATTAATGAGATGGCAATTAACACAATTATGTTCTGTCAAAGCTCAGACAATTGAATCACTAATTTACTCTATGAATGCTCATTTCTACTGTGGTATTTCTGTCACATTAAAATGAGTAAGAATTTGGGCTTTTTTGCTGCTTCGAAACTGGTTCCTTCTTCACATCCTCTGGATGTCACCTATAGTTTTACAGATGGGGATCTATTTTTCATAACTTGGTACAACTTATATCTGTGAGACATTATTTGTTCACAGCACCAGCATTGAGTCTTAGTCTCCTCTTTGTGATGCATTCTCATGTTTGCCTGTTGAGACCTTAAAAGAAGGATGGATACTGTTTCTCTCCTATATTAAGGGTTTCCCTTTCCTCGCACACTTTTGAATGGCCTTTTCCATAGTCAAATTTTCTTTGAACCTTAACAGATGTACAAAAAACTCATCCATGATTTTAACATTATTCTGCTTCATACAAAATCTGATTTCCAAACTTTATAGTCAAAGTTTTCCACTAATCTGAAGGGGATCATTAATGGAATTATCTATAGATACCTCAGGATATTGAACTCTTCTGCTAACTCCTTCTCTTTCAAGATCTTTGTTTATAAACAAATTAAATTAATTGCCAAAACCTTGAAGAGCTTCTGCAAAAGTGCCTGTGTCTTTTATATTTTGACAATTCATAATTATGTTGGTTCTAATTCCTACTGAAAACAACAGTATATTTACTTACTCAAAAATAGAAATTGCTAGAAAAACTCAGCAGGGCTTTTTTTTAAGATTACTTACAGAGTGGAAACAGGCCCTTTAGCCCAACAAGTCCACACCCCTTACATAACACTATGGGCAATTTAGCATGGCCAATTCACCTGACCCACACATCTTTGTGACTATGGGAGGAAACCAGAGCACACCCATACATACACAGGGAGAATGTGCAAACTCCACACAGTCAGTCACCTAAGGCAGGAATTGAATCCAGGTCTTTGGTACTATGAGGCAGCAGTGCTAACCACTGTGCCATCGTGCTGTTTCTATGGAGAGAGAGCAAAATCAATATTTTGGATCCAATGACTATTCTTCAGAACCCATTCTCCCATTCTGAAGAAAGATCACTGGATTTGAAACATTGACTCTGCTTTCTGTTCACAGATGCTGCCAGACTCACTAAGTTGTTCCTGAGTAATGTTTGTTTCTGATTTCCAGCATTCACAGTTATTTTGTTTTTTTGTTTAGTATATTTACTTAATCAACTACAGATTTAGATATTTAGTGTTGAAACAAATTCTGTGCCATAAGTATTGTTTTCTCCAAGGTATCTGGTTTTCTTTGGCATATCTCTGAAATTAAACCTCTACGATATTATTATATTCTCCGCAATGTCTTCTTGGTGTAATTACTTATGGTTCTTCCTTTCAAGATATCTTAACTTCTGTTGTATCTAAACACTGCTGCATTTCTCTCTGCTTAAATACATTTTAAATTCCATGTTATAACAATGCTGCTTTATCTTCTTTACCTTACAGGTTTTTAAAGCATTGCACTATTTTCTTCTTTGAAAGCTATAAATTATATATTATAGCAATGTTCCATGTTATTTCCAAAAAGCTTTAAATTTTGTTTACTAACAATATTGTACCTCTGTTTGGCTTACTGGTTGAGTTCTCACACTTTTGTAATCAAAATAGTAGTTTACTGCCACCTGCAGGTTAAGTGGAGGTTTTGCATACTTTCTGCAGCTAAGATGAAGGTTTTCCACTTTATCGTAGGCAAAATGTTTCCCAATTTTTACAACCTAAAGTACAATGCACATCCCCTTCCATGATTTTCCAAAAAAGCTTTATGGTTGCAGCCTTAAAAACACTTCCTGTCAAAATTGTGCTTTAATCTCTCATTCTTATTGAATTAAAAGATTTCAACTATGTTCTTCTGTTAGACTCAGTTCTTTCTGTCTGTTAAATTGCCCTTCTGTCACTTTAAATGAGCCCAGTGATAATCTTGATACTGAGTCTAGTGTAACTTAAATCCATGGCTCTTCTCTTTGCTACTGTAGCTCTGCCTCATGGTCACCACACCTACTGTGAACAATCCATATTCCTTCTTTAAATTTTATCTTTCATGTCTTGGTCTTTAGCAACATGAATTTAACAATTCTCTATTTGCCTAACGAGGATTTTAAACTTCACGAAGCTCCAAAATTGGCTGTTAATAGCCTAATCTGACCCTGCTTCTCCTGTGCTCCATAATGTGTCTGAAGTGAAGGTTTTATCTTGAAGTGGTGATTCTATCTTGTTCCTTCCTGCTGACTGTTTGCTCAAGCACTTGCAGCTGTCATCTGACTGAGTATTCTTTAACTGGCAAAGTATGTAAAGCAGTAAACTCCCTTTTAAAATGTACTTTCTCTTCGGTGCAACAGATTTTGTTCACCATTGTTATCTTGTGGCATTTGAGCAACAATCTCATCTCTGATCATTATGCAATGTGCACTGTACCACCACCAATCCTCTTTTCTATATTTAGTCCAAGGGACCGTTTGATTAACAGTGATACAGGATGAACCCCTGGTTAGTTTTAGCTAGAGCACACACAGCCTTAGCAAAAGCAATAGCACACTAGCAACAGGTACATTCAACGTTGGTTAGTTCAACAGAATAACTAAGACTAGCAAGGAGACAATAATAACACATCTATCTCCATCAGGATCTCAAGCTAGACTTCTCTTTTCACCACCCAAAACTTTATGACATCATTAAATTTGATATATCCTTTTGTAGCTAAAGAAAAGATTTGCATCAAAAATGGTAAATGGTGTTAAAAATCCTTTTCTAATTGTTTGCTGTACAAGTATGTCAACGTCCTGTAATGCCTGTATAAAGTTAGCAAAATTATTTTCAGCCTCTATATATTTATAAAGTTTTCTTTCTTTTACCATTATTAGCAATGCCTTTGTCTACTACTCTGGATACTCTCACTATCCATTCCATTTGCTCCACTTCCAACCCTGTCAATAACAAAAACACACAATTTCCCAACTTCTTTCCGTTCTGAAGAAGAATCATATCAGACTCAAAATGTTAACTGTGTTTTCTGACTTCACAGATGCTGCTAAACCTATTCAGTTTCTCCAGCAGTTTCTATTTTTATTTATTGACAAGGAGGATTGATGACAATGAATTACCTCAAACAATCATTACTCTGAAACACCTACGGACAGAGGTGGCACACATCATGAGGTGCAAGATAGCATGAGGTGCCAGTAGTATCAATCAAAGCAATATACTACACCTTCCCTCAATGATGTTCAATGGTGATTGCACATTTATTATTATTTGCACTTCCCTCAGATGCTGAAGTAATCTATCTTTCTAAGCAGCAGGACCTGGATACCACCCAGATTTTGGATGATTAGTGGCAAGCAACATACACGCCACACAAGTGCAAGGCAAGAACTATCTCAAAAGCAAATCTAGGAATTGCCCCTTGACATTCAATAATATTATCGCTGCTGAATACCACTCTATTGACAACCTGGGGTTTACAATTGTCTGTAAACTAAGCTAGAAACTTGAATACTGTGGTACTTTGAGCTGGTAAGGAGCTTGGAATTCTGACCTCCCAGAGGTCATCATTCACATCATCATACACATCATCCGCCATCTTTTTTTCATTCAAGGCAAAAGTCAGAAGTGTGATTGCATACTCTCTACTTTGCTGGATGAGTGCAGCTCCAATGGTACAGAAGAAGCTTGACACCAATCAAGAAGAAGCAATACACTCAAGTGGCACCACATTAGCATCTTCAACATTAACTCACCAATACCTTCTCATGAGACAATTACGGCTATGTAATAAATGATGGCCTTGTCAGAGAATAAACACAATTGACACCATTCTGAGTTCCATATTCACCTATAAAACATCAGAATATCTTCACGGGGGTAGCATGATAGCTCAGTGGT
This sequence comes from Hemiscyllium ocellatum, assembly GCF_020745735.1. Taxonomy (NCBI): domain Eukaryota; kingdom Metazoa; phylum Chordata; class Chondrichthyes; order Orectolobiformes; family Hemiscylliidae; genus Hemiscyllium; species Hemiscyllium ocellatum. The sequence goes on from NC_083412.1 coordinate 49,051,962, forward strand.
TAGCACCGCTGCCTCACAACATGAGGGACCTGGGTTCGATTACACCCTGTATCGAGTTCACACATACTGCTTGTGTCTACATGGGTTTCCTCTAGGTGCTTTGGTTTCCTTCTACAGACCAGGCGATGTGGATTAACTATGGGAAATGCAAGGTTACTAGGTTAGGGTAGGGGGTTGGATCTGGGTGGGTTGCCCTGCAGAGGATCAATGTGGACTTGATGGGCTGAATGGCCTGCTTCCACACTGTAGAGATTCTTTGAATCTAGGAAAAAAAGAATAAAATAGCTTAATAAGTTGTGGACTCCAATTGCAACTTTGTTTAGGCTTTCCTATATTAAAATGCTAATACTTAACTGCAAATTTACCTGCAACAATAACCTGTAATACACTAATCTGTAATTAAGGAATGCCATCATTCTTTAAGTGCTGCTCCAATGGGAAGTCCAATGTTAAGTAGCAATACTGTCCTGAAACACCACTTGGTGGCACTCTAATGATCTGTGCTATTGTGAAACTAACACTGACTGTAGCAACTGCCATGCTACTAAGCAACACTTTATTCAAAGATTGCCAAACTGTTCTCTGATAAAGAATTTCATTTGCTGTGCTTATCTTGGCAACTGATATTTCAAATCTGAACATTTCACAACACATTGATGACATTCAACTAATAAATTGCATTTTCCTTTCAATGCCTTCAATTAATTTTTTTAAAGGTATCAATCTCATTCAAAAATTAATTCTTGCACCTCCTAATTTTGCCTGTTGTTGAAATTTAGTGGAATAAATTTGCAAAGATAAGCAATACAGATGACTGCCAATTATATCCTACATTGCTAGGTATAGCCATGTTTAACAATTGTTTCTCCATGCCCCAAATGGTGTAGGTGCTTCAGAGTAAGAACTGTTTGAGGTACTTCATTGTCATCAATCCTCCTTGCCAATAAATAAAAAATAAAAGGATTGATGATGTTGGACATGCTTTTGAAGCTTCACTAACCCATTTTCTTCATATAAGGTTATCAAAAAATCTTGCTGGGATTAGAAAAGAAGAGCTTATTAAGCCAAGCTGAAACATTCTTATAGATGAATGAAAGTCATGAAAAGTTTTAGCAAAGACCTTGGTTGCTCAAGTCAGATTTCTACTTCCTTGATGCTCAAGCGCAGCTTTGCAATTTAGTTCAGAGTGGGTTTCAAATCGCATGGTAATCTGCCCCATGCTCCAGGTTTACCATAATTTGAATGCAGCTGCTGTGTCCAGAGCCCTTTGGGAGTAGCATTAGATGGAACAAGGGGAGGAAAGAATGGTGAGAAAGAGGAGAAGAATTGGAGGCAGAATGCACCCCCTCATTCACTCTGGGTGGGCTGAGAAAGAATACACATCGAGACTCTGCTTTTAATGAAGCTGCTTCCTTTCCTATTGGCCTGCCACTGCCACATACAATTAAGATGTCACTTCACAGAATCCCCTCGGTCATCATTCAAAATAAAGGGCAACACTCAAAATTCTTCTTTCTAAATTCTTTATCCACAACATGAACCATTAAACAGAAATCAACTACTGACCTGATCCAAATTCTTAGTGCTTGTCTTTTTTGGTGCTTTTCCCTTCCCTAGTGCACCTACACAAAGTCAAATATAGGAAAGGAAACATTAGCGGATTACAAGCTAGGCCCCCAACCTCACTCTCACCCCTTCAACTGATGAATCAGTATTCCTCCATGTATAGCACTGTGGATATACTCTGGGTGAGGGACTTCAGTGCTCATTAGGAGAAAGTAAGTTAGCAGTACCACTACTACTGATTAAGACTGCCAATTCTGAAGAGCACACTGCCAAACTGAGTCTGCAGCACGAGCAAGATCTGATGGCATTCTATCATAGGCTGATAGTAGCAAGTAACAATAGCACAACAAATGTTTCATCCAATAACCAACTCCAAAAAAAAACACAATCAAACCATCTCCTCTTGGCCATGATGTGGAGGTACTGGTGTTGGACTGGGGTGGATAAGGTCAGAAGTCACATGACACCAGGTTATTTTCCAATAGGTTTATTTGAAATCACAAGCTGATGAAGGAGCAGCACTCTGAAAGCTTGTGATTTCAAATAAACCTTTTTGATTATAACCTGGTGCCATGTGACTTCTGACCATCTCCTCTTGACATTCAACATCATTATCATTGCTTCACAATCAAAATTTTATGTGTAACAGTCATACTATGGTCCCAAGAACAGGTCAGAGGCTGCAAACTTTGTGATTTTAGGAGGGAGAGGATGTTTTGAAATGCTACAGGTTAATTGAAACCAGCCCCCTTGTTGTACTTGCAGGCAGTCAGCAGGGTGCACTGTGTCACATGCTAACATCATTCTCTTAATTCCCATAATGCCTCCTTCCATGGGAACAAGGACAGGTGGTTTATGATTATAAACCACATCCTCAAAAACAAATGCAAAACATTTTTTGTCATAAGTATTTAGGATTGCTATAATGAGGAAAGCAAAGGGAAACTTTAAATAAGATATAATTACAATATTTGAAATTCTGTCCTTTCCAGAAAGTCTCAAGGGGAAATCCATAATTAATATTTGCCATACCTCTGCCCATTGAGCATTCACTGCTGGCTGCAGTGATTTGATGTCCTCCTCACCCTTTCTTCAAGTTTGGCTTAACGTGACTTGTATTTAGCCAGCATATATTTGCCTGTTCCGGTCGCAGTATTATCTAACCTATGACATGATCCAAACTGACTTGGCAAAATCATTGCAGCATGATATAATAGTTGTGCTAATCATACAAATAAAGTCATAAAACAAACAAAGTGCAATCCACACATCAGCAAAGTTGCTTTTAAGAGCCAGTCAATTAAACACTGGAATAGATCATTATTTGTATCATACATTGGATGAAAAACAGAATCAAACAAGGATAATACTTGTTAATGATTACATGCCAATGGAATTTTTTTTCAATATTAAAAGCAAATATGCAATCATAAAATCTGCTATGTGAATGCAAATGTCTTACAACTCAAATATTTAGGTTTGCCTTTGCAGCTAATGTTGCAACTCATAAATATTCTGTAAAATTGAAATTCCATCTTTGTGTGCCTCTAGCTTCATGGTGGCATGTAAAACTGGTAATCAGGTGGTTTGATGAGGCATATTTGAACATATTTGATCTAAAGAAAATAACAACACCATCCAAATATGTACTTGGGGGTGGATTGGATAGAAGATGGGCGGCACGGTGGCACAATGGGCGGCACGGTGGCATTATGGGCGGCACGGTGGCACAGTGGTTAGCACTGCTGCCTCACAGCGCCTGTAGACCCGGGTTCAATTCCCGACTCAGGCGACTGACTGTGTGGAGTTTGCACGTTCTCCCCGTGTCTGCGTGGGTTTCCTCCGGGTGCTCCGGTTTCCTCCCACAGTCACAAAGATGTGCGGGTCAGGTGAATTGGCCAAGCTAAATTGCCCGTAGTGTTAGGTAAGGGGTAAATGTAGGGGTATGGGTGGGTTGCGCTTCGGCGGGTCGGTGTGGACTTGTTGGGCCGAAGGGCCTGTTTCCACACTGTAAGTCTAATCTAAAAGATAGTTCTTACGCACCATACGCTATCTCTTTTTTGATCTTAAACTCATATTTAAATTGAAATTCTTACCTTTTTCCCTCATGAGGTCTCATTACTCCCATAGTATCAATCACAGATACTACCATTGCTGATCATTTGCTTGTATGACTCTTCACACTCATCCTTCTTCCATCTCCTCACTATGTTCCTTCAGTGTTCAGCCTAAGAAATATTCTTGCCCAAAATTCCTAAAACTGCATATTCAAAATCCAAATAGTCTAAGCTTTGATCCTCCATTCACCACAACATATCTATAGTTACCAAGCTACTCAATTATATCCTCACATCCACTTTTGATGTCTCAACCTAATAAAAATCTCACTCTCGCTTTGACCATTTGCCCCTGGTATGAGCTTCATTTCCATTCTCTCAAGCCCATCAGACATAAATTTTAATCAGTATTGTAGAAAATTGGTTCAATGATTCAGTGTCACATTTGGCTGAGCTGGTTTAAGCACTATCAGGTCCTGCACAGACCAGCAGAAAGCAGTTACTATTCCAGGATTAAACTCCAATGCAAAGAGAACCTTCAGCCATTCTTTCTAAATACTTTTCACTGTTTCTTCCACCTCACAGCTAACATATTTGAAGAGTTTAATTGTTTCTTTTTTACTGAAATTGACACCATCTGATCAACAGTATTTATGATTTCCCTCCCACCTCTGAATTCTCCAGACCAAATCTCATTAAATAATCTTCCCTTCCCTAGTCATGATCACACATCTTTATCTCTTACTTCCCTCATCCCTTCTCTGAGCTCATCTTGTCATGAGACCAACTTCTCTCTCAATCCTATTCTGACTAAAATATTGATCATTCAACTTCTTTTCCTGACTCCCACATTAACTGATATTGTTCATTGTTCCACCTGCTTAAGATTTATTCTCGGTCTTCTTCAAAACTGTCATCATCATCTCTTTCCTCAAAAAGCTGAAACTTGGCCTATCAGTCCCAACAAACTACCACCCATCTCCAGTTTTCTATTCCCCTTCAAATTCTTTGAACATGCCGCGGTCTCCCAAATCTGTGTCTCTTTCCTCAAACATCATGATTAAATTCTTACAATCCTGCAAGGAGGAGCAAAGTCAAAGTCCAAATGAACAAGTGTGTACTAATTAAAGAATGCTAGTATAGAATTGTTAAAAATATATCATGTTTCATTAAGTTGATGGGAATTGATAAATGGCAGAGATGATAATTGATTACTTCTTGTCTGTTTCACTGAAGAAAATGCAGCTAGGTCAAAATCCTAGAATTTCTTCCCCAACCTATATAACATGGACTGCGTCAGCTCAAGAAGGCAACTCAATACCATCTTCTCAAAAAGCAACTATGGACAGGCAATAAATGCTGGCCCAGCCAGCAACACCGATAAGCCACAAGTGAATAAAATAAATCACCCAGAAGTTAAGATCCAAGTGGGTCAGAAGAATGGGAGTTGAAGGAAAATAGCCCTGGTAAAAAAATTTATAATGGAGAAAATAATGGGACTAAAAATTTATAAAACTTAAGTGTTGGAGAGGTGGCTATGGAGATAGTTAATGCATCAATGATTATCTTTCAAAAATAGATCCAGGTATGATTCCTATGGATTGGAAGGTAGCAAATGTCACTCAACTATTTAAGAAGGGAGGAAGAGAGAAAACAGGAGCCACATATCTGCTAGTTTTATGCCAGTTGTGGCAAAATGCTAGAATCTATTATAAAGGATGGGATAATAAATGGCTGGTTGATAATGGTCTGATAAGACATAGTTAACATGGATTAGTGAATAGAAAATCATGTTTGATTAGTTTGTTGAAATTTTTGAAGGTACTTTTTTAAAAAAAGACTTTATGGATATATTTAAATTTTTGAAAGGTTTTCGATAAAGTACCTCACAGGAGGCTGTTGAGGAAAGCTAAAGCACGTGGGGTGGAGGTAATGTATTGGAGTGGATTAATGATTGGCTAACAGGTAAAAAGCAGAGAGTAGGAATACATGAGTAATTCTCTTGTCAACTGGCTGTGACTGGTGGGAGACTGCAAGGATAGAACATAGAACATAGAATGTTACAGTGCAGTACAGACTCTTCGGCCCCCGATGTTGCGCTGACCTGTGGAACCAATCTGAAATCCATCTAACCTCATCCATATGCCTATCCATTGACCATTTAAATGCCCTTAAAGTTAGTGAGTCTACTACTGTTGCAGACAGTGTATCCCATGCCCCTACTACTCTCTGAGTAAAGAAACAAACTTTGACAACTGTCCTATATCTATCACCCCCTCAATTTAAAGCTATGTCCCCTCACGCTAGCCATCGCCATCCAGCATGATCTCAATGGTTCCGAAACCCAATCCCTTTACCAATAAGAGCTAACACACTGTATGCCTTCTTAACCCTCTCAACCTGGGTGGCAGCTTTCAAGGATCTATGTACTTGGACATCGAGATCTCTCTGTTCATCTCCACTACCAAGAATCTTAACATTAGCCCAGTACTCTGCATTCCTGTTGCTCCTTCCAAAGTGAATCACGTCACACTTTTCTGCATTAAATTCCATTTGCCACCCCTCAGCCCAGCTCTGCAACTTATCCATGTCTCTCTGTAACCTACAACATCCTTCATTACTATCCACAACTCTACCGACCTTAGTGTCATCCGCAAATTTATTAACCCATCCTTCTATGCCTCATGCAGGTCATTTATAAAAATGGCAACAACAGTGGATCCAAAACAGATCATTCAGGTACCCCCATTGTAACTGAACTCCAGGTTGAATATTTCCCAACAACCACCACCCTCTGTCTTCCTTCAGCTAGCCTTTCTGCAATAGCCTACCATGGGGAACCTTATCAAATGCCTTACTGAACTCCATATACACCACATTAACCGCTCTACCCTAATCCATCTGTTTGGTCACCTTCTCAAAGAACTCAATAAGGTTTGCGAGATATGATCTACCCTTCACAAAACCATGTTGACTATCCCTAATCAGCCTATTCCTTTCTAGATGATTATAAATCCTACCTTTTATAACTCTTTCCAACACTTTACCCACAACCAAAGTAAGACTCACAGCTCTATAATTTCCAGGGTTGTCTCTACTCCCCTTCTTGAACAAGGGAACAACATTTGCTCTCCTCCAGTCTTCTGACAGTATTACTGTAGACAATGACGACATACAGATCAAAGCCAAATGCTCAGCAATCTCTTCCTGGCTTCCCAGAGAATCCTAGGATAAATCCCATCTGGTCCAGAGGACTTATCTATTTTTTATACTTTCCAGAATTGCTAACACCTCTTCATTGTGCATCTCAATCCCATCTAGTCTAGTAGCCTATATCTCAGTATTGTCCTTGACCACATTGTCTTTTTCCAGTGTGAATACTGACGAAAAGTATTCATTTAGCACTTCCCCTATCTCCTCTGACTCCACACTCAACTTCCCTCTACCATGCTTGATTGGCCTAATCTTACTCTAGTCATTCTTTTATTCCTGATATACCTATGGAAAACCTTAGAGTTTTCCTTGATCGTCTCTGCTAACAACTTCTCACGTCCTGTCCTGGCTCTTCTTAGTTCTCTCTTTAGGTCCTTCCTGGCTAACCTGTAACTCTCACAGGCCCTAACTGAGCCATCACATCTCATTTTAACATAAGCAGCCTTCTTCCTCTTGACAAGAGATTCAACTTCCTCAGTAAACCACAGTTGCTGCACTTGACAACTTGCTCCCTGGCTGACTGGTACATACTTATCAAGGATCCACAGTCGCTGTTCCTTGAACAAGCTCCACATTTCAATTGTACGCATCCCCTCCAGTTTCCTTCCTCATCCTATGCATCCTAAATCTTGCCTAATCTATTGTAATTGCCTTTCCCCCAGCTATAATGCTTGCCTGGCAATATATACCCATCCCTTTCCATCATTAAAGTAAACATAACCAAATTGTGTCCAATATCGCCAAAGTGCTCACCCACCTCAAAATTTAACACCTGGCCAGGTTCATTCCCCAGTACCAAATCTAATGTGGCCTTGCCTCTTGTTGGCCTGTCGATATACTGTGTCAGGAAACCCTCCTGTACTCATTGGACAAAAACTGACCTATCTAAAGCATTCAAACTATAGTATTCCCAGTCAATATTTGGAAAGTTAAAGTCGCCCATAACAACTACCCTGTCGTTCTCACTCCTAATGAGGACCATCTTTGCTATCCTATCCTCTACATCTCTGGAGATATTTGGAGGCCTAGGGTAACCTCTCCTCTCCTTGGAATCTCAGTCCATGCTACCTCAGTAGATGAGTCCTCAAACATCCTTTCTGCAACCATAATACTGTCCTTGACTAACAGTGCCACACCACCACCCCTTTTTACTATTTTCTCTCTTCTAAGTTGAGGAATCTGCAATAACAATTCCTGTCTTTGCTCTACCCATGTCTCTGAAATGGCCACAATATCAAAATCTCAGGTACCAATCCATGCTGCCAGTTTACCCACCTTATTCCGGATGTTCCTGGCATTGAAGTAGACACACTTCAAACCAACTTCTTCCTTGCTGGCGCCTTCTTGCAATCTTGAAATCTTGGTTCTGACTTCACTGCTCTCAACTTACCGTAGACTCAAACTACAATTTTCATTCCTATCCCGCTGCTGAATCAGTTTAATTCCACCTGAAGAGCATTAGCAAAATCTCCCTCCAGGATATTGGTACCCCTCTGATTCAGGTGAAGACCACCCTGTTTGTAGAGCTCCCACCTACCCAAAAATTAGCCCCAATTATCCAGGAATCTAAAACCCTCCCTCCTGCAACATCCCGTCGCCCCATGTCAAACTCCTCTCTCTCCCTATTCCTTGTCTTGCTAGCACATGGCACGGGCAACAAGCCAGAGATAACAGCTCTGTTTGTTCTAGCTCTAAGCTTCCACCCATCTCCCTGAATTTCTGCCTTAAATCCCCATCCCTCTTCCTACCCATGTCGTTGGTGCCTATGTGAACCACGACTTGGGGCTGCTCCCTTTCCTCCTTAAGAATCCTGAAAACATGATCGGAGACATAATGAACTCTGGCAGCTGAGAGGCAACACACCCAACCGTGAGGCTCTCTCATTCCCACAGAGGCTCTATCTGTCCCCCTATTGGAACTTGGGCCTCAGCTTTTCACAATAAATACCAGTGATTTGCAGGTAGGGAACCAAATGAAATATTTCCAAATCTGTGGAGGATGCAAAGCTATGTGAGAATGTGTATTGTGAGGAAAACCATAAAGCAGCTTCACGAGGAATTAAGCTTATCCATTCAGGTTAGGTGAATGGACAAAAACATGGCAAATGCAATACAATATGGAAAAATGTAAAGTTATCCACTTTGTTTGGAGAAGGAGGTGTGCAAAGGTTAGAAACTGTAGATTTATAAAGGGACTCAGATGGCCTTGTCAATAAATCGATGAAGACTAATATGCAGGTGCATCAAGCTATTTGGATATTGAATGAACTGTTTGCCTTTACTCTAATAGGATTTGAGTACAGGAGTAGTGAGTTGCACAAATCGTATAATAACTTGGTTCAACCAAACCTGGAGTACTTTGTGCAGTTTTCCTTACCTCAGGAAAGATATAATTACCATAGACTGAGTGAGGCAAAGGTTCACCAGCCTTGTTCTCGGGCTGGTGGGACAATCGTATGAAGAGAAATTAGGCAAACTGGCCTTTATTCTAGAGAGTTTCAAAGAATGAGAGGTGATCTCATTGAAACCTGAAAAATAGTTAAAAAGGATCAGTAGCATAGATGCAGGGAAGATGTTTACACTAGTTGGGAGTCAGAACCAGCAGACACTGGTCATTACAGATCGAGTATTGTTATCTCTGTGAAAAAGAGGTAATCACAGATTATTTTCAAGGTGAAACCTGCAGGCCACAATTCACAAAGGCAATCCAAAGTCTCATATGCTAGACAGGGGGACAGAAATTATTTCCTCTCACCTACAGCTGTATATAATCATCAGAAAGCTCTATATGCATTGCTGCCTTTCTCGATAGATGTCAGGGTTAGGATATCAGAAACCATGCAGCACTTAACCATATCTTACATCTATTTATTTGACATGGTTTGTGCTACATTCATCAAAAGAAGCTCATTTGTCAAAGGCTCATGCAGAGCCATTCTTTGGATCTTCTTGTTTGAGTCCTCTATATCACACTGGACAGAGAAATATGCTAAACTCCCAAGGCTGCATCACTTACAACGATTGTCACTGGGAGATCGTAGCTGAGGTAAAAAAAAAAGTAAATTTATCATTGTTCCTTTTCAGAGAGAGATGACTAGTAATTAGTGTAATGAAAGGGTCAGTATGCCTAAGACAAGGGGAGATCTGTCATGATAATCTCAGCTAATGCAGAAATTGAACCCATGCTGCTGGGGTCACTCTATATTAGAAACTAGCTGGCCAGCCAACTCAGCGAACCAACCTACATGGCTGATGGCTCCATTATTCAAGACTTGGCTGAAGCTGAGTGTAAATACTGTGCAGCTCATTCCTCCACCAGGGCCATGGTGTGGCAGATGATAGGAATGCTGAAGATCTGGTTTTGATGTTCCAACTGGACTGGAGGCTCTTGTAGTAGTACCCTTATTGTTGCATATTCCTAGCATGCTATGAACTGCATAAGTGGAGCAGGGAAAAAAAAAACCTCTCAACCTTCTAAAACAGGCTTTATTTGTGTAATCTCTCCTCATAACTCAACCCCTGAAGTCCCGGTATTATTCTTATAAATCTATATTTTACTCTCTCCAAACCCATTATGTCCTTCCTAAGGTCTGGTGTTCAGATCTACTCACAATGCTCAAAGTTGGGGTCTAATCAGGTTATTGTATAACGGTAGCATAACTTCTGCATCCTTATACTCCAATTGTCTAGATATAAAGGTCAGCATTCCATTAGCTTTCTTGTCTGCACATGTTCATGACATTTTAAAGATCTATGCATCTGAACCCCCAAGTCTCTTTGGATATCCATTGTATTTACAGACACACCATCTAGAAAGCTTCCTGATTTATCCTTTTTCAGTCCAAAATAGATAATCTCACACTTCTATTGAACTCCATCTGTCCATTCACTTTGTCTATCAATGTCCCTTCATAATGTTATGCTATTATCTACACTGCTTAAATGCCAACTAATATTGTGTCATGAGCATATTTGGATTATTTGACATTTTATGTCATTATCCTAGTCATGTCATAAAGCTAGTCCCTTTTTTTCTAAAAGCTGTTCCTTGGCTCAAGGAACAGAAGGCCAATAAACCGGACTGTACTCCGATCAGTCTGGTTTGTTGGAGAGATGAAAAGGATTTTGAGAGGCCTTTTCTTTATATGTAAATAGATGAGACTTCAGGCCAAAGTTGTCATGCTTTAGAAGTGACCTGTATAAACAGAGGGGAGAGGTCAGCTCTCTAGCCAGCTGAGCTGAGCAGTTTTTAGTTGAGTCTAAACTGGGAAATTCAACAGGGAACTGTTGGAAACTCTCTCTCTTTTCTGCTCTTCAACCTCAACCTGTAAGCATATGTTTCATTTATACTGGTTTTAAAAGGGTGTTTGCTTATTGGAACTGTTGTGTGTATTCAGAACAGCATAATTAAGTCTGGCTGGATAGGTTGAGAGCTGTAGAATATTCTGTAGAATAGTTCTTTATTCTATTCTTCATGTTTCATTGTGTAATGTTGTGAATGTTCAGGGCGGCACGGTGGCACAGTGGTTAGCACTGCTGCCTCACAGCGCCAGGGACCTGGGTTCAATTCCCGCCTCAGGTGACTGACTGTGTGGAGTTTGCACATTCTCCCCGTGTCTGTGTGGGTTTCCTCCGGGTGCTCCGGTTTCCTCCCACAGTCCAAAGATGTGCGGGTTAGGTGAATTGGCCATGCTAAATTGCCCGTAGTGTTAGGTAAGGGGTATATGTAGGGGTATGGGTGGGTTGCGCTTCGGCGGGTCGGTGTGGACTTGTTGGGCCGAAGGGCCTGTTTCCACACTGTAAGTAATCTAATCTAATCTAATAAGGAATAATTTTTTTTTGTCTGTTTTAAAATCTAGAAGTCAACTGATGAAGGAACAGCGCTCCAAAAGCTAGTGCTTCCAAATAAATCTGTTGGACTATAACCTGGTGTTGTGTGATTTTTAACTCAGTAGTCAACCTAGCTATCTTACTCCGGGAAATTTTCACTGTACACTTTCCAAAACAAATTGTAAAGTTAGGTCAAGGCTGACTGCTTAAGAATGTTTTGAGTGGTCTGGCCTAGTCCCTAACAGATTGGTTGCTCTTTGTGTGATATTAAACAGCGAATGGTAGGTGCTAGTGTCTTTATTTTGGATGTTGGTTTGGCTGGGTAGACAAAGCTTGGGACTGTAATGGTTCTTTCAGTCACCAAAAGTTTTTTGGATGTGGATACGGTGACTTTGGAGGTTTTGTAAAAAGTGAATAAAACCAAGTTGCAAGAATTAGCAGAGAAGCTGGAATTGGAACTGCTCACTTCTGTGAGGAAAGGAGGGATAATTATAGCAGTAGCTCAGCATTTAAACTTGCTGGAGAAACCATCAGGATCTATAGAGATGTCAAGAATTCAATTGCAAATGAAGCAGCTCAAGTTGGAGGTGAGAGATAAGGAAAGGGCAACAGAAAGGAAACAGTTTGAGTTATGATTAAAAGCAGAAGAAAGGTAAAAAGAGAGAGCAGCAGAACAGAGAGAAACAGAGTGCGTTTGAAGTTCAAAAACTGACACTTTAAAAGGAAAATCAGCTTAAAAGGCTAGAGATAAAGGCTGAGGGTAGGCTCAGTGAGGAAGTAGTGTGAACTCATGTGGAAGAGCAGAGAGTTAAAACAGCAAGGTTAGCAGCTGAAGTGGCTGATTGTTATGAGCTGGTCCGTAAAACTCAGTTTGGCTTCCAGAATCAATTTCAGTCCATGAGGGATAGAAATTGGGGCAAAGAGAAATCCTCAAATGGAAAGGAAATGGTAGATCTCAGCGATGATCATAAGGATAATTTACCACAGGGTAAAAAAGAAACCCGTGAGGGGGAACAAAGTAGTTAAAAAGCTCACTGAAATAAAGTGGGCCCCACAAAATTACAGTGTTGGTGGGCTAGGAGAAAACCAGATGAAGGAAAACCAGACAAGCCTGGAAGTTTTGTTAGACTGGTAACAAAAAGCACAAGACAAATTAGACAACTGCCTCAGAGGTTGATTAAGGAGGAAGTGCCAGATCTGCTGAAAAAACAAGAGTAAAGTTTATTCACATAGACCAGGAGTAATAGGTAAGGAGGTTACAATATTAAGGGACACAGGATCTTTTCTGTCTGTAATGCTGAAGGGTGAGGAGATATGTACTCCTGACGGACGATTGTCAGAAAAGGTACTGGTAACAGGAATTCATGGTGAAATAAAATGTGCGCAATTATGTAAAGTGAGGCAAGAGAGTCTAGAAAAGAGTGGAGAACTTGTGGTAGAAAAACTGAACAAACTCTCAGCTCCAGGAGTACAATTTGTCCTTGTAAGTGATATAAATGATTCACTGGTAGGCGTGCTGCCTACTCTGGTTGAAATGCCAGTGGAGATGCAGGCAACTAAAGACATGGAGAATGTTTTTCCAGGAATTTTCCTGATTGTGTGATCACGAGATCACAGAGGCACAAGCTGAAGCAGGAGAGATCAAAAGGTATAGGTAAGGAAGCTGATGTAGTGTTATCTGAAAGTCCTTTGATCAGATTAGTGGAACAGAGAAGGAACAAACAGCTAAACTGCCCGTATGTTTAGCTCTGCTAAGCTGATTGAAATACAGCAGAAAGAAGAGTTAAAACAGTTATATCAAAAGGCATTTACTGAGAAAGAAAGTGAATGCATTCCTGAGTGTTATTACTTAACAAATGATGTCCTATTGAGGAAATGGAGACAATCACACATTCAAGCAGATGAGAAATGGGCAAACATTCATCATATTGTTTTGCTGGTATGTCATTGAAAGGAGATGCTGCGAGTGGTGCATGAGCTATGACTTGGAGGTGATTTAAGGGTAAGGAAAACACAGGCTAAAATACAAAGACATTTTTACTGGCCTGGAATTCGCAAAGATGTAGTTCAATTTTGCTAGATATGTCATACATGTCAGGTAATCGGAAAACCACAGGCAGGAATAAAACCTGTACCTTTAATACCTATTCCAGCATTTCAGGAACCTTTTGCAAGAGTCTTGATTGATTGCATAGGTCCCCTACTTCAAACAAAAGTAGGAATAAATTTACTAACAATAATGGATATGTTGACTAGATTTCCAGAGACAATCCCATTACACAACATCACAGCTAAAAGAGTCATAGAAAAATTACTTAAACTTTTTACTAGATACGGACTACCAAAAGAGATCCAGTCAGATCAAGGATCAAACTTCACATCCTTCGTCAAAGAGGTTACAGATAAGTTGGGAATAAAGCAATTCAAATCTACTGCGTACCATCTGGAATTACAGGGAGTGCTAAAGAGATGGCATCAGACACTGGAGACCATGTTAAGGGCTTATGGTCAGGATTATCCAAGATTGGGATAAGTGAGTTCCGAACGTACTTTTTGTTATCAGAGATGCACCGAATGAATCGACCAAACTCAGTCCACTTGAATTAATTTTTGGGCATGAAGAAAGAGGACCATTAAAGTTGATTGAGGAGAAATTAATAAGGCAGATTTCAGAGACCACCCATTTGGACTATATGTCAAATTTTAGGGAATGATTAAATAGAGCTGTGGAGTTGGCTAGACAGCATTTAAAAGTATCACAGCATACAGGAAGTGGATAAGAAATCACAAATTTGCAATTTTTGCAATTGGGGATAAGGTATTGTTGTTACTTCCAGTAACAGGTGAGGCTTTAAAAGCCAGCTTTAGTGGACTTTATTAAATTGTGAAGAAATTGAGTGGGGCGAAGTACTTGATACGGACTCCAGGTAGGAAGAAATCTCACAGAATGTATTATGTGAATATGCTCAAAAGATAATTTGATAGGGAAGGAAAGCAAGAGGAGAAGAGGACAGTACAGAAGGAAGAACCAAGTTCAGAGGATTCTGCATTGAACATTCCTCAAATCAAATTGGACAGTGAGGAAGTTGTCAAAAATTGGGATAAATTATTGCATTACCTTCCACATGAAAATCGAAATGACCTAAAAGACTTATTACTATCACATGGGGAGGTTTGTGGAAATAAACTGGGAAGTACTAACCTAATTTGCATGATGTAGATATAGGAGATGCTGTTTCAATTAAGCAACATCCTTATAGGCATAACCCTCTAAGGTTAACACAGGTTCAAAAGGCGATAGAATGCATGTTCCAAGATGGCATAATTGAAGTGAGTTACAGTGACTGGAGCTTATCCATTGTCATGGTGCCAAAGCAAGATGGTACCCAATAGTTATGTATGGACTATCGCAAAGACTGATGCATATCCAATTCCATGGTTGGAGGACTGTGTTGACAAAGTGGGACAAGCAAGTTATATTTCTAAGTTGGACTTGCTCAGAGGCTACTGACAATACCCCTTTCAGAGACAGCGAGGCGATTTCAGCTTTCGTAACGCCAAATCGACTATATCAGTTCAAAATCATGCCATTTGGTATGAAAAACACTCCAGCCACATTTCAGAAACTAACTAATATGGTCATTGCTGGATTACCTAACTGTGTGTATATTGATAGCCTGGTGATTTTTAGTCATTCATGGCAGAAATATTTACGGCATTTATTGGACTTGTTTGATTGACTTCGGAAGGCTAATTTGGTGGTAAGCCTGGCTAAAAATGAATTTACCAAAGCCCAAGACACCTTTCTGGACCATGTTATTGGACATGGACAAATGGCCCCACAAGATGCCAAAACGAAAGTAATTGAGGAATTTCCCACACCATCAAAAAAAAAGGCAGTACCATGGTTCCTGAGATTGAGTGGATTTTACTGAAAATTTGTACCAAACATTAGCAGTGTGGCTGCTCCACTCACCGAATTGTTAAAAAAGGACAAGAGGTTTCAGTGGACATCGGACTGTCAAAAGGCACTTATTTGCCAGCCTAAAAACTGCGTTAACCACTGCCCCAGTATTAGCCACACCGGATTATATGAAGCCTTTCAGGATGGCTATCGATGCCAGTGATTTGGGCGACAATATGGGGCTCCTGCAGGAAGATGTTGAGGGAACAGAAAAACCCAACAGATATTTTCCATCAGATGTTCATCAACAGAAATATTCAATGGTGGAGAAAGAAACTTTAAGCTTAGTGTCGGCATGACAACATTTCAGTGTTTATGTTACCAGCAATGCATCTGAGACATTCATATACACTGATCACAACCTATTGACATTTGTGGAAAATTTTAACGACAAAAATGCCAAACAGTTTAGATGGAGCTTATTGTTGCAGCCATTCAATTTGACAATTGTGCATGTGACAGGTCACAAAGACATGATTGCTGATGCGTTTTCAAGACTCGAATGAGATATGGAGGCATTTGGTGGTGGGTGTGCCACGGCCTGAATTTACGTATGATTGTGCATGTTTCCATGTTTATAGTTAGTATAGTGTATATCTGTGTTTAGACTACTAACCAGATTTTGAAGGGTTAAAAATGAAGCCATCTTTTGGTATTGATGTTTTTTTAAGGGGAGACATGTCACAAAGCTAGCCCCTTTTTTCCTAAAAACTGTTCCTTGACCCAAGGAGACGCTGTCCTTGATTTTTTTCAGAAAGGTAATAAACTGGGCCAGACTCCAATCAATCTGGTTTGGTACAGAGATGAAAAGGATTTTTAGAAGCCTTTTGTTCATATGGAAACAGATGAGACTTCAGGCCAAAGTTGTCATGTTTTTGAAGTGACCTGTATAAAGAGAAGGGAGTGGTTAGCTCTCTAGCTAGCTCAGGTAGGCAATTTTTAGTTCAGTCTTGAACTGGGAAGTTCACAGGGAGCTGTGTCGAAACTCTCCCTCTCTTTTCTGTCTTCACCTTTAACCTGTAAGCATGTGTTACATTTACACTGGTTTTTAAAGGGTGTTTGCTTATTGGGACTGTTGTGTGTATTCGGAACAGCATAACTAAGTCTAGCTGGATAGGTTGAGTTCTGTAGGGGTCCTTTATTCTGTTCTTTGTGCTTCATTGTGTAATGTTGTGAATAAACTTTTTGTCTGTTTTAAAATCTAGTAGTCAACCTAGCTATCTTACTCCAAGTACTTTTCACTGTATGCTTACTGAAATAATTGCAAAGTTAGGTCTAGGGCTGCTTGCCAAAGAATGTTTTAAGTGGTCTGCCTAGTCCATAAGTCATTAGTAAATAATACGAATAATTGAGGCCTTAACGCATATCCATGTGGGACACCATTAGTTACATCCTTCCCAATAGTCATATCCTAACTTTCTATCACCTGCCACTCACCTGATTTCCCAGCCATGTCAATAATTTGTCCTCAATTCCATGGGCTTCCACCTTAGTTAACAATCTCTTATGTGTGACTTTCTGAAAAAGTAGAAATTTAAGATTAGGATAATTTGTTAGGGACTTTTGTCAGTTTGTAAATATGAGATGTTTATTCTTCAGGAAGGGAGAGGTTTTCTGTCCAAAAGCAGAGTTTTATGTCCGGTTGGATGGGTCATGGATTTCCAACAAGCAGAGCATTTCTTCTTTGTCACGTAAATAGTTTTTTTAGTTGTTAGACATGTGTTTTATTAAATTATACTGTAGAAAAAGAGATTTTCATTAGCTCTATGTCTTTGTGATGCCTGATAGAACATAGAACATAGAAAAGTACAGCACAGAACAGGCCCTTTGGCCTACAATGTTATGCTGAGACTTAATCCTAATGTAAAATATAGTAACTTAACCTATGCATCCCTCAATTCACTGCTATCCATGTGCATGTTCAGCAGTCACTTAAATGTCCCCAATGTCTCTATTTCTACCACCTCAGCTGGCAACACATTCCATGCATTCACAACTCTGCATAAAGAACCTACCTCTGATGTCTTCTTTATACCTTCCTCCCAATATCTTCAAACTATGACTTCTCGTACCAGTCAATCCTGCCCTGGGGAAAAGTCTCTGGCTATTGATTCTATCTATTCCTCTCATTATTTTGTACACCTCAATCAGGTCTCCTCTTTTCCTCCTTCTCTCCAGAGAGAAAAGTCCGAGCTTATTCAACCTTTCTTCATAAGGCAAGCTCTCCAGTCCAGGCAGCATCCTGTAAACCTTCTTTGCACCCTCTCCAAAGCCTCTGTATCTTTCCTATAGTAGGGCGAGCAGAACTGGCCGCCCTACTATAGGTCTCACCAGGGACTTGTAGAGCTGCAGCAAAACCTCGTGGCTCTTAAACTTGATCCCCCTGTTAATGAAAGCCAAAACACCATATGCTTTCTTAACAACCCTATCCACTTTGGTGGCAACTTTGAGGGATCTGTGTACTTGCAAACCCAGATTCCTTTGTTCTTCTACACTGCCAAGAATCCTATCTTCAATCCTACATTCAGCGTTCGAGTTCGAACTTCCAAAATACATCACTTCGCAATTATCCAGGTTGAACTCCATCTGCCATTTCTCAGCCCAGCTCTGCATCCTAGCTATGCCACACTGCAGACTGCAGTAGCCCTCAATACTATCGACGACACCTCCAACCTTTGTGTCATCTGCAAATTTACTAACCCACCCGTCAAACCTCCTCACCAAGTAATTTATAAAAACTACAAAGAGCAGAGGCCCAAGAACAGAGCCCTGCGGGACCCCACTCAACACTGTCTTCCAAGCAGAACATGTTCCACCTACAACCACTCTCTGCCTTCTGTCAGCCAGCCAATTCTGAATCCAGATAACCAAATCTCCCTGTATCCCATACTTCCTGACTTTATGAATGATAGCACACCTTTGTTGAACATGTAACATCTGAAGTGGATGAGACTGATTCGAACTAACCTAAAATGATCTGACCTCCCTTTTCAGACTTGCATGATCCTTCTTGAACTTCTTGGCATGATTGATCAAGTCCTCTTAATGCCTTTGCATTGTTGTGCAGCCAGGTGGAACTACTCATTCTTGGAGGCTGCATAATTGATTCCAGAGTATCCTAAAGATAATTCTCTTTTTAGGAACAGGAGGAAGCCGTTCAGTCCCTTGTCATTAAATAAGATCATGGTTGATCTCTGGCCTAACTCCATATGCCTGCCTTGGGCTCATATCTCTTGATATTCTTGCTTATAAAAACATTCCCGCTCCCACACAATTTTCTCTGCTGTCCAACAAAGATTTATGCTTTACCTCCATTTGTTTCTCACCTATGTGCCATCATGGTAGACATGAGGGGCATTTAAGGGACCTTTAAGTAAGCATATGAATATGCAAGGATGGAGGAACATGGACCAATGGCAGTCAAATGGGATTAGTTTAATTTGGCATTATTTTTGGCATAACATTGTGGGTCAATGGGTCCTTCCTGTGCTGTAACTTTCTATGTTCTAGGAGAAAGTGAGGACTGCAGATGGTGGAGATCAGAGTTGAGAATGTGGTGCTAAAAAAGCACAGCATTTCAGGCAGCATCAGAGGAACAGGAAAATCAACGTTTTGGGCATAAGCCCTTCATCATGAAGGAGGCTTGTGGACCGGGGGTGCTGAGAGATAAATGGGAGGGAGGTGGGGTTGGGGGAAGGTAGCTGAGAATGAAGGTGGGGGAGAAGATGATTGTTAGGAAAGAAGGGGGGAGTGGATAGGTGGGAAGGATGTTGGAAAGGTCAAGAGGGCTGTGCCGAGTTGGAGACTTGGGACTGGGATAAGGTGAGGGGATACCCACACCAACCAACCCCACTGCCCTTTGGCTGAACAATTTAACTTCCCCTCCCACTCCACCAAGGACATGCAGGTCCTGGGCCTCCTCCATCACCAAACCCTAACCACCAGACATTTGGAGGAAGAATGACTCATCTTCTGCCTTGGGACACTGCAACCACACAACTTCCTTTCATTTTCACCCTATGAAAGCATTTGCATGCTCCATGAACTAGAACAAAGTTTTCTGCAAGTTTTTTTTTCTGCAGCAGGGTCTTATTCAATCACTAGAACCAATTTTTTTTACAGAGCTCGATGGTATAATGCATTGTTTCGAATTGTTCAAAAATTCATATCTGTTTAAAACAAGGAAGTCTCACCAGGATCAACTTGGATTTCACCAGTTTCATCATTTCCAACCACCCCCCCCCCCCCCCATCTTACCCCAGTCCCAAGCCTCCAACTCCACACCACCCTCTTGACCCATCCCTCCCATTTATCTGTCACCACTGCAGATGCTGGAGGTCAGAGACAAGATTTGGTTTGGTGCTGGAAAAGCACAGCAGGGCAAGCAGCATTCGAGAAGCAGGGAAAATCAACGATTCGGGCAAAAGCCCTTCATCAGAAAAGCTTTCAGTGTATTATTGAGTTTCCTTCGGCATTCATCTTAACAAAAGATTTGTGCGAAGATTTGTAGCTCGGGTGCTCGTTGTTGTGGTTCTGTTCACCGAGCTGGAAGTTTTTGTTGCAAACGTTTAGTCCCCTGGCTAGGCGACATCATCAGTGCTTTGGAGCCTCCTGCAAAGCGCTTCTTTGATGTTTCTTCCAGTATTTATAGTGGTCTGTCCTTGCCGCTTCCGGGTGTCAGTTTCAGCTGTCCGCTGTAGTGGTTGGTATATTGGGTCCAGGTCGATGTGTTTGTTGATGGAGTTTGTGGATGAATGCCATGCCTCTAGGAATTCCCTGGCTGTTCTCTGTCTGGCTTGCCCTATGATAGTAGTGTTTTCCCAGTCAAATTCATGTTGCTTGTTGTCTGGGTGTGTGGCTACTAGGGATAGCTGGTCATGTCGTTTCGTGGCTAGTTGATGTTCATGGATGCGGATTGTTAGCTGTCTTCTTGTTTGTCCTATATAGTGTTTTGTGCAGTCCTTGCATGGTATTTTGTAAACTACATTAGTTTTGCTCATGTTGGATATCGGGTCCTTCGTTCTAGTGAGTTGTTGTCTGAGCGTGGCTGTTGGTTTGTGTGCCATTATGTGTCCTAAGGGTCGCAGTAGTCTGGCTGTCAGTTCTGAAATGCTCCTGATGTATGGTAGTGTGGCTAGTCCTTCTGGTTGTGGCATGTCCTCATTCCGTGGTCTGTCTCTTAGGCATCTGTTGATAAAGTTGTGCGGGTATCCGTTTTTGGCGAATACCTTGTATAGGTGTTCCTCTTCCTCTTTTTGCAGTTCTGGTGTACAGCAGTGTGTTGTGGCCCTTTTGAATAGTGTCCTGATGCAGCTTCGTTTGTGTGTGTTGGGGTGGTTACTTTCATAGTTTAGGACTTGGTCTGTGTGTATCTGACAGCCAGACTACTGCGACCCTTAGGACTCATAACGGCACACAAACCAACAGCCACGCTCAGACAACAACTCACTAGAACAAAGGACCCGATATCCAATATGAGCAAAACTAATGTAGTTTACAAAATACCATGCAAGGACTGCACAAAACACTATATAGGACAAACAGGAAGACAGCTAACAATCCGCATACATGAACATCACCTAGCCACGAAACGACACACCAGCTATCCCTAGTAGCCACACAAGCAGACAAGCAACATGAATTTGACTGGGAAAACACTACTATCATAGGGCAAGTCAGACAGAAAACAGCCAGGGAATTCCTAGAGGCATGGCATTCATCCACAAACTCCATCAACAAACACATCGACCTGGACCCAATATACCAACCACTACAGCGGACAGCTGAAACTGACACCTGGAAGCGGCAAGGGCAGACCACTATAAATACGGAAGAAACATCAAAGAAGCGCTTTGCAGGAGGCTCCAAAGCACTGATGATGTCGCCTAGCCAGGAGACTAAACGGTTGCAACAAAAACTTCCAGCTCGGTGAACAGAACCACAACTTAACAAAAGAACCTGCAGTTTAACAGGTACGCGGAACTTCTCTCCCTCTTCCCGATTTGGCAGCTGACTAACCTCACCCCCTACTGAAAGACATGTGAACTATTTGGTTAAATCCAGCTGCTATAATTTAAATCAAACAGCCGTGCACATGATAGCGTTATTTCCTCCAACGCAGAGGGGTTACTGAAGCATAAAGAATACAGTAAATGAAACTGAAAGAACGCCTTTGGTATTGTTTTCACCAAGTTGGGACTCTCCAGTATAGTACCCCTGGTTCATTAATGTGTTGTTGTTGCTAGTCCCTGAAAACTCCTTCCTGGAGCTGGGTGAACGTTTGCAGATGAAACTTTTTATCTTCGGACTGTTGGTTACTGTTATAGACGGTGAGACTTCTGTTTTAAACGAATATATATTTTTGAACAGTTCAAAGCGATGCATTATATCATCGATCTCTGTTTTGAAAAGTCAGGCTCTAGTGATTAAATGAGATCTTATTGCAGAAAAAAAAAATGCAGAAAACTTTGTTCTAGTTGATGGAGCAAGCAAATGCTTCCATAAGGTGAAAACGAAAGGTCGAACTTGGTAAATTAACATGAGTTAAATTGCTGTAATAATGGGGATGAATAGTTACATTAAAATTACGATAATGTATGTATTGGATGTTGTCATGAAGACTTAAGCTTATTTTCAAAAGTGGAGCATTTTAACATTAGAGTAGGACGAGCAGGACAATGCAATCTATCCATTCGCTGTACTAGTGGTTGGTCTTGCCTAAGCCCCAAATGAAAACTTCGGTGAAATGCAATCTTATATGAGGAATAACTTTTGTTCAAACAGCCCTTGTTCTGTAACCTCCCTATTTAGCAGTCAGAAGCTTCACGTTCAATTCCTACTAGATTGAGAGGGAAGGTGTGTTCATTCTTTTCCAAGCAGATTGAGTTTCAACTTGTAAATGCTTATAACACATGCCAGTCGCAGGCGGTAAGAATCAGAGGGATTCTCAGTCAGTCAGCTGCAGAACACAATGAACACATTCATTGTACCCTGTCATGCAAAACAGTGTACCAGTACAGAACTCCATGGCTGCAAATGCTCTTTCAGAAATAGTGTCATTCAGAGAGGCTAATGCTAATGTCTTGAGCATCCCTGATTTGTTTTTTTCTCATGCCATTATTTGACCATGTAAACAAAGGAGAACTATTTAAGCTGCTGAACAAAATGTTTTGCCTGCTGAAGCTGCTCAATGCTATTTTATGAAAATATGATGAGAATAGTCAGCTTAGGATAACATCAGAATCCTTTGAAATCTGAAATGGGGTCAAACAATGTTAAAGTCTGACACCAATGATCTTTGGTATATTCTTTTGTTATTGTTAGAGTTGTCATATGCCATCACCTTCAGAGGGTGTCTATATAAACACTAGAATGATAGAAAATTGTCCAGCCTAGGATCCAAGAAGAAGGATCAAAAAGTGTGGTGCTGGAAAACACAGCAGCTAGGGGGTGGAGTTGACATGGTCAGCCACAGGGCGGTGGGGCTGTTTGGTGTGTGTATCCCAGAGAGCTGTCAATGTGGTCTCCTCTACATTGGGAAGACAGGATGCCAACTCGTGAAACATTTCAGGGAACATTTCTGGGATACATGCCCTCTGTCCTGTGGCCAACCATTTCAATTCCCCCTTTCACAGGACGTGCAAGTCCTGCGCTTCTTTCATCACTAAATCCAAGCTACCAAACGACTGAAGGAAGAACGCCTCATCTTCCACCTCGGGACCCTCCAACCAAATGGCATCAACATTGACTGCATTAGTTTCCAAATCTCCCCTCCCACATCTCATTCCAGATCCAACTCTCAACCTCAGCACCGTCCTCTTGACGTGTTCCACCTGCCCATCTTCCTTCTCACCTATCCCCTCCACCCTCCCCACTGATCTATCACAATTACCCCCCCAACTGCATCCAACTATCACTTTCCCAGCTACTTCCCCCCCAGCCCCACCCCCCCACCCCATCCCCCATTTACCTCTCTGTCTCCTTCCTCTTGCACATTCCTGATGAAGAGCTTATGCCTGAAATGTTGACTCTCCTGCTCCTCAGATGCTGCCTGGCCTGTGCTTGTCTAGTGCCACACTTCTTTACTCTGACTCTCCAGCATCTGCAGTTCTTAATTTCTACAAGAGGAAAGGTCCACTGTGAGCCTTTCAGGGACTTGCTATATGCTGATGATGTCCCAGTGGCATTCCATACTGAATGATGCCATTGTCATAGGGCAGAGCAATAGATGATCCAGGGAACCACTTCTGCCCATTTTGAGAATCTTTTCATGGTTTCTGCTCTTGCTTGCTTGGCTGCCATCAAGTGAAACATATGTCAAAAAAATATTGTCATCAGGAAATACTTTGATGTAATTTTAAAAACACTCAATTGTGTCAATCTATCAGCTGTAACACAACTTGACACTGAATTATGTTTGAAAGACGTGTGGAACCTATATGCTGTTATAGCTTAGTGTATGATTCCTTACAAAGCTTTATAAAAATTAAACATTTTAAAAATGTACCTACTGTATCCAAACAAAAGTTAATTTTAAGAGACTCCATAAGGTCCTATTGATCAAAATCCAGTGCTTCTAGCTTTCTGTATTCTCAGAACAGGATGCATTTGAATTTGCTTGGAAGGAAGTACTCTGGAACATTCCATATATGTCGGAATACAATGGAGGAAATGTGTGAGGTCATGCACCTTGGTAAGAAGAATAGAGACGTAGACTGTTTTCTAAATGGAGAAAAACTTTGGAAATCTGAAGCACAGAAGGGACTTTGTCTTAGGATAGACTACAAGAGAATGGATATCCTGCTGAGGCTGAATAAAGCTGTATTTGGCACATTCTGAGCAGTTTTGGAGCCATGCATAAGCAAGGATGTACTGGCCTTGGAAGGGTCGAGAGGAGGTTCGCAAGAATCATCCTATGAGGAGCAGTTGAGAACTCTGGGTCTGTATTTGATGGAGTTTAAAAAGATGAGGGAGGATCTCATTGAGATTTACAGAATACGAGAGGCTGGATAGAGTCCAAGTGGAGAAAATTTGAGGGCACAGCCTCAATGTGAAAGATTAAGAGGAATTTCTTCATCTGAGGCTTGTGAATCTGTAGAATTTAATGCTACAAAAGGCTGTGAAGGACAAGCTCATTGAGTGTCTTTAAGACAGAGATAGATAGATATATAGGTTCTTGATTAGTAAGGGGATCAAGAGTTACTGGGGAGAAGACAAGAGAATGGGTTTGAGAAACATATCAGCCATGATTGAATAGTCAAGTGGATTCAGTGGGCCAAATGACCTAATTCTGCTCCTATATCTTATGGTCTTATGGTTTATGCTTCCCTGAAACATAACATTATAGATTTATAGCATCATACAAGACGGAAACAGACCCTTTAGTCCAACTCATTCACGCCAACTAAGCTTCCCAAACTAAACTAGTCCCATTTTCCTGTGTTTGACCCATATCCCTTTAAATATCCCCTTTCATGCACCTGTCCAAATGTCTTTTAAATGTCATAACTGTACCTGCATCTACCACTTCCTCTGCATTTATTCTGTGTACGCACCATCTGCTGTGTGAAAATGTTGCCCCTCAAATCCTTTTCAAATGTTTCTTCTTTCACCTTAAAATTATAGTTTTGAACTCCCCTACCATAAGGAAAAGACCATTGTTCTTCATCCTAACCATATCCCTCATGATTTTAATAAACCTCTATAAGGTCACCCCTCAAGCTTCTATGCTCCAGTGAAAATGGTCCCAGCCAATCCAGCCTCTCCTTCCAACTCAAATGCTCTGCACTCTCTCCAATTTAATAATATCCTTCCCATAGCATGGTGACCAAAACTGTACACAGTACTCCAAAAGTGGCTTCACCATTGTCCTGTACAACCATAACATGACATCCCAATTCCTGTACTCAGATCAATGAAGGCAAGCGTGCCAAATGCCTTCTTTATGACCCTATCTATTTCTGACACAATCTTCGAGGAAGTAGTTATCTGAACCCCTAGGTCTCTCTATTCAACAACACTCCCCATTAACTATGTGTTTTCTGGAATTAAACATGAGTTCAAGTGTGTTGTATCTGGGCAATAGCCCATAAATTCTGCCAGTCCTGGCATTTTTGTTTTGCTCCATGCAATTTGTTTTATTCGCATATAGTAATGTAAGCCTTGTGTTAAAAGTCAATAAATGCAGAAAAAATAAATTTGATAATGGAGGGGATATAGTATGTGGATCTTGGTAATATGGTCTGAAAGAAGAGAAAGAGCAAGGAAAAACACAATAGAGTATTGCCAGATTAGAGTCTGAGTAAAGATATTCAAACCATGAAGTGGATTGCTTAAGCAAGGTTATTTACCAATCATCCAATGCTAGGTCTTTATACTATCCACTGTTTTAAAGTTGAAGATGTATTCATCTCAACTAATCTCACATTGCAACAATCTTTTGAGTAGAAGATCAGATAATCTTGCACAAGACCCCAATGGAGATAGATGAGTCATCATCTCAGGCTCCTGATATTTATAATTATGCCCAACTAGAATTTGCTATCGTGCAATAAATTACACTATGCAAGACAGGTGCCTCTTCTCCTTCAGAGTCTAGTGTCTACCCTCTACCACTATTAATTGAAAAGTGACAGTGAACTACACCAAGCACAAGCCATCAGTGGTTAGTACCCAGAGTCCAATATGATATCCTCCATTGCAGTCTCTGATTGTCTTGAAATCATGTATGTACATTCTTAAGGATTCATTTCTTACTGGCAATCACTACAACCTTGATACAAGACATGATTTTTGTCACATCATCTTGTAATCAGCTTGCAAGCCACAGGAACCCAGATAAGCAGTTGTGTATGGTTGATACATTTACAATAAGAAAAATAACATAACACCAATCTTCCAGGATTGATCTGAAATGTCTAGAAATTAAAAATAATCTCCATAACATTGCTCAGAGAAGCCTTGAGTGGTGGGAGGTGTGGGGTTGTTAATCAGAGATGTAAAACAAATTGTCCTGAAGAACATGAATGTACTAGTTCCCAAACTTTTTGAGATGGAGAAAATGGGCTGTTTGATTGGGCATGGAAGATCAAGCAATGGAACCTATAGGAATATAGCCAATCTTGTTGAGAACCCTATTTGGCTCATTATTTTCCTTAATTTGCAGAGGATCTTTGCTGCAATAACAACCTAGCCATCTTTTCCACAGTGCAGCTGGAATTTCAAGCCCAGCTAATGGTAGACTCCTTCCTAATAGTGTTAATTTTGCTGAAAGTCTTCTGTGCATGCGAGTTGAACCCCAAAGTGTTTGGGTTTGTGCTAATACCAGGGATCAAGTGAGCTGGTCTAACACTGGTGCTGGAAGATAATCTTGAACTAAGAATTATTTGTTCCTGGTTGTGTATGGTAATTGTCTAGTAAAGGTATCAATCAAAGTTGTTACTTTGAATCAGAAAACTTCTACATGGTTTCTGCACGAATAGTTCAGCTCGGAACGTAGACTGTGCTTACATGAATTAAACAATTTCCAATGTCATTTGTTGTGAATGACAGTGAGTTATCTAAACAGACAGGTGCAAGTTTTTCAAGCTCACATGTAAGCACAAAGGAAATATTTTCCAGCTGATACACCAGAATCTAATAATGTTTGAAGAAACAGTTTGTTTAGATATAATAATTTGAGTAAAAGTTTAATGTGCATTGTCATTAATATAAATTACTTCAGTATTTCAGAATTTTCCAAGTGCTTTACAGTCAGTTAAGAGTAGTTGAATATATTAACTGTTGGAAAGTAGGAAATGCAACAGGCAATTTTTGCAAACAAGTGTCCTCCAAACAGTAATTCAATAATGGTTAGCTAATCTGTTTCAACGATATGGGGGTGGCATGGTGACTAGTGATTTGCTGCCTCACACCACCGGGGACCTGGGTTTGATTCCAGACTTGGGACGACTGTCTGTGTGGAGTTTGCATGTTCTCCCAGTGTCTGTGAGTTTCCTCCAGCGCTCTGGTTTCTTCCCACAGTCTAAAGATGTGCAGATTAAGTGGATTGGTCACCCTAAATTGCCCATTGGTGTCTAGGAATGTGTAGACAAGTTGAGTTAGCCATGGTAAATACTGGGATAGGGTGGGATGCTCTTTGATTTGATGGGCCAAATGGCCCCTTTCTGCACTGCAGGGATTCTATGGTTCTATATTATTTGAAGGATCAATATTATCCTGGACACAGGCTAACCTGTTTGATCTTTTACAAATAGTGCTCTGGCATCTCTTATATTACCTGAGAGGCAGATGGAAGCTTGCATTGATTTATCATCTCTTTTGACTCCAACATATGATTGCTGAGCCATGGTTGGTTCACTACAATTTGAAAACCGCTGAATAATTTAATATTGAAACTCCACAGATGGTATGGAAGTATTTACGTGTTTTGCTATATTTTTCTTGCATTCACAGGAAATCTTCCAAATGTGGAGACCGAGGAGACTGTGACAGCACTTTTAGGTGGAAATGTTACCTTCAACTGCACTTTACATTTTAAAGATATTGTACAAGTCACCTGGCAAAGGTTACGTGGTCAATCTAAGGATAATATTGCCACATTTAGTGAAAAAAATGGAGCTTATATACTTGAGTCGTTTAGTGGTAAAGCTGCCTTCATCCAATCAAAACTGCAAGTGTCCACTCTTGTAGTGTCTGGAGTAATGCTTGAAGATGAAGGATGTTATAAATGTATTTTCACTACATTCCTTGCTGGCCATAAGACTGGGACAACCTGCCTGATTGTGCTTGGTAAGACTAACACAGATAAGAATATGAGAAAGTTTGAAATCAAAACGATTGTTTGTGCACCAAACCATCTCCTTTCACAGTCCATATATGACTACATCAGTCAGGATTTTCTCATTCAACAACCAAGGTCACACTTTCCCCCCTTTGTGAATTAATTAGATCTCTTCAATTCTCTCGACATTTAACTGATTAATTTTCTTTCTAATTGCAATTATTGACCTGAAATTCATAATTTCTTTGTCCCACATATCCACTATCACATGTGGACAAAGTAAAATTACATGAAACTTGCTTCCTGTTTGAATTCAGTAATCTATTTATGCATATCTTACTTTTTCCCTTGAAATAGTTTCAACGTTACAATGTAAAGCATGTTTTACATCTTGAAAGTTGCATACATTGTCTATTTCCATTGAAAGTTGTATAAATGTTAATGTCTTGATTCCAGCTTAATTATAATGATTTACGATTTAGAAGTTGAAATATCTAATTTGCTAAAAGGAAAAATATATCTGAGCAGTGAATCAGAGGTTCAACACAGTTTCTGCTCATCAATGTAAGCAGGCTGTTTTGCATTTCTGTCCCAGAGAACATGTTAAGAAACACACACTTTAAAAGCATCAGAATAATACCAGATATTTCTGTCACAGCTCACTAACAAACTCTTAACAAGCAACAGCCAAATTGCCACAAAAATCAGTCTCAATACTTTTCCTGAAATTTTTGGTAGGAATTGGAAAGTACCACAGAAACTTGGGGGAAACATATTAAATTTATTATTTAATTTTCTATCAGTTTTTCTTTGCCATTAATGCTGCTAAATCTGGCCAGAAATAATATTACAGACCTTAAGGCATTGTAGTTTGAATTGAAAGAATAATTGGATCAATTATAATGCAGTAACGTGGGACCAAAAAATGCTGAAAAATACACAGAATTTAGGAAAGTGGATGATATTTCAAGCACATGGGCCTTAAAATTAATCCTTACATAATGAGAAAGCCAAATATAATTGAGCCTTGTTTTTAATCAAACTGTGGCCAACAGGATAGTGGAGATGGCAGTCATACACAATGGATAAGGTAATCTTCCCACTGAAGATGATGTTCAATACTTCTATTCCTTCTGACTATATTCAGAAAAAGAAGCAAAGGCTTTGGTAATAGCATCTTACAGAATATAAAACCTTTTGGTTTGCCGGTCGTGAATTGAGAAAATGGATGAATAAATAATCTGTTCTAATGTAGTTGGCAGGGGCATTAATATTGACCAGATGGTAAACCTGCCCATTCTTCATCAAGCATCATAGTATCTCTTATTTTCTACAGAAAAGGTAGATGATGCCAGTATCTAGCATCTTACCTGAAAGACAGCAGCTCCAATAGTGCAGTAGTCTCTCAGTACACAACTGACAGGGGCAGAGTCAGTTTCCAGAATGCAACTTGAACCAACTCTGACTCAGAGGTGAGCATGCCCCAGCTGAAACCCACTGATATAATTGTCCACTGCAGTATGAAAACTTCAAAATGTTTCAGGGATAAATACTTTGCTGAAAATTATTTATGTAACAATTTATACTGTTTATTTTTTCTTTCCATTTCACAGAAAAGGATGTAAATGTGGAGACACAGAATATCACAGCAGTTTTAGGTGGAAATGTAACCTTCAGCTGTACTTCATATTCAAAAGATATTCGACAGGTCACTTGGCAGAAGTTAAATGGCCAATCGGAGGATAATATTGCTACATTTAGTGAAACAAATGGAGGCAATTTTTCTGTGCCATTTAGTGGTAGAGCTGTTTTCAAGCCAACAAAGGTACAAGTATCAACCATTATACTGTCTGGGGTAAGGCTTGAAGATGAAGGATGTTATCACTGTATCTTTAATACATCAAGAACTGGCCAAAACATCGGGAAGACATGCCTCACTCTACGTGGTAAGACTGACTATAAATAAGTATATTTAAAAAGCTTGAATCCAGGAAAGTGAACTTCATTACAGTATCAATGAGTTAAATAAAAAACAAAATTACTGTAAATATTTAGCAGATCAGAAATTGTCTATGTAGGATATGATTTAGAGTTTACAATTCACATTGTTGACCTTATGCCAGTACTCTTATCTTCCATTCTGCCATAAAAATGTTTAATGACTTCTCCCAGACCAGTCTTTGAGCCACGCATTCACTTCTCTAATTTCATGTCCTCTATGATAATTTACAGGAAGTTCAGGTAATAATCCAGAGTTTATAAACTTCAAGGTTTTGCATTTTAATTTAACACTGTGCTTCTCATATTCTCTCTTACTCCTGGTACTTCTCTTTCTCAGGGTTTCCACAATCTGCATTTTCTGATCACTACTTTATATGTGAGGAAACCTGAAATGTGATTGACATAAGTCAAGCTTCCTTTGTTTCTCCTAGACAAAGCAGGAAATTGGCCCGTGACATATTTTAAACTTTTCCCTGCTGCTGGCGCCAGTATCTTGGCAATATTACAGTGCACTGCATGCAAAATTCAATTAAAGAGGAGATAGACTTTTTCTTATTTTCTTTGATCTCCCGATGAAGTAATTTCTTTGTAAATTTTAAATCAAAATGTAGATAAAGGTGGTGGGAAAAAATGATTTCCATTTAAAAAAAAATAATTTCTGGAACAATATTTACATGTTAAAATTACTAAATGACTAACTTGAAACCAGGATTATCTGATCCAAATTCATAGCCAATAATACTACAAGAAGAAAAATAACACACAATGAGCAGAAATTTTCAGATGGCATGGTTTCCTGTGCCATCAAAGATTCGGCAGAGAATGTAATGCATTCCCATTGATCAGGATGTCCCATAGTCGTTGAACACACAGGAGTTCAATTGGCTGGAGGTGGAATACCCACCTTTTACTCAGGTAGAATTGCCACTTCAAAACTGACTCAATCTGATTGGTTGGCAGCTCTGTTGGTACTTCAACACCACCAATAGTGATTATCAATGGTGGGAATACCGGCAGTCCTCCAATTTAAAATGCTGCAATCCAAAATGTGGAGTCTTGTTGCCAGGACATTTATTTGGGTTTTGCCTCCGACAGGGTATTTTACCTGATGTGGGAATGCTAATGTTAACTCTTGTAACACTTGAAAATAGATGTAGATACTGTGGTTTTGAATAATCCAAGAGTAAAAAAATGAGGTCTGCAGATGCTGGAGATCACAGCTGAAAATGTGTTGCTGGTCAAAGCACAGCAGGCCAGGCAGCATCTCAGGAATAGGGAATTCGACGTTTCGAGCATAAGCCCTTCATCAGGATCCTGATGAAGGGCTTATGCTCGAAACGTCGAATTCCCTATTCCTGAGATGCTGCCTGGCCTGCTGTGCTTTGACCAGCAACACATTTTCAGCTTTGAATAATCCAACAATAGTTTATTACAACTCATCTATATATAGACCAGAAGCTCACACAGGAGGTTATCTAGTATGGTGGCGAAATGTCTGAAAATGAACCTTGCAGCTCAACAAGCAAACTTACGTCCAGAATACATACAAATATTACATTCACAGGCACATCAGTTTGGACTCATATTAAACTATTACGTTAAAGAGGAAACAGCATAGCATGCTATACTGTAAATGATTCCCAGGATAGGAGGGAATCTGAGATTCTTATAACCTTCGGTCTCACACTTTGATGCTATCATGCATTCATTAGGATATCATGAGTATCTCTCTTTGAAGTATACTGACCGTAAGACACAACACGACATACAGAATGGAAAACCTGGACATGATGGGTAGAGGGGTCGTAATGGCAATATCAGGCACGGAAGGAGTATCCAGGGTGGAGAAACCTCACCTGAGGCCCATGTCAGGTGATATAAGGGGCTTCCTCCCCATCTGTAATCTGCTCCCAGCAGACTCGTCTGTAAAATTTCTGATAGATGAGGTTTGCAAGAAATGGTCTCCCATTCCCTGAGTATTTAATTCCAATTTTCAACTATGCCACTTATATTTTCATTTTTTTCTCCCTGTAGCACACACATCAATTAACTCCCGTCACCATATTTGGATTGTTGTTGTACTGGTAACAATTCTGACAGTTGTACTTGTGTTCAGTTGCCACTGCTACAAAAAGAGAAGATGCCAGCTAAGGTAAGGTAACTTCATCGATTTACACAATTTTCTGGAAAAGGAGAGTGTTGTGCAGTTTATTAGATTGTTGTTTCCCTTGGACCTCAGTTCAAAATATTTTTTTTGCCCAAGAACTGGTGTAAGCGTGATCTCTCAATGGTAACCAGGCATCTGGTGACTTTCATGAATGACAGAACCAACAGTGGATCTCTTTGGAGAAATGTAAGGAGAGGGAAAGAAACAAATGACAGAAATAAATCAGGTGAAAACAGTTCAAACAGGAACAAGAACCTGCAGGAATGAAACTCTCAATTTCAGTTGTTTCTTTCTGGGTTTAGAGAGATCAAGTGACAATGCAAGAACATAAATCTCATTATTAGAAAGGGTCTTACTGTTATGTACCAGCCCCAGATCACTAGGAAATTGTCCATTTCACAAGATTAATGGCAGACTGGCACAAATCTTCCTGGCAATTTGCAAATCAAGGCAATCTTCCTCACTATGAATTGTTGGGTTATTTATATACTAAGAATGATTGCAATAACTTTAAACTTGCAATAACTCTTTCAGCAAATTCAGGGCTAGTATTTTACAATATTAATGTTGTTTGAGTACATGTTAAAATCAATCTTAAATTTAAGAAAATCCTAGTTGCTAAGTTTTATTCCAGGTAATGAGATGAATGAGAAGACTAACTTACTGCTTCAGAAATATGGCTTGAGACATTTTAATTCAGAGGTCTCTCTGAAATCCCACAAAATGTATGAGAGCATCAACATGGGAAATCAACAAGAATCATTTGGTCTGTGTTTGTTTTGCAGATTCCACTTATATAGAAACTAGGGAGGGCTCTGTGGTAGAATTGATTAAGCTTTCCTTAGGTTTGAGGGTTTTAAGCCAGTTGTGATAAAATTGCATAATGATATGCAGATATTCTTAAAGCCATTGCAGTGCCTTTAATTGAGTCCAGCTTATCTTGCAATCTCAGAGCTTCTTCCTCCATGTTAGGTCTCAGAAAAGGATGGTGCATAAGATGTAAAACATTAGGATTCTTGTTGTGGGGTTTTGTAGGGCATGGATTGGTGATTAATGTTGAGTGAAGGGTTTAGGGTCAAGACTACCTTTTTCAATATAAAAAGGCCATTCTGAACATAATTACATAGTTTGCAGTTTTGTAAATAGGCCAACTCTTACTTCCTATCACCTGCTGCTTATTTACATTGCTAGTGACAAGTGGGTGTGTGGTGCAGAATGCCCTAGATAAGGCTGAACAGATGCACATGAATGATAGCAGGTGTCAGCATTTCATTGGGCCGGTTACACTGTGCATCAATTGAATACCCTTACAGAGTTGGTTGGGTTGACATGAGTGGGTGCAGACTTGCTTTGGAGCGTGGAGGTGCTAACACTCTAGAAACACAACTCAAGTCCTGGGAAGGGAAATGTAACTCTGAGTCTAAAAGGCTAGTTAGGTTTCTTCTGAATTTAAATTAGTTACTTTGTGAATGCCAAGAATCGAAGTGTACATATTTTGGAATTTAAAGTGGGATAATATTGATTAATTATTTTTCCTTTCAAATCCCTCAAATATTTAGACTATAAAATATCATTGCCATTATATTCATATCATTTGGCATATGCCAAGTATTTCAGCACTATATTTTAAAGAAATGTATTTATAGCAATTGTACAACATTGCTTATGTGTATTTTAATGATCCTGAATATTTGGCTGCTATTAGTGACCCATTATGGTCATATGGACTTTATTTTGCAACCTGTAGCTTCAAAAACCTCAAATGAAGCAGTTCCCCAAACTAAATAAAATAGTTGTATTTTTCAAGAGATGTGAATACCTGAACCTTTCAGGAATTTCTGTGATTCATACAAATGATTTGTGTTATGGGAGCATTTTATAGATCAAACCTGCAGGAACTAGTTGAATGAACAGCAGTACACTGCATTCCCCTACATAATTACATTATTTAGTATGGAAATTCATAATGGAGAAAGTGAGGACTGCAGATGATAGAGATCAGAGTCGAAGAGTGTAGTACTGCAAAAGCACAGCTGGTCAGTCAGCATCCATCATTCCTGATGTAAAGCTTATGCTCGTGGTGTCGACTTTCCTGCTCCTCAGATACTGCCTGACTGGCTGTGCTTTTCCAACACTACACTCTTTGACTCTGGAAATTCATAATGTATAATTTCTGATGTAGTAATCCTCATTTTTGAATTACTTTTACTGTATCATTTTTACAAACACACAAAGATAAGAAATAGGAACAGTAACAGAGCATTTAGCCCCAGCTCTGCAATTCAATAAAACCCAAGGCTGATCTGAATGTTTTTGTAATTCCACATTTGGAACCATCTTTGAGAACCCATGATTCCCCAAGCTAACAAAAATATATCTGCCTGTGATTTTTGAGAAGATTTGTAGCTCAGGTTGGGGTTCAGGTTGGAAGTTTGCTCGCTGAGCTGGCAGGTTTGTTTTCAGATGTTTCGTCACCATGCTGGGTAACATCATCAGTGAGTTTCTGGTGAAGCACTGGTGTTCTGTCCCACTTGCTATTTGTGTGTCTTGGTCTATTATGGTGGGTGATATCATTTCTGGGTCTTTTTCTCAGAGGTTGGTAAATGGGATCCAAATCGATGTGTTTATTGATGGAGTTCCAGATTGTATGCCAGGCTTTTAGGAATTCCAGTGCATGTCTCTGTTTAGCCTGTCCTAGGATGGATGTGTTGTTCCAGTCAAAATGATGTCTTTCTTCGTCTGTATGTAAGGATAATAGTGATAGTGGGTCATGTCTTTTGGTGGCTGTTTGATGTTCATGTATCCCAGTGGCTAATGTTGCAATTGTACCAGCATCTATCGCTTCCTCTGGCAACTCTTCCCATACATGTACCACCCTCTGCATGAAAAAGTTGCTCCATTTGTCTCTTTTATATCTTTCCCTCTCACCCTAAACCTATACCCTCTAGTTCTGGACTCCCCAACCCAAGGGAAAAGACTTTGCCTATTTACCCAATCCAAGCCCCTCATAAATTTGTAAACCTCTCTAAGGTCACCCCTCCGCCTCCGACGCTCCAGTGGAAATTGCCCCAGCCCCGTCAGCATCTCCCTATAGCTGAAATCTTCCAACCCTGGCAAATCCTTGTAAGTTATTTCTGAACTCTTTCAAGTTTCACAACAGCTTTCCGATAGGAAGGAGACCAGAATTGCACGCATTCCAACAGTGGCCTAACCAATGTCCTGTACAGCCGCAACATGACCTCCCAACTCCTGTACTCAATACTCTGACCAATAAAGGAAAGCATACCAAACACATTCTTCACTATCCTATCTACCTGTGGCTCCACTTTCAAGGAGCTATGAATCTGCACTCATCTGCTTGACTGCAGATCCATTTCCAGGAAGTACCACAAACTTGTGCTCATATTCCTGTTGAGCCAAAATTTACTTGCACTCAATTTGTCACTGAAATCTTGGTATGAAACCTGAGTGCAAAATTAGAAAGAAAGACTTTAGGAACTTGGCCCAAGAAGAGCATTTTTAGATATTTAGGCAAGAGTCAAATTAGACAAAGTGTTTGAAGTCTCTGACATGCCAAAATGCATTGCTATGGCTTCTGCTGACTTCCAGCAAGTGCAGTGTTTCAAGTGGTTATTCAAAAATATGTTTTATTATTGTCAAAAGAGAAAGGAAATGAACAACATGAGATTGAACTATGTTTAGTCTCTTCTTCATTTCTTTTTGGACTGAGCTAAATGTACAACGGGGTTCCCCAGAACTCAGTAAAGGGATCACAGTTAATATTAATATTACATTAATGGCCTAGACTTGGGTTATGTGTCACAATTTAAAAATGTATAGATTTCAAAAAACTTCAGTGCATTATGAATTGTGAGGAGGGTAGAAATTAACCTCAAGAGGACATAGGGCTTATGGACTGGGTGAACATACAACAGATGAGATTTACTACAAAGAAATATAGTGATTAATTTTGGTAGGAAGAACAAGGAGTGAAAAATAAACTAAGGCTACAATTTTACATGGGGTGCAGGAACAGAGAGACCTGAGTGCATATGTGCAGAAATTATTGAATGCACCAGGGAGGAATTGTTTCAAAAAGGCAGACTGGTTTCAAGGCTTCAAAAGAGGAAGAAAATTATGTTAAGTCTTCATACAGCACTGTGTAAGGACCATGTTTTTTTTTAACAAAATCAGAAATTGTTAGAAACACTCAGCAGGCTGGCAGCATCTGCAGAGAGAAAGCAGAGTTATCGTTTCAGATCCAGTGACCCATCTTCAGCACACCCAAAATATTAATTTTGCTTTCTCTCTGCAGATGCTGCCAGACCTGCTGAGTGCTCCTATCAATTTCTGATATCCAGCATCCTTGGTCCTTTGATTTTTTTTTTGTTCCATGTCTTTTTCATTTGTGTTTCTGAAACTTGTGGACTGAATTGAGAAAGAACGTTTCTAAAACTAGTGTTTTGAAAGGATAGCTGTATGTTTTGGAAGCAAGTAACCTGACACCCATGTCAAGCATGTGCAAATAACTATTTGAACAAGCAATAGTTGAAGTTTAAATTGCAGATGATTTGGAGCAGAAAGGTTGTACAGATGATTTGGAGCAGAGGGATTGTACAGATGATATGGAGCGGAGGGTTTGTACAGATGCAGCTTTTGTTGGCAACAAGAAGTTGATTAGTGTATGGACTACTGTCCAGTTATCACTAACAGATATTTTTGCCTGAAAATAAGAATTTTTAAGAATGATTAGTTCTTGGATGAACAAGCAGCTTGGAACTGGGAGCAAGTTGTGGGGAGAGAGAAGATTTTCCCCAGCTCAGGAGCTGTCTTTCAGTTTTGTGCAGTCAAAAAACACACAAACCGGAAGAAAATCAATTACTCTTTCCTGCAATTGTTTAATTATGACTTTTAACTGCTAAGACAGCCAATTTGTGTCCGTTACCAACCAATGCAAGCAATAGAGCAAGGGAACTGAAGCAACGTGCTGGTTAACAGAAGAATCTTAAAGATCATCTTAGCCATAGATCCTGGGACCAAAAGCTACTGTACTATCTTTCCACTTTTCACCCTTTGCCCATAATCTACTTACCCCTTTTGGCATTCTGTCATTTATGTGTGTCTGTGCAAAAGAGGAGTTTATAAGGAGATGAGTGCTTTAATTAGTAGTGTTAATTGCCAATGGTTTATAACTATTTAACTGTAGCTAGGGTCTAATTACTTGTAATAAGTAGTAGTTCTTGTTCAGCACAGAAACGTAGCTTGTGATTTCTACTAACCTGGATATGAAAATCAGTTAAATTGTGAACTTCAAAAAATCTTTAACTTCTGTGACAATTCAATTAAAGTGGAGCTTGATTTCTAGTGCTATATCCCAGTGAGTCATAACAACTGGTAAGACCACAATTAGAGTATTGTATCCAATGGATGAAGGTTTGCTCGCTGAGCTAGAAGGTTTGTTTTCAGATGTTTCGTCACCTTATTGGGTAACATCTGAAAGCAAATCTTCTAGCTCAGTGAGCAAACCTTCATCCAAAACCTCAACTTGAAAGCTTTGGAGAGTGTCCAGAAATAACTTGCGAACATGATCTTAAGAAGGACTTAAATTACAAAGTGAGATTGGAAATCCTAAGGCTGTTCTCTATCAAGAAGGGAAGTTTTGAGAGAATATTTGATAAACTTGTACAAAGCCATGAATGATCTAGATAGAATAGATAGGGAGAAACTGTCCTGCTCAGGAAGGAGTTGAACCCGAGAATACTAATTTGCAATTAACACTCAAAAAGAAGCAGTGGCAAAATGAGTAAAAGCTTTATCAGCTATGAATAGATAGGATCAGAAATTCACTCAGTGAAAGTATGATGCAGAGGCAGATTCAATCAAAAGGGAATTGGATAAAGGGAAACGTAAAGTGGCCATAGTCCTATTGGACCATAGGGCTACTCTCTCATTAGAGAGGTAAGTCAGGTTTAACCTGAGGGCCAACGCACCTCAGGCAATGGGAGAGTTTGAGAAGGACAATTGTTTATGATAACCTCGGCCAGAGTGGGTAATGAACCTATGCTGTTGGCATCACCCTGAAATACAAACCAGCTGTCCAGTCTACTGAGCTAACGGGAACTGTATAAGGACCAATTTTAAAAAGATTAAAAAGTTGTAGGATTGTAAGAAAGAGGCAGGAATGGGACCAATGGAATTGGAGTTGATTCTGAGAGCTGGTGCAGACAAAAAAGGTCAAATTACTTCCTCAGTGCAGTATTCTATGAATTTATGAGCTTCTTCTTAGTACAGCACAATGAGAATTTGCCTTTCATGACCTCGTATCATCTAGACTATCATTTTCTTTTGTTGTTACTCTTCTTCTTGCTAGAAATTGCAAGACGTGATGGAACAGCCCTGCTTCAGAACTTGCCAAAATTCACATTCTTGAGGTAATAGCTACTGTGCAACTCATTAATTCTGATAGCTCTGCTCGGTGTTTAACAACAGCTTTAAACTGGAGAATGAATACATTCTGACAATTAAATCAGTGCTGAATTAACTTCCTTGTCCTAAATGAATTAGTTAGCAACTAAAAATTAAACACAGCCTGAACACCACATCTACATGAGTTCAAATTTATTGGAAAGAATTAGCCCCAGTACAGTGCTTAGACATCTGCAGGTAGATAGAGTAGCAGCAAAAAGAAAGCAGTAACCAATAGATCAACGTCCATTGTATTTGTCAAGACTGCCTTGAGTTTTAGCAACATCCCCAACTTTAAAGGAAACTCGGGTTGAGTTGTTATGACTATTTATTTAGCAGAAATCATTTAAATTCTCAAACAAAAGAAGGAAAAATTTACAGGGGGTGAAAATCAGGTACATTAATCATTAAATTTTTGTTTTACTTAAGGTTTCATAAGCCCTTATATAGAAACTGTGTGTAGTTTAATTAAGCTATTGTCTTCCCCTTGTTTAGGTGGATGGACAGATTGGGGAAAATTATTTAGTAAGTCTAAAATGACTGGAAGAAAAATATCAAGGTGGAGAATGCCTAGGGACTCTGATAAAGTTTTAACTATTATATTGTGAGAATGTGGTAATTATTGTGTAGGCTTAGTTTGCCACTATTACTGAAAGACTTACCATTTACTAACATTGAAAACATCTTGATATCCTTTGGTTTGTCCTAAAAATGCTTCAACACTGTGTAGGGACAGTTGAGTTAAAAAGAAATAAGCCAATTATATCGCTGCATATTGAACAAAAACATTTTGAAGAAATATGAAAGGATAGTATTGAAGGGTTTCTTTTAAAGGCTGTAGCTTTTTTGATATGCTTTTAGAGCATTTGCTATTTCAAACAGAAATATAACCTACTATTATTCAACTTCATTTCTTTCAAAAAGTGGGTGAATACAAAACAATTTGTTCTGTGCAGAATATAATTATTCTGGGTTGAATAATTATACTTGCCTATGAACTTTGCAAGGCCCAATTATAGGTGAAACTCCACTGAACATGGATCTCCAATTGAAAAATTCCTTAACTCCACCCCCTCCCAAGGTACCTGGTTTGCTTTCAGCTATTCCCCACAATCAGTATGACTCCCTTTTGACTTTCCCCTGGCTTTCCCTTTGTTTCACTTGCTCCTGCCCTAGTACAGTTAGAAACAATAACATTTTCACCTTGCCTCAGTTCCAATGGACCATTAAGTTTGAACATTAATTGTCAATTTCTCTCTCAACAGATGCTGCCAGCACTGCTGATCTTCTCCAGAACTTTTGGATTTTATTTCAGGCTCCGCAATATTTTGATTTTACATTAAAGTTTATGAAAACCTTTGATTGCGCACACACATGGGAGTCCCCTTCTTGACCTTCTGGTTGAGTCCAAAGGAATGTAAAACATCGTAAATAAAATAATGCTCTCACTGTTTTCAAAAAACAATTATACGTGATGTTGACTTGCTTGCAGGATTTTCTGGAAATATGACACACTTAGACATCTGTCTGGCTTTCGACTCCACTCCAGACGTTTTAAGTCAGGATATATCCTTCAGCCCTCCAGCCTCCAGAGGTACCCACATGGCAATGGTGCTGTTTGTCCATAGCTGGGAGTTTATTCACAAATGCCAGAATGTGTTTATATGTTAAGGGGCATGAACATTGCATGCAGGCCAAACCTCCTGCAAGTTACTGTGAGAGTTTAGCCTGGAGCTGTGATGCACCCTGTGCCCCTGTATTACCAATCTGCAGCTTGACTGTCCCATTTTGATTAGAGAGGCAAATGGAGAGATGATGATCAGAATGGAGAGGCAGTGTACTGATGGGGGTGACTTGCATATGCATAAAGCTCCCTTCACCCAGATAGTAGGAGCATCACATGAAACACCCAAAGATATAAATTAGGAGCAGAAGTAGACCAGTCAGTACGTCCAGCCTGCACCACCATCCAATAAGATGTATTGTTTTGAATTTCATATCCCTTGTTTCCCCAATAACTTCTAATCCTTCTGCCTAACAATAATCTGTACATTTTCTTTCTTAAAATTATTTAATGACCGCATCTCCAGTCTTCTGAGGTTGCACAACCCTCAGAGAGGAAAAGAAAACTCATCTATTTCCTGAAAACAAGACCTCTAATATTAAAGCAGTATCCCCTAGTTCTGGACTGACCCACAAGAAGAGACATCCTTTCCATGTTGACCTTGTGAAGAACTTTCAGGATCTGCGACACATCATTCTGACTCTTTTGAACTCCAGTAGAAATCAGCCCTGCCTGTCCAATATATTCTCATAAAACAATCCACACATTCCAGGTATAATCCAGCAAATGATCTGTTTGATAAAAATGTAGTTACTGTTGTAATGTAGGAAAGGCAGCAGAACTTGCACAATGTGGACTTCCACAAACAACAGTGATCAAATGCAAAATTCTGCAGATGATGGAAATTTAAAATAAAAAAAATATAAAATACATGAACCACACAATAGGTCAGTAAATGTCTGTAGAGAGAGAGAGATTTGATTAACTGGATATAATCACATAATCTATCTTGGTGATGTCAGTTAGGGAAAACTATTGGCCAGAATCCAGCAAATTGTATTGATACATAACTTATGTATGAAAAACATGTGCTTTACTGAAACAATATGGGCAATATTAGGTTTAATTACTTAAACTTTGGTCCAAGAGGTAGCTTTTCAAGATCATCATGATGGAGGAGCAGTAAGGTGATGACGTTTAGGGAGGATTTTACCGAGTAAGGACCTTGACAACAAGGTCTAATCGCTAACAGCATATTAAAATGGAGGATGCTCGAGAGGCCAGAACTGGAGGAGGTTGTGGGGTATGATGAATGTTAGATGAAGGCAGATTTGGTGATGCTGTGAATCTGATGTCAGAAGCTCATTTCGGGAGTAAATATAACACATGAGTTTGCAAACAGTTTGGCTTAATCTCAGATTGCTGCGAGAAAGAAGGATAGACTTGGTAGCTAGGGAGTGGAGTTTGGAAGAGGTACTGAAAACAATGGTTCCTTATTTCCAAAATCTAAATGAAATTTTAGGACCACTTCTGTGTTTTTCAGGGATTTCTGATACCCTCATGAAAGAACAAATAGAACTTTGCTTTAACCTTTTATCTGAAAGAACAGTACTGTGGGACTGCACTGCGCATGTCAGCATGGATTATGGATTCAAGTATGGAGTTGGAAAAATGCCACAGTCTCTGAACTCTGCGATAAAACTGCAACCACTGAGCCACAGCTTGACATGACCAGGTTCATTAATTTCAAAATTTGTGGCGATAGAATAGAGAAGCCACAATAATCCATT
Organism: Hemiscyllium ocellatum; assembly: GCF_020745735.1. NCBI lineage: Eukaryota > Metazoa > Chordata > Chondrichthyes > Orectolobiformes > Hemiscylliidae > Hemiscyllium > Hemiscyllium ocellatum. Next base: position 49,094,359 of record NC_083412.1, read on the forward strand.
GGTTGGGGTTATGCAGGGTATCTTTTGAGTCTGGTGTCCTAGATTCACACCCCAGGAAGACTCATGGGGCTCATGGTAGTGTCATGGTGATCCCTCTATTACATGCTGAGGGTGGTGCATGTATGAAATGAGCTGATAGAGGAAATGGCAAAGGCTGGTACAATTACAAGGCATCTGGATGGGTAAATGAATAGGAAGGGTGTAAGGGATATGGGCCAAGTGCATCTGGGGGGGGCGGGCACAGTGGCTCAGTGGTTAGCACTGCAGCCTCACAACACCAGGGACCCAGGTTCAATTCTAGCTTCGGGTGACTATGTGGAGTTTGCACATTCTGCTTCGGGTGTCTGCGTGGGTTTCCTCCCACAGTCCAAAGATGTGCAGGTCAGATGGATTGGCCATGCTAAATTGCCTGTAGTGTTAGGTGCATTAGCCAGAGGGAAATGGGTCTGGGTGGGTCACTCTTCAGAGGGTCAGTGTGGATTTGTTGGACTAAAGGGCCTGTTTCCACACTGTAGGGAATCTAACCTAAAAGAAAAATGGGACTAGATCAGTTTAGGATATCTGAACGAGTTGGATCGAGGGGTCTATTTCCATGTTGGACAAGACTATGATTCTATAGCTGTATGACCCTGGATTAGTAATTGGGAAGTCCGGGCTATTGCTCTGGAGACATTCATTCAAATCTGACCACAGCATCTAGTGTAACGTAAATACAAATTAATAAAATCTGAAATTGAAAGTTAGTTTCATTATTACCACTGAGACTATCATTGATTGTCATTAAAACCTATTTAATTCACTAATGTTCTTTACAAAGGAAATCAGCCATCCTTAACCAATCTGATGTACATATAACTCCAGACCATAGAAATGTGGTTGACTTCCAACTGCCTTCTGAAATGACTCTTATCTCCATTGTCAATCAAAAATCTACCTAATTCAACCTTGAATAAATTTAAAGACACAGCCTCCATTACATTCTTGGAAGACGAATTCCACACTCTGATGACACTTGAGAGAAAAATGTCCTCCTTTGTTTTAATAGGGAGAGCTGATATTGTTCAACTATGACACTTAAACGTATTTGTGTTCCGCAATTTGAAAACCTAGTTCCAGTCTCACTACAATCCTCTTGTGGCTTCACGTATTAGACTTGAACAACTGCAGATGGTTAAAACCCTAAATGCAAATCCAAAATTATTTTCAGAAAGCAGAACTGTTTTTTACTCACAATTCTTGATATGTTTAAATGAATTAACAAGAATTGCTACAGGCTAATGAACATAAGATAAGCAGCATATGGCTGTAATTAGTTGATAAGTATTTTTTATTTGCAACATTCTAGTGTTGCAGTGCTTAACCACACCCCAATTGGATCAATTCCACCCACCCGTCTGTTTTCTGTCTATTAGTGTAAAATATTATATAATTGTTCCAGCAAAATCTGTACTGATTATTTTGGTGGAAGATACAATAGAGACTTAAAATATGAACAATAAATACTATAGATTCCACCAGAAAGTAGAAAGTCAAAAAAAATCCACATGGAGGAAAATAATGGAACAAACTTGAAGGGCCTATTGGATGATAGTTATGTTTTTCCAATGATTCTGAGAATTGAAAGGCAAATTTGAGACTCTAGGATATGTTTGTTTACCTCTGAGCCAGGAGGTGGAGTTCAAGTCCCACCTGCCCTGGTGTGAAGTAGTATCTCTGAATAGATTGATAAGAAAATACCTAAGATACATTTATACCACCTCAGGCCATTTAAACCTCAAGTAAAATTAGTCAGACATTGACATTATAACATATGTATTCCAGATTAAACTGCTGCCAGTATTTAAAATTCCACAAATTTTAGTTCCAAGAAGTTGCTCAATAAAACTAAATACTAGACTAGATGAGATTAAAGTTCACAAGAAGGAGGTGTTAGCAATTCTGGAAAGTGTGTAAATAGATAAGTCCCCTGGGCCAGATGGGATTTATCCTAGGATTTGCTCGCAAGCCAGGGAGGAGATTGCAGAGCCTTTGACTTTGATCTTTACGTCATCATTGTCTATAGGAATAGTGCCAGAAGACTGGACGATAGCAAATGTTGACCCCTTGTTCAAGGAGGGGAGTAGAGACAACCCTGGGTAATTATAGATCAGTGAACCTTACCTTGGTTGTGGGCAAAATGTTGGAAAAGGTCATAAGAGATAGGATTTTTAGTTATCTAGAAAGGAATAAGTTGATTAGGGATAGTCAACACGGTTTTGTGAAGGGTAGGTTGTGCCTCACAAACCTTGTTGAGTTCTTTGAGAAGGTGACCAAACAGGTGGATGAGGATAAAACTGTTGATGTGCTGAATATGGATTTCAGTAAGGCTTTTGATAAGGATCCCCATAGTAGGCTATTGCAGAAAATACGGAGGCATGGGATTGAGTGTGATTTGACGGTTTGGATAAGAAATTGGCTAGCTGAAAGAAGACTGAGGGTGGTTGTTGATTTGAAATGTACATCCTGGAGTTCAGTTACTAGTGGTGTACTGCAAGGATCTGTTTTGGGTCCACTACTGTTCGTCATTTGTATAAATGACGTGGATGAGGGCATAGAAGGATAAGTTAGTAAATTTGCAGATGACAGTAAGGTTGGTGGGGTTGTGGACAGTGCCAAAGGATGTTGCAGATTACAAGTGGGACATAGATAAGCTGCAGAGCTGGGTTGAGAGGTGGCAAATGGAGTTTGAAGTGGATAATTATGAGGTGATTCACTTTGGAAAGAGGAACAGGAATACAGACTACTGGGCTAATGGTAAGATTCTTTGTAGGAGGCTCACCAACTTTAAGTGCATTTAAATGGTCATTGGATGGGCGTATGGATGAAAATGGAATAGTATAAGATAGATAGGCTTCAGATTGGTTCCACGAGTCGGTGCAACGAGGGCCGAAGGGCCACTGCTGCACTGTAATGTTTGATGTTCTATGTTCTTAAAACAGGAGTTTCCATCAGTACACTAATTGCCAAACCAGGACAATGCAGCTTATGTGCTTATCACAGCCTTTGCTCAAAAATGAAGAAAAAATAGAATTCTGAAGATGAGATGACTGACCAGCCTTGATATTGACAAAGCATTTGACTAATTATAGCATCAAGGAATGGAGGGAGAACTTGCATTGGCTGGAGTTATACATGAAACAAAAAAATACGATTTTGAGTGTTAGAGAAAAATCACGTTAGCCCAGCCATCACCGCCGGAGTTTTCCAATGACCTGTGACAACCATCTTCAGCTGCTTCCTCAGTGGCCTTCACTCTATCATAAAGTTAGAAGTGAGAATATTTGCTGGTCATTGTTGTAGCACTTCAGGCCCACATGAAGCAAAACTATTCAGAGTTGGTCTGAGAATGGGTGGCTTGGTGGCTCAGTGGTTAGCACTGCTACCTCACAGCACTAGGGACCCGGATTCAATTCCAGCCTCGGTCGACTGTCTGTGTGGGTTTCCTCCAGGTGCTCTGGTTTCCTCCCACAGGATTAATGTTCAGGGATGTGTAGGCTAGCAGCATTAGTCAGGGAAAATGTAGAGTAATGGGGGTGGTGGGATGCTCTTCGGGGGGCTGGTGTGAGCTTGTTGGGCCAGATTGCCTGTTCCCACGTTGTTGGGATTCTAAAAAACAAACTATCGAGTGGTATTTGTGCTAAACAAATGTCAAATACTCATCAGCCGCAACCACAAAGAATCCAATCATCTCCCCTTCACATTCCATGTTGTTACCATTGCTCAATTTCCCAACAACATTCTGGAGGAGTCACCATTGATCAGAACCTAACTATACCAACCTGCACAATGATCAGGTCAGAGGCTGCGAACTCTGTGGTAAAGAACTTGCATCCTGACTACCAAATCCTATTTACCTTCTTTTAGATAAGCTAAAGACTCTTTTACAGATCCATCTGTCTCACATGAGAGCTTATCCCTACTGTGTGTGAGTTTTCTTGTTTTTCACAGGTTGTAGACATCTCTGCCAAGGCCAGCATTTGTGGCCCATCTCAAATTGTCCTGAACTCAATGGCTAAATAGGCCTTTCCCAGCCACTGAATGATATGGACAATGGCAGGACACTTGGGAAAATATGATGAGATGAGAAGACTAGATTCCTAATGTAAAGAAATTAAAATTCAATTATCGACTGAAGGTTTCAATGGCTAGATCAGAATCTCATTATTAGAGGGCAGCAAGGTAACTTTCTGCATGCATTAGCATCTCATTCTTACTTAATCTCACTTCTTTCATAGCAAGTTGCTAATGGCAATGTTTAAAGAAAAACATGCAGGTTTCTATCTTCCCAATTGTTGGAGAGGAAGTAGATAGACCAATTCTTGATATAAATATCTGAGTGGGTACCTTATGCCCAGTGCTCTCTGGATCTTTTCCAGGCATCCACCTTGGCCATCATTCCCCAAAATCCAAATCCTGCTCCAAAGGCAGTGACCCATCTACACCCTCTGACTACAGAATCTGATATCAGCAAAGTACCAGCCTCACCACATCAACATGGCACAGTTCAGACACACTTATAGTGCAGTACTGGAACTCACTGACTCCTTGTAAGCAATTCTTATACTACACAAATGAATAAAAATAACAGAACATTTAAAGAAATCATCAGCAACTTTCAGATTAGTTACTTATTAGTTTTTAACTGGTTGATACTTAATCAGAAGTGTTTAGTGAATTGTACAGTTATTTAAAGTTGCTGAATTCAACATACAGAGAGTAATTTGGCACATGATGATGAACATCACTCTGATTTCAAAGATCTGGCCCTGGAAGACCTAACTTATGACAATACCATTTCAACGTTGGTGCAGGAGCCTGGATTGGCTGACTGACCAGCAATGGCAAAGGGAATGATGGTATAGCATTAAACGCAAGACAGGGGAAGACAGCAATTTCAAGCTCCATGGAACACTGGTACTTTTGAGACACCATGCCTTTTGAGCATTGACATCCACAGTTATGATGGTGGCAGACTGAGCTTCAAAGAGAAATCTGCATTTTCAGGACTTCAGTCTGAGCTTTCACCACAGCACTCAGAGTTTGGGTGCTTTGCTTTGGTTCTGTAAAGGAAGCTGATACATCATCCAACTTACTAGGCCCTGCAAGTGTTCTAATAGGGTTTGCAACCATTTTCTTGCTGGAAAGGATAGGTTCTGCAAAGCTCTGCGCGAAGATGACACTGTCTCTTGCTCCCTGAAATGACCACAGGCTTTCTGGCAGGTGTGTCAGTGCATTGAGCATCATTTTGCTGTACGCTGCCCCGTTGAAATCCCTATTTAATATTACTGCAGTAAGCTCCAGAATGGCCTTGCTCTTTGAGAGCTGGCATTTTGTCCTGCACAGGCTCCTTGTGTCTGATGTAAGATTCCATCTCTTTTCTATCTCCGAAGTGTAAACTGGGACAGTTGTTGAGCTGAGCTGACTATGGTGAGTATGGGAGTGTGTGACATTGTTTCTCCAAATAGCTCCCTTCTTCTTTCACTTTCTTCTTGCTTTTCTTTGCTGTCTCTTTCTCCTTTTTCACCACTGACTGATCAGGTGATAGCTCCTGGGTTTCTGAATAAAGAGAGCCACAAGGGTATGCTTGAGGTGGAGCAACTGTGGGTATTGTATGCTTGCATCATCTAGGTAAGTAGTAATTGTTCGATAAAGAAGAAATTGAATATGAGAAGGAAGATGAAGTTAGAAGATACAGTCATCTTTAAATAGTTTCAGCCCCACTGCTTTCCACGGCCTCAGTGAAGCTTTTCCAATGGTAGTGTGCATTGTTGTTTCTATGGATATGGAGACTCGCATGATTGACTTGGCTTAGGTCCTGCTGATACTGTGTCCTACAAGAGAAATGAGTGTACCAATGAGTGGGGTGCAATGTGTTTGCCTGATATAGTCATCATGAATTATTGACAGCTTGAGCAAACTGAGAGATATAGGATTGAAGCTTACAGCAGTACCATGGTTGTGCAGAAGAGGTGAAACTGTGAAAGTTGGGTGTGAGCTCTGATTGGATGAGGTTATTGATCAGTGAGTAATTGTGGTTTGGGTGATTGTGGTTTGGGTGAACTGAGTAGTGGCTGAGACCACTGATGTAGTTGGTGGTACATGACATTTAAAGATGCAGTCACTGACCCCATCAACGTGTGTAAGGACATTGAACTTCTTTCATCATTGCATCAAAATCCTTGCTGCCACAATCCTGGCATTGACCACTGCAACTATCTGCACCTCCTGCCTTCTGATAGGTTGTCAACAGAGCCTCCTGCCCCTTTGCAGTGGATGAAATCACTCCTTATTCTATAACTTCTGAACAACAGTTTCTGATGTAGTGTTAGAAAATCTTAGAACTCACACTGTGCCACATTGTGTCCTATGTTCCCTCTTCTTCTCCTCTGCACAGACCTTCAAAGTCTGTACACCACTGCGAATAGCACTGCACACTGATCAGTGAGCGCAGATCCTCAGGGCACTGGGAACGTTGACTGTGTCATAACTTAGCATTTTTCTTGCAAAGATTCTATTCTTCAGCCAGTTCCAGATCATGCAACAGTCACAAAATGCTCTTCTTGTTTGAGTAGTGCAGGTTTGCTTTAAATGATGCAAGCCTCTGAAGACTTTGCTCCTCTGCTCAGGCATGATGCTATTCAAAAGTATACTTAACACTGGCTGCATGCAGAAATCACCTAAGTAAGCTAATGGCATTATACTTACATATCACCTGTTTCAGAAGCAATAGTTGTGTGTTAAACACATATAATACTGTTCCTTAAAAATATTCTTGAGCTTAACACATTTCACAGCCAGTGTTTCTCAGCATTACACATATGAATTAAAATTTTACTAGTTTGGCATGTGGAAGGAGACAAATTATTATCATAAAGCGCAGCAGGTCAGGCAGCATCCAAGGAGCAGGAGAATAAACGTTTCGGGCATAAGCCCTTCTTCAGGAATGAGGAAGGTATGCCAAGGAGGCTAAGATAAAAGGTAGGGAGGAGGGACTTGGGGGACGGGCGTTGGGAATGCAATAGGTGGAAGGAGGTTAAGGTGAGGGAGATATGCCGGAGAGGGGGTGGGGGCGGAGAGGTCGGGAAGAAGATTGCAGGTCAAGAAGGTGGTGCTGAGGCCGAGGTTTGGGACTGAGATAAAGTGGGGGGAGGGGGAATGTGGAAGTTGGAGAAATCCGCATTCATCCTTTGTGTTTGGAGGGTTCCTCCAGGCGTCGTGTTGCCGTGGTCTGGAGATGGAGGAGGACATGGACCTGCATGTCCTTGGCAGAGTGGGAGGGAGAGTTAAAGTGTACCACCAAGGGGCGGTTGGGTTGGTTGGTGCGGGTGTCCCAGAGGTGTTCTCTGAAATGTTTCACAAGTGGGCGGGCTGTCTTCCCAATGTAGAGGAGGCCACATCGGGTGCAGCAGATGAAGTAAATGATGTGTGTGGAGGTTCAGGTGAATTTGTGATGGATATAGAAGGATCCCTTGGGGCCTTGGAGGAAAGTGAGGGGGGAGGTGTGGGCGCAAGTTTTGCATTTCTTGCGGTTGCAGGGGAAGGTACCGGGAGTGGAGGTTGAGTTGGTGGGGGCGTGGACCTGACGAGGGAGTTGTGGAGGGAGTGGTCTTTCCAGAATACTGATAGGGGAGGGGAGGGAAATATATCCTTGGTGGTGGGGTCTGTTTGGAGGTGGCAGAAATGACGAAGGATGGTATGATGTATCTGGAGGTTGGTGGGGTGGTAGGTGAGCACCAGAGGGGTTCTGTCCTGGTGGTGATTGGAGGGGTGTGGTTCAAGGGTGGAGGAGCAGGACGTGGAGGAGATGCGCTGGAGAGCATTGTCAACCACGTCTGAGGGGAAATTACGGTCTTTGAAGAAGGAGGCCATCTGGGTTGTTTGGTATTGGAATTGGTCCTCCTGGGAGTAGATGCGGAGGCGAAGGAATTGGCAATATGGGATGGTGTTTTTACAGGGGGCAGGGTGGGAGGAGGTGTAATCTAGGTAGCTGTGGGAGTCGGTCGGTTTATAGTAAATATCCGTGTAGAGTCGGTCACCTGAGATAGAAATGGTAGAGGTCTAGGAAGGGGAGGGAGGAGTCTGAGACAGTCCAGGTAAATTTGAGGTTGGGGTGGAAGGTGTTAGTAAAGAGGATAAACTGTTCAACCTCCTCGTGCGAGCACGAGGCAGCGCCGACAGAGTCATCGATATGGCGGAGGAAAAGGTGGGGTGTGGCGCACTGGGTATGCAGCTACACTGTCACCACCCCACACCTTTTCTTCCGCTCCATCGCATATTCCCAATTCCTTCGCCTCCGCCGCATCTGCTCCCAGGAGGACCAAATCCAATACCGAACAACCCAAATGGCCTCCTTCTTCAAAGACCACAATTTCCCCTCAGACGTGATTGAAGATGCTCTCCACCACATCTCCTCCACTTCCTGCACTTGAACCCCGCCCTTCCAATCGCCACCAGGACAGAACCCCACGGGTCCTCACCTATCAGTGCTCAGGAAAGACCACTCCCTCCACGACTCCTTCGTCAGGTCCACTCCCCCCACTAACCCAACCTCCACTCCCGACACCTTCCCCTGCAACCGCAAGAAATGCAAAACTTACGCCCACACCTCCGCCCTCACCTCCCTCCAAGGCCCCAAGGGATCCTTCCATATCTGTCATAAATTCACTTGCACCTCCACACACATCATTTACTACATCCACTGCACCCGACATAGCCTCCTCTACATTAGGGAGACAGGCCACCTACTTGAGGAACGTTTCAGAGAACACCTCTGGGACACCCGCACCAACCAACCCAACCGCCCTGTAGTGGTACACTTTAACTCCCCCTCCCACTCCGGCAAGGACATGCAGGTCCATAGCCTCCTCCATCGCCAGACTATGGCAACACGACCCCTGGAGGAAGAGCACCCCATCTTCTGCCTAGAAACCCTCCAACCACATGGGATGAATGCGGATTTCTCCAGCTTTCTCATTTCCCCTCCCCCCACCTTATCTCAGTCCCAACCCTTAGACTCAGCACCTCCTTCTTGACCTGCAATCTTCTTCCCGACCTCTCCGCTCCACCCCTCTCCGGTCTATCACCCTTACCTTAACCTCCTTCCACCTGTCGCATTCCCAACACCCCTCCCCCCAAGTCCCTCCTCTCTACCTTTTATCTTAGCCTGCTTGGCACACCTTCCTCATTCCTGAAGAAGGGCTTATGCCTGAAACGTCGATTCTCCTGCTCCTTGGATGTTGCCTGACCAGCTGCGCTTTTCCAGCAACACATCTTTCAGTTCTGATCTCCAGCATCTGCAGTCTTCACTTTCTCCAAATTATTATTATAGTCTAAGGATTAACTTGTTTTAGTCTTGATCCTGGAAGGAAGTGATACAGGTTGGTAATATTAGCTTGAATTTTCTTTGAAATTCCCACCAACTTTTGTCACACCTCAAAGAGGAAGCTGGCTATTTTCCTGTTAGTTACAGTGTCCTAAATCATGAATACACACAGCAAGCACTGACTTTCAATCCACAAAAACCAAAAGAAAGGAAATAACTCACCAGCCAGATCCGTTTTTTAACAAGGGTAACATTGCACACTCCTTTTGAAAAGTCATCTGATGTGTACACCCTCAAAGTGATGAAGTCAGAAGTCACACAACCCAGGTTTAGTCCAACAGGTTTATTTCCTTCACCTGACGTAACAGCAGTGCTCTGAAAGCTTGTGATTTCAAATAAACCTGTTGGACTATAACCTGGTGTCATATGACTTCTATCCACCCTAGTCCAACACCGGCATCTCCACATAAAGGTAATGAGTGAGTGCAGAATACTTATGAAATCATTACAGCACATAGAGAGCATTTTGATGCATTGTGTCTGTGCTGGCCTTCCTAAGGAGCTATGCACATGCTCCCCACTCCATACCCCTAATCTGTAACACTGCATGTCTCTTCAGATATTTATATTTAGGAAATGTAGAAAAAAATATAAGGTAGAAGGAGCCCACTCTGCTTAATGTGTCTGCACCTGCTGCAAAACAAGCTAACCATTCTAATCCCGTTTTCTCGCAGTTGGGCTGTGACCCTTGATGTAACAGGACTTCAGCTGCAAATCCAGGCACCTTTTAAGTGAGCCGAGGGGTTCTGCCTCTACAAATCTTTCAGGCCATGAGTTGCAGACTCCTACCACCATCTAGCTGAATCAAAAAGTCATCTCCTCCCAATCCGTCTACCAGTCACTTTAAGTCTATGCCCTTTGTCACTGGTTGGTTTACCAAGGTAAGTAAGCATTTCTCATCCACATTGTCCATGTTGCTTTCAACCTTGTGCACCTCTGTCAAATACCCTAGGCAAAAGTGAGGACTGCAGATGCTGAAAATCAGAGTCTAGATTAGAATGGTGCTGAAAAAGCACAGCAGGTCAGGCAGCATCCGAGGAACAGGAAAATCAATGTTTTGGGCAAAAGCCCTTCTTCAGGAATGAGGTTGGGAGACTCCGGGGTGGAGAGATAAAGGGTCCTTGCCATCATTCCTGATGAAGGATTTTTGCCTGAAACATCGATTTTCCTGCTCCTCTGACAAATACCCCTGAGCCTCACCTATTTCAAGGAAAACAATGTCAGGATATCCAATCCTTCCGTATTGCTGCAATTTTTCGGTCCGGGAAACATCCTTGTGAAGCTTCCGAGTATCCTCTCTACTCTTTCCAGAACGACCTGACCAGAATTGTATACACAGTATTCTAGTGTTTTAAAAACGCCAGCAAAACTTCCTTGCTCTTATTCTATGTCTCAGCTAATTAAAAAAAAGTATTCAAAATGTCTTTTTTAACCATGTTATTGATCTATCCCACTACTTGTAGTTATCTGTGGAAACCCACTCTGTGGTTCCTCTACATTGTCCTTTGCTTGGTTCAATTTCCTCAAATGTATCACCTTCTACTTCTCCAGGTTGAATTCCATTTGTTACTTTGTTTATAACCTCCTACAATCTGTACCTTTGCGCCTGACTATCAATCATGTGAGCAATTTTTCTGTCATCTGCAAACATCTTGGTCATGCCACTACATTTCAGTTTAAATCATTAAGGTGTACCTCAAAGGGAAGGAAGACCTAGTACTGTCCCCTGTGGAACCCCACTGGAAGCAAAACCACCTGTCAGCATTCACCCTTTGCTTCCAGCCACTGAACTAACTTTATATTCGGTTTGTCACATTACCTTGAATTCCATGATTTTTACTTTTAATTAGAACTACGTGGAACCTTGTCAAAAGCCTTAATAAAATCTCTATATACCACATCAACTGCATTATCCCCATCAATCCTCTTCATTACCTCATCAAAAAATTCAATTAAGTTATTAAAGTTAGTCAATCTCCCCTTACCAAATCCGTGTCAGCAACTCTGAATTATTTCATGTCTTTCTAAGTGGCAGATTGTCCTGCTTCTCTTAACCCACCAGTTTGCACAAGACTAGCTGTTCTGTACTTACTTAATCCATTCTGTTTGCAATCTTCCGATTAATTTTGATTTGTCAACTAACTTCAGCTTCCCTTTTTAGTTTGTCCTGAAACTCTAATTAAGGATAGAGATCAAGTGGGTTGTCTGTTTATGGCTGCATTGAGACTCAAACTAATTCCATCAATGGATTGGGCATTGCTTCTTCAACCCAATCCTTTACCTGTTAAACACATGGATGCATCTTCAGTGATAGAGCAATGAAGTGGCCATGTTTGGTGTGTGTGTGTGTGTGTGTGTGTGTGTGTGTGGGGGGGGGGGGGGGGGGGGGGGATGCTGGGGTGGATTATCTGCGGACTTACTAGGCTGCTCTATGACTTCTATGACTTCTACTTACCACCTGACAGCTGGTGTGAGGGATTAGGGAGCTCACAAACATTGCTACAGAAAGGTAGTCGATTTCCTACCTTTGAAAGCCAAAGAAACCATCAGAAGAATATTAGCCCTGCCACGGTGTCCTCTCCTCTGCCAGAGCAATATCCTTTAAAACCAACAACCTTTTGGTGGCGATGTGTTTACCTTGCATATAAAGTAACCTTGATTACTAACTTATATTGTAGTTTGGGTCTTTCCATTTAAGGAAAATTTGAGATTGGCGCAGAGGGGTATTATAGTGTTAATTCTTTAACAGCTTAGTGGTGCCAAATTTACGAATTACTGCAGCTTTAACATTTGGAGGCAAAATAACCAACTACAGAGTACATATTTCACTCTTTAAACAATGAATTTAATGTCAAATATCCAGTCAAATTTGCTCAGTTTCAGGTAGAGGTGTCTGTAAAGTGATAGTGGCAGAATCACATTTCTGTCAGGCTCTAGAAGGCATGAGAAGGCATGAAAAGGTTTTGGTACTTTAGGGCCTGTATTGGGCACTCTCTGTTCCTCTTTTTAAATTTTATAGTTTTCCCTCTGAACAATTGTATCATCCTTTAAACATGGTAAAATGTGTACCTCATGGTCGAACAATTATACAAATTAATTTTCAGGGGCAGTTGAACCTGTCCCTTCTGACCCAGAGTGAGGATAACAATGTCATAGTGAAAGGTTTGTTCTTTGTGGCCTGGTGAGATCATAAAATAATTTAACACTGCAGGAGATCCTTAGGGTAATGGATATTCCACACAAAATCACAATCATGTGCTTTCACAGATCGCTTATTAAATGATTACATTGATTTACTGCATTTTGTTTTCTTACTTCCGAATTTACTCATTTGCTTATAGGTAATTCATTATATTTCCCTAGGCAGTAGTAAATCATCTGACAACTCAGGAGGACGTTCCACTTTTAACTACTAACCACAAGCAATTTAACCTAAAACTAGGGTTACAAGTAAAAGAAAAACAGACAAATGGGCAGGGACTGCAACTATACATTGATTGTATTCTCTGGCAAGATTATAAATTAGTTTAAATTATAAATTACACTTTGTTATTTGCAGAAAAAACGATCACATTGTTCATTTAATGTACTTTTAAAAATTATTTCGGTATCCATTCATTAATTTTAAGTGGTTAAGATTTCATGTAACATAATGGGTAATGCAATGTTATGTTTATATGTTTATTGTGTAGTATCAGTACCATTGAGAAGGTATTTACTGCATAAATGTAAAATTGATTAAAGTATTATTGTTTCCAGCATAACAAATTCTGGAAACATAGAACTTTATTCTGGAAACACAGAATTTGGAATTTACTTTCAAGTGCTGATTTAGATAATGTCACAGCTATTCAAGTGATTGTGTCTTGTCACAAGTTTTATTCAGTAAACTAAAGTGTGAAATTTTTATATTCTATAAATTGGTCACATGCAAAGAGGCGTAATCCCTCTTCCCACCCTACCTCTTGCAAAAATGCCATCCCGTATTCCCAATTCCTCTGCCTCCGCCATATCTGCTCCCATGAGGACCAGTTCCATCATAGAACACACCAGATGGCCTCCTTCTTTAGAGACCGCAATTTCCCTTTCCACCTGGTTAAAAATGCCCTCCAACGCATCTCGTCCACATCTCGCACCTCTGCCCTCAGACCCCACCCCTCCAACTGTAACAAGGACAGAACGCCCTTGGTGCTCACCTTCCACCCTACAAACCTTCGCATAAACCAAATCATCTGCCGACATTTCTGCCACCTCCAAAAAGACCCCACCACAAGGGATATATTTTCCTCCCCACCTCTTTCCGCCTTCCACAAAGACCGTTCCCTCCGTGACTACCTGGTCAGGTCCACGCCCCCCTACAACCCATCCTGGCACTTTCCTCTGCCACTTCAGGAACTGTAAAACCTGTGCCCACACCTCCTCCCTCACCTCTATCCAAGGCCCTAAAGGAGCCTTCCACATCCATCAAAGTTTTACCTGCACATCCACTCATATCATTTATTGTATCCATTGCTCCCGATGTGGTCTCCTCTACATTGGGGAGACTGGGCGCCTCCTAGCAGAGCGCTTTATGGAATATCTCCAGGACACCCGTTCCAATCAACCACACCACCCCTTGGCCCAACAGTTCAACTCCCCCTCCCATTCTGCCGAGGATATGGAGGTCCTGGGCCTCCTTCACCACCGCTTCCTCACCACCAGACGCCTGGATGAAGAATGCCTCATTTTCCGCCTCGGAACACTTCAACCCCAGGGCATCAATGTGAACTTCAACAGTGTCCTCATTTCCCCTTCCCCCACCTCACCCTAGTTCCAAACTTCCAGCTCAGCACTGTCCCTATGACATGTCCAGATTTGTCCTACCTGCCTATCTCCTTTTCCACCTATCCACTCCGCCCTCTCCTCCCTGACCTACAACCTTCATCCCCTCCCCCACTCACCTATTGTACTCTATGCTACTTTCTCCCCACCCCCACCCTCCTCCAGCTTATCTCTCCATGCTTCAGGTTCACTGCCTTTATTCCTGATGAAGGGTTTTTGCCCGAAATGTCGATTTTCGCTGCACTTTGGATGCTGCCTGAACTGCTGTGCTCTTCCAACGTCACTAATCCAGAATCTGGTTTCCAGCATCTGCAGTCATTGTTTTTACCACATGCATTGAATACACATACAATGTAGTGCTGGACAGATACTTACAATCCTTTCCTTTTCTGATATTAATAACTTCAAATATTGTTTACTTCTAGCTTTTTTAATTGTTGTTTTGACACTAGAAGAGTGACAAGTTATTACTTAGACTTTGAGTTTTTAATATTAAAACTTTTTTATTCATTTGTGGGGAAAACGTTTATTATCTGTCCCTAGTTGCCCTTGAGAAGGTGGTGGTGAGCTGCCCTTTTGAACCACTGCAGGCCATATGCCATTGACTTAAGTGCTTTACTTTTATACAGTGAGCTGCATGTGCAGATGGAAAATCATGTCAAGTTAGCCCACCTGTGATTTCTAAATGTGGTCAGCAGTACTCCCAGTGAGGGATGTACATCATAATATTAGCACAACAAATGAAAATAACATTAAATAGTACTAATCCCCCTTCCCCTTTCCCACCACAAACAAACACATTCTGCCAGAATATGTAATAAACACCAGTTTGGATAGTAAGAAGACACAATCCTATGCAGAAGCCATTTTGCAAACTATTTCCTGGGTTCTATTATTCGCCTCTCTTCCTGTGAAGTTACTCACTGTCCTGAATCTGTCACATCCATTCTGAGGAGGATGGCATTGTTAGTTATAGCAGAATTTATGGCTGTTTCATGGTATGCCTTCTGAATCCATTTTGGAGGATAGTTAAAAGGTGTAGAACTGAAGTCACTTATGGGCCAAATCACATAAAAGATGGCAGATTCAATCCATTTAAAGGGAGTCAATGAACTAACTATACTTTTACAAGAATCTGACAACATAGTTATGAACTTCCATTGGAGACGCAATGGTTCCCATGAGGCTGTGCATTCAGTTTACAACATGCTTTATTTTAAGCAAAGAA
Organism: Hemiscyllium ocellatum; assembly: GCF_020745735.1. Lineage (NCBI taxonomy): Eukaryota > Metazoa > Chordata > Chondrichthyes > Orectolobiformes > Hemiscylliidae > Hemiscyllium > Hemiscyllium ocellatum. The sequence continues at coordinate 49,109,829 of NC_083412.1, forward strand.
AAATCTAAACGCAGAGGTTCAGTAGAAATTATGTTTTGACATCATAATTATAATGATTGGGATCAATGTCAGGTCTCAAAATCTTACTGTGCACTTTACAGTTTATCTTTCACACCTAACATTTACAGTTGGTTATTCCATTATCCTGGCCTGCTGACTTCTCAACTTATTATAAAGGAAGCAATAATGGTAAATTAAAAAAGAATAATTTTGTAAATTATTTTTCTCATTGCTTGCTGATGTATTTGAGATGACAGAAAATAAAATATTGAGAAAATGATATGAGTCAACTCCGATATCTTTTTGTGACTTAGAAGACTGCTTTCAATCAAAACAATTCAGTTTTGTACAGTAGGCCTAAAAAAGATAATTTCTGTTATAATTGAAAATGTAAGAGGCCTATTGCTTGGTTCAGGCATGCATTTTGGCTGTAACATTTTGCCTAAAACGATAGGGTGAGCATTAAATTCTGGCCCATTCACCAAACCCCTCCATATCGAAATGTAAATTCCTTATTTCTTCATTTCAACTCACTTTCCCAACTATTTTATTGTCACTGTAAATTTGGCGATAGTATTTTTTTATCCATGCATCCAAGTCATTAATATAGATTGTAAATCGTTGCAGCCCAAGGACTGAATGCTGTTGCAACCCCCTAGTTATATCTGGCTAACCAGAAAAAGACCCATTTGTCCAGACTCTGCCTTTTCTTGATTAGGTAATCCTCTAGCTTAGCTAATGAATTACCCCTAACTGCGTGTGATTTTAGCTTGTGTATCAGCCTTTTACACGACAGTTTATCAAATGCCTTCTTGAAATCCAGATATACTACATCTACCCCTTGTTAAAAGTACTTAAGAGAACTGTTGCAATGCACCTTTATTGCTATATTCTATCATTATCTGCCAAATTTTGTCAAAAATCAGCTCAAGGTGAGTTTTTTGGGGAGTTTTTGGAGGGTTTACCTCATGAGTTTAGTGAGTGATCTTATGCAATTTACCATGATTTGCCTTATTATGTATGCACCACACATATCTAGGCAAGGTAAAGTTGCCACAGCTCCAAAGGACCACTTTTTATACACGGAGAGATGACTGGTGACATTTTAACCTGGAGGTCACCAAGCTTCAGGTGAGGAGTGCGGTCGAGAAGGTGGGACCTTCAGGGTAATCTCAACTAGTGCAAGAATTGAACCTACACTACTGGTGTCACTTTGCATTACAAATCACCCATCCAGGTAAAAATGAGGATTGCAGATGCTGGAGAGTTAGAGTCAAAAGGAAAAGCACAAAAGATCAGGCAGCATCCGAGGAGCAGAACAGTCGATGTTTCGGGCTCTAAGCCCTTCATCAGAAATACCTGATTCCTGATGAAGGGATTATGCCTGAAACTTCGACTCTCCTGCTTCTTGGATACTACCTCACCTGCTGTGCTTTTCCAGCACCACACTTTTCAACTCAAACCACCCATTCTGTCAACTGAGTTAATCAACACCCCTATAACGTTGGCTTCACACTTCACCATGTTCTCACTCAATCCATTTGTTTAACTGCTGATCTCCCCACTTCATCCTTGAGCTCCAGGTGTAAAGCTTACTCATGTGAAACATAGTTGTGCACTGACACCCTATTGAAGATAGGGCGGAAGTGACCACTGATGTCCTCCCTCCCTCAGTACCCTTACTCTCTAATTCTCTGTTGTCTCTCACTTTAATAGTTTGAGTTGTCCTCCATTCACAATTATCTCAATTAATCTGAGGTAATGTCTCCAATCCTCACAAATGACTTTCCCAACATCGCTCCTGTAGCCATAGCCCCTGGTAACCCTTTCCCGCTACTTCACTTTTACTACACAGACCACCTGACTATGGCTCACTCTATTGACTGTTTTTGGCAGACAGTCCCAACTGATAAATGATGAACCCCCTGACTGATCTCTGTGCAGCTCCTTGATGGACTTAACACAAATACCTGGACTGGTTAAACTGCATCTGCAGGAATGACCATAGCAGACTGTAGAGTTACAGACCCACTGACTCCCAACACACGCAATGCTTGACCTAACACCTCATCAATCGCCTGATACAATGCATCATCCACCACCATTTCCACCACCTATGGTCAGACCTCACCACCAGAGATATATTTCCCTCCCCACCCCCATCAGCATTCTGCAGAGACCATTCCCTCCGTGACTCCTTTGTTAGGTCCACGCCCCCACCCCCACCCCCCCACCAACCTACCCTCCACTTCCGGTACCTAGCCTTGCTATCATAAGAGGTGTAAAATCTGCACCCACACCTCTTCCCCTCACCTCCATCCAAGGCCCCGAAGGATCCTTCCACATCCAGCAAAAATTTTCCTGCACATCCAAGTACCTCATCTACTGTGTCCATTGCTCTCGATGTGGTCTCCTCTACATTGGCGAGACACATCGCTAACTTGTGGAACACTTCAGAAAACATCTCTGGAACACACAACAAGCAACCCACTACCCTGTGGCCGACCACTTCATCTCCTCCTCCCACTCTGTCAAGGACATGGAAGTAGTCCCGGGCCTCCTCCACCACCAAATCCTAGCCACCTGACACCTGGAGGAAGAATGTCTCAGCTTCCACCTTGGGAGTCTCCAACCATACGGCATCAATGTCGATTTCACCAGTTTCCTCATCACACCTTCCCCCACCTCATCCAACATCTAACTTGACACCACCCTCTTGAACTGTCCTACCTGTCCATCTTTCTTCCCACCTATCCACTCCACCCTCCGTTCCAAACTATCACCATAACCCCACCACCTGCATCTACACATTGCCTTCCAAGCTCCCTTACCCCAACACCGCCCCCTCTTATTTATCTGTCAGCCCCTTTCCCTCCTCACCACATGTCCCCCCGCCCCACCCACTCACCTCCTCCCCCACATTACTGATGAAGGGCTTATGCCCGAAATGTCAATTCCTGCTCCTCAGATGCTGCCTGACCTGCTGTGATTCTGATCTCTAGCATCATGAAAGAGGTAGTGCCAGAACATCTGGAAAATATAGTGCAGTCAGGCAGAGTAAATGTGATTTTTGGAAAAGAGAAAATATGTTTGACAAATTTATTGGATTTCTTTGAGGATATAACTAGCAAAGTGCACAAACGAGAATCAGTGGATATAGTGTATTTCGATTTGAAAAGTAATTTGATATGGTATTTTTAATGCAACAGGCGAGTTCATAGGGATATATTCATGTATTGTAGATTATGGATTGGCTAACTTACGGAAAGCAGCGTATTGGTATAATTTGTTAACTTTCCGCTTGCAGACTGCAACAAGCAGAGTAGTTTAGAGATCAGTGCTTGGGCCATAATTATTTACAACGTGTTATACTTTTGGAGGTAGACTTAAAAATGGGAAAAGATACCACTTTAAATCAGACTGTGGAAGCAGGGGTTTCAATTTTAGAAGAGGATGAGTTGCCAGAACTCATTGTGTATGGTATCTGTAATGTTGCTTTTGTACAAACAGCGGGGGAGGATGCTAGACACTCAGTGCTTGGGTGTGTGTTTATGGTGGTCTTGCCCAGTGATAGGCTTTTGACTGGTTTTGCAACAAATTCCAGTTTCATGTGTTGAGGAATACTCAGCATAGTAACAACTTCTGAATACGTTCTTAGGCTTGTAGTTACAGCTTTGTGTTTAAATAATATAGTAAAAGCAAGCAGCTTGTGAAGGAGAAAACATCTCTCCCTTTCTCCTGTCTGTGAGAGGAGAAATAAAAGACAATTCTTTCTTTGTCTCTGCAAATCCGTTTCTTGAAAGGAAATTGGGGGAAATCGTTGTCAAAGATATTGAAAGGGTGAATCTTTGGCTGGTGAATGAAAACTTGATAAATAGTGCATCCATAATTTCATATCCTCCTCAAAGAGTTGAAAAGAAGACACTCCTTTGCAATGGATCAGCTTGAAAAATTGTCATCAAGATGCAAAAATATAAACATCTCACCTCTAACAGCAATATCAACTACTTTCTCAGTGTGAGTCCCTCTCTCCAATTCTTATATAGTTCCAGTTTTTATCTAGTAAAACCTACAATGATTCACTTGGCCCACGTACATCCTCTAAAATCACCATGGGACTTCTCCTAGCACTAGACAGTAGTCAATTTTTTTTTGATTGGCCATGTAAAATTTCATTCCTTACTTATTGAGCTTAACAATTTAATAATTGCTCTTTTTTGGGGGGAAGTAGACAGGCTTCTGAATTCACCCTCTGCTTGTATATTCAAATTAATGGACACAAATGCATCATGACATTTGCTTGCCAATCCCAAGAATGAAGGAACAGGCAGGAAAGTCACATGATGCATTGCCATTAAATACAGTCCCTAAAGTACAGAACTGGATCAAAGCACTGTGCAGCATATTGAGCCTGGCTGCCATCTGCTGGTAGAAAATTGTACTATGAGACTAAAGGAAAGCATAGGGATTCTAAATGGCATTATCCTGTTTGCACATCCCATCCATAGCATACCAGCACTGCCAGCAATCAAACGGGAAGTGCTAACCTACTTTGACATTGTTTCTTGCCTCTAAATTGGGAGCTGCATTCTACTTGGGAGAAAGGATGTAACTGTTCACTCCCCCAGAATGAAAGTCAGTCAGAAATCGACTGAGAGAAAGCCCACCCCACAACCATTATACTAGAAAGATGGTGGAGCGAGGGACTGCTACCCATCAGTAGGGGGATATCCCATCTTCTGGGACTGTCTGTGGACACAGCCGAACAGGAAGAAAATCAAAAATAATCTGACGACAGTCACATGGTGATAGTGGATTAAAAGCTTTTACTCATGAGTTTATGATTGCCAAATATCTCTTAGCAGCCTGACCCTACTTCCAATGTTGCGTGCTATAGGGCACTAACTTCCTTGTGAAAATAAGCATGATCTATTCTGTTGTTCATGTGGTGCTTTTGACCTTTTCATGTTCTCTGGGAATGTTCCAGGTTCTTTAAAAAAAAGATGTCATGTGAAAGCTGGGTATTGTATGTGCATGATTTTGTTTTAAACCAACATTCATACCAGTTACTTCCAATATCAGAAGATTTGAACACACTTCGGGTTGTTCTAATATTTGATGTTTTGGTTTTTCTGTAACTTCAAAAGTTGGCAATATCTGATGATGTTCTTGAACCAGGTGATTTTCCGTTTCCATCATTCTGCTGTGTTGCTTTGGGTTTTAGCTTCTGCCACCATATTGTATATCATTTTCCAGTGAGATATTCTTTTGATTGCAATATTTCTGAAATATATATATTTATATGTTTATATAAATGTTCTGATGACAATTATGTCTAAAAGTAATTATTGATGCAAACCACCATATTCACAAAATTCTGACAGCATATAAGGATCACGTACAAAGTCATCAACAGATTCATCTGAAAGCTGTACACTTCCATGACATTTTGCTCTCTCCAGGGGAGGTGAAGGCATAATGGGAATGTCACTGGACTAATAATCCCGAGATCCAGGCGCTTATCCTGGGTTTGAATCACATTATGGCAGATAGTGGAGTTTAAGTTCAATAAAATTTGAAATTAAAGTTGAATCATGAGCATGAAAGCCTTGTTGATTGTTGTCAAAATCTATCTGGTTTATTTACATCCTTTCAGGAAGAGAACACGGCCTTATCTGGTCTGCCCTACTTATGATTCCAAACCGACAGCAATGTGCTTGAACCTTAACTGGCGTTTGCAACGCCCTAGAAACCCATTCAGTTGAAAGAAACTACTAAAGCGCCCCAAAATAGGAATGAAACCGGAGGACCATCTGGCATTAACCGATGCACCAGAAATGATAATTGCAAACTGAGCCTTGCTGGCCTTGCAATCCATTAAACAACATTGTCATTGTACATGCTCTGTCCCTTATTGGCTGTGAAGGTTCACAACAGACTAATTAAGTAAAAGGAAATTCACATCAAGATGGCGTTTGGTATGCTTTCTTTTATTGGTCAGAGTATTGAGTTCAGGAGTTGAGAGGTCTTGTTGCAGCTGTACAAGACATTGGTTAGATCACAGTTGGAATATTGCATGCAATTCTGGTCTCCTTCCTATAGGAAAGATGTTGTGAAACTTGAAAGGGTTCAGAAATGATTTCCAACGATGTTGCCAGGGCTGGAGGATTTGAGCTATAGGGAGAGGCTGAACAAGCTGGGGCTGTTTTTCCTGGAGTGTCAGAGGCTGAGGGGTGACCTGATAGATGTTTACAAAATTACAAGGGGCATGGATAGGATAGTAAAAAATGAGGTCTGCAGATGCTGGAGATCACAGCTGCAAATGTGTTGCTGGTCAAAGCACAGCAGGTTAGGCAGCATCTCAGGAATAGAGAATTCGACGTTTCGAGCATAAGCCCTTCATCAGGAATAAGAGAGAGAGAGCCAAGCCGGCTGAGATAAAAGGTAGGGAGGAGGGACTAGGGGGAGGGGCGATGGAGGTGGGATAGGTGGAAGGAGGTCAAGGTGAGGGTGATAGGCCGGAGTGGGGTGGGGGCGGAGAGGTCAGGAAGAGGATTGCAGGTTAGGAGGGCGGTGCTGAGTTGAGGGAACCGACTGAGACAAGGTGGGGGGAGGGGAAATGAGGAAGCTGGAGAAATCTGAATTCATACCTTGTGGTTGGAGGGTTCCCAGGCGGAAGATGAGGCGCTCCTCCTCCAGCCGTCGTGTAGTTGTGTTCTGCCGGTGGAGGAGTCCAAGGACCTGCATGTCCTCGGTGGAGTGGGAGGGGGAGTTAAAGTGTTGAGCCACGGGGTGATTGGGTTGGTTGGTTCGGGCGGCCCAGAGGTGTTCTCTGAAGCGTTCCGCAAGTAAGCGGCCTGTCTCACCAATATAGAGGAGGCCACATCGGGTGCAGCGGATGCAATAGATGATGTGTGTGGAGGTACAGGTGAACTTGTGGCGGATATGGAAGGATCCCTTGGGGCCTTGGAGGGAAGTGAGTGTGGAGGTGTGGGTGCAAGTTTTACATTTCCTGCGGTTGCAGGGGAAGGTGCCGGGGGTGGAGGTTGGGTTGGTGGGGGGTGTGGATCTGACAAGGGAGTCACGAAGGGAGTGGTCCTTGCGGAACGCTGATAGGGGAGGGGAGGGAAATATATCCTTGGTGGTGGGGTCCGTTTGGAGGTGGCGGAAATGGCGGCGGATAATACGTTGTATGCGCAGGTTGGTGGGGTGGTAGGTGAGAACCAGTGGGGTTCTGTCTTGGTGGCGGTTGGAGGAGCGGGGCTCAAGGGCGGAGGAGCGGGAAGTGGAGGAGATGCGGTGGAGGGCATCGTCGATCACGTCTGGGGGGAATCTGCGGTCCTTGAAGAAGGAGGCCATCTGGGTTGTGCGGTGTTGGAATTGGTCCTCCTGGGAGCAGATGCGGCGGAGACGAAGGAATTGGGAATATGGGATGGCGTTTTTACAGGGGGCAGGGTGGGAGGAGGTGTAGTCCAGGTAGCTGTGGGAGTCAGTCGGTTTATAATAGATGTCTGTGTTGAGTCGGTCGCCCGAGATAGAAATGGAAAGGTCTAGGAAGGGGAGGGAGGAGTCTGAGACAGTCCAGGTGAATTTCAGGTCGGGATGGAAGGTGTTAGTAAAGTTGATGAACTGTTCAACCTCCTCGTGGGAGCACGAGGCAGCGCCGATACAGTCATCGATGTAGCGGAGGAAAAGGTGGGGGGTGGTGCCAGTGTAGTTGCGGAAGATGGACTGTTCCACATATCCTACGAAGAGGCAGGCATAGCTGGGGCCCATGCGGGTGCCCATGGCAACTCCTTTAGTTTGGAGGAAGTGGGAGGATTGAAAAGAGAAGTTATTCAGGGTGAGGACCAGTTCAGTCAGTCGAAGGAGGGTGTCAGTGGAAGGGTACTGGTTAGTGCGGCGGGAAAGGAAGAAGCGGAGGGCTTTGAGTCCTTCGTGATGGGGGATGGAGGTGTACAGGGACTGGATGTCCATAGTGAAAATAAGGCGTTGGGGACCGGGGAAGCGAAAATCCTGGAGGAGGTGGAGGGCGTGGGTGGTGTCCCGAACGTAGGTGGGGAGTTCTTGGACTAAAGGGGACAGGACCGTGTCGAGGTATTGGGAGATGAGTTCGGTGGGGCAGGAGCAGGCTGAGACAATGGGTCGGCCGGGGCAGGCAGGTTTGTGGATTTTGGGCAGGAGGTAGAAACGGGCGGTGCGGGGTTGTGGGACTATGAGGTTGGAGGCGGTGGATGGGAGATCCCCTGAGGTGATGAGGTCCTGGATGGTCTGGGAGATGATGGTTTGGTGGTGGGAGGTGGGGTCGTGGTCAAGGGGGCGATAAGAGGAGGCACCTTGACCTCCTTCCACCTATCCCACCTCCATCGCCCCTCCCCCTAGTCCCTCCTCCCTACCTTTTATCTCAGCCGGCTTGGCTCTCTCTCTCTTATTCCTGATGAAGGGCTTATGCTCGAAATGTCGAATTCTCTATTCCTGAGATGCTGCCTAACCTGCTGTGCTTTGACCAGCAACACATTTGCAGCATGGATAGGATAAATAGACAAAGTCTTTTCTCTGGGGTCGGGGAGTCCAGAACTAGTGAGCATAGGTTTAGGGTGAGAGGGGAAAGATATAAAAGAGACCTAAGAGGCAACATTTTCACACAGAGAGTGGAATGGAATGAGCTGCCAGAGGAAATGGTGGAGGCTGATAGAATTGCAACATTTAAAAGGCATTTGGATGGGTATATGAATAGGAAGTGTTTGGAGGGATATGGGCCGGGTGCTGGCAGGTGGGACTAGATTGAGTGGGATATCTTGTCGGCATGGACGGGTTGGACCAAAGGGTCTGTTTCCATGCTGTGACTCCATCTCTGACCTTGGTGGCATCCTATTAGTTTTTAAGTTATGTCCCCTGGTTCCAGACTTAACAACCCCAGAAAACATCTCACATGCATCCACACTGTCTATTCCATTAAGCACACTTTGTAAGTTTCAATGAGGTCATCTTTCATTCTTCAAAAGTCTGGATAATACAGGCACAGTTTTCCCAATCGCTTTTCATAGGTCAGTCCCATTGCCCCGGGAACAAGTCTGGGGAAGCTCTGTTACATGCAATCTATGGCAGTAATATTTTTCCTGAGATAAAGATACCAAAACTTATAGCTGTGGTCTAACCTAACTCTTATACAATTGAAGCAAGACTTCCCTTTTACAATTTAAACATTTTATATTTAAAAATTACAGCAGAATTTAGGGACCAACAACAATTCACCTTATACTGTTGGCTCCCAATATTCCAGTTTTCATATTTGTTGCTGCTCCCAGAACATTACCTTAGTAGTTCCTAGAAATGCCACAGAAATATTTGAATTAGCTGACCTTGCATTACGCAGGATGATAGAAGTTTATGAACATGGGGTAAGTGGAAGAGGTTATGAAACAAAATTGACTTGATTTTAGAGTTTTAAAAGCTGAGGAATAATGTTGGAAATGGAATTGAAGAGAGAACACAAAGCAATCAAATGGAGTAGCCAGGTAGCCAGGTAAAATTAATTCAAAAACATTAACTTTGTTTTTCTTGAAAATGTGGAGGGGCCCCTTTCCTTTACTCTGCGCTCAGGCCGGTGCCTGGGGCTCGCCGATTACTGTGGTGGTCTCTCTCCAGCAGGCTCTGAAACTTCAAAGCCTCGGAATGTCGCACTCGGGCAACTCTGCTGGAGAGAGAGCACTGAACCGAACTCACTGTTTATAGCCTGACCAGCGAATTGGAATTTATCTCCACATAGTAATCGCAACTGCCACCAATACCTGGATAATTCCCTCTCCAAATACTATTTTTATATTCTATTTATTGATAAAATTTATTTATTATTGATAAAAGCTCCTGCTATTTCCTTTCTTGACTGATGCCAGGTATTTTACTCCTCTTTTTACCTCACAACCACAAGTTCCGTGTGCTGCCTTTTGCACTGTCTGCTCCAACTGTTACCCAGTTTAAGGGGAAGTTTAGTTATAATTAAACAAATTATTGATTAAATCCTTGTTTTCTCTCACAGAAATATAGCTATTCACCCTCTATCACTACCGGTTTATTTGAGCCGAAGGCCTTCTTTACCTGTATGCAGTCTGAAACCCTCGTCACTAGTTCCTACCAGTTTTATTTATAAAATTGAATCTATCTACTTTTGGTTTCATCAAAATATTATCCCTCTTCCACATCAATTATTTATTTCATTTTATGTCCCAGAACTAAGTCAAGCATTACTTCTTTCTTCATTACACAGGGAACTACAGCAATGCAGGTAGTCATTCTGATGAATTGTAAAAATACTCTGCTCATTTTGATCACATATCTTTCTTTTATTTCGGTATATGTTATTTCCTGATTGCTTTTAACAGGCCATCATTTTCAAAGTAATAGAACAGTTAAAGAAATGCAGAAATCCAAATTTTTCACTCTGACGATGTCTTTCCTCCGTTAGCCTGGCACAATCTTCAAAGTTGCTTCCTGCTCCATATTCCATTTGCATTTTGGAAAATGAGATCACAACTCTGTGGTCCTCCTCCTAGCTTGCAAACAGAAATTGAAACGTGAAGGCCCAATTTAGAAAGTAGCACAGTGCTGGTCTGAGGCAGCGGAAGAGCTTCTACAGGACTGATTGAAATCAGTGGACTGGTCCATTTTCAAGAACACAGTGGCCAACCTAAATGAGTGTGGCACTACCAGTATAGACTTCATTAGCAGGTGTGGAGAAAACGGCATGCCAGGTAAGTTAATCCAAATGTTCCCCAAACGGAAAGCACGGATGAAGTGGGAGATCCACTCATTACTGAAGTCCAGGTGTGTGGCGTTCAAGAGAGACAACCCTAACCTTTATGAGAAATCCAGATTTGACTTCCATAAGGCCATTAGACTCAGCAAGAGGCAATATCAGACTGTGCAAGTGACCAAACCTAACCACACGGACACCTGTCATTTGTGGCAAGGCACACATGACATAACAGACTCCAAAGCAAAGCAGAACAGAATACTGGACAAAAAATACATCCCTTTCCAGTACACTCAATGCATTTTACGCTTGTTTTGAACAGAAAGTCAGTGAAATGAAGTCACCTGCCCTGACAGCCTCAGATGCACCTGTTCCCTCTGTCACTGCTGCAAATGTCAGATTGGTCTTCTTGAGAATGAATCCACGAAAAGCAACTGGCCTAGATGGTGTCCCAGCTGTACACTCAGATCCTGCATGCACCAGCTGGCGGGAGTATTCACTGACATATTTAACCTTGCCCTGCTACAAGTATTTTAAGAGGTCAGTCATGGGTCACATTAACTCTAGCCTCCTAGCCTGCCTCATTCTCTTGGAATTCACCTACCATCGCAACAGGTTGGTGGCAGAAAATCCATCTCCCTGGCCATACACTCATTCCTGGAACACCTGGATGACAATGATCCCTATGTGAGGGACTACAGATCTGCCTTCATCACTATAATTCCAACCAAGTTAATCTCCAATCTCTGAGACCTAAGTTTCTGCTTCACCTTCTTCAACTGGATTCTCAACTTCCCGAACCATAGACCACAATCAATGAGAATGGGCAACAATATCTCCTCTACGATAATCCTCGACAACAGCACCCCATTACACTGCATATTCACCCCCTTTTTTATACTCGCTAATACTCATGACAGTGTGGCCAAATTTCATCCTAACTCCATCTCCAAGTTCACTGAGGACCCCATTATTGTAGGCCGGATCTCAAATAATGACAAGGGGAAAAGATATTTGGTGGGTTGGTAAAGAAAACAATTTCTCCCTAATGTCAGCAAACTGAAAGAGCTGGCCATTGACTTGAGGAAGCAAGAGGGAGGGCATGTCCCTGTCTACATGAATGGAGCTGAGGTGGTCAGGAGCATCAAGTTCCTAAGAATGATGATCACTAACAATCTGTCCTGGTCTACCCACACAGATGCAATGGTCAAGAAAGCAGAGGAGGCTAAGGAAATTTGGCATTACCGTAAAGACTCATCAATTTTTATGAATGCACCTTAGAAAGTAGTCAATCCAGATGTATCATGGCTGGTCTGGGAACTGCTCTGCCTGGGACTGTAAGAAACTACAGCAGGTTGTCAACATAGCCCAGTCCATCACACAAGTTCAACCTGCCATCCACTGACTCCATCCATACTTCTCGGTGTCTTGGAAAGGTAGCCAACATAATCAAAGACCCCTCCCACTGGATATAATCTCTTCCAACCTCTTCTGTCAGGCAGAAGATACAAAATCTTAAACATATGTACCAACAGATTTAAGAACAGCTTCTTCTCCGCTGTTATTAGATGTCTGAACAGATGTCTCAAATTTTAAATTTAGTGCTTTCTTTATGCAACTTCTCTGCAGCTGTAACATTGTATTCTTCACTCTGTTCTATTACTCTGATGCACTTTGTATGATATGATCTATCTGTACTGCATGCAAAACAAAACTTTTCACTGTATCTAGGTTTATGTGACAATAATAAACCAAATTAAAGATGGATTCAGGGCATTAAAGTGCATTGAATGGTTTAAAATTGGCCCAAGCATAAACATAAAGTCACCACAGAAAGCTAAAGCGTGTCAACTTCTGTCCCTTTAACAACGTAAAAGTCAATTGCTGCCAAATTAGAAGTATTAAAACTGGAACAATGAGTAAGAAATATTACCATAAGTTAATTATTTCAAATATGGTCTCTCATTCCTCTAGTTTAATTTATTGTTGAAGATTTTAAAAAATGATGGTTTAGAATTTATATTTCTTTTTGTTAGTTTTACTGGCAGATTCATGCATAATTCACCAATTCATATGAAAGCTTGCAAACTTTAAAATCACTTACTTTAGGATTTTCTGCAATCTATCACACTGATTGAAGATTTAATTTGTTCAAATTTAGTGGCAAACTAACTATGCCTCCAAGGTGCACGTTGCAATTTTCCACAATTGAACTAGTTCAGAGCAGATCTTCAAATCGTGACTTTTTTTGGTACACGAGAACATTTTTAATCTAACAACATATTAAACTTGCAAATTAAGTTATGAGTGTACAGTAACAAATGGTGATATACAGTCATTTTCTGTGATTTCAAACAAGAGCACTCACATGACGTAGACCAGACACTGGTTAAAAGTTCCAAATTCTTATGGTCAACCTATTTTCTACTGGTGAAAATGTGTTGCTGGTTAAAGCACAGCAGGTTAGGCAGCATCCAAGGAACAGGAAATTCGACGTTTCGGGCCAGAGCCCTTCATCAGGAATGAGGAGAGTGTGCCAGGCAGGCTAAGATAAAAGGTAGGGAGGAGGGACTTGGGGGAGGGGCGATGGAGATGTGATAGGTGGAAGGAGGTCAAGGTGAGGGTGATAGGCCGGAGTGGGGTGGGGGCGGAGAGGTCAGGAAGAAGATTGCAGGTTAGGAGGGCGGTGCTGAGTTGAGGGAACCAACTGAGACAAGGTGGGGGGAGGGGAAATGAGGAAACTGGAGAAATCTGAGTTCATTCCTTGTGGTTGGAGGGTTCCCAGGCGGAAGATGAGGCGCTCCTCCTCCAGCTGTCATGTTGTTATGTTCTGCCGATGGAGGTGTCCAAGGACCTGCATGACCTCGGTGGAGTGGGAGGGAGAGTTAAAGTGTTGAGCCAAGTGGTGGTTGGGTTGGTTGGTCCAGGCGTCCCAGAGGTGTTCTCTGAAGCGTTCCGCAAGTAAGCGGCCCGTCTCCCCAATATAGAGGAGGCCACATCGGGTGCAGCGGATGCTATAGATGATGTGTGTGGAGGTGCAGGTGAACTTGTGGCGGATATTTTATCTTAGCCTGCCTGGCACACTCTCCTCATTCCTGATGAAGGGCTCTGGCCCGAAATGTCGAATTTCCTGTTCCTTGGATGCTGCCTAACCTGCTGTGCTTTAACCAGCAACACATTTTCAGCTGTGATCTCCAGCATCTGCAGACCTCAGTTTTTACTCGACTATGTTCTACTGGACAAGGGAAAAAGATATCAGGTTATTACACAATTTTTTTAAGCAAAAATACTTAATATTTTGCTTTCCAATTGCGTTTATTCTGCAAATACATTTTACTGAAAACGTGAACTGTAAACTAACCAGTGCGAATCATAGTTACATTTTGGCTACAAATGTCTCATCGCTGTATCTTGTAAAAAAAAGTACTTTTCCTATCTACCTTCTTTCCCTTTATTTTCTACTTCTCAGTTCTCATTTTATTCGTGATTTGACATTGATTTTATTCATTTTGTATTTCTTACTCATTCTTCCAGTTTTTAATACTTCAAATCAATTACTTACAACATGGAACATTACAGCGCAGTACAGACCTTTCAGGCTGCCATGTTGCACCGACCCGTGAAACCAATCTGAAGCCCATCTAACCTACACTATTCTATTCTCGCCCATATGTCTATACAATGACCATTTAAATGCCCTTAAAGTTGGCGAGTCTACTGCTGTTAGAGGCAGTCCATTTCACACCCTTACTACTCTCTGAATAATGAAACTACTTCTGGCATCTGTCCTGTATCTATATACTTGGTTATGAATACTTTGCCTATTCGCAATAATAGCATACCATACTGTCTCTTTATTTGGATCATTGTCAATTATTCTTTCTCATGATTCCCTTAGGAATGTGAGGGGAAAGAAGGAGAGGAGTGCAAAGAGCTAGGACTCTCTTCCTTGATAATTGGGAATTGCTGGAGTTTCATTTTTGTATTAGTAGTGTAAGATTGCTAGGATTTGAATGTTTTATGCCTCAGTGAAAGGCACAATGTTATAGGGATGCATCTCCTGTGTCAGCTGCAGGAGAACAGCTTGCACTGAGAATTTTTTTCTGAATAAAAGAAATTTCTCTTCTGATTCTAAGGTGCAAATGCCAATGGCAAGCTTGCCTGCTGGTTCTGAGGGTATGGGGGACATTTTTAAAAAGCTCAGTAAAGAGGTGGATTCGTTTACTGTTGAACAGACCATCTTTGTGACTGCTTTGCATCAGTATACATCCTACTTATAGCAATTGTATGATCATGGCAACTGAATGGTAATCCTTAAGTTATGTTAACATCTTGTGAGTGACTTCTGCTTACTTGCAAATTTTATTGTAATTTCAGAAATTCAGGGGCTGCATTATTGTTTTGATTTTAAATTATGCATTTCATGATTTTATTGGCCCTTTTTAACATAAATTTTCTATGTTCTCTTTTATTTCAGATAGCTCAATCACATAATATTATATTATGTAATATTATACTCACAGTGTTACCTAAAATTCAGTACCTTTGACATGTTGTCATTACTGGCTTTTTAATGATTTTTTTTCTTTTGATGCAGAATGAAACATTGCAAGAACTACATTATGTTCAGGTCCTTGGATCTGACAGATGTGTCAGGTTCGCTTGGGAGAGCAACAGGGAGTAATTTTGAGATCCTGCCAGCAGCCAGGTCTCATAAATAATGTGCAACTTCCTTTCTCTGTGTTATTAGTAGGCTACTGTCTGTGGTGTAGACAGTGGGTTAGTTTAATTACAGATGAGATTGTTTTCATTTTGCTTTTCGTTTGAGAAAGAATCCAAAATTAGAGCCTAAATTTGAGAAAGAATCTCATTTGCATTTTCCAATCACATTAAACTAATGCTTGTAAAAACTTAAAATTAATGCAAAATGTAAATAAGGGTTGTATACAAAGAACGTGCAATAGAACATAGAACAATACAGCACAGAACAGGCTCTTCGGTCTTGATGTTGCGCCAACATGTGAACTAATCTAAGCCCATCCCCGTATACTATCCTATCATCATCCATGTACTTATCCAAGGATTGTTTAAATCTCCCTAACATGGCTGAGTTAACTACATTGACAGGTAGGGCACTCCACACGCTTACCACTCTCTGAGTTAAGAATCTGCCTCTGACGTCTTAAATCTATCACCCCTCAATTTGTAGCTATGCCCCCTTGTACAAGCTGATGTCATCATCCTAGGAAAAAGACTTTCATTGTCCACCCTATCTTCTGATCCGCTGATCATCTTTTATGTCTCTATCAAATCCCCTCTTAGCCTTCTTCTCTCCAATGAGAACAGACCCAAGTCTCTCAGCCTTTCCTCATAAGACCTTCCCTCTAGACCAGGCAACATCCTGGTAAATCTCCTCTGCACCTTTTCCAATGTTTCCACATCCTACCTGTAATGGGGCGACTAGAACTATACACAATATTCCAAGTGCGGCCGCACTAGCATTTTGTATAGTTGCACCATGACATTGCGGCTCCAGAACTCAATCCCTCTACCAATAAAACCTAACACACCTTATGCCTTCTTAACAACACTCTCAATCTGGGTGGCAGCTATCAGGGATCTATGTACATGGACTCCAAGATCCACATTACCAAAATCTTTCCATTGACCCAGTACTCTGCCTTCCTGTTATTCTTCCCAAAGTGAATCACCTCACATTTATCTGCATTGATCTCAATTTGTCACCTCTCAGCCCAATTCTGCAGTTTATCCAAGTCCCCCTGCAACCTGCAACATTCTTCCACTCTGTCCACTACTCCACCGACTTTAGTGTCACCTGCAAACTTACTAATCCTATGTCTGTATCCAAGTAATTTATAAAAATGACAAACAGCAGTGGTCCCAAAACAGATCCTTGTGGCACACCACTAGTAACTGGACTCCAGGCTCAATATTTTCCATCAACCACCACTCACTGCCTTCTTACAGAAAGCCAGTTTCTAATTCAAACTGCTAAATCATCCTCAATCCCATGCCTCTGTATTTTCTCCAATAGCCTACCATTGGAGCCTTATGAAAGGCTTTACGGAAGTCCACGTACACCACGTCATCTGCCCTATCCTCATCCACATGCTTGGTCACCTTCTCAAAAAACTGCCTTTGACTAAACTATGTTGACTATCTGCAATCAAACTGTTGCTTGCCAGATGATTATAAATCCTATCTCTTATAATCCTTTCCAAAACTTTTCCTACAACAGATGTAAGGCTCAGTGGTCTATAATTACCTGGGCCATCTCTACTGCCCTTCTTGAACAAGGGCACAACATTTGCAATCCTGCAGTCCTCTGGTACTAAACCCTGGGCAGCATGATGGCTCAGTGTTAAGTACTGCAGTCTCATAGCACCATGGACCACATTCTCCCCGTTTCTGTGTGGGTTTCCTCCTGGTGCTCCTGTTTCCTCCCACAATCCAAAGATGTGCAGATTAGGTGAATTGGCCATGCTAAATTGCTCACAGCGTTCAGGATGTGTCAGCTAGGTGCTTAAGTCAGGGGTAAATGTAGAGTAAAAGGGAATGGGTTTGGGTGGGATACTCTTCAAAGGGTCGGTGTGGGCTTGTTGGGCCGAAGGGATTCTGATTCTAATTCTAATGTCAGTTTCTGGAAGTTCTGTGTCAGTTTCTCCTGCTGTCATTTCACATCCAGGCTTAACAAATCAAGTGCAGCAACCAGTACTGTTAGAAATTTTAAGAAATTGTCCTTATACAATGCATTTCACATTCATAGGATATTCAAAGCAATTAAGTACTTTTGAAGTGAGTCACTCTTGAAACATGGGAAATACAGTAGATCAACTGTGTAATGCAAGTTCTCACAAATAAAAATGTGGTAATGTCCAATAATCTGCCTTTGTGCTGTAGATCAAGCAATAAGTATTGGCCAAATATCAAGGTTACTTCCCACAACCTTTTTCAAAATACCGCAGCGGAATATGTTACATCCGTCTTTGGGTGTTGATGGCACATCAGTTCAACATCTCATTCAAAGATAGCACCTCTGACAGTTGAGAACTCCTTCAGTATTGCACTGGCATGTCATCCTTGTCCTTTTTTTGGCTCATGTCCTGGAATGAACCCTTATTCTTCTGTTGTACCGCTGCCCTTTTAGTCCCAATACTAACCAGACAATGAAAAATTTGAACGTTCATTGATAGGACTACAAAGTATTGTAAAGGGGTACAATCAATTTTTCAGAACAAACCAACAGATTTACTTAAATTGTTGATGTTCATTATTTTAAATTTATTTTATTGTTGAAGTTAACAGCTTTACAACGTACCTTTGTGCCATTAGCTGTGGGTATGCCATTTATCCTCCTCAATTTTTCAAGCTGTTACAATCCATTTTCCAGTAGCATTATAGCTCCATCTTGTTCTTTGGAGTGTGCAACAATGGTGATTAAAAAATGAACCACTGATTTTCAAATTCCATCACATTACATTAATACCTGGTACTTTCATGGACTGAAATAGTTTAAAATGGGAAACACTGATTTAAAACATTCACAGCAATCAGCTGACCACACAAGTTAGACAATCTTTATCAAAACAACATGAAATAAACAAAAAAGATCTGAACTGAAATTAGCATTTTATCAAAAGACATTGAAATCAATCCAACAGTCAGGCTTGAAAAGGCTCTCATCTCCTTTTTTGATTTCTCCTTGTATGATAAGTTTCACATATTGGAGATGGAAGACACCAGCTGAAATTATCAAGCTTGGAAACAATTAACTCAGAAATTGAAAAACACAAATTAGCTTGCAATCCTGGGAATTGCTTCTGGCTAAACAGCGGAGGTAGATTTTCAAATGCCACGTTCATACCAGCTGGACTGTCTGGTGTCTCGAAAAGAAGTTTCTGATGATAGAACTAATTATTTGACCTCTACTTGGTCAAAGCAAGATTGAAATATTAACACCTGCTGAAGATACAAGACGTCAATTGAACAGTCATGGTCTTGTGTATAACCTTGTGCCTCAAGAACATCTAAAAGGGCTTTAAATTGGACACCCCTTTCAGTTTCCCTTTATAATAGAGACTTTCCTTTATTAACTGTGTTCCTGTCAGTATGCATGCTTTGTCACATTTTTATTGTCTTCACAGAGTAAGCAGAAAATAAAATTGTTCTGTATTTCTATTCAAGAAAATCTTGTTAATGGTTCCTTAAAGATACAACAGACATTGGGTAATTACATTGTTATTACGGAGGTATATTGATTTGTCTTAAGAATAACATAAAACTTGCAGCCAATTGAGGAGTTTAAAATGTGTAGAATTAATTGAGCCCCCTCCTCACACAGTAA
This sequence comes from Hemiscyllium ocellatum, assembly GCF_020745735.1. NCBI lineage: Eukaryota > Metazoa > Chordata > Chondrichthyes > Orectolobiformes > Hemiscylliidae > Hemiscyllium > Hemiscyllium ocellatum. The sequence goes on from NC_083412.1 coordinate 49,128,947, forward strand.
TAACAAATTTAAGAGCCAGCATTTACAGGGAAGGGAGGGCAGATGTAACACCTTGGTCAATCAATGTCAGAGGCATTTGATATCGATCTGTAAGTTTCCCCAAAAAAGTATCCAGTAAAGGTGTTGCAGTATCCATTTTAATCAGGATCTCAATGATGAAACTTATTATTGAATGAAACTGCAAAATAACCAACAGTACATCCCCATTGCAAACATGATACCACCAATATATCTAAACTATTCTGGATAATGATGATATCAGATCATTCTAGGCTGCCACAAACAACATCAGAAAGGTCACTGCATTGATACATTGAAAATCAGAGGAAGCAAGCACTGATTTGTAAGCTTATAGATACAGAATGTCCTAATGTCTAAGAAGTCAGAAACATCACTTCTTTATATATTCCAAACACTTTAGGGTTTTCATTGCTCATGATGCTTGCCTCTTCACTCTGCAGTTTTGTGCGTACCATTGTGGCCCTGCAAAAACAGTGCACATATGCTTGAAGTCTTCTGCAGCTAACCAACAAAGCAGAGACTAGAATGCATAGTAGAAAAAATGATTTGGACTGCCTTTTGGCTAGATAATAATTTCTGAAGCATAGCTGAGAGTTCTGCATGGGGACCCTGCAGAATCCCCATTCTAGCAGACTCCCAAAGAATTATCTGGGCGATTCCCCTATGCCTGGAAACCTATGAAAGTACCCATTTGAATTGGAGAATTTGGAGTGTTCCTTTGAAGTTAAATAAATAATTTCTCAAGAAACATTAGGCTATTAAAAACATAGTCTAAATGCTGAGTAGCTGTTCCACTCCTCTCCTTTAATTTACCACACACCCTCAGGTATACTTTCCTCTGACATTGAGCCAATACCCGTGTACCCGTTCACCCCTGCCACCAGACCGACCCTGCCTTCACTCCCTACCAGAGTTGATAAACTCCCCACCTCCCCAGGACTTGAACATTTCCCATTCCATCATCTGAAAACATGACCCTTCTTCCCTCAACACTGGAGCCAAGCCTCCTTCCACTCAGCCAAGAGATGACCACTTCTTCCCAAGTCATCGGACCCAACCTCCCTTCCCTTGCTACTCGACATGACCCACCATACCCTTGCTGCTGGACACATCAACCATCCCTGACCCACCCACAACTGATTGCACACTCCTATATCCAACAACTCCCCCATCCCGAGGATCCAACATCACCACCCTCTGCCAGACCCACCCCAACTATCATCATTTGAACTCTGCATCAGTTACCTGGCCTGCTTACCATTTGCATCCTAGAACCCTGCCTTCTCATGCCTGGCACACTACCCTTCCAGCACTTAGCTCATGTACTAACCCTTTCCCGGCAGCTGTCAGAGTTCCTGACCCTGGTTCCCTGCTGTGAGAAAGGGGGCACGGTTTGCCCTCCCCCTGACTGTTCTACATCGCCAGGAATGGAAATACTTGCACATTTCAGAAGGAGCCCTGATGGGGATCTCTTGTCAGAAATGCGCGAGCTGTTTCCTTTCGAGAGTGGAGATCCGCGTGTGATTGCCAATCCTGACCGAGTTTGCCGGGTTTTCCCGGTGTTGTGTATGATTTGGGATTCTGCACCTTGTGCCCGTCTGAACAATGCAGCAATGTTGTGAGATGTACAGTACTTTGGTCGGATTGTATGCAACCACACTGCCGTGTTTGTCTGTGGATGCAGGAAGCGATGCACGTGCCAGCACCGCGCGCGCGCGCTCGCGTTGGGGAATCAGGGCAAGCTGCCGCAGCGGGCACCGGCACCGGCAGCGGCAGGCGCGGCGCGCGGCGGGGCTGTGACGTCACCGCGCGGGGGGTGGTTCCACCGTCACCAGGGCGACGGTGTGGAACTTGGCAACCTGCTTAGCAACGGACACCAGGGTAACCGGGAGGAGGAGGAGGTGGTGGTGGTGGAGTCGTGGGGGGAATACCCGGATATGACACTGTGAGTGGGGAGCTACGGCCATGGCCGGGCGGTAAGTGATGCTTCTCCGGGGGGCGGGGGTAAATCCACACGGAGCTGGGCCGCAGCCGCCACGCTGACGGTTCGTGGGGCTCGCTGGGCAGCCCGCTGCTCCGGGAGGCCCAGGCGACCTTTTCTTTGTGTTGTTCCCCCCTTGTCCATCCAGCCGCGCAGTGATTATGGGGGAGGCTGGCCTTGGGCACGTTCAAACCTGCAGCGCCTGGCTTCCCTGGATCGGGGAAAGAAGAATCCCGGATTTCCACCCTCTGATGTCGGGAAGTGGGCAAGAAGTGCAGCCCCTTTAAAGATGTCTCATCTTGAGGCAGTAATGTCCTTTCCTTCACACTTGGAAGGTGGGCCCATGTGGTGGGGATCCAGCAAAGCCGAACGGTACATCAGTCCCGCCGCTGGGCTTGGTTGAGTTCCTTTCACGTTGCTTGAGGGCAAAAGTTTTTTTTTAAAAAAAGCAATGCATTATCATTTTTTGAAACTGTCTCTTCAGCAACTGTTTGTGTCCCACCTTTCTTTGCACGTTCTGACTTGCTTGCTTGGTACAACCAGCCCAGTGATTTGTGACAGCGTTATGGCACTGCATTTTCTAAACAAAGGTTTGCCTGAAATTGACATTGGCAGTCCTCTGTGAAATATACAACAAGCCGTACACCAACACAATAAGCTGCTCAACCAGCCTGTGCTACTATTCATACTCCTGTGTCCTCTCATTTTATCTATCAAAAATCTCAGCCTTTCAGCGTATTTATTTGAAAGCATCCAAGCCAGTTGCCTGAACCATTTACTCCTAAGTAAATCAATTTCTTGTTATTTCCCTTTTGATTTTATTGATTTTATAGTATTGCTGCAAAAGGACATGTTTTGTTGAAAACCTCAACGAATTCGACTCTGCTTATCAACCAATCAACACTCTTCTCCAACTGTGTAAATGCTGTGTCCCTTTAAGCTGATATTTTTGGCAAATTGTCCTGTTGAATGCAAGTTGAAAAGCATTGACAAAATGTCTTTTTCTTGGGTATATATACAATAATATAGTGAAGAGAAGAGGAGATGGTCTTGATATTCTACCCAAATGAATCTCAGTCATAGTAAAATAGACTGATTATTATGCCATTGCTTTTTGATCTGTACTCCCAAATTATTAAATATATAGACTCCAGTTTTGGATTCTTTCCACAATTGCAAGTCTTTATCTTTAGAAGTTACCCTAACCTGTTCAATCTCTCCTGGTCACTGTGAAATCAGTTCTGACTTTTTTTTGTTTTGATATGCATGATATGAATGCAGGGTGGCTTGTGCCAGCTAAGCATGCAAATTGTTCTGATGTCTCTAGTCATTTGCAGCTTTGTGAAACAGCAACAGTGTTGTGGCAGGTTGCAGCAAATGCAAGGGAATGTCCCTGGTCTCAATAAAGGTAGTCTTGGCTGACAGTAAGGTTGATACAGATACATTCTGGTGCCAGATGAGGGTCAATATCAGAAGGGAGGTGGAGAAAGGCTCAATTGCAAAGCAGAAAACCCAGGGCAAGTGGTTAAAAAAAGTGAAGAAACAAGCAGAAAAGAAATAATTAGTAAAAGAACATAGCTGCCAATAAATAAAAGTTTGGAAATGTAAAAATCTGAAGCTGAAGTTTCTTCTCAGAACCATCACATCTGCCTGAACAGAGCTGAACATGCAAGAAAATGATCCCTGCCCCACATCTGGTCTTAAGCTCAGTAGAGGTAGTTTCAAATTAATACAACAGCAAAACAACAAAGCTGCTGAATTTCATATGAATTTACTAAATTCTCCACTCCTAAGTTATAATAAAGTTGCCCAGTAGATATTTCACTTGACATTTTTAAGCATGCATGCTTGCACATTGTCCCACATTGAGTTGTCATTTATACAATTCAAAGTCGAGAGAGTGGTGCTGGAAAAGCACAGCAGGTCAAGCAACATTCGAGGAGCAGGAAAATTGACATTTCGAGCAAAAGCACTTCCCAAATCTTCGATTTTCCTGCTCCTTGGATACTGCTTGACCTGCTGTGCTTTTCCAATACCACACTCTCGACTATAATGTCCAGCATCTGCAGTCCTTACTTTTGCCCGTTTATACAATTCAGATATGTGGAGCAGTTCTTAAAAGGTTAGAAAATCTAGATGAACAAAGGGGACTAGGTATCCTTGTGGATAAGTCAATGAAAACTAATATGTAGGTGCAGCAAGCTATAGGAAAGCTAATGACATTAGCCTTTCTTGCAAGAAGGTTTACAAGTAGGAGTAATGAAGTTTTACTTCAATTATCTAAGAGTTTGATCAGACCGATTTGGATGCCAGCATAAGTGTGGTTAGTAAATTTGCAGGTGACCAAAATTGGAGGCGTAGTGGACAGTGAAGATGACTACCTCCGAATACAACGAGATCTTCATCAGATGGGCCACTGGCCCGAGGAGTGGCAGGTGGAGTTTAATTTAGGTGAGGTACTGCATTTTGGAAAGGCAAATCAGGGCAGGACTTATACACTTAATGGTAAAGTCCTGGCTACTGTTGGTGAACAAAAAGACCTTGGAGTGCAGGTTCATAGTTCTTTGAAAATGCAGTTGCAGGTAGGTGTTTGGTATGCTTGCCTTATTTGGCCAGTGGATTGAGTATAGGAGTTGGGAGGTCATGTTGTGACTGTATATGACATTGGTTCAGCCACTATTGGAATACTGTGTGCAGTTCTCATCTCCCTGCCATAGGAAGGATGTTGTGAAAATTGGAAGGGTTCAGACCGAAGGGGCAATTTTTTCTCGCCGAGGATGGTGCGTGTATGGAATGAGCAGAGGAAGTGTTGGAAGCTGGGGCAAATACAATATTTAAAAGACATCTGGATCGGTACATGAATAGGAAGTGTTTAGAGGCATATGATCCAAATGAAACCAGATTTATTTTGGATACCTGGTTGGTTTGGACAAATTGGACTGAAGGGTCTGTTTCCGGGCTGTACAATTCTATGACTCTATGACCATGCCTATGTGCAGATTTGGTACCCTTATCTCAAGAAATATGTTTTTGATAAATTTTGTTGCACACCTCTATTTCAGAGTTGTTCCTGGGATGATAGGACTGACATGTGAATCAAGTTTGGGCCTGTATTCTCTGTACGTTTGAAGAATGAGCGATGATCTCGTTGAAGCTTCTACTTGTAAAGCTGTCCTTTAAATCTTTAACAAAGCTTTTGGTCATCTGGTCCGAATATGCTTTTACGTTAGATGTGCTAACATTGTTTTTTGTGCAGATGGAGGCTAATTTGGAGAGTAATTTGTTCTCTTAGCTAGTTATTCATTGACTGTAAAATCCTTTGGCTATCCTGCAATCATGAAAGGTAATAGATGAAATCGCGATTGTTTTTAGTATGGTTCATGTCAGATTTAACTAATACTCCTCTGAAACACCTTGAGATGTTTTACCATGTTAAAAGAGCTATATAAATGCCATTTGTCATGGGTGCAGTCAGGACTTGCTTGGTCCTTTACTATAGAGGTGGGAAAAGGCATCACTTCCTTAATTCTTCCAAAGTTTTACACGTGTTAACTAATGACCGAGTAAAATAGAGTCATAGATGTGTACAGCCCGGGAGAAGGCCCTTCATCAATCAAGTTTTCACTGATCAAAAGACCCAACTAATTCTTCTACGGTCATTTTCCAGCACTTGACCCATTGCCTTGGACGCCATGGCATCGCAAGTGGACATCTAGATTCCTCTTAAATGTTGTTAGCGTTTCTGCCTCTCCCACCCTACACGCAGTGAATTCCAGATTCTCACCACCCTATGGGTGAAAAATGTTTTCTTTACACCCCAAAAAAATCTCTTATCTTAAATCTGTGCTCCTGGTCATTGATCCCTCCACCAAAGGAAAAGGATACTTCCCATCTAACCTGTCTGTGCCCCTCACAATTTTATACATCTCTATCATGTCCCCGTCAGTCTCCAGTCTATTCATTCTCTCATCATAACAAAAACTCTCCATCCCAGACAACATCCCGGTGAATCTCCTGTTCAGCTGATACTTTTTGATTCAATATCTATTATACTATTTCTCAAATATATTGCTCAATTTGGAATTACATTCCATTACACACTGGAAAACATTAAGTCCTTTCAAAATCTGTTTCAGTCCTGTATTTCCCTCCCTTGTTCACATTTTCAAATGTACTTTGAACCATACCTCTTTATAATTCTAGAGAATCAATGAGTCAGAAAATATGATGAAAACTATATTCGTTCTTTGGGGTTGGAAAGCTACATAGCTTTCCCTAACCTAATAGAGGAGGTGACAGCCTGATGGTATTATCCCTGGTCTATTAGTTCAGTGGTACAAGTAATATTCTGGACACCTGGAAATAAGAGTTGCATGATCACCGACTGATCCCACACGGACTCCGAACCACTGCACCCACCATTGCTGATTATCAAGAGAACCTTTCTGGTTCACTAATGTCCTTTAAGAAAGGAAACTGTCATCCTCACCTGGTCTAGCCTGCATGTGACTCCAACAATGTGGGTTGACTCTTAATAGCTCACTTAGCAATTGGGATAGATAACAAATGCTGGTTTAGCAAGAAATGTTCACATCCTATGAATGAATAAAAAACATTTGTAGAATAATTCAATGTAAGATTTATTGTTTTGGAGGGTGGCAAATCAACACTCCATTTCCTTGTTCAAATGAGTGTGAAATATTCCACGAAGAAGCCTAGGGAGGTCTCACTATCTTGGCATCATTTATTTTTATTTCAAATCTACCTAGGAACATTAATTTTGTTGTGCATAAAATCCCACTTTTTGCAACTTAGCTGCATTTGGCTACACAGCAGTAATGATGGCACTTTGAAAATAAACTATTGGTTGTTAAGTTATGCGACAGCCTGAGAACATGAAAAACACAATATTCCCGGAGCTTAGCATTGAATAGAATAAAACACATTGTAAAACAGTGTATGAAAGAAGTGAAAAGCCACTGAGAAAAGAAAGAAGCAGTTCAGTCTTGAGATTAGGTATAATTTATAAATATAACAGAATGAGTGACTTAAACTAGTTTTGCTAAACAAGGTCCAGTTGAAGGATTACAAGAACACAGATGGCTAAATGTAATATAACAAACATTGGGTAGAAGACCCCTGGGGTTAACTGATAATCTCTTCCCTACTCCCGAACACCACCGAAACAAAATTGCCCTCCACATGCATACACTAATAGGCCAAAATGTTCACAAGGGAATTATGACACTAGAGAAGCCTGGGAACTGTCGACCAGTGAGTCTAAGGAGGAGTGGCAGATGAAATTTAATTTAGATAAATATGAGGTGTTACATTTTGGTAAGACAAACAAGGGCAGGACTTGAGGAGTGATGGCGTTCAGGTACGTAGTTCCTTGAAAGTTATGTCACAGGTAGACAGAGTGGTAAAGAAGGCCTTTGGCATGCTTTCCTTCGTTGCTCTGACCATTGAATATAGGAGTTGGAATGTTATGTTGCAGTTGTACAGACTACTGGTGAAGCCACTTTTGTAGTATTGTGTACAATTCTAGCCGCCCTGCTATAGAAAGGATATTATTAAATTGGAAAGGGTGCAGAGAAGATTTAGCAGAATGTTACTAGACTGGAGGGTTTGAGTTATAAGGAGAGGCTGTGACTTTTTTCATTTAAGCTTAGGGGGCTAAGGGGTGATTTTATAGAGATTTATTAAATCAAGAGGGATATAGGTAAGGTGATTAGGAAAGATCTTTTCCCTAGGCTAGGGGAGTTCAAAAGCAGAGGGCATAATTTTGAGGTGAGAGGATAAAAATTTAAAAGGGACCTGAGGGGCAACAGAGGTTGGTTCATATGTGGAATGAATTTCCAGAGGAAGTGGTAAATGCAGGTACAGTTGCAACATTTAAAAGATATTTGGACAGGTACATGAATAGGAAAGGTTTAGCAGGTTATGGCTAAGCATAGGCAATTAGGATTAGTTTAGTTTGGGAAATTTGATTGGCATGGATGAGTTGGACTGAAGGGTCTGTTTCCATACTCTACAACTCTATAAGTACATGGATGAACCTTTGAAATGTCAGAACATTCAAGGCAATGGACCAAGTGCTAGAAAATGGAATTAGTGGAGATTAATTGGCATAGCCTTGATGTGTTAAAAGGCCTCTTCTGTACGTTATGACTCTACTTACTAAGAAAGGAGATTTTAGATTTCCTGACTTGTTATGTAAATAGTTCCCATTAACTTTGCATGTTTATTCTTCTTAGTTTTCTTGATTTTATTTCAGATGTTTACGTCTCAGTTGTTCGTGCATTTGCTGAAATTGCTTACAGAATTCTGAAAAGGGATGTTTAGTCTCATGGCTAATTGCTGCAGCTGGCTAAAACGTTGGCAAGAACCTGTAAGGTATGATTTAAGCATTTCTAATTCAGTTGACCATAAATGTTAGCTCTATTTCTCTGTTCACAGAAACTTCTTGATTTACTATTCTTTTTATAAAGGATTTTATTCGCTTCAATATTCCTGCATAACACTTTTGGCATTTTTTAATGAATTAAGTACTGCTTTACCTGAGACTATTAACATAGAAATTTCCAATAATTAGTCTGTAATATTGACAAAGTACTTCCAAAAATTATTTAAAATTTTCACTTAATAAAATTTTTATATGACAATTTTATGATCTTTATGGACATAAATGTTGTTTTACAAAAGATGAATTTCCCAGCAAGCAACAGAAGTGAACAGAACAAAACTTTGTTTTTAGACTATTACTATAACTAATAAACTAAAATCAACATGATCAAACAGTACTTGAGGCAACCATTACATCAAATTAAAGCTACATTTAGATTAACTAATTAATGTAATTGAGTACCTCTTTTGCTGGCAGTAATCTAAAATTACAAGGTTGAGTTCCAAGTTTGCTCCCAGTTTAGCAGGCAGCTATCTTGTCCCTGTCATGCCAGATTGCAACATCCCAAACCAACTGATTGTAGTGATTCCAAAAACCTCCAAACCTCCTATCTATTCTATCTTTTTGAATAGAGAGCCAACTCTCACCACTTTAGTTCCTTATGTGGAAAACAGTTTTTATTGTTATTCAAAGTACTAGCTGTGTTGTCTCTTTCTGTTTTTGTTTCTCTGTGTCTCTGTCTCTCACTCCACAAGCAGCTATCCTTTTACTACATCAAGGCATGAAAACTGCAACTGGAATTTTAGTAGGTTTTGGTTTGTGTTTCTTTATCTATGCCGACCAGATTACATAGGCCCATCTCTGAGCAAAAGTTTTGTATTGCATCATCATCCCCACCTTTCCTAACACTTAGTTTACATGTGCAGTACCTTACCATGTTCTCTCTTGAAACTGCCTCTACCTTTAAATTATTAGATTGCTTCTTCAACATCCAATATTGACTGAGCAGAAAATTTCACCCCTAAATCTTATGACAAGTGAACCCAATGTCTTTCAATATTACTACAAGCTCCCCTAGCTATATACTCTCTGGGTTGCTCCCACATTTGGTCAGTGCTTGTTTACTTCTGATCAAACACACGTCAATACGCAAACATTTGCCCAACTGGCATTAGCTGATTATACATGTTAAATAACCTTTTGGGCTCACTGTTCCCTTTACTGGTTGGTGCCAATGATCCAGTAAATCTGTTGCTGTCCGGCCTCAAACTCCAGACTGGACAGTCTCTTCTCCATAGCTACTATATTTGCCTGGAGAAAGGCAGTTTGAGACTACAAACAAATCTTTGAGACCCTTTCAGTGGTTCTGCAACTCACAGTTTGAAATCCACTAACCTAGCATGAGAGATCCATCTGCCTGCTAAAACAAAGTATCCAGGTAACTTCCTCCTCAATTATATATTACAGTATCCAAAGTTTGGTATCCAGCTTGTTAACTGAGTTGATGTTCCTTGAGCTAAAGACTTTTACATCAGATGTGATCACTGTGGATGACACACGTGTCCACGAGGTGCTATGTCTGTAACACAATATGTATTTCAGAGAAGTATAAAGAAAATTCAGTATATGAGTTAGCTTGATACATTTAAGTTATTTACATTTAATTTTATTTTGAAATTAAATGAGTTTTGGTGTGTTTGCATGTGATTGATCCTTGCAGTATTCCATCTAATTTTATCACTTCTGGCTTTCCAAAGTATGAAGATAGACCTGCATGATCCACTTTTGTTGTACAGAGTGTCTAAAGTCACTTGATACAAAACAGCTGTAAAGTAAATCACACAACATTTTATTGAGAAGTCAAAGTAAGCACATGGGAGGAAACACCCTCAGATAGTTAAAAAATGTCTCAACAATTCAACCACTCTCTAATGTATTTATCCTATTTTAGCAACATTACTTCATGGACCATAATTACATCATGGATGATATGCCCTTGTTTATGTACTCAGTTCTCCATTTACATGGTTATTTTAAAAAGAAATCACACATGACTCTTGTTCCTGACATTAAAATATCCTGTCCTGTGATCTTCAGAACTTTCCATTGCCTCAGTTTGGTTCTCTTTTTATCAAGCATGGAAACTTAATAAAAATAGCAATGTCCTAGCTGACCTAACCTTATAATTATCAGCAAACCCATTCCCACTGAAGTCATCACTTTTGCTCATGTTGTTGTGTCCATAGCTTAGTGTTAGGGCTAAGTCATTTCTGCAAATTCAGCAAGACTAAACAAATTATATAATCTTATGCACCAATCTAACTTTATTGTTCTATAAAAAATATTATTAAAAAGGCGCAAAGACTAATGTATTGGATCATGTTTTAGAAAACAAGTGGATTGGGAGGAACAGAAATCTTGACTACCTCCCACATTGCTAAATGAGAGTGTGTTGGGCAGGTGGAAACATGCGTTAAAAATGATCAAGTTTTGATTAGGAACCAAACCTAATTCCAATTATTCCATTTTAGTGTTTAACCGTGATGTGTTTGGATTTTGGTGAGAAACCAACTTTCTGTAGTCTGTGATCTAATTTATTGAAAGAGGGTGGATAGCTATTGGCATAATTAACAACTCATAAAATGGCCAAACACTTGGTCAAAGATGTAGATTTTGATAATATCTTGAAGAAGGAAAGCAAAGTAAAGGGTGTCTGGTTTAAAGTGGGACTTTTAAAGCTTAGGGCTCAGGCAGCTGAAGACATGGCTGCCAGTGGTCAAGAGATTTAAAATTAGGGACATTGGTGAAGCAGGAATTAGAGGAATCTAGATGTCTGAGAATTATGACACTAGAGAAATTTAATAGAAAGAAAAACATGCATTCATTCAACATTTTCATGATCATTAGATGTTTAAAGAACTTTATACACCTAGTAAAGTTTTTGTTTGAAGTGTGCACATTGTTATAAATAGGAAATACAACAGTTAATTTATGTTTATGTTACAATCGCAGCTGAGGACAGGAATTATCCAGTTAATAGCAGGCCATCAGGAGTATTGCCAAACAAAGACAGGTAAGAGTGCAGATGTGTAGTTCCTTGAAAGTGGAGTCATAAGTGGACAAGATAGTGTGGAAGCATTTGGCATGCTTGCCTTCAATGGTCAGTGCATTGAGTATAGGAGTCAGGACATCATGTTGTGGCTGTATAAGACATTAGTAAGGCCACATTCAGAGTACTATGTATAATTCTAATCATCCTGCTGTGGGAAAGATAGAACATAGAACATTGCAGCGCTGTACAGGCCCTTCGACCTTCGATGTTGCACCGACCTGTCATACCAATCTGAAGCCCAACTAACCTACACTATTCCATTTACATCCATATGTTTGTCCAATGACGGCTTAAATGTACTTAAAGTTGGTGAATCTACTACCGTTGCAGGCAAAGCATTCCATACTCTTACTACTCTCTGAGTAAAGAAACTACCTCTGACATCTGTCCTATATCTATCACCCCTCAGTTTAAAGCTATACCCCCTCGTCACCATACTTGGAAAAAGGCTCTCCCTGTCCACCCTATCTAACCCTCGAATTATCTTATATGCCTCTATTAAGTCACCTCTCAACCTTCTTCTCTCTAACGAAAACAGCCTCAAGTCCCTCAGCCTTTCCTCATAAAACCTTCCCTCCATACCAGGCAACATCCTAATAAATCTCCTCTGCACCCTTTCCAAAGCTTCCACATCCTCCTTATAATGCGGTAACCAGAACTGTACACAATACTCCAAGTGCGGCCGCACCAGAGTTTTGTATAGCTGCAGCATAACCTCATGGTTCCGGAACTCAATCCCTCTATTAATAAAAGCTAAAATACTGTATGCATTCTTAACGACCCTGTCAACCTGGGTGGCAACTTTCAAGGATCTGTGTACCTGGACACTGAGACCTCTCTGCTCATCTACACTACCAAGAATCTTACCATTAGCCCAGTACTTTGCATTCTGGTTACTCTGACCAAAGTGAATAACCTCACACTTGTCCGCATTAAACTCCATTTGCCACCTCTCAGCCCAGCTCTGCAGCTTATCTATGCCTCTCTGTAACCTACAACATCCTTCGTCACTGTCCACAACTCCACCGACCTTAGTGTCATCTGCAAATTTACTAACCCACCCTTCTACGCCCTCATCCAGGTTGTTTATAAAAATGCGGTACATTACTGGTAACTGGACTCCAGGATGAACATTTCCCATCAACCACCACCCTCTGTCTTCTTTCAGCAAGCCAATTACTGATCTAAACTGCTATATCTCCCATAATCCCATTCTGTACAATAGCCTACTATGGGGAACCTTATCGAACGTGTTGCTGAAATCCATGTACACCACATCAACCGGTTTACTCTCATCTACCCGTTTGGTCACCTTCTCAAAGAACTCAATAAGGTTTGTGAGGCACGACCTACCCTTCACAAAACCGTGCTGAGTATCCCTAATCAAATTATTCTTTTCTAGATGATTATAAATCCTATCTCTTATAACCTTTTCCAACACTTTACAAACAACTGAAGTAAGGCTCACTGGTCTATAATTACCAGGGTTGTCTCTACTCCCCTTCTTGAACAGGGGAACCACATTTGCTATCCTCCAGTCCTCAGGCACTATTCCTGTAGACAATATGATTTAAAGATCAATGCAAAAGGCTCGGCAATCTCCTCCCTGGCTTCCCAGAGGATCCTAGGGGACTTATCTATTTTCACACTCTGCAGTATTTCTAATACCTCTTCCTTGTGAACCTCGATCACACCTAGTCTAGTAGCCTGTATCTCAGTATTCTCCTCGACAACATTGTCATTTTCTAGAGTGAATATTGTCGAAAAATATTCATTAAGTGCTTCCCCATCTCCTCTGACTCCACACATAACTTCCCACTACTATCCTTGATTGGCCCTAATCTTACTCTCATCATTCTTTTATTCCTTAAATATCTATAGAAAGCCTATATATCTATGTATCTATAGATCAGGTTTACTCTGATCCTATCTGCCAACAACTTCTCACGTCTCCTCCTGGCTCTTTTGAGCTCTCTCTTTAGGTCTTTCCTGGCTACCTTGTAACCCTCAAGCGCCCTAACTGAGCCTTCACATCTCATCCTAACATAAGCCTTCTTCTTCCTCTTGACCAGAGATTCCACTTCCTTTGTAAACTACGGCTCCTGCGCTCTACAGCTTCCCCCCTGCCTGACAGGTGCATACTAATCTAGGAGCTTTTTCTTGAATAAGCTTCACATTTCTAATGTGCCATCCCCTGCAGTTTCCTTCCCCATCCAATGCTTCCTAAATCTTGCCTAATCGCATCATAATTGCCTTTCCCCCAGCTGTAACTCTTGCCCAGTGGTATACACCTATCCCTTTCTATCACTAAAGTAAACATAACAAAATTGTGATCGCTATCTCCAAAGTGCTCACCTACTTCCAAGTCTAACACTTGGCCAGGCTCATTACCCAGTACCAAATCTAATGTGGCTTCGCCCCTTGTTGGCCTGTCTACATACTGTGTCAGCAAACCCTCCTGCAGACACTGGACAAAAACTGACCCATCCATAGTACTCATACTATAGTGTTCCCAGTTAATATTTGGAAAGTTGAAGTCCCCCATGATAACTACCTGTCTCTCTCACTTCTATCGAGAATCATCTTTGCTATCCTTTCCTCTACATCTCTGGAACTATTCGGAGGCCTATAGAAAACTCCCAATAGGTTGACCTCTCCTTTCCTGTTTCTAACCTCAGCCCATATTACCTCAGTTGACAAGTCCTCAGATATCCTTTCTGCAACTGTAATAGTGTCCTTGACCAACAATGCCACAACCCCCCTCTTTTACCATCTTCTCTGTTCTTACTGAAACATCTAAATCCTGGAACCTGCAACAACCATTCCGGTCCCCGCTCTATCCATGTCTCCAAAATGGCCACAACATCGAAATCCCAGGTACCAACCCATGCTGCAAGTTCACCCACCTTATTCCGGATGCTCTTGGCGTTAAGGTAGACACACTTCAAACCAACTTTTTGCTTGCCGGTGCCACCTTGCGTCCCTGAAACTTGATTTTGGACCTCCCTACTCTCAACCTTTTCTATATCCGAACTACAATTTTGGTTCCCATCCCCCTACTGGATTAATTTAAACCCACCCCAATGGCTTTAGTAAATTTCCTCCCCACCCACGATATTGGTACCCCTCTGGTTCAGATGAAGATCATCATGAGGTCCCACCTAACCCAGAAAGAGCCCCAATTATCCATGAATCCAAAACCCTCCCTCCTGCACCATCCCTGTAGCCATGTGTTCAACTCCTCTCTCTCCCTATTCCTTGCCTCACTAGCACTTGGCATGGGCAACAAACCAGAGACAACAACTCTGTTCATCCTAGCTGTAAGCTTCCATCCTAGCTCCCTGAATTTCTGCCTTAAATCCCCATCTCTCTTCCTACCTATATCGTTGGTGCCTATGTGGACCATGACTTGGGGCTGCTCCCCCTCCCCCCAAAATCACGATCAGAGACATCACGAACCCTGTTAGTAAACGGGAAAGGGTGCAAAAAATATTTACAATAATGTTACTAAGACTGAAAGGTTTGAGTTATAAGGAGAGGCTGGATTGGCTGTGACATTTTTCTCTAAGGGGTAAGAGGTAGAGGGAGGACATTGTAATGATTTATAAAATCATGAGATACATAGATAGTATAAATGCCAGAGGAATCAGCACAGAAGCGCTTCACAGGAGGCTCCCAAGCACTGAAGATGTCACCTAGAAAGGGGACGAAACGTTTGCAACAAGAACTCCCAGCTCGGCGAACAGAACCACAACATACATAGATAAGGTGAATAGACAAGGTCTTTTCCTCAGTGTAGGGGAGTCCAAAACTCGAGGGCATAGGTTTAAGGTGAGAGGAGTAAAATTTAAAGTGCAGTACAGGCCCTTCAGCCCTCGATGTTGCGCCAATCTACAGAAATAATCTGATGCCCATCTAACCTACACCGTTCCATTATTATCCACATGTATGTCCAATGCCCATTTAAATACCCTTAACATCGGCGAGTCTACTACTCTTGCAGGCAAGGCATTCCACGCCCCTACTACTCTCTGAGTGAAGAAACTACCCCCAATATCTGTCCTAAATCTATCACACCTCAATTTAAAGCTATATTCCTTCACCATCCAAGGAAAAAGGCTCTCACTGTCCACCCTTTCTAATCCTCTGATTATCTTATATGTCATGATTAAGTCACCTCTCAACCTTTTCTTTCCAGCGAAAACAGTCTCAGTTCCCTCAGCCTTTCCCTGTAAGACCTTCCTTCCACACCAAGCAACATCCTAGTAAATCTCCGCAGAACTCTTTCCAAAGCTTCCACAACCTTCCTATAATGCAGTAACCAGAACTGCATGCAATACTCCAGGTGCAGCCTTACAAGTGTCTTGTACATCTGAAGCATGACCTCATGGCTACGAAACTCAATCTCCCTACCAATAAACGCCAACACACCATATGCCGCCTTAACAACCCTATTGACCTGGGTGGCAACATTCAAGGATTTATGCACCAAAACACTCAGATCTACCTGTTCATCTACACTGCCAAGAACTTTACCATTTGTCCATGAAGGGGACCTTTTCACTCAGAGGGTGTATATATGGAATGAACTGTCAGAAGAAGTGGTAGAAGTGGGTCAAATTAGAACATTCAAAAGAGATTTGGATGGGTACATGGGTAGGAAAGGTTTAGAGAGATGTGGGCCAAGCACAAGCAAATGGGACTTGTTCAGTTTAGGAAAACTAGTTGGCATAAAGTAGTTGGGCCAAATGACCCGTTTCTGTGCTGTGCGACTCAATGACTCGTACAGTAGAGCAGCCTAAGGGGGTACCTGATTGAGGTATACAAATTTATGAGAGGCATACTCAGAGTGGATCGTGACAACCTTTTCCCCGTGGCAGACGTGTCTAAAATTGAAAAGTGAGGGGCACAAGTTGAAAGTGAGGAGTAAGTAGAGGGGATCTGAGGAAAAATAAATCACCCGGAAGCTGGTAGAAATATAGAACATGCTGCCTGAGAGGGTAATAGAGTCAGGTACTCTTGCAACATTTCACGAACCTCCAGGTAAGCACTTAAAATTCATAGTAGGCTATGGACGAAGTACAGGTAAATGGCATTAGCGTAGTTTGATGCTTCTTGGTCAGCATAGATGAGGTGGACTGAAGGACCTATTTTCTATGCTGTGTGACGTTATGCATGTAATACTGTAAGATCATAAGAAATAGAAGCAGGCATAGGCTCATGCAGCTCCTCAAGCCTGCCCCACTGTTAAAGTAAATTTTGGATGACACCAGCTTCAGATCGCAGACACTTTCTGAAAACCATGGAAGAGATCCAGAGTGCCATGTGGAGGCACTCCCCAGTGAACCTCTGGACATTACATTTTTTGTATCTTATTCAAGTATAATTGATACAAAGGTTTCTGACATCACAAGGCAGAATACAAATCTTGTTAACCATGTGTTTTTCACTCTCACAATAGCTGGAGATCGCTGCAGTCCTGTGACAATATTAAACCATTCACAGAAACTTGTGACTATACTGTTCTCAATCTCATGCTAATTGACAAAGGGGTAGATAATAAGTTTTAGGATCAGTAGTGTGGTTAGTCCTCACATACTTCCTTGCCAGTTAACAAAGTTATATGCATGGAAACAGGAGGTAGTTAATGGGATGTCTGATCAGGGCTGACGGTCCTATTCAAAACGTGAGTATGGCTCAAGACGGCTTTGATGGTTTAGTGGCAGCCAGACCCCTGCTGTGATCTCTGGTCTCTGCCTGCCACGGCCAGGCATACAGTCAAATACGTAGAGAGACATTCCAATAGGGAAACTTTAACCCGTGAATTTCCACTGCCTCTAAGCACTAGGATAAGCCAGTGAAACAGAACATTTCACTTTTCGGGGTCCACAACCTTCAGAACCATCATTCTGTAAGATTGTGGCTGATATGTTCAGGCCGCAAACCCTTTTCCGTGCCAGCTCTTCATCATAGCCCGCAACTGCTTGAAATTTCAAAAATATACCTATCTCATCTTTTAGTATTTTCAGTGATCTAACCTCCAGTACACGGGGGTATGGAATTATAGACATTCACAGGTCTCTAGGAGAAGAAATTCCTTTGTACCTCAGTTTTAAATGAATGTCCCTTTTTCTATATAACTATGCCCCTAGTTCGAGATACTCCCAATTGTGAAAAAATCTTCTCAGCATCTAATCTATCGAGACCCCTGAGAATTTTGTATGTTTCATAAGATCACAGTTCGTATTCTCAGTTCTAATGAATAAAAGCCAAACCTACTTTGCCATTCCTGGTAAGTCAAACCATTTATCCCAGGCACCTGCCTGATGTAATACTTTTGAACTATCCTTTCCTAAATATTGGGAGCACAACTGCACACAGTATTCCAGGTGTGACCTCACGACTGCTTCTTACAATTGTACCAACAAACTTACCTATTCTTAAACTTAACAGAGCAATAATGCATACAATTCTATTTTAGTCAACCTGTTATTTTTTTCATTTTTTTTGTCGAATCTTCTGACCTACCATTCCATCCATGTACAACTATGTGCTTTTTCCTTTGGTTTGATACTAACATTCTTAGTTAACCAAAGGCCCTCCTCTTGGAATTTTTCTTCCTTGTTGAAATGTATCTCTTCTTAGTATTTCAAAAAATGTTTGCTCTTATAAGTTTAGCACTGTATCTGTATTGCCTTATATCGTAACCTAATTTGCAAGTTCGTTTTATCCAGCTCTGCTGTTAAGCCCTCATTATTGCCTTTAGTTAATTTTAAGTCCTGGACCCACTCCTCTTCCCCCTCAAACTGCGTGTGAAGTTTATTCATATTAAGACCACTGCTATGTAGGAGCACCTTCGTTATCAGGTCATTAATTTACTCTGTCGCTTTGCACAATACAAGGTCTTATTGGCTCCAGAAAGTACTCATCAAATGAACAGTTCCAAAAAATATGCTATGAACTCTTCATCGAAGCTACCTTTGCACATTAGATGTTTGCAGTCTATATGCAGATTAAAAGTCCCCATGATTATTACCATACTCCTCTGACCAGCTCCCCTTATTTCTTCCTTTATAGTCTGTCCAATCATATGGTTACTAACTCAGTTAGCTCAATTAGTTGGATGACTGGCTTGTGATGCAGAGTAACAGCAACATTGTGGATTTAATTCTTGTAATGTAGCGTGACATGAATCCAAGAGCACATTTGAAGCCACCTTCATCGCTATGGAACTTGGCTATCAGTTTCTGCTTGGCAATTCTGCACTGTTGCATATCCCAACAATTGCCTTGAAGGATGTCTACCTGAAGATTGGAGACTGAATGACCTTAACTGCTGAAGTGCTCCCTGACTGGGAGGGAACATTCCTGACAGCAATTGTTGCTCTGCATCCATTCATCCATTATCTTAGCGTCTAGATGGTATTGCCAATATATCATTCCTCACGGCACTCTTGCCTGCAGCGTGTGAGATAGACAACATGGCTGACTCACATGAGTATCTGCTGTGCACGTGGTGGATGATTTTCCCATGTGTGATGGTAGCATTCATGATGTTCTGGCATGTCTTGCAGAGGTTGCCATTGCAGGGTTGTGTGGTGTTGTAGTCAGTGTTGTCCTGAAAGCTGGTAATGGGCTGCAAACGATGGTCATTTTAAGGTTTGGCGGTTGTTTGAAGGTGAAAAGTGAAGGTGTAGGGATGACCTTGGTGAGATGTTCATTATCATGAATGACATGTTGAAGGCTGCGAAGAACATAGCAAGGTTTCTTTGCTCCGGGGAAGTACTGGATAATGAAGGGTATTCTATCGGTCATGTCCTGTGTCTATCTTTTGAGGAGGACAGTGCAGTTTTTCCCTGTGGCATGTTGGAACTGGCAATTGATGAGTTGAGCATTGTATCCCGTTTATATGAGGATGCCTTTCAACATCTTTAGGTGTCCGTCATGTTCCTCCACGTCTGAGCAGATCCTGTGTATGAGCAGGGCTTGTCCCCATAAGGGATGACTTCTTTACCATGTTTAGAGTGAAAGCTAGAAAAATGCAGCATTGTGAGGTTATCCATGGGCTTGCGGTAGAGTGAGGTACTGAGGTGTCCAAGAATGAGACTGATTCTGAAGAGTAGTCCATGGTAAGTCTGATGATGGGATGAAACTCGTTGATATTGTTTTGTGGTTGTTTCAGTGATTCCTTACCATGAGTGCAAAGGAAGAAAATGCCATTGATGTATCTGGTGTATAGCATTGGTTGGAGGTCCTATGCAGCAACAAACTCTTGCTCAAACTTGCATGAAAATGTTGGCATATTGGGGTGCAAATTGGTCCCCATGGCTGTTCTGTGTGTCTGGATGAAGAGCTGGTCCCCGTGGGTATTCCATGTGTCTGCATGAAGAGCTAGTCCCCATGGTTGTTCCGTGTGTGTCTGGATGAAGAGCTGGTCCCCATGGCTGTTCTGTGTGTGTCTGGATGAAGAGCTGATCCCCATGACTGTTCCGTGTGTGTCTGGATGAAGAGCTGGTCCCCATGACTGTTCTGTGTGTGTCTGGATGAAGAGCTGATCCCCATGACTGTTGTGTGTGTGTCTGGGTGAAGAGCTGGTCCCCTTGGCTGTTCTGTGTGTGTCTGGGTGAAGAGCTGGTCCTCATGACTGTTCTGTGTGTGTCTGGGTGAAGAGCTGGTCCTCATGACTGTTCTGTGTGTGTCTGGGTGAAGAGCTGGTCCTTCTCTCACCTTAAAAATATGCTCTCTTGTCTTGAGATATCCCAAGCTAGGGAAAAGACAACTACCATTAACTCTACTTATACCCCAACCTATTAATAAACTTCTATAAGGTTGCCTCTCAACCTCCTGTGCTACAGTGAAATATGTCCTAGCCTATCCTTATAACTCAAATCTTCCATACCCAGCAACATCCTAGTAAATCTCTTCTGAACCCTCTCCAGCTTAATAATAGCCTTCTTAAAAATGGGCAACGAGATCTGGACACAATATTCCAGAAGAGGCCTCACTAATGTCCTGTACAACCTCAACATGACTTTCCAACTCCTATACTCAAAGGACTGAGCATTGAAGCCAAGGATGTTAAAATGTTTTTTAAACCACCCTGTCTATATGTGATGTAAACTTCAAAGAACTATGTATCTGCAGTCCTGGGCCTGTCTGTTCTACAACACTATCCAAGACCCTACCTTAAGTTTAGGCACTATTTGGAGTGAGCTGAATGAAACAGGGAGAGACAGGACTATCTTGGATTGTTGGATTGTGACCACCTTTGTGTTCGCTGTGGCCCAAAGGTGCTATCCCCATTCACTTTAGCTTTAAATTGAAAAATGCTCTACGATTGCACCCTTGAATTCATCTAATTTTTATACAGTGAGTCTTCAAAACCAGTTGCCCTTCTCTTAGTAATACTTTCTCTCCTGCTTTCTCCCATCACCACCTCTCTCTCTCTCTCGCGCGCGCGCACACACACACACACACACACACACACACTGTCCTCAATGATTTGCCAGGATTTATTGCTGAAGCGTTATTCTTTGGCTGATAATGGTTTCCATAGGCACCAGTCCAATGTCTACTTTTACAGTGACAATAGGTAGCTTTACCTCATCATTTTTTATAAAACTATAATCATTGTTGATAAATTGTTTTTGGGTTTTGTCCTCTTAATTTATGTGACGTCAGTTCCTTGTAGTTTGCTCCTTTAAAGTATATTCAACCCAGTATTTCAACAGTGATCATACTAATATCACAGCACAGTTGGGTTGCAATCTGGAAATTGTGACTTTTAATTTTATGATTAAAACTGTATATTATCCCAGCTCTATTCATGCTCTGACATGACGCCTGACATCCATGGTCTAATATGCTATTTGTAAAGTATTGTATATAGGAGAATTAATCTTATCTAAATACAACATGTTCTTTTCACAGGAAAATAACTCTAGTGATGGTAGGGTTGGATAATGCTGGAAAAACTGCAACTGTGAAAGGAATTCAAGGAGGTAAGAAGTTTTTGGGGATCCATTGAAACTTTAACCTCTCTCTGCACATGCTGAAACATACTGAATTTCACATAAGATCTTGTAGCTTTTAAAGCATTAAAACCAAATTTAAACTCCTTTTCATATTAGACTACTCAAATGCTGTAGTGTGGCACTTCTCTCAACTAAGAAAACTAAATTCTTAAACATACCGGAAAATTTTGATCTATTGTACCCATAGTTTTGGCACAATGGCCACTGTTTTGCTACAAGATGATATTTATGCTGAAGTGCAGACATAACAGTGAGGCAATGGTAAAGCGCACATATTATGAAGCAGTCAGTTTGTATCACTGACTTGACACCAATGCTGCCATTTTGCAATCTTGCCAATCGAATTAATGCCCTTTCTTAACTTCTCGCTGTTGAACATGAATTTAGTAACTGAAATAAAGCCTCAATCAATACTACTCAAAGTGATCATCCAGCCCTTTTGTATTAATTACTGATTATTCTGTCATAGCTCAGTTTGAGTTTATGCAAGGGCATGGCATTTTAAGAAGTTGGTTAAAGTTGGGTGGGAATGGTGCTGCATGTAGGGAAGCTCTTTGTTATCAACTGCCCCCAACTATGAATGCTATAATTGCAATTCCCCATGGCTACAGCAAAAGAGCAAGATGAAGCAAATTCAACAAAGACAACAACAAACTCTTGCAGAGAGAAGAGAAGGAAGAAAGAGAAGAATGGCTGTCAGCAGGATGCTTTATCATTCCGGGGTCTTCTGGAGCATTTCTCTTACCTCCAGCTAAACCAGGAGCTGTGTGTGCATAATCTGCTTTTTTTCAAATTTCTGCCACTTTCTGTAACTAGATCTGCAGCTTCAGAATTGAGTGGATGTCCCTGCCACTGTAAAGGTGACTGTGGCTCCTGCATTTCTTCATATGGCCTCCTGAAATAGGCAATATATCTAACAACTCTATTGCTGTATTGGAGAATTGACAAATGCTCTTTATATTAGAACAGGGAACTTATTGTGTTCTCGCTGAAAAGAGAAATGTAGGCAGAAGACATGATTTTACAAATCCTATGGGATAGCAGGCTTCCCTATTATGCCACCAACTGAGTGAAACTGACTTTGCAGCGTCTCAATGTTGCAATGTACGACACCTACAAAGATTTGTACTTGCTGAATGCATATTTGGAGTGTTGCTAGGTTCAGCACATCATGCTGTGAACTATCCTGGGTACTTTCATTCTGAAAATGGTTCAACTGTTCCCTCAACCTCTGGAATTCCGCTTTCTCTAGCTTTCTTTTCATTTGTAAGTGATTCTATTCTATCCTTTTTAGGTCGAATGTGGATGACCTCCTGTTTTCCTTCAGTGAAATCCTGTTGCTATAGTTTTTTTGCCTATTAATTTTATCAATCTGTTTATAATGTTTCAATTTCCTCTTAACTAATTACAATGTGTTTATTTTGGTATCATTAGCAAATTTGGCATCTATGACTAATTCATTTAAGTTATCAATAAATACAATGAATAGTTGAGACCCCAACTTAGCTTACTGTGGGTCACTACATGGGGCACTCTGCCATTTACACTTACCTTCTCTTTAGTGCTGTTTTACCTCTTGCTCAGCCAATTTCCAAACCAGGTCAATAATTAGCTGTCAATTCCGTAGTTATCTTTCTATTAAAGTTAAAAAAATCAGTTGGGTTCATCAGATGACCTACCTGTTACAAATCCATATTGGATTTTAAGTGAATAAAACCACTTATGGTACATGAAGCTCTTGGTTATTACAGAAGTCTTGACCACAATATGTGTACTGTTGATGGCACTCAACCTTGCTGTAATCCTGGTAATCCTACTGTGACTGCAAGACCCATAGTCATTTCCTGCTGGCTTGTGTGATTCAGAAGAGGTAAAATAAATCTTTAAATCTGAAAAACAGCCCATTTGTGATTTGTATTTGCAAGAATGCATTGCAACTATAATTTAAATGCATTCAGCAAAAATTGAATCAGCTGCATTGGAATTTTAAGCTGTTGTCACTTTACTGCATTGCTTGTGTCAGTTAATAACATTGGGATTCCAGTCACATGGAGACCTTGATGAAAATGATATCAGATAGATTGATTGGAGGCACGGGGGAGTAAATTTCGCATTTTTGTTTTCAAACCAATATTCCCGTATTTGTGCTTGTTAATGGGTTGAACATTGATCCTAATTCATGATACCTTTGTATGTAATTTTGGCAGTTTCTTTTTTTATTGCCTGTAAGATTCTATTTGGAGTTAACACAATGCCTGAGAACTAAAATGTTGAGGAATGTTTCAATATCAGCTGAATATTTTCCAGTTTCCATCTACCTTACAGCATGGATCAGTACCTGGTGCTATGATGTTGTGGCCATAACAGAGACATGGGTTTCTCAGGGGCAGGAATGGTTACTGGATGTTCCAGGGTTTAGAGCATTTAAAAAGAATAGGGAGTGGGGAAAAAGAGGAGGGGGTGTAGCACTACTAATCAGAGAGGGTATCACAGCTACAGAAGCTTCCATTGTCGAGGAAGATCTGCTTACCAAGTCAGTATGGATGGAAATTAGGAACAGCAAGGGAGCAGTCACCTCGTTAGGGGTTTGCTACAGGCCTCCCAATAGCAGCAGGGAGATGGAAGAAAGCATAGGTCGGCAGATTTTGGAAAAGTGTGGACATAGTAGGGTTGTTGTAATGGGTGACTTTAACTTTTCCAGTGTTGATTGGAACCTCCTTCGAGCAGAAGATTTGAATGGAGCTGTTTTTGTAAGGTGTGTTCAGGAGGGTTTCCTAACTCAGTACGTTGATAGACTGACAAGGGGAGAGGCCATTCTAGACTTGGTGCTCGGAAACGAGTCGGGGCAGGTATCAGATCTTGTGGTGGGAGAGCATTTTGATGATAATGACCACAACTGCCTCACATTCTACATAGCTATGGAGAAGGAGAGGATTAGGCAAAATGGGAGGATATTTAATTGGGGAAGAGGAAATTATGATGCGATTAGACATGAGTTAGGAAGCATGGATTGGGAGCAATTGTTCCATGTAAAGGCACAATAGACATGTGGAGACTGTTTAAGGAACAGTTGTTGCAAGTGATGAATAAATATGTCCCTCTGAGACAAGCAAGAAGTGGTAAAATAAAGGAACCTTGGATGACGAGAGTGGTGGAGCTTCTTGTCAAAAGGAAAAAAGTAGCTTACATAAGGTGGAGGGAGCTAGGGTCAAGCTCAGCTCTACAGGATTACAGGCAGGCGAGGAAGGAGCTCAAAAACCATCTGAGGAGAGCCAGGAGGGGACACAAGAAAGGCTTGGCAGAACAGATTAGGGAGAACACAAAGGGATTTTACACTTATGTGAGGAATAAAAGAATGGTCAAAGAAAGAGTAGGGCTGATCAGGGGTAGCACAGGGAATTTGTGTGTGGAGTCTGAGGAGGTAGGGGAAGCCCTAAATTAGTTTTTTGCTTCTGTCTTTACGAAAGAAACAAACTTTGTAGTGAATGAAACCTTTGAAGAGCAGGTGTGCATGCTGGAATGGATAGAGATAGAGGAAGCTGATGTGCTAAAAATTTTGCCAAACATTAAGATTGACAAGTCGCCAGGCTCGGACCAGATTTGTCCCCGGCTGCTTTGGGAAACGAGAAATGCAATTGCTTCGCTACTTGCAAAGATCTTTGCATCCTTGCTCTCCACTGGAGTCGTACCTGAGGACTGGAGAGAGGAAAATGTAATTTCTCTCTTCAAGAAAGGAAATAGGGGAATCCCTGGCAATTACAGACCAGTAAGTCTCACTGCTGTCGTCTGCAAGGTGTTAGAAAGGATTCTGAGGGATAGGATTTATGACCATCTGGAAGAACATGGCTTGATAAAATGCAGTCAACACGGCTTTGTGAGGGGCAGGTCATGCCCCACAAACCTTATTGAGTTCTTTGAGGATGTGACTAGAAAACTTGATGAGGGCCAAGCTGTGGATGTGGTGTATATGGACTTCAGCAAGGCATTTGATAAGGTTCCCCATAATAGGCTCATTCAAAAGGTCAGGAGGAATGGGATACGGGGGAACTAAGCTGTCTGGATACAGAATTGGCTGGCCAACAGAAGACAGCGAGTGGTAGTAGAAGGAAAATATTCTGCCTGGAAGTCTGTGGTGAGTGGTGTTCCACAGGGCTCTGTCCTTGGGTCTCTACTGTTTGTAATTTTTATTAATGATTTGGATGAGGGGATTGAAGGATGGGTCAGCAAGTTTGCAGACGACACGAAGGTTAGACGAGTCGTTGACAGTGTAAAGGGCTATTGAAGGCTGCAGTGGGACATTGAACAGGATGCAGAGATCAGCTGAGAGGTGGCAGATGGAGTTCAACCTGGATAAATGTGAGGTGATGCATTTTGGAAGGTCGAATGTGAAAGCTTGAGTACAGGATTAAGAATAGGATTCTTGACAGTGTGGAGGAGCAGAGGGATCTTGGTGTGCAGGTACATAGACCCCTTAAAATGGCCACCCAAGTGGACAGGGTTGTTAAGAAAGCATATGGTGTTTTGGCTTTCATTAACGGGGGGATTGAGTTTAAGAGTCGTGAGATCTTGTTGCAGCTCTATAAAACTTTGGTTAGACCGCACTTGGAATGCTGCGTCCAGTTCTGGTCGCCCTATTACAGGAAAGATGTGGATGCTTTGGAGAGGGTTCAAAGGAGGTTTACCAGAATGCTGCCTGGACTGGAGGGCTTATCATATGAAGAGAGGTTGACTGAGCTTGGACTTTTTTCATTGGAGAAAAGGAGGAGGAGAGGGGACCTAATTGAGGTTTACAAGATAATGAGAGGCATAGATAGAGTCGATAGCCAGAGACTGTTTCCCAGGGTGGAAATGACTAACACGAGGGGTCATAGTTTTAAACTGGTTGGAAGAAAGTATAGAGGGGATGTCAGAGGCGGGTTCTTTATACAGAGAGTTGAGAGAGCATGGAATGTGTTGCCAGCAGCAGTTGTGGAAGCGAGGTCATTGGGGACATTTAAGAGACTACTGAACATGCTGTGAGGAAGGCATATGGTGTACTGGGCTTTATTGGCAGAGGAATTGAGTTCCGGAGTCCTGAGGTCATGTTGCAGTTGTATAAGACTCTGGTGCGGCCTCACCTGGAGTATTGTGTGCAGTTTTGGTCACCATACTATAGGAAGGATGTGGAAGCTTTAGAACGAGTGCAGAGGAGGTTTACCAGGATGTTGCCTGGAATGGTAGGAAAATCTTATGAGGAAAGGCTGAGGCACTTGGGGCTGTTCTCATTGGAGAAGAGAAGGTTTAGGGGAGATCTGATAGAAGTGTATAAGATGATTAGGGGTTTAGATAGGGTAGATACTAAGAACCTTTTACCGCTAATGGAGTCAGGTGTTACTAGGGGACATAGCTTTAAATTAAGGGGTGGTAGGTATAGGACAGATGTTAGGGGTAGATTCTTCACACAGCGGGTTGTGAGTTCATGAAATGCCCTGCCCGTATCAGTGGTGAACTCTCCTTCTTTATGGTCATTTAAGCGGGCATTGGATAGGCATTTGGAAGTTATTGGGCTAGTATAGGCTAGGTAGGATTCGGTCGGCGCAACATCGAGGGCTGAAGGGCCTGTACTGCGCTGTATCCTTCTATGTTCTATGTTCTATGCATATGGTCACAGAAATTTGAGGGTGCACACATGAGGATCAGTGGTTGGTACGACATTGTGGGCTGAAGGGTCTGTTCTGTGCTGTACTGTTCTATGATCTATGTTCTGCCTAAGTCCTCAGTCTCTACTCTCCCAACATTCTTTATATATCTTTTTAAAAAAATCTTTTGTCTTTTGTAGAGTCTCTAGAGGATTTAGCTCCCACAGTGGGTTTTTCAAGAATTGATCTAAAACAGGACAAGTTTGAAGTCACCATCTTTGATTTGGGAGGAGGGAAAAGAATCCGTGGGATCTGGAAGAACTATTACTCCGAGTCCTTTGGTGTTATTTTTGTTGTGGACTCCAGTGATGTAGATCGAATAGAAGAAGCCAAAGACATCGTGGCAGAGGTCATAAGGCATCCGAAGATATCAGGAAAACCTGTGCTAGTGTAAGTATCTCTGCTGAGCATAAACCATCGATGCATATAATAGGTCTGCTCCTATTTTCTTATCCAGTATTGGGTATGTGCATTCCCAAAAGA
The DNA here is from genome assembly GCF_020745735.1 of Hemiscyllium ocellatum. Lineage (NCBI taxonomy): Eukaryota > Metazoa > Chordata > Chondrichthyes > Orectolobiformes > Hemiscylliidae > Hemiscyllium > Hemiscyllium ocellatum. The sequence continues at coordinate 49,156,661 of NC_083412.1, forward strand.
GTAATAATTAGATAAAATAATATAACAACAACATATTTCACTAAATTTCAGTAAGTAAAACATTTGGTCAGTGTATTCTATTTCTGTGTGCAACAGCCCACAATTTTCTGCCCAACAGAAAGTAATTGTTAGCTTGGATTATTATGATGAATTTGTTGGACTTTACAGATTTAAGAACCTGTATTAAAGAGGAAATTTCAGAATTTCTGGAATAATATTAGAACTAGTGAACTTTCCTGCTTTTGAGGCCACTAATGTGGTTTAGATCACCCAATGTAAATCGCATTGTTCATAGACTGTTTACTTTTAAGGTTTGGGAGAAGATTCGTAGCTCGGGTGCTCGTTGTTGTGGTTCTGTTCACCGAGCAGGGAATTTGTGTTGCAGACGTTTTGTCCCCTGTCTAGGTGACAGCCTCAGTGCTTGGGAGTCTCCTGTGAAGCGGTTCTGTGATGTTTCCTCCAGCATTTATAGTGATTTGTATCTTCAGCTTCCAGTTGTCAGTTCCAGCTGTCTGCTGCAGTGGCCAGTATATTGGGTCCATTCGATTCTTTCGAAGACGAAGGACCCGATACCCAGCATGAGCAAAACCAATGTAGTGTACAAAATCCCATGCAAGGACTGTACAAAACACTACATAGGACAAACAGGAAGACAGCTAACGATCCGCATCCGTGAACACCAACTAGCCACGAAACGACATGACCAGCAATCCTTAGTAGCCACACACACAGATGACAAGCAACAAGAGTTCAATTGGGACAACACTACTATTATAGGACAAGCCAAACAGAGAACAGCCAGGTAATTCCTAGAGGCATGATACTCATCCACAGATTCAATCAATAAGCACATCAACCTGGACCCAATATACCGGCCACTGCTGAGGACAGCTGGAACTGACAACCGGAAGCGGCAGAGACAAACCAGTATAAATGCCAGAGGAAACATCATAGAAGCGCTTCACAGCAGGCTCCCAAGCATTGAGGCTGTCACCTAGACAGGGGACAAAACATCTGCAACACAAATTCCCAGCTTGGCGAACAGAACCACAACAACTGTTTACTTTTGTAGTAGAACCTTTTATACGTCAGTGGATTACAAGACAGAAATGTGTGACAATTTAATTTTGTCCTAGTGATGAGTTGCTTATGAATGCAGATACAAACTAAACTGCCCCACTTCCAGTTCCCAGTTCAGATCAAAACAGTGTCCTTACAAATACAGCTTTTGTCTAGCAAGTAACCGGGGAGAGGGACGAGAAATATGTATCGTTTGTAACTTGTGGGTAACATAATTCTGCTTTTCTTTCCCCCAGTCTTGTCCTGGCCTCAGGTAGCCCTCTGTCAGTCCTCACACGTTTAAGTGCTACTTTCTATCATTAGGAGGTGGCAGAGTTTTAACATCCGTTATGGTCTGAAAGAATGCCTAAGTTCTAATGGAGGGAGGGAACCGGCGATGGATTTATTAATAAGGATTTTATTAGGTTTTGCATGATTGTGTACATAAGGGGAGTAAGTAATTAGGATGATGAGAATTTTACGGAGTGTGGCGAGCTAAATTAAAGCTCTTGTACAAACATGTGGGCTTAAATTCTGTTTAAATACAGTTGACTTTTGGAGTATAACATTCGTAGCAGAGAATGGTCGAGTCAGAAGTAAGGTTTTAAGGCATGATTACCCATCCCTGTTTTCTAAAAAATTAGCGTTATGACAAGTGGAAGAGCAAATTAGTTCTTTACCAATGAGGAAGCAAGCTATAGTCTCAGTACATTTGTTAACACACAGAAGAATTGGAACCCGAAGGTTTGAACAATGATCAGTGTTTGGACATATTCCTTAACTTTCATGGAAAAATTTTATCAAAAGGATTATTTAAAGACTGCTTATGAGGTGTAGTCAGATTTTGGCAAACTTAGAAAGGCTGGGGACAGTTCTACGAGAGAGCACAAAAGGAGTTTATCAGGTTGAAGGCAAAACTGCAGAAATTTCATCTGAAAAACGATGCTAGCATTTACATTATTGGACTGTGCCAGTGTATCAAGTATGGAGAAAGTTCTAGTTTTGATGAGAACTAAATTTGTAGATAGACATACACTACCAGGACAAATGTCAGAGCACTGAAAACATTGCTAGGACAGCATTCTTTTCCAGTAGCATTTATGTAGCATAAAGGGAAATACGACAGAAATTGGGCGACAGTGTTAGCAAATTGGTAAGGCTGTCTAGCTACAGTAAGTAGTGATCTGAAAGGAGAAGTATAATTAATAGAAATGAGGGCAGAAATGCTATTGATAATTTTAAGAAGTGAAGAGAATGTTTGGATTTGTAATAAGTGAATGAATTCCAGAAATGCTCAGGGTGTGTCCAATCGATGTTTCAGGTGAGACTCAAAGTACTGCCATGCCTTGAAATGTCCCAAATGCTAAAGCACTTGAAACAAACATGAAACAGAGGATTCAGAGGAAGCAGATGAAAGTGTTGATCAAAGTGAGGACATTGTATTTTTCACAAGTGATGAATATATTGGTAGCAGAGCATTTCAATTTTGCAGTATCGGACAGTGGATGCATGTCTATTATATGTGGAATAGACCGGCTGCATTCCCATCCAGAATCGCTAAGCAAAAAGAATCTGGAAAAAGCTAAGAAAGTTGGGAGTTCCATCACAGTAAAATCTTTGAAATTATTATTTTCATCTTAAAATAGCTGGAATCATTATATCATTAGCGTGGATGTAGTGACCAATGAAATACCTTATTTTAAAACAGACTACCAATGAAGAAAGCACAAATGCAACAGAATATATAAGAGGACAAATCTGTTATATATGCAAATTTTTGAATTTGCAAATATATACAATTGGGAACATTATTGCATTCCTTTAATTGAATGAAAGGATGTAGAAATAAGGGATGAGAAGTACAAGAAATAAGGGAGAGATCTGAGATCTGCAAGGAATATTGATGGACAATATTGAGTCTTCTCTGAGCAAGAGATTTAAGTGAGGTAGTGTCCTTGGATTTAAAGGTTTGGGGTAAAGAAGAAGAGAACAGCTTATATTTTGTAGACTTGGCAACCAGATTTTGTTACAATATGTAATAAATATACAAAAATAATTATGAATAACATAATAAAAATAGGATAGAGGCCAGATTTGGACCGCCAGCAAAATTTTCACTGATAATGGAGGGAGTTTTCTAATGATGAATGCAGAGTTAAGTGTGCGCATATGGATGTAATAGTTCTGAATCAAACAGCAGAAAGCCTTTTTGACAACTGTATATGTGAAAGGAACCAAGCAGTAATAGACAAAATAATTCATAAAAGTTTTGGCATATTAGCTTAACTGTGAGTTATCATCCATGCTGGCATGGGCTGTACATGCTTAAGAATTTGATACAGATGGTGGCAAGGTATGGTTCATATTAGTTTTTGTTATTAATCCTAAAGTTCCATAACTAATAATGAACTCACCACAGCTTGGGAAGGGCCTAATTTAGTTACACATTTTCAGAGTATTTGAATGCACTTCATGCAGGCAGAAAAGCTTATGTTAAAGCCAATGAGTCAAAGAATCATTGAGCATTCAGGACTGTGACAAGGCCCTTAGAAACAAATTTCAATCTGGCTGATCGTGTTTATTAAAGGAAAAAGCAGCTGAAAGAATAGAGAAATCCAGGGAAGATTATTGGTAAAGATGGGTTTCCTCTTCAAGACTGTTTGGTATGGATTACAAATTTATGAATTCTGAAGAAGGTATATAAAAAAAAGGAGTGAGATACCTCTCATATCCAACTGTTGCATAGCTCTGAGGATCAAACTGCCGCAATGAGAAGTTTGTCTGATGATCATAATGAGGTCAGGATTCTCCAAAAGAGGGACGAAATGTAATAGGGATTTGGAAGTTAAATAAATGTATAAATGGCCTAGATGATGTTTCTAGAACTTTGTACTTCACAGTGTGATCTGTCACACTAAATTTGGGTTGTTTTTGGTTTAAAGGTGAATCTACAATGCTTTACTGGCATTATAAATGATAGCTTTCAGCCATCTTTATGATGTATGTAGATGTTCTTATTGTGTGGTATGAATAGTGAATTTGAAAACCTCATAAGAGTTTAAGGCAGGATTCAGAATTGGAAGTCAGGCTTCTGTTGCCTTTAAGTCCATTGAATTGGAAATGAGGCAGAATAGTCCAAGTGTCACTTTAAACGAATCCTATTTGGAAAATATTAGCCAAACTGGTATTCACAAAAAGATGCAGCTGCTTTCAAGACTGAAATAGAGTAATTGTGAAGTGTAATTGGACATCAGAATTAGCTGTCAAAGTGTGGTGTTGGGAAAGCACAGCAGGTCAGGCAGCATCCGAGGAGCAGGAAAGTCAACGTTTCGGGCATAAACTCCTCATCAGGAATGAGGAGGTGGGGGAAGGGGTTGAGAGAGAAACAGAAGTGGTGCAGGACTGGGGGCAAGGTAGCTTGGAAGGTAATAAGTAGATGCAGGTGGGGGATGATGGTGATAGGTCGGAGCGAAGATTTGAGCAGATAGGTGGGAAGGAAAATGGATAGGTAGGACAGTTCAAAGTAGTGCTGAGTTGGAGGGATCTGGGATGAGGTGGGGGGAGGGGAGATGAGGAAACTGGTGAAATCATTGTCAATGCTGTGTCATTCGTGGGGTCATAAGGCAGAGGATGAGGGGTTCTTCCTCCAGGCGTTGAGTGGCTAGGATTTGACTGTAGAGGAGGCCCAGGACTTGCATATCCTTAGCGGAGTGGGAGGGCGAGTTGAAGTGGTAGGGCACAGGGTGGTGGAATTCTTTTGGTGCATGTGTCCAGGAGATGTTTTGTGAGTTGGCGTCCTGTCTTCCCAATGTAAAGGAGACCACAAAGAGAGCAATGGCCACTATAAGTGGGTGTTTGGATGTGCAGGAAAATCTCTGCCGAATGTGGAAGGATTCTTTAGGGCCTTGGATGGATGTGGGTGCAGTAGCAAGAGAAGGTGTCAGGAGTGGAGGGTGAGTTGGTGGGGGGTGTGGGCCTAATGAGGGAGTCGCGAAGGGAATGGTCTCCGTGCAATATTGATAGGGTGGGGAGGGCAATATATCTTGAGTGGTGGGGTGGAAGGTGAAGACAAGGAGAGTTCTATTCTTATTGCAGTTGGAGGGGTGGAGTTCAAGGCAGAGGTGCAGGAAGTGGAGGAGATGCACCAGAGGGCGGCGTTGATCATGTGGGAGTGGGAATTGTGGTCCATGAAGTAGGAGACCATCTGGAATTACTCCTCATGGAAGCAGAATTGGCTGGGGATCCAAACAAAGTTGGGAGATGCTAGGCATATGCTTTAAAGAAATACTGTATGATGGGTTCTCAGGTGCAGCAAGATTATAATTGTACTTGTGGGAAAGGGAGGCTCTATTCTCATTGCTATCACCCACTCAGCTCCAGGTCCTAATCACAATGCAAGCACCCTGCTCAGCTTCAGATCCTGGTCGCAATGCAGCACCCTGCTCAGCTTCAGATCCTGATCACACTGCACCCACCGGGCTCAGCTTCAGTACCTGATCACACTGTACCCACCCCGCTCAGCGCGTCAGCTCCTGATCACACTGTACGCACCCCGCTCAGCTTCAGGGCCTGATCACACTGTACCCACCCCGCTCAGGTTCAGGTCCTGACCACCCTGTACCAACCCCACTCAGCTTCAGGGCCTGATCACACTGTACCCACCCCGCTCAGCTTCTGCTCCTGATCACACTGTACCCACCCCCTCAGCTTCAAGTCGTGATCACACTGTACCCACCCCACTCAGTTTCAACTCCTGATTACATTGTACCCACCGGGCTCAGTTTCAGCTCCTGATCACACTGCACCCACCCTGCTCAGGTTCAGGTCCGGATCACCCTGTACCAACCCCGCTCAGCTTCATGTACTGACCACACCGCACCCACCCCACTCACTTCAGAACGTGATCACACTGTACCCACCCCTCTCAACTTCAGGTCCTGATCACACTGCACCCACCCTGCTCAGCTTCAGCTCCTTATCACACTGTACCCACCCTGCTCAGCTTCAGGTCCTGATCACACTGTACCCACCACGCTCTGCTTCAGCTCTTGATTACACTGCACCCCTGCCCCCCCCCCCCCCCCCCCCCCCGCCCCCCCACTCATCTTCAGTTCCTGATCACACTGTTCCCACCCTGCTGAGCTTCAGGTCCAGATCACACTGAAGTCACCCCGCTCAGCTTCATGTCCTGATCACACCGCACCCACCCCTCGCACCTTCAGCTCCTCATCAGACTGCCCCCACCCTGCTCAGCGTCAGGTCCTGATCTGAATGGGTGATGAGCTACGGACAGCACAAGTGAGTGGTGGGAAGCTTTGTGTGGTGAAGTGGGTTTGTGTGATTGGGTTGGGCGATAGGAAAGGATGAAATGAGTGTGAGGGGGTCTTCGTGTGACAGGAGGGCATTACCGTGTGTGAGAGACAGAGAGGAAACCAATTAGGGCATGTAATTTAAATGGGAGAGAGTAGTTGTTTGCACTTTGTGTATGTTGGAGACGAGGACTTTCACTGTGTGCTGTGAGGCTATGGAAGATGGAGAGTTTGGCTGTCATTTAATGAGTATATAAATAATCTTTTTTTAAGTTTCATAAAACATGTAATATTTATATGATGTGTTGTTTATCAGTGTTGATCTATACTATACAAACTTCACTAAGGTTATCCTCTGTGTTGCTAAGTGATTTCTGGCTTAGTTTTTCTTGATACCTGGGATCATGGCAGCATTTACTATCCATTCCTAGTTGCCCTTGAGAAGGTGCTGGTGTGCTGCCTTCTGAAACCACTGCAGTCTATTTAGTGTACGTTGACCCACAAAGTTATTGTGAAGCATGTTCCACTCCACAGGAGTTTGACCCAGCAACGCTGAAGGAATAGCAGTATATTTCCAAATCAGGATGTGAGTGACTTGGAGGGAAGCATGTAGATGCTGCCCTTGTTCTTCTTGATGGTCATGGTATTGGCTTTTGCAGATGTTGTTTCAGGGGCCCTGGAGAGTTTCTGAAGTTCATTTTCTAAATGGTGCACACTGCTGCTGCTGAGCATTGTAGGTGAAGGGAGTGAATGCTTATGGATGTGGTGTCTATCAAATGGGCTGCTTTGTCCTGGATGGTATCGAGCTTCTTGGGAGTTTTTAGAGTTTTTGTACAATTCCATCACACTCCTGACATGAACCTTATAGATGAAGAACTTTGGGGAGTCAGAAGATGAATTATTTGCTACAGGGGTTCCCAGCCTCAGACCTGTTGTTATAGCCATTGTATTTGTATAGGTCGTTCAGTTTCTTGTGAATGGCAACTTCCAGAATGTTGGCAGTGAGGTATTCAGTGGTAATGCGTTGAATGTCTCAGGGCAATGGTTAGATTTTCTCTTTTTGGAGATGATTGTTGAGAATAAAATATTGCATGATTTCAAGAAAGAGTTCGGTCAAGCCCTCAAGGTTAAAGGGATCAAAAACCAGGAGCAGGGTAACGATTATATTGAATGATGGAGCAAGTTCGAATGGCTGAATGATCACCTTCTGCTTCTATTTTCTATTGCCTGGCACTGTGCGAATGTAACTTGCCACCTGACAGCCCAAACTTAGGTATTGTCCAAGCCATTCTACGTATGAGCATGGACTGCTTCAATATCCTTGAGGAATTTATACTTGTTCATGGGATGTGGATACTGCTGGCCTGGAGGAACTTTATCAGTGATGTTGTAGTTTTATTTATCATAGAAAGTATCACAGAAACTTTCTGAAAGTAAATAAAGTTAATATCTAGTTTGATAAGTTATAAGTAGTTATTACAGTGTTAGTTTAAGTAGTAATTATTGATGCTTTGTGGGATAAATATTTAAATAGCTAAAGTTGCCACGTTCTTCTGGACCACAGAGCTGCTGTCTCGTTAGAGAGAGACATTGGTGATGGTTAAACCTGAGGGTCACCATGCCTCAGCCAAGGAAAGGAGATGAGAAGGAAAACCCTTCGTGGTAACCTCAACCAGCCCCCCCACCCCAGTGTGAGAATTGAACCCATACTTGTAGCATCATTCTGCATCGCAATCCAGCAACTGGTTTTCATTGTCATTGCAGGATTTTAAAGTCATCAGTCAATAATTTGGAATGAAACCTTGTGTGCTGTGTATTACTGAAAGGGAAATGCTTTTGGAAGATATTATGTAGGTATTGAATCCATCTCATTGTCATTAGTACAGGTTGTTCTGTTATAACGTGTTTTGTCAGTGCGAATTCTCTAACATGATTGATGTATTGGGGGTGCTGTTTCTCAAGTGCGAACTGTTAAAATGTGTGTTAGCTATAGTGCGATTTCAGCGGCAACACTTTAAACACTGCTAAAGCGTGGTCTTTCTATAAAGCAGAGTTGCACAAGAACACAGCTATCGTATTTTAGAAGAAATGACTATGTCTTGATTACTGCTTTGAACCTTGAGGTCATCCCCTATTGCATGTATTCTACTCAATAGACAGTAGGTGGCACTGGAGCATAGAAGTATGTCCACGAAAAGGAGTCTGCTTTCTGTGCTGTAACAAGGCAATGGATTAGATTTAAAATAGCGGAGAAATTATTGGCAGATTTTGCTCCCATGTTAAAAGTGAGGCTTATAATGCTCATCATTATCTATGTGTAAATGGCACAACAGCTTCAGTTGAGGGACAGATTCTGGATTAGACTAGATTCCCTACAGTGTGGAAACAGGCCCTTCGGCCCAACCAGTCTACATCGACCCGCCGAAGAGTAACCCACCCAGACCCATTTCACTCTGACTAATGCGTCTAATGCTATGGGCAATTTAGCATGGCCAATTCACCTGTCCTACACATCTTTGGACTGTGGGAGGAAATCGGAGCACCCGGAGGAAACTCACACAGATACTGGAGAATGTGCAAACTCCACACGGTCACCCGAGGCTGGAATCAAACCTGGAACCCTGGTGCTGTGAGGCAACAGTGCTAACCACTGAGCCACCATGCTGCTGTATTCATAGTTAGCTGAAGATATTGAAAATTGTGATGAGTTTCCTCACTTCTCCTTAGATTTGTGCAAAAATCATTCACCATTAAACTGAATTTTTGTGGACGATACAAATTAAATTGGTCACAGAGCATTAAGCTTTGTCACTTCAAACTTAACTTTTTTTAACTGTGTGAGAAGTGTTTTTTTGCTATCAAGGGCTCTTTCCTAATTGACTTTAAGAAGGCAGTGGTGAGCTGCTCTCTAGAGTTATGTGCTCAGCATTTTGTTTGGGAGCATTTTGGTGAGGTGATGTAGGAATATCTAGGGAATTAGGCTATTAGGTCATCCAAATCTATTCTGCCATTCAGTAAGATCATGGTTGATTTTCTGCCTTTTCATATGATTCCCGTATTCCTTTATTATCCAAAGAATTGTCAATCTCTGAATACACCAAGTTCTTTGGGGGAGAGACTTCTAAAGATTCACAACTCTTGTCTCTTGGATGACTTCTTGTTCTGAGACTGGTCCTCTTGTTCCAGGTTTGCAAGACATAAACATCTTCCTAGCACCTGCATTGTCAGCCCTTTAAAAAATATACAAGTTTCAATGAGATTACTTCGCATTAAAGAATAAAGGCCCAATGTACTCAATGCAACCTCATGGGGCAAATCCCCTCATTCCCTGAATCAGTCTAGTCTCCCTTCAAGGCAAGAATATTCAGCCTTGGTTAATTGGCAGAAACATTCACTGGAGATCTTATCAATGTTCTGTTTAACTGTGTAGTGCTATTTAGTTTTGTGCTTCACTTCGATTATGTCATCTTGGAGTATGCGTTCAATCTCCTTCTGAACCTGTGCCAACCTTAGAGGGTTATGCCTATAAGACTGTTGCTTAATCGGAACAGCATCTTCTACCTCTTGCATCATGCACAATTAGGTTAGTACTTTGCAGTTTATTTCTGCATATCTCCCCATGTGATAGTAATGACTCTTTCAGGTCATTTCAATTTTCCTCTGGAAGGTAACTTAATAATTTACCCCAATTTTTGACAACTTCCTCATTGTCCAATTTAATTTGAGGAATGTCCAATTCAGAATTCTCTGAACTTGGTTCTCTCTGTGTTGTAACCAATAATATAGTCTCCTTTTGGCTTTCCTTCCCTATCAAAATACTTTTTGAGCATAATCACATGACACATACTGTGAGATTTCTTTCTGTCTAGAGTACTTATCAAATCATTCACTTCACCCAATTTCCTTTTGACTTGATAAGGTCCACTAAAGTTTATTTTAAAGGTTCACCTATTGCTGGAAGTAACACTAACACCTTATCCCTGATAGCAAGATTGTGAGTGTTTTATTTCTTCTCTGCTTCCTGTTTCATCGTATGCTATAATACTTTTAAATGCTGTCTAGCCAACTCCTCTGCTCTATTTAATCACTCTCTAAAATTTGACATACTGTCCAAATATGTGGTCTCTGAATTATGACTTACTAAATTGTCCTTAATCAGTTTTAGCAGTCCTCTCACTTCACGCCCAAAAACTAATTCAAATGGGCTGAATTTGGTCGATTCATTTGGTGCATCTCTGATCACAAAATGTACAAATGGAATTCCCATATCCCAACCATCTGGATAGTTCTAGCACTTGCTGCGACTCTGGATTATACGCAGTAGATTTGAATTGTTCGTTTCCTCAGCTGTCCATAACTTCCTTGAATACTTTTCATGTAAAATTTGACTCTTGATCTGATTGTATCTCTGCGTGTAGTCCATATCTAGTGAAAGATTTGAGTAAATCCTCTGCAATCCTTTTAGCTGTGATACAGCGCAGTGGAATGACTTTTGCAAATCTAGTGGACGCATGCATTATTGTTAACAAATACTAATTGCCACTTTTTGTTTTGGGTAGGGATCCTACACAATCAATTAAGACTCTTGTAAAAGGTTTGTCAAATGCAGGAATAAGTTTTAAAAGTGTGGGTTTTATTACTGCCTGTGGTTTTCCAATTACCTGAATATGACATGTCTAGCAAAATTCAGCTACATCCTTGTGCTGTCCAGACCAGTAAAAATGTTTTTGTATTTTAGCTTGAGTTTTTCTCACCCGTCAATGACCCCCGACTGGTAGTTCATGTGCCACTTGCAACACCTCCTTTCTATAACCCACTGGCAATCTGACTTGATGAACCTCTGCCTATTTCTCATCTGCCTGAATATGTGATGGTCTCCATTTACTCATTAAGACATCGTTTTTAAGATAGTAGCATTCAGGAATACATTCGGATTCTTTTTCCTTGTATACCTTTTGATGCAATTGCATTAAATTTTCATCTTTCTGCTGTAACTCAGTTAATTTATTGGAGCTAAAGATGCCTGCTTTGTCATTTATCTCCTGCTTTGTCTCAACCATCTGATCACAGCTTTCTTATTTATACTCTTTGATCTCTTCTGTTTCAACTGATGACTTTGTGACCTTGTTACCACACAATCAGGAAAAATCCCAAGATATGTGTCCGGCAATAGTTCAGTTGCCTGACTTTCCACTGGTTTTTCAACCACAGTCAGCAGCAGTTCCACCTGTGAACCAGCTATATCATTAGCAAGGACAAATTGTATTCCTGGAGCTGAGCGTTGGTTCAGTACTTCTATCATGACTCCTTCACTCTCATGCAACACTCTAACCTCACTCTATATAATTAAGCGCTTCTTGCCTCACAATGAGTTCCCGTTACTAGCACCTTTTCTGGCAATAGTTCTTCAGCAGTACATATTTCCTCATCTTTCAACATCAAAGATTGAGAGAATGTTGTATCTCTTAATATTGTAACTTCTTTACCTGCTGCTCCTGACCTATACAAATAAACTCTACCTTTGCAAGTATATGGTTTAAGAAGATCTGGCACTTCCTCCTTAACCAGCCTCCGGCCAGGTTGTACATTCTGGTGCTGCTTTCCAGCCTCCACTGTGCTTTCTGTTGCCATGCCAACAAAATTCACTGGTTTATCCTGTTTTTCAGTGCTTTTCCTAACCCACCAACACTGTGATTTCATGTGGTCTGCTTTCTTGCAGTGAAAAAACTGGAGCTTTTTAACTCCTCTTTCCCCTTTTAAGGGTTTCCTTTTTACCCTTTGGTAAGTTATCTTTATGATCTTCACCAAGATCTAGCTTTCCCTGTTCATGTGAGGATTTTTCTTTTCCCCAATTCCTATCCCTCACGGATTGAAATTGATTTGGAAGCCAAACTTTGATTTATGGACCAACTTATAATCAGCCATTTCAGATGCTTAATTTTGCTGTTTTAATACTCTGCTATTCCACATGATTTTGAATGTTTGAACTCCTCCAAAATAATTGTCTCTCTAAGATCGTCATAGGTTTGCTCTATTTTTAATGTGCTTATCCACCTACTTTTGTTTGACCCTTTCAAACTCAATGAAGGTTGCACCAGGGTCCCTCCTTAGATTCTGAAACATTGTAGGCTTCTGGCACAGGCTTGTATGTACTTAAGATGGCTTTCTTCACCTCCTCATATACCTTAGATACCTCCCCTGACAGTGAAGCAAAGACCTCACTAGTCCTACCTACAAATTTTGTTGGGTTCAACGAAACCCACATGATCACTAGCCACTGCAATCTCCAATGAGATGAAAAAGGCTTCTACATCCTTACCATCAAATTTAGGCAATGGGTGAATATATCAAAACAGATCCTCACCAGACCTTTAGCTACCATGGGTTTGCTCATCCTCACTCTCTTCCTCACTAAGCTTACCTTCACCTTTCATCTTCATCCTTTTAAGTTAGCTTTCCTGTCTAGATGCCAATTTCTGAAGTTCAAGCTCCCTCTCTTTCTTCCTTTCCCCTCTCTCATTTTCTCTTTCCTCTTTTTCTTCCGCTAAAGCGATTCGTTTGTTTCCTGTTTCCTCTGCTTTTAATCATAATTCCAACCGTTTCATTTCTGTTGCCTTTCCTAGACTTTTGCCTCTAACTCAAGCTGCTTCATTTGCAATTGACTTTTAGCCATCTCTAAAGATTCTGATGGTGTTTCCAGCAAATTTAAATGCTGAGCAATTGGTGTAATTAGCTCTTTTTTTTTCCTCACAGAAGGAGGCCACTCCAGCTCCAGCTTATCTGCTAATTCCCACAGCTTGGCCTTAAACAACTTTTGCAAACCCCCGAAGTCACTTCTTTCACCCCAAAAAATTCCTGCTGACTGAAAGAGCCATTGTCATCCCAAGCACTGTTCAAACCAACCAAATTCAACACCCAAAACAAAAAAACACTAACACCTACCACTCGCTGTCTTCGAGTCCAGCAACCCTAATCCTAAATTAGAACTATCGAACAAATCCCGTAAAGAGCCCCGGATAAATTATGGACCAGGCCACACCCCCTCAAAGCATTTCAAGAAACTAGCCCAGACCCTAACTTTGTGAGTTGTTTGAAGCAGGTGTCGAGTGGATATTCTAGGAGTGCTGAAGCTGGCCTCACCACTTAGATTTAAACAAAGCAGAATTTATTTGCAAGATTACTGAAAGAAACACAAACAAAAGAGAACAGAATATAGAATAACTTAACCTATCTGAAAACTGAACAGATTATCCCAACTTAATGATGCTGTTCCAAATACTTGCAACAATCCCATGAACACTCTTCGGCAAAAATGGTAAAATTAAACACAGGGTCTTACAGGAGAGATGTCAAAGAGATGACAGAGAGGTTCAGCATAGAACACCTTATTTCTTTGACCAGCAGCCTCAAAATGGACTGACTGCTTGCTCTATTCAGCCAGATTGTTAAAACCCAAAACAAAGCCAAAACCAAACCAAACCAGAGAAAAACTGAGCTGGGAGAACTGGCCACTCCCCTTTCATTGTACAAGTGTTTTTTTTAAACTTAAAAGCTTCTTCAAGTAGATCAAGCCTGACATTTTGGAACCTGTGTCTTATAAAACACTTGAAAAAAAACAAGGACAACGCAGACTTGTTAACGGAGCAGCATCATCACAACCTGCATGTTTAAGATTGGTGTGCAAGGACACCCTCTGAATTTCAATACTTTTATGGAAGAAGCATCAATGTTTTTTCACTGCTCACCATTTAAACTGTCTTTTCTTGCAAAAGTGAATATTTTTACATTTCTCATTATATCTCTGTTATTTCTTTTTAGACTACTTGCCTAACTTATCCATACCCCCTTGCATCCTTCATGATCCCCTTCTTTCTCATCTCATTTAATGTTGCATCATCAGAAGACTTGAATGCTTTACACTCAGTTCTTTCATTTAGCACATTGAAAGAAATTGGATTTTAGCAATTGTTATCAGTGATCCATTAGGTACCCCACTAGTTATCTTCTGCCAGCCTGCAGATGACTGATTTATTCTTACCTCTGTTTCTGTCTGTTAATTACTCCTCAGTCCAATCTATTCTGCTCAATCCCATGATCTCTAATTTTTGTCTAATAACTTCTGTTATCAAATGCTTTTTGAAAATCTACAGCCACATGTTGTCCTTTATCTATTCCACTAGCTGTAACCTCAACAACATTCAGATTTGTGATATATTATTTTGCTTTCAAAAATCAGTATTATCTAAACGTGGTATAATTTTCTAAGTGTTCTGTTATGACATTCTATAATATTACATTGTAGCATTTTCCTTAGGTAGCAATACCAGATTAACTGATCTGTAGTTTTCCAAATTCTCCCTCATTCTTTCTCGGATTGCAAGGATATGTTTATTGCTTTCCAATCCATCTTCCAATCCTCCTTACAGAATCCTGGGGATGCTAAAGATCAAAACCAATTGTTCAGATGGATGCAGGCCATTAGCCCATGCAAATGACTTTATCTAATGGTGTCTCTGGCTCCTATAGCTGTGGAAAGTGTGTACACATTCAGCTTCTGAAGGAGCATGTTGCAGCACTGAAGCAAGGACTAGATGACTTCAGGCTCATACGTGAGAATGAGAATTTTCTGGACAGGACCTTCAACAAGATCATTACACTGAGCATACCAGAAGAGAGAAGGGAGATGGCGATGAGGAAGGAAGAAATGATTCAAGTACAAGAGACCCCGGGGGAAGTACTCTCATGAACAGGTTGAATCTCTTGGAAACTGTCGAGACAGGTCTGCCAATCGAAAACTGGTGTGGCGGCAGAGCCAAGGAGTCAGACATCATGCAGAGCCATGGTAATAGAGGGCTCAATAGTGAGAGGATCTGAAAGAGGCTTCTGCGGCAACAGGCCAGATTTGAGGATAGTGTGTTGCCTACCTGGTGCTAGGATCCAGGATATCACCGACAGAGTGCAGAGAATCCTCAAGGGTGAAGGTGAAGAGCCAGAGGTGGTGGTGCATGTCAGAACAAATGACGTCGGGAAGAAGAGGAGGGATATTCTACAGCGAGACTTTAGAGAACTCGGAAGAAGGCTGGAAAGCAGGACTTCCTGGGTGGTTTTCTCCGGTTTGCTTCCAGTTCCTTGGGCTGCAGAGGGCAGGAATAGGGACTTGAATGTGTGGCAGAAGAACTGGTGCAGGAAGCAATGATTTAAATTCTTGGATCACTATGGCATGTTTTGCGATAAGGATAAATTATACAAGAGGGACGGGTTGCACCTTAATAGGTGGGGGACCCATTCTGGCAGGCAGGTTTACCACTGCAACACAAGTGTGTTTAAACTAAGTAGTGGGGGAAGGGGACAAACTGGAAATTCTAGAAGGAAGTTAAAGGGAAAATGAGAATAAGAGAAGTTAAGAAAGACAACAGAATCAATGGAGCAGAAAACTCAAGAAGGGATCATACAGTATGGTCAAGTGAAATAGGGATTGATAGGAAGGGCGAGGGGAGTAACAAATTAAGAATATTATATATGAATGCATGGAGCAGAAGAAATAAGATGGATGAGCTTGATGCTCAGTTGGAAATTGGCAGGTACGATGTTGTGGGGATAACTGAGACGTGGCTTCAAGTGGACAGGCCTAGGAAATGAATATTCAAGGCTATACGTGCTATCGAAAGGACAGACGGGTGGAGTGGCCCTGTTAGTGAGGAATAATATTCAGTCCCTTGCGGGAGGGGACATAGGAGATCTAGAGTCAGTATGGATAGAGCTGAGAAATACTAAGGGTAGAAAGACTCTAATGGGAGTTATCTATAGGTCTCCAAACAGTAGTCTGGATGTTGGGTGTAAATTGAATAAGGAGTTGAAATTGGCCTGTCGCAAAGGTATTACTACAGTTGTTATGGAGGATTTCACCATGCAGGTAGACCATCAGGATGGTACTGGAGTCCAAGAAAGGGAGTTTGTGGAGTGCCTCCAAGATGGATTCTTAGAACAGCTTCTACTGGAGCCTACCAGGAAGAAGGCAATTCTGGATCTGGTGTTGTGCAACGAACCGGATTTGATCAGGGATCTCAAAGTAAAGGAGCTATTAGGAGGTAGTGACCATAATATGATAGGTTTTAATCTGCAATTTGAGAAAGAGAAGGGAGAATTGGGAGTGTCAATATTGCAGTTGAACAAAGGGAACTATGGAGCTATGAGGGAGGAGCTGGCCAAAGTTCAATGGTTCAATACCCTAGCAGAGATGGCAGTCGAACAACAATGGCAGGTATTTCTGGGTATAATGCAGAAGATGCAGGATCAGTTCATTCCAAAGAGGAAGAAAGATTCTAAGGGGAGGCAGGGACGGCCGTGGCTGACGAGGAAAGTTAAGGACTGTATAAAGATAAAAGAGTAGAAGTATAACGTAGCAAAGATGAGCTGGAAGCCGGAGGACTGGGAAACTTTTAAAGAGCAACAGAGGATAACTAAAAAGGCAATACGCGAAGAAAAATTGAGGTACGAAGGCAAACTGGCCAAAAATATAAAGGAGGATAGTAAAAGCTTTTTTAGGTATGTGAAAGGAAAAAAAATGGTTAAGACTAAAATTGGGCCCTTGAAGACAAGCATTTATTATGGGAACAAGGAAATGACAGAAGAGTTGAATAGGTACTTTGGATTTGTCTTCACTGGGGAAGACACAAGCAATCTCCCAGATATAATAGTGGCTCAGGGACCTAGAGTAATGGATGAACTGTAGGGAATTTATATTCGGCAGGAAATGGTGTTGGATAGACTGTTAGGTCTGAAGGCTGGTAAGTCCCTGGAACCTGATGGTCTGCACCCCAGAGTACTTAAGGAGGTGGCTCTAGAAATCATAGACACATTGGTAATCATTTTCCAGTGTTATATCAATTCAGGGTCAGTTCCTATGGATTGGAAGGTGGCTAATGTTGTCATATTTTCAAGAAGGGAGGGAGAGAGAAAACAGAAAATTATAGACCAGTTAGCTTGATGTCAGTGGTGGGAAAGATGCTCGAGTCAATTATAAAAGATGAAATTACAACTCATTTGGATAGCAGTAAAAGGATAGTTCAGAGTCAGCATGGAGTTACAAAGGCGAAATTGTGCTTGACTAATCTTCTGGAATTTTTTGAGGATGTAACTATGAAGATAGACAAGGGAGAGCCAGTGGATGTAGTGTATCTGGACTTAGGGCACATGGTTTTGGGGGCAAGGTACTGACTTGGATTGAAAATTGGCTGACCGACAGGAAGCAAAGAGTAGTGATAAACGGGTCCCTTTCGGAATGGCAGGCGGTGACCAGTGGGGTGCCACAAGGTTCGGTGCTGGGCTGCAGCTGTTTACAATACACATCAGTGATATAGATGAAGGCATTAAAAGTAATATTAGCAAATTTGCTGATGACACAAAGCTGGGTGGCAGGGTGAAATGTGAGGAGAATGTTATGAGAATACAAGGTGACTTGGACAGGCTAGGTAAGTGGACAGATGCAGTTTAATGTGGATAAATGCGTGGTTATCCACTTTATTGGCAAGAACAGGAAGGTAGATTACTATCTAAATGGAGTCAAGTTTGGTAAAGGGGCAGTACAATGAGATCTAGGTGTTCTTGTACACCAGTCAATGAAAGCAAGCATGCAGGTACAGCAGGCAGTGAAGAAGGCTAATGGCATGCTGACCTTCATAACAAGAGGAATTGAGAATAGGAGCAAAGAGGTCCTTCTGCAGCTGTACAGGGCCCTGGTGAGACCACACCTGCAGTATTGTGTGCAGTTTTGGTCTCCAAACTTGAGGAAGGACATTCTGGCTATTGACGCAGTGCAGCATAGGCTCATGAGGTCAATGAGGCAGGACAATCATATGTTGAAAGATTAGAGCGACTGGGCTTGTATAGACTTGAGTTTAGAAGGATGAGAGGGGATCTGATTGAGACGTGTAAAATTATTAATGGATTGGACACTCTGGAGGCAGGAAGCGTATTTCTGCTGATGGGTGAGTCCAGAACCAAAGGACACAGTTTAAAAATAAGGGAATAGAGTTGAGGAGGAACTTCTTCACCCAGAGAGTAGTGGATGTATGGAATGCTCTGCCCCAGAAGGCAGTGGAGGTCACGTCTCTGGATACTTTCAAGAAAGAGATGGATAGAGCTCTTAGAGATAGTGGAATCAAGGGTTTTGTGGATAAGGCCGGAACAGGATACGGATTGTGGATGATTAACTATGATCATAATGAATGGTGGTTCTGGCTCGAAGGGCCAAATGGCCTACTCCTGCGTCTATTGTCTATCTCATTTGTTAATCCAGTACTGTGTCTTTTACTGGTGGTAATTTCTTTAGTTTCTTCATTCTTGCTAGACCTTTGGTGCCTAGTTTGCCCAGAATTTTATTGTATCTTTATCTTTATCTTCTGTTATCATTTCTCTGGTCTCTGCATCTAAGAGCCCCATGTTAACTTTCACTCATTTCTTTTTAAGACATCTATGGAAGCTTTGATGATTTGTTTCGTATCTATTTCTTGTTTACTCACTATTCCTTTTCGTTTTTATGGATTTCTTGCGTCATCCTTTGAATTCTAAAGTTTTCCCAATCCTCAGGTTTGCTGCACTGTTTGACAACATTATACACATCTTAATTCATTATTATTATTCTGGCTGTATCATGTATCATGTCAGGTTTTTATTGTTTGAAAGAATGTATACTCATTGCAAATTGTGAGTTAATTCTTTAAATATCAACCACTGCTTATCTCTCATAACATCTTTAAGCTAAATTCCAATCCATCTTGGCAAGGATGGCCTTCATACTTATAAAGTTGTGTTGTTCAGGTTTCAGCCCATCATTGCAGTCTTAGTAAATCAAATTTTAAATAAAAATCTGTCATAACTTGATTACTCTTTCTTGTTTGTTCTTTACTACAAGAATAGCCCTTTGTCATCTCCCAGCGCTACATCTAAAATAGCCTGTTCCTAATTCGTTCCTCAACATACTGATCTAGAAAACTATATTGTAGTTAACTCCAATTAACTTCTCCTTATTGCAGTTATTACTACAAGATTGGTTTTCTCAGACTGTGTGAAGGTTAATGTCCCCATAGTGCATAATTATTGTGATAACTTTGTTATTTGCCTCTAATTAAGGAAGACTATGGTTTTTCAGTTTCAAAAATCACCCATCAACGTGAAAAACCTAAAGTTACAGATCAAAAGTGTTATTTTTGCAGTGTTTTTGTTCAAAGTTTGATGACTACTTGAAATCAGTTCATTGTCATGCCAGTAATTTTAAAATCAACTGAAGAAATGGTTCTGTTATCATAACTTAATTTATTTTATTGAAATGTAATTACTTTACAGTCAAAAGATTTTCTTTGAATGTGATTTGAACATTTTAACTAATCAAATGTTATTAGTTCATAAATCAAAGAACAATTACAAATGCTAAATAAATATAACGATAGAACTTGCATTTCTTTGGTGCTTTTCAGAATACATCTCAAAGCAAGCATGGTTCCAAAAACAGCAATGTGATATTGTTTGAAAGTCAAATATTGACTTGTACAGTAGGGAAGCGCTGTTGCTTTTTGCATAATACTGTGAAATATTTTGATCCAAATAGAATCAAAATTTTCAAGAATTTGAGTTGCTACCTCATTACACCAGCTGCAGTTGACAAGAAAGTATTGATAATGGAAAGAAAATCCTTAATTTATAGTCTATCATTCTGTGGTCAGTTTGCACAGGTACAACACTAATACAGATGAGAGAAGCTCTTTAGGTTAATTTAATTTTTCTATTCATTGTTGTAAAATTAGTTTCCTCTCTTTGCTTGGTATCATGTTACAGTGATGAGCCTAAGGTTTTCACATTGGATACCATATCAAGAAGACCGGTCAAATTAGTTTTCAAATTCAACCACTCGATATGATTACTTTCTTGCATATATTTCTTTCGAACCAAAGTTTCAACTGATGTGCCCTCGTTTTAATAGCTTGACTTTCCTTAAGGGAGTACTGTTTCCCTCAACTGTACCGTTTAGTGTCTCTGGACTTTTTTCAGATCCACACCCAGTCAACTACTTCCAGAGTGGGCAAGCCTAGTTGCCTTGGTTTTTCTCAATAATACTGCTTGATGTCAGGGATCAGTTTGTAATGTCTTAAAGGCTTGTAAATTTCCTTTGTATTTTGGTGACACAACTCTGATGGTGTAGTCTGAGCTACATCCTGTACAACTTTATTATAACATCCTTTGATTTGTACTCCACTGATCAAACAAGTGCTTTTCAGAATTGTAATTCTTTTGTTCCCATTATTGTGATTTAACATGTTAAAATGTTATTTTTCTCCCAGATTCCTTTCAACTGCATCTTTATTTCTGCAACCAGTATATATGCATTATGCATTGTTTTCGTAAAATATTTAGTGAATTTCATACATTGTGTTTAATTTATTATCATTCAAAATGCATGAAGCCTAAAGTGATACTGTTATTCAATTACTTTACAATACTATGGGTATGTTCAGGTATTGAGATTACAAGAGCAAATGTATGTTATATTTAATCTTTAAAATGTGATTCCATGACAAAAAGAATTGCACCTACTGCTTCTTCTTTGACTGCTGCTACAGATTTTTAACAAGGCAGTGTGTACGGTGCCAAAATTTTGTAGACATTTTTGCATTTAACATATAAGAATAGTTCTGGAGGTAATTTGTAATACTCTTGTTCTATAAGTTAGTAATGAATGGGCTAGCATTTAGGACCAAAGCCTTGTAAATGAATATTTCATTTCCACTACCTTAATATACTATCTTTGTGTAGGGAATTTCAAGATAGAAGAGATGACATGGCAAAATGGAAATAGGAAAGTGAAGTCTCAAACATGAATAATGGCCACTTGGGTAGGCACCAGAGAGTGCCCTACACCAATGGAACTGTTTCTACTTATTATCTTAAATATTACAAAATAGCTGAAATGACAGTCCAATAAAATCTTCTTTCACCTCACCTTTCTTTACTCCCCTTAGTATTGGATTAAATACTATTAAGATTAACAGCACATGCCATTGTTAATGTGTAAAATGGCCAGCAAATTCATGGATTTAAGAAGAGCTGATGAGATCCAAATTTACAGAATTTGTTGATTGATTTGTTTGAGCATCCTGTTATTTTTAAGCAATTAATGGATTTGTACATCAGCTGCCCATTAGGCTTGCCACAGAAAGTTAGGAGTAAAAACTCTGTCAGTACTTTTTTTTAAACAAAGTGATTATTATTAATACAATGCAAATTAACTTTCCTGGTCCAGAAACAATTAAAACCGTTTTCATTTCAACGTGTAATCAGTTGTCAGAATTTGAAAATAATTTGTTCGTTTTTGTCTCTTTTCCTCTCTCCTAATCTAATCTAATTTTCTGTATTGTTTCTTAATCTCTAAATCTTGCTGGTTAAGAAGATACACTGTTGTTTCAGCCTTTCACTGAAATGATGTCGTGTTGCTCTCATGATCAGTTTACACTTCTGGAAAATGATGACATAAATATTTTTTGAATTGCAAAGTACAAAAAGCAGTTGAATTTTCAGTCTGTTCCTCAAGTTATCAAAGTCTAGCAAGAATTGGTCCAGTATCTTTAGACACTTATTGATGGATATGTTGAAATACTTGACAAGAAAGGCAATCAAGGCGGTGTGGTGGCTCAGTGGTTAGCATTCCTGCCTCACAGTGCCAGAGACCCTGATTTGATTACGCCCTTCGTTTGTGTGGAGTTTACATGTTCTCGCTGTGTGTGCACTGGTTTCTTCCACGTGCTCAGGTTTTCTCCCACAGTCCAAAACTCACTAGGGGGACATTTTTAAGGTGAGAGAGATTTCGAAAAGACATGAGACAATTTTCTTTACATATTGGGTAGTTCCTGAGGAAGTGGTGAATGTGAGTACAATTACAATGTTTAAACGACATTTGGATAAGATGAGGATCAGGCAGGTGGGACTAATTGTTTGGGATTATATTCAGCATGGACTGGTTGGACTGAGGGGTCTGCTTCTAAGCTCTATGACTATATGACTCTGAATCTATGTGCAGATTAGGTGGAATGACTATGCTAAATTGCCCACAGTGTCCAGGGAGGTGCAGGTTCGGTGCATTAGTGCTCGGTTACAGGGATAGGGTAGGGGTGAGAGTCTGGGTGAGATGCACTTTGTAGGCTCGGTGTGGATTCAATGGGCTAAATCCACGCTGCAGGGATTCTATGATTTGATGATTCTGCTCTAATTATTGAATATGAAACCGTATGCAGTGAGTAATATTTTCTTATATCATAATGTTTACATTAAAATTGAAGGAACAAAAAAGCCCTGCAAAACTCTATCTGTATTTAGTTATTCCCTACCTAACCTATTTGGAAGATAATTTCAGTCTGTCAACTGTGTGATGTGTTTCCTGTGCATGATGCACATATTCACAATGCAATGAGTTCTGCATAAAACAAATATTAAAAGCTAAATCTTCATGCTCAAGTATTTCAGAGGTACCTGAATTAAGAAGTAGGACTTTTGTTTGGCAAATATATAAGACAATTGAAAGAAGTGTTTCAGGTTAGCCGTCATATTTTTAGGCCAGTTAAAATAACAGATTGAGATTTGTAGTTGCACTACAATTCCTGTTTAATCAATATTTTTGCTAATTGAGTTTATTTGTAAGCTAATGTTTATTTCCAGGTAGGGGTAGCAAGTAACTTCACTATTATTTTTTCGCTTCTATAGTTAGGAAAATAGACCCATTAGACCAATAGTTCCCAAGCAGTGAGCTCCATGGCAGTACTGGCAGCCCTGGAGTGGAGACCGTTTGGGACAGCCCTGAGAGTTGTTCCAAGACGCTTTGATATCTCTTTGTTGGTGCTTAATAATATTCATGATTTGAATGGCCCTTCCTATAAAAAATGTTCTTGGAAGTCCATCGTTGCTTGCAAAATGGTTATGAAAAAAATTCATTGCTCTGTAGTTACCCAGCTCTTCTTTAACTTCACCTCCCTCCTCCCCCCACAAACTGACTTCAGTTTTAAACATTTTACTTGGGTGGCAGTTTTGGCAAATGTTTGGGAAAAACTGCTTTAGCTTAATGTATTTCTTAGAGTAACAGGTTTTGCAGTCCAGCCACAATATTCCAAAACCTGATGTGTTTGTAAGTGAATCCTAATTTTTTAGTGATAAATATTTGGCAGTCATTGCTGAAAGTCACACTGTTCCCATACATAATATCTATTTATAAAATATTATGCACAACAAGGGAAACACCAACAGCACAACTTCCTGCAGAGATTTTTCTTTGTTAATTTTACTGCTAGCTTGATATCATCCTTGCCTTTTTCTGTGTATTCTTTTGTGTTCAACACTGCCCTTTCAATATTGTTCAGGAAGTCCCCTTGCTCGTGCACCAAAACCGAAATCTGCACAAAAAGATCTTGTAGCTCTTTGATTTGATTTTCAAGGTTGATTAATTCCTTGTGGCGAGTCTCGATTTCAGACAGATGACCTTTAGTAATTTTGACGTCACTGAGAAAGTTCTCATTGAAAACATACCATTTGTCATGTTCCACCATGTTGTTTAGCTCCTCTTCTGATACTTCCTTTCCAACAACTTCAAGCTGGCGCTGAATGAATTTCTTGCAATTTTCTTGCTTTGTATTTAGAACTGTATTGAAGTCTAACATGCCTGTCTGATATTGCTTCAACAGCATTAAATATTGTGTCCTCTTCATTCTTGAGATGATTGCATCTTCTCCAGCCTCAGCCTCTGATTGCTGTGCATCCTTTGATAATGTATCTAAATGTTTGTGAATAGACTCAGCTTGGAGTTTGATTTCTTTAACGAGGTTGGAACTGTCCTTTTTAATAATGCTGAACCGACGTGTGGAAGCCATGGTGGTACTCTGTTGACTCAGTTTCTTTACATCATTATTTAGTTCATTGATTTCATCTTGAATTTTCTGTGCACCCAATAAGAAATTCTCCATGACTGGCTCTTTTTCAAAAATAATGGCCTGTTGTTTAAAGTAAATACTGTCTTCGGTTTGCTTGCTTTCTTCACCTTCATCGCCTGACTTAAGTTCAGCCTCTTTTGCCCGTTGTCTAAGTTCTTGAAGCCGATCCTTCATATTGGCTAGCTATGGTCTGCTACAGTAAATTATCTTTCCATCAGCACAAGTGCTGTGTCCACAGGTCCTTGAATTTTGTGTCCTTGCAGACATTTTTTTCACCTGTGTAAGCAGGAAATATTTTAAGAATGTAAAATGCAAACAATTTTATTTTATTTGACAAATTACTGTAATTTCTGAATAAAAGCAATGGGTTTACATTATGTTTTGTACAGGTATTTTTGTTTTGAAATTTTAGTCAATGGGTTTTGTTGGATGCTAGTAGAAGGATTTTTATTCTGCAGATGGCTGTGTTAGACTTTTATTGAAGAGTTACTTCCATAGCTTAAGACAAATCATCAATAATGGTTAGCGATGAAAGACAGACAAAATGTCATACTAGTCTGGAGCAAGTTTCTTAAATAAGTTCATGTCCATATAGTTTGTCATACAGCATCAGGTAACTTAGGCGAAGGAAACACCTTGAATGTTGGACAGCTTAATAAGCATTATTTTCACCACAAAGGTATAGGTATTCTGTAGGTCTATGGTTGGCCAGGACATTAAATCTTTAAATACCCATGCTTACTGTTGGACAAAAAGTAGTAATGGCAAGAAACTTGAAAGTGTTTCTAAATTGATTTCAGCATGTAGAGTTCGTAATTTGGGTAATAGATGGATTTCCAAGGCTAATTAACTTGCACAAACATGGACCTTACTACCACAGGTGCAATCACATATGTAGCTATCATGGCACAAGTTGAGCTTTTCTCTTGAATTGGGGTACAGGTTGTTTTGCTATAGCACAGCAGTTGCACTCCTCTGCTGCCTTGCACATTAGAAATAATGCTATGGGAAATTACTGTAGAAAATCATGTTGTGGAAGATCGCTATAGAAAATCACTATACCCACTGAGTAGAAAGTTTACGTTATCCAAACAACATCCCCAATTTGTCAATCCATGAAAACCAATTCGTGTTAACGAAATACGCAGTATACCAGAACAACCTGTATCGCTGTGTTTTGTATAGTTCCTCAAAAAAAGTGATGTAACCACACAGATTATAATTAGGAAGATTGTCTTTTGCTGGATGTAATAGTTATAGTCATACTTTTCACAATATGATTGAGGCTTACACAATTACTTAAAGTCTTGATAAGTCATCAACTGACTGTGGTGGAATGTGTAATATTTTACAGGGAAACCTGTCAAGTGCAGATCAAAGATCAGTCTGGCTTAGCTTTGTCTTTAGAACATTTGGTATGCTATTATTTTAGGAGAACGTGAGGACTGCAGATGCTGGAGACCAGAGCTGAAAATGTGTGGCTGGAAAAGCGCAGCAGGTCAGGCAGCATCCCAGGAACAGGAGAATCGATGTTTCGGGCATAAGTCATGCCCGAAACGTCGATTCTCCTATTCCTTGGATGCTGCCTGACCTGCGCTTTTCCAGCCACACATTTTCATACTATTATTTTACCCAATTTGGCATGAACATAAATATAATAGTGTAGATTGCACCACTTGAAAGATGAGCTACATCTATGCTCTGAAATGGCAAGTTACTCCATCTGTGCAGATACTGAGCCAACTCGTGGGGAATACAATGGCATCGATCTGCATAATATGGATTAAAGAACTTTTGCTGCCTCCAGTAACTTATAACAAAATCAAGCCAAGTATCACTATCCTTATATTTGAAACAGTTAGAAGAATAATTCCTTTGGGTCTGTGAGGGGAACCATAGCTGATTTATGTCCCATGCCCTTTATATAACTCAAATAATGAATATTTTGTTATAGAGGTTACGTTGAATTTGTAAGTATGAAGTTCTTGTGCATATTTTTTGCATCAGAAAGTGAGTTTTTTTAATCCATCTGAAATATTTTGCACTTTCTTGTGTACCATAGTTTCAGCAAATGTGTAGCTCTACAATGTGTATATTTTAAAGATGTATTTATTAGAGAAGCTAGAGCACAAGGTGATGTGCCTTTCAAAAGGAAATTTGTAAAGTATGATATATAAATGTTTGAAAGATAACAGTAAAGGTCAGTAAAGCTAAATATTATTTATAAAGTGAAAACTTTTTTTTCGTTAGAGCATTGAATACAAAAGTGAAGTTGTGTAATTGGTTGATATTGGTTAGGTCACAGATGGAGGATTGTTTATAGTTCAGAGTCAGGAATCAGTGTTAAAATGCATTAAAGATGAGAGACATTAGTTATATGTGCTTACAAGTAATTGGTGCTATTTCAGTAATCACTTTTAAAACTAAGGTAGATACTTCTTTGAAAAATAAAGGAATTAAGGGATATGGTGAAAACGCGGGTAAGTGGAGCTGAGTCCATGAAAAGCTTAGCCATGATCTTATTGAGTGGCTTATCAGGCTAGATGGGCCCGATGAACTACTCCTACTCCAAGTTCTTATGTTCTTATCATCTGCCTCATGTAACCTGTTCCCTCACCTCCTTTCACTTTCTCATAGAATTGGTCCTGGTATTAATTGCTACACTCTGATCTCTTTGGTACAGGTGTCAATTTAGCAAATTTAAACGATATAGCAGGTAGCCATGTCCATAAGTTGCACTGCTGCAATAAAATAGTAACAGTCTGTAAATAAAACTCAGCGCCATGTGAAACACAGGCATAGTTTTAAACTACAGTAAACAATTTATTGAAAGTATGCCAGCAGCAAGATTTCTCTCTCTGTAAAGGAATGCTCTCGACCCTTGGTAAAACAGTTTGAATATGGGCTAGAATTTGGTCTTTAAGTGTGTATTCATTCTTCTAGCTTTAAATGTAAAACCTGTTTTGCTATACCAAGGAGGAAACATGGTTTTATTTTATTTTATTTTATTTTAATGTGAGCTTTTTTACATGTTTTAAACCTTTTTTTTAACATTATGTTTTTAATGATCTTTGCAAAGGGTTTGCAAAGATCATTAAAAACATAATGTTAAAAGAAGTCTTAAAACATGTAAAGGTTTTACATGTGAAGAGATGTGGATTAGTAGTTTGGTGCGGGTAAAATAAGACTCTGTTTTTACCTAGCGACAGGGATTCAGGGACACAGAGAGACACAGAAAAATCTAGAAGGAAATCAGTGATTCAGTCTGTATATTTAGACCAGAGATTAGAGATAGGAATTTTAAACACTCTAAGAAATCTAGCAAGACCACTGGGAACTGAGGTTACAGAGCTCATGTTTCCTTTGAAGTTTATGTAGCAGGGGGTTAGTTTGCAATTTACTTGAGATGTCACAGGAACCAGTACCAACTGAAGTAAAAGAAATCCAATGAATGTGCAGAAATTCACCAGAAGGAAACTGGCTGCATCTGTGCAAACATGAACAAGACACCTTTTAGTGTGGACATAGTTGTAAACCTTTGTTTGGGTTTGGAGTTTGTAAGAATATTGCTCGGATAAAAGGAATAGAATGATGTGAATCATTTTCTGATGTTTTTAATGATTCCTGTCCAACGCTTTCATCTAGTGTCATACAGTTTGCATCTTTTATCAATTCTTTGTGTTGAAAGTACATAGGCAGATTCTAATGTATGTGTTTTAAAACCCAAAGGTGAAGTTACTCATACCAAGTTTTAGCCTGGAATCTGACTTGTCCATTGAGTACATTAGCTGGGATCGAATTAGCATAAATTGCTCGATTTGCCCTGTATTATCTCATGGTATTTAGCTTTTTTACCATGATAAAACAATGTCCTAACTAACAGAAGTTTGGGCAAATTCCACAAACTATATTTACTTTCAAATGTTCATGTGCTTTTCTAAAGAACGTTTCACAGTTGTGTATGTTAGTTTGAAATATATTATTTAAATGAAGCGAAACTTAGGAAAATAAATAACCAATGCAGGTAGTAGGAGTGGGTAATAAAGGCTGAATTACATTGCGTGTACCATGGATTGATTTTAAAAAAAGATTGAGTTCAATATTCTACTATGTATTTATTTTATATTTTGAAAGCAGCTTTTGTTTTTAATTTGTCTTCTGTAGAGTATGTGTATCCTTTCGATCTGTTGACTTTGCTGAATTTTGGCCACTTTTCTAATGAACTCAACTGACTGTGTCTCTTGAAGTTTAATCCATGAGGCATTTTAAAAAAAAAGATCTTTTAAGTTGGTGATTTGTGCTTGTGGCTGATACTATGACTAATGCTTCAAAACTGTGTACGTTGTAGTTTGTCATAGTCCATGAGAGACGTACATAATGATGATGTCATATCAAGATGCTATGTCATAAATGTGGGAAAATCACAACAAACATCTGGGATTATGTAACATTAGTTTGGAAAGCTCCTTATTCCTCAGCCAACCTTGCAATAACTTGTAAGTTTACAGACAGTAACAGTTGGAAAAGGGCCAACACAAATTTTCTGCGAGAGACTTCGACTCAATACCCAAGACTGACTTGCTGGGGAAAGAAGACAAAGGACTCATTGCTAATTAGCTTAGTGCTAATCTTCCTTATGAAACAAGAAATAGGCACTGTTTAAGAAGTTTTAAGTATTGCAGAATCTGAATAACATATGTCCATCACAGTCATTAGTATGCCAGCTTGTTTTCAAACAAAAGCTGGTGGCAACAAATATTCTGGTCCCTGTTCATCAATGGAGCTAATCTGTCTAATTACAATTCCATGTTTTCAATTTGCCAATTATAAATCATAGCAATTACAGAAACATGGCTCAGGGATGGGCAGGACTGGCAGCTTAATGTTCCAGGATACAAATGCTACAGGAAGGATAGAAAGGGAGCCAAGAGAGGAGGGGAGGTGGCATTTTTGATCAGGGAGCTGTGCTGAGGGAGGATATTCCTGTAAATACATTCAGGGAAGTTATTTGGGGTGGAACTGAGAAATAAGAAAGGGTGATCATCTTATTGGGGTTGTATTATAGACCCCCCTAATAGTCAGAGGGAAATTGAGAAACAAACTTGTAAAGAGATCTCAGCTATCTGTAAGAATAATAGGGTGGTTATGGTAGGGGATTTTAACTTTCCAAACATAGATTGGGAGTGCCATAGTGTTAAGTGTGAAAGAAAATTTTCTGATTGAGTATGTGAATGTTCCTAACAGAGAATGTGCAAAACTTGACCTACTCTTGGGAAATAAGGCAGGGCAGGTGACTGAGGTGTCAGTGGAGGAGCACTTTGGGCCAGTGACCATAATTCTATTAGATAGACCAAATCTAAAAATTGAAGTTGTCAATTTTGACGGTATTAGGCAAGAACTTTCAAAAGCTGTTTGGGGGCAGATGTTTGCAGGTAAAGGGTGGCTGGAAAAATGGGAAGCCTTCTGAAATGAGATAATGAGAATCCAGAGAAAGTATATTCCTGTTAGGGTGAAAGGAAAGGCTTGTAGGTATACGGAATGCTGGATGACTAAAGGAATTGAGGGTTTAGTTAAGAAAAAGAAGGAAGCATATGTAAGGTACAGACAGGATGGAACAAGTGAATCCTTAGAAGAGTATAAAGGAAGTCGAAGTATACTTAAGAGGGAAATCAGGAAGGCAAAAAAGGGACATGAGATAGCTTTGGCAAATAGAATTAAGGAGAATCCAAAGAGTTTTTACAAATCTATTAAGGACAAAAGGGTAACTAGGGAGAGAATAGGGTCCCTCAAAGAGCAGCAAGGTGGCCTTTGTGTGGAGCCACAGAAAATGGGGGAGATACTAAATGAGTATTTTGCATCAGTATTTACTGTGGAAAAGGATATGGAAGATATAAACTGCAGGGAAATAGATGGTGACATCTTGCAGAATGACCATATTACAGAGGAGGAAGTGCTGGACATCTTAAAATGGGTAAAGGTGGATAAATCCCCAGGACCTGATCAGGTGTACCCTAGAACTCCGTGGGAAGCTAGACAAGTGATTGCTGGGCCTCTTGCTGAGATATTTGTATCATCGATAGTCACAGATGAGATGCCGGAAGACTGGAGGTTGGCTAACATGGTGCCACTGTTTAAGAAGGGTGGGAAGGACAAGCCAAGGAACTATAGACCAGTGAGCCTGACTTCAGTGGTGGGCAAGTTGTTGGAGAGAATCCTGAGGGATAGGATGTATATGTATTTGGAAAGGCAAGGACTGATTAGGGATAGTCAACATGGCTTTGTGTGTGGGAAATCATGTCTCACAAACTTGATTGAGTTTTTATGAGGGCAGAGCGGCAGATGTGATCTATATGGACTTCAGTAAGGCGTTTGACAAGGTTGCCCAGGGGAGACTCATTAGCAAGGTTAGATCTCACGGAATACAGTGAGAAGCAGCCATTTGGATACGGAACTGGCTCAAAGCTAGAAGACAGAGTGTGGTGGTGGAGGGTTGGTTTTCAGACTGGAGGCTTGTGACCAGTGGAGTGCCACAAGGATTGGTGCTGGGTCTATTACGTTTTGTCATTTACGTAAATGATTTGGATGCGAGCATAAGAGGTACAGTTAGTAAGTTTGTAGATGATACCAAAATTGAAGGTGTAATGGACAGCAAAGAGGGTTACCTCAGATTACGACAGGATCTTGATCAGATGAGCCAATGGGCTGAGAGGTGGCAGATGGAGTTTAATTCAGAAAAATTCGAGGTGCTGTATTTTAGGAAGGCAAATCTTAGGACTTGTGCACTTAATGGTCAGGTCCTAGGGAGTGTTGCTGAACAAAGAGACCTTGGAGTGCAGGTTCATAGCTCTTTGAAAGTGGAGTCGCAGGTAGATAGGATAGTGACAAAGGCATTTGGTATGCTTTCCTTTATCGGTCAGAGTATTGAGTACAGGAGCTGGGAGGTCATGTTGCGATTGTACAAGACATTGGTTAGGCCTTGCAAAATTAGAATTTTTCATATTGACAATAAATGATTGACATTTATTTCTACTCCCAGAGCGCAACGTTTGTTTCTAAGTCTCTGTACTTGCTGTTCCAATACTTCCAGCTACTTCTGGGACTATTCCCATCTTCACTATTTCCACCAGATTGTATGCAGTTTGTGACAAATCTTGACGTAATGAGAAAAGGTTTTGTTATATTTGCAGATTTGTAGCAAGTTCTCTGAGGGCTGGTAAAGCTATGAACTGCTTAGCATTGTCAAGGACGTCACTGAGGAAAGCTATGTGACTGTCCAAATAGCCCAAGGGGAATCAGCAGAAGGCTGCATAATTCACCATGTGAACACATTGAATATGTTTCCTGTTTTTCTTTCAGGTCCTACTCATTCTCTCTGAAAGTCAGAATTAAGCTTGTCTTCACCATAGATTTCAAATGTATTCACATGCTAACAATTTGTTGTATTACATAAAAGAAGCTCCCACGTCACTGTTTATTCTTTTCACAATTACTTTAAAATTGGTGTCCCTTGGTTGGGGTAGAAAAGTAAATTGTGAAGAGGATATAAGGAGGCTGCAAAGGACTACAGATAACTTCATTGAATGCAAACAGATTTACCAAATGGAGTATGACGTAATTGCCTATTTAGACAGGAAGAATAAAAAAAAGAAGCATTTTAGCTCAATGGCAAGACAATGCAGAGCTGAGATGCGAGTGACCCACAGGCAACATCTATCTAAGTTGCACAGTGACTGGCATTGGCATGCTGATCGGGGTACTGACTTCCAGTTCTGAATGGCAGTGCTGTGCACAGGTCTCAGACCCATGCACCAACCAGGAAAATTAGACGGAACACTGACCACAAGTCAAGAGATTTCTAGACTCATATCCCTAACAGTTTGGAAAAGTAAGAGATGAAATGTGTCAGGTCCAGAAGGGGTTTGACAGTATGGATGTGGGCTCGGAATCACTGCTTAAAATGAGATATTTATTCACTGATTAATTTATAGATGAGTATTTTTGCTCTGAGGGTTGAGAATCTTTGGAACACTTTACCTCAAATGTGTTGGAAACTGAGACATTGAATATTTTTGATGCAGAGGTAGATTGATTTATAGTAAGTATGAGGGCAAAAGGTTATTAGGGTAAGTGGGAATGTGCAGTGAAGTTTAGAATCGGATCAACAACTATCTTATTAAATGACGGAGCTGGATTATAGAGTCAAATGACCCAATCCTGTTCCTAACTCTTCCAGGCATCCACGTACATAAATCACAAAAGGCTAGGATGCAAAAAGTAAACAAGAAAACCAGCAGAATTTTATTATTTATTGTAAGGGGAATTGAATACAAAAGTAGTGTGGTTATGCTTCAAATATATACACTGCTCTGGTGAGACCGCATGCAACATTCCCACTAAGTTGCACAGTGACTGGCATTGGCATGCTGATCGAGGTACTGACTTCCAGTTCTGAATGGTGGTGCTGTGCACAGGTCTCAGACCCATGCACCAACCAAGAAAATTAGACGGAACACTGACCACAAATCATAAAAATCTGTACTTTATTGCTGTCCTTATTTAAGTAAAGATGTAAATGTGGTAGAGGCAGTTCAGAGAAGACTACTACCTGGAATAGTGTAGATTGTTTTATGAGGAAAGGTTTGACAGGCTAGACTTGTATCTAAAAACCAAAAGAACTGTTGATGCTATATATCAGAGACAAAATAGAAATTGCTGGAAAAGCTCAGCATGTCTGGCAGCATCTGTTGAGAGAAATCACTGTTAATATTTCACGTCCCGTGACCCTTCCTCAGAAAACTTGACCTGAAACGTTAACTCTACTTTCTTGCCATAGATGGTGCCAGGCCTTTTCCAGCAATTTCTAGACTCCTGTCCACAAGAGTTTGGAAAAGTAAGAGATGAAATGTGTCTCATCCAGAAGGAGGTTGACGGTGTGGATATAGGCTAGGAATCACTGCTTAAAAATGAGATATTTTTTCACAGATTAATTCACAGATGAGAATTTTTGCTCTGAGGGTTGAGAATCTTTGGAACGCTTTACCTCAGATGTGTTGGAAACTGAGACATTGAATATTCTTAATGCAGAGGTAGATTGATTTATAGTAAGTATGAGGACAAAAGGTTATTAGGGATAAGTAGGAAAGTGCATTGAGGTTTAGAATCGGATCAACAATTATTAATGATGGAGCTGGATTATGGAGTCAAATGATCTAATCCTGCTCCTAACTTTTATGTTCATACGGATCTTTGTCACACTATTAAAAAGCTGTGCCACAATCAACATATATTACGTTTCACAGAATATATATTGACAAAGTCTGAAAGTTTTTCAAAGAACACCAGTACATTTAATAGGCAAGATTTCTCTCTTTCAAGTTCATGCTGACTTTTTTTATTTACAGAAATGTTCATCTCCCTCTTTCAGATTCCTTCTAATTCTGTACCCATAACAGATGTTGGACTCTGCCCCATTTTTTTATGGGCTATCACTGTGCTTTTTAAAGATTAAAGATAAACACCAGCTCCTGATTGTTATACTTGCTGCTTTCCAATGTTTGAGGGTTTTCATTTCTAATTCCTTAAACGTAATGTCAAGATGATTGCTGATTTGTGTTGGGTGAAGTTGCTTGTATAAAGTTCGTTGACCTCCGCTGCCTGTGCCCATTTTCTTTCCTTAAATTGTCAGTGACCAGCTTATCTGAAATTTCTTCTAATTAGTTTCTGTGTTCTCCTTCTCAAATCAGCCATTAACCTGTATGTTTGGAGACTATTCTAGTTTTTTCTAAAAAAAAAGTAGAGTAATTTATCTTGACACAGTGAAACCAAAGTTACTGGAAAAGCTCAGCTGGTCTGGCAGGATCTGTGAAGAGAAATCAAAGTTATGTTTCTGGTCCGGTGACCCTTCCTCAGAAACAATTCCTCAGAACCAGTTCTGAGGAAAGGTCACCAGACCTGAAATGTTAACTTTGATTTCTCATCACAGATGCTGCCAGATCAGCTGAGCTTTTCCAGCAACATCTGTTTTTGTTTCCAATTTACAGCATCTGCAGTTCTTTCGGTTTTTAATTTATCTTGCACACTTGCTATCCTTGTTTGTGCTGTTTGCTATCCCAACTTCATTTTAAATTTGGTTTTCCTAATGAGCCTCTTAACCACGTTGCCTAGGTTTTATAACTTTCTCAATCAAATTGTGCTGTCCATAGAATTATTCACAAGGACCAACCTTTTTTCCCCTTATTCCCCCAATGATATATTTCATTTGCTATCCACTTATTTCCAAACACAAATCAATTTTAACCTTTCTTTTCTCTGCAACAGTGTTGACTAGTTTCTTGAGCTGCCCCTAAATACAGCCCTCATAAAACTGAATTCTGAAATGGAACTTATTCTCTTTTCTACCACAACCTAAAGTTAAACTCCTCATGATAACTGCTACCAAGATGCTCTCTAACTGTCACCTGCTTTACCATCTCCTAATGGTTATAACAATTGCACTGAACCAGAATCTTTTACTTTAGGTAAACATTTCATGGCATTTCACTGGAGCATAATCAGATAAAACTTGACACAGCCACAGGAAGGAATCTAAAAGAGATGGTGACGTAGTTGTCATGTCATTGTGCTCGTAATCCTGCTCTGGAAACCTAGGTTCCAATTATACCACATTGAAATTTAAATTCAAATAATAAAAATTTGGAATTAAAACTAGTCTAGTGGTGACTGCAAAAATATTAGTTGTTGTTAAAACCCATCAGATTCATTAACATCCTTTCAAGGAGGAAATCTGCTGTTTTTGCCTGTTCTCACCTACATGTGATTCCAGACCTGTAGTTTTATATACCCACTACAAAGCATAAGAAAAGGAATAAAGCCAGACCATCTGTCATTGACTTATTTATACCT
Source organism: Hemiscyllium ocellatum (assembly GCF_020745735.1). NCBI lineage: Eukaryota > Metazoa > Chordata > Chondrichthyes > Orectolobiformes > Hemiscylliidae > Hemiscyllium > Hemiscyllium ocellatum. The sequence continues at coordinate 49,191,897 of NC_083412.1, forward strand.
GTTTATAATATATTCACTTTTTTTGGAGTTTAGTTGTCAAAATTGTCACAAAATATGGGTGTGAATTAGTGTTGGTGAGGGGCTTAAGAAAGTATCTCTTCCAGAGCAGAGACCTAATGCAGCATGTCAGAAAGCAGGGTCCCCCGGGACTGTAATGGAAAATTGTTTTTACTGTGGTGGTTTGCGACACATTGGGTAAACATTGAAAAACATCAGCTTGTTTTTGGTTCAGCATAATCAGTGAAATATAGTTTTAGTATGCCCTAATCTCTCGTTGGTTCCAAAACATGATGTTTTAAGAAAGTATCCCAAAAAAACATTCTATGAACTCCTCATCTCAGGGGCTACCTTTGCACACTAACGGATCAGGCTCAAGAGGCTGAATTGCCTATTCCTGCTTCTCGTTCAAATTTGATTTTTTTCAGTCTATAAGTAGATTAAAATTCCCCATGATTGTCACTTTCCTTTCTGACAAGCTCTCAATTGTTCTTCCTTTAATACTTGATCCTGCCATGTCATTACTATTATGGAGCTTACACAATGCTTTCACAAGTGATTTCTTAACTGTTATCGTTTTCTTATCTCTACTCAAATCACTCTTGTGTACTGGTTTCTTGATCTTAAATCAGAATCTCTATTATACTACTGTGTGTGATCCCCAGTTCTGCACTAAACCTCTGTCCTGCCTTCATTTTCCTTAGTTTTGGAATAGTGTCAAGTATTTAAATATATGACAATAAATTTATGATCTTTTATGATTTGTAAACTTGCATACCAAAATTAATGTTAACCACGTATTACTTGGCACATACGACTTAAAACATTCTTAAAACATTTATAATCAGTGTACAGTACCTTATGCAATCAAACTAGAATTAATGGCGTTTGTTCAGAATCTCAGCTGGAATTGTGGCTCCCTGGATATAAAGTGAGGAATCTATTCATTGTAGCTTCCATGGTGTGCTTGAAGTCTCTAACAGCAAGCTGCATTTTAAGACCACAATGGCTTTCCTTTAATAGTTGTGCATGTTGTAAACATTAGTGGAGAAGAAACTTCCGACTGCATTAAGTGTTGTAAGTTCTCAGACTTCAAAACCTGGCAATCCTCCAAAGAAGATGTGATCGGACTGCTTGGATGTTTAAATGACGTCAAGAACAAGAAAATTTCTTCATGTCATTTCCTGCTCTGGGAATCTGGTTCTGCCTGTGGGGAGCCTTTCAGAGGAGTACAGTTCTTTGTCAGCTGTCCAATAGCTTAAAGCCTATAGAAAGAATTCCAAAACCCTCAGCAGTGTGAAGTATTAAGTAATATAGTTCAGAAAGAGGAAACACCCTGACCAATAACTTTTTATATAATTTTAATACATCTAGACTCCTAATAATATTGTGCCATATTTTGTATTTCAAGCTAAAATATTAAATCCTAATTTGGGACGGCACAGCCTGATAAGCAAGACCTTTCCCAAAGGAATAGTAGTTTCACTGATGTAATTTACAAATGCTTGTTTGTCAAGGCATCACAGTAATTTGCACTAAAGTCATAATTTACTGCATTGAAAATAGTTTACCAAAAAGTTATTTTCTAAGGTCAATTTGGTGCTTATAAATCTGGCCTCTATTTAGCACAAATTGTGTATTTTGTTTGCATTGAAATTTTGTGCCAACAGTTTTTTTACAGCATTGTGCATACAGCCTCCTATTTTCTGTGAATTATGGTCAGTTATTTAAAAGCATATGGATTGCAGTAACTGTTTAACATCTAAGGGCAAGAAGGACAATTGTTTACTTTATAAATAAAATGAACAAGCATTATTGTTTCATATTCCTCTTTTAATTGTATTGGCTAACTTTAAACCATTGAATGCTAAAGAAGTAACCAGTAAAATTGACTGAGAGAGTGAACATTGTAATGCAAGAGAAGTAACTGCGTTAGGTAGGTCATCTCAAGTTCATAAAGCACCTTGGTTTGGTTGTATCAGTACATGTGGTGATTAATTTTCTTCTACAAAATATTATTTTTAACGAAATAGGAGAAAAAGTAGGATAAAGAAAATTAATTAATATTTGTTTTTATAATAGTGGGTTGAAATTCTGAACCAGAATACAAAGTCTTATACATATACTTCAAGCTTGGATATGCAATTACAAATCTACAACTTGATCAATTTGGTAACTGGATAAAATTAATTTTTCAATGAATATTATGGAAAAAGATTTTTTCTGAAATGCAGTTTTCTTCATACCATGACAGTTAAGCTTTTAAGTTTATTTTCAACGAGTATCTACTTGCTCTCCTTTTCGACATCTGCAGCCTTTTTTCAGCCAGGGAGTTATGAAGGATAACCTGCATGAGACAGTTTTTTTTGTAAGAAAATGTCATTGAGAGGACATGGGCTTGTAGGCTGCTCTTGGGAAGATAGTGGTGAACCTCCTTTGCGAACCAGTGCAGATATTACAGTTGGTATACTCTCGGTGCTGTTAGGGAGGAAGTTCCAGGATTTTGTGTAAGTGACGTTGAAGGAGCAGCAATCCATTTCCAAGTCAAGAATGCCCAGTGGCTCGGAAAGAAATTTGCAGGTGGTGGTGTTTGCACATACCTGCAATCCTTGTCTTTCTCAATTGTAGTGGCTGTTGTCTGGAAGGTGTTGCCTTCATGAATTTCAGTTGTGCATTTCATAGACCGGGTGCACACTGCTGCTGCTCGACATCAGTGGAGGATGTCATTGTGGATGTGTCTAAACAGGCGAGCTGCTTTGTCCTGGATGATGTCAAGCCTCTTAAGTGTTGTTGAATTTACACTCATCTAGGCAAGAGCAAAGTATTCCATCATTAGTGGGCGGCACGGTGGCACAGTGGTTAGCACTGCTGCCTCACAGCGCCTGAGACCCGGGTTCAATTCCCAACTCAGGCGACCGACTGTGTGGAGTTTGCACATTCTCCCCGTGTCTGCGTGGGTTTCCTCCGGGTGCTCCGGTTTCCTCCCACAGTCCAAAGATGTGCGGGTCAGGTGAATTGGCCATGCTAAATTGCCCGTAGTGTTAGGTAAGGGGTAAATGTAGGGGTATGGGTGGGTTGCGCTTCGGCGGGTCGGTGTGGACTTGTTGGGCCGAAGGGCCTGTTTCCACACTGTAAGTCTAATCTAATCACACCCCTGAGTTGTGTCTTGTGGGTGATGGACAGGCTTTGGGATGTCATGAGACAAGTTAGTTTTTGCAAGATTTCTAACATTTGAACCTGTCCTTGTAGTTCATTTCAGCTTCTGGTCAACTTTGCCAGAACAGAAATGTTTTGATATTCGTTCATTCAATGTGAACATTGCTAATAAGGTGAACATTTATTGCCCATCCCCAACTGTCCTTGTGAACGGAACAATGAACTGTCGTCTTGAACTGCTGTAATTTATATGTGTAGATGCCTCTACCAAGAAATGTCTGAGAGGAAGTTCTGCAATTTTGATGCAGCCAAATTAAAGGCACAAATATAATTCTAAGACAAGATTGTGTGTGTAGCTTGGAGCAGAACCTGTAGGTGGATTTGTAGGAACTTATAGGCAGCTGCTGTTCTCTTTCTAGATGGTCGAGATCGCAGGTTTGGAAGGTGCTGTCAAAAGAGCCTTCCTGAACTGTTGCAGTCTGACTTGTAGATAGTGGGCACTACTGCCAAAATATGCTGTGGTAGAGAGAGAAAATGTTGAAAGGGCTGATCAAAGGGGCTGCTTTCTCTCATTGTTTTGAGTTTCTTTAGCTGAAAGAGCTGCACTCATCCAAGTGGAAAGTATTCCATTATCATCTTGACTTCTGCCTGAGTTGATTAATTTGGCATTTGTTTTATTTGTATGGAGCATACATTTGCCATCAGAGTTTTTAGGATACTTTTCATTTATGCAGTAGCCATGCAAGATTTTCATTTAGGGAACTTACCAGCCTTCTGGACTCAACATTGGCTTCTGTCACAGATATTAACTATTCCCATGTGTCTTTGTTTTGAATAGCAAATGCTGGTAAATAAACTTGCGGTTGCCATTTAGTAGCAGTGAAAGTAACGTATCATCTCTGCTGGAGCAGGCTGTGGAACAGCATGACATACTTTATGGGTATGAGAGGTGTAACCAACAGTGGAAAATACACTCTAATAAATAGAATTCACTACAATTCACCACTGAACTGATGTGTGGTACATCAGGATGATTTATCCTCTATCCTCCAGATCTGTCTCTTTATTTCTTCTCCCAGTTTTATCCCCTTTTGCATACACCATCGTCCTTATAGTACATTGTCTCTCCTGTTATCCTTCATAACACACAGCTTCCCTTTTGTTATTTTCTCTCCATGTTCGTCTTTCACTTTTTAAAAATTATTGCATGTCTAACCTTTTCCATGTATGATGAATGTTCATTGCAATGCTAACTCTCATCTTTTTTTCCCAAATGCTGAAAGATGTTTTGATATGTCCAGTGATTCTGTATGTGTATCAGCAAATTACTTTTAATCATCTTGCATCTACGTTTCCATGTTCTTGATCTTAGTTTATTTTAAAGTAATAATGTTTTTTAATCTTCTTAACAAACTTGTACATCTCTATAAAATCCATCTCTCAGATATTCAAATTTCAAGATAAAATGGTCAAGTCAGTTTGTGCAGTGTGTCCAGGAAGCTTTTCTAACTCAGTATATAGATTGTTCGACCAAAGGGGAGACCATATTGGATTTGGTACTTGGTAACGAACCGGGATAAGTGATGGGCTTGTTAGTGGGTGAGCATTTTGGTGATGGTGACCACAATTCTGTGACTTTCATCTTGGTTATGGAGAGAGATAGGTGTGTGCAACAGGGCAGGTTTTACAATTGGGGGAAGGGTATATACGATGCTGCAAGACAGGATCTGAGGAGCACAAATTGGGAGCATAGCCTGTCAGGGAAGGATGTCGTTGAAATGTGGAACTTTTTCAAGGAACAGATACGACGTGTCCTTGATATGTATGTACCTGTCAGGCAGGAAAGAGGGAACCTTGGTTGACGAGGGAGGTTGAATGTCTTGGAAGGAGGAAGAAGGAGGCTTACATAAGGTTGAGGAAACAAGATTCAGACAGAGCATTGGAGGGATACAGGATAGCCAGGAGGGAGCTGAAGAAAGGGATTAGGAGAGCTAAGAGAGGGCATGAAAAACCTTTGGCGGGTAGGATCAAGGATAACCCCAAGGCCTTTTATGTGTATATGAGAAACATGAGAATGATGAGAACGAGGGTAGGTCCAATCAAGGACAGTAGTGGGAGACTGTGTATTGAGTCGGAAGAGATAGGAGAGGTCTTGAATGAGTACTTTTCTTCAGTATTTACAAATGAGAGGGACCGTATTGTTGAAGAGGAGAGTATGAAATGGACTGGTAATCTAGAGGAGATACTTGTTAGGAAGGAAGATGTGTTGGGCATTTTGAAAAACTTGAGGATAGACAAGTCACCTGGGCCTGACGGAATATATCCTAGGATTATGTGGGAAGCAAGAGAGGAAATTGCAGAACCATTGGCAATGATCTTTTCGTCTTCATTGTCAGTGGAGGTGGTGCCAGGGGGACTGGAGAATGGCGAATGTTGTGTCCCTGTTCAAAAAAGGGAATAGGGATAATCCCAGGAATTACAGGCCAGTTAGTCTTTCTTCGGTGGTAGGCAAAGTAATGGAAAGGGTACTGAGGGATAGGATTTATGAGTATCCGGAAAGACACTGCTTGATTTGGGACAGCCAGCACGGATTTGTGAGGAATAAGTCTTGCCTTCCAAGTCTTATTGAATTCTTTGAGGAGGTGACCAAGCATGTGGATGAGGGTAGAGCAGTGGATGTAGTGTACATGGATTTTAGTAAGGCATTTGATAAGGTTCTCCATGGTAGGCTTATGTGGAAAGTCAGGAGGCATGGGATAGTGGGAAGTTTGGCCAGTTGGATAGAGAACTGGCTAACTGGTCAAAGTCAGAGAGTGGTGGTAGATGGTAAGTATTCAGTCTGGAGTCCAGTTACAAGTGGAGTTCCGCAGGGATCAGTTTTGGGTCCTCTGCTGTTTATAATTTTTATTAAGGACTTGGAAGAGGGAGTCGAAGGGTGGGTCAGTAAATTTGCAGACAGTACGAAGATTGGTGGAGTTGTGGATAGTGAGGAGGGCTGTTGTCGGTTGCAAAGGGACAGAGCTGGGCTGAGGTGTGGCAGATGGAGTTCAACCCTGTCAAGTGTGAGGTTGTCCATTTTAGAAGGACAAATAAGAATGAGGAATACAGGGTTAATGGTAGGGTTCTTAGTAAGGTGGAGGAGCAGAGGGATCTTGGGGTCTATGTTCATAGATCATTGAAAGTTGCCACTCAGGTGGATAGAGTTTGTAAGAAGACCTATGGTGTATTAGCGTTCATTAGCAGAGGGATTGAATTCAAGAGTCGAGAGGTGATGTTGCAGCTGTACAGGACCTTGGTAAGGCCACATTCGGAGTACTGTGTGCAGTTCTGGTCGCCTCATTTTAGGAAAGATGTGGAAGCTTTGGAGAGGGTGCAGAGGGGATTTACCAGGATGTTGCCTGGAATGGAGAATAGGTCATACGAGGTTAGGTTGAGAGCCCTAGGCCTTTTCTCATTGGAATGGTGAAGGATGAGGGGGTGACTTAATAGAGGTTTATAAGATGATCAGGGGAATAGATAGAGTAGACATTCAGAGACTTTTTCCCTAGGTACAACAGAATGTTACAAGGGGACATAAATTTAAGGTGAAGGGTGGAAGGTATAGGGGGGATGTCAGGGGTAGGTTTTTTACCCAGAGAGTGGTGGGGGCATGGAATGCGCTGCCTGTGGGAGTGGCAGAGTTAGAATCATTGGTGACCTTTAAGCGGCAATTGGATAGGTACATGGATAGGTGCTTAAGCTAGGACAAATGTTCAGCACAACATCGTGGGCCGAAGGGCCTGTTTTGTGCTGTATTATTCTATGTTCTATGTTCTAATCCAGTCTTCTTGATAAACAGTATACGATCCATTAACCTTGTGTAACTTCATTGCACTGCCTCTTGTTTCTTGGAAATTAGAATTGCAGAATATTCGACAAATAGCTGACAGGATCATTATATGCTCTTAACAATCCATTCTATCTCTGTATGATCATGCCAAACTTCATTTTCAAACTTTTTCATTGCTTCTTCTGATGTGCAATTCTAGTGTTTCTAGTCAGTCGCAACAAAATTATGTTTATATATAGTGGCATCTTTTAATATAACAGATATCCTAAGCACATTCCCACCATTCAAGAGAAAATAAAGTACGTCAGGAAGGACTAAAAGTAAAAAAAAAAATTCTTAATAGTTTATGAAGGTCAAGAGGATCTTTGAGAAAGAATTCCAGAGTCTGATTCAGACAATTCAAGGTGAGGAGAAAGAAGTGTATAAATGGCCAGTGTCAAAGTGTTAAAGGAGATGTGAAGAAGAGGCGATTACAAAGAACAGTTCGAATCACTTTGGTTAACTATTCTAAAATACGTGATGCAGTGAATTAGTTACACTTTCACCTTTTGATATTTGTCCAAACTAATTGATGACATGGCAGTGTTCTGCTTGTTTATAAGATTCACAATTCAAGTGGTCTGATAATGTCTTCATTGATTTCAACACAGAGCTTAAAACTGCCTATTCTTATCTGTTTAGCACATTAAACGTATAGGGTCAATTGAATTGGAAATTGAAATGGTTCCTTAATGTAACTGAGAATACTTTATAACAATGACTTTCAGATTTCATTGAAAGATTAACTTCTTTACATTGTGCTGGAGAATTGCTAATGGTGAGCTTATGAATCAAAATAGAGTTAATTAAATAAACAATTGGTTCTTTACCGGTAGACAAAATAAATAAATTTGGTCCCATTACATATTGCAATTTTACATCCATATACCCATTTATTTCTGGTTCCTGGAGGTTTGTTGTCAACTTAATTATATACTACTGTTGCATATTTTTCACAATTTAGATCACTTTTCTCCATTATGAATTCCACTGCTGAAATTCACATTGGAAAAGCTCTATGTAAACAGGTTCCTGTCACACTGGTGTGGTAGCCTGGCAACAAGTAGAATTATGTTACTTTATCCTAATAAACTCACTTGATGCTTTAAAACAAGTTTCTCATCCCCCGTTTTTTCCACTAACTGGAATGTCTGATTTAAAAATAAAGCAAATAGATAAAAATTAACAACATATCGCAATAATTGTATTCATCCATTGAATTGTCCTTCAATGCTTTAATTAAAGTTTTACTTTGAAATCTTTCAAAATTGATGAACTGGAAACTCTCAGCCTACTAGTACCAAATATGCAATTAATACAGTTACTTTGTAACATATCAATTAAACTGAAATATAATCAATTGTTCATTTCAGATTGGCAAATAAACAAGACTGTGATGGAGCATTAGCGGAGGCTGATATTATAGAGTACCTTTCATTGGAAAAGCTGGTCAATGAAAATAAATGTTTATGTCAAATTGTAAGTATTTGAATTTCACCTTCATATAATCAGTGTCTTTGCTGTGATTTTTAAAAAAAGGCTCAGTTCGTTTCATTTCTTTCCCATTCATAATTTCTGAATGATTTTTTTCTGTGCCCTGTCTATGGCTTTATCTTTATCTAAAATAATGTGTCCTGTACTTGATAGAATATCTTTACTATGGTTTAATAAATGGTTTATATAGGCTTAACATTGCCTGTTTGTATTTAACGCCTTTATAAACGTTAGCCTTTGAGTCCCAGCTGTAGAAAATTGACCTCCCATTAAAACCCTTTAAGTATCACTGCTGCTTTACTGAGTCTTATTGGTTAGTGTCAATGTTCACTCCACATTCTTAGTACCAAAATACATTGTGTCAATACTTCTTTTTACTTCAAACTTCATGACCTGTTTTGAATAAAAACTTTTATTTTAATGTACCATGACCGCATTGTAAATTGCAAGCATTTCAATTTCCAGGCATGAATCTGCAGACAATTTTCAGAAGTAACCAATTTCTAAAACTGAAACTGTCATGCAGTTTTGAATTTGTTGATTTGATTGTTAGTTTCTAAATTAAACAATCTTGTAAAATAAGCATGTAATTGTTCTTATCATTAATTCCCCTTCTAATGTAATGACACTGTTTACCAATGTAGCATTACCATGGCACATCTGTTTCACAATGAGCAATTTTTAAAACGCTTATTGAATTAGTTCTTTTGAAACAACATTTTAGTTATGTTATGCTTGTTTGCATGTTTTATTGTAATAATATTAAAGTTAATTGAGCTTTTAACCAAATCACTTAATTTTGAACCCATTAGAGATTAATCTCTACTCTTAATGTAAGTTTGCTTTGATTTAACCATTAAATACAGTCATAGAGATGTACAGCATAGAAACAGACCCTTCAGTCCAACCTGTCCATACTGACCAGGTATCCCAACCCAATCTAGTCCCAACTGCCAGCATCCAGCCCATATCCCTCCAAACCCTTCCTATTCATAAACCCATCCAGATGCCTTTTAAATGTTACAATTGTACCAGCCTCCACCACTTCGTTTGGCAACTCCTTCCATACGTGTATCACCCTCTGAGTGGAAAAGTTCCCCCTTAGATCTCTTTGATATCTTTCCCCTCTCACCCTAACCCTATGCCCTCTAGTTCTGGACTCCCCGACCCCAGGGAAAGAACTTTGTCTATTTATCCTCTCCATGCCCCTCATGATTTTATAAACTTCTATAAGGCCACCCATCAGCCTCTGACACTCCAGGGAAAACAGCCCCAGCCTGTTCAGCCTCTCCCTATAGCTCAAATCCTTCAACCCTGGCAACATCCTTGTAAATCTTTTCTGAACCCTTTCAAGTTTCACAACATCTTTCCGGTAGGAAGGAGACCAAAATTGCCCACATATTCCAAACGTGGCCTAACCAATGTCCTGTACAGCCGCAACATGCCCCCTGCAACTCCTGTAAGTACATCCTACCAAAACAATATTATGCTTTACAATCCTGAGATTTCTTGTACCATTTCAATATTTGCATTTTTTTTCAAATCCTGTCTGGATCTCCTGAGCCCATAATTCTCTCTGCTCCAGTCTGTCAAGATCTTATATCCCTGCCCCAAATCCTAAAGTCCATTTTCTATTAGATTACTGGCCCTGTCTCCAATTCTTTGACATTCAGCAACAACCTAATTCCACTGCTGTAAAGCTAAGACCCAACCATCAAGCAGGCACCACTGCAGTCATCTTTCATTCCCCATTACCCCTTCTCAATTGTTACTAGTTACAGGAATGTTTAACCAAGTTCTAAGTCATTCTAGAATTCTGCTCAACGTTGCAGTTGGCATCTTTTCTATTTCTACCTTTTTCCTGGGATTCTCTATTCCTTCCATGGCTGAACTCTGACACTGCCCCAAAAGATTCAAATTCCAGTGATACCAATGCTCAGGATCGCACTCCATATCTGGAGGAGTTACAGCAATCAAAGTTAACAGATCTCCCACAATTACTACCACCCTCTAAAAGTAAAGTTATTTCCTGACTCAACCCATTGCTACTGTTAAGCTCCTGCTTCTCAAGACTTTTATTGAATGTTAACTAAAAATTAAATCATAGAATCAGAGAAACTTGAAGCATGGAAGATGAACATCCTGCACATTGTGCCTGTGCTTTTTTTTAAAGAAAAGTGAAATCTCAATAAAGGCTACTCCTATCTAATTTTTATGGGGATATTATCAGAGGCATGCACTTTCACCCACAAAATATCATGGGGACACAGTTTCTACAATTCCATTACAGCATGTACTAATTTCAACCAAATAAACATAAACCAGGGATTGACCCATCACGTGTCTTTTCTGTAAAGTTTGGTAAACCTTCCCTGTTAAACATAATGTTCAATTTATACCAATAGGAGCCATGTTCTGCAACTTTGGGATATGGAAAAAAATTGGACAAAGCTATTAGGAAAGGCCTTGGTTGGCTTTTGAACACCATAGCAAAAGATTATGATAATCTACAAGAAAGGGTGCAAAAAGATACAATGGAACAGAAGGCACAAGAAGAGAAAGACAAACAAGATCGGGCAGAAAGAGTCCGTAGAATACGAGAGGAAAGGTAAAAACACATTTAACAGTTAATTGTTCAATTCATTTAAATAATATTTGATTTTTAATATTATAACAGACCCTGATTTTTTTCAGGCAGTGCCTGCTAGTATAACTGCAGTCACACTTGCAGCCCATACAGCTGTAATGTCTGTGATATCACAGATAGTAGCACTGCAGCTAACTGCCTGTGTCAAGAAATAAAGACAATTAAAAGGATTTATTTTCAAAGTCATTCCATCAATTTATTAAACTCCTGAGATTACTATATTTACACAGTCCCACATCCAAAGTTTATGTATCCTACTCCAAACTCTGAATGCCTCACTCCCTCTCAGCAGGCTGTGCCATTGCTGTTTATCATTCGCCAAATGGGATGATGATGAGAGTAGCAGATAAAGTTAGAACATAGAACTCTACAGCACAGGAACTGGCCCTTCAGCCCACAATGTTGTGCCAAATACGACACCAAATTAAACTAATCTCTTCTGCCTGCCCCTAGTCCGAATCCCTCCGTTCCTTGCATATTCATGTGTTTATCTAAAAGTTCCTGTAACACCCCTATTGTATCTGCCTCCACCACAACCTCTGGCAGTGCATTCCAGACTCCTACCACTCTGTTTAAAAAAAACTTGCCCCTCACATCTCCTTTGAACTTGCCCCTTCACCTTAAATGCTTGCCCCCTAGTATTAGACATTTCAATCCTGGGAAAAGATTCTGACTGTCAACCCTAGCTATGCATCTCATAATTTTATAGACTTCAAAAAAGTCTTCCCTCAGCCTCCGTTGTTCCAGAGAAAATAATCTGAGTTTTTCTAACCTTTCCTTAGAGCTCATACCGTCTAATCCAGGCAGCATTCTAGTAAATGTCTTCTGCACCCTCTCCAAACCCTCCACATCTTTCCTGTAATGTGGCAACCAGAACTGAATGCAATACTCCAAGTGTGACTTAACCAAAGTCTTATAAAGCTGCAATATGACATCCTGACTCTTGTACTCAGTTCCCCAACCAATAAAGGCAAGCCTGTCGCCTGCTTTCTTTACCACCCTATCAACTTACATGGTCACTTTCAGATTTGAACTCCAAGATCCTTCTGTACATCAATTCTGTTCAGTTCCTGCCATTAACTGTATACTTTTCCTTAACATTTGACCTCCCAAAGTGCAGCACCTCACAACTGGATTAAACTCCATCTTCCATGTCTCTGCCCATATCTGCAACTGATGTATATCCCGCTGTATCCTCTGACAACCTTCTACACTATCCACAACTCCACTAATCTTTGTATCATCTGCAAACTTACTAACCCACCCATCTATATTTTCATCTAAATTATTAAAAATGTATCACATACAGCAGAGGACCCAGTATGGATCCCTGTGGAACATCACTAATCACAGACCTCCAACCAAAAAAATACTCTTCTACCTCTACTCTCTGCCTTTGTGGGCAAGTCAATTCCGAATTCACACAGCCAAGTCACTATGGATCCCATACATCTTAATCTTCTTGATGAGCCTACTATGAGGGACCCTATCAAAAGGCTTACTAAAATCCATGTAGACAACATTCACTGCTGTACCTGCATCAATCACGTTTGTCACCTCCTTGAAAAATTCAATCAAGTTAGTAAGACATGTCCTGCCCCGCATAAAGCCATGCTGATTGTCCCTAATTAGGCCATCCTTTTCCAAAGTTACAATGAGATTGCTGAGCGGGGTGGCAATCAGATCCATGAGCACGGCAACAAATAGACAGCGGAACGGACTTCAAAATGCCGATTGGAAGGGGAACAGGAGCAGCAAGTGGAGCAGGGTTTGGAGCTGGGCAGCAACTGGACTGCCAAATAAATGTGTGGCAAGACCTTTGCAGAGGTGTTGACCATTGATGGGGTCACGCATGCTCGAGAAGTAGGAACTGCCTTCTGATTTCAGTAACTTCAGTTAAAGAAGTGACCTTGTCTCAAAAAGCATCATGTTAAAAATATGGATAACATAATATTTGAATGATTAGAATAACTGGTTCAGAAAATTTAAGTGAGAGGGGCTGTAATGTTCTTCCTTGTTTGTATAGCAGGTTATATGTTGTTTTTAAATGCATTTCAACTCAGTGGTAACATTTTTTTCTGAGGCGATTGTGAATTCAAGTACCACTCCTGTGATATGAACATATTATCTTGCCTACATGCAAGTGCTGTATTGATGTATTTAGATATCTTTACATGCGCCTTCAATTTACTTTATTAGTCTTGGCATTGAGCTACTTATCAAGAGCTCAGCTGCATACATTAAGATAAATCTCATCTGCTCTCCAGATTAATGTTTTTGCATATTAAGTGGAAAAGGAAGAATATGTGAGTCCCTTTTCAAATTTGTACTGGACATAATTCCATATCATAATACTTCCATGCTCAGAAAGCTGACTGTAGTAAAAGGCGAGGTAACTGTGTTGGTAAAGCAGAAGTCTACAAATCCAAAGAATGTGTGTTCATATTCCACCATGAAGTCCTGATGAAGGGCTTTTGCCCAAAGTGTCGATTTTTCTGCTCCTCAGATGCTGACTGACCTGCTGTGCTTTTCCAGCACCGTACTCTTGACTCTAACCTCCAGTATCTGCAGTACTCACTTTCGCTTCATGTTCCACCATGACAGGTTGAGAATTCAATAGCTTATATCATTTATTCAAAAAAGTGATCATGAATTTCTTTTTTTTTATTATTGAGGGTGTTGCTGGCAGTGCTTATTGCCCATCTGGCAGTTAAGATCTATTGCTGTGGATCTAGAGTCACATGTAGGCCAGACCAGGGGTAAGGATGGTAGTTTCCTTTCGTAAAGGACATCAGTGAATCAGATGAGTCTTTCGTGACGATCTACAGTGGATTTATGGACATCATAGAACTCTTGGTTCCAAACTTTTGAGTTCAGATTCTACCATCTCCTGTGGCAGGACTTGAACCCGGATCCATGGAACCTTACTTGGGTCACTGAACTAACAATCCAGTGATAATAGCACTAGACCATTGCCTCCTGTTAGAATATCATAAGTACTCAATTGGTTCATTGTTGTTCTTTTGACAAGGAAATCTACAGTCCTTGAGTTTGTATGTCAGTCCAACCCCACACCAATCATCATTAACTTCTGATCATCCTTTGAAGTGCAAGCCACTCCTATTTAAAACTATCCGAGGCAACTAAAAATGGACACTAAATATCAGCATTGTTAATTATGTGCACACTGAAGAATTAATTTTGAGAAGTTCTTTTGACAGGTGAGATTGAACAAAGACTAAAGACAATTCACAGGGAAATACTAAATTTTCAAAAAGCATTTATGTCTTTGTAGAGAACAAAAAGAAAAGGAAGAGGGGAACCCTTTAAACCAGGATGAGGATGATGAACCTGACCCAAAAGTAAACCCTTTTCAACCTATATCTAAGGTCATTTCTGTGGTAAGTATTAGAACAGATTGCCAGAAAGACATTTTTTTTGTTTAAATGTTGAATTTTAAGATTGAATCCTTGACCAGGATTCAAATTTAATCACATTACATTTTAATCATTTTAAACAATGTTTCTATCTTTGTGTTTATACATTGCTATTGAAGTGAGGTGAGAGTAATTGCAGTTGACACTAAGACAATTTTTGACTAAATGTGGTAGCAAGGAACCCTATCAAAACTGAAGTTGGTGGGAAGAAAGTTTTCACTGATGGAAATCATACCCAACACAAAAGAGGATAGTTGTGGTTATTGGAGATCAATAGTTGTTCTCTGCTGTTTCATCAATTACTTTCCCTCCAACATTACCTCAGAACTAGGAATGTTCACTGATTATTGCATGGAGTTCAGTAAAAGTTACAATGCAATAGATGTTCAGTGCCTGCAAGCCGCAAAATCTAGGCAATAATAGGATATGTATGGACTGATATGTAGTAAGTAATATTCATAGCACTCAAATACCAGACAAAGATCCTCATCAACAAAAGGGAAACAAACCATCACTTTAATCCTTGATAGTCAATGTTGTTATTATTACTGAATCCCTCAACACCTTGACCAGAAACTTAAGTGGAGCAGCCAAATAAATACTGACATTACAAAAGCAAATCAGAAGCTGGGATTTCTGTGGTGAGAATATCACTCTCTCACTCCTCAAAACAAGTCCACGTGACCAAACACGACCCACGAGGCACAAGTTAGAAGTGCGATGGAATATTCATCACTTATCTAGATAACCACAGATTTAACAACACTCATGAGTCTTAGAGACATTTAACAGAAAGCAATCTACTTGGATGATACTCCAACACAAGTATTAACGCCTTCCACCAGTCCAGCACATTGGCAACATTGTATGCCATCTAAAGATGCACTGCAGTAACTTACTAAAGCTCATTCAGCAGCACCTTGCAAAGCTGCAATCTCTACCACCTAAAAGGCCAAAGGTTGCAGACATGAGAACACCGTCACCTAGAAATTTCTCTCCAAGCCACACACCATCCTTATTTGGAAGATGTGTCAGGGTTACTTTGCTGCTGTTTCAAGAATCCACTCCCTTTTTAACAGCACTGTATGTGCAGAGCTGGCAATTCAACACTATCTTCATAAAGGCATTTGAGTTGGTAATAAATACTGACCTCACTATGGACCCCTACATCCTGTGAGTGAATAAAAATACATGTGCATAAAGTGTGTAGATTTCCAGGAATCCAACAGTAGTCCTTAATTTGCAGCTTTTAGTATAGGCTGTATATCAAAATCCAATCACCTTTGTTCTTAGTGAAGGACATATTGATGTCCAGTTCTTGACTCAAACAATGCTGGATGCGTTTAGGTAGCTAGCTGAAAGTTTATTTTTGAAGGGAATGTCTAGTTTAAAAATCTACATGTTAGAGTTATATGTACTTGTCTTAGCTTGGCATGACTTAGTATTACAACAAAATGCTAAAAAATATACACCTATAAAATTGAAATGGAGTATAAAATTATAGACAAAAATAAATTACTAGATTTTACTAGAATAGTTGCTTATTGGTTATGATATTAATAATATATATTAGCAGGATTATTATTGATTGAAAAATCAAAACATCTGTTGTTTCTTTCTACACGAATATAATGCACTGAGACTATTTCATTTTCATAGACTAGCACTTGAGACTAAGAAATTTTGTAACAGAATATTATACATAAAACAAATCAGTTGAGTTATGGCGAGTAAACGAGCTCTTAAATTAATCGAGATAGCATCCATCTTTTCATAAATTTCAGCATTATAATGTATAGTTTTCCATATGACATTGATTCTCCTTTTCAGTCCGAGTGCCTAGAATGAACAGCCCATGAATATCTAGTTTGTTCATATGCATTACAGAATTCCCTGAAGAGTTAGGAGCTTTGGGAGAGATGTATGTAAAATATTTGTGAACTGTCTGACATTTATATATTGAAATATGTTTCAGAATTATTTGATTTAAAGCAGTATTAAACATAGGGCTTTCTGTCTTTAGAAGTGTACTGCAGTCTGTAGGTATGTGTAGTTAACTGGGATTCTGAGCTTAGTGTAATAAAGTATTTTAAAAGAAGAAAATAACCAGGTGGCATGTTTAATGAAAAATCTAAATTGAAAATAAAGAACAGTTCTACTCAACAGATTAGGTCAACAAAGTTGGTAGGAATGTGTAACTCAGTTTAATTTAGCACCTTCCTGGTAATTCTGTTCAACTGGTTAGGCAACATTTTGTGGCACAATACAATAAGGTCACTATAGTGTCACAAGAAGAGACACAAAAAAGTTGCTAAATGGCATGTTTAAGGTCAGTACTTAATTAGAGGGTGATTAGGTAGAACGAGAGGGATGGCAGAGGCTGGATTATTTCAGGGACAAATTTATAAACTCTTCAACTGGCACATGGTGTGATGTCAAAGGAGACAGCTGGAAGCTTGAAACATTTTGGAAAATAATATTTTTCTTTATTAGAATGAAGAGAAAATCAGAAAACTGAAAGAGAAAAACAAACCAAAACCTAGTGGAGAAATTCTAATAAGTTCTTCAGAAAAGTCAAAATCATCTAAGATGCAAATGGAATCTGGCAACGGCAATCAGATGTTTGAGAGAGTGAAACCAGTCGCCCGTGTGTTAACTGAGCAACAAGAGGAAATTGAGTGCAACCAGAAAATGATAGACTCTGGTAATTATTCAAATGAAATTGCTTAAAGAATACGAAGCAAGCAATACCATATAAGAATTCTGTTAAATTAACTATGCATCCTGTTTTTTACACTCAATAAGATGATGTTTGTACATTATTGTATATTGAAAGCTATATATTTTAAATAGAGTCTGCGAAGAGAAAAATTAAAAAGATTCCTATAAAGAGAAAGAATAAGGTAGAACCATTCAGTACAGATGATGACTCTGAAAATTCAAGCCCACCACCGCCACCTGGTGAGTAGATTTCTTTTGGCATACACTAAGAAGGAGAACCTGTTATATTCAAAAACAAAGGATGTCAGGGAGCTGTAGGTTACGTGCGTTAGGGGTGAATGTAGAGTAACAGGGTAGGGAATAAATCTAGGTGGGCTACTCTTTGGAGGGTCGATGTGGACTTGTTGAGCCAAATGGCCTGTTTCCAGACTGTAGCAATTTTATGAAAAGTAGAATAATTATTATGGAAATGAAGGAGTTACAAATAATGAAAAATTGAGATTTAGAAAAAAAAATTAAAAGAAGAGAGTAACAAATTTGGTCACAGGTTATAATAATTTTGCCCGTCCTCTTAGAATAGAGTTTACAAATATAGTTTTACTGTTTGTTTCAACCAGGAAGCAATAATCTAGGTGCATATAATAGAAAATGCATTATGTTGGACAGTAAAAGCAGGAAAATCCCAGGTTTGGAGGGAATAGTAAGGTTGAAGGGCAGTTGCCAACATTGCCATTATATATCCCTGGCTAGGGAGGGGGATAAAAATCAATCAAGACTGTTTAATGATTTGTTCCCAAAAATGCATATGCAAATATATGTTGGCAACTGATTTTATTTGTTCAAATTCAATTAAAAAATCTGAAATAAGAAGTCGATCTAATGGCAATCTTCCAAACTCACGGCCACTTCCACCTAGAAGGACAAGGGCAGCAAAAATACGGGAACATCACCACCTTCAGTTCCCCCATCAAACTATTCACCATTGTGACTTGGAAATATATTGGTGTTCATTCACTGTCTCTTAGTCAAAATCCTGCAATTCTCTTTTGAATGGCATTATGTGTCAACCCACAGCAGATGGACGGCAGCGGTTCAAGAAGCTTTCATCAGGGCTCTGGCCTGAAATGTCGATTCTCCTGGTCCTCAAATGCTGCCTGACCTGCTGTGTTTTTCCAGCAACACGCTCTCCACTCTGTCTTCCATGACCTCCATCATAACACATACAAGGCTTTAACTTAAATACTTTAATTGGTCTGTAAAAATTCTAGTTGGAAACTTTGGGAAAAATTGTATCATTGTTGTAAAATAGTGGCAGAGTATGAAATATAAGTTCCATACAAATTAGGAATTCACTTAACTTCCCTTCTAGGCACCGATTACTGTTAGTACTTGATGCATCTTAGTAAGAAACCGAACAGATTTTAGTTTTCCTTGTATACTGAACCCTGTGGGTAAATTGATTACATCTAATCCATTTCTGTTGTAATAAAAACATGTAAGTCTTAGTCAACATAAGCAAGAAGCTTGTCAGTTGTAAAATTCACCCTTAAAATACAAGCTATGTATCTGATTTTGTCGCACATGTTATGTCATAAATAAGAAACTATATTTTAGTGCCACCTGCATAGGCTTTACAATGGAAGTCAATCTTCAGTGTTAATCTTTAAATTTATACAATGTAGATGATCGGATACTGAGCTGGGGGGAGAAAGGGTTAGATTCTAGTTAAGAATCTAACCTTGCGCTCCTCCAATCCATTCCCTGTCACCCCATCTCACATATAAGTATCTAAATGGCAATATCAGTCAAGTGAACACTGTCTGTTTGTCAAAAAGCTTTTCTTTAATGTTACTGTGCATTTGTCTCTATCTGTATTATTAAAATATTTAGTTAGTTGCATCAATTCTCTTTCATGGAAACTGTTTAATGCCAGGATAGTCATAGTAGTGATTATACCAATGTTCATGATAGCTGTGTTGAACAAACATAGTGCAAAGATTTCCAATTGGAGTGCAGATCCCTCTGAGCCAAAGAAAATAAATTAGAGAAGCTAAAGCACATTCAAATAGATATCTCTATCATATCTGAGGTTTCTAAAACTATTTTACAGCATTGCTATTAAACTCGATTTCATCCGAACCGAAGGTTGCATTTCAACTAGTGCTCTAGTGTCCTGGAGTGCAAGATAAACTTCAGTAAAAGTTTCAAGTCAGCTGTGCAAATGTTCTTTATCACTTTTTGGATATTTTATCAATTAACAAGAACTTCCAAGTTCAAGTAACTCCCTTAATTAAAAATACTATGTGGATGGCCATTGTTGTCTTTTGCCTCCCTGAATGTCCTAGATATATCTATCAGATAGCAAAATTAGATTTTGGTGCTGGATTAAAATAGGCAGACTAATTCCCTATGTGCACATCTAGTTTCCATGCTGTACATCTCTATGACTCTATTGGAGGTCTGGTGAATTTTGGACTAGGTTTTGGATGCCCTTACCAACCTCACATATTCTGTTCCATTCTAATCATCATAGTTAATTATTAGCAATTATAAAGTTTCATGTAGCTAGCCCATCTGCCATTCTAACATCTGTATAGTAGGAATAACCAATATTAAATTCTGCAGTTTCCAGTACAACAAAGGAATTAAAGAATACTTTTACTGGTGCCAAATGTTACATTTGAGGGGAAGAAAAAATGTTGATGTCATCTAATTAATGTTTTCTTCTATTCTCCTTATATCATATTTTCTGGAGCATTATGTTGACTGCAATTGTTTTTAGATCATTTCAACTCATCTGGATATTTTACCTTTTTGAAAGCTTTTTTTCTCCCACTTTGTTGGTCTTTAACATCAACATTGTAGCAAGATTCTTTTCAAACCAGACTTCAGTGTTTAATAGTGATTTTGTCTATTTTCCTTTAGTCGGCTGGGGTACTCCCAAAGTTAACAGACTTCCAAAACTTGAACCTCTCGGTGAAACCCAACATAATGGTAATTTTTTTTTCAACATTTAGTGTTGCTCAGCATGCTTATTTTGAACCCCATTTAGTTTGTTCAACATCAGTCTCCAACAATGAACATATATAATATAAAGACCTGGAATGATCATTGCAATTTGTTTTTCCTATCTGATTGTTTAGAGATTTTGATATTTTATATAAGAATATACCTGTTCTTTATAGATTGAATGACAAATTCTGGGTATATGTATTTGGACCTGCTGTTGCTCTCTACTTCGTAGTGGGTATGATATGTATTGCAGTCTGTATAACTAACAAAGTGTGGTGTATTAATGTTAACAACAGTTACAAAGGGTCAAAACACAGTTTTATCATAACAATCTTACATATGTTGATATTATTATAGTGGGATGAGAATGATGATATTATTGATAAATTCCTCAACACTAGAGCAGTTTGAGCATCTCGAGTCTAGACCTTGAAATTGTTTTGTCTGTACCAAAGCCTCCAACTCTGTTTTCAAATTACATTTTATGAACAAGGAACAAGAATAGGCACTCTACCCTTCGCAGTTGTTCTGCCATTCAATGAGGTTGTGGCTAATCTGATTTTAGCCTCAATTCTACATTCCTGAATAGCTCAGATAAGTTTTCATTTCCTGTAGTAATCAAGAACCTTATCTACCTGCCTTAAAAATATTTTAAAATTCTGCATCCGTTGCCCTTTTGAAGACGGCAGTCAACCCTCAGAGGAAAAATGTACCTTCATCTCTGTCTTAAATGGACAACTACGACCCAACTATGGGTTAGTCCCAGCAATGACTTGCCCGACTACGTGGGGCATGATCGCTGTGAAGTTAGACTGTTGCTTCACAGTACCAGGGACTCTGATTTGATTCCCACCTTGGTTGACTGTCACATTCTCCCTGTGTCTGTAGAGTTTCCTCTGGTTGCTCTGGTTTCTTCCCACAGACCAAGATCTGCAAGTAAGGTGGATTGACCATGGTAAATTGCCCCATAGTTGGCTAGGGTTGTGAGGGCTAGGTGTGTTAGTTCTGGTGAATGCAGAGTTATGGGGATAGGATGGCGGAGTGGAGGGATGCACTTCAGAGGTCAGTTGGCTCATTGAATCTGCACTGTAGAGATTTTGTGGCCTCTGGTTCTAGATTCTTGCACAAGTTTTCCTCTTGCATACTTATCTAGTGGAATCAGCAGCCTCCATTTGCAGCAGGAGCAGTGAGAGTGAGGACTTGGGAAGGTAAATTTATCTCTTAAATGCTTACCTCATGAAAAGGCGGAGTGCAGGCTCAACAGGAATAGATGCAGACACTGGGATTGCTGGGTATGTGAACTGACATATTCAGGCTGTGGCTAAATCCGAGATATTACACGTGTAGTGTCTCCCACCTGTCATCCTCCTCTAACAAAAAAAAAGACCATGTGCGGAGGGTTGGTAAGGTAAGGCTTTTCATTTATTCAATCTCTCTTGGCATTTTAGAACAGAGTGCATGGAGGCTAGGCAGTTGCATGCACCTCTTGCAGGATGTGGGAGGTAAGGGTCATCACTGGTACCTCTGCTGACTTTGCCTGCGAGAAGTGCACACAGACTGGGTTAGGGAACTGGAGCTCGAGATGGATGAACTTAAGATTATTCAGGACACTGAGGGGGGTGATAGAGAGGAGTTATAGGGAGGTACTCACACTAGGTTACATTTTAAAGGTGAGTGACTGTCAGGAGAGGGAAAGGGTAATAAGGCAGACTGTGCAGGGACCCCATGTGGTCGTTCCCCTTAATAAAAAGTATACTGTTTTGGATACTGTTATTGGGGGGCGGGCAGTGGGGACCTACCAGGGGAAAGCCACTGCAGCCAGGTTTCTGGCACTGATCCTGGCTCTGTGGCTCAGAGGGAAGGGGGGAGAACAGGAGAGTGATAGTGATGGGAGATTCAATGGTTAGGGGAACAGAGGGAGATTCTGTTGGCTGATGGTATGTTGCCTCCCAGGTGCCAAGGTCAGGGATATCTTGGAAAAGTGCAGCAGGTCAGGCAGCATCCAAGGAACAGGAAATTCGACGTTTCCGAAACATCGAATTTCCTGTTCCTTGGATGCTGCCTGACCTGCTGCGCTTTTCCAGCAACACATTTTCAGCTCTGATCTCTAGCATCTGCAGACCTCACTTTCTCCTCAGGGATATCTTGGATCAAGTCTACAGGATTCTTAAAGGGGAGGGAGAGCAGCCAGAACTTGTGATACACATGGGTACCAATGACATAGGTAGGGAAAGGGAGGAGGACCTGAAAACAGAGTACAGGCAGTTAGATTGGAAACTAGAAGGCAGGACAAGCAAAGTAGTAATCTCTGGATTGTTACCAGTGCCATGTGCCGGTGAGGCTAGATCAGAGAGCAAGTGCAGCTGAACACATGGCTGCAGAGCTGGTGTAGGAGGAGGGTTTCAGACAGGTGGATCATTGGGATACCTTCTGGGGAAGGTGGGACCTGTACAAAGAGGACAGGTTGGACCTGAACTGGAGGGGCACCAATATCCTGGGCAGGAGGTTTGTTAGAGCTCGTAGAACTGTCCATCTTCCGTAGTTACACTGGCACCACTCCCCACCTCTTCCTCCGCTACATTGATGACTGCATCAGCGCCACCTCATGCTCCCACAAGGAGGTTGAGCAATTCATCAACTTCACCAACACATTCCACCCTGACCTTAAATTCATCTGGATCATCTCTGACACCTCCCTCCCCTTCCTGGACCTCTCTATCTCCATTATTGACAACCGACTTGACACTGGCATTTTTTACAAACCCACCGACTTCCACAGCTACCTGGATTACACCTCTTCCCCCCTCCTTCCTGCAAAAATGCCATCCCATATTCCCAATTCCTCCGCCTCCGCTGTATCTGCTCCCAGGAGGACCAGTTTCATCACAGAACACAACAGATGGCCTTCTTCTTTAGAGACTGCAATTTCCCTTCCCACGTGGTTAAAGATGCCCTCCAATGCATCTCGTCCACATCCTGCCCCTCCGCCCTCAAACCCCACCCCTCCAACCGTAACAAGGACAGAACCCCCCTTGGTGCTCACCTTCCACCCTACCAACCTTTGCATCAGCCATATCATCCGAAGACATTTCTGTCACCTCCAAACAGACCCCAGCACCAGAGATTTATTTCCCTCCCAACCCATTTCCGCTTTCCTCAAAGGCCATTCCCTTCGTGACTGCCTGGTCAAGTCCACGCCTCCCCAATAACCCACCCTCCCGTCCTGGCACCTTCCCCTGCTACCGCAGGAATTGCAAAACCTGCGTCCACATCTCCTCCCTCACCTCCATCCAAGGCCCCAAAGGAGCCTTTCATATCCATCAAAGTTTTACCTGCACATCCACCAATATCATTTATTGTGTCCGTTGCTCCTGATGCGGTCTCCTCTACATTGGGGAGACTGGACGCCTCTGTGCAGAGCGCTTTAGGGAACATCTCTATGACACTCGCACCAATCAACCCTACTGCCCTGTGGCCCAACATTTCAACTCCCCCTCCCACTCTGCTGAGGACATGGAGGTCCTGGGCCTCCTCCACCGCTGCTCCCTCATCCCCCGACGCCTGGAGGAAGAACGCCTCATCTTCCGCCTTGGAACACTTCAATCCCAGGGCATTGATGTGAACTTCAACAGTTTCCTCATTTCCCCCCCCCTCACCTTACCCCACTCCAATCTTCCAGCTCAGCACTGCCCTCATGATCTGTCCTACCTGCCTATCTTCCTTTCCACCTATCCACTCTACCCTCCTCTCTGACTTATCACCTTCATCTCCACCCCCATTCACCCATTGTATTCTTTGCTACCTTCCCCCACCCTCCTCTCTGACCTTTCACCTCCATCCCCACCCCCATTCTCCTATTGTACTCTATGCTACTTTCTCCTCACCCCCACCCTCCTCTCATTTATTTCTCCACTCTGCAGGCACCCTGCCTCTATTCCTGATGAAGAACTTTTGCCTGAAACGCGATTTTCCTGCTCCTCGGATGCTGCCTGGCCTGCTGTGCTTTTTCAGCACCATTCTAATCTTTAACTTTCCTAATATTGATTGTAACCTACTTTGTTCAAATAGTTGGATGGAACAGTTTTTGTCAGGTGTGTCCAGGAAGCAGTCCTGATGCAATATATAGATAGGCCAACTAAAGGGGAGGCCATATTGGATTTGGTGCTTGATGATAAACCATGCCAGGTGTCAGATCTTTCGACAGTAAAACATTTTGGTGATCGTGATCACAACTCCCTGACCTTTACTATACTGGTGGAGAGGGATAGGAGCAGACGGTATGGGAAAGTATTTAATTGGGGGAGGGGGAATTACAATGCCAATAGGCAGGAACTGGGGGTGCCTAAATTGGGAGCAGATGTTCTCAGGGAAATGCATGACAGAAATGTGGAGGTTGTTTAGAAGTCACTTGCTAATAGTGCTGGACAGATTTGTCCCACTGAGGTAAGGAAGGGATGGTAGGTTGAAAGAACCTTTGGTGATAAGGGACATCTAGTCAAGAAGAAGAAGGAAACTTACTTAAGGTTGAGGTGGCAAGGATCAGACAGGGCTTTAGAGGGTTACAAAGTAGCCAGGAAGGAACTGAAGAATGGACTTAGGAGCGCTAGAAGGGGGAATGAGAAAACTTTAATGGGTAGGTTTAAGCAAAATCCGAAGGCATTGTACACTTATGTGAGGACAAGAGGATGACCAGAGTGAGGGTAGGACAGATCCAGGATTGTTGGGAGAACTTGCATCTGGAGTCACAGGAAATCGGGGAGGTCCTTAATGAATACTTTGTTTCAGTATTCATTACTAAGATTGACCTTGACATTTCTGAGGATAGCGTGAAACAGACTGATATGCCAGAACAAGTTGACGTTAGGAAGAAAGATGGGCTAGAAAGTTTGAAAAACATAAGGATAGGTAAATCCCCTGGACTGGATGGGATATACCCTAAGTTACACCAAGAAGCGAGGAGACCTTTGCATCTCCACTGTCCTCTGGAGTAGTGCCAGATGATTGGAATGTGGCAAATGTTATTCCCTTGTTCAAGAAAAGGAATAGGGATAACCCTGGGAATTACATGAGTCATCTTACATCAGTGGTGGGCAAAGTATTGGAGAGGATTCTGAGAGACAGGATTTATGGTTACTTGGAAAAACAGACCTTGATTACAGATTGTCAGCAAGGCTTTGTGAGGGGCAGGTTATATCTCACAAACCTTGTGACAAAACAAATTGATCAAGGTAGAGCAGTGGATGTGGTGCACATGGATTTTAGCAAGGCGTTTGATAAGGTTCTCCATGGTAGGCTCATTCAGAAAGTAAGGAGGCATGGGATTCAGGGAAATTTGGCCATCTGGATACACAATTGTCTGGCCCATAGAAGACAGAAGGTGGTGGTAGATGGAAAGTATTCAGCCTGGAGCTCGGTGACCAGTGGTGTCCCACAGGGATCTCTGCTCTTTGTGATTTTTATAAATGACTTGGATGAGGAAGTGGAAGGGTGGGTTACATGTTTGCCGATGACACACAGGTTAGTGGAGGTATAGATAGTGTGGAGCGCTGTTGTAGGTTTCAACGGGACATTGACAGAGTGCAGAACTGGGCTGATAAGTGGCAGATGGAGTTCAACCTGTGAAAGTGTGAAGTCATTCATTTTGGAAGGTCAAATTTGAATACAAAATATAGGATTAAAGACAGGGTCCTTAGCAGTGTGGAGGAACAGAGGGTTCTTGGGGTCCATGTCCATCCATCCCTCAAAGTTGTCACCCAAGTTGATCGGGTTGTTACGAAGGCGTACAGTGTGTGGCTTTCATCAGCATGGGGATTGAGTTTAAGAGCTGCAAGGTTGTGCTGCAGCTCTATAGAGCCCTGGTTAGACCATTTTTGGAATATTGTATTCAGTTCTGGTCGCCTCATTATAGGAAAGATGTGGAAGCTTTTAGAGAGGGTGCAGAGGAGATTTACCAGGATGGTGCCTGGACTGGAGGGCATGCCTTATGAAGGAAGGTTGAGAGGGCTAGCTCTTTTCTCAATGGAGTGAAGAAGGTTGAGAGGTGACTTGATAGAGGTGTGCAAGATGTTGAGAGGTATAGATAAAGTGGATAGGTAGAAACATTTTCCCATGGCGGAAATGTCTGTCATGAAGGGACATAATTTTAAGGTGACTGGAGGAAGGTTTAAGGGAGATTTCAAAGATACGTTCTTTACATCGTAGTGTTGTGTCAAATGCCCTGCCAGTGGTGGTAATAGAGTCAGATACGTTGGAGCATTTAAGCGACTCATGCATGGGTACGTGGGAGTTAGTACAATGAAGGGTATGTAGGTTAGTCTTACCTTAGAATAGAATAAAAAACTGGCACAACGTTGAGGGCTGAAAAGCCTGTTCTGTGCTGTACTGTTCCATGTTAAGAGGATATCCACTTGATCAAGCCCCAGCAGGATCTTACATGGTTCAATTAAGTCACCTTTTACTCTCTGGAGGATACGGGACTAGCCTGTCTAGCCTTGCCTTGTAATGCAATGCATATCTTCCAGGTTGAATTGCTGAATTGCTTTCAATACATTAACATCTTCTCCTAAGTATGATGACCAGTTCTGTACTCCGTATTCTAGGATGTGGTCTCACCAACACCTTGTATAACTGAAGCATACCCTCCCTCGTCTGGCATTCAATTACCCTCGAAATAAAACATAACATTCTATTAGTTTCTGGAACTGTAGACTAACCTTATGTAATTCATGCACCATTCTCTGTATCTCTGAGCTCTGCAACTTCTCATCCTTTAGATTATATGCATTTTATTCTTTCTGCCAAAATTGATAATTTCACCCTTTCCGCATTGTACTCCATTTGCCAGCTCTATGTCCTTTTGTAGGCTCAACTAATTTCTTCAGAGAACTCCAATAAATTAGTTAAACATTGAGAAAATCATGTTGGCTCTGCCTAATTACTTTGAACTTATTTAACTGTCCTAATATAATGTCTTTAATAATTATCAGGCCAGGCAGCTTAAGGAGATACAGGAGTCAACATTTCGGATGTAACCCTTCCTCGGACTGAGAAAGGTTTACACCTGAAACATTGACTTCTGCGCCTCCTGATGCTGCCTGGCTTGTTGTGTTATTCCAGCCTCCTCCCTGTCTACTTTGGATTCCAGTATTTGCAGGGTTTTTTTGTCTTTAAGAATTATCGTTCAGGTCTGCAGCATGGCCATTGTGGCACATCAAAATCAAACTCAAGAGATGATGAGCTGGCTGTGTTATAGAGAGACATATTTAAATTACCTGCATGTTTCCATAGGAACATAGAATACAGGAGGAGGAATAAGTTACTTAGCCCATCCACTATCAGTATAATCATTGGCTGATCATCTAATTCAATACCCTGTTCCTGCTTTCTCCCCATACCCTTAGATCTATTTCTTAGGGCTGAATAGATCAATCTCCTTGTTGAAAATATTTAGTGTTTTGGCATCACTGCTTTCTGTGGGACCGTATTTATATGCATTGACAGGGCAGAGATAATAATGGAACAGTCAGCATCGTTTTGTTCAGGGGAGGTCATGTCTCATCAACTTGAATGAATTTTTCAGAGGTGACCAAATATATAGATGATGGCAATGCGTCTACTTGAACTTCAGGTAAGTTTTTGATAAGGTTTTACATGAAACAAGATAGCAAAGGTGAGAGTCCACGGGATCCACGGAAACCTGGTAAACCTGTTTTTGCATCCTCTCCAAAGCCTTCACATCTTCCCTATAGTCGGTGACCAGATTGCCACAATATACTCCAAATGTGGCCTAACTTTATACAGCTGCAAAATGACTTGTCAACTTTTATACACAATGTCTCGACCGATGAATGCCGTATGCCTTCTTTGTCACCTTATCCAGTTGTGTTGCCACTTTCAGGGAGCTGTGGGCTTATACCTCAAGATCCTTCTGTATATTGATGCTCTTCTTGTATTTAATCTCCCAAAACATTTGCCCAGATTAAACTCCTCTCCCATTTCTTGGCCCAATTTTCCAATTGATCTATATCATTTGACAATGTTCCTCACAAATCCATCAATTTTCGCATTGTCTGCAAACTTACTAATCAGACAACCTGCAATGCAACAAACAGCCAAGTAGTGAAGACTTCAAGACGAGATGAAATGTTAAATCATTAGGGAAGACACTAGATGTGAAGTGGGAGTCTGATTGAATTGTCCCCCTTCTAGACCACCTATCTATATTTTTTTATTATTCATTCATAGAATGAGGGCATCATTGGCTAGGCCAGCATTTATTGCCCAGAGGGCAGTTATGAGTCAACCACATTAATGTGGGCATGGAGTCACATGTAAGCCATACCGAGTAAGGAAAGCAGTTTCCTTCCCTAAAGGACATTAGCGAACCAGATGGGTTTTTCCACTAATCGACAATGGTCATCATTAAATGGTTATCATTATACTCTTTAATTCTTGACATTATATTGAATTCAAATTCTACCATCAACCATAGTGAGATTCAAACCCAAGTCTCCAAAACGTTATCTGGGTCAACAGTCCAGTGATCATACCACTAGGCCATCGCTTTCCATTTTCAGTTGTCCCTTTCCACAACCCCAGCTTGGATCATGATAAGCAGCAACAATGTGCAGTTTAAACCACTGGATTTCCTGCTCTTTAATGGATCAGCCCTTCATGGTGGCCAGCTACCAGACACAAAAATTGATTTAACAACAAGTAGGTGAAAGGGGAAAGATGAAAAAAGGACCTGAGGGGTAACTTTGTCACACAGAGGGTGGTGCATGTATGGTAGGATCTGCCAGAGGAAGTGGTGGAGACAGGTACAATTACAACAATTAAAAGACATCTGGATGGGGTTAGAGAGATATAGACCAAATGGTGGCAAATCGGGCTAGGTCAGATTGAAATTGTCTGGTTGGCATGGAAGAGTTGGACCGAATGGTCTGTATCTGTGCTGTATCACTCTATGACCTACACTATATAAACAAAAGCGGTCCCAGCACTGATTATTGGTGAATACAACTAGTCATATTAATAAACAACTCTCCACAACTATCCTCTGTCTTACATGACCAAGCCAATTCTTGTAAACCTTCATTGTACTCCTTCCATAATCAGAATATCCTTCCTCAGATAAGGAGATCGAAGCTTCACACAGTAATCCGGGTGTGGTTGTACTGACACCCTGTACCTTTGCAGCAAAACATCCCTGCTCCTCTCAAATCCTCTTGCTATGAAGGCCAACTTACCATTTGCCTTCATTGCCTGCTGTGCCTACATACTTACTTTTAGTGACTGGTGTTGCACTTCCCACTTTCCAAATCTGTCATCATTCAGATAATAGCGAGCTACCAAAGTGTACAACCTCATACTTATCCACAGTTTTACTGTATCTGCCATGCATTTGCCCACAAGGCCAAAACACGCAGAATCTTCTCTGCATCTACTCATAGTGCACCTTTCCACACAGCTTTGTGTCATCTGCAAATGTTAAGATATGATATGTTGTTTCCTCATCTAAATCATTTATATATATATTGTGAATAGCTGGGATGCAAGCACTGACCTGTAGTACACCACTTAGCCACTGGTCATGCCTGTCACTGGACAAAAGGCCTATTTATTATTTTTCTTTGTTTCCTATCTGCCAACCAGTTTTCAATCCAATTTCCAAGTAATATTGATACTTTAAAATCCCAATGCACATCAGAGTGAAGATATTGATATAAAGATAGAGAAAATATCCTAGTAATATATTTAAATCAGGAGGCTGAATGAAGAGAAAACATGGGGAAATTTATAATCATGAGGGAAGAACTGAGAGATTGAATTGTGAGTTGATGAATCCCCAGTTCCCAATGGACTACAACCTAGGGTCTTAAAGGTAGCTAATGAAATAGGAGATGCATTGCTGTTAATTTTCTAAAATTAATTAGATTCAGGAAAGGTTTCATCCGACTGGAAAGTAACAAGTATGATACCTCTATGTAAAAAGCCAGGAAAATGAAAAACAGCATACTATAAGCTCATTAGCTTGATATCTGTCATGAGGAAGGTATTAATCAATCATTAAGGTTTTGTTTTCGCTGGACACTTGGAAGAAATTAAAGTAATTGGAAAGTGTCAACTTGATTTTGTGAACAAGTAATTGTGTATAGTCTTATTTATTTGAATTTCTTAAACACATATTTGATAGTATCCATACAAATATTTATCAAGTAGTGTAGGAGCCTGTAGTGTATAGGGCAGCATGGTAACGTAGCTAGAGTATTGGCTGACTACCAGAAAACAGAGTATTTTTAAATGGGTCTTTTTTAGATTGGTAAGATGTGACAAACAGAATACTCCCACAACCTGTGCTGTGTTTGCAACATTTTATGATTTGTATAAATGATTTAAATGAGAAGATCGAATGACAGAAAGATGGGTAGCAAAGTATGTTATGAAGATGACATAATAGGGTGCAGACCAATATGAAGATAGTTTAAGTGAGTGGGCAAAAAATCTGGCACATGGAATAACATGAGGGAAAGTGTGAACTTGTTCATTTTGGTGAGAAGAATAAACAGGCAGAGTATAATTTAAACAAAACAACTGAGGAACTCTAAGATACCTAAAATATCTAGGTATTTTAGTACTTGAATCACAAAAATTTAGCGTGCAAGTACAAGTGATTAGGACTAATAGAATGCAGTCCTTTATTATGAGCAGGATGTAACTGAAGCATAACCTTTTATACAGAGCATTAATAAGACTACATCTTGAGTACTATGTATACTTTTGGTTTCCTTTATTTAAGGAAGAATGTAAATACCTTGGAGGTGATTAGAAGGAACTTTATTAGATTGATATTTGGAATGAGTGGATTGTATTATGAAGGAAAATTGGGTTGGGCATGTTTTCACTGGACTTTAGAAGGGTAAGGGATGATTTGATTTAAGTTTATAGTTTCCTTAATGGTTTTAAGGTGACATGAAAGAATGTTTATTCTTGAGTTTAAGTCCAGGCGAAGAGTACTGTGTTAAAATTAGAGATCACCCTTTTAGGACAGAGATGAGGGGAATACTTCTGAGGTTTGTGTCTCTTTGGAACTATCTGCCTCAGAAGATAGTGGGGACGGCATCATTGAGTATTTTTAAGGCAAAGGTAAATAGATTCTTGTTTGACAGGGAATCACAGGTTATCAGAGGAGACAGCAATATGTAATGAGGAACACTAACAGCTCAGCCATGATCTTATTAAATGATCAGGCAGGCTGACAAGACTGAACATTCTACTTTTGCTCCTACTTCATATGCCCATCAACTGATAGGCAATATTTGGTTATGGGTTGGGTTTGTCTAATGTTTTGTGTGCTGGATATACCTAGGCAATTTTCCACATTGTCAGTCAGATACCAGTGTTGTAGCTGGGCTTGGACAGTTAGCTTTGGAGCACAAACTTTCAGTAGACTTGCTGAAATATTGTCAGGGCCCATTGCCTTTGCAATGTCTAGTGGGTTCATCCCCTTCGTAATATCAAGTGGAGTGAATTGAACTGGTTGAAGACTGACATTTGTAATGCTGGGAACCTTGGGAGGAAGCTGAAGATCCAAAGGATCATCCATTTGACACTTGTAGCTGAAGATGGTGCATATATAGTAAAGTGAGCATAAAATCTCAATTTAGTCTCCCCAAAAATGAAAGAGATGACTATTCTTCAGTGCCAATTTTCTTGTTAAGAACATTTTATCAATCTGGAAGCATATTCTGGCCCTAAGAATTCTGGTGCCTGATTGCTACCTAGTGGCTCTTGCTGGAAGTACACACACATTATATTGTAGCAGATTTAGATTCAACTGTAATGTTCTCGCAATGTGTTACTATGCATGGTCAAAGCTTCATGTGAATATTTGTCCTTGTGGACCCAGTACCATAAAGCAATTGTCCTCTCTTGAAACATACCTATAGCAAGTGATTTAGTGTTTTCAGAACAGCAAGTGTAATGTACAGGATTTTTGGTACAAATTACCAGTGTCATGTCATTAAAATAAAATAGAGAACGGTGGATGCTGGAGATCTGAAATAAATACAGAACAGAAATTGCTAGCCAAACTCAACAGTTCTGACAGCATCTCTGGAGAGAAAACAGATATAATATTTCAAGCCCAGTGATCTTTCTTCAGAACTTGATATGTTAACTCTGTTTTCTTACCACATATATTCCCAATGCATGAGAGAGGAGAAAATGGAGCAAAAAGAAAAAATGAAATCCAAATGCATTACTAAACCACCCAGTGTTGTTTCCTGTATTAACAGATCATCTTTACAATTTAGATCACTATTCCTGTTGTGTTTATAGTTATCCTTTATTGTGGATCACTGCTGTGATGAAAATAAAACCTTTTATCTCTTTTGTTCCAGTTTTTATTGAGTCGCAAAATCCATTGGGATGCAGCAGCTCTGAAATATGTCAACCTCAGACACATGCACTTATACAGTTCCAGAATCCTGATTGATTTACCACTCATCCTACAAGGCAGTTGGGACAATTGGTTCTGATGAGCTAATTAACCGCTGACCCCTATAGTGCTTTGAACAGAAATTATGAATGATACTTGATTTAAATGATTAAATCTTCTCATAAAGATTTGATGAGAAGTAGTATGAACTTATAAAATAATTACTCCACTTTCTGTAGAAAACAATTTATTTCCTAAAACCTCATGGCAGAAATTAACATGATACATACACTACAAATAAATACAAAGAACTGTCCAAGTATTGTCCAGACTAATATATTAAAGTTATTATTTAAGCCCAAATATATGAAGATTGTTTCCTAACATGAGTTAACTTGTGTATGCAAGTTTCAAATTGCACTAATTACTATTAAAAACTCGAGGTTGTGTTGAGAATTAAGGTTTTACATTTGGTTTACACTTTTGTTGGTTGGTGCCATTAAGGAAATGCTGTTATTCCTTGCATTAATCTGTTACATTTTCTTTTTAAATTACTCGACAGATTTTTACAGTAAGCCGCTACCACCAGTACAAATGAGCCAGAAACCAAATGCTGACACCCATGAAGTCATCTCCTAGCAGTATGGATCTCTTGTTACTCTCTGAACAAAACTAGGTAGTTTTTTTATGCTTTATTTAAAAATCAAACTTATGGTTCATTCTTTTCCATCAGAAGAGATTTTTTAAAAACTGAGCAAGAAAAGAAAGAACCTATCATCACTTTTGAGAACAAAACAAAACTTTCCATACTGCAGTCAAGGACACTGTATTGCTACCACATCAGCATGTTGAGCAAAAGAATGGCTGCAGTGGACAGGCTTACATTTTGAGTGAAGTGTTGAATGGCTATCTTTAGCAAACCTTGGAGAAGAAAGAGGCAGTGAGACAATACACCACAGAAGTATTTTTTTTTCTGCTGTTTAAGCCAGTGGAATTTTGTATCAATTGAAAAGTTCATGAAGAAACTCAACCTGACCGAGAAAAACCTTTTTAATATAACATTTCATATTTGTACAGTACAAAACATGTTAATTGTGCTGAATGTTTTGAGCAGTCTTTCTAGAAGATGCAGCATGGTCATGCAAGTAATTATGTTTCAAACTGCAAATATTTTAGGTTTTGTTTCAAAGTTCAAGCAAGGACTCCTATTCATGTGGTCTTGAAACTCAGTGGATTAGATGTTTGCAAATACTGTAGCAAAGCTTTATTATATGTTCTATGTGGAACAAAATATGTATTAAAAAAAAACATACCATGTAAAATTGGCAAGCATAATTCCTTCACTTCTCTCATACATTGTTGAATTGCCTCTGGATAGGCTCTTATAACTGCTTGTAATAATATCTCAGATTTTATATTGCATAACTGCTAGTCTTTTGAAGACTCAAATTTTGCAATCAGTGTCAACAAATCACGATTATATAGATTACAGTCATATGAGATATTATTTTGGAAATTGCTTGTATTTTCCATTCAAAGCTGTAAGTAGACCTGTTTTTCTAGAGAACAGATATAATGTAGTATACTTCAATAATCATAAAAGTTGTGTGTAAAATTTAGAGTTTTTATCTTAACTAGATCTATCTATATTGTTTCTGTGATGCTTATTCATTTTCTTAAAATGTTTGACCATATTTGTTTATAATTGTTACTATTTTGTATTTATCTAATTAGTTTGTGAGTTTTTCAAGCACTTTGTACACCTTTCAGAAAGAATCTTGCATTTTTATAAAAGTATTACTTGTAGTGAAAAGATAGAGTGAATCCCTTGTTAAAACCTTAAGAAATAATAACAAGAGACGGCTAAATGGCCACTCAAAGCTATATTGCTATTAGGGAAGGTCATGGTCAAGCTTCAACCCCACTAGCTCTTTCACATATCTCTTGAGTGCAAAATATCTCGGTCTCAGCACTGAATAAATTCAACAACTAAGCATCTTTTTCTGATAGACAAAATTACAAAAATTCCTAACCCCTTGATGAAGGCAGTTATTCTCCATGATCCTTATCCTGAAACTATAACCCCTAATACTAGACTTTGCAGCCAGATAAATGACATAACAGCTGCTAGGGTGCCAAGTTTATTCAGAATATTTTTTGTTCAAAGCGATCACTTCAAATTATTCTTAGCTCCAGAGAATGTAGAATCGCTGTATTCGCACTCTCCTCACATGACAACACTCTTATTCCCAGAAGTCAATCTGATGAAACTCCATTGACTCACTTCTAGGGCAATCATATCTTACTCTTAGGTAAGGATATCAAATTCATTTATGGTCTTTCCAAATCCTGTACCACTGCAATAAGACATCCTTACCTGTATATTATGACTCACTTGCAATAAAAGTCAATATGTCCTTGGTGCATGCTGCACTTATTATTTTTGTGTTCTATGTACATGAACACCTAAATACCTCTGAACATCTACATTTATTAGATCATTGATGTTTAAAAAATGTTTTTATTCTTCCTACTAAAGTGAATGACTTCACATTTCTTCACACTGTCCTCCATCTCCAACCTCCCTGCAGTTACACTGTCCTCCGTCTCCAACCTCCCTGCAGTTTCACTGTCCTCCGTCTCCAAACTTCCTGCAGTTACACTGTTCTTTATTGACCTGAAGTGAGTAAAACCTGATAATGAATTTAATTAGAATAACTTCCTGTATTGACTTGGACATGTCACTTAATATCAAATGATTGTCTCATTCATCAAATCAAGAAAAGCAATTTTGCAAGAGACTTTGGTGGAATACAATACCAACAAACACATTTAACAGTAAATTTGTTTTATGCATCTCAATTTCTCAAATTTGCCAAGTTTTTTTTGCAATTAAATTATTGTGTACCAATTAAATTTCTTCCACCAATTATCCAACTTTGCTCTTTCCTTGCCTGATTATGCTTGATGTTGTTGTGTGAATCTCAGGAATGTTGTAATGCCTCACCATGTAAAAACTTTTCATGTATCAACCTAAACATCTTGTGTCCCTGATGTATGTAACGAGTGAACAGCTATAATTGAGGTTAATCTGTTCTCATCTAATGTCGACACATGAATTTGACCCAAGAGAATTGATAGCTATCAGAACTTGGAGCACCAGATTATTACCTCCATACTTGCTTTTCCTTTCTTTCCCACTGTCCACTTACCCAAGCAAACCATTAGT
The DNA here is from genome assembly GCF_020745735.1 of Hemiscyllium ocellatum. Taxonomy (NCBI): domain Eukaryota; kingdom Metazoa; phylum Chordata; class Chondrichthyes; order Orectolobiformes; family Hemiscylliidae; genus Hemiscyllium; species Hemiscyllium ocellatum. The sequence continues at coordinate 49,227,897 of NC_083412.1, forward strand.
TTTGGGAAAATGAGACATTTGTCAATAACAGTCAGAGGCCCATCTAAAATAAAGATAAAAAATGTTGGAAATATTCAGCAGGTCTGACAACATCAGTGGCGAGAGGAATAGAGTTCATGTTCCTGTTCAATGATTTTGCATGAAAACTTTATGAAATTGACAAACAACAGACAAGTCGTTGGACCCATCACTTTATTAAACACAATACCAACAATGATGGTGTATTCATTTTTGGTAACATTAAAGTTCTCAGATTTGTAACATTAGATATTTATATTGAAGTATTTATATTTCTGCTAACTTTCCTACTATTTCTTTCTTAATCCAAACACAAAGTATATAATTTTTATCACAGTCGGTTGTTACTGTTGTTGTTATTTATTTTGTTTCTGGACAAAGTATGAGATAATGTGCTCTGCAGTTAATTCACACATTGATTTGCATTAATATCTCTTGTAAAAAGATTATTCTTTGGATTCAAACAACACTAAGAAGCATTATAAAATAAATATTTTGACTTGCGTTGTGCTGACTCAAATTTCTTTTTGAAAGTAGTGAAATCTATTATTTTGATCATTTCTGTTGTAATCTATCTTTGGAGTCTTGTAATTTTGTTTTTAAATGTACTAATTACTTATAGTTATTAGTTTGTCTCAAGTCAATACAAGCTGTAGCTTCCTAATCCAGCACTCTGTGATCCAGTATCCACATTACAGTTCCAGTCCTAGTTTTAGATTTTTAGAAAGTGGCATTTGGGTGTCAGGATCATGGCATGTACATGCCCAATCTGCACTCACATTTATTTTATAGCATATTTTCTTTTCTGTCTGGAATAATTCAGATAAAATGTATTGGACCCTTTGGTAAAAAAGGTTTATCTTGTTGCTCATTGCAAGGCTGTGCAAGAGGCATTAAAAAAATGCTTCAACCTCACACAGAGATAAATGCCTCTCATGCCATTGGTGCTTATGGAACATCATCCCTTTCTAGATTATCTATTCAGGTTCATTTGTTGTTTCAAAATAAGAATTACAGGAAGAAAGTTCTACTGAATTTAATGCTAAAATGCAGACAGTAATGAACATGTTGCGCAGTGCTTTTTAAGATTGTGTATGACCTTGTGGTTCAGCAAGGCCTGGCCCCAACACTGCCTGATTACAAAGGTCAACCTGTATTGTACTGTGTAGTAGAGTTTGAATGTCGCTGGAAAATGTCTTAGTCAGAAGGTAATATCTGATTAAATCAATTGTACTATGCATCAGAGCTTCATTTAATAACTGAAGGATGATCTTCCAAAATAAAAAGAATGTCTTTTAAAAGATGTTGCACAGTTCTTCTTCTAGCAGGTTTAGTTTGAATATGTAGGTGTGACACAGGTTTACTGGTAATTATTCCTTTTATTTGGGTTCAGAGTTATATACCACGGAAACAAACGCTTCGGTCCAACTCATCTACGCCAACCAGTCGCCCCAATCTGACCTAGTGCCATTTTCCAGCGGTTTGCCCATATTCCTCTCAACCTTCCTATTCATATACCCATCCAGATAACTTTTAAATGTTACAAATGTACCAGCCTTCACCACTTCCTCTGGCAGCTCATTCCATACTCGCATCACCCTCTTCATTAAAAAGTTACCCCTCAAGCCTTTTTAAATCTTTCCCCTCTCACCGTAAATATATGCTCTCTAGTTTTGGACTCCCCCCACCCCAGGAAAAAGACTTTGGGTGTTCATCCTGTCCATGCCCCTCATAATTTTATAAACCTATATAAAGTCACCCCTCAGCCTCCAACGCTCGAGGGAAAAAAGTCTTGGTCTATTCAGCCTCTCCCTGGAACTCAAACTTTCCAATCCCATCAATATCCTTGTAAATCTTATCTGCATCCTCTCAGGATTTACAACATCCTTTCTATAGAAGGGTGACCAGAATCGTATGCAGTGCTCCAAAAGTGGCCTTACTATTGTCCTATACCAGGGAGGGGGGAACCTGCGGCCTTCTAGGCCATTGTGTATGGCCTTTGAATGAATCCAAATTTTGCAGAACAAATCTTTTATTTTTTATTAATATGTTTATTTCGTCCTTTATTATTTTTATTTTAATCTTAAAAATGAATGTATTTAATCTACTGGAGAGTAAAAGAAAATTCAACGAAATAATCCTCACAGACTGACTGCCACAATTAAAACAATTGGTAAGTCATAAAGGCTATTTCGACACTTGCTATGCTTATGATTTAGTTCTAATGCGACTCTAGAATGTACGTTATCTTCCCCGCCTGACTGGCGCCTCTACCGCTGCATTTCTGTGTGATATCATGTCAAAGCAAAATTACTTGAATATTTCTTTGCAAAGTAAAACTAGGCCTATGTATAATATGTGGCAAAAATATCCAAGCATTTCGAAAAAAAACCATCTTTTTTTTCAAAACTCTTCTTCAAAAGGAAATTTCGGATGAACATTTTCCCCAGTTAGCAAAGGTCATTGATGAACAGGAGGATTCTTGAGAATCATTTGAAGAATACGCAGCTGTCATAGACTTATTAATTGGAGAATACAATGAAAGGTTCTCTGACTTTGAGAATCATGACATCACACTCAAATTAGCATTTCAACCTCACCTAGTTGTCTCCAAGGCTCCTAAAGAACTACAGATGGAATTGATTGAGCTCTCAGAAGATGACATTTTAAAGTCCTTATTTGACGCTAAGAAAGATCCGATCAAAATATGGAAAAATGCAATAGAATACCCATGCTTTTGGCAACATGCACGACAAATGCTTTCTTGCTTTTCATCCTCTTATTGCTGCGAATCTATGTTCTCCTACTTAACCAAAATCAAGACTGTCTTAAGGTCACAAATGACGGATACCCATTAAGAAGATCAGCTAAAACTGCAGACCCCCATGCTGAAACCAAATATTCAAATACCTTCCTACAAAAAGCAGTCACAACAAAGTCATTAGAAGGTTAGTTAACTTTAGAATTAACATTTTTTTTCTTTTTTTAGTTAGTACATAGTAGTTAAATTTTTACAAACTAATGTGAATTTTGAAGAATATATAATTGAAGTTTCTTGGATGCGGCCTTTTTGATTACAACTAACATAATGCGGTCTTCCAACATGAAAAGATTCCCCACCTCTGTCCTATAGAACTGTTAAGTGACATCTCAACTCCAGTCCTCAATATTATAACCAATGAAAGCAAAAATGCCAAATGCCTTCTTCACCACTCTCTACCTGCAGGTCCACTTTCAAGGATCAATGCATCTGCACCCCTCTGTCTCTGTTTGGCAACACTCCCCAGGGCCTGACCGTTAACTATACAAGTGCTGCCCTGGTTTGCTCTACCAAAATGCAATTCATCACTTTTACCTAATAAACTCCATCTGCAACCCTTCAGCTCATTGGCCCATCTGATCAAATTCCATCCAAATCATTCCTATAAATTATGAAAAGCAATGGACCCAGCACCAATTCTTGGAGCATACCACTGGTCACAGGCCTGCAATCTGAAAAGCAACCCTCTACCACCACACTCTGTCTGCTACTTTTAAACCAATTTTTTTTCTAATTGGCTTGGTCTCCGTGGATCCCATGTGATCTAACCTTACTAATCAGTCTATCATGCAGGACCTTATTGAATGCTAAAACCCATATAGACAATACCTATCACATTGCCTTTATTGATCTTCTTTGTCACCTCTTCAAAAAACTCAGTCAAGTTAAGAATCATAGAATCCCTACAGTGTGGAAGCAGGTGATTTGGCCCATCAATACCAACCCTCTTAAGAACATCCCACCCAGATCCCCTGCCCTCCCCCCCCATCCCTTTAACTTTGCATTTATCATGGTTAATCCACCTAGCTAGGAGACAGTGAGGTCTGCAGATGCTGGAGGTCAGAGTTGAGAGTGTACTGCTGGAAAAGCACATCAGGTCAGGCAACATCCAAGGAGCAGGAAAATTGATGTTTCGGGCCAGAGCCCTTCATCAAGAATGAGGCTGGGAGCCTTGAAGGTGGAGAGATAAAAGGGAAGAGGGTGGGGCTGGGGAGAAGGTAGCTGTGAGTACGATAGGAGGATGGAGGTGGGGGTAAAGGTGATCGGTTAGAGAGGAGGGTGAAGCGGATAGGTGGGAAGGAAGATTGACCAGTGGGACAGGTCATGAGCATGGTGCTGAGCTGGAAGGTTGGAACTGGGGCAAGGTGGGGGTGAGGGGAAATGATGAAACTGGCGATGTCCACATTGATGCCATGGGGTTGAAGGGTCCCAAGGTGGAAGATACGTTGTTCTTCCTCCAGACATTGGGTGGTGAGGGAGTGGCAACGGAGGAGCCCAGGACCTGCATGTCCTCGACAGAGTGGGAAAGGGAGTTGAAATGTTCAGCCAGGGGCAGTGGGGTATGAGTGTCCTGGAGATGTTCTCTAAAGCGTTCTGTGAGAAGACGCCCAGTCTCCCCAATGTAGAGGAGAACACATCAGGAGCAATGGATACAGTAAATGACGTGTGAAAATGCAGGTGAAACTTCGATGGATGTGGAAGGCTCCTTTGGGGCCTTGGACAGAGGTGAGGAGGGAGGTGGGGGCACAGGTTTTGCAATTTCTGCAGTGGCAGGGCAAAATGCCAGGAGGGGAGGGTGGGTTGATGAGGGGGCGTGGTCCTGACCAGGTGATTGCAGACGGAATGGTCTTTGCAGAAAGCAGATAAGCGTGGGGAGGGCAATATATCTCAGGTGGTGGGGTCCATTTGTAGGTGGCGGAAATGTTGGTGGAGGTTGGTGGGGTGGAAGATGAGGTCCAAGATGGTTCTGTCCTTGTGGTTGGAGGGGTGGGGTTTGAGGGCAGAGGTGTGGGATATGAATGAGATACATTTGGAGGACATCTTCAACCATGTGGGAGGGGAAATTTTGGTCTTTAAAGATGGAGGCCATCTGGTGTGTTCTGTGGTGGAACTGGTCCTCCTCGGAGCAGATGCGGTGGAGGTGGAGGAATTGGGAATATGGGATGGCATTTTTGCAGGAGGCAGAGTAGGAGGAGGTGTAATCCAGGTAGTTGTGGGAATCAGTGGGTTTGTAAAAAAATGTCAGTGTTGAGTCGATCCTCGTGGAGGGAGATGGAGAGGTCTGGAAAGGGGAGGGAGTTGTCAGAAATGGCCCAGGTGAATTTAAGGTTGGGGTGGAAAGTGTTGGTGAAGTTGATGAACTGTTCGACCTCCTTGTGGGAGCACGGGGTGGCACCAATGCAATCATCAATGTAGCGGAGCAAGAGGTGGTGCCGGTGGAACATCAACGTAGCAGAGGAAGCATTCCTGGACACTATGGGCAATTTAGCACAGCCAATCTACCTAATCCACACATCTTTTGATTGTGGGGGGAAACTGGAGCACCCAGAGGAAACCTACACAGATGCTGGGACAATGCGCAAACTCCACACAGACAGTTGCCCAAGGTTGGAATAGAGGCAGTAGTGCTAACCACTAAGCCACTCTGCTGTTAGTAAGGTATAATTTACCCTACACAAAGTCATATTGACTAACCCTAATCAGTCCTTGCCTTTCCAAATACATGTAGATCCTGTCCCTCTCAATCTTGTCGAACAACGCACTCACCAATGACGTAAAGTTCATTGGCTTTTAGTTCCCTGGCATTTCCTTACAGCCTTGCTTAGATAATGGCACCACATAAGACAACCTAAAGACTTCCAGCACCTCACCTGTGGACATCAATGATACAAATATCTCAGTAAGGGGCCTAGCAATCTCTTCCCTATCTTCCATAAAGTTCTGGGAAACACCTGATCAGGTCCCATGTGTCTACTTTAATATGTTTTAAAACCTTCAGCCCCTTATCTTCCCAAATATGAACTCTTTTCAAGACATCACCGTTTATTTCCACAAGTACACTTGTTTCCATGTCCTTCTCCACAATATTTGATAACCAAAGTTTGAATGTTGAGATCATCTCTAGGGCAAACATTCATAAACTATTTTTCGGTGAATGCAAATTCCTCGGGGCAACCATACTTTTTGAATTTAAGGTGATCAGTCTGCTACACCAGGGAATGTGATGGCATAATGGTTGTGTCACTGGATTTGGAATCCAGAACCCCAGATTATTATCTGTCATGACTCATTGAAATAGCCTCACTATTCATGGAATCATCACAAGTGGGAAAAGATTTTTAATTATTGATTTTTGTGAGATGTGAATATCCCTAGTTTACTTTGAGAAGATGACAATGAGTTGCCCTTTTGAACGACTGCAGTCTATCTGCTGTAGGTTGACCCACAATGCCAAGGTCAGAAATTCCAGGATATTGACCCAGTGACAGTATAGGAACAGTGATAAGTTTCCAAGTCAGGATGGTGAGTGGTTTGGAGGGGAACTTGAAGGTGATGTTCCTATATATCTATTGCCCTTTGTCCTTTTAGATGGGAGTGGTCGTGGGTTTGGAAGGTGCAGTCTGAGGATCTTTGGAGAATTTCTGCAGTGTAGCTAGTTCTTCTGAATCTTTAATCAAATTATCCCAAATTCTCAATGTTCTTGACTGCCAATTCCAGAAGAACCTAAAAGAAAAATAACAGAATTCTGTACTTAGCAAGAAAAGTTATTTATTGCAAACATTGATTTTAAACCAATGTTGGAATAGATATATTAATTGCTAATATACCTCACTATAACTAAAGGTCAGTTCCTTTTTAAAAAAATGTCATTACATACAGCCACACACATACGGAAATTACACGTGGGGAAAGAGAAGAAAATTTCAATGAAGCACAGTTTTGTCCGGATTACAAGTGCCAATATGTATTCCTTCAGATCCCTTCTGGTGCCTTTTGACTATTGGATGAGGATATAAAGTTGTGGACACACTGATTCTCAAGCTTTCATATGTTGTAGATTCACTCTTTTAGTGTCTCTAAAGGTGGATTTCCCCATTTTCCTTTCAAAAAGGGAATTTGCAGAGCAAGAGAGGAGCCGGCTGCTTGGATATGTTTCTATACTCAAGGGAGGAAGAGAGAGATTTTCTTGTTCACAGGCTGGATGGTTTTGCTGTATAGTTCAAACACAAAGCTGTCGATACTTGGCAAGATCCAGTCAAGAAGTTCTTAATATGTTGAGTACTGCTGCACACACACAAAATTCTTCCTCGTATTGAAAAACCAAAAGTCCAACACTGGACAAAACTGCCTGTAGAAACACACCCATGTGACCAAAATATCTAGCATACTCACCAACCACTTCCCTCTCATCCCTTACCCACATACATACAGTCTGAGTGCAGCAAACAGCACATTTCAAGATCAAAGACTATGTGCTAAGGGATGCACTAAAACTTGGAGTAGCTGTTGTCAAGGAATAGTGGGGAAAGACCGCCAAAATATAACAAAGATCTGTTTAGTTATCAGACTCACTCATTGCCTCAAAGTGTAAGTAAGTAGTGTCCTGCATGAGTGGCATTTGCTTTACTTTGCAACTGTGGGGATGCTCTGAGAAATGTCAAATTCCAATGTTTGTTTCTTTTATCAGCAAAGAGTGTACTGAACTAATTTAGTACCTGGTACATGTACATAAAGATTTTTTATGAATAAAGTATAGTCTTGCAAAAAATAGGGAACATTGAACATACAACAGTATTTTTTTAAAAAAACTTTCAATCTTCCACTGCATCCTGGTTAAAGATTTTTTCCCATTTTCACATGTGCAATCCAAACAACATAAATGTTGTTTACGTGCCTTTATCTTAAGGAGAGATGAAAATGGCATTTCAAAATGACATTTTCAGATATGTGAAACATGGACAACAAAATAAGTCTGATACAATTCTTATTATCTTTCTCTTAAATTCTTATTTCTTCATTTTTACCTTCTAGGTAATAAATCTGCTATTACATTATCTTTACCAGTAATGTAAACAATCTTTACATTAAATTGTTGCATCATTAAACTCTAGCTGAACAATTCTGTAAATGTGTTGCTGGAAAAGCACAGCAGGTCAGGCAGCATCCAAGGAACAGGAGATTCGACGTTTCGGGCATAAGCCCTTCTTCTCCTGTTCCTTGGATGCTGCCTGACCTGCTGCGCTTTTCCAGCAACACATTTTCAGCTCTGATCTCCAGCATCTGCAGACCTCACTTTATCCTCTAGCTGAAAAATCTCAAACCTCAGGTTTTAAAATTTTCATTAAACATTAGTGGATTAGTCAGTACTGACTATGGCCAATAGATCCACATTTTATAGTCATAGACTCCAAAATAATAGAGGAGGCAATAGCCCAGTGGTATCATTGCTGGACTGTTAACCTAGAGGCCCAAGTAAAGCTCTCAGGATCTGGTTTTGAATCCTGTCATGGCAGATGGTGAAATTTGAATTCAATAAGAATCTGGAATGAAGAATCTAATGCTGACCATCAAACTATTGTCAATTATTGGAAAAAAAACCTGTCTGGCTCACTAATGACCTTGAAGGAAGGAAACTGCCATCCTTACCTGGCCTGGCCTACATGTGACTCCAGACCTACAAAAATGTGGTTGACTCTTAACTGCCTGCAATTAGGGATAGCTAATAAATGCTGGCTCAGCCAGTGACACCTTCATCCCATGAATGATTTTTTAAGAATCCCAAAGGCTAGTTTTCTATTACAGAGTACTTCCTCTCAAGTTGGTTTTATTTCTTTTAAAAAAGTACCCTACTGGCTTCTATATTCCTGATTCCTCATCTTGCATCAAGACTGCACCAACTCCCAAGTCACAGCATCAATTACCATTTTAAAAGGTTTGATAATTCAGGGTGGCCATCACTGTTGCTCATTGGTTAGGATTCCATTCACTTACTCAAAGGCTGCTTGGCATTCTGCTGACCAGAGCACTTTGGTCTGTTTCTGTTACAAATTTGTCAAAGATACAGCCAATGTCCTGAATATAAGCTCACATTTCTGATAAAACCCTAAATTCCTAAAAATGCTCATAATTTCTCACTTAGTTTTAGTAATGGGGAATCAATCAGACAGAACCTTCACCATAGCCATGCTTAGCAATAGCTTCCCTTAACGTTTGATACATCCCAAGTAAGTTACCCTTGTTTTGCAAGTTTACTTTTAGCCCGATATTTGCATGATGAACTTAAATGAAACAAATGTAGATCAAATTAGTTTTTGGTGAATAAATTGAGAGTTTATTCTCCTGTATCTGTTCATTTGTTCTGATTCTTCTCTTTGTCCTCCCTATATTTCAGACTATATTATATCAATTTGACTGATTTTTTTTCCCAAGCAAGCAGCAGTATCAACTGGTCCAATTAACAGAGTACTGATCTCAGAAAGGACATATGGAAATGTGAACAATTACCGAATTCATCCCAGGTGGCTAGTTTTGATCTGTGAAACATACAGTAAAAGGTACCTATTTCACTATTAAAATAAATACCAGTCATCAGCTAATGAAGGATGTTGGATTTTCACCTCAAATTAAGCAAGCTGAGCTAAAAACTGTTGTGCTTTTGCAAACATAATTGCTTTATTCAGTCCTTCATACAAAATACCTGTTAAAATGTTTAATAATTTTAAATATTTTTTCTGGAATATTTCTAGAACAGATTACATGTATTATCCTGCTTAAATTGCAATTTTGTTTTTTTAAAAAGTAATTCCTGGGATTTAGGCTGTGCTGGCTGGAAGGAAATTTAAAATCCAACTCTAGGTGCCCTTCAGAAGGTGGTGGTGAACTGCGTTCTTGAATTGCTACAGTCCAATTGCTTTAGGTAGATTCACAATGTCATTAAGGAGGAGGAAGTTCCAGAGTTTTGACCCAACAACACTGAGAGAACAGTGATACAGTTTGAAATCACGATAGTGGGTGGCTTGGAGAATTGGCAGGTGGTGGCATTTCCACGTAACTGCTACACTTGCCCTTTGAGATGATAACGTTTGTGTATTTGAATGATAGTGTCTAAGGAGCCTTGAAGAATTTCTGCAGTGCATTTCTTCTGTAAACTTTACAAACATATAAACTTATTGAAAAATACAATCAATAACAAATATCAGTATAAAAAAAGAGAAAAACCACAAATTACAATACAACTACTGTCTACTAACCTACCCCATAATACAAAACAAACCCTAATACTGTGCAAAGCAACACCAATAAAAAAGTAAATAACTAATAAGTCAAAAAAAGAAAGAAAAGCAAAGAAATAACACAACAAAAACACAGAATGCAGAACAGCTATGCTCGGCAAACAAAAGAATGGGAGCACTGTATATATACCCGTATTAACACAGGAGAAGCCCCCCTCCAGGGCCCAGGGCTCGACAAACCTAACCATCCTGGTTAAACAAAGCCCTACTTAACATTGCTGACAAATCTATACCCAAATAATTCAAGTAGGGCTGCTATGTCTTATAATAATGGTCTGTTGTGTGGTGCACCATGTTTGTAAAAAAGTCCAAGGGAATATGCTCCATAATTAATTTCTGCCATCCCAGCAAGCCCGGCAGGTTCTCAGATACCCAGTTCATCAGAATATTCTTCCATGCACAGTAAGCAAGAATATTAAATAGTTTCTTCCCATGCCTGTCTAAAGATGGTAAATTTGGTAGACCTAAGAGGAGAGATATCGGGTCTACGTTGACTTCAATCCTCAATACCCTCCCTATCTCTCCTGCCATAGCGCTCCATTAAACATGAAGCAATGGGTAAGAGTACCTACATTTATTTTACATTTGGGGCACACTGATGATGCTCCTTTTTAAAACTTCACCAAATGGTCCAGTGACAGATGAGCCCTGTGTAGAACTTTTAACTGTGTAGCGCATGTCCTATTACAGATTGAGATCTTTTGAGCATTCTCCACTATATTCTCCCATATTTCAGAAGAGATCTCCACTCCCAGCTCTTGCTCCCAGACCTCACATAACCGGTTAATATTTTGCCAGGCCCTGCCACCCAGCAGGCAATAGAGGGCACTAGCCGAAAGGTTGTTTGTGGAACATAGCAACAACCTCCCTGTATCGGGCTTACAGGGCTTAGGGAGAAGTGTAGTCTTCTTCTGGATGAAATCCCTAACCTAAAAAAAACAGAAAAGATCTCTGCTGGACAACCCGTATCTCTGGCTCAGTTACTCAAGAGACATCAAAACCTCCCCCTCAGATAAGTCTCCCAAACTAGTAACTCCTCTCGCTGCCCATAGTTTGAACCCTGAGTCCATCATCCCTGGTAGGAATCCTGGCATACCAACCAACTATAGATGTAAGTGGCAAAGTCTTGGATAAACACCCCTCACTCTGACACATCACCCTCCATGCCTTGATTGTACTAATATCAACGGGGTTTCGGCAGTGGTCCATAACTGTCCTCATCTTATCCATGAACAACAGATTAATAAGCGGGCACTTTGCCCGGAAGGCCTCAATATCCAGCCATATTGAGTTTGGATCGTTACCTACCCAATCACAGACAAAGGACAGCAGGGAACTCAATTGACACCTCCTGATATCTGGGAAATCAACTCCTCCCCCTCCTTGTGGCAACTGCAATTTAGTAAGTTTGATGAAGGGCCGCCCACGATGCCAGACAAAGGAACCAAACCACCCCATAAGCTTCCGCAGTGTTTACCTGGGAAACATTAGAGGGAGCACATGTATGGGATAAAGCAAACAAGGAAAAACATTCATCTTAATGAGAGATATTCAGCCCAGCCATGAAATTGGAAGAGCTTCCCATCTCTGAAGATCCCACCCAATATTGTCGAGAAAGTGAGCAAAGTTAGTCCGAAATAACAGATCAAACTTGGGGGTAATAAAAATGCCTAGGTACTGGAACCCTGCCCGTGACCACTTAAAAGGGAACTTAGGGCCACCTTCAACTTCTGGCACATCCTTAAGTTCCCCAAAAGTATAGCCTCCGATTTTGCAAAGTCAATCTTATATCCTGAAATAGCCCCAAATGAATTGATGCATTGTATCAAATGGGATACGGAGGTCATCGGCTTGAATAAAAACAGAAGGACATCATCCACATACAATGTAATCTTGTGTGCCCTCCATCCCACTTCGGGAGCAGTTATGTGGACGTTCTGATGAATGGCCTTTGCCAGCAGCTCTATCACCAATGTAAACATCAATGGTGAGAGGGGGCAGCCTTGCTGACTACCCCAACCAATCCAAAGTTCCCAGACTTCACCCCGTTGATGATGACCGTGGCCAGAGGGGGGGTGATATAAAACCTCCACCCACCTAACAAAGACCCCACCCAACCCAAACTGTTGTAAGATATAAAAAAGATACAGCCATTCCACCCAGTCAAATGCTTTCTCTGCATCTAAGGAAATCACCAACCCCTGAATCGATCATTGCTGTCAAATTGGACCATATTCAGCAACCTTCTAATATTATTAGAGAACCTACGGGCCCTTATAAACTTGTCTGGTCCTCTTTAACAATATGGGGCAATAACTTTTCCAATCTCAGCTGCAGGACCTTAGATAGAATCTTGAAGTCCGAATTTAATAAAGAGATGGGCCTGTATGAGGCACAATCCTCAGGAACCTTCCCTTTCTTAAGAATTAAGGAAATATTAGCTTCTCTCAAAGGTGGTGGTAAGCATGCATGCGTATAGGAGTGATTCTACATCTCCAACATCAGCCCTGACAGAATCTCCATAAACTCCTTATAAAACCCAGGAGACCATCAAGACCAGGCGCTTTCCCACTCTGAAGTTGCCTACTTGCCTCCTGTATTTCCTGAACTGTCAAGGGGGCATTAAGGAGAGAGGTCTGTTCCAAGATTACCCCTGGGAGGTCCAGGTTCATTAAAAAAGGCCTCTATTTTAGCCCTCCTGTCCTCGCAACCTTCAGAACAATACAATTCAAGAGTAAAAACTCCGAACAGCCTCATTAATCTTTTTCGCATCATGCATAAGAACCCCGGCACTGTTTCTAATTGCAGTAATGGATTGGGGAGCACGCATTTTCCTAGTCAGGTGCGCTAAATATTCCCCTGGCTTATCCCCATATTCGAACAGTCTTTGTCTAGCAAAAGCGAGTTCTTTCTTTGCGTTTTGTGTCAGTATGTGTCAGTATTGAATTCAAGGCAGCCAGAGGGCTGTGATCCGCTGTAGCTTAGTCACCAAAGGCTACGCAAAATGTGCCACCTCCACGGCTTTCAACCACATCTCAACTAGATATTGCTGCTCCCCCTTTGTCGTTTCTGGCTAGCCAAATTGGAAACAGCTAATTGCATAGTAAAGGTCTTAGCAGTCTCCTATAGCATAGATGGACTACTAGCCGTGCCTGAGTTGATAGTCAAGAATTCCTGAAACTCCTTCAAAAAGTATCCCACAAATTTGGAATCCTTAAGGAGAAAAGTATCCAAATGCCAGCGCTGCAAACCTCGCTCCTCACTCTTAGCCTATATACCGTCACGCAGAGATAGATATGTTCCCATTTTTGCAACCCGTAATCCAATCCAGAAGGGCTGAGGGAGCCAGATCCTCATGTGACATTTATGTGGATTTGAAAAAAAGGTGAAGACATCTCCAAATATCTACCAGTCCCAACCCCTCGCATAAGTAAGCACCTGCTTGACCTGTGAAGAAATAGTTGGGGGTCCATTAGGCATCCTGCCCACTGTCGGATCCAAAAGACAATTAACACCCACCCCCTATAATAATGTGCCATGTTCCAAAGGAACTCAGTTTAGAGAAAGCAGTAATTAAAAATTTGAGGGGATGCGCCACAGGACAGTAGACATTTAAAATGCCATTTTCCTCCCCATGTATCTCTGTGTGACGGTATATAGGCTAAGAGTGAGGAGCGAGGTTTGCAGCGCTGGCATTTGGACATTTGTCTCCCGAAGGATTCCAAATTTGTGTAATACTTTTTGAAGGAGTTTCAAGAATTCTACTGGGGGCGGGAACCGGCTTCGAGGGGGCGGGGCCCAAGTGCGGGAGACGGGGCCGGGTTCGGGGCGGGAGTCGATTTCGAGGGGGCGGGGTCCGAGTTTGGGGGGCGGAGCCGCGTTCGGGGCGGAGTCCGAGTTCGGGGGGCGGGGTCCGAGTTTGGGGGGGCGGGGCCGCGTTCGGGGCGGAGTTCGGGGGCGGGGCCGTGTTCAGGGCGGGGGCGTGATCAGGGTGGGGGCGGGGTCCGGGTTCGGGGGGTGGGGGCGGGGTCCGGGTTCGGGGGGCGGGGCCGTGTTCGGGGCAGGGGCGGGGTCCGGGTTCGGGGGGCGGGGCCGTCTTCAGGGCGGGGTCCAGCTTCGGGGGGCGGGGCCGTGTTCAGGGCAGGGGCGGAGTCCGGGTGCGGGGAGCGGGGCCGTGTTCGGGGCAGGGGCGGGGTCCGGGTTCGGGGGGCGGGGCCGTCTTCGGGGCGGGGTCCAGCTTCGGGGGGCGGGGCCGTGTTCAGGGCAGGGGCGGAGTCCGGGTGCGGGGGGCGGGGCCGTGTTCAGGGCGGGGGCGGGGTCCGGGTTCGGGGCCGTGTTCAGGGCCGGGGCGGGGTCCGGCTTCGGGGGGCGGGGCCGTGTTCAGGGCCGGGGCGGGGGTCCGGGTTCGGGGGGCGGGGCCGTGTTCAGTGCAGGGGCGGGGTCCGGCTTCGGGGGGCGGGGTCCGGGTCTCGGATCGCCGCCATGTTTCGGATGGCAGTAAGCGGCAGTGCCGCTGCAGCCGCCGTGGCCGTGTCTTCCTGCTGCGTCTGTGGTGCTGATGGTGTGTTCCTGTCTCGCCTGATGTGTGTGTCTGTCACCGAGTCCCCGGGACACAGGCCTCGGGAGCGGGTGAGTGTGGGGCCCGGGGGGAGGTGGGTGGGTTCAGAGCTGCAGAAAGTACGGGGGAGGGTGAAGCTACACCTAAATGAAAAGGAGATTGGGAAAGGGAGAACGTGAGCAATATAATAATCATCCAATTAAATCAAAGAAACGACAGGCTGCACATGGAAATATAATGATTTAACTGTGAGAGATTGAAACGTGGAATGAAGTAACTTCAGAGAATTGGATGGCATCATCCTTGAGCAGAGCTGATGGAGAATAAACAATAACAGCAATAATTGTGTCTTACAGAGGGAACCCATGGATATAATCAGATTTTTAAAAGTACACAAAGACTGAAACTGCTGGATAAACTCAGCAGGTCTGGCAGCCTCTATGGAGAGAAATCAAAGTCAACTTTCCCAGCATTGTCTCTTTTTTCTGTAATTTTACTTATGGTTGTAAACTGGTTAGATTCATGGACTTCCTCTCTCATCTGAAACAAAGATTGAAATTGCTGGATAAACTCAGCAGTTCTGGAAGCCTCCGTGGAGAGAAATCAACTTATTGAAAAGACAGGGAGGTGGGCAGAGGGGGTGGGGTTGCCTTGTTAGTTAAGAACAAAATTAAATCTATGGCACTGAATGACATAGCGTCAGATGATGTGGAGACTGTGTGGGTGGAATTGAGGAACCACAAAGGCAAAAAAACCATAATTGGAGTTGTGTACAGACCTCCTAACAGTGGTCAGGACCAGGGATGTAACATGTACCGGGAAATAGAGAAGGCATGTCAGAAAGGCAAGATCACAGTGATCTTGGGAGACTTCAATATGCAGGTGGACTTCGTAAATAATGTTGCTAGTGGATCCAAAGAAAGGGAATTCATGGAATGCTTACAGGATGGCTTTTTGGAACAGCTTGTCATGGAGCCCACAAGGGAGCAGGCTATTCTGGACCTAGTGCTTTGCAATGAACCAGACTCTATAAAAGATCTTAAAGTAAGGGAACCCTTAGGAAGTAACGATCATAATATGGTAGAGTTCAGTCTGGAGTTTGAAAGAGAGAGGGCAAAATCGGATGTAATGGTGTTACAGTAAAATAAAGGTAATAATGAGGGCATGAGAGAGGAACTGACAAAAATAGACTGGAAGCAGAGGCTAGCGGGGAAGACAGTAGAGCAAAAATGGCAGGTGTTTGTGGGTATAATTGAGGACACTATACAGAGGTTCATCCCCAAGAAAAGAAAGATTATCCGGGGAGGGATTAGACAACCATGGCTGTCAAAGGAAGTCAGGAAATGTATTAAAGAAAAAGAGAGATCCAATAAAGTGGCCAAGAGCAGTGGGAAATCAGAAGATTGGGAAGGCTACAAAAACAAACAGAGGATAACAAAGAGAGTAATAAGAAAGGAGAGGATCACATATGATGGTAGGCTAGCCAGTAATATTAGAAATGATAGTAAAAGTTTCTTTCAATACATAAGAAACAAATGACAGGCAAAAGTAGACATTGGGCCACTTCAAACTGATGCAGGAAGCCTAATGATGGGAGATAAGGAAATAGCAGGAGAACTTAACAAGTACTTTGCGTCAGTTTTCACAGTGGAAGACATGAGTAATATCCCAACAATTAAAGGGAGTCAGGGGGCTGAGTTGAGTATGGTTGCCGTTACGAAAGAGATAGTGCTAGAAAAGTTAAAAAGTCTTAAAATTGGTAAATCTCCTGGCCCCGATGGGATACATCCTAGAGTTCTGAGGGAGGTGGCTGAGGAAATAGCGGAGGCATTGGTTGAGATCTTTCAAGAGTCACTGGAGTCAGGGAAAGTCCCGGATGATTGGAAGATCGCTAGTGAGCCCCCTTGTTCAAGAAAGGATCAAGACAAAAGATAGAAAATTATAGGCCAATTAGCCTAATCTCGGTTGTTGGTAAAATTCTAGAATCTATCATTTATGATTAGATTAGATTACTTACAGTGTGGAAACAGGCCCTTCGGCCCAACAAGTCCACACCGACCCGCTGAAGCGCAACCCACCCATACCCCTACATTTACCACTTACCTAACACTATGGACAATTTAGCATGGCCAATTCACCTGACCCGCACATCTTTGGACTGTGGGAGGAAACCGGAGCACCCGGAGGAAACCCACGCAGACACGGGGAGAACGTGCAAACTCCACACAGTCAGTTGAACCCGGGTCTCAGGCGCTGTGAGGCAGCAGTGCTAACCACTGTGCCACCGTGCCGCCCATTATGGATGAGGTTTCTAAATTCTTGGAAGAGCAGAGTCTGATTAGAACAAGTCAACATGGATTTAGTAAGGGGAGGTCATGCCTGACAAACCTGTTGGAATTCTTTGAAGAGGTGACAAGTAGGTTAGACGAGGGAAACCCAGTGGATGTGGTCTATCTAGACTTTCAAAAGGCTTTTGATAAGATGCCACATGGGAGGCTGCTGAGCAAGGTGAGGGCCCATGGTGTTCGAGGTGAGCTACTGGCATGGATTGAGGATTGGCTGTCTGACAGAAGGCAGAGAGTGGGATAAAAGGTTCTTTCTCGGAATGGCAGCAGGTGACGAGCGGTGTCCCACAGGGTTCAGTGTTGGGGCCACAGCTGTTCGCGTTATATATTAATGATCTGGATGAAGGGACGGGGGGCATTCTAGCGAAGTTTGCTGATCATATGAAGTTAGGTGGACAGGCAGGTAGTACTGAGCAAGTGGGGAGGCTGAAGAAGGATCTAGACAGTTTGGGAAAGTGGTCCAGGAAATGGCTGATGGAATTCAACGTGAGCAAATGCGAGGTCTTGCACTTTGGCAAAAAGAATAAAATCATAGACTACTTTCTAAACGGTGAGAAAATTCGTAAAGCCAAAGTACAAAGGGATCTGGGAGTGCTAGTCAAGGATTCTCTAAATGTAAACATGCAGGTTGAGTCCGTGATTAAGAAAGCGAATGCAATGTTGTCATTTATCTCAAGAGGGTTGGAATATAAAAGCACTGTTGTGCTACTGAGACTTTATAAAGCTCTGGTTAGGCCCCATTTGGAGTACTGTGTCAAGTTTTGGTCCCCACACCTCAGGAAGGACATACTGGCACTGGAGTGTGTCCAGCGGAGATTCACACGGATGATCCCTGGAATGGTTGGTCTAACATATGAGGAACGGCTGAGGATCCTGGGATTGTATTCATTGGAGTTTAGAAGATTAAGGGGAGACTTAATAGAGACGTAGAAGATAATACACGGCTTGGAAAGGGTGGACACTAGGAAATTGTTTCCATTAGGCGAGGAAACTAGGACCCGTGGACACAGCCTTAGAATTAGGGGGGGTCAATTCAGAACAGAAATGCGGAGACATCTCTTCAGCCAGAGAGTGGTGGGCCTATGGAATTCATTGCCGCAGAGTGCAGTGGAGGCCGAGACGCTAAATGTCTTCAAAGCAGAGATTGATAGATTCTTGTTGTCTCGAGGAATTAAGGGCTATGGGGAGAATGCTGGTAAGTGGAGTTGAAATGCCCATCAGCCATGATTGAATGGCGGAGTGGACTCGATGGGCTGAATGGCCTTACTTCCACTCCTATGTCTTATGGTCTTATGGTCTTAAATCAGAGTTAACTTCTCCAATAATTTCTGTTTTTGTTTCAGATTAGAAAGGAAGACCATGAATGTAACTGGGTTAAAACCATTATTAAAAGAATGTTTCATTGGACTCAACTGAACAGCAAGACATCTAAAACGACTGAAAAAGTGTTCTGAGAGATGTGTAATGTAGGCACAAAATTTAATGATGAATGGCCATCCTGAAAACTTTCATCAATGTACATTAGTTCAAGGTTAATTACAGATAGAAGGGCAATAAGACTTATTAACTTTCACAGAGCCACATTCGATATGACTGTCTATTAGAGTTCATCATTAGCCTCAAATAGTGTAGGAAAGTGCAAATAAATTGAGACAGCACTTAGCTATATTCTTAAACCTTTGATATTTTTAGAGGGAGTCTTCATTTGTCAGGCAATCTTGGATATTAGTTCCACAAAATTAGTCATTTTGTAATGTAGAGCCTTTTTTTGTTAATCTGTTTCTGTAGGAAGAGCAGGGAGGGCACAAACATCATCGATTTGAACCGCGTCCGCAGTTTTTACTTGTGTTTTCTTTTCCGAAACCATCATGGAAAACTTCTCACTTGAAACATTCAAATGTTTTAATTTGAATTGAACGTATTCCTGAAATGATCAAAAGCGAAACTAACAAAAGCACAACTACCTGTTAATTTTAGGTGCAAAATATGCATGGGTTGCCTTTCAAACAAACAATTCTCGTGGATTGCACGCAATATTTTGAGAAATTAGAAGCTGGGCGCACTCATCTTTTTTAGCTATTTTTTAGTAATATTTAATCCCCCCACCCCAACACAGCTTAAGTACAATATTTAAACTCAGTTAATGAAATAGATTTGGTTTTGAGGAAATATTTTAATATAGAGTAGCTTTTATATAAGTAATAAATTTCAGAATCTTTGTTTCAAATTTACGAGAATGATTGAATGATGTTCAAACATTACAATGTATTTCGAAGTGAACAAGTGTTATGTAAAGCATTAAATAACCTTTGAGTTTGTAGATCATGAACATATTCCCTCCCTTTCTTCTGAAGGTGTGTTACATACTGGGGTTTATTGAGTAGCCCTTTAGCCAATTGGTATTTCTTATCAGCAATTTATCCTTCCCTCCTCTCTTCCCTGTTCTTTCAACCCCAAATAAATGCTGGATGGCAATTACAACACAGACCTTGAGTTGCATTGAAAAATGTGGTGCTGGACAAACACTGCAGGCCAGGCAGCATCAGAGGAGCAGGAGAATCGATGTTTCGGGTATAAGCCCTTCTTCAGGAATCAGTAACTGAGTCACTTTCACTGCTATTTTAGTATGAACTACATCTATGCTGTACATGAGCAAATTTGAGCATCTTTGAAGCATGTTTCCTAACATTGGTTACTTTCCATGTAGCAAATTAACATGTGCAAAGGAGATGACAGTGGTTAGCACTGCTGCCTCACATCATCAGGGACCCAGGTTCGCTTCCTGCCTTGGATGACTCACTGTGCAGAGTTTGCACATTCTCCTCGTGTCTGCGTGGGTTTCCTCCGGGTGCACCAGTTTCCTCCCACAATCCAAGATGCGCAGGTTAGTTGAATTGGTCATGTTAAATTGCCCATAGTTAGGGGTGAATACAGGGAATGGGTCTGGGTGGGTTACTCTTTGGAGAGTCACTATGGACTTGTTGGGCCGAAGGGCCTGTCTCCATATTGTAGGGAATCATCATCATCATCATTTAAAATTTAGGTTCATTGCGAGCAACCAGACGCAATTAATGTTTTGAATTTTGTTTGCATTTTTAGATAAACAAGAAGTCTCATACCAGATTGAAACCTCAGAAACAAATTTGCAAACCTGTTTTGGAACATTTTGATGAAAAATATGGACAAGAATTTGGAGAATTATGGAACAAAGTCAGGTAATGAAAGAGGTAATTTCCATAGTTTCTCATTTTGCCTTTCATAACGGTAGGATCAAAAACTCCCAGGTCAGAGCATGAAATGTTTACATTGTTGAGACATAAAAAATGAAGTCTGCAGATGCTGGAGATCACAGCTGCAAATGTGTTGCTGGTCAAAGCACAGCAGGTTAGGCAGCATCTCAGGAATAGAGAATTCGACGTTTCGATAGTTTTCCTCAATTTGGTGGATGCTAGTCTTATGAAAGAATGGTCTCTATCAGAAATATAGTGTTGTATATGGTCTCTGTCAGAAATTTCCTGTTGCAAGTTAATGGGATCTGATCCTAATACAGGATATCTGACTGTGAATGTAGCTGCTTCATCAAATCTCTATTGAATGAGCTTAGCGAGTGTTAGTTTTTGTTTTGTAGCAAAGTCAAGATGTTAAATTGGGCAATACCTGCTTTGTAATCATGAGATACCCTCAACCTAATGCAGGCATTCTACTTTCTGCTGATCAGAACAGTCAGCAATAAGACCAAGACCAACCAGTGGTTGGTCCATCCAGACATGGTAAATATATTCCATAATCTACTCTCTCACCCCATCACCCACAGGACAAAACCACTGTACCACATGAGCCCTTTCAACTCATTTCAACAGTGTACATTTCAATATGCATTTAGTGTATCGTACAGCACTGTATAATCTTGTGTAATTATGTTTTAATTATTCTCCAGCTGAAAGGTACTAGATACATGGATATGAGTAATTTCTGTAGAGATATTTAAGGTGAAAGTTCAAATATTTTGCTGCTT
Organism: Hemiscyllium ocellatum; assembly: GCF_020745735.1. Taxonomy (NCBI): domain Eukaryota; kingdom Metazoa; phylum Chordata; class Chondrichthyes; order Orectolobiformes; family Hemiscylliidae; genus Hemiscyllium; species Hemiscyllium ocellatum. Next base: position 49,248,946 of record NC_083412.1, read on the forward strand.
CCACTAAAGAAATGCTATTTCAGTTTACATTTACTCTTTTTTTTTATTTTTTTGTTTGACCATCTTTTAGAGAAGTGCTACTGCTTCCTTCCACCTGGCAGTATGCTGTGCTTGTGAACAAGTTCAGTCAGTGTGTGACATTTGAAGAGTATCTTCAGTCTCAGGGATACTACAATTTCCTATCAGATGTTTCACCTTTTACCCAGCATTCTTTAAGATGTTACATCAGCAAGGTCCAGTGCCGATTTCCCAGACTCCAACATCAGACTGAAAGGCTAAAGGAGTACTACCTCTTAAATGCAGCTTCCTTAGTTCCTGTCCTTGCGTTGGATGTCCAGGATGGAGAGCGAGTGCTGGATTTGTGTGCTGCTCCTGGAGGGAAATCCTTGGCAATACTGCAATATGCCACGCCAGGTAGTAAATTATTATTTTGTGTTGCTGTGGAAAGCTCACACTGTGCATTCACTTTTCAGAATTGTCACATCTGCACGATACAGAATGCTGGTATGATATACGTATTATTAATTTGATTTTTTTTCTACATCCGTTGTCATCACTCTTATAGTGGCTGTTGTGGTGAACTTTTTCCTTGAAATAATTGATTGCTCATTGTGTTTCAGTAAATGAGAACTAGTATCCAAAATGGGTGGAAAGGGTAACATTGGGAGTATTGATCTACCATTGGCAAAATTTTGTTTCTATTTGATTTATTGTAGTTACATGTACAGAGATACAGTGAAAAGTGATACTTCAGTTGGAAGAACACAGGAAGAGTGGTATAAAATAGTGGTACAATTCTTAATGGAGTGCCGGAGCAGAGGATTTTGGATGTCAATGTGCACAAATCATTGAAGGTGGCAGGGCAGGTAGAGTGAGTAGTTAATGAAGTGAAGAGTGTTCTCGGCTTTATTAATGGGGCATAGAGTATAAGAGCAGGGATGAAATGTTGAACTTGTTAGACCTAAGCTATAATTGAGGGCGGCATGGTGGCACAGTGGTTAGCACTGCTGCCTCACAGCGCCAGGGACCTGGGTTCAATTCCCGCCTCAGGCAACTGACTGTGTGGAGTTTGCACGTTCTCCCTGTGTCTGCGTGGGTTTCCTCCGGGTGCTCCGGTTTCCTCCCACAGTCCAAAGATGTGCGGGTCAGGTGAATTGGCCATGCTAAATTGCCCGTAGTGTTAGGTAAGGGGTATATGTAGGGGTATGGGTGGGTTGCGCTTCGGCGGGTCGGTGTGGACTTGTTGGGCCGAAGGGCCTGTTTCCACACTGTAAGTAATCTAATATTGTGCACAGTTGTGGGTGCCACCATTCTAGAAAGATGTAAATACATTGAAGAAACTGTAGAAGTGATTTACAAGAATGGATCCAGGAATGAGAAGCCTCAGTTATAAGGATAGATTGAGGAAGCTGAGATGGCCCTCATTGGACATTTTGATAGAGATTTTCAAAGTTGAGAGTAGTCTGGACAGAGTTGATAGGGAGGGTTGTTCCTGCTCATCAAAGAAGATGATCAAGAAGGCATAGATTTTAAAGTGATGAGTAGAAGAAGCAGGTTGATGTGAGAAATATCTTTTTCACACAGAAAGTTGTTAGGGTATGGAATGAACATCCTAGAAATCGGTGGAGCCAAATTCAGTCGAGGCATTTAAATCTGTATTGAATGATTATCTGGATAGAAGTGGTATGCATAGATATGGAGAAAAAGCAGGGGACTAGCGCTATCTTAATATGATATTCATAGTGCACATGAACATGTTCTACTTTTGTGTAAGCTTGAATAATAAGCAGCAACAACTATGAAGCATGAGAAAGTAAGCAGTCGCTGGGAAAATTAGGTGGCCAAATAGGTTGATTACTTATACCTTTCCGATGATTTGAAGTCCTGTAATATAGAGTCATAGAGATGTACAGCATGGAAACAGACCCTTTGGTTCAACCTGGCCATGCCAACCAGATATCCTAACTGAATCTCGTCCCACCTGCCAGCACCTGGCCCTTATCCCTCTAAACCCTTCCTATTCATAGACCCATCCAAATTTCTCTTAATGTTGAAATTGTACCAGCCTCCACCACATCCTCTGACAGCTCATTCCATACACGTACCACCCTCTGCGTGAAAGAGTTGCCCCTTAGGCCTTTTTTTATATCTTTCCCCTCTCACCCTAAACCTATGCCCTCTAGTTCTGGACTCCCCGACCCCAGGGAAAAGACTTTGTCTATTTATCCTATCCATGCCCCTCATAATTTTGTAAACCTCTATAAGGTCACCTCTCAGCCTTCAACGCTCCAGGGAAAACAGCCCCAGCCTGCTCAGCCTCTCCCTAAAGCTCAGATCCTTCAACCCTGGCAACATCCATGTAAATTTTTTCTGAACCCTTTCAAGTTTCACAACATCTTTCCAATAGGAAGGAGACCAGAATTGCACGCAATATTCCAACAGTAGTCTAACCAATGTCCTGTACAGCCGCTACATGACCTCCCAACTCCTGTACTCAGTACTCTGACCAATAAAGGAAAGCATACCAAATGCCACCTTCACTATCCTATCTACCTGCAACTCCACTTTCAAGGAACTATGAACCTGCACTTCAAGGTCTCTTTGTTCAGTAACACTCCCTAGGACCTTACCATTAAGTGGATAATTTCTGCTAAGATTTGCTTTCCCAAAATACAGCACCTCTCATCTATCTGAATTAAACTCCATCTGCCACCTCTCAGCCCATTGGCCCATCTGGTCCAGATCCTGTTGTAATTTGAGGTAACCCTCTTCGCGCCGAGATATTGAACAATTCTTCCGCCGCCTTCGCCTCCGTGCCTACTTTTACAACCAAGACTCCCGCCCACCCTCTGACGACCCCTTCTCCTGCCTCCAACACACCCCATCCACCTGGACACCCCATCCTGGCCTCCTACCCGCCCTCGACCTCTTTATAGCCAACTGCCGCCGTGACATTAACCAACTCAACCTGTCCACCCCTCTCACCCACTCCAACCTCTCACCCTCAGAACGTGCAGCCCTCCACTCCCTCCGCGCCAATCCCAACCTCACCATCAAACCCGCAGACAAGGGAGGCGCGGTGGTAGTTTGGCGCACTGACCTGTATACCGCTGAAGCCAAACGCCAGCTCGCGGATGCCTCCTCTTATCGCCCCCTTGACCACGACCCCACCTCTCACCACCAAACCATCATCTCCCAGACCATCCAAGACCTCATCACCTCAGGGGATCTCCCATCCACCGCCTCCAACCTCATAGTCCCACAACCCCGCACCGCCCGTTTCTACCTCCTGCCCAAAATCCACAAACCTGCCTCCCCCGGCCGACCCATTGTCTCAGCCTGCTCCTGCCCCACCGAACTCATCTCCCAATACCTCGACACGGTCCTGTCCCCTTTAGTCCAAGAACTCCCCACCTACGTTCGGGACACCACCCACGCCCTCCACCTCCTCCAAGATTTTCGCTTCCCCGGTCCCCAACGCCTTATTTTCACCATGGACATCCAGTCCCTGTACACCTCCATCCCCCATCATGAAGGACTCAAAGCCCTCCGCTTCTTCCTTTCCCGCCGCACCAACCAGTACCCTTCCACTGACACCCTCCTTCGACTGACTGAACTGGTCCTCACCCTGAATAACTTCTCTTTTCAATCCTCCCACTTCCTCCAAACTAAATGAGTTGCCATGGGCACCCGCATGGGCCCCAGCTATGCCTGCCTCTTCGTAGGATATGTGGAACAGTCCATCTTCCGCAACTACACTGGCACCACCCCCCACCTTTTCCTCCGCTACATCGATGACTGTATCGGCGCTGCCTCGTGCTCCCACGAGGAAGTTGAACAGTTCATCAACTTTACTAACACCTTCCATCCCGACCTTAAATTCACCTGGACTGTCTCAGACTCCTCCCTCCCCTTCCTAGACCTTTCCATCTCTATCTCGGGTGACCGACTCAACACAGACATCTACTATAAACCAACTGACTCCCACAGCTACCTGGACTACACCTCCTCCCACCCTGCCCCCTGCAAAAACTCCATCCCATATTCCCAATTCCTTCGTCTCAGCCGCATCTGCTCCCAGGAGGACCAGTTCCAACACCGCACAGCCCAGATGGCCTCCTTCTTCAAGGACCGCAGATTCCCCCCAGACGTGATCGACGATGCCCTCCACCGCATCTCCTCCACTTCCCGCTCCTCCGCCCTTGAGCCCCGCTCCTCCAATCGCCACCAAGACAGAACCCCACTGGTTCTCACGTACCACCCCACCAACCTCCGCATACAACGTATCATCCGCCGTCATTTCCGCCACCTCCAAACGGACCCCACCACCAAGGATATATTTCCCTCCCCTCCCCTATCAGCGTTCCGCAAGGACCACTCCCTTCGTGACTCCCTCGTCAGATCCACACCCCCCACCAACCCAACCTCAACCCCCGGCACTTTCCCCTGCAACCGCAGGAAATGTAAAACTTGCGCCCACACCTCCACACTCACCTCCCTCCAAGGCCCCAAGGGATCCTTCCATATCCGCCACAAGTTCACCTGTACCTCCACACACATCATCTATTGCATCCGCTGCACCCGATGTGGCCTCTATATTGGGGAGACAGGCCGCTTACTTGCGGAACGCTTCAGAGAACACCTCTGGGCCGCCCGGACCAACCAACCCAACCACCCCGTGGCTCAACACTTTAACTCTCCCTCCCACTCCACCGAGGACATGCAGGTCCTTGGACTCCTCCACCAGCAGAACATAACAACACGACAGCTGGAGGAGGAGCGCCTCATCTTCCGCCTGGGAACCCTCCAACCACAAGGTATGAATTCAGATTTCTCCAGTTTCCTCATTTCCCCTCCCCCCCACCTTGTCTCAGTCGGTTCCCTCAACTCAGCACCGCCCTCCTAACCTGCAATCCTCTTCCTGACCTCTCCGTCCCCACCCCACTACGGCCTATCACCCTCACCTTGACCTCCTTCCACCTATCCCACCTCCATCGCCCCTCCCCCAAGTCCCTCCTCCCTACCTTTTATCTTAGCCTGCTTGGCTACTCTCTCTCATTCCTGATGAAGGGCTTATGCTTGAAACGTCGAATTCCCTATTCCTGAGATGCTGCCTGGCCTGCTGTGCTTTGACCAGCAACACATTTTCAGCTGTAACCCTCTTCGCTGTCCACTACACCTCCTATTTTGGTGTCATCTGCATACTTACTAACTGTACCTCTTATGCTTGCATCCAAATCATTTATGTAAATGACAAAAAGTAGAGGACCCAGCACCGATTCTTATGGCACTTCACTGGTCACAGGCTTCCAGTCTGAAAATAACCCTCCACCACCACCAACTCTGTCTTCTATCTTTGAGCCAGTTCTCTATCCAAATGGCTAGTTCTCTCTGTATTCTATGAGAAGGATTTTCATAAGGACTGTCACTATTCTGACAGGAATAGCTGATTGTTTCCAACCAGTTTCGCTTTGTTTTGCTGGGTTTTTGAGGAGTATATCATGAAAATAGGCTGTAATGGCTTCTTTTCATATCAGCATTCACTCGATGAAAATACAGGAAAGAAAAATGTTGCAATAATACAATGTTACAAAGTCTATCCTCGCAAATTTGCATGTGAGGTTCTACATAAGAGCTAACCAGCAGGTAATGGTGGTGTATAAATTTTGAATCAGTATAATCAATAGTTTAATAATTAAACCAATAACATTTAAAATATCATAATTAGGAACAATATTATAAATTGCCAAACGAAGTAACTGTGACTTTAAGATGACTCTGCAACAGAAAAGTTTTAATAAAACAGATGCTTATTTACATGAACATGAGTGGGTCTAAGTGAGAAGTATAGCTAGCTAAAAACTTTAGCCATCTCTCAACTGCTTTTCCACAGGATTATTGATGCTATATCCAGATAAATTACATATGAATTGTTATGAAGGTGTAAGTGTGTACTGCACCTTTTGAGAGAGAAAGCTGGCCAGGACTTACTGAAAGCACAGAGTGTGCTGAACAATTTAAAAATGTAACATTTGGTTGAAAAATAGCTGCTGCTGTGTTGCCGTGGTACAAAAATAAATTCAAATTTGGCGAATCAGTTTGAAATATGCCCCAGAGACCAAAATCCAATCGAATTTGAATTTTACTGTTTGGGATGTCATCAAACCAATGAAATGATTGATGTTTTAGGGTATAAAACCAGACATTTTGAACAGTTAGTGGGAGAACAGCAAAGAGCACCAACAGACTGCTAGCTGAATAGCTCTCTGAAAGGTACCTGCCCATAATAAAGGTTGTGCAGCAGAAGACTGAAGAAAAGACGACCCAAAAAAATACACAGCAAAATCTACAGAGAAAATTCTCCCAAGGAGAATCAGCAAAGCTGGCTGGTTTTGAAATGTGATTATTTTTTATAAATCTTAATCAGGGTTTTTTATCGGACCAGTATTGTAGCGTGGGAGGTAAAAGATGATAGGTTTAAGAGAAAGGAGTTGTAAACAGTTGTTGTTTTAATGTTCTCTTTTGGACTTAAAGAATAAAATTGTTACTTTTTACTTTAAGTAGTGAGATTGGGGATAGTTCTTTGCCTCTTGAAATTTAATAGATTATGGTGCAAGGTGAGCTTCTCTGTGTTGGGTTTAAATTAGCAGAGGGGTTTAACCATACCATAGATCGTCTGAGATCTGAACCCGGGACTGCTGCAATTTTAAGAGCCATTTCACTCACTTTTAATTTAATAACCACAAGTAACCGAAATTAGATAAGTTGTCTCACCTGTGTTTTATTTAAAGATCTAGGACATTAATCCTACTGGGCTATTTTCGTACCTGAAATCTGTTCAAATCTGTCCAAATCTCAGACTGGATCTGCCTAAACTTGTTCAAATCATGGACAAAAGCCCCCAAACTGTTCGTTCCTGGCAATGACTGCCAAACTGTTATTGAACAAATTGTTGTAACGGAAAAGTGTTGTCAAATAAAAATGTCATACAACTAAAGTTTAGGTCTTTATAGATGTAAATTTTCTATTAAGTTCATTGACTTGGGTATTGTAATTGCAACAAACAAATGTATGTTGGATGTCTGATGCAACATAATGTCCTGTGCAGGGTATTTAGGAGCTACACAACACAGCAAGCAACAGCAGGTCTCTTAGATTAATCAGATCAAGGAATTCCTAGTTAGGTGTCCAAGATCGAAACCAGGAAATGTCAGTTAAAATATGCAAAATTGTGTTCATGAAGCAAAAAATAGGGGAGCAAATATTTGATTAAAAAGTGAAGGAAGAAAATGGTTTTTGTTTTTCCTTTTTTTTAAATCTTCCAACATTATTCAAATTCTGATGGAATAAGGTAAATTGTAAATTTTCAGTGGCAGAGAGGTTTTTTTGCAACAATTAAGTCATTGTAAGCTTTCAAAAATTCACTTGTATTTGAATAGATAAACTCACATTTTTCTGGCACATTGAATGCATTCTCAATTATTAAGAACAGAAACTTCACCCCTTCCGAGTGAGTGAATGCCTACTATCTTGTTAAGACATCTGTTGGCAAAGGTTCAAGAGAAGCTGAGCAACATGAATAGTAACTTCCTGATTTTCCTTTTACACATGCATTTGAGAGGAATACCTCTCTGATTTCCTTAGGGCTCTGATAACTTGTTCACACCAAAAGATGAGTCATTATGTTTAAATATAAATGGCTGCTGGAATAGATTTCAGAATTAATTGCTTAGATTCCCTTTCAAAATAGAATCTACACAATTCCGTATATTTTTTGGAAAAGAATTTAGGACCAATGTTCCTGCTGAGCTGTGTAACCTGTCAACCGAAAAGTATTGCATACACTCTGTTTTGTTACAAATAATTAACGTGTGGTCACTCAAAAATTCTGAAGGGTCTTCTCACTGAGAATGATTGGTTCACAATGATGCAATTTTAATGGGAATACGGATTATGACTTAGATGAGGAAATGTTTTAATGCATGTAAGTACAATATAGCGATACATAAAAATGCCCAGATATGTCAGTACACAAAAAGCAGGACAAATCCAACCCGACCAATTACCATCCCTTCAGTCTGCTCTCAATCATCAGTAAAGTGATGATTGACGCTCAGTTTGGGTTCTGCCAGGGTCACTCAGCCCTTCACTTCATTACAGACTGGTTTCAAACATGGACAAAAGAGTTGAATTCCAGAGGTGAAAAGACAATGACAGCCCTTGACATTAAGGCCACATTCGACCAACTGTGGCATCAAGGTGCCTGAGTGAAACTAGAATCATTGGGTATCAGTGGGCAAACTCTTTGCTGTTGGAGTCATAACTGGCACATAGGAAGATTGTTGTGGTTGTTGGAGGTCAGTCATCTCAGCTCCAGGACATCTCTACAGGAGTTCCTCAGGGTGGTGTCCTTGGCCAGCCATCTTCAGCTGGTTCATCAATGACCTTCCCTCCATCAAAAGGTTCAGAAATGGGGATGTTCACCAATGTTCAGCACCATTTGTGAGTCCTCAGACACTAAAGCAGTCCATGTTCCAAGGCAACAAGATCTGGACAATATTCAGACTTAGACTGACAAGTGGAAAGTAGCGTTCACATCACAAATATTCTTCTCCAAGAAGAGCCAATGTAATCACCACTCCTTGACATTCAGTGGTGTTGCCATCACTAAATCCCCACTACCAACATTCTGGGAGTTACCATTGACCAGAAACTCAACAGGAATTGCTACCCAAATGCAGTAGCTACAAGAGCAAGTCAGATATTCTGAATACTGTAGTGAGTCACTCAATTCCTGACTCCCTAAAACTTCTCCATTTTCTACAAAGCGCATGTTAGGAATGTGATGGAACATTCTGCACTTGCCTGGATGGGTGCAGCTCTCAAAGTTTACGCCTCCAGGACAAAGCAGCTCACTGACTGACTGATATCATGACGACAAGCATTCACTGTCTCTATCACCAGTGCTCAGTAGCAGCAGTGTATACATTTACACAATGCACTGCAGAAATTCACCAGAAGATCCTTAGACAGTACCTTCCAAACCAGTAATCATCCCATCCAGAAGGACATTTATGTGGGATACATGGGAATGACACCACCTGCAAGTTTCCCTCCAAGCCACTCACCATGCTGATTTGGAAATATGTCACTGTTGCTGGGCCAAAATCCTGGAATTTCCTCCTGAAGGGTATTGTGGTCAGCCTACAGCACATGGACTGCAGCAGTTCAAGAAGGCAGCTCCTCATGGGCAACTAGGGATGAATAATGAATGCTGACGCAAATGAATAAAAAGAAGACTGCGACATATAAAACACCTCACAACCACCTGACATCTCAATATTTTAAAGCCAGAGGAGTACATTTTGGTTTGTAGCTGTTGTTATTAAATTAGGATCTGTGGTAGCTCGTGTGCACAAGATTCTTACCCTAACAGGAATATGGTGTTGACTGCCTAATGGATTTTTTGATGATTTTAAGAATAAATATTAGGTAGAACATGGGGGAATAACTGACCTGTTCTTTGATATGGTGCCATGGGATATTTTATGTTCACTCTGGACCGAAGGGACCTTGGTTTAACATTTTGACTGAAAGATAGCACCTGTGACAATGCAGTACTCCCTCGGTATATACTTGAACATCAACCTTCATTATTGTGTTCAAGTCTTGGAGTGAGCATTGAATCTGGGACCTTGTGACTCAGAGGCAAGAGTGTGATCAACTGAGTAATGGCTGACAATTTGCAGAATTAAGTGATTGGATGATATAATAGAACCTTGCTACTCTTGCCTGTGGCATCTGGGCTCAATGCCTGCTGAAACTGTCTTGATGAATGTAGGTCTACATCAAACAAAATGTGCATAATTTTTTTTTGATCCTAAGATGGTGGCAGAGTAGCAGTGCAGTATGAGGGCTCCTGCCCAGCCCTCATTTGCTCTGTTTGCTTTTACATTTTTTTTCTTCTTTCACTGTTTTCTTACCTTAATCTACTTACCTTCTGTGGAAAGCAAGTTTGTGCAGCACTGAGGAAAGTGAACACACAGCATGGGAGATCAAGCCATCGCAGGGAGAGTGAGCCCATTATGGTGGTGAGAGGGATCTGCAGGCATCTGCTGTGGCAGCGAATGCGGGGGAGATCGAATTTACCTTTTGGAGAGAGCTTGATTGTAGAGGCTGTGGCAGTGGTGGCTTTGTCTGGCCGGAGTGTGGCAGTGTCTGGGGGCCTGGATTTGGATTTGATAGTCGGAAATCAAGTCCATAGCAGGAATAGCAAGCCCAACAAGGCAGAGGGAGGTCTCTGGTATCTGCAGTGGCGGTGAGAGCAGGCAGCCTGAGGTCTCCTGGAGAGCAGGCCCTTGTAGGGAGTGAGAGCTCAGCATGGCTAAACACATAAGGAAGACTGTGTTGAACTTTTAACTTAACACTAAGAAGGATTGTGATGTTTAATTTTTAACTTTTGTTTCTTTATTTTTCTACTTTGTACCTAAAATGGCTGCGGGAATGGAAAGTAATGCACTTTTCATTGTATTCATACTTCTGTACTTGAGTACAAGTGATATTAAAGTCTACTTCTAACACATTAGAAAATATATCTAAATGAAGAGGATGATTGGTGCGGAAAGTAGAGTATGTCACTTCCATATGGTTATGATTTGGAGATGCCGGTGTTGGACTGGGGTGTACAAAGTTAAAAATCACAGAACACCAGTTCATAGTCCAACAGGTTTAATTGGAAGCACACTAGCTTTTGGAGCGACGCTCCTGATCACCTGATGAAGGAGCGTCGCTCCGAAAGCTAGTGTGCTTCCAATTAAACCTGTTAGACTATAACCTGGTGTTGTGATTTTTAACTCCATATAGTTAAGAAGTGAAAATGTGTTTCCTTCCAGCTATGCAATCCAAGACAGGTAAAGCACATGGCAAGGCAAAAAAAAAGGAGGATTGACGTAAATGGTAACTTTAATAAAAATGTATATGACAATCTAACTATCTATGATAAACTCAGTGTACAGCTCAGTTTCATTTAACCAGTACATTTAGCTGTTTCCTACAAGTATTTCTGGAGCTATAGTGTACAATAGTTTAGTGCCCTTTAACATAATAAATAATGTTTCGTAGCGTTTAGCTGTTAATCATAGGTTAGCTTTATGGGCATTATATTGGTATAGCATGCTAAAACAATTTTCATAGTAGTGCAATTGAATCAATATTGCTTTGATCGCCATCCTATCTTATCTTATTATTTTACTGTATTTTTGATTATGGACTAAAATTGGAAAAGGACTTTACAAAAAAAAGTCAAGGATTGTGAAAGGGATTATCACACTTGTTAAAAAGTAACCTACCAATGTTTGTAACTCGTTAAACTGTTATTTGTTCAACCAGTGAGGGATGTTTAGTTGTAGATGAACCCGCATCAAGGAGTCTGTACAAAAAGCTCTGAAGTGATGACCAGTTGTCAATGGCAAAGGTCTTCTGCCTGTTAGTAGCTATGTAATTCACTTCTAGGAAGTGGACCATCTTGTCGCTGTGACTGAGATGGTCAGGACCTTTTGGAATTTCAGAACGGAAAGTGCTGTCTTTGTAGTTTTAAAAAAAAAATTGAAAGCCAGTTTATTTTCCCTCACTCATTCCTGAAAGCTGTTAACTTTGACTAGTAAATCAGAGAGGCCTGGAGGAGGAAAGTTGCCAAATAGCTTGTCCTTCCATGGCAAAAAGATTAAGTCAGCGAAACTGGGCGGGGACCATTGAACTGCCCTCACAGATTTCTGTCTATAGCACACTTTTGCCTGTTTATGTAGGGGATATTTCTTAAGAGATTGGAGTTTTAACCTAGTGACGGTTTTAACTATGTTGGCAGTTCATAATGATTAATCTTTAGCTAACATCCTATTTATTTGTAATAAATGATAATATTTCTTAAGTTCAGAAACCTGCTCCATGCTTTCTGTAAACATGGGTCTAAAAGACAAGTGATTTAGGAAATTTTATATGCTTTTATAAAATTTTTAACTTTTTGACACCTCCAGGACTAATGGGGCTTGATTTCCAGTGCACCATGACGGTAAGGTGTAATAAGAATGATAAGGTTCAGTTGAAAATCTATATTTTGATTTCTTTTTGGTTTCATGAAGTGTGTGGTATTGGCAGTTTACATATTTTAGGATTAAAACGTAAGAATTTAATACAAGGAGTAACTTGTTTTATAGAACTGTCTTGCAATCAGAGATGGTCTATAGCTGAAGTTAGTGGACAGAATTAGAGCCCATTGAATTGGGTATAGTATCCTGGCATGGATTGAGGTTTTGTTAATGGGCAAAAAATGAGGTCTGCAGATGCTGGAGATCACAGCTGCAAATGTGTTGCTGGTCAAAGCACAGCAGGTTAGGCAGCATCTCAGGAATAGAGAATTCGACGTTTCGAGCATAAGCCCTTCATCAGGAATAAGCTTATTCCTGATGAAGGGCTTATGCTCGAAACGTCGAATTCTCTATTCCTGAGATGCTGCCTAACCTGCTGTGCTTTGACCAGTAACACATTTGCAGCTGTGATCTCCAGCATCTGCAGACCTCATTTTTTACTCGAAGATTTTAACCTACTGCGAATCCTCTTACAAGGATGCCTTCCTTGAAGAAGCTCTCTTCCTCCCTCTACAAGGATTTCAGTGAGTCCCTCTCTCACTGCACCCCCCAGGTCATCTCCTCTGCACAGAAGCTCTTCAGCCACGTTCTCAAACAGACCCGTTACCACAGCCACATCTCCTTCCTCAGCACCTGCCTAAGGAACCGACTGATCCCACACGGACTCCGAACTACATTCCAACCAACAAAATTTGGACCCAACCAGGACAACCTGTACCTACAACAAATCCGAAGCCTCCAGCAACAGACCTCCCTCCGGATCCTCCGCTCCACCCTTGCAGCCATGCGTCGCCACTTACACTCCCTGCAATCAGCCCTACCCCAGCTCAGGACAGCACTCTCACAGACCTGCAAAGGACCCCTGCTGTTCTTCATCTACAGAAGAATCCACAAACTCAACAAACAGTTCTTCCTAGCCCTATCAGAGATTAAAGACAGTAAGTACCAAAAACTTTCATGTACTTACCCCCACACTCGTGGCCCCTCAACTATTCCAGAATCTTCCACAGGCCTGTCGGACGCCATTACACATGTGGCCTCCACAGCGCCCGCGGCACCAAAGGCCGCCGCCGACCGTGACGTCACTTCCGCCCCCACCGACCTCGGAGCCCCCGCGATCGCCGCCCCTACAACTGCCCCGGTGACCACCACACACAAAACCGCTTCCACAATCGCCGACGGACCCGCGACCCACGTGGCCACCGGGAATGACCACCACTCCTCCGTCGCCGCAACCATTTCCGCCCCTCCGGTTGCCGTCGACGCAGCCACTTCCGCCCCCACTGACATCACTAACCTGCAGGAGCACAAATCCTCAGGTTTCCCCGCCCCCACGCCGTCTTTCGTCACTACGCATAACCCCGCCCATAACCCCGCCCCCACGCCATCTCCCGTCGCTTCACGTAACCCCGCCCCCACGCTTATTTCCGTCACGACGCATGACCCCGCCCCCACGTCGAGCAACGTCACCACGTCTAACTCCGCCCCTACTTCGATCTCTGTCCCCGCCCCTAACCCCGCCCCCAGCTCCAGCTCCAGCTCCAGTCCCACACCAGGTCCTAGCTCCCAGCCTTGCCGGATTTTCACCATCCCTCCAGATCTCCCCCTCTCTGAGGATGAAAGATCAGTCCTCAGCAGGGGCCTCACCTTCGTTCCCCTACGCCCTCGGATTAATGAGTTCAACACACGGCGAGATATTGAACAATTCTTCCGCCGCCTTCGCCTCCGTGCCTACTTTCACAACCAAGACTCCCGCCCACCCTCTGACGACCCCTTCTCCCGCCTCCAACACACCCCATCCACCTGGACACCCCGTGCAGGCCTCCTACCCGCCCTCGACCTCTTTATAGCCAACTGCCGCCGTGACATCAAGTTTGTTAATGGGCAGTAAACATTGGCAGGCTGTGACAAATGGAGTACTGCAAGGGTAAGTGCTTGAGTCCTCGATATTCCCAATCTTCTCCAATGATTTGATTGTGGGGACCAAATATGACATTTCAAAGTCTGCTGATGGTGCAAAACCAGGTGGGAATATGAATTATGAGGAGGATATAAAGAGACATCCAGGGGATTTAAAGCAAACAGAAAATGCTGGAGAAATTCAACAGGTAACATATGTAGGAAGAGCAATAGGGTTAATGTTTCAAGTCCAATATAACTCTGCACCTAAGTATTTTATCCCTTTCCCTCTCTTCAAACGTTCCTATTCTGAATGACAGTCCCTGATAATCTGGATGTTTGGTTACCTTGACCTTGACAGTACCTTCCAAACTCATTACCCAGAAAGAAAAGTGCAGAAGAAACATGGGAATGTCACTACGTATAAATGAAGTACCAAGCTACATCTGAACCTGAATTGGAGATATTTAACTGTTGCTTCATTATTGCTGGATCAAAATTCTGGAACTCCTTCCCTAATAGCATTGTGGTTCATGAAAGTCACTTGCCTTTTTTCTCAAAACTAATCAAAGATGAGCAATAAATGTTCATCTTGTGAGTGACCCTAATATCCTGTGCATGAATAAAAAGAAACATACTTGCATTTATATAGTACCTTTTCATTTCCTAAAGATGGGGAGGTGATGACTGTCTGCGCCATGAAACTCCAGAGAAGTCTCCAGAATCATTTTTGAAGTCTTTTTTTTGTTCAACTCTGGGGCATGGGCTTTGTTGTTTGGGCCAAGTAGTGTCACTGCTATACTTATGGAGAAACGTTACAGTTAATTTTCACTTCAGCCCCATGAACTGCACTGCTATCAGTAATTAGGAAGTCCCATTTTTGTGTTGCAAAGTTCTTCCTATAATACTGCAAGATCTTTTATGTCTGCCCGAGATGCAGATGGGCCCAAGATTTAATATTTTTGACAGTGCAGCACTGCAGTGTCAGCCTGAAATTTGCTCAGGTCTGCAGAGTGGTGCTTGTACCCAAGCTAGTTTAATCCAGAGATGCTGGGTCAAAGCAAGATATGCAACTTGTCCTTGAGAGGATCAAATTTGCATTTTATTTTGATTGCTGAAGCAAGTGTCCTGTATGTTGGAATCTCTTTAACTGTGCAATCTATGTTGTTTATCTTTTTGTTTTTTAAAAAAAGGTTCTTTTCTCTGCAATGAATATAATGCTTTGCGACACCAATGGCTAAAGCAAACACTTGGCTCTTTTGTACCTGATGATTTAAGAAGCATGATTTCTGTGACTGACTTGGATGGCAGACAGATCGGTCCACAGTATTCTCAAATGTACAACAAGGTGAGGTTACATTTAGATTATATTTTGCAAGACTGGTGCAGGCAGTAGCTTCAAGACAATTTCTCTGCTGTAGTGACATTAGTGTGTGAAAGCTTTGAAGTATACCCATGTACCAGATACTAAATCATAAGTTTAGTCTAATGAACGGCTCAGCATTGAGTTAATAGCTGTTGAGCTAATTTTGAGCAAGGCCTGGTGATAACTTTTTAAAGTCTGGTTGAAGATTTGTAGCTCGGGTGTCCGTTGTTGTGGTTCTGTTCGCCGAGCTGGAAGTTTTTGCTGCAAACGTTTCATTCCCTGGCTAGGGAACATCATCAGTGCTATTGGAGCCTCCTGTGAAGCGCTGCTTTGATGTTTCTTCCGGTGTTTATAGTGGTTTGTTCTTGCCGCTTCCGGGTGTCAGTTTCAGCTGTAGTAGTTTGTATGTGGGGTCCAGGTTGATGTGTCTGTTGATGGATCTTCTTGCCGTTTCCGGGTGTCAGTTTCAGCTGTAGTGGTTTGTATATGGGGTCCAGGTCTATGTATCTGTTAACAGACACATAGACCTGGACCCCATATACAAACCACTACAGCTGAAACTGACACCCGGAAACGGCAAGAAGATCCATCAACAGACACATCAACCTGGACCCCACATACAAACTACTACAGCTGAAACTGACACCCGGAAGCGGCAAGAACAAACCACTGTAAATACCGGAAGAAACATCAAAGCAGCGCTTCACCGGAGGCTCCAATAGCACTGATGATGGTCCCTAGCCAGGGAACGAAACGTTTGCAGCAAAAACTTCCAGCTCGGCGAACAGAACCACAATAACTTTTTAAAGATTATTCTAGCCTGTAAGACATATAGTTTAAGAAAACCTCTGCTACATTCTATTTTCAGAAGCATGTATTTAATTAAAGTTGAAGCCATAAAAAGTCACTACAGAAGTTTTCAGAAATATCAGAAGAACCTTGAAGACTGTTTTTATACCAGCTTAGTAAACAGCAATTGTATGGTGTCATAGGGGAAGAAAGGCCTCATTTAAGGTCCTGGGTTTTCACTACATTGGAGGAGTCAAAATGCACTGAGAGGGGCTCTAGGTGTGTTGTGTGCCTCATCTTTCACAAAAGCATTTGGTAGAGTCACATACAAAAATTTATCACTCAAAATCAAAGTGGTATGAAGAAACAGGCTGTCTCTTGGGATGGATAACAAATTGATTGATATTTGGGAGGAAGTGAATGTTGGTTAAAGCAGTTATGTTAAGATGCAGTGACAACATTTTTGGGTTGTCATTATTTATGATTTCAATAACTAGATTTCAAGGCTCAACACACTTTCCTAACAGGAATAATATATAGGCCTTTAACTTAGGACTTTAACTTAGTAAAAATGGGCAATAGTTCTGGTAAAAATGATGTAAATCTAAAAATAAAAGAACTGGGAAATGGGAGAAAAGATCGACTGAAGTAAGAAGCAAGAGGAATCTAAATGGTTCATGAGCAAATAAATTAATACATAAACGAAGCATGGAAATGGCAAAAGAACTTAAATGAAAAGAACATTACGAAGGTCAAATAGCCTGTGCAACAATGTATACAGTATCTAGAATAAGATGATAGAACTGGAGGCAATACTCTTCAAGAAGGAAACTAATCATTGGGACTAAAACATGGCTACCGAAGGCCCAAGACTGGCATCTAAATATTGCAGCACATGGCATCAAAAAGGGTAGGGAAGGCGGAAATGTGGTGTGGAACCATATTATTTCTGTCAAAGTAGAAATTACTTATTAGTGGTATTAAAAAGGGGCATAATGAACAAAAAATAAACTAGAAACAGAATTGATCTCCAATCAGACCATGTAGCTTGTCTTCCAATTTCTGAGAAGCTGACTCAAGATTTTGGGGTCTCGGTGAAGAAGGAAATGTAAATAATGAAGTTCAGTTTACAATAAAAGTAACTGTATTTATTGTACTTCCACTACCTTTTAATATCTCTGGCTATTTAGGATAGAGTATTATTGTTTGTGTTTGTGTTCTTTGCATTTAAACATGGAGTCTTGTAGCTTCACTTGATAAATTATTAGCTGGGTTTTCAGATTCCTGAAAGAAAAGCATTCCTGGTCTCTACTGCAATTATAGCACTGGATTCAAAAAAAGTGGAACCAGGTGATTGTGTGGAAGGAAGATTGTACGTGAGAACAGTTTTTTTAAAAATTGGAAAATACTAAACTGCATGGCTAAAACAGTTGAATGTAAGGAGGATTACAGTGAAGCTGTAAAGTGTTTCAATCATACTGCATTTTAATACTGAGTCCAGTTATGCTTATCAAAAACAAGGAAGATATTTAAATATTGGAGACAGTGTAGATAATATTGTTCTATTTAAAACGT
Organism: Hemiscyllium ocellatum; assembly: GCF_020745735.1. NCBI lineage: Eukaryota > Metazoa > Chordata > Chondrichthyes > Orectolobiformes > Hemiscylliidae > Hemiscyllium > Hemiscyllium ocellatum. Next base: position 49,266,718 of record NC_083412.1, read on the forward strand.
CAAAATTGAGCATTTAAATGACAAGGTTAAAGAAACAGCAATGAAAACTAAAATTTACAATGATACCGGGAAAAGCTTCACACAAGGAGCTATCAGCAAATGGAATGGACTTTCAGGGAGAGTAGTGGAGGCATATCTCTGAAAACATTCAAAGACCAGTTGGATGCTGCAACGTATTTCTGGGTGGATGCACTATCATGTCCTAAATGATCTTCCTCCTCTGTGGTTATCTTACAATGTAATCATATTGTGTGGCAAAGATCCGTAATAGTGTATGTGAACATTTTGTTTTCTCTTGCTGTGTACTAGGTGTGCTAATGCCATTTTTAAAGAGAACTGGAAATTGCTTAGTAATTACTTATAAACTCCCATGTTTCCTCTATATGGCTTTGCAAAACCATATGATGTTTGTTTATTAAGTATTCAATTTCTCTGTCACTCTGAGAGTAATATGATTCAGGAGTTGTTTTCCTAACAAAATACCTGTGGGATATATTTATGTTTAATGATTAAAGTATGGAATAAAATATTTTTATTATTATTCGTGTGGTATGCATTAATATTTGAGGCTTTAGCTTTATTTTTTTGCTCCTCATGGGATGTGGGTGTCGCTGGATAGGCAGCTTTTATAACCTATCCACAGTTGTCCTTGAGAAGGCAATCTGTCTTTTCGAATTGCTGCAGCTTATGTGCCGTAGGAAGACTCACAATGCATTTAGGGAGGGAATTCTCTAAACTGTTCTTAAAGGGCTAATGTAATAAGATAGATGTAAAAATAAACTCCAGATGGTGTTTTGGTTATTTGTTAGTTACTTTTGTGAAGTTTAATTTTAATAATCTCATTTCAAATCACACTCACCTGCTTTTGTGCATGAGCAACTCTTTCACGTGCGGTGTCTTTGTTGTGAAATACAATAAACTCTACATTACATTTTTTTTAGATTAGATTAACAGTAACAAAGCTGTCAGAATGTTGCAATGTAAATGCAAGTTTTTAAAGGCAAGATTCTGTACTTTGTGACATTACAATATCAGGAGATGTATGTGCTTTGCATTCTTTTCCATTCATATGGTCTTATATCTGAATTCCCTCTTCAGATGATTTCTGTCTTTCTTGCGCCCTCCAAGTTGATCCAATTTTGCACTAAAGTCCATTGTTCTTTAATTAGATGATATTCTACAATCAATTGACATCAGGTTACATGTCAGACTTCTGTCTAAATGTAAATGTTGCCATTGATTTTGTGTTGAAGTTTTGAATATCCATGTTGCCTTTTTGTTGCCACAAGGGGGTGCTCAGTTGTCAGGTTTTACTCAATGTGCCCGTTTGTGGGAAATGATTCTACATCATTGTCTCTGTGTGTGGACGGTGCTTGACCTCGATGTGTCCAGCACAAAATGATAAATCCAAACTTGAATTAGATTCAACTGGATTCTAATATTTTGCAGTTTTGTTAGTACAGTTCAATTTATTTGAAAAGCAATATTAATTTTCATTCAAGAATTCTTTTGCATCAGATATCTTAAAGTTATAGACTCAAACAGCCAGGAAGCTATTTGCTAATTATTTCCTGCTAATCATTATTTATAAATTGCATGAAATTAATTTCTTTAAATTTCACAACATTGTATATTCTTCGTACATAAGATCCGGTACATCTACCCAGGCCCTTACAGCCTTTACATAATTATATTTGTTGTTTGTTAGCATATCATTTTAACAATTTTAAGGTACTTAACCTCAGTGATTAGCCTACTCAATTTCATGTCAACGGGTGGATTAAGTCAGACTGCTAGACTTTGTCACCAAATGAGTTGAGTCCAACATTGTTGTATGTTGAACTTTGTCTGTTTGTGCGAGTCACAGCAGCATTTGTGCTTTTGGTGAATATGTCATGCGTGTCTTGAGAGGTTTGCTGTTTATTGTTAGGAGAAAAAAGAACCTTGTTGTCCCAATAGAGAACTTATCAGCAACAGATCAGTAGTGCAATTCCTTAAATACCTTAGCTTGCATTCAACACATATGACATATTTCTGAGTAAATGCTTCACTATCTGAGATGAGGTTTGAAATTGTTCTTCCTTTCTCACATTTTACCCAGGCTTATAGAGCCCTCTACAGTTGTTTTTCTTCTTGAGTACTCTTTTTTTTGGTATGTCAGCTTTCTGTCTGATGTAAGTTTTTTATCTAGGTCAGCATATTCACTCTTTGACAAATTATGAGACATGTTGCATCCTGGGACACCTTGAGGTAATGTTGTTAAGGTGAGTATTTAAAAACTTGGTAATTCAGAAAATAATTTTCAGTGATTCTTTAGTTAGAAATCATTTCCTTTCTGCTGGATTTATTTGACTTTTGGGGTGGTGCTCGGATTATTTAGGTGCAATGACATAAAAGAAAAGCTGAATCACTTCTTTGGTAAGCTGAAAGTGTGGTTGCTGTTATTTAGGTGAACTGTGCAGGCCGTCAGGTCATTGTGAAATCTCAAACAGTGGATTAATGAATCGGTCAAAGAAGAACGTTGACTGGGTCAACCAGCAGACTGCCTTCCTGCTCCATATCAAATGGTACTGTAGGTTGATTTGATTCACCCAAAGAGGCAGACAAGACATCAGGTAATCATCCCAGTTAAAAACTGAAACCACTACTGTCCACAGTACTGCCAGTTAACAGCATGAATTACATGCTAAAATTTGCCATGATGCTTGAAAACATGCATGAGAATTTGGGTTGGGATGCTGATAACCAAGCCAAGTTTATATTCAACTGGAAGTGCAAAGGGATTTTGACAAAAGAATCTCAGTCTCTTCTTTTTTTTAAACTACTTTATTTTGCTTTCTTAGGTGCTTGTGGATGCGCCATGTTCAAATGATCGAAGTTGGCTTTTCTCCTCTGATGTCCTTCAGGCTTGCATGAGGATTACAGAGAGGCCTAATCTACCAGTTTTGCAAGGGCAGTTACTCAGGTACGGGACGATAACCTTAAAGCCCATCTGTTTATGTTTTACATTTAATTTAAATGGATTTCCATGAGCAAGTAGTCAATCTATTGGAACAGACTCTCTAGAGAGATAATGGAAGCAGTTAGTATTGATTAATTCAAAAATAAATTGGATTTATTTGAAAATGATATGTTGGGATACGGTATATGAGTTATTCGAGACTTGATATGTGGTAGGTGTAGTGCGCTTGCAGAGCAGAAAAGTTGACTTTGGACCTACGGTTCCCAAAACTACTCCACCACAGGGCTTTTGCTTTTGTTGCATCACTTTCTGTTGTAGACTTAATCGATGGCTATAAGTAGTGAATATCTCCTTTGTCATTATATGAAAAGAAGGCAATCTAGATGGACTCTGGCCTTTTTTTTAATCATCTAGCAACTCCTGTGTTCCTTTGGTAAACCAGTAGCCAATCTTGACCTTACCTAAGCTTTCACTACGAGAGACAATGGTATGTCCTGTTTGTTCTGTTTTGTTTTCAGGATATGATGCACTGTAAGTTCACACTGTAGGTAGCTAATTATTTTACCATATAATATTTGTCTTAATTTAGAATGCAGGAACATTATTTAGTACTGGTGAATAATGTGGCCAGTTACTCAAATTGTGCATGCCCTTTTTTTTAAAAAACTCTAGAGCTTCATTTAATTTCACAAATGTGCAGAGTTCAGATTAAAAATTTCTGCCAAAATGAATGATGATTATAACATGTTAGATTCTTATATAAACTCATAATTATAATGCTATTTTAATTCTGGTGATGGGAAGAAGGTAATTTTGTTCCAGAAATATCTCTAATAGCCATAGGATGATTTTATTCCTTTTCTTGGCACTTTGTTCTTTTTACATTTTCAGTAGTATGTGAATATACAAATGAGGGAGAAAAGATCAAATGGTCCATGAAGCCTATCCCACGTAGTTGTGGTGCTTTAGTCATCGTGGTATCACCATGTTACACTCACCAAAGTGAGAGGCAGATTTTGTTTATTATTTCTTGTTGATTTGTTCTAATTCAATTACTCACAATGTGACACTTGCAGTATGTCATTTACAGTGTAACTAGAATAAGGCGAAATAAGTAGAGATATTTTGTAAAGTGATCTTTTTCAAGATGTTTAACTAACAATAACACTAAGTCTAGATTCTGCAAATGAAATAGGGAAAGCTATCACTGACTGCATACGTAGTTAAAGGTGGAAGGCAGAAAGTTGCTGTCTCAGGTAACCTTCGAAAGCTCCATGATAATTATACTACCAGAAAAATGACGCACATCGAATGGAGTGACGTTCCTGTGCATGCCTCACAGAAATTAATTGAATTTACCAAAATATTAGACTGTGTATTCCAGAGGAACTACTCTCTTAACTGCCTGATTTGTCAGCAATTAACAATTATCTGACTCTGAAAATAAACTTTGCAAAAATTCAGCTAATGATTGGATAATAAACAATATTTTTACTTTATCTATGTCTGTTTTTCTCAGTCACTCTAGTTACTTTTCCCTCTTTGTTTTTACATGTTTTACCTGATTTGAAAATGTAATTGTGTTTTCACATTTGTTAAATCAGGTTCTGCAGTACCCTTTGATGATTATCTCAACTCTGTCCCAGTCTCCCTCCAGCAAGAAATTGTGCCACTCTGTCATTTCAAAGCTTCAGTCATTTCAGTAATTGGTTCAGGACTTTTTAGCCTTGGTTTTAGACTGTGTATTCTCCCAAACCTACCTGACCGATCTTATACAGCGGTTTTAATTAACCTGTTCGGATATATTAGGGATCAGCTTGGAATTGAACTCTGGCTCAAAGACAGGGTCGCTACTACTCTGCCACCAGAGGCCACTTGCATACTCGACTCCTCTGGTTCCAAGTTAATTTGTTGTTATATGTTTATATTCAGCTGCAGATTTAAGATCTGATATTCAGTCAGAATATAAATGGTCTTCCAAAACCCTTCTGTAAAGTCATATCACTTGTTCCCTCCATTCATCTTCAAAAGTCTCTAGAAAACCAAATCTTGCCTTCAGTTCTCCCCCATCTGTAATTGGTGATTGGTTTACTTTATGTGAGGCATGCTATCTAAATGCAGTTTGTTGTCATTTTTTTGTTCCAAGGGGTAAGTGACTTACACTTCCTTTGGACTGTCGTTATAGAATTAATCAAAAGAAATGTGATTAAAGACTTTGCTGTGATTTTCAAATTGGCTTAATTGTCCTATCCCTAATTTGCCTCCTAAAAAAAATTGTCTTTTTTAAACTTGAAATTAACATTTTAAAGACTAAATTAAGGTCACCTGAGTACATTAATCCATTATTAAATATGGCTTAGGAAGACGTTGTATTAGTTGTGACATGTGCCAGTTTTCAGGTCCCAGATTTAAGAAAAAACTGGCTATTGTACATTTTTCTTTGCATGACCAATCTCTTTCCTGTAATGCCTACATGATTTACCAAATAGACCTAATCTATCATGACTTTTCAAATGGCTTTATAGTTCCCCGTCTTTAGAAAGAAAATGGAACAAACTGAGTTTGTTTTGTAAATCAATTTGTCATTAGCAGAATTGAGTTAACGTGTACATACTTTCCACGTAAAATTGCCTGCAGAAATCATTGATAGAAATGTACAACTAGTTAATTGATAACAGTGTTGGAGCTGCAATCCTCAGCTAATATCAATTAACTAATTATACAATCTATCAGTAGGATCTGCCTATTTCAGCATTACCTACTACTTGGTTTCTCTAGCACAAGCCACAAATTTAAATCAATAAATTATGGAATCAGTGCATAGTCTGTTGACCCTAGACGACTCTTCCAAAGAGTAATGCAGTTTGTCCTACTCTCTGAATCCTTGGAAGATAGTATTGTATAGCACAAAAGGAAACTAATTGGCACATAGTTTAATGTATTCACATAGACAAAGTAGAAGTGCAGGTTTGATCAGAGACTGCAGTAGGTTTGCCATGAAGCCAAATTCAACTCTATTATATATATTCTGACTCAGTGCGGACAACTCTGTGATGCCAAGCTTTGAAAACAATGAGGAGGAAATAATTCTGACAAGTCTTTGATTTTAGTTTTGGATAGCGTCCTTGTCAGCCAGCACAGAAAATGCCCTTGGGCCCGTCGAGTTTGTGCTGACCTAACTGCTCTACACAAATGTTTGACATTGTGTTACTTAGTGGTTAAAATGTGTAGTAGCTTGTAGTATTTAACCAAGATGGTGGTCATGGCATTTGTTATTATATACTTTATATATACGCTGTATTATATGATAAGATGCTTAGGGGCCCTTGAAAGGTAGTATGAAAAAGTTCAGCGAGGTTTAATAAGAAGGTTTATGGCATGAAACAATAACTAATAAAATATGACAATCATACAATATGCAACTCCAGGCAATGTTTTAATGATCAATCATTTTACTTGTAGGAAATGTAAAGCTTTTGGAATGATCTCACTAGAACTGACAATGTAATTTTCAGTCTCTAGACACCATGTTGACTGGCTTGACTCCTAATTGCACAAAGAGATGGCTGTTAAGATGAGTAAAATATTTAACCAACTGATGATACTGCTTTGAACTAGGAATATCGTTTTGTTTTTCACATTTGGGGTGGAGTGAATGGCAAGCTATATCAAACCCATCTGGTCTGTATTCAGTTAAGTTCAAAGAAGGATATCAGATCGATTCTGCAGTGAGTAATGCAGACAAAGTTTTGAAAGGATCCTAAATTTGAAACTCGTCACTGATTGATAGTTGAACTCACTTATTCTCTGCAAGCAAGCTAAGCCACTTTGCGACAATGCTTTGCAAGCACTTAATGTGCAATCTTTGAGAATTGTTTTATCTTAGCGAATCTATTATTTACATTTGTGTACTGTGGATATTTCTGTCATTTGTAGAATGAGATGAACGTTTATGTAGTTTTTATTGGAAGTCTTTACAAATCAAAATGACTGTGTATAAAAGTAACACCCCTGATCATGCAATGATCCAAGATGAAATTTTCCTCCTTTGAGAGTTTGGGTTAATGCTCCTTAATTGTCAGCTTGTCCAATAATAGGATGATGTGGTGTTCTTAAATATTGCATCTCGTGCTGTTCATGTGTGCATTCTTCTCTTTCTGTAGATCAGCTGTTGATCACCAACAAAGCAGTTTGTTTAAACATATGATTAACAAAACAGTATTTCGCAGTTCATTCCAACTAATTCTACATTGCTGCTTTATCAGTAAAATAAATTTAGCTAACTTTTCCTTCCAGATACAAGTAAATATTGCTGAACTTTTTTTTTGTCTGGCGTTGATTACTCCACCCGCGTTGAAGAATATTTTTTGACTGCTAAGCCTCAACGCTTTCTCAGTTCTGTGTCAAACATTGGCTAACTGCTAATTAAAAGTGTCACTTTGAATAGAGAATCTGAACTCTTACCTGATGTCCAGAAATCTACTAACCCCTCTCCCCCCCCCCCCCCCCCCCCCCCCAATCTCCCCCAAAGCCAGCCTGTCCATAGGAACCATATCATGACACTGCCTGTTGGTCTTTCTAGACTGTGCTAATGGATCCGTCCATCCACATAGTAGCAAAACAATATGGTAGCAAGAATAATTGCAATTTTTAAGTACTTCACCTCAAATCTCAGTGAATAAACTCAGTGCCCCAGTTTACTTTTTTTAAAAAAAGAATTCATTCTTTTGTACTAAACTTGTGTTATATTAAAATAGAAATTAATGTCAAATTCCTTTCCAGACTCAAAATGTTGAATTTTATTTAGTGATATACTTTGCTCCATTTTCTTGTCAAAATGGTGAGCTGGAGGCCAAACACACGTGTGTAGTTGCTGCTGCAGAAACAGGATGATTAATTAGTTTTCATGGTGCTCTATTATATGATAGTTAAAAATCACACAACACCAGGTTATAGTCCAACAGGTTTAATTGGAAGCACACTAGCTTTCGGAGCGACGCTCCTTCATCAGGTGATTGTGAAGGGCTCGATCGTAACAGAATTTATAGCAAAAATTTGCAGTATGATGTAACTGAAATTATACATTGAAAAATTGATTGTCTGTCAAGCCTTTCATCTAACAGAAAGATGGAGTGTTGTTCCGAAAGCTAGTGTGCTTCCAATTAAACCTGTTGGATTATAACCTGGTGTCGTGTGATTTTTAGCTTTGTACACCCCAGTCCAACACCGGCATCTCCGAATCATGAATATTTTATGATAAGATGTTTATGGCACCTCCAAAGGAAGTATGAAAAAGTTCAGGGAGGTTTAGTAAGAAGGATTATGGCATGAAACAATAGCCAATAATCTGCAAACTAATTAAAATCATGTAGGCCTGGAAATTTGGTACTCTGTTTCTGAACATCTCACTTGTTAAGGGCTTCTAGCCCACAGACTAGTAGGGATACAACGCAGCAGTGGATTTTTTTTGTCTGTGATCTGACCATGTAGAAGACGTAATGGTATAAGCCTGCATAGCTCCATGTGCCAATGTTTAGGTAACAAATTGTAAGAGATTTGGCAGAGAGATGATGATGTAACTACATTACAGTTATCAGGATGTGTTTGAGTTCAGCTAAGAGTATTTCCAGGATCTATGTTATTGTTGGGAGAATCTGGGATTGTGATTTTGATTTGGGAAGGGGGTTTAGGAGACAATACCAGGAGAAGATCAATAGTCGACCCTGGAGTTTGACATTGGGAGTGACTTTGAAAATGATGATCCAGGAGCAAGGATTAAGATGACCACCGTTTCTTTCATGCAATGCATTGGTTTTCCCAGAAGTGATTGGCAATGGTTCAAGCTGCCCTCGGCATAAGCTAGAGTTCTACAAACAAGTAGGTGCAGATGGAAGGCCACAAACATATGCAGACAAGCTAAAGGACCAGGCTAAAGGACATCTCTTGTTTAGTTGTGATCAAAATGGCAGCTGGCATGGCTCACACTAGAATTGTGTCCATGTGGTATGATTGCTATTTTGGATGGACAGTGGCATTTGTAAAACTAAAAACAAGGGTGAATTTCACGCTCATTTTCCAGCTCTCTTGCTGCTTTAATTCATTAATGCTGGTCTGGTATATGATAGAATCATTGGTAGTAGTTTACAGTCAATAGTCTACAACTGTGCATTACTTTCTAGATTTATCATACTGTATTAATATATACCTTTGTTTATTGAATACGAATGACTAACTGTTGTACTCCATTTTATACACATCAGAATTTCTTTGCTGCTGTAGTGAATAAATTGGCAGTTTGCATTTTAAATAATTTGCACATTTACTAAACTTCAGTGAGATCACAGGAAGTATGCTGAAAATAGATTAACAAAAATGATTTAAATGGAGGTGCTAATGCAGAAGTGGTGAGAATTCTAGCATTTCATGTTGTTTTAAGTGAATTCAGATGCACAGTCCATATTCTGTAGGAAGGGAATAGGAAACCTGATTGGGTTAAATGGCAATTTTAACAATACGATTGTGCTTTCGGCACTTCTGAGTAATGTGGTCTTTATTAGAGTAAGTGATAAATATTGTGCAGTTGAATTTTGTGCTCAGATCAAATAATTTTAAATGCTTTCTTGCATATTTGCCCTTTGCCATCAGGTGGCGCTGCTGATGTAGTTTACAGATATTTTGTTCCTAAATAATTAGGAAGATAAAAACCGATCAAACCAACATATTGTGGTAGTTTGAATTTTGTATAACTAAACCCATAGCGTTTTGAAACAATGACAGAAATTAAAAAGATATTAAAATTATTGAAAATAAATGCCAATTTTCTATTGGTTTGGACATTTTTTTTGGGCAAATTGGGTATCATAACAGCTGACTTATGGCGCCAGGGACCCAGGTTCAATTCCCGCCTCAGGCAACTGTCTGCATGGAGTTTGCACATTTTCCCTGTGTCTGTGTGGGTTTCCTCCCATTGTTCAAAGATGTGCAGGTTAGGTAAATTGGCCATGCTAAATTGTCCCTAGTGTTAGGTGCATTAGTTAGGGGTAAATGTAGGGGAAATGGGTCTGGGTGGGTTGCTCTTCAGAGAGTCTGTGTGGACTTGCTGGGCTGAAGGGCCTGATTCCACACTAGGGAATCTAACCTAATCTATTGACATTTTCAGTTATATTCTTAACAGATTTTGAAGGTAAACTCAGCAGTCAGGATGACTATTGATAAGTTCATCGAAAGATGGAAACTTTGTATCAGCTTATGTGTCCACTTCTCAATCCTTTTCTTATGAATAGAATAATTGATCATTTAACCAATCATAGTTCAGTTACTTAACTCTATTGAAATAGTACTGCTGTGATTGTGTACTGATGAATATCTGCTTTTCATTATTAATAGACAGCTGGAGGTGTCATTTTAGAGACAATTTTATCTGATACCATGATTTATTTGTTAATTATTCCAGTCAATTATTGTGACCAACTGATGTATCTATTTGACAAAAAAAACAAACCATTTGATATTAATGCATTAAGTTGCCTGCATTTAGTGAAAATGACTCAATGACCATAATTAGTGTGTGGTCAAATTTAAAGCAAGTAATTTATTTCGAATTCCATTTTTCAGTAAATTAACTCTGCTTTACAATTATTCACAATACACAATCATCATGCATTTCTAAATGATAATTGTGCAAACCTGGATTTATTTTAGATTAGAAGTACCATGCTGAAATAGATTTAAAAAAAACTCCTTGAATCACTAAATCAACTGAACTCTATATATATCTGTATATCTATTATTACATTTATTATCAAGAATGCAGTAAAATAAACCAGCATCCAATGCAATGAGTTTTATTTGAAATTAAATTGAAATCTTGCTGCTTAATGTGTATGAAAAAGAAACATTTGTTATCGTTCACCTCCTAATTTGTGGCATACAAGGCAGCATACTTTGGTGCAGCTAAATGCCTGATAGTGATGCTGAGGCAGTCACCTTTTACTGGAAACTGCTTTCCGATCCATAATGCATATCCTTATTGAATCAACGCTTTCTTTATTGACTTAACGGCTGCCATCCGTTTCTCAGAAACTCATGATTCCAGTAACCCATTTAGAAGAAGCACACCATATTTTAGAATTATATAAAACAAGATTTAAATAGACAGGTGCTCACTAAATACTGCCAAATGTCACAGTTTCTTGTAATGTCAATTTTTAAAAGCTTTTCAGATGATTATCACTCCACTGTTAATGACACAAATTGAATTAGGAAATGGGGTCAATTGCATTTAAAACCTATTTAGATAACACTTCCCACCAAGGTGATATTTTTACCTGTCAGCAAAATGTGTTACTGCCTTAAAAAGTCAGTGATGTGTATTTAATGTGTTGCAGTATTGTTATGGTAAATATTTTTATTTTATGTTCTAATTGATTATAGATCAAATAAATATTGCTTCAAAACAGTTACAAAATGAAAAACTGTAGTTAAAAATGATTTCATTTATATCTTAAAAAATAATGCTGATAGCAGCCAAGAGTTTGGATTTGGGTCAGGACCTTGGCATTGGATTCAGTGCAGATCCTAACACTATTCAGTGCTGTAAACAGAAACTTGGCTATGAGTTTCAAAAGATTGGTCCATTAGTGGCTCGAGGGCAAGATTGACATCCAATTAAGTAAGTTCAATTAGAGTACTTAGTTACTGAGTACAACTAGACACAGAATGAGAGTTTGGGAATTTGTGTGAAGAAGAAGATGCCAGCCACTTCTCAATAAGAAACTTCTTTAAAGAGCATAAGAACAGCGTGATAGCAAATTTCACAAGTGTTTGCGGCTTGAGATGGCAGCAACTGAATTCTTAGAAAATCAGTGTGATCTCAAAGGTAAACAGGCAGTTGATCATTAAGTGAGTATTTTTCTTACTTATTCTCCAAAATTTTAGTAATTTTGTTTTTGTAAGGTTTTATTAGTGATACTATTAGTAGTAACGCTTACCAATGTGGCAGTGTGTTTCCTACAGGTGTTAACTGGAATTTCAATTGGGTTAACTTGTACATTTATTGTAATGAGAAAGCATGCGCACCTAGGACTGGAGACAATTAAAATTGAAATAGTAAAAATAATTGATTGTTTAAAAGTGGCAAGCAGGTGATGCATGGCATTTATAGAATGGAGGAGTTTGTAAACGCCTGTATCATTGGGTTGTCATGGACACTGAGCACTGTTGACTGTTGGCCACATGCTTCCTTCTTGATCAGAGAGGGGGTCTTCTCTCACTTCCCCTTCCTGCCCCAATTCCTTTCCCATTCATGGCCTTCACACTTCTTTCTCTCTTTCCCTCTCAGACACAGTCGGAACCACTTTCCCTGCACTGGATTCATTTGGGTAAGCTATGGGCTGTGGAGCATAGTCCATAGAATCTGGCAACGGAGTCAACAATTTAAGGAATTCAAGGACTTTATAGTTTTTAGAGCCAGCTGTGACGTTTCAGGGAAGATTTACCCAAGATTATTCACTCAATGTCCCTGTTTATTTGTGTAATTCAGTTTTTAAACTGTTGCTTTAAATTATTTAACATCTGAAATAAAATACTGCACAGAGAAGTGGGTAGGGCAGAGTAACTGAATCCACAAGTAGGTTGCTTTACATTGAGTACTTTCATCAAACAACTTTATAAAGGCTCAGCTTTATAAAACATTATAGCAAGTAGGAATGTTCAGTACCACCTCCACTTAAGATTTTAAGTAACTGATAACTTGTCTTCTATAGAACATTGTTGAGGCAGCATCCAGAGTGCCGTGCACGGTACTGGACACTATACTTACAGAAGGATGGTAATCTGTTGGAAGCAGTTCAGAAACATTTACTAGACTAATAACTGGAATGAGTGAATTGCTTTATGTAGAAAAGTTAGACAGGCTTGGCTTCTATTGTCTGGAGAACAATAGAGCCAGAGGTGACTTAATTGAAACCTATAAAGACCTTGAGGGGACTTGACCAGGTACTGAAAGGATGTTTCTTCTTGTTGGAGAATCTCAAGCTAGGGGTTATAGTTTTTATAAATAAGGGGATGTCCATTTAAAACAATCATGATGAAATATTTTCATTAAGGGTTGAGAGTCTTTGTCATTCCTTTCCTCAAAAGGCCAAACCTTTAAATTTTATTTTAAGGCAGGGTTAGTAAGTGCTTGGTTACCAAGAGAACAAAAGATTATTAGGATATATGGGAATGTAGAATCGAGGCTAAAGTCTGATCAGCCATGATTATTTTGACTGATGGAGCCAAGTGGCTGAACCTTGTTTCTTATCTGTATGTTCTGTTCTTCTGAGGTATTACTTTTACAGAATTAAGGTTCACTTAAAAGTTCATATTATACACACGTGCTGCCATAAATGACCATTTTTTTGTTTCAGAAACAATGTTCATTGCTTGAGGCTGATACTGAAACCCAGACTGATTGAGGGTGCAGAACGCTGCAACTTGAAACCTATGTCAGAGTACTATTCCACAGAGATGCTGCATTGTCAAAGTTACTTTGCAGTCTGGTTATAAAAATAAACAAGATACATTTTTCAACTTGCTGCTCTGTGTCTGATGGAAGTGACCTAACTGTCTCTTTACTGGTGACTTACAGGTCAGCTCTTGAGGCATTGCGTCCTGGAGGGACAGTGGTTTATTCTACATGCACACTGTCTCGAGCAGAAAATGATGATGTTGTGGCCTCTGTCTTGAATTCTTATGACAACGTTCAGGCTGTGGATTTAACAGGCTTGGCAAGTTCCCTCGCTCATAACTTCACGTTTGCTGAAGGTGTACAGTGTGGACTGTTAATTGTGCCAGAAAAGGGAAGACCCTGGGGGCCAATGTATGTCAGCAAATTGCACAAGTTACACTGATTTGCAATAAAGGTACGAATATTTAAAATGAATGAGTTTGTATGGTAATTGTGATCTTAGCAGGCTGCTTTCTTGTGGCTTTGGATACTTATGAGTCCAGTTTCTATAAATTGAACAGTTGCAAAGTGGTAAAGCTCAGAAATATTTCAATTGTGTGACATATTTGAACTGAGAATTGTTGGAATGTGTTCATTTTGAGCCCTTGAACTCTTTAAGAAGCTTTTGAGTTGACTGTGTAGCCAAATAATTGGCATAAGACCAAAACAAAATGCTAGAAATAAGCAGTAGGTCAGGTAGAATTCATGAAGAGAACATGTTAATGTTTCAAGTCCATGGTCAAGGGCATTGACCTGAATAGTTAACTGTTTCTTTCCATAAACTCTATCTGACCCACTGAGTGTTTCCAACATTGTGTTTGTTTGATTTCCAGCTTCCACAATATCTTGTCTGCGTTTTTTTAATTAAGTAACATGTCTTACTGTACTCTGCACCTTCAATGTTTACTTTGTTTTTTCCTCCAGTAGACAGAATCTTTCACTGAAGGGAAACAATAAAGATATACTTGTAACTAAAGAAGTAAATAACCACTAGGAATAAATAAAAAAGCGCAGTAAAGTTTTCTGTGCATCCGAATGATTTTGTTTTGCTGAAGATTCATTTCTGTCTGAGAATCCCTGAGCATGAGTTAAGGGGAAATCATCAGAACCATCGTTCGCAACTTAACACTCAAGATAATAGAATCATAGAACCCCTACAGTGTGGAAGCAGGCCATTCGGCATGTTGAGCCCACACCGACCCTCCGAAGAGCATCCCACCCCGACACACATCCCTACCCAATCCAATTCATACAACCATGCATTTTCCATGATTAACACACCTAGCCTGGACACTTTGGACAATTTAGCACTGCCAATCCACCTAAACTGTACATCTTTGGACTGAGAGGAAACCAGAACACCTGGAGGAAACCCAAACATGGGGAGAATGTAACTCCACATAGACAGTCACCCAAGGCTGGAATCAAACCTGGGTCCCTCGTGCAGTGAAGCAGCAGTGCTAACCACTGAACCACCATTTTGCCTCAATTTCCAGCTTCAATATTTAGGGGCAGCCTGGTGGTTCAGTGGTTAGCTGTTCTGTCTCGCAGTACCAGGAATCAGTGTTCGATTCCAGCCTTAGGCGACTGCCTGTGTGGAGTTTGCATATTCTTCCCATGTCTGCATGCGTTTCCTCCGGATGCTCCGGTTTCCTCCCACAGACTAAAATTGTGCAGGTCAAGTGAATTGGCCATGCTAAATAGCCCATACTGTTCAACAATGTGTAGCTTCGGGGCGTTAGGGTAAATGTAGAATACTAGGGGAATGGGTGTGGATGGGATACTCTTCAGAGGGTTGTTGTGGACTTGTTGGGCCCAGTGGCCTGTTTCCGCACTGTAGGGATTCTCTGATTTCTATGATCTAAGGATCAATTCATGTGAATACGATTGGCTGCAAAACTGGCCGTTCATGTAGCATGCTAAAATATGCATTTTGTAAGCCTTCCTTATTTTTCACTGGTGTGCCAATAAGGGAGTTAAGAAAAAGTCTTCCATCTTCACTCTCCAGGGAGAATGAGGTGTACCTTTTGTAGGTTTATATGTAATCTCAGAAGGTGGTTAGAATGTGAACTCCAGCAATGTGAGTAAAACGTGAGAATTCAATGCTAGCTGATGATCAATGGCTGTCAACTTTAGTTGAAGGGAATTGGCAAGTACAGATACTGTGAATGGAAGAACGGAAAGAACAATGGGTTAGAGAGAGTTGTCTTGTTTAGTAATCGTTTTAAATGTGTCTAACAAATATTTTATTTACATTTATACCCAGGACTCGAGAACTTCCCTCTAAGCACAAGATGAGAGCTGAACACAGATACTGCAAAGAAGAAAACTCTCCAATTGTAATTATTCTCAGAGGAGTAGCTGTATTATATACTGAAACAATTTACATCATCTGTCTGACTTTTTCCATTGAAGAGCTCCAACTGAAGATTAATGTAAATATGGCATAACCTGAAAGGAGAGCACCATTTGGAAGGAGGCTCTGAATACAAAGGCCAAAATGTCGCTATACATTTAAGTGGATTTTTGTTAAATATTGCTGCTAATTAAATAAATATTATCTGATAATTAAAAGAAGATGCATATTACATTATCTTTATTTATATTGTTCTTCGGCCTGTAAATGTGTTGCTGGTTAAAGCACAGCAGGTTAGGCAGCATCTCAGGAATAGGGAATTCGACGTTTCGAGCATAAGCCCTTCCTGATGAAGGGCTTATGCTCGAAACGTCGAATTCCCTATTCCTGAGATGCTGCCTAACCTGCTGTGCTTTAACCAGCAACACATTTTCAGCTGTGATCTCCAGCATCTGCAGACCTCATTTTTTATTCTTCAGCCTGTGCCAAATAAACCACTAAATAGATGGGCAATCAAAGTTTTTTAAAAAAAAATCTTGTTTTTCTCCCTACCAACAATATACTTATTTAACTCCCTGTAATGGATGAAACCCTCACAAATATTATTTCCCAGAACCAACAGAGGGACTGGAGAGAATTGTTTTACCAAGATCCTTAAAGTTGGTTTTGATGGTGTGCATCCCTCCTTCCACACCATAGCATTGATTCTTTATTACATTTCTAATCAATCAACAACAGGGAGGCATTGTTTTCCCAGTTTCAAAAATAAGCCAATCCTTCTTTGCAAATTAGTAGGAAAAGATAACTTTCTGGAGAAGTTAAATGACTCTGAAACTTTGTACAAGCAAAAATGTCTTCTACGTTTTGAAACAGCAAGCTTCTAATCATTGCTTGCGTGTGAAGATCTGTATTAACACCTATTACCTCTTACAGCTAGACAGAATTAAACAATAATGTTATTTTGGATATATTAGCCCTATTTTGTTTGAGTCCAGTATCTATTAGTATGATTAGGGGTCATTGATAAAAACTGCTATTGATTTGCCAGTCTTACTCCATCATCACGACAACTGGTGCAAAAAATGGAAATGGTACCAATGTATATACAAACGTACAAAATTATTGGACAGACAATGAGCTGACCCATCTAGCACGTCTGATGCTGATGTAATGCCTATGCATTCCACTTCAGATCCTCCTGATTCAGCCAGAGCGATTTAATCAGAATGGTGCTGAGATTTAAACTGGTAGAGAGTAGAACAAATGTTGTTTCTGAGTTTGGTGTCCCTGAATATGGAGCACTTGACACTGATACCATGTGCTATTCCCCCACCGAATGTAAGCAAAACCACTTTCACTGGTTTTCTTGTAATTTTGAAAAATTAAGGGCATCTCTTTGAACTGAAAATGACCTTTTATAGATTTCAAGTATTTAAGCTAGGTGCTGTGCATTAACTTGTAAATAATACAGTCCATTGTCTCATCAAGCTGTAGCAATTGCAAATGAGCAAGAACCAACAGTACACCACCTGGTCCTTTGAACCTGTCATTCATGAAGGTGACCTGATGTTAACTTCAAGTCCTCATTTCCTCATAACTCTGATCTTTTTCATCTATTCAGCAGACATTCCTTTGTAATTGCAATATTATCCATTTCCTCGCATATAACGGTTTCCGTGTCCGTTTGTTTTCTTTCCTCCCTCGATCTCTCCTCCTCCTCTCCTTCATCTTCAATGCCCCCCCCCCCGTCAGCTGAAATTTTTCGAACTCCATCTCAACCGAATGTCCCTCTTTCATTCCCCTTGAGGAAGACATTGCCAATTTGAACATAGATATGTGATAGGAGGAAATATTTAGTGGTGGGGAGAGGATTAGGAATGCAGACGGAAATAACAGTTGGAAGCTATAGTGCAATGGCATTTAAAATTAATTGGAAATATTGATTCAGTAGTACAACTCATGATAGGCACTGGCCATTCCAGTTTGAGGTAATGGCATTTAATTGATTGGTGAGTGGTCTCTGAACATCTGTTTGGTTTCAGTCCCATTGATGAAATACAATAAATGACAATTGCAAAGTGTTTACAATAAGTAAAGCTTTAGTTGATATTATATGGTTGCAGCAACAGAATGAATTATGGCTTTTCTGTGATAAACATTTTTCAGAACACTGCTGTCTTTAGTAATCATACAAGGAAAAGCCAGACTGGAAGCAGCGGTGCTTGCCCTAACAACCTCACGACACATCTTGACAATGTAGCCCCAGTCTTGAAGTTTGAAGAGTGCTTTGCAGTGATCTTAGTGACATTTCCATTTTCATGCTTTTGAGAGCTGACATTGCAGAACTAGGGTTGTTTGTGCTGTGAAGTTTTATTCACAGAGGACTAATTGGAAGCTGCCACTGTTGATTCCATTTCAACTCCTAGCATTTGCTGAAAAGAGGTGATATTTCTGTTTATTCTCACTGGCTGTTTGACTCCAGGTGACCAGAGGTGAGGGCTCTGCAGTATACTTGCAATAAATTGTGATGTTATGATCAGGAGTGTCACAATCTGTAAATGACAAAATGCTGTCATTGTTATTCTTTCATTGTTAATATATTACTTTAACAATTTACATAACTATTTATTTTCCTGAAATATACTTAGAAAGGTGCTTTGAGACAAATACATTGTTTATATTGTCTAGAATCAGGATCATTTAGAAAGGAATACCCTTGAAAGGAAGAAAAATATGTTCTATGAATTTGCTAAAAATATATTTTAATAATTTTAAATATTCTATCCTGCTTTTATTGCAACCTCAATCAGCTTGTTTGTTTTTTGTGCACTACTTTTCAGCTCTCAACTACAGCTGTGAAGCTATCTTTTCAAATGTAAGTTGATCTCTTTTAAATCGAATAAACAAAGACATGAATCGTTTTTCATTTCATGTATCATAATTACCAGGATATATGTATTAGACGCCATTGCAAATAAGATGTGATTTTCCTCACTGGAAGGCATCTATTGTTTCAAATTGTGGTTCATCTTGTTTGTGAGTCAGCTCACAGCATAAGATGCAGTACTGGTCTCTTTCTATTGGCTAGATCTTTCATTGATTGAACTAACGTCGCACTGTCCCTTCTTTTCACCGGAACCTATGGCAGTAAAGAAGTTTTCACATATGAAATGGAATGAATAAATAAAGGTAAAGTCTGATTTGATTTCATTTACAAAAGGAACCAATTTATATCTATCTAGGTACAAATTGGAAATCTGAAACAAACAGAATACTGAAACAAGGTAAAAACAATGACTGCAGATGCTGGAAACCAGATTCTAGATTAGTGGTGCTGGAAGAGCACAGCAGTGCAGGCAGCATCCAAGGAGCAGCAAAATCTACGTTTCAGGCAAAAACCCTTCATCAGGAATAATGAAGCTTTTGCCCGAAACGTCGATTTCACTGCTCCTTGGATGCTGCCTGAACTGCTGTGCTCTTCCAGCACCACTAATCCAGAATACTGAAACAATTCAGGTCTGACAGAAACCATGAAGAGAGAAACCAAATTAATGTTTTGACTCCGGTATGCCTTCAGAACTGAGAGATGTTGGAGAATTTTTTAATACTTTTGACACAGATAGAGGAGGAACAAAGGAATAGATGGTGTGAAGCCTAACACAAAAGTCAAATGGGTTGGTGATGAAAGAAAGAGAAAGATAAAATAATGTGAATGGGAGAAGATGGTTCTTGAAAGAAAAACCAACTGCTGGTGAAACTCAGCAGGTCTGGCAGCATCTGTGGGAAGAAAGCAGAGTGATTATTTCAAATCTGGTGGTGACTCTTTGCGATTGGTCCTACGTACTTAGAGTAAAATAGAAACAATCGAGGCAAGACAGTAGGGAGAAGGTTAGAAAAATGGAGAACAGACTTCATGCAGTCACTTCCTGCAGTTATTGAGACCTTGAGGCTGTAAAGTGTCTCAGCAGAAAATGAGGGTTGTTTGAGCATGCATTGTGCTTCTTTGTAACATTGCAATAAGCTGAGGACAGAAATGTTAGTATGAGAGCAAGGCTCATTGAAACGGCAATCAACTGAGGCTGTTCTTAGAGGTAGAGCAGAGATCTTCTGCAATGTGGTGACACCGTTCTTAGAATAACCAATGTAAAGGAGACCACACTGTGAACATTGAATGTAGTAGATTAGATCAAAACAAGTGCAAGTAAAACACTGCTTTCCCTGAAAGGTGTGTTTGGGACTTCGATTAGAGAACAGGTATATGGACAAGTATTGTGATTGCATGGAAAGGGCAATGACGAGTGAAGAAGTATTAAGAGTGATGGCGGAATGGACCAAGGGTTCACAGGGAATAGTCCCTGTGAGATGCTGACAAGGGAGGTGAAGATGTGTTTGGTAATGGCATCCTGGCAGAAATGGGAGAAAGGATGTTACTTTGAATGTGGAGATTAGTGGGTGGATAGTAAAGACAAGGGGGCCCCTGTTGTGGGAAGGAGTGCAGGCAAAAATGCAGTAGATGGATTGCTCATTGCTGAAGGCCCTATCAACCACTATGGGAGAGAATTCACTCTGTTAGAGAAAGGTAATGTCATAAACAGCATAGTGAAGATGGCATCACCTGAACAGATACACCAGTAGTGGAGAAACTGGGAGAATGGAATGGCATCTTTACAGGAAGCACGCTATGACAATCAAGGGAAAGAGCGAGGTGTAGGTGAGAGAAGGATGAAAATTAGAAGCAAAACTTCTTTTTTCAAATTCTTGAGAGTAGAAAACAGGACCAATGGCAGCACCAGTGTTTCAGAGAGAATTGTGGGTGGGGACCTAAATAGGACTGGAGCAAGAAATGTTCTATGTACCCAATAAAGAGAGAGACCTGGCACCATGCAAACACTCGCGGCAGCACCTATAACTTGGCGAAAATTAGATGAGTTAAAGGAGAAGTTGTTCAAACTGAGAACAAGCTCAGCCAGGCAGAGGAAGATGATGGCATATGGAGACTGCAGCTTTTTTTCAAGGAAGAAGTTGCGAGCCCTTCATCCAAACCTGTTGGGGAATGGGTGTGTAGGGGGATTGTACTTCCACGGGAAAGAGGAGGTGGCTAAGGCTAGAAAACTTGATATTATCAAACCAATGTAAAGTGTCAGAAAAATTGTGAATGTAATTGGGAAGAGACAGAACAAGTTGGAGCGGGGGGTGTTTGGGGTGGGGGGGGGGAAGAGGAATAGAGTCAAGATTGGGCACTTTGAGAAAGTGATCATGGGCAATCTCAAGGAGTGTAGAAGATGTGTGTTATCCCAGAGTGAAACCTGTGCTGTTACTTCATAGTTTTATTTTTTTAACTACAGTACCCATTCTCTTTATATGTAAAACCCTCGGTATCTTTTTGAAGAATTACATATTCTCAGAAAACAGAATATGGATTAAGTACTGGTTGTCAGATTTATTTGTTGTCTTGCTGTTTATTCTAGTCATATTGAGGGAGGACCTACTTTAAGCTGAATTTTACTGGCCCTAGAATGACTGGAATTAAAGCAGAGACTTGGTTCAAGCAGCAGGGAGCAGGTCAGACAGCATCCATGGAGAGCAAGCAAGCAAGTTAATGTTTCCATTCTATTTGACTTTTATTCAGAACTGAAGTGAAGTCATTTCAGTTCTCTAGAAGAGTCATCTAGACTGAAACATTAGTTTGTTCTCTCTCCATGGATGCTGTCTGATCCACTGTGATCTCCAGCATTTGTTGTTTCCATTAGGAATTTGACCAATGTGACTTGGTTACTCCATATGGTTACTGCATTTTGAAATTATTTGTTGAATTCATTTTTTGTGATTTTGAGATATTAGTTTATCTTCATAATGCCCTGTAATATGATATGTTGATTTTTGAGTTGGGTACATTTCAAAATGAAAAAGAAAATTGTATCACGTTCTACAGCCTAGAATAACCTGAGTCACACAAGTTCAGAGTTACAATCATTCAAACAATAAAGTGGTTCTGGATTCCAATTACCTCTAGAATGGAGTGTAAATTGAACAATATAGCTATTAAAAGGAAATTAAAACATAAATCACTATGTAACCTAGTTTTGGTACACAACTCAAGCACTTTTAATTGGGCAAATTAGCTTCCTAACGCCACAGAACAGGCAGCACATCCACCTCAAAACCGCCAGCTTCCAGTTGTTAAGGAAACAGAGCAATATTTGGAAGCTGGTAGGTTCTGAGGTGGATGTGCTGTCTGTTCTGTGGTGTTAGGAAGCTAATTTGCCGAATTAAAAATGTGTTTTGTACCGAAACTAGGTTACATAGTGATTTATGTTTTAATGTTCTTTTAATCGCGTATTGTTCAATTTATCCTCCTATGAAGCGTGACAACATAGGGGAAGGATATGAAACATCTATGGAAAGAAAGCAGAATTAACATTTCAGGCCCCTGTTCTGAAAAGGCTTACCAAAACGTTAACTCTGCTTTCTCACCATGGATACTGCCAGACTTACTGCGTTTTCCTGGCAGTTTATTTTTGTTCCTGATTTCTACCATCTGCAGTTGTTTTTGTTTAGTAGAAAGATTCTGTAAGTTCAGGGTTGGCGTTTAGAGGAAATGGGGTTGAGAGTGTGGTGCTTGAAAAGCATAACAGGTCAGGCAGGATCCGATGAGCAGGAAAATCAACGTTTCGGGCATAAACCCTTCATCAGGAAAATTCCTCCTGCTCCTCTGATGCTGCCTGACCTGCTGTGCTTTTCCAACAACACACTCTCGACTCTGATCTCCAGCATCTGCAGTCCTCACTTCCTCCTTTTGGATGAAACAGTCTTGGGTGATTTCAAGGAAACCAGCAAGACCCGATAGCAGCACTTCTGCTTTGGTCAAAACATTCTAGCCCAGCTCATATTCCTGTGTGTATTTGCTGAGGAACCGGGGTAGTGCAGTTTCAGTCATTGTAGATGTGCTGTCATTCTGAGAAAAGACAACCTATATCTTTCCAGGACTGCACTGGCAAATAATGAGCTACACCTCTTTAGGAGAACTAGGTGTTGTACTGGGCACGGTCCAACTCGTCCTTGCTGACCAGCTATCCGAAATATATTTAGTCCCATTTGCCAGCATTTGGCTCATACCCCTCTAAGCTCTTCTTATTCATACACCCATCCAGATGCCTTTTAAATGTTGCCATTATACAGGGCTCTACCATTACCTGAGGCAGCTCATTCCATTCACGCATCACACACAGTGAAGAAGTTGCCCTTTAGGTCCCTTTTAAAACTTCCACTCCTCCCACTCCTTCCCCCCCCCCCCCACACACACACACACACACATACACACACCCGCACCTTAAACTTGTGCCACTAGTTTCGCACACCTCCCACCCTGGGGAAAAGAACTTGGCTATTCGCCCTATCCATGCCCCTCCATAAATTCACCCCTCAGCCTCTGATACTCCAGGGAAAATTGCCTCCAATCTATTCAACCTCTCCCTACAGCTCAAACCCTCCAACTCTGGCAACATCCTTGAAAATTTTTTCTGAACCCATTCCAGTTTCACGACATCCTTCCTATAGCAGGGACATCAGAATTGCATGCAGTATTCCAATGGTGGCCTAACCAATGTCCTGTACAGCCATGACATGATCTTCCAGCTCCTATACTCAATGCACTGACCAATAAAGGCAAGCATACCAAAGTTATGTGGTCATTAGTATAAAGTAGTTGTTTTTATTCTTAGTGCTACATTTAAAAAAGTAAGAATTTCACTGACCTAATAATTTTTATAATTGCAGCATAACATTGCTGAATTTTTCACTGCTAGTCAATCTTAGTTTAAAAAGATGTGCACTTCTACTTCATTTGTTTTTTTACACATGGAAATGTTTAATTTATTGTAAGTTTTATTCACCTGAATATTTGAGATCAGCTTTGAAAGCAATATATCATTTTTGAAAAGGTTGTTTCTGCATACAATCCTTTCGACAGTACCACATTTTTCAGTGCATTATTTTGACCAAGTAGCATTATTACTTGGCTAGCTTTCGGTTTTCAAATTCAGTTTAAACTCAAGTTGACATGACAGAAGAAAAATGCGTTTACACTTCAGATGTGCCACAGAAAAGAAAGCTGTTAACCCTGATGTCAGTGGTCATTGGGGATTTGTGCAGAAGAACAAACAAGAATGAGGGGTCTGTGGCTTTGGTCGTCCCATGGTCATGCCTTTGCTACAAAAAAGGTCAAGGCTTGAAAATATGGAATGATGCAGTCGTACGTTCTAAACACTCTGTTGTGGGAGGTACTTTTTTGTGTTATTCTGAGAGGAAGCCTTGTCTTACTAATGACTGATGATCTATATCAAATTTAGGTATCAAAGAGTAAGTAGTGGCTCTTTCTTAATTTACCAAAACAAATAATGAACGAGTTTGGCTAATTGAATGACCTTGAATTTAATGTAGTAAGACCATTATTGAACTATTATCCTGATTATGCTGGTTTTTCTTTTGAACAAAGAGTTTTTTTTTTAGTTTCGATTGTGATCAAGTCTAATAATTTTATCATGTAATTCTGTTCATTGTTTTTTTTCTTTAAGAATCAGATGATTGTGTTTTCTAATACTTTATTTGCTGTTTTGAGATGAAGATATCCCATTATGTGAAGCATTCCTCCATTTGAAGAAAAAGGTGATTAATCCAACAGGTCAGATGGTAAAGCACTTCCTGATGTACCAAACAGTAATTGTACTCCAAAAGATTTGAGTAAAAACTTTCTTGCAAGTCAAAACCTTCAAATAATTTTTCAATAAAATATTTTCACTTCAATTCATTTGTTGAACTTGTTTTCCTCAAATTCTTCAATGTCATTTTGACTAGTAGCACTTTATTTTTTTCCGCTTTCATTTTTTATCCTCCTTTCATGATGTGTTCAATGGTTGCTGAGTATGAATCTGTGATTCCTGACATTTCATCAAAGTCACTGTTATTCATTTTGTCGAAATGGGTTCAGTGAACAGGCAATCAGACTGCAGAAGTCATCACAACTGAACCAATTTAGGCATGTTCACTTTTCAAGAGTAGCATTGGGTACCAGAAGGAACAAAATCCTTGCTGATCTTTCTAGCGGGATGCCAGTGTCAGACTGATTGAGATCAACCAACTGATTATAGTCTGGGATCAAAGTTTAGATATTTCTGCTATGCATGTCTGGATTACTCACTAAATAAACATACTGGAGTGTGAACAAGGCTATGTTGCAAAATATTTACCACCTTTGTCAATGCTTTCAACGCAAGTCTTCATTTCAAAAACTTATCAGACTAAATGTGGCTTGATTTAGTTCCAGCTTGCAACATGATACATTTGGAATAATCGTAGAAGGAATGGTTATATGGTTACTGTACTCTTCCCAGTAGCTTTCCAGTATCATTGTTTCTCAAGCTCATTTTGAAGCTCAGCAACTTGTCATCTTCAGCTGACATTAGCAGTTCAATTCATTCCTGGGACAGCACAGGGCAACCAGAGAGCACAAGTAATGGGCAAGCTACACAAAGCAATGACAGGCTGCCTCAACGCAATGTTTTTGATAGATGTGAGAAAGAATAGCCTTCAATGTGAGACAGGAATTGGTCTTACAGTAGTGTCTGTGAGCCCAGTGGTATTGCACTGACGTATTTGACTACTATGGCTGTTACCATGCATTTTTCTTCAAAAACATACAAAGGCTTGTGTGAAATGTTCAGTTAAACATTTCTGAATATTTTCACACAAATACTCATAATGTTATTAGCACCACTGGGGTGAAAATTAAAAGAAATGCTATCAAGAATGAGGTTAAATTAATACGAGATGAAAAAAATCTGTGTTATGAGAATCTCTTGCTATCTGTTCATTAGTAAGCTATCTTTTACTTATCACAATGATTCTTATTTGATTTCCCTCCCTGACAAGAAAATGTAATTTGATTTAAGCTTTATATGTGACTTTTTACCTCTACAGATCTATTGAACTTAACTACCACTGTCATTGCTAATTGCAATTTGTGCAACCAATATAAGGTATGCATATCAAAAAACATGAAATAGATAATGAAATTCTTTCCCTAAAGTTGAGTCCAGCACTCATGTGGATTATCATATCACAGCGGTCAAGTACTGATTGAATTCAGATAGTATTTGAGAATCAGATGTCAATTGCATATCCATGGAGTTGTGAAATAAACACTCAGGGGAATGTTTTAGGGGTCTGAGTGAGATTAGTTATGTGGGATTTGTGACAGAATCTGATGTGAGGTGTAATAAGGTCCATTTTGACATTGGGAGCAACGCGTGCCATTGTTATACTTTACACAATTGGCAATGTCACTAGACAGCAGTGAGTTGCCAATTAAAGGAGAATTATAGATCGTTAAGCCCTTTTGATGGAACAATTTGCCTTATTAGTATTTAGCTTTCTATTTTAGCAAACTCGCATGGCAAGCTAAATATCGAGAAAGCTTGATATTGAAGCCTCAATGGGTACCTACCGAGTTCAGGTGGGTACCAAAGAGCCTCCATGTTGTATATGATCAAACTACGTGTCAGGGCCTGATCTATGAACACTGACTGCAGAGACACCTTGTCCATAGCATGTACCAGCTCATCACAACTATCATGCCACCTCTCTGATACCATGGTGGTCATGAAGCACTGAGTTGTGTTGCATGGCCACACTGGCAATTAACATAGGCTGTAGCGATCAACAGTTTGTGTGCATGACTGAGCAATCCTATCTCATGGACTGGACAAGGCTGCCTGCCTGCTGTCTTAGTACTGACTCACTTATCATCTACCTGTATATCTACAGCATTTGTATCTTAGTTTAGTATGCTAGTCAGTGTTTCAGTCAGACCCAAGATTGGCATTTTGAGATGCTCTTTTGTACAAGCATCCAGACAGACTCATTATTAGGAGGAATTTGGCCTGGGGTGGGAGGTAGCGAGGTGGATGAATGACAATGAGACATCAATCTAACACACGTATAACATGTGTCAGGCACCTACCCGGCAAATCACAGCACATTTATGCTACCAAATGGCCATGTTGGATTAATCCTCAATCCAGTCAAGAGGTGGGAGACTGCTGTCAGTCACAAGCACAGTCCCCAAGCACTCTGGCAGCTTTGCCAAGGTCAGTCACAGGGAACCGTCCCTACACAGTCTGGCAAGGGTTCAGTGTCATTCCTGCAGGACCAGTAGCAGCAGTCAGGTGAATGATAGGGAGCTGTAAAGGCCGATCAGCAGTCTGGTCAGTCATACTGAAGTTGGTCAGAGGTCTGTGCTGCTGGCTCCTTACAAGGAGCAATGGATGACATGTGCATGCAACAGGCCAGTAACTGATGCCATCTGTGCAAGGTGGCATTGGTTCTCCAGTCTTCCATGAGGAGGTCAGTCTACATCTGAGCAGTTACATTGGTGAACATGGCGTCCACAGGTGCAGGGTGCCATTGACTGCACACTCTCATTTACCTGGTGCTTTTGGCAGACTCGGTAACAAGCCTGGTTATTGGAGGACAAGGGCTAGACACTGTGAATATGGTTTATGACCCCACTGAATAGTCCCC
This sequence comes from Hemiscyllium ocellatum, assembly GCF_020745735.1. Taxonomy (NCBI): domain Eukaryota; kingdom Metazoa; phylum Chordata; class Chondrichthyes; order Orectolobiformes; family Hemiscylliidae; genus Hemiscyllium; species Hemiscyllium ocellatum. The sequence continues at coordinate 49,294,102 of NC_083412.1, forward strand.
TGACTGATGTGGAGCACAGCCATAATGCTGGCCATACCTCAACCAAAGCTGTGGTGGAGCAGACACTGGGCTGTTGAAGATGCAGTTCCACTGCTTGGACCAGTCTTGGGTTGGGGTGAAGATAGGAATAGGGAATGGGGTATGGAACGGACCCACACCAGTATAGTTCTGACAAAGATCTGGTTCAAAGGTAGAAGACAGAGTTGGTGGTGGTGGAGGGTTGTTTTTCAGACTGGAGGCCTGTGACCAGTGAAGTGCCACAAGAATTAGTGCTGGGTCCTCTACATTTTGTCATTTACATAAATGATTTGGATGCAAACATAAGAGGTACAGTTAGTAGGTTAGCAGATGACACCAAAATTGAAGGTGTAGTGGACAGCGAAGAGGATTACCTCAGATTGCAATAGGATCTTGACCAGATGGGCCAATAGGCTGACAAGTGGCAGAATGAGTTTAGTTCAGATAAATGCGAGGTGCTGCATTTTGGGAAAGGAAATCTTAGCAGGATTTATACACTTAAAGGTCCTAGGGAGTGTTGCTGAATAAAGAGATCTTGGAGTGCAGGTTCATAGCTCCTTGAAAGTGGAGTCGCAAGTAGATAGGATAGTGAAGAAGGTGTTTGATATGCTTTCTTTTATTTGTCAGAGTATTGAGTACAGGAGTTGGGAGGTCATGTTGCGGCTGTACAGGACTTTGGTAAGGCTATTGTTGAAATATTGCATGCAATTCTGGTCTCCTCCTTATCAGAAAGATGTTGTGAAACTTGAAAGGGTTCAGAAAAGATTTACAAGGATGTTGCCAGGGTTGGAGGATTTGAGCTACAGGGAGAGGCTAAACAGGCTCGGGCTGTTTTCACTGTAGCGTCGGAGGCTGTGGGGTGACCTTATAGAGGTTTACAAAATTGAGAGGCATGGATAGGATAAATAGACAAAGTCTTTTCCCTGGGGTTGGGGAGTCCAGAATTAGAGGGCATAGGTTTAGGGTGAGAGGGGAAAGATATAAAAGAGACTTAAGGGGCAACTTTTTCACACAGAGGGTGGTACGTGTATGGAATGAGCTGCCAGAGGAAGTGGTGGAGGCTGGTAATTGCAACATTTAAGATGCATTTGGATGGGTATATGCAGTGAGAGAATTTGCCAGGCCTCACTGTGATAAATCTTCGTAAAAGCTTGATGAAACTCAAACTTAGCCAAAGTAATGTAAGATTTAGCCTATATGACAGACTGCAACTATTCAACCCAAAATTTCTGTGCCAAAATTTTATATTCCATCGGAGTTTCCTCCCACTATGTGCCAGTATAGAAACACACACACCAGAAGTCACAGTTGCTCACTCAACCCTTGATCTGCTATTCGGTATGACTAACCTCAATTACCTTTCAACTCCTTAGTTATCAGCAATCAATTTCCCACTGCACGTTCTTGCAATATATGGAAGGAATTCATTCAGTTGTTTAGATCAGATAGGAGCTTAAACTTACATTGTCCTTTATAATGAGCACTTCAATCTTGGATGATTTAAATCTGCTTGCATGCATGATTGAACAGGATAATGATCCAATGACTCAAACTGACCTTCTCATATGGGATTTCTGACAGTGTCTCATCTCAGTTAAGTGACTTACTTGTAAAGATAAAAAATATACCTAAAAAGCTGAACTAAAAGCACATAGAAGCAACACATTCTCAACATCCATGTAGAGAAAATCTGATTTGATTAGATCTGATTAGGAGTGAATAAGAATAATAAGAATGTTTTGTGAATTCTCTCCTCCAGTTCCAATATCCTTTTTTTTTCGAAAATGCATTACATTAATATACTTTTCTTGGCTTCATTATTATTTAAGAGAATAACAGCAATTGGATCAGCTTTTTGTTAGCAATCTCCTTTCTTTTTGCCAGGATGTTCACATTTGGCCGCTGTTCCTATATTGGTAGACCACTTCTTATGAAGCACCTGTGTTAAACCCAATCCTTTGGCTTGGCTCAATTTTATTTCTTTGAACTGTAATAAACCATTGACAGCATGGCAATCGAACAGCACAGCAAAATCAGTAAAAATTAGTTCCAATCCTGCAAGTAAATTGCTACATGCTAAGGTTGGTTGATTTGTGAAAAATGAAAACACCCACAAGGTCACAAACTGTATAGAGATGATGAACTCGAGTTATCCCAACTTGATTGATTCATATAGAAAAAAAATGCATTCCCCATCTACCTAAATTTAAGGTGAATGTAAGATTTTCATCATAAATATGCTTTCCTCCATTCAACAACATATGATTATAACTTTTAAAAGAAGGGGTTTCTCATGACATCAATTCCAACTTAGTTTATCACCAGTTTTAGACTGCCTCTCTTAAGACTTGCCTTAAAGTAATCCTCAAATTTTACATTTTCTACATCATTTAATGATGCCATATGTACTTCAAGATTCCCTCCCTGTGAGAATAACCCCACATCCCTCCCCTAGTTATTCAGTCACTTGGTGTCACAGAGCCTGAACACCTATCTCAACTCTTTCACAGTTGCTACGTTATCTGGTTGTGTACGTGTTATTCACTATTAAATGCAAGGCATTTCCTCCAGGGAAGGCAGATGCATTTGAGTCCCTCTCCGAATGACCTCCCAGACAGCAAATTCCATTTCTCTCTGAGATTAAGCCAGATTATTTGCAATCTTGGTGCTATATTTTATTTTCAAATGAGCTTCTGAGCACTTATCTATACAATAGTAAAATTGTCCGCTTCCGTCTCTGTAATATCATATTAGCTTGCCCCTCCCTTGTCCCATTTGCTTCAGAGGCCCTCATTCATGCCCACAATCTTGACTATTCCTGATTCATAAAAGTCATAGAGCTGTATAGCATGGAAACAAACCCTTTAGTCCACCTTGTCCATGCCAACCAGCTATCCTAAATAAATCTAGTCCAATTTGCCAGCATTTGGCCCATATCTCTCTCAACCCTTCCTATTCATTTACCCATCCAGATGCCTTTTAAATGTTGTAATTGTACCAGCCTCCACCACTCCCTCTGATAGTTCATACATGCACCACCCTCTGTGTGACAAAGTTGCCCCTTAGGTCCATTTTAAATCTTTCCCCCCGTCACCTTAAACTCATGGCCTCTGGACTCCCCGCCCTGGGGTAAAGACTTTGTCCATTCAGAAGTGGATACTGCAGATGCTGGAGGTTAGACTCAAGATTAGAGTGGTGCTGGAAAAGCACAGCAGGCCAGACAGCATCCAAGGAGCAGGAAAATTGACGTTTCGTGCAAAAGCCCTTCATCAGGAATCCGGATAAAGGGCTTTTGCCCGAAACATCGATTTTCCTGTTTCTCGGATGCTGCCTGACCTACTGTACTTTTCCAGCACCACTCTAAACTTGACCTTGTCTATTCACCTATCCTTGCCCCTCATGATTTTATAAACTTCTATAAGGTCACCCATCAGCCTCCTTTACTCCAGGGAAAATAGCCGCACCCTATATAGCAGGGAGACCAGAACTGCATGCTGTATTCCAAAGCGGCCTAACTAATGTCCTGCACAGCCATAACGTGACCTCCCAACTCCTATACTCAATACACTGACCAATAAAGACAAGCATACCAATTCCCTTCATTATCCTGTCTACCTACAATTCTACCTTCAAGGAACTATAAACCTGCACTCCAAAATCTCTTTGTTCAGCAACAGTCCCATGGCTTTACCCTTAAGTATATAAGTCCTGCCCTGATTTGCCTGTTGAAAATGCAGGACCTTACATTTATCTAAATTAAACTCCATGTGCTATTCTTTGGGCCATTGGCCCACCTGATCAAGCTCCAATTATAATCTGAGGTAACCTTCTTTGCTGTCCACTACACCTCCAATTTTGGTGTCATCTGCAAATTTACTAACCGTGCCTCCGATGTACACATCCAAATCATTTATATAAATAACAAAAAGTAATGATCCTTGTTGCACATTGATGGTCACAAGCCTCCAGTCTGAAAAGCAACTCTCCACCACCACCTTCTGTCTTCTACCTTAGAGCCAGTTCTGTATCCAAGTGGCTAGTTCTTCCTGTATTCCATGTGATTGGATCTTGCTAACCAGTCTACCATAGGGAACCTTGTAGAGCATCTTACTGAATTCCATATAGATTGCTCTATCCTCATTAATCCTCTTTGTAAGTTAGTCAAAAAACTCAATCAAATTGTGAGACATGATTTCCCATGCACAAAGTCATGTTGACTATCCCTAATCAGTCTTTGCCTTTTCAACTGCATGCAAATCCTGTCCCTCAGATTCCTTCCAACAACTTGCCCACCACCAATGTCAGTCTCACTGGTCTATAATTCTGTGGCTTTTCCTTATCACCTTTCTTAAATGCTAGCACCAATTTACCCAACCTCCAGACTTCCAGCACCTCACTGTGGCCATTGATGATGCAATTATCTCAGCAAGCGACCCAGCAATCACTTCCCTAGCTTCCCACAGAGTTCTCGGGTATACCTGATCAAGTCCCGGCATTTATCCATCTTTATGTGTTTTAAGACATCTAGCACCACCTCCTCTGTAAAATGGACATTTTTCAAGATGTCAGCATTTATTTCCCCACATTATCTCTCTTCCATATCCTTTTCCACAGTCCACAGATTCCTTTTCACTCTTCCACTTTTTATCCTTTAAAACTGAGGTTATCCGAAACTCTCTTGCCCTTGCCCTATTTGTTACTGGGGGGCATGGTGACAAAGTGGTATTATTCCAGGGTTAGTAATCCAACAACATACCAGGTTCAAATCCCAGCATGGCAGTTGGTGGATCTTGTATTCCAGATCTGTTAATTGAATTTAATACTGATCTTAGTAATGGTGCAATAAATGTAAATTGTTATTAGAAACACATCTGGTTCACTAATATCATTTAGGGAAGGAAATCCTCTGTCCTATATGTGACTTCAGACCCACAGCAATAGTGGTTGATTCTTGATAGCCCTCTGAACATAATTCAATGGGCAATTAGATGTGAGAAGCAAATGCTGGTCTTACCAATGAAGCCCACGTCTAGTTAACAATTAAAGCAAAAATAAAAACCCATTCGTCACCAAACCTATGCTAACTCACCTTCTTTGGCTCCTGATCATGCAAGGTCTTGATTATTTGTCAATTCTTTACAATTTTTCCATGGCTTCATCTCATTCTTTGTATGCTGTTAGGGTCAATTATCATTACCAAGCCAAGCTGAGAACTCTTGTGGTTTAATTGATGCATTGCGTCATGAGACACTTGGGCATTATATTTACCAGCTTTGGTTTCTAAACCATTTGGGCATTGCTAATTTATAGTTAATTGGTTAAGCTCTAGAAGGCATTTCATAAGGTGCCCTTTAAAAGATTAATGCAAGAGTAAAAACACCTTGTGTGTGGGGCATCAAGCTATCATAACTGAGATTGACTAGCAGGCTGAAACAAGAGAGTATACAAAAATAGATTTGTTTCTAATTGGCAGAATGTGACAAGTGTAGTCTCACGGGGGTTTGTTCCAGGCCTTCAGCTGTTTACAATTTTCATCAATGACTTTGATGAGAGGAGCAGAGGCATGGTAATGAAATTTGGCAAAATGAAGTTAAGTAGGAAAGTATGTTGTGAAGAACATAGGAGGTTGCAGATCAATACAGATTGCTGCCCGCTCAGTCAAGCTATCTTGTGTACAAAGTGGGAAAATATGAAATTGCAGGAAGAAAATGAAAATAGAATATTATCTAAATGGAAAGTGACTGTAGATTTGCAAGGTGCAGAGGGATCTTAGTACTTTAAGTGCATGAGTCATAAAAGGTTGGCGTGCAGATACAGTAACTAATCAAAAATAGTAGTAGAATGCTCTCTTCTATTTCACGAAAAGTGAACATAAAAGCTTCAATTATATAGGACTTTTGTGTGATGACACCTCAGATACTGTGCACAGTTTTTGTCTCCTTATTTAAGCAGGATGCAAATGTATTGGAGGTAATTCAGAAGAGATTTATTAGATTGATGCATGGAATGAATGGGTTATCTGATGAGGAAAATTGAACAGATTGGGTTTGTTTTCACTGAGGTTTAGAATTGTCAGGGGTAAATTGATTTAATAATATCATATCCTGAATGGTTTTCTCAATACAGATACAGAATGATTTTTTCACCATGGTTGAGTCCAAGATTAGGGAAAATTGTTTAAAAATTAGGAGTTGACCTTTTAGGATAGAAATGAGGAGAATCTTTTATATCAGTGAGTTGTGAGATTTTGGAACCCTCTGCCTCAGAAGACAGTGAAGGCAAGGTCAATGAATCTATTTAAGTTGGATGTGAATAGAGTTTTGTTAGGCAAGGGAATCAAAAGTTGTCAGGAGTAGATGGAAATGTGGGATCAGGAACAGAAACAGATCAGCCGTATAACTGTTGTATTTCAGGACAGGTTCAAGAGGTCAAATCGCCTACTCCTATAACTAATTTGTATGTTTATTATGTTCATAATTTGTACTAATGGAACATTTTTGTTTTCATGCATTTTCCTCATCTCTTCAAGGAAGCTTCACTTTTTATTATTACTTTGACTGTCTTTTTCAAAGCCCTACTGATATTTTAGCTCTCTTTGCTTGAGAAACATTAGCTCGAGTGGACCATTAAGTATTCTTTCACATGGCACAAGATTTATTTAATTTACATCTCCAGAGACCCTTGCATGTAAGATCTACAGGACTTACATTCTTGCTTTATCCGTGATTCTCAAGCATTCGATAAAAGTCTATATTGTATTCCTCTCTATTAAGCAGTAGACACATTTCTATAATTTTTATAATAAAATATTCTACAATGTTACAGTAACATCAGCTGATTCTAACATTTCTATGTATGCACCAAAACCAAGCTCAATTTGCTTTGGTGTCCATTATGAAAAGTTAGAGCTCATGGCTATCTCATACTATGTTCATCCGTATTTATTTCTAATTAGTTTTTTTCTTTTAAGTCTAGCCAACTTTTCTGAGGCAATGCTTATCTTCCTGAATATAGTCACAATTTCATTTTATCATGGTGTAACTATTATTATGTACTGTGCCATCCATTTGTTTGTGTCACCTTTACCATGGTAATATCAAATGTCAGAGAACATTACTGCAGCAAAGTTTGACTTCCATATGAAATCATCAAGAATTTGATGGTCCTTGTTTATATGGATCATGCAGGTGAGAGTGTCAAATTGACCAGCATTGAAACTGGACAGCCTAGATTGTTTTACAACATTAATGTACAACATTGCATACAGAAGGTAATTCCAAAGTAATATATGCACCAATCTCAGCCAATTTAGAGCACAAAACTACAGACAAATTTTATAAGCATCTGAGCACCATACGTTTTGGCAGGATTTTTGGCAGAATCTGATGAAAAGTCCAGGGAGGCCCATCTCAACTTCAGGAGGATCTCACACCATCTATTTTGCTTTTTAGAATCAGTGAGGTAAGTTTGTCAATAGGTGGTAGAGAGTTGCTAACTACTGCTTGCTTGTTAAATGCCTTGTTAGTGGCCCAATTCATCTCATTAATATTCTGCTTCCCATTTACCAAACGTGCCACACAAGCTACATATCAGGAGAGCTTGACGTGGAAATCACAGCAGCTACCTGATCACTTCAACAGGCTGCTTGCTTCAAAACACCAATATCTTAATGGGCACGTATGGATACTAGACACAAGCACACACTCTGGGTACCAGACACACACACACATACACGCACACATACACGGGCATGAAGATTATCATGGTTGTCAGCTGGCCTTCACTCAGGAGATCTGGCACAAGGGCAGCATCTAGTAACAGTCTAAGGACTTGGACTTGGACTCGGTCAGTCAGCCACCTGGAGCAGACAGAGTCAGGATGCTCTTTAATAAGGGGTGAGTAGCAAAGGTTGGACAGCCCACCTACTGCCCTATTGTGAGTGGTTTTTCTCCTGGAATGAAACATGGGTTGGTATTAATGAAGGTAAAAATGGGTGGCACAATTGTTACTGTTTATGCATGAATTCAGCTGCTAAAATTGCAGGTCAGAGGCTAGGAATCCTGCAGCAAATAACTCACTTCCTCAAAACCTGTCAACCATATACAAGGCAAAGGTCCTGACTGTGATTGAATACTCCTCACTTGCCTGGATGACTGCAACTCCAACAACGCTCGAGTGCTAACACCATCCAGGATGAACAGCAGATACATGGGATCACAATCAACTGTAAGTTCTCCTCCAAACCATTTAGTTTCTTGACTTGGAAATATATTGACATTCCTTCAGTGTCATTGGGTCAAAATCTTGAATTTCTGTCCCAAATGACAATGTGGGTGTATCTGCACCAAATAGGCTACAGTAGTTTAAAAAGACTGCTCATCACCATCTCAAGAGTAGTTGGGGACTTGAACAGAGAAGAATAAGGGGTGACCTTATTAAAATGTTCAAAATTATGTACAATTCCATTAGTTAGTATGCCAGTAATTCGGGGGTCACAATTTAAAGATTGTCAGCAAGAGAATTAGGAATGAAACGAGGAAAATCTTTGACCACCTAGCTCACTCCATAAGTTCCTTATCTCTGATTCTATTCCCTACCTTATCATGCATTGTTACCAGAACAACTCACTACTTAGCTTGTACCCATAGAAAGATTGCCATTTGAGGATAAACTAATTTCTGTGGAAGCGTGACTTGACCTGAAATGTTAACTTTGATTTCTCTCCACAGATGCTGCCAGACCTGTTTAGCTTTTCCAGCAAGTTCTGTTTTTTGTTTCTGAGGAGAAACTTCTTTCCTCAGGGAGTTGTTAGGATTTGGAATACACTGCCTGGGGATGTGGTGAAGGCTGATTCCAGAGGAGGTTTCAAAAGAGAGCTTGATATATCTGTGAAAGTGATGAAGTTAGAAGGTTATGGAGAATGGGACAAATTGGGCAGCTCTTTTCGAAGCCAGTACAGACACAACGGGTCAAATGGTCTCCTTCTGTCCATTAAAATTCTATGATTTTGATAAATGCCGACCCATCCTATTTGCCCACATCTTGTGTGAATAAAATAAGTATATGGTGTCCTAAGTGTGAAGGGAGTAGGCAGTGCAGAGGGCATGCAGATTTAGCAGTGTCAAGCGTTGGCTTATCTGAGAGTAAATAAGAGAAGATGCTGCAGAGAATAGAGAGAGTAGTGGATGCAATAGCAGATATAGAGTGCTATAGGAACGTTGGTGGCACGTATGCTGGTAGAGAGGAAAAGGATATTTGACCTTTCTCATCCACTGTTGGATACAGTCCCAGACGGCTGAGACTGCTTTAACCTGGAGACAACCTGTGACCAAGCTTGCATGGTACGGCCTGGAGTGGTGATGTCCATTGTTGGTCCAGAGGGAAGAAGAGGCCATGTATTTGCACCCAGTTCAAGTCCCTGCCTATAAAGTCCTGTTGTCTGCCGCATCTGGAGGAAACGTCAGGGACGTTCTGAACTGGCAGGACTTGTCAGATTGCACAACAGGATTCTAAAGACCACATGGATTGACAAACTTTCTGCAGGTAACCACTCAGTAGTGAGTTGTTTTGGGAACAATGCATGACAAGATTGGAAATAGAATTAGAAATAAGTGGTGTATGGGATGGACTAAGTGGACAAGAGGCAAGTTCGATAAGATATGGCAAGAAATCATTATGGCATGAATCCTTCTGAAAAACATGATGCAATTTGCACTTAGTCAATAAAATGTAAAATTCAGTCCTATCATTTTGGGCAAAAACTCTTTACTTCACAGCATTGTCACAACTGATAGCACTGGTTTCTGCTTGCCTTGGACATAAATGTAAGCCTCTAACATTTATTTATTTAGAGTTGAAATTATCTGACACTGCACTTAACACATAGATATATATTCACAAAAGGCCACATGATTGTGAGAAACAGAACTCACTCACAAATCAATCAGTCTGAGACAAAGCCTTAGAAACAAGAACAATTTATTACAGCCTTGCAAGAACCGGACGCTTCTGCAATCAAACAGAAATGCGTGCGAAAACAGAGCATATTAGCTTTCTTATTCCGTTTAGAAGTTGCAGAATCATGCCTCCCTTTTCCCATCCTATCATAAGCCGATTGTCTCACTTGTTAGTTATTTTCTTATCTGGCCATCCTGCTGTCCTTGTCTGCCTTCTTTGTTCCTTGTTTGTTACAGCTTGTTCTTTTATCCAGTTTCTCTTATCATACTATAATCTTTATTGTGAAATGCCTTGCTGCTTTTTTGTGGTCAGCTACAACCCTTGAAAATGATTTCATAGCTTAAAACTATTTCCTTTAAAAGACCCTCTATATTCATTAAAGTCTTAGCCTTAAGTATACTACATGCTACAAGAATTAACACCCTACCATCCCCCCTCACCTGCAAAAACAACATTTCTAATCTCCCACATGATGTTACATTGACCATAATTAAACTGAATATAATTTTACTACTTGTTTTTAGGCAGTCCCTTGAGACTGAGGATAACTTTCTTCCACTGTAGCATTGTGGGTCCTGTTTTGACTATATTGTCCAACACTAGATGGAGCCAACCTGCCCACAGTTGGGCCAGGTGGTGTTTGCTGAAGTGGGTATCTGGGACTTTTGGTTGTTTATGCTTGGTCTTCATCTGGACCTGTCAGAAACTCTTGAAGCAGTTGTTCTCCTTCAGAGATTCTTCTTCCTGAAATTGGGTCTTTGGCTCAAGATTCCCAAAAGGGAAGGGGCTGAAGTCGCAATTTGCATGAGGCTACCACTCCCTGAAAAATGCTTTCACGGTTTGACAATTCGACTTGACCTGGTGATTATTCACCCATCTGGACACGTAGATGTGGAACTCTGTTGCACTTGTCAAACAAGTTGTCTTACTTCTGGTTTCTGTCACTCAGAATTACCACACACTCGCGGCCCATTTAGAATGATGACCTGCATCCCATGCCTCCATCACAGTCTCTGTGTGTATAAGAGTGGAATATAATGATTCATTCTGAAACTCATTCTCTCTATCGATTAGTGCCAAGCAGCTGCTTCATTCCTCCCCCTAAAAGGGTCACCTAAGGTCTGGAGAATTTGGGAAATCACACAGCTTACCACGCTGTGCTACATTGCAATTTCATTTCATTGGAATCTTTTAATACTGCTTCAGTGTAGGGTTAGCATGCCTTTGGGGTTATCTCAGAGTACCTAGGATTAAAGACTAATCTCCAGGATACTATAGCAAAGAACCAAACAAAGTCAGTCAGGCATTAAAATTGTGTTTCTTCATTTACCTTATAAACTTCAGTTCATCAGTTTAAAATTAAAAGTTTTAGACGAAGTAGAAAACAAACTTTCATTAACAGATCAAACATATTCATTTGGGTGTCATGTGGAACCTGTTTGTTTATCAGTTTGCATGGAAAGGAGGTGATCACAAGGATGGATGTGAGTGATAGCCATTAGTGGAAATATGGGGTGGCTGTGAGGTGGGAGGGTATGTGATGAAATCTGCTGCAGAGCATTCAATCAGAGATAGCAACACTTCTCAAAAAATGTTCTACCATTAAGATCATCAGTGCTTGTCTGATTACCATTTTATTACCATGATATTGCAAATATTTCAGCTATAATGTAAGGCAATTAGCAGTCATACTTAATTACTTAAAACTGTTATAGAGTTGTGTACTTCCAGATAGCTTCCCATTAGAATTACCACAGTGTGGAAGCAGGCCTCCAAAAAGCAAGCCACCCAATCTGTAACCCTGCATTTCCCATGGCTAATTCACCTAGCCTTCACACTACACAACAATTTAGCATGGCCAATCCACCTAATCTGCTCATCTTTGGATTGTGGGAGGAAATCCATTTAGACACAGGGAGAATGTGCAGACTCCACGCAGACAGTTGCCCAAGGCTGGAATTGAACTCGGGTTGCTGGTGATGTGAGGCAGCAATGCTAACCACTAAGCCACCCATGGCACATGTGGGTAGAAGTTAGTTGAAAGTAGACTGTATCAAATCAGCTGTCATTGCAAACCTGATTTAATAATCTGTTTGATTGACTACAAGCACCTAGCTGGGTATCGCTGCTATTTGTACCCGTTAGTTTTAGTTAGTTTCCCTGTGGTGAGGTCCCCATGCTACTTCCAGGACAGTAGGATTTGGCAACACGACTGACTTTCCCCAGATACAGGTCACCATTGACTGTGCATTAAGCACAATGAGAGGCCAACATTATCAATAGAAAAGGGTTCCACTTCTTCAATGTGCAAATAGTCTGTGATTATCTCTATTACCTCTGGGAACTGCCATATCTGATACATCTTTGAGAATTTTTATCTTCCTGCTGAGTTTGAGAGTCTACATAGGGGCTTACAAAAGTGGTGACTAGGGGGCAAGGGCAAGCAACCCTCTGCAACTGTGACTGATGACTTTAAATTCCGACTGATGACTTTAAATTCCAACTGAGACACAATGCTGCCTATTCTTTGACCAAGGCCATGGTTGAACAGATAATAGGCCTGCTGAACATAGAACAGTACTGGCCCATTGGCCCTTGATGTTGTGCCAACCTGTTATCCTACTCTAAGATCAAACTAATCTACATACCCTTCATTTTGCTATCATCCATGTGCCTATCCAAGATTTGCTTAAATATCCCTAATGTATCTGACTCTACCATCACTGCTATCTGTGCATTCCTCACACCCACCACTCCCTGTGTAAAGAACCCACCTCTGACATTTCCCCAAACCTTCCTCCAATCACCTTAAAATTATGTCCCTTGTAATAGCTATTTCTGCCATGCGAAAATGTCTCTGACTATTTACTGTATCTATGCCTCTCATCATCTTGTACACCTCTACGAAATTACCTCTCACTCTTCTTTGCTCCAATGAGAAAAGCCTTAGCTCCCTCAACCTTCCTTCATAAGATCTCTCCTCCAGTTCAGGAAGCATCCTGGTAAATCTCCTCTGCACCCTCTTGAAAGCTTCTGCATCCTTCCTATAATGAGGCGACCAGAACTGAACACAATATTCCAAGTGTGGCCTAACCAGGGCTCTACAGAGCATAACCTTGCGGTTCTTGAACTCAATCCTCCTGCTTATGAAAGTCAACACACCATATGCCTTCTTAACAAACCTCATCCAAAGTATTGATTTCTCCACCTCCTGCTGCTGTTTGGCTTGCTGTGTTCTTCCAGTCTCCTGCTTGTCTCCTGTCAACTTGAGTGGTAACTTTGAAGGATCTATGGACATGCACCCCAAGATCCCTTTGTTCCTCCATACTGCCACGAATCCTGCCTTTAACCCTGTCTTCTGCATTCAAATTCAAAGTGAATCACTTCATACTTTTCCGGGTTGAACTCTATCTGGCATTTATCAGCCCAGTTCTGCATCTTGTCGATGTCCTGTTGCAAACACTCCACACTATCCACCACTTCACCAACCTTCATGCCATCAATAAACTTACTAACCCACCTTTTCACTTCCTCATTCAAGCCATTTATAAAAATCACTAACAGCAAGGTTGCAGAACTGGTCCCTGTGGGTCACCACTGGCTGAATACTTTCCATCCACTACCACCCTCTGTCTTCTCTGGGCCAGCCAATTCTGAATCCAAACAGCCAAGTTTCCCTGCATCCCATGCCTCCTTACTTTCAGAATGAGCCTACCATGGGGAACCTCATCAAAAGCCTTGCTAAAATCTATGTACACCACATCCACTACTCTACCTTCATCAATGTGTTTTGTCATATCCTCAAAGAATTCAATAAGATTTGTGAGGCATGACCTGCCCCTCTCAAAGCCATGCTGACTATCTCTAATCAAACTATGGTTTTCCAAGTAATCATAAATCCCAACTCTCAGAATCCTCTCTTGTAATTTGCCCACCACAGCCATAAGACTGATTGGACTGTAATTCCCAGGATTATCCCTATTCCCTTTCTTGAACAAGGGAATAACATATGCCACCCTCCAATCATCTGGCACTACTCCAGTGGACAGTGAGGATGACATTTGCTGCTTGGACAGGCCTGGTGGTGCCCTTCTGTATATTATAGACAGAGTGTGCTGCATAATCCTAATTTTCTGTGCTCTGCACAACTGGAGCAGGCAAAGAGAGAATGTGGTGAGTGCATAGGAACTGGGATATGTTTTTCAAGAAGGAGCACGAGAGCTTTGTTTTTTTTTGCATTGTTGGAAGGTTTCCTTGAATAAGATTGCCTCACAATTACTGATAATAAGGTGCTGACCTCCACTGGATACTGGGAGAGATTGGCACTCACTTAGAGAGAATCGTAAGATTATGATCTGTATTAGAGAAAGTGAGGTCTGCAGATGCTGGAGATCAGAGCTGAAAATGTGTCGCTGGAAAAGCGCAGCAGGTCAGGCAGCATCCAAGGAACAGGAGATTCAACGTTTCGGGCATAAGCCCTTCTTCCTGAAGAAGGGCTTATGTCCAAAACGTCGAATCTCCTGTTCCTTGGATGCTGCCTGACCTGCTGCGCTTTTCCAGAAACACATTTTTAGCTCTGATCTGTATTGACCGGTGTGCTTTGCAGACTGATGCTTAAACAATAATTGGGGTAGGAATATGCATATGGTTGTGCAAGAAAGTGTCAGCCATGGTGCTTGTGTGCTGGGAGAAACATTGGCTTGTGGCTCGAGTGCCACCACTTTGGCATTGAATGGCAACTGTGGCCTTCCACCACTTCCACCACTGCTGTAGTTCCAAGATCACCACCAGAGATGACAGTCTATTCCAGGGTATCCAGCTTTGAGCTTCCAACTATGGTGAGTGTTAGAATCCAGTTAGCAACAGTGGAGAGGGACACTAGAAATGTGAGGTGGGTCATTAATGAGGCGAGTTTGGAACATATGCCTTCATGGGGTCCAGAGTCTATAATGAGGATTCATCAGGCAACTACACCATCTCTCCCCATCAATTGTGTGCCCTATCTTTGGTAGGATTCCAGACAGTGAGATGGTTATGGTGCTGTCTAAGACATTGTCAGCAACACATGTAGCTTTAAATTGTATGCACATTTTCTTTCAGTTATCAAATCAAAGATTTATCGTCACTTACCCACACCCCCTCCCAAGTGTTAGATTGCCATAGCAATTATTTTTCCAAGAGTTTAAAATTAATGACAGCTCTAACAGATTTTCTAAGTGGAGATTACCTCCTCACTAAGAGCATCTCCATTTTCAGGTGATTCTTCCAGACAGTTGTTATTCTAATAAATGCAGAAGATATATAATTTAAATAAGTGAACTGTCGGAAGGTGTTTCAGCTGTCCTTTATCTTCTGTCAGGTTTTTTATTAACAGTCTGTTACCAGCTAAAACTGCCATCTATTCATCGGTTTTAACCACCTATTTATATTCAAGCTATATTTTAGAACTCCTTAAGTGACTTCATTATGTCACCTATTATAATTTCTGCTTGGCAGTTGTAATAATTAATGATGCCCCAGTCTTTTTACAGTACCTTTTATGACTCTCATGCCACTCTCACCAGAAGTCATTGAAACTGTGCAAAAACTATTCTTCAAAATGTTCCTGAGGTTTCCCAAAATATGCAACACGCAATTAAGAAGTCAGATTAAATTTATTTAAATTCAATGCATCAACTATAACATCACGTATTGTTATCTTTAGCAAATCCATGAGGTAATCTACTTCCATTGTAGAGTTTTGATCGTAGATCACAGACCTAAAAAATTAACTTTGTTTCTCGGTTCATAGGTGCTGCCAGACCTGCTGAGTATTTAAGAAATTTTCTGAATTTATTTCCGTAGCTGTCTCTTTGAAACAGAAATTCCTTATAAAGTACTAAAATAAAACTCTTAAACTATGAAAGAGTAAAGTGTACCAGAAAATAAAGGGCTAGTATGTATCGACCTCTTTTCCCTTAAAAGTGTTGTGATATTTTATCATACTTTAAAAAATGCTATCTTAAAACACATTGCTGTTGTTTAATTGTCTGCCTACAATTAGGTCAGTTTCAGCATTCCAGTGTACTGGGAATATATTTCAAAGTAAGTCACATCCTTTAGAAAATAAGGGAGAAAAAAAATAATACTCTGGTCAGCTGTTGCCCAAATGCTTTAAAGAGCCTCCTCCGATTTGTTTGCTGCATTACAATGTGATGGGGAAATAAAACCGCTAGCATGAGTGGGCCAATCCAGTATGTCATTCTATCCTTGTAGAGACTATTAATATTTAAAGAGAAATTTGAGATTCCTGTTATTCATTGAGATATTGAAGATGCAAGATTCAGTGGTGTAAAACAAATGAATTTTGCTACTCAAGAATTAAGTAAAGCAAATGCTACTAAATAATCACTGACTTAGATTGTTAATTAAACATTATATCGATCAGCAAAGTCACAAATATGTTAGACTAAAATCCTCACTATAACTTCTCTTTACCCTTATGATTTCCATCAGAGAATTTTTGGTCATTTGTCAGATTCTTGAAGATGATCGAATTTCTTGGAGCTAGCTTCAACCTTTTCTTTGGCTGCCTTTTAATGTCCGAAGCGATTCAGCTCAAGCCTGAGCTTTGCTCCCAATTCCTGTACTGTTATGGAGACACCTGTACTGTTATAGAGACACCTGTACTGTTGTAGAGACATCTGTACTGTTACAGAGACACTTGTACTGTTATAGAGACATCTGTACTGTTATAGAAACATCTGTACTGTTACAGAGACACCTGTACTGTTATAGAGACACCTGAACTGTTATAGAGACACCTGTACTGTTATAGAAACAAAAAATAGAGACACCTATGCTTTCTACTATTTCTACCATTTCTTTGAACCTCTTTTTCCCTCATTAACTCTGACTCTGAAGTAAGTACAAGCTCCCACTTGCAGTGACTGATAAAGTTGTATTTTCTCTACTTGGATAACATTCATCTTCCTCAATTCAATCTGCTGCCAAGCTGGCCTGTTTCTTTCTATTATCAAAATCAAAGATAAACTTAAAAGATGCAATAGTATTTCTTTATGTAACTCATCTCCATTATGATGTGACACATGTGTCATAGTCTTGACATAAGTATAAATTAATGGTCTCTTATCTTCAAAACAACCCTTTGAATCCCTGACCACATTACTCATTTATATATCTAATTGAGTTAACAGTCCTTTTTTCTAGATTTCTCTTGTTATTCTAAGAAATCCCTTGTTCAGAAAGATATTTCTGGCTTATTTGATTAAGAAAATGATGTGAATAACTTAATTTCCTCACTGAAATAACTATAGACCACCTTCACTTACCAAAATTTCAGAAATGCATCATTTGTTGTTTATATTTTCTTATTAGCAACCTCATACACATGCAGGTTAACTGCTGAAGTATAATGACCCCAGGTGTGTTTGAAGACCAGTTATTTCAGTGTCATTTACCAGGTTTTAATCAGGTATTTCCATTTAGTAAATTTAAATTCAATTCCTAGAACAAACTTGTACTTCAAAAACATATGAATTGTGAAAGTAGATATTTTTAGAAATTGTGAATTTTAATATTGACAGCAGTGCTAATATGTTGTAGAAGTGCTATAATCAGATAAAATCTTGAATTTTATGTTTAACATATGGTGAATAATTTAAAGTTTGGGATTCTCATTAACACTGACTCCATGCCCTACATAATTCATATTTGGAATTGTATAATCTATGCATTGGGGAGAAATCTTGACAATGATTGTGATTTGAGCAATATTGCAGGGAGTTCTGTTTAATCCTTTGATTTTTTTTTCTCAATACACTCTCTTCAAATATTTTCTGACATTGGAACCATGCATTCAAGTGTGATTATGGTGCTCAGGTGTACTGAGCTCTGGTTTTGACTCTTGCTTTCCTGCCACACACACTGTGCTGGATGGGTAATTCAAAATATTTAGGAGATGAAATTCTGCATTGGCACAAGGTTTGGAAATAGGAGCCCCACACACTGCTGTGCTGTAGTTGGCAAACTTGACTGGGTATTGATTTTGGAAGTTTACAGTCTTAGTAAAGTTGGAAATTGGTAGGTGGGACAATTTAAAGTATTTATGGTCTGGTTAGTGCTTGGTACAATTAACAAGTTTCTATTCATTTGCAGTGCCTAGAGACATATAATTCAAGAGCCCATCCAAGAATTAATAGTAAATGAAGAATGCATCCATCACACTCAGCAACCTTGCAGAGCCAATAGCGTTTGTCCAATAATAACTGCTGCTGTTGTATTAGGTTAAAGAGTAAAGTGATTGGAGATGTGAGGCAGTCTGAATACCATTGATTTAGTTTAGGAATTGCCTCAGTTAATAACAATAAATTCATATACTGAGCATGATCATATGTACTTACCATTAATGCACATAATACCCATCAGAAGTAATTACATTATAGGTTTGCCTGTGTGCAGCTTGCAGGACCACATTAGACTAATTGCCAGGCAGTCATTACATTGGTATATACAACATATGGAGACCATAAAAGTGAACTCTCTTAAAGGCAAGGTGCAAATACTACATGCCTGGCCAATATTGAATGGTTTTTACATTGGATCTCCGTGGGTGCTGTTTGATACAGTTCACTGCAGCAGTTCAAAAAAATATGACAATGTCTCCTTTTTGTGTAATCTCCCCACCTTACAGGAGTTGCGATGTTATGAGAACATTATCATCTTCAAATTGTCCCACACTATTTATTGTTTGATTATAGTTGGGTCAATATTCTGGCAGTGCAGAACAAATGCGATTCCCTCGAAGACTCAAGCCAAGTCCACCACTTTCCCAGAACTGTTCGGAATGGGCACCTTTAATGCTCAGTTAGCACTTTATCAGTTTACACAAATTGGCAACTGTTCCTGGTCGGGACTACATGATTCTGTTAACTGCTCTCTAGGATGACCAATAAATATTGGCCTAGCCAGTGACATCCTCATCCCATGAATTAATTTTTTAAAAAAATTAGATTTCCTCAAATTTCCATTTTAAAATATGATGTTTGTGAAGGAAGCTGAATGAGAATGAATTCAGCAAGCAATGTAAATCATGATCTGCTGGATTTGAATTAGTTCTGTAATCTGTTCTTGAACTTGCCCTTGATTGTGATAGCAGCTGAATTTGATAAAGTCAACAGTAACAGGCATTTGCTGGTGGTGGTTAATAGATGGAAAATAATATCAAGGGTAATTTGGTGATGGGAAGAAAAATGTTTACTTGTATGTAACAACACATATATAAAAGGCACATGCATGGTGCCTTTAATGTAGAAACATGTCCCAAGGTGCTGTTACAGAAGCATGATCAGTCACTAAACAGCACCAGTCAAAGCTGGCAGCCATAGTGGAATGATGGCTAAAGAGACTAATTAAAGAGGACCTTTAAAAAGTAGACAATGATGGAGAAATTCAGGATGAAACTGTTTCTTATATATTTATCCTCCTGCTAGAGTTCTTACTGCTAGACTACTTACTCATTTGTGTACATAGCAGGGTGTAGCGAGGGACAGGTACTTAGGCAGCAGGATGAGGATTGCAGTCACAGCAGCCCCTGAAGTTGTCTTAATTACTGTGATATGTGAGCCACCTGTGATGCCAAAAGTTACTGAAGGAAAGCATAGCCAGATATTTTAGAATTTTCTGCCTTTGAGTTAACTGAGGAAAAGGTGGGTATTGCCTTATTTCATTTTTTTATTCATTGGTGGGATGTGGGCCTCACTGGCTGGGCCAATATTTCTTGCCCACCCCTAACTGCCCTTGGGAAGATGGTGGTGAGCTGCCTGCTTGAATCGCTGTAGTACATGTATTCTAGGTTGATCCACATGCCTTTAGCGAGCGAGTTCCATGTTTGCAACCCAGCCACACTGAAAAAGTAACAATATATTTCCAAGTCAGGATGATAAGTGACATGGAGGGAAATTTGCAGGTGGTGGTGGTCCCATGTGCCTCTTGCTGTTGCCCTTCTAGATGTAAACAGTCATGGAAGGTGCTGCCTAAGGAGCCTTGGAGAATTTCTGCTGTGCACCTTGTATATTGTACACACCTCTACTATCGATTTGATGGTGGGGAGGGAGTGAATTTTGTTGTTGAAGTGCCAGCTGATCTGGCTGTTTTGTGCTGGACAGTGTCAAGATTCATGTTGGAGCTGCACATATTCGGACAAATGAGGATTATTCCATTTTCCTGACTTAGACATTGTAGATAGTGGACAGGCTTTTGGGAGTCAGGTGGTGAGTTACTTATTGCAAGATTCCTAGTTTCTGACCTATTTTTGTAACCACAACATGTATATGATTAGTCCAGTTCAGTTTCTGATTAATGGTAAATCCTAGGATGTTGATAATGGGGATTCAGCGACAGTAATGCCATTGAATGCCAAAGGGTTGATGGTTAGGTTTTTATTATTAAAGATTGTTTTGCCTGGCATTTGTATGGTGCAAATATTACTTATCACTTATCAGCCCTAGGCTGGGTATTGACCAAATCTTGCAGCATTTAGACATGAACTGCTTTAGTATTTGAGGAATGGCAAATGATATGGAACATTGTGCAGTCATGACAGACATCATTGATGAAGTAGTTGAAGATATTTGTACGGAGGACACTAACCTGAAGAACTCATGCAGGGAAGCCATACAGCTGAGATGACTAACCTCCTACAACCACAGCCATCTTGCTTTGTGCCAGGTATGACTCTAACCCCTCGTAGAGTATATGCCCCCGACTCCATTTTTGCTGGTGTTCTTTGGGTTCATAATCTGTCGAATATGAGTTTGATGTCTAAGACAGTCACTCTCACCTCACTTCTGGAATTCAACTCTTTTGTCCATGTTTTGGCCAAGACTTTATTGAGATCAGGAGTTGAGTGGTTCTGGTAGAATTTAAACTGGGAGTCAGTGAGCTGAATATTGCTAACCAACTGCTATTTGAAAGCACTGTTGATGACACTTGCTTGATGACTGTGAGTAGACTGATGGGTCAGTAATTGGCCGAATTGGGTATATCCTGCTTTTTGAGTACAGTGCTTATCTGGGCAATTTTCCACATTGCTGAGTAAATGCCAGTGTTATAGCTTTACTGCAACAGTTTGGCTTGGGAGACAGCAAGTTCTGGAACACAAGTCCTCAGTACTATTGTTGAAAAGTTGACAAAGCATATAGTCTTTGCAATATCCAGTGCCACTGACCATTTCTTGATATCACATGGAGTGAATGGCATTGGTTGAAGACAGGCATCTGTAATGCTGGGGACCACTGGAATTGGCCACTTAACACATCTTGCTGAAGATTATTGTGAATGCTTCAGTTTTGTCCTTTGCACTGATATTTTGGGCTCTCACATCAGTGAGGACGGGACTCTCCTCCTCAAATGAATTGTTTAATTGTCCACCACTCTTCATAACTGGATGTGGCAGGACTGCAGAGCTTGGAGATGATCTGTTGTTTTGGAATCATTTCGCTCTGCCTATCACTTGCTGCTTATGCTGTTTTCTAGCTTTACCAATTTGATTCCTCATTTTTAGTTCTGCCTGGCGATGCTCCTGACACGCTCTCCAGCACGCTTGTGTGTATGCGTGTGAGACAGTGTATAGTCTAGTGGGGTCACCTACTGTTGCATATCCTGAAATCCACCTTGGAGGATGGTCACCCGAAGATCGGAGGCCAAATGCTTCTGTCCAGTGAAGTGTTCTCTGACTGGGAGGGAACACCCCTGTCTGGCCACGCAGAGTGGCCGAGCAGAGGCCGAGTGCCAAGTTCGGAACCCATAAGGATGGCCTCAACCAAGACCTTGGGTTCATGACACACAAACACACACTCTTACCCATGCACACACTCTCTCACAGGCTTGTACTCCATCACACTCACACACACACTTTACTAAGCATGAATACACTCAAATACACACTCTCACATGCACACACTCACACACTCTCTCTCGTACACGTACGCACACATATAGGTCTATGGGATGAATTTGCATTTGCAGAATTACATTTGCAGATATATTCTATTTTGCTCAAAAAGTGCTCAGTCTGCAGGCAGTCAATCCATGTAATATTTTATAAATGGGAATAGAATCAGTCTGACTCAAATTTGGGATGCAGACAGACTCACACCTTTGATGCATTGTCTGAGCTGAGATGTCGCCTTTTTTATATAAAACCTTAAGTTATCTCAAGAATGTGACTTAAAAGAAGTTCTGTGATTTGCATATTCATGAACCAAAACCTGCAACCCATTCTAAAAGTTGGAAGACGTAACAGCAATCTAGGTTTGTTCAATATATCATTTCAGTTGCATGACACTGTAGTCTTTTGCTATAAATTCTGTGCCTTATGATCCTGCTCCACAGCTACCTGATGAAGGAGCAGCGCTCGGAAGCTTGTGCTTCCAAATAAACCTATTATTTTGTTGGTCAAATGCTTTTAAAATTCAAATAAATTTTACTTTCAGTACTTTGGTTGTGATTCATCATTTCTCTATGAACATAAAGTTTAATACAATAAAGTCCAAGTGGTTAGTTAGTATTTTGAAATGGACAGCAGCAAGTGCAGTGTTGCAAGTGCAACATGGGAGTTTGACATAAGACCGTGAATTGTGATAGACACAGTGACAGAAATAGTGAGGAAAACAACAAGTAAGCTGACAGCACAATGAGAATGTGCCATTCTATCACGGTAAGATAAGAAAAAGATTAAAAATATACAGTGACTAAGAAAATAATAGAACAGATGGAAGTGCTGGGATTGAATGAAATGATCAATATTTTCTCCAGAAGACTAAAAGTTTATATATAATAATTACTGATTCACAATTTCCACAAGAAAGATCATATAATTTGTTCACAGACTAGTAAAGCCCCCATCACACCATGTATCAAAAAGTAAGTTTGACTCTTTAAATTGCTGTAAGTCTTACATTATATGGTAAGAAAGACCCCTCTAGTTGTATTACTGCGAACACTGTTTTTCGGCTGCAATCTATTCTACTAGCAGCTGCAGGATATGTTGCTGATGTATACAGTTTGGTACAGAACTATCCCTCTGTTTTGCATTTTCCACACTTCAACTAAAAGAAATGTCTCAGAAATCTAAAAGAAAGCAGTTTATAAAGTTTCAGATTTTGATCCGTGTGTTTCTGTTTGGTAAGTACAATGTTCCTCTATGAATCAGTATTCAGTCCAATTTGATATGGCTGGAGGATGTTCCTTGTGATTGACAGAGTACTCACTTTGCACTGTCATTCAAGCTAGGAAAATATGGATTGTGTGTGAGTGCCAGCAGTAAGAGCAGTTTCCTTTTTTTGTTAATGTGATTGAAATGGACAAATTCAAGTGCTGTCAATAATTCCAATATCAGCATTGCCAGCTGGAAGGATGTGCTGTCAAATAAGCAGATTTTTATTTTGTTGTGTGTAGACTGGTTGCTGATATAAATGAGAAAACAAAAAAAAATTAAAGTACTGGAGCAAGGAATCTCCTTGAGAGTTTTCATGTTTAATTGTGCCTGACAATGCCAACATCTGATTTGTACAAACAAATGTGTCTCTCCTTATTTTGGTCTTATAGAGGTACATTTACAGTTGGTAGAATTGGCCCCAGTGGTGCAATGTACATAAAAGGGCCATAAAATCAGGCAGAGAATTTCTTTTGTGGAAAGCTGTCCCATTAGTGCATTAAATAATCTTTGTTAACTACTTAAGTCAGGCTAATGCATTGACGCTAAATACAAGAGCTTCATTTCAATACTGAGATAAGATTGTAACTAATTGAATTTTGTTTGCATTACTAGAGCTGTTTTTTGATCTTGTAAGGTTTAATTCAAAATTTTGTTTAGCTCGACATAAACTAGCAGCTATGGTTACCAGAATGACTTGGATTATTAATTAGATAATGAAGGTCAGATCATTATGTGTAATCTCAAGCATTTAATATCATTGTTAAAGGATCATTCTTTGCAACATTTGGTAGAGCTGAGCATCATTTCATTTCATTTTATTCCATTCCGTTCCATTCCCAAAGCTGAGGACTTAGCTGAGTTAGGCACTTCGAAAATTCCGACTCATGTCAATGGACAAACACAGACTTATGGTTGTGATTGAGATTTTCATCTGGCTTGAAGAGTTTACATTAAGGACAATGCATTGATCACACAATAGCTTTGGTTCTGCCAGTTCTATAATGACTGATGCAGCATGCAGCAGAAGAAAGTTGCAAGCATCTGAAAAGAATTATCTGAATAAGTTAGCTTTAATTAACTAAGGTATAGAGTAAGTTAACATTCGACAAATAAGTAAAATGCAGTGTGTTATTCACTATAGAGGAGAAAGTGAGGTCTGCAGATGCTGGAGTATCAGAACTGAAAATGTGTTGCTGGAAAAGCGCAGCAGGTCAGGCAGCATCCAAGGAACAGGAAATTCGACGTTTCGGGCATAAGCCCTTCATCAGGAATGATAAGCCATTCCTGATGAAGGGCTTATGCCCGAAACGTTGAATTTCCTGTTCCTTGGATGCTGCCTGACCTGCTGCGCTTTTTCAGCAACACATTTTCAGCTCTGTTATTCACTATAGCCAAGCAGTGTAGTAAATTGACCCTTCTCATTATGAAAATGGTATTTTCCTCAGAAATGTATTAAATTGGCTTAAAGTTAGCTTAAAGTATTTTCTCATCTCAATAGATCCATAGAAATGATATAGCTCAGAAGGACACCATTTGGCCCATCTTGTCCATGCCAACCAACTATACCCAGGTGCCCTTTTTAAGCTCATATTTCTGCCCTGCAGATTACAGTACCTAAGGTGCTGATCCAGGGACTTTATAAAAAGAGTTTAAGGTCTCTGTCTCCACCTCCAACTCAGGCAACGAATTCCAGACACCCACCACCCTCTGTGCAAAAATATTTTTCCTCATGTCCCTTCTCATCCTTTGGCCTCTTAGCTTAATCTATGACCCTTGGTTTTTGAACTCTCTGCCAAGGGAAACATGTGCCTCCTGTTCTCCTATCTCTACTGCTCACAATTTTGAATACTTCATGTCGTCCCTCAGCCTTCTCTGTTCCAAGGAAAACAACCCCAACTTTCCCAATCTCTCCTGGTAGTGACAATTCTGGCAACAATCTAGTAAATCTTCTTTGCACTTTCTCCAAGCAATTAAATCCTCCTTGTCATGTGATGACCAGAACTGCACACAGTACTCCAGTTGTGGCACCTCCACTTGCTGTACCCTTTCATCATTATATCCCTACTTTTATTTCCTATGCCTCTACCAATGAAGGAGAGCATTCCAGTTAACTCTTCACAATCTTACCTGTCTGTACTGCTACCTGTAGGGACCTGTGCACTTGCAAGCCATGATCTCTCACTTCATCTACCCCTCTCAGTATATTCCCATTTATTGTATATTCCCTTTTATTGTTTGACCTAACTATAGACAGCTCTCCATATGGGTCAGCTCACCTTCCCTCAAGAGAAGAAAAGTAAATCAATATTTAAGGAGCGAGGTCTACGAACAAAATAATATAAGATTTCAAGTAAACATTTTTGCATTGTTTCTGAATCTGTCTCACATTAAAGTATCTTCCACAAGAGCATGGTAGTAAGAGGAAAGGCAGATAACCTTAATGGAAGGTGGACTATGAATTAAATTTTGAAGATTAAGACAGAGGTTTATAGATTTTTTTCAATATATTAGGTGGTCCAATTTTTGTGACCTTCAAGAACAAAGAATGCAAGGTTTAAGTGCCAATCTAGTATAATTTTGCTTATTGAAAACCCAGAGTTCTGACCCGTGGAGAGTCCAGACAGGAGAAATCAGAAAGCAATTGTATTTGACTTTTTTATGAAAGTGGTATCATCCTTACCAGCTGTTCATACAGGATGTTTGGGCTTTGCCAGGACCACTCAAATCCAGGCCTCATGATAGCCTTGGCTAAAACATGCATGACAGAATTAAATTCCAGAGGTAAGGTGTGTATGACTGCCTTTTACATCAAGGCAACACTTGACCAAGAATGGCATCAAAGACCCATTACAAGATTGAAATTGATGGGAATTGGGGGTAAACTTTCTGCTGATTGGAGTCATGTGTGGCACATCACTTCAAACTGATGCTGGGAGCCTAGTGATGGGAGATAAGGAAATAGCAGGAGGCCTTAACAAGTACTTTGCGTCAGTTTTCACAGTGGAAGACATGAGTAATATCCCAACAATTAAAGGGAGTCAGGGGGCTGAGTTGAGTATGGTTGCCATTACAAAAGAGATAGTGCTAGAAATGCTAAAAGGTCTTAAAATTGATAAATCTCCTGGCCCCAATGGGATGCATCCTAGAGTTCTGAGAGAGGTGGCTGAGGAAATAGCGGAGGCATTGGTTAAGATCTTTCAAAAGTCACTGGAGTCAGGGAAAGTCCCAGATGATTGGAAGATCGCTGTTGTAACCCCCTTGTTCAAGAAAGGATCAAGACAAAAGATGGAAAATTATAGGCCAATTAGCCTAACCTCGGTTGTTGGTAAAATTCTAGAATCCATCATTAAGGATGAGGTTTCTAAATTCTTGGAAGAGCAGAGTCTGATTAGAACAAGTCAACATGGATTTAGTAAAGGGAGATCATGCCTGACAAACCTGTTGGAATTCTTTGAAGAGGTGACAAGTAGGTTAGACCAGGGAAACCCAGTGGATGTGGTCTATCTAGACTTCCAAAAGGCCTCTGATAAGGTGCCACACGGGAGGCTGCTGAGCAAGGTGAGGGCCCATGGTGTTCGAGGTGAGCTACTGGGATGGATTGAGGATTGGCTGACTGACAGACGGCAGAGAGTTGGGATAAAAGGTAATTTTTCGGAATGGCAGCTGGTGACAAGCGGTGTCCTGCAGGGTTCAGTGTTGGGGCCACAGCTGTTCACATTATACATTAATGATCTGGATGAAGGGACTGGGGGCATTCTAGCGAAGTTTGCAGATGATACGAAGTTAGGTGGACAGGCAGGTAGTACTGAGGAAGTGGGGAGGCTACAGAAGGATCTAGACAGGTTGGGAGAGTGGTCCAGGAAATGGCTGATGGAATTTGCTGATGGAAGCAAATGCGAGGTCTTGCACTTTGGCAAAAAGAATAAAAGCATAGACTACTTTCTAAACCGTGAGAAAATTCGTAAAGCGAAAGTACAAAGGGATCTGGGAGTGCTAGTTGAGGATTCTCTAAAGGTAAACATGCAGGTTGAGTCCGTGATAAAGAAAGCGAATGCAATGTTGTCATTTATCTCAAGAGGGTTGGCATATAAAAGCACCGTTGTGCTACTGAGACTTTATAAAGCTCTGGTTAGGCCCCATTTAGAGTACTGTGTCCAGATTTGGTCCCCACACCTCAGGAAGGACATACTAGCACTGGAGTGCGTTCAGCGGAGATTCACACGGATGATCCCTGGAACGGTTGGTCTAACATATGAGGAACGGCTGAGGAAGCTGGGATTGTATTCATTGGAGTTTAGAAGATTGAGGGGAGACTTAATAGAAACTTACAAGATAATACATGGCTTGGAAAGGGTGGACGCTAGGAAATTTTTTCCGTTAGGCGAGGAGACTAGGACCCATGGACACAGCCTTAGAATTAGAGGGGGTAAATTCAGAACAGAAATGCGGAGACATTTCTTCAGCTAGAGAGTGGTGGGCCTATGGAATTCATTGCCACAGAGTGCAGTGGAGGCCGGGACGCTAAATGTCTTCAAGGCAGAGATTGATAGATTCTTGATGTCACATGGAATTAAGGGCTACGGGGAGAATGCGGGTAAGTGGAGTTGAAATGCCCATCAGCCATGATTGAATGGTGGAGTGGACTCGATGGACCGAATGGCCTTACTTCCACTCCTGTGTCTTATGGTCTTATGGTCTTAAAATTGATCATGGCCATTTCAGGCCAATCACCTTGGCCCCAAGATGTTGCTGTAAGAGTTACTCTGGCTAGCATCCTAGGCCAAACCATTTTCAGATAATTCAAACAATAACCTTCCAACGTAAGATCAATGGAGATTTTCACTGATAAATGCACAATTTGCGACTCTTACAATACTGAAGTAGACTGTGCCTGCATGCAACAAGACCTAGACAATGTTCGGACTTGGCCTGAAAAGCCATAAACATGAATAAATGACAACATCTGAAAATCTTTGTATTCAGTAACATTACTAATACTAAAAGTAATCAAGATCAACATCCTGGGAGTTAGCATTATTAAAAAACTGAACAGGAACAGCCTCACAAATTCTGTAGGCTACAAGAACAGGTCAGAGGCTGTTTTTGTCTCATTCATGTGATGTGGCAGTGGCTGACTAGCCCAGCATTCCTTGCCATCACAAATTCCTTGGAGGTAGTGGTGGACTGCTATGATCGCCGATGTGTAGGGTACCTACTGTACAGTTAGGAAGGGAGTCCCAGAATCTTGACTTAACTACAGTAAAAGAGTTGTGATATGATTGCAAGTCAAGTTGGTGTGTGACTTAGTAGGGAACTTGTAGCTAATGGTGTTCTCATATTTGCTGCCCTTTGCATTTTATGTAGTAGAAATTAGGGGCTTCAGACAGACTGTTGGAGAGCCTTGGGGAGTTGCTGCAACACAAATGGTACCCACTGCTGTTTTTGTGCAGGGAGTGAACATTAAAAATGCCAGTCCAGCAAGCTGCTTCATTTTGGTCGATGTCGCTTCTTGAGGGTAATTGGAGCTGCACCATCTGTCCCAATGGAGCATATTTCATTACACTTCTGGTAGTGGACAGGCTCTGGGGAGATAGAAGATGAGTTACTTGCCACAGAAGCCATAGGTTCTGGCACATTCTTGTCACTATAATTATATGGTTGGTCCAATTCAGATTCTGTTCAATGACAACACCCAAAATGTTGATAGTCAGGAATTCAGAAAGGTATGCCATTAAACATCAAGGAGAAATGATTAGATTCTTTCTTGTTGTAAATGGTCATTGCTAGGCACTTGTGTGGCATGAATGTTATCAAAATCAACAGAAGCCTGAAACAACAGTTAGAAAGTTGCAAATTTTTATTATTTTAATATTTTTAATAAGATAAATATTAAGAGACAATAGGGTTTCATTATTACTTGACATAAACCTACACACGCCTGTTTGTTCTTTTCCTTTCATCTCTGAGGACTCGAGTTTAAATTCACCTGAGAGGTGAGATTCATCTCACTGGTGACTGGTAATGATTATATCTGAGTTCAGCTTTATTTGTCTTATCCCAGTTCCCAGTGCGTATGAGTTCAAAGCAAATACATAGCCCAAGTGACCTATTTCAACAGTCTCAAAAGGAAGGCAAAAGGTGCTTTGGAAATTAGAAAGACAGCTAGGTGAAAGTAAATCAGAACAGATTCCATTATATCAGTACTGGTATCTGTTAACTTAATCAACACCTCAAAATAATAATTTTAAAGGGGCTGTTTTGGTGATATTACAACTACAGAGGAAACCATTCCTGCCCATGCACAGTGTGGATGATCATATTGAAAATAGAGAAAACAGACACTAGTGACCCATAGTAATTTAATGTAGCATAGTTTCCTGAATAAGTTATTGTGCAATGATATCTTTAACCACAGTGAAAGTGATTTGAAACCCAACAAAACTGAATGAAATTTGGCATTTCCAGGTTTAGAATTGTCCCACTGCAACCAGTCATCTTCCTCTTCATCTAATGAATTTGTATATTCCATTTTTTTAATGATCTGATAACAATTTATGAACTAATCTTGCCCAGCGATTTGATAACTACGCTAAAGAATATGGCACACTTATTTCCACTTTTTGTGAAGATTTTTGTCCTCCATCAACCAATCACCTATCCTATTTGTGTGAACATGGTCCTTGAATGGTTTATTGAAACACACATCCAAAAGATGAATTATTAATGTTAAACCCAAGTATAATTGTAAGTGGGATGTTATTTCTTTACAAACAACGTCTGATATCATTGATTATATGAAATTCGAAAAAGGTTTCATGCTAGAAAGCTAAATTCTAAGTGTAGGCTCCTGGGTTGCCTATTCCATATCTTGTCATTCCATAATTTCAGTCCCTCTTCATCCATCCAACTGTTGTCAAGGACAAATGTAACAGCTCCTGCAAGGGACTTGGTTTCAGCTGGATGTTATAGCTTTATGCTTTAATTTTGTTCCATTGACAATGCAGTCCAGTCTTTGACGAACTTTACTTTTCATGTTTTGTGATTTCATTGTTTTTAAGTCTTTCCATAGTTTTGTTGTTGGGAATACTGAAAGTGATGCGAGTTTCCATGTTGCTGACATGATATAATGGGCACCTAGATAATTGCTGCTGTCTGGTGATATATTGCTGGAAACCAGTCAATTTGACATCTTGAGGGTATTAGGCAAGAACTTTCAAAAATTGATTGGGGGGCAGATGTTCTCAGATAAAGAGATGGCTGGAAATGGAAAGCCTTCAAAAATGAGATAACGAGAATCCAGAGACAGTATATTCTGGTTAGGATGAAAAGAAAGGCTGGTAAGTGTACAGAATGCTGGATGTCTGGAGAAATTGAGGTTTTGGTTAAGAAAAAGAAGGAAGAATATGTCAGGTAGAGACAGGAGAAATCGAGTGAATTCTTAGGAGATTAAAAAGGCAGTAGGAGTATTGTTAAAAGGGAAATCAGGAGGGCAGAAAAGGGGCATGAGATAACTTTGGCTAATAGAGTTAAGGATAATCCAAAGGAATTCTACAAATTCTTTAAGGGCAAAGGGGTAACTAGGGAGAGAATAGGGCCCTACAAAGATCAGAAGACAGCTAATGTGTGGAACCGTAAGAGATGGTGGAGATATTAAACAAGTATTTTGCATCAGTGTTTACTGTGGAGAAGGGCATAGAAGATGTTGATGGAATGGAATGTGGGGATATAGATGGTGAAATGTTGAAAAATGTCCATATTATAGAGTAGAAGGTGCTGTGTGACTTGATATGCATAAAAGTGGATAAATCCCCAGGAGCTTATCAAGTGTACCCTAGAACTCTTTGGGAAGCTAGGGAAGTGATTGCTGGGCCCCTTGCTGAGATATTTCTATCATCAATAGTCATAGGTGAGGTGCCAGAAGACTGGAAGTTGGGTAACATGGCACCACTATTTAAGAAAAGTGGTAAGGAAAAAACAGGGAACTATAGACTGGTTAACCTGATATTGGTGGTGGGCAGGTTGTTGGAGGGATTCCTGAGGGACAGGTTGTACATGTATTTGGATAAGCAAGGACCAATTAGGGACAGTCAATGTGGCTTTGTGGATGGGAAATATGTCTCACTAACTTGATTGAGTTTTTGAAAAAAAATAACAAAGAGGATTGATGAGAGCAGAGTAGTGGACGTGATCTATATGGACTTCAGTAAGGCGTTTAACAAGGTTCCTCATGGTAGAATGGTTAGCAAGGTTAGATTGCATGGAGCTGAAAATGTGTTGCTGGAAAAGTGCAGCAGGTCAGGCAGCATCCCAAGGAACAGGAAATTCAACGTTTCGGGCATAAGCCCTTCATCAGGTTCCTGATGAAGGGCTTATGCCCGAAACGTCGAATTTCCTGTTCCTTGGATGCTGCCTGACCTGCGCTTTTCCAACAACACATTTTCAGTTCTGATCTCCAGCATCTGTAGACCTCACTTTCTCCTCATAGATCGCATGGAATACAGGGATAACTAGCCATTTGGGTGCAGGACTGACTCAAAGGTAGAAGATAGAGGGTGATGGAGTGTTGTTTTTCAGACTGGAGGCCTGTGACCAATGCTGTGCCACAAGGATCGGTGCTGGATCCACTGTTTTTCACCATTTATCTAAATAATTTGGATATGAACATGGGAGATATGGTTAGTAAGTTTGCAGATAACACCAAAATTGGAGGTGTAGTCGGCAGTGCAGAAGGTTACCTCAGAGTACAATGGGATCTTGATCATATGAGTCAATGGGTGGAGGAGTGGCAGATGGAGGTTAAAAAGTGTGAGGTGCTGCATTTTGGAAAGGGAAATCAGGACAGGACGTATATAGAACATAGAACATTACAGCGCAGTACAGGTCCTTCGGCCCTCGATGTTGCGCCGACCTGTCATAACAATCTGAAGACCATCTAACCTACACTATTCCATGTATGTCCATATGCTTGTCCAATGACGACTTAAATGTACTTCAAGTTGGTGAATCTACTACTGTTGCAGGCAAAGCATTCCATACCCCTACTACTTGAAAACCGTGTCAGGGAATTGGAGCTGGAGCTGGATGAACTACGGATCATTCGGGAGGCTGAGGGGTTAATTGAGAGGAGTTACCAAGAGTTGGTCACTCCTAAGGCTCAGGACAAGGATAGATGGGTTACAGTTAGGGGGAGGAAAGGGGACAGACAGACAGTGCAGAGATCCCCTCAGCAATAAGTATACCATTTTGGATACTCCTGGGGGGGATGACCTACCAGAGGAAAGCCATAACAGTCAGTTCTCTGGCATTGAGCCTGACACTGCGGCAAAGAAGGGAAGGGGGCAGAATAGAAAAGTACTTGTAGTAGGGGACTCGATAGGGGAATCAACAGAAGATTTTGTGGTCCGGATCGGGATTCCCGGAAGGTATGTTACCTCCCTGGTGCCAGGGTCCGGGACGTCTTTGATCGGGTGTATAAGGTTCTAAAAGGGAAGGGCGAACAGCCAGAAATCGTGTTACATATTGGTACTAATGATACAGCCAGGAAAAGGATCGAGGATATAAAAAGTGATTTCAGGGAGTTAGGAAGCTGCAAAGCAGGACAAACAGAGTAGTGTTCTCTAGTTTACTACCGGTGCCACGAGATAGCGAGGCGAGGAACAGGGAGCAGGCGCAGCTTAACATGTGGCTGCGAAGCTGGTGTAGGAGGGAGGGCTTCAGATATGTAGATAATTGGGATGCCTTCTGGGGAAGGTAGGACCTGTACAAGAAGAACAGGTTGCATCTGAACTGGAAGGGGACCATTGTCCTGGGTGGAAGGTTTGCTCGAGTAGTTCGAGAGGGATTAAACTAGTATGGCGGGGGGTTGGAACCTGAGCTGTATACCGGAGGTGAGAGTTGATGCAGATGAGGCAATAGCAAGAGATAGACCAGCTCGTGGGAAGGATTTTCCTGTGAAGGAACCAAGGGATCAGTTAGTGTGTTTGCTTTAACGCAAGGAGTGTCAGGAATAAAAGTGATGAACTTAGAGCATGGATCAGTACCTGGTGCTGTGATGTTGTGGCCATAACAGAGACATGGGTTTCTCAGGGGCAGGAATGGTTGCTGGATGTTCCAGGGTTTAGAGCATTTAAAAAGAATAGGGAGTGGGGAAAAAGAGGAGGGGTGTAGCACTACTAATCAGAGAGGGTATCACAGCTACAGACGCTTTCTTTGTCGAGGAAGATCTACCTACCGAGTCAGTATGGGTGGGAATTAGGAACAGCAAGGGAGCAGTCACTTCGTTAGGGGTTTACTACAGGCCTCCCAATAGCAGTAGGGAGATGGAAGAAAGCATAGTTCGGCAGATTTTGGAAAAGTGTGGACATAGTAGGGTTGTTGTAATGGGTGACTTTAACTTTCCCAATATTGATTGGAACCTCCTTCGAGCAGAAGATTTGAATGGAGATGTTTTTGTAAGGTGTGTTCAGGAGGGTTTCCTAACTCAGTACTTTGACAGGCCGACGAGGGGAGAGGCCATTCTAGACTTGGTGCTCGGAAATGAGCCGGGGCAGGTATCAGATCTTGTGGTGGGAGAGCATTTTGGTGATAATGACCACAACTGCCTCACATTCTACGTAGCTATGGAGAAGGAGAGGATTAGGCAAAATGGGAGGATATTTAATTGGGGAAGAGGAAACTATGATGCGAATAGACATGAGTTAGGAAGCATGGATTGGGAGCAATTGTTCCATGGTAACGGCACTATAGACATGTGGAGACTGTTTAAGGAACAGTTGTTGCAAGTGATGAATAAATATGTCATGCATATGGTCACAGAAATTTGAGGGTGCATACATGAGGATCAGTGGTCGGCACAACATCGTGGGCTGAAGGGCCTATTCTGTGCTGTACTGTTCTATGTCCTATTTTCTGCTCTCTGAGTAAAGAAACCAACTCTGACATCTGTCCTATATCTATCACCCCTGGTAAGGTCCTGGGGTGTGCAGGTTCATAGTTCCTTGAGAGGTAGAGTCACAGATGGATAAGATAGTGAAGAAGACGTTTGGCATGCTTTCATTTATTGGTCAGAGCAGTGACTATAGGATTTGGATGGTCATGTTGCAGCTGGACAGGACATTGGTTCAGCTGCCTTTGGAATATTGTATGCAATTCTGGTCTCTGAGAAGGATGCGTGTGAAACTTGGAAGGGTTCAGCAAAGATTTACAAGGATGATAATGTATGTATGGAAGAGGAAGGAGTGGAGGCTGGTACAATTACAACATTTAAAAGGCATATAGATGAGTACATGGATAAGAAATGTTTAGAGGGATATGGGCCAAATGCTGACAAACGGGAGTAGATTAGTTTATGATATCCGTTCGACGTGGATAAGTTAGACTGACGGGTCTGTTTCCATGCTGTACAGCTCTAAGACTCTCTGACTCATCTTTCAATGATTTTGGTCTTAGTCCACTTTCCAACTAATATGAGTTCAAAGCAAATAGCTGGCATGAATGACCCATTTTAACAGTCTCAAAAGTGCTGTGAAAATTAGAAATGTCGAAAGGTATTCCATTATATCAAAAATGGCATAAATCAACTTAATAAACATTGCAAAATAATAATTTTAATCGAACTATTTTAGTGATATCACAACTACAAAACTTGGCATTTTTGTTCCATAAAGTGGCTTACACCAATTTGATGTTGCATTGAAATCTTTGCCAGACTCAGTGTTTGATTTGGCCCATTTAAGTGCATATATACACATAGACACAATCCCTTCACAGTCCAACTTGACCGTGCCAACCAAGTTTCCCAAACTAAACTATTCCTATTTGCCTGTATTTGGTCCATATCCCCTTAACCTTTTCTATTCATGTACATATCCGAATGTCTTTTAAATGTTGTAACTGCATCGACCATTTCCCTGGAAGTTTATTCCACATACAAACCACCCTCTGTCCCTTTTAAATCTTTCTCCTCTCACCTTAAAAATATGCCTCCTCGTTTTGAACTTCCTCAAAGAGGGAAACACCCTTTGTTATTCACCTCTGCCTTTTATACCCTTCATGATTTTATAAACCTCTATAGCATCACCCTTCAACCTCTTAAACTTCAGTGAAAAAAGACAGTCTATCTTGCCTCTCCTTACAATTCAAACTCTAGCACTGGCAACGTCCTGGTAAATCTTTCCTGAATCCTCTCCAATTTAATAATATTCTTCTTATAGTAGGGTGACCAGAATGTAAACAGTGCTCCAAATGTGGCCTCACCAACGCTCTGTCCAACCTCAACATGATGTCCCAACTCCTATATTCAATGGTCTGAGCAATGAAGGCAAGCATACTAAATACATTCTTAACCATCCTGTCTACTTGTAATACAACTTTCAAAGATCTATGTACCAGAACTCCTAGGTGTCTCTGTTCAACGTAATTATCCAGGGTCAAAAAGAGCTGTGCTGGAAAAGCACAGCTGGTCAGGCAGCATCCGAGGAACAGGAGAGTCAACGTTTCAAGCATAAGCTCTTCATCAGGAATGAGGGGGTGGCCCAAGGAGGCTGAGAAATAATTGGGAGGGGGGGGGTAGTGCTGGGGGAAGGTAGCTGAGAATGCGTTAGGTAGATGGGGGTCGGGGTGATGGTGATAGGTGGGAAAGGAGGGTGGACCGAATAGGTGGGAAGGAAGATGGACAGGTAGGATAGTTTAAGACGGCACTGCCGAGTTGGAAGGTTGGATCTGGGATAAGGTGGAAGGAGAGGAAATGAGGAAACTGATGAAATTGACAATGATCCTGTGTGATTGAAGGGTCTCAAGGCAGAAGATGAGGTGATCTTCTTCGTTTGGTGGTGGAGGAGGCCCAGGACTTTCATGTCCTTGGCAGAGTGGGAGGGGGAGTTAAAGTGTTTGGACACATGCACTAAATAACCCTACTGCCCTGTGGCTGAACACTTTTAACTCTCGCTCTCACTCCACCAAGGGCATGCAAGTTCTACCACATTCCCAGCTACCTTCCCCCAGCCCACCCCCTCCCATTTATCTCTCAGCCCCCTTGGGCCGAATCCTCATTCCTGATGAAGAGCTTATGTTCGAAATGTCTCCTGTTCCTTGGATGCTGTCTGACCATCTGTGTTTTTTCAGCACTGTACTCTTCAACTCTGATCTTCTCACTTTCTCCTAACACTATCCAGGGCCCTACTATTAACTATATAAGTCCTGCCCTTGTTGACTTTACCAAAAGGCAATTCCTTGGATGTATCTAAATTAAACTCCATTTGACACCCCTCAGCCCATTGGCCCAATTGATCAAGATCCCTTTGTAAACTTATATAAACTTTGTCACTGTTGACTATATCACCAATTTTGGTGTCATCCCCAAAAACTCCTGAAATTCATCTGAAATTCTCATCCAAATTGTTTAAAGAAATGACAATCAAACGTAGACCCCCTGTGATCCCTGCAGAATATCGCTGGTCACAGACCTCCATCACCACCCTCTATCTCCTACTGTCAAGCAAAATTTGTGTTCAAGCTCACCCTGAATTCCATGCAATCCAACTTGACTAAACAGTCCCACCACGACGAACCTTGTTAAAGGCTTTACTAAAGTCTATGTAGACAACGTCTACTGCTCTGCCCTCATCAGTCTTTTTGTTTACATCTCAATGACTCAAATTTGTGAGACACGATTTCCTGCACACAAAGCCATATTGGCTATCCCCAATCAGTCCTTGTCTTTCTTAGTGCATTGCATTTAGGCCAAGAGTATAACCATTTTGATGATTTTTGTGGATCCCTGAATACTTCTTCAGATCAGTCTAGTGACTGTTCCATGATTTGGACTCAGGCACCATCTTCAGGGCAGATTTCTTTTTCTTCAATTCCAATGCAAGCTTTACAATTGCACCAAATTCCAAAGATACAAACAGTCATACAATCATAAAGATGTACAGCATGGAAACAGACCCTTCAGTCCAACCCGTCCATGCTGACCAGATATCCCAACCTAATCTAGTCCCACCTGCCAACACTCAGCCTTTATCCCTCTAAACCCTTCCAATTCATCTACCCATCCAAATGAGTTTTAAATGTTGCAATTCTATCAGCCTCCACCACATCCTCTGGCTGGTCATTCCATACATGTACCACCCTCTGCGTGAAAAAGTTGCCCCTTAAATCTCTTTTATATCTTTCCTCTCTCATCCTAAACCTATGCCCTCTAGTTCTGGACTCCTCCACCCCAGGGAAAATACGTTGTCTATTTATCCTATTCATGCCCCTCATGATTTCATAAACTTCTACAAGGTCACCCCCCCCAGGCTTTGATGCTCTAGGGTAAACAGCCCCAGCCCGTTCAGCCTCTCCCGATAGCTCAAATACTCCAACTCTGGCAACATCCATGTAAATCTTTTCTGAATCCTTTCAAGTTTCACAACATCTTTCCAATAGGAAGGAGACCAGAATTGCATGCAATATTCCAACAGAGGTCTAGCCAATGTCCTGTACAGCCACAACATGACCTCCCAACTCCTGTACTCAGTACTCTGACTGATAAAGGAAAGCATACCAAATGCCTTCTTCACTATCCTATCTACCTGCGACTCCACTTTCAAGGAGCTATGAACCTGCACTCCAAAGTCTCTTTGTTCAGCAACAGGACCTTACCATTAAGTGTATACGTCCTGCTAAGATTTGCTTACCCAAAATGCAGCACCTCGCATTTATCTGAATTAAACTCCATCTGCCACTTCTCAGCCCATTTGCTCATCTGGTCAAGATCCTGTTGTAATCTGAGGTAACCAACCCTCTTCGCTGTCCACTACACCTCCAATTTTGATGTCATCTGCAAACTTACTAATTGTACCCCTTATGCTCACATCCGAATCACTTATATAAATGATGAAAAGTAGTGAACACAGCACCAATCCTTGTGGCACTCCATTGGTCACAGGCCTCCAGTCTGAAAAACAACCTTGCACCACCACCCTCTGTCTTCTATCTTTGAGCCAATTGTGTACCCAAATGGCTAGTTCTCCCTGTATTACGTGAGATCTAACCTTGCTAACCAGTCTCCCATGGGCAACCTTGTCGAATGCCTTAATGAAGTCCATATAGATTACATCTACCGCTCTGCCCTCATCATCCTCTTTATTACATATTCAAATAAATCAATCAAGTTTGTGGTACATGATTTCCCACGCACAAAGCCATGTTGACTATCTCGAATCAGTCCTTGCCTTTTCAAATACATGTACATCCTGTCCCTCAGGCTTCCCTCCAATAACTTGCCCACTATCGATGTCAGTCTCACTGGTTTATAGTTCCCTGGCTTGTCCTTACCACCCTTCTTAAACAGTGGCACCACGTTAGCCAACCTCCAGTCTTCCTGCACCTCACCTGTGACTATCGATGATACAAATATCTCAGCAAGAGACCCAGCAATCGCTTCCCTAGCTTCCCATAGTGTTCTAGGGTACACCTGATCAGATCTTGGGGATTTATCCACCTTTATGCATTTTAAGACATCCAGCACTTCCTACTCTATAATATGGACATTTTTCAAGATGTCACCGTTTATTTCCCTACATTCTATATCTTCCATGTCCTTTTCCACAATAAATACTGATGCAAAATACTCATTTAGTATCTCACCCATTTTCCACACAAAGGCCACCTTGCTGATCTTTGAGGGGCCCTATTGTCTCCTTAGTTACCCTTTTGTCCTTAATGTATTTGTAAAAACCCTTTGGATGCTCCTTAATTCTATTTGCCAAAACTATCTCATGTCCCCTTTTTGCCCTCCTGATTTCGTTCTTAAATATTCTCCTACTTCCTTTATACTCTTCTAAGGATTCACTCAATCTATCCTGTCTATGTCTGACATATGCTTCATTCTTTTCCTTAACTACTCCCTCAATTTCTTTAGTCATCCAGTATTTCCTATACCTACCAGCCTTTGCTTTCACAGGAATATACTTTCTCTGGACTCTTGTTATCTCATTTCTGAAGGCTTCCCATTTTCTAGCCATCCCTTGACCTGCGAACATCTGCCTCTAATCAGCTTTTGAAAACTCTTGCCTAATACCATCAAAATTGGCCTTTCTCCAATTTAGAACTTTAACTTTTAGATCTGGTCTATCCTTTCCCATCACTATTTTAAAACGGATAGAATTATGGTTGCTGAGCCCAAAATGCTTCCCCACTGACACCTCAGTCACCTGCCCTGCCTTATTTCCCAAGAATAGGTCAAGTTTTGCACCTTCTCTGCTCAGTGCATCCACGTACTGAATCAGAAAATTTTCTTGCACGC
Organism: Hemiscyllium ocellatum; assembly: GCF_020745735.1. NCBI lineage: Eukaryota > Metazoa > Chordata > Chondrichthyes > Orectolobiformes > Hemiscylliidae > Hemiscyllium > Hemiscyllium ocellatum. The sequence continues at coordinate 49,333,587 of NC_083412.1, forward strand.
TCTGAACAAATTCCTCTCCACCTAAACCCTCAACACTATGCCAGTCCCAGTTAAAATCCCCTACCATAACTACCCTATTATTCTTACAGATAGCTGAGATCTCCTTACAAGTTTTCTCAATTTCCCTCTGACTATTAGGGGGTCTATAATACAATCCCAAGAAGTTGATCATCCCTTTCTTATTTCTCAGTTCCACCCAAATAACCTCCCTGGATGTATTTCCGGGAATATCCTCCCTCAGTGAAGCTGTAATAGAACATAGAACATAGAAAAATACAACGTACAGGCCCTTTGGCCCTCGATGTTGCGCTGATCCAAGCCCACCTAACCTACACTCATCCACTACCCTCCCTATGCCTATCCAATGCCCGTTTTAATGTCCATAAAGAGGGAAAGTCCACCACTGCTATTGGCAGGGCATTCCATGAACTCACGACTCGCTGAGTAAAGAACCTACCCCTAACATCTGTCCTATACCTACCTCCCCTTAATTTAAAGCTATTCCCCCTCGTAATAGCTGACTCCATACGTGGAAAAAGGTTCTCATTGTCAACCCTATCTAAACCCCTAATCATCTTGTACACCTCTATCAAGTCACCCCTAAACCTTCTTTTCTCCAATGAAAACAGCACCAAGTGCCTCAGCCTTTCCTCATACGATCTTCCTACCAAACCAGGCAACATCCTGGTAAACCTCCTCTGTACCTGTTTCAGTGCCTCCATATCCTTCCTATAGTATGGCGACCAAAACTGCACACAATACTCCTGATGTGGCTGCACCAGAGTCTTATACAACTGCAATATGACTTCAGGACTCCGGAACTCAATTCCTCTACCAATAAAAACCAGTACGCCATATGCCTTCTTCACAGCACTATTTACCTGGGTGGAAACTTTCAGAGATCTGTGTACATGGACACCAAGATCTCTCTGCTCATCCACATTACCAAGTATCCAACCATTAGCCCAGTACTCCATCTTCTTGTTACTCTTATCAAAGTGAATCACTTCACACTTACCTACATTGAACTCCATTTGCCACCTTTCTGCCCAGCTCTGCAGCTTATCTATATCCTGCTGTAACCTGCCACATCCTTCCTCATTGTCAACAACTCTACCGACTTTCATATCATCCGCAAACTTGCTCACCCAACTTTCTAGCCCCTCCTCCAGGTCATTTATAAAAATGACAAACAGCAATGGTCCCAAAACAGATCCTTGCGGAACACCACTAGTAACTGCACTCCAAGATGAACCTTTACCATCAACTACTATCCTCTGTCTTCTTCCAGCCAGCCAATTCCTAATCCAAACCTCCAACTCACCCTCAATGCCATACCTCCATATTTGTTGCAGTAGCCTACCATGGGGAACCTTATCAAACGCCTTACTAAAATCCATATACACCACATCTACCACTTTACTCTCGTCCACCTCCTTAGTCACCTTCTCAAAGAATTCAATAAGGTTTGTGAGGCACGACCTGCCCTTCACAAAACCATGCTGACTATCCTTGATCACATTATTCCTATCCAGATGTTCATAAATCCTATACCTTATAATTCTCTCTAAGACTTTGCCCACAACAGAAGTGAGACTCACCGGCCTATAGTTACTAGGGTTATCCCTACTCCCCTTCTTGAACAAGGGAACCACATTTGCTATCCTCCAGTTTTCTGGCACTATTCCTGTAGACGAGGACATAAAAATCAAGGTCAATGGCTCTGCAACCTCCTCCCTTGCTTCCCAGAGAATCCTAGGATAAATGCCATCAGGCCCAGGGGACTTATCTATTTTCACCCTTTCCAGAATTTCCAACACCTCTTTCCTACATACTTCAAAGCCATCCATTCTAATTAATTGTGACTCAATATTCACATTGGCAACAATGTCCTGTTCCTGAGTGAATACTGACGAAAAGTATTCATTCAGTGTCTCCCCAATCTCTTCAGCCTCCACGCGCAACTTCCCAGTACTATCCTTGACTGGACCTATTCCTACCCTAGTCATTCTTTCATTCCTGACATACCTATAGAAAGCCTTTGGGTTTTCTCTAATCCTACCAACCAAGGACTTTTCATGTCCCCTCCTTGTTGCTCTTAGCTCTCTCTTTAGATCCTTCCTGGCTACCTTATAACTCTCAATCGCCCCAATTGAACCTTCATGCCTCATCTTTACATAGGCCGCCCTCTTCCCTTTAACAAGGGATTCCAATTCCTTGTAAAACCACGGCTCTCTCACACGATCCTTTCCTCCCTGCCTGACAGGTACATACTTATCAAGGACACTCAATACTTACTCCTTGAACGAGCTCTACATATCGATTGTGCCCTTCCCTTGAAGCCTACTTTTCCAAGTCACGCATCCTAAGTCATGCCTCACCGCATCATAATTTCCCTGCCCCCAGCTATAACTCTTGCCCTGCAGTGCACGCTTATCCCTCTCCATCACCAGAGTAAAAGTCATCGAATTGTGGTCACTGTCCCCAAAGTGCTCACCTACCTCCAATTCTAGCACCTGGCCTGGTTCGTTACCCAGAACCAAATCCAGTATGGCTTCACCTCTTGTTGGCCTGTCTACATATTGTGTCAGGAAACCCTCCTGCACACATTGGACAAACACCGACCCATCTAACGTACTCGAGCTATAGCTTTCCCAGTCAACATCTGGAAAGTTAAAGTCCCCCATAACAACCACCCTATTACTTTCACTCTTCTCCTGAATCATCCTCGCAATCCTTTCTTCTACATCTCTAGGACTATTAGGAGGCCTGTAGAAAACTCCTAACAATGTGACCTCACCTTTCCTATTTCTAACCTCAGCCCAAACTACCTCAGATGACGAGTCTTCATCCATCGACCTTTCCACCGCTGTAATATTATCCTTGACAAGCAATGCCACACCTCCCCCTCTTTTACCCCCACCTCTGACCCTACTAAAGCATTTAAACCCTGGAAACTGCAACAGCCAATCCTGTCCCTGTTCTACCCATGTCTCCGTAATAGCCACAACATCGAAGTCCCAGGTAACAACCCACGCTGCAAGTTCACCTACCTTATTTCGTATACTTCTTGCATTTAAGTATACACACTTCAAGTCACCTTCCTGTTTACAGGCACCCTCCTTCGAGATTGATGCCATGTTCCTAAACTCCCTACACTCAAGGTCCTGCACCCTAAAGCTACAGTCTAGGTTCCCATGCCCCTGCAGAGTTAGTTTAAACCCCCCCAAAGAGCACTAGCAAACCTCTCCCTAAGGATACTGGTGCCCCTCAGGTTCGGGTGTAGATCATCCTGTTTATAGAGGTCCCACCTTCCAGATACCAGAATCCCTCCCTCCTGCACCATCCCTGTAGCCATGCATTTAACTGTTCTCTCTCCCTATTCATCGACTCTATCACATGGCATGAGTAACAAACCAGAGACAACAACTCTGTTTGTTCCAACTCTGAGCTTCCAACCTAGCTCACTGAAAGCCTGCCTAACATCGTCATCCCTCTTCCTACCTATGTCGTTGGTGCCAATGTGGACCACGACTTCGGGCTGCTCTCTCCCTCCCCCTTAAGGACCCGGAAAACACGATCAGAGACATCACGTACCCTTGGACCTGGGAGGCAACATACCAATCGTGAGTCTCTCTCGCCCCCACAAAACTGCCTATCTGTGCCCCGAACTATCGAGTCCCCAATAGCTATTGCTCTGCTCTTCTCCACCCTTCCCTTCTGAGCAACGGGGACAGGCTCTGTGCCAGAGGCCTGAACCCCATTGCTTACCCCTGGTGAGGCGTCCCCCCCGCAAGTATCCAAAACGGTATACTTGTTCTTGAGGGGAATGGCTGCAGGTGGTCCCTGCACTGGGTGCTCCCTCCCAGTCCCCCTCACTGTCACCCATCTGTCTGCAATCTTTGGAGTTACTACTTCCCTAAAGCTCCGATCTATGACCCCCTCTGCCTCCCGAATGATCCTAAGTTCATCCAACTCCAGCTCCAGTTCCCTAACACGGTCTTGGAGGAGCTGGTGATGGGTGCACTTCCTGCAAGTGTAATCAACAGGGAGATCATGGCATCCCTCACCTCAAACATGTTGCAAGAGGAACATTGCACTGCCTTCACTGCCATCCCTCTAAAAGTAACCTTTTAAATAAAAAACTAGGTCTAAAGAATAGAACAAGCAAAACGCAGCACTTGAGGTAAAAACTGAGGTCTGCAGATGCTGACTTACCTGCATACCACAACGGGTCTTATTATTAGGTTAGAGGAGGAGGGCGGGTGGGAGGCACTACCCCGTAGTGTTTCGGGTTCCTCTTCTGCTCGCCTTTAGAGGGAAAAATATCTACCCAGGTAAGCTTGCACTACACCAGCTTCTGGGTCTGCTCCGCGCTTGTTTAAAAAAGACTTTTAAATTTAAACCGTTAAACAAACATAACCTGACACTGCCAAACAGCCCTTACCTGCTCCGCCGAGAGAGTGCTATCCCTTATCAAATATGTCACTTCCCCTCTTCTCTTGCCTCCCTTTCTATCCTTCCTGGAACATTAAGCTGCCAGTCCTGTCCATCCCTGAGCCATGTTTCTGTAATTGCTATGATATCCCAGTCCCATGTTCCTAACCATGCCCTGAGTTCATCTGCCTTCCCTGTTAGCCCCTTACATTGAAATAAATGCAGTTTAATTTATTAGTCCAACCTTGATCCAGCCTGCCCTGACTGTTTGACTCACTTCTGTTCTCAACTGTACCAGTCTCAGATTGATCTCTTTCCTCAACAACTTCTTGGGTCCCACCCCTCCAACTTTACTAGTTTAAATCCTCCAAGCAGCCCAAGCAATTCTCCCTGCCAGTATATTAGTCCCCTTCCAATTTAGGTCCAAACCATCTTTCTTGTACAAGTCACTTCTACCCCAAAAGAGATCCCAATGATCCAAAAATGTGAATCCTTTTCCAATACACCAGCTCCTCAGCCATGCATTCCTGCCCTCACTAGCTCGTAGCACCAGGAGTAATCCAGATATTACTACTCTTGAGGACCTATTTTTAAATTCCTGCCTAACTCTCTGTAATCTTCCTTCAGAATCTCAACTTTTTCCCTTCAAATGTCGTTGGTTCCAATGTGGACAATGACCTCTTGCTGGCCCCTCTCACCGTTGAGAACATTCTGCACCCTCTCTGAGACATCCTTGACCCTGGCACCGCTGAATCAACACGCCATTCTGCTTTTTTGCTGCTGGCCATAGAAACGTCTGCCTGTACCTCAGACTAGAGAGTTCCCCTACACAATTGATTTCTTGGAACCCTACGTACCCCTTGTTGCATTAGAGCCAGTCTCAATACCAAAAACTTGGCTCTTTGTGCTACGTTCCAGCACCCCCAAAATTTTCCAAAACAGCAAACTTCTTTGAAATGTGGATAGCCACAGAAGACTCCTACACTGTCTACCTTTCTTACCTTTCCTGGAGTTAACCCATCTATGTGACTTTTCCCCCTTCCTATAACTGCCATCCATCATACACCATTGCTGTTGCAAATTCCTCAATTGCCTCTAATTGTGTCTCCAACCGATCCATTCGATCTGATCGGATTCTCAACCAACAGAATTTGTTGTAGATATAATCCGCAGTAACCCATAATCTCTCCTTAAACTCTCAAACTGACAAGAAGCACATATCACTCTGCTAAGGGCCATTTGTGCTCCTTCACAATCTACAGACCCAGAAAATATTCCTCTACAAAACACTACTCCAGATTAAATTAATACTGACATACCTATAATTCCACAATTCTAGAAACATTGGCCACACAAATCCCCTGACCATTGGCTGGCCAAGTCATTGCAAACAGTCGGAGATAAATAAACACTATCTCATCAAAATTAATATTTTATCGAAAGGAACTGAACCACCATCCAAGTGAGGTTTAAAGAAATTATTGAATGCTAATTTGACTTACACATTTTTTGCAATTTTTCACAGTTGAAGATGGACTGCTACCTACAAAAAGCAAACCTAATGAAACTTAACTTCTGCAGACAGATTACACAAAACAAATTTGTTTTTCAAGGATTTGTTTTGACAGAGTAAATGAAGTGGATTTTTGACTGCAATATCAGCTAGCTGGAGAAAGAGTTTTTTGGCCTCTCAACACAGAACATGTTGGTGACAGAACTGTTAAAAAGCAAGAATTCAAAGGATAACCAAAACATTTACAGCAGCTAATGATAAAGTACTTAATCAACGATGGTCTCAGGTTTAAACCTTACTCCTCAATAATACCCTAGATATTTTCAACCATATATTTCTTTAATCTTTCTTTTGTTTTGGACTTTAATTCTCTTTAACTTGGTATCTATGTATGCATATACTTGACATTGTGTCTAGTATTATTATTATTAGTGTTAGCAGATAATGAAATCTTTTCTTTCGCTCAAGAAAACCTTACATTGGTTCTTTATTTATACACTGAGTAGCTGACATTGGGTAACTACATTCTTAATAGAGGGATGATAGCATCATGTTAAAAAGGATATCAATCTTATGGCCAACTAAGGAAGTTGAGTGTGGGCACTGAGTCACCTCTCCTTACCTGGATATAACATTTGAATCCATATTCTTACTGCATTTCTTTTGTTGGGAGACTTATTTCTTTTATATCATTAGCAACATGGCTCTGCTCTGTGCAAGCATGTCTTAATCTGGACGGATGAGGAAAAGGGCTCTGGACAGGATGAGCTAGCTGACCACGGCACCATGGTGCAGAAGGCCATTCAAGAGGGGGGAGCAAAAAGACAAGTAATTGTTGTAGGGGATTCTATAATTAGGGGGACAGATGGTATCCTTTGCAAGCCGGATCGGGAGTCTCGCAATGTGTGCTGCCTGCCCGGTGTCAGGGTGCGGGACATCTCCGACCGGCTTGAAAGGATAGGGGAGTGGGAGGGGGGAGATCCAGTTGGTGTGGTCCACGTTGGGACTGACAACATAGGCAAAGCTAGGGTGGAGGACCTGTTTGGGGATTATCAAGCACTAGGAAGGAAATTGAAGTACAGGTCCTCAAGGGTCATAAACTCCGGATTACTGCCTGAGCCACGTGCCAATTGGCATAGGGATAAGAAAATTAGGGAAGTAAACACGTGGCTAAGGGATTGGTGTGGGATAGATGGATTCCATTTCATGGGGCATTGACATCAGTTTTGGAACCGGGGGGATCTGTACCATTGGGACGGTCTCCACCTGAACCGATCAGGTACCAATGTTCTCGCGAAGAGGATAAATAGGGTGGTCAGTAGGACTTTAAACTTCTGAGTTGGGGGGAAGGGAAAGTGAAAGCGACAGGGAGTATGGAGTTAAATGGAAAGATAAGCAGCAGGATAGCATGTGTGCCGGTGGATTTAAACTTGAGGCAGACTGGGAATGCAGCAAAAAGGAAGGATAACTTGGGACATCTTATGACTTCCAATATCTCTAATGATAAGAAAGTTAGCATTAAGGCACTTTACCTGAATGCTCGTAGCATTCATAACAAAGCAGATGAACTAATGGCCCAGATCATAGTGAATGATTATGATGTGGTAGGCATCACAGAGACGTGGTTACAGGAGGGTCAGGGCTGGCAGTTAAACCTCCAAGGATTTTCAACTTATCGAAAAGACAGGGAGGTGGGCAGAGGGGGCGGGTTGCCTTGTTAATTAAGAACAAAATTAAATCTATGGCGCTGAATGACATTGCTTCGGATGATGTGGAGTCTGTGTGGGTGGAATTGAGGAACCACAAACACGAAAAAACCATAATGGGAGTTATGTACAGACCTCCTAACAGTGGTCAGGACCAGGAACGCAACATGTACCGGGAAATAGAGAAGGCATGTCAGAAAGGTAAGGTCACAGTGATCATGGGGGACTTCAATATGCAGGTGGACTGGGTAAATAATGTTGCCAGTGGATCCAAAGAAAGGGAATTCATGGAATGCTTACAGATTGACTTTTTGGAACAGCTTGTCATGGAGCCCACAAGGGAGCAGTCTATTCTGGACCTAGTGCTATGTAATGAACCAGACTTTATAAAAAATCTTAAAGTAAGGGAACACTTAGGAAACAGCGATCATAATATGGTAGAGTTCAGTCTGCAGTTTGAAAGAGAGAAGGCAAAATCGGATGTAATGGTGTTACAGTTAAATAAAGGTAATTATGAAGGTATGAGAGAGGAACTGATGAAAATAGACTGGAAGCAGAACCTAGCGGAGAAGACAGTAGAGCAAAAGTTTGGCAGGAGTTTGTGGGTATAATTGAGGACACAGTACAGAGGTTCATCCCCAAGAAAAGAAAGATTATCCAGGGAGGGATTAGACAGTCATGGCTGACAAAGGAAGTCAGGAAATGTATTAAAGAAAAAGAGAGATCCTATAAAGTGGCCAAGAGCACTGGGAAATCAGAAGATTGGGAAGGCTACAAAAACAGAGGATAACAAAGAGAGAAATAAGGAAGGAGAGGATCAAATATGAAGGTAGGCTAGCCAGTAATATTAGAAATGATAGTAAAAGTTTCTTTCAACATATAAAAAACAAACAACAAGCAAAAGCAGACATTGGGCCACTTCAAACTGATGCCGGAAACCTAGTGATGGGAGATAAGGAAATAGCAGGAGAATTTAATAAGTACTTTGCGTCAGTCTTCACAGTAGAAGACATGAGTAATATCCCAACAATTAAAGGGAGTTAGGGGGCTGAGTTGAGTATGGTTGCCATTACAAAAGAGATAGTGCTAGAAAAGCTAAAAGATCTTAAAATTGATAAATCTCCTGGCCCCGATGGGCTACATCCTAGAGTTCTGAGGGAGGTGGCTGAAGAAATAGAGGAGGCGTTGGTTAAGATCTTTCAAAAGTCACTGGAGTCAGGGAAAGTCCCGGATTAATGGAAGATCGCTGTTGTAACACCCTTGTTCAAGAGAGGATCAAGACAAAAGATGGAAAATTATAATCCAATTAGCCTAATCTCGGTTGTTGGTAAAATTCTAGAATCCATCATTAAGGATGAGGTTTCTAAATTCTTGGAAGAGCAGGGTCGGATTAGAACAAGTCAACATGGATTTAGTAAGGGGAGGTCGTGCCTGACAAACCTGTTGGAATTCTTTGAAGAGGTGACAAGTAGGTTAGACCAGGGAAACCCAGTGGATGTGGTCTATCTAGATTTCCTAAAGGCCTTTGATAAGGTGCCACACGGGAGGCTGCTGAGCAAGGTGAGGGCCCATGGTATTCGAGGTGAGCGACTGGTATGGATTGAGGATTGGCTGTCTGACAAGGCAGAGAGTTTGGATAAAAGGTTCTTTTTCGGAATGGCAGCTGGTGACAAGTGGTGTCTTGTAGGGTTCAGTGTTGGGGCCGCAGCTGTTCACGTTATATATTAATGATCTGGATGAAGGGACTGGGGGCATTCTAGCAAAGTTTGCTGATGATACGAAGTTAGGTGGACAGGCAGGTAGTACTGAGGAAGTGAGGAGGCTGAAGAAGGATCTAGACAGTTTGGGAGAGTGGTCCAGGAAATGGCTGATGGAATTCAACGTGAGCAAATGTGAGGTCTTGCACTTTGGAAAAAAGAATACAAGCATGGACTACTTTCTAAACCGTGAGAAAATTCATAAAGCAAAGTACAAAGGGATCTGGGAGTGCTAGTCCAGGATTCTCTAAAGGTAAACATGCAGGTTAAGTCTGTGATGAAGAAAGAGAATGCGATGTTGTCATTTATCTCAAGAGGGTTGGAATATAAAAGCAGCGATGTGCTACTGAGACTTTATAAAGCTCTGGTTAGGCCCTATTTGGAGTACTGTGTCCAAGTTTGGTCCCCACACCTCAGGCAGGACATACTGGCACTGGAGTGTGTCCAGCGGAGATTCACACGGATGATCCCTGGAATGGTAGATCTAAGATACAAGGAACAGCTGAGGATCCTGGGATTGTATTCATTGGAGTTTAGAAGATTAAGGGGAGATCTATTATAAACTTACAAGATAATACATAGCTTGGAAAGGGTGGACGCTAGGAAATTGTTTCCGTTAGACGGGGACACTAGGACCCGTGGACACAGTCTTAGAATTAGAGGGGATAAATTCAGAACAGAAATGCAGAGACATTTCTTCAGCCAGAGAGTGGTGGGCCTGTGGAATTCATTGCCGCAGAGTGCAGTGGAGGCTGGGACACTAAATGTCTTCAAGGCAGAGATTGATAAATTCTTGATGTCACAAGGAATTAAGGGATACGGGGAGAATGCGGGTAAGTGGAGTTGAAATGCCCATTAGCCATGATTGAATGCTGGAGTGGACTTGATGGGCCGAATGGCCTTACTTCCACTCCTATTGTCTTATGGTCTTATGGTCTTATCTCTCAAGTGTCTTCACAAAGCAGCCAGTATCTCTTCCACACCATTTAGCCAGTATTCCTTAAATGATCCTTTGTGTCCGGTTATACGTTATTTGTGAGGTAAAGTATTGAGGCCGATTACTAATGTGAGCACAGCATGTTCTGTGCAAACCATGCGGTTGACTGAAGCACTGAGATAATACAAGATTTCTAGGGTTGGAAGAAGAGGATGATTTTAAACACCAGGATGACTTATAGCTGCGATCTGTGGTAACAGTTGGAACTTCCACACACAGGCTGAAAAACAAAGCTCAGAACCTATCAACTGGAAACCGAGACCTGGGAGATAGTGACTGATAGCTCAGCCATCCTCACCTCAGGGCCGTCTACATTGAACCCTGATCCCCTCAGTACAGGCTCCTAATCCCTGACTTTACTGGTATAGAATCAGCAATGTTGAGCTCCCTATGGAACTTATGGGTTATAGCTAGCACAAGTAGTGACTTCCCAGTAGCAGTGGCCTGATAATTACAGTTAGAAACACTGAGTAACTCTGCAATGACAACTGTGCATTGGGAAGGGACAACAAGGCCCCATAGTATCATATAGTTAATCAATGAGAGAAAATGTCCAGGCATGGAGATATTCGGTACATGGTGAGTGAACAAATGCATGTTTGACCTCAATTCTGCATCAACAAATACAGTGCATCATTAACACGTATGCAAAAGCTGTACTACCAAACACAACCTCTAAAATTAGTTTGCTTTCTGTAACACAAACTAACAACTTCCTTAGATCTGAAATGTCGTTTAAGTTCATTATAAAAATGAGCAAGGTCTTGAAGCAATTTTGCATTTAAAGTAAGTATGAAAAGTATCGGACATATAATAATAAGCCCATCAGTGTCTGAAAAGAATGGTGAATGCTTTAAGTCCAGATACATGGTCTGTGCTCGAAATTTTAACCTAGCTTTTCTCTTTTCAAATATATGCCTCTGTGTTCAAATTTTCCAACACATTTTTTGGTTTGTTACTCTTGTTCCGTTCCCATAGTTACTTTTAGAATACTCCAGTGAGTAACTCATCTCCTGACTGCCCAAAGACTGCTCATTATTTACGAAGTTAAGAACCTCACAACACCAGATTATAGTCCAACAGGTCCTGACAAAGAAGCAGTGCTCCAAAAGCTTGGACTTTCAAATAAACAAGTTGGACTATAACTTGGTGTTGTGTGATGTTTAACTTTGTCCACCCCAATCCAACCCCGGCACTGCCACATCATCGCTGTTTACAAGGCACAAGTGATGGATTACTCCTCACTCCCTTGCGTGAGAGCAATTCCAACAACACTCAAGAAGCTTGACACCATCCAGGCCAAAGCAGCCCACTTGATTAGCACCACATTCACAAACATCTACTTCCTCCACCACTGACGCTCAGTAGCAGCAGTGTGTACCATCTACAAAATGCATGTCAGCATTTACCAAGGCTAGTTAGACAGCACCTTCAAAAAACACAACAACATCCACTTAGAAAGACAAGGCCACCACCTGCAAGTTCTCCTCCAAGCTGCTAACCATCCTGACTTGGAAACATATCACATTTCCTCTAGCATTGCTGGATCAAAATCCTAGAACTCTCTCCCTAACGACACTGTGAATGTACCTACACAGGTCGCCATCACTTCCTCGCAAGCAACTAGGAATGGACAGTAAACGTTGACCTAGCCAGAATTCTTACATTTCATGAATGAGCAATAAAAAAACTGATTATATGTAATAAACCCAAAATTGCTCTGTGCTAAATTATGCTAAAGAAGTGCAGAAATTAATGCACAGCACAGTGAAATAAGTGTACATGAGAGGTCTAGTCACTTCAGTTAATTGAGTAATAAGCAATATTCACATATTCTGAAATGGCACTGCTTGTGTTTACACATACAGGCAATACTGAATCTTGTTGATGGAGTAAATGACTGTTGGACGATGAGTGCCATATTTCCAAATGAAACAACATGGATTAAAGCTGTTCCTAATTATATTATTTTAATCAACAGTGGAAGCTAATTCTCATGCCTTATTACAAATGGTATGTGTGTTAATACTGAACAAAGATTTGTTGATTGGTGTTATGTTTGAAGACAGACTATGTTCCAGTTATTTAGTCTCTCACCTCTGGGGAGTGAAGTTCAAATGTCTGTGGAGACAGTGTTCTTCTCTTACTAATGATTTAAGTCCACAGGTGAGTTAAGATTTGTTTACCTTTATTTGGCTCCCAATGGATGTGAGTTCAAAGCAAACAATTGTCAATCATGGTATGATTCAGCAACCCGAGTGCGTAAAGCTCAGGAGTGACACTATGGAAATTAGAAACATAATTGCATGGTGTAAGTTGTTTTTCTCAGTGCTGTAGTTGTGCAGTCCTTTATCCAACATTAACATCTGCTACTGTGATAAACAATTCAAAGTATATTGCAGATTTAATCAAATATAATCAATTGAATATACAATCAGTTATGAAGCCTGCAAATAAAATGTAATTGAAATAAAGCAAAGACTGTTGAATCCAACATTTTGATAAAAAAACATAGAATACAACTAAGTCAGTCTTTTTTAAAGTCCCTCAAAATTTAAAAGGCTTGAAGATGTAATAAATATTCATTGACTAGATGCAATCAACGCAGATTTTTATGTACTCACTCATTTGTCTTAATCAGAAGTAATGAAGTAGTTTTCTGCTGCACTATGATAGATCCAGATGGATCAGTAGAAGCTGTCAGATCATTTCCTATTACATATGATTGTGGTTCTTGGCTTATGTGGCATCTCTGGATCCACATCTGTTCCTAATGAAGTAGTTGTACAAAGAACATTTCAGAACAGTTTAATTTCCTTTAATTGAGACTTCTGAATATATTCATTCATTACAGTAATCTCTCACCATCAGAGTCTGTGCCCAAACTGTACTCTGCAACATAGTGGATCCTGATGAAGGGCTTGTGCCCGAAACGTCGAATTTCCTGTTCCTTGGATGCTGCCTGACCTACTGCGCTTTAACCAGCAACACATTTTCAACATAGTGGATCTGCACATTACAGGTAGCCCCCGCTATCCTAAAGTAGAGCGTTCCCAGGAAACCTTTCACAAGCCGAAAATGGTGGAAAACAAAGTGATGATTTATATGAGAAAACGTATCGCTGGTTTTTGTAAAAGCGAAAATCCTATTTGGATTCACAAAAACAGGTACCAGCGTAGGTCTTTCGTATAAGCGAAATTGCAGAAAGCGCATGTTCGAAAAGCAGGGGATACCTGTATCTCAAGTACCTGAAAATGCTTTCAGCTGGAAGTCAAATCAGAAATCATAAATTTAAGATATTTCAAGCTGCTATTTAACAAGGGTTTGAGCCACTGAAACTGTATTTGTGTTTCATGAATGATACATAAAAAAAGTACCTCATTTTCTTGTCAATTGAACTTATTCAGCTGACTTATAATTTTTGGGGAAAAGGATTTGTCTGTTAATGATTAGCATCGCTACCTCTGAGCCAAAAGCCCTGGCTTTGGATCCAGTTGAGGACTTAATGGCCAAATCAAGGGCTTTCATAACGCTGCCAATAGGTAGATGAGAAACAGGTTCTGGGAGAATACTGATACATTCACATTCTGTGGAGTGGTAAATGTCGTTATATTTATATCAATATATAATACAGGACTATCAATGGGAAAATGTGGGGAAATTTTGGTGGGTGGCTCGGTGACTCAATTCCAACCTCAAGAGACTGTGCGTTTGGATTTTGCACATTCTCCCTGTGTCTGTGTGGGTTTCCTATGAGTGCTCTAATTTCCTCCCAAAATCTAAAGTTGTGCAGGCTAAATGGACTACCATGGCAAACATAGGGTTGGGGAGGTAGGTCTGGATGGATGGTCTTTGCAGGGGTAGTGCAGATTTGATAATCTAAATGGCCTGCTTCCACATTGTAGAGATGTTATGAGATGTTGTATTTTGGCCTGAAAGGGTTAATCCTGAGGACTGCCATGTCTATCACTTTGATGTAACCTGGAAGTACTAATTAACATGCAATTAACTTGTTTGGGGGAAGAGTCTCGAACTAAATGAAAAAGTTGTTTCCTTTTCCTTGTTAGACAAGGCATTCCCCGGAGATCCCAACACTTAAAGAAGGTAGTGACTACGAACTTTTTGCTTGGTAATGTGTAGATTCCATTTAAGATGTACATCAGCTCAACATTCCCATTACTTTTCTGGAACTTAGGAGTGTTGTGAATATCTAGCTCATGGTTCTTGTGTTTTTGTGTGTAATGTTTAGTTTTAGGAGTTAATGTTGAACAATAGAAAATGAAATGAATGCAGCCGAAACATGTTGAAATCTAACACTGAAAAATACAGGGTCATGATGCTTTAAAAAGTTAACAGGTATGAAGTTAATTAAAAAGAGCAGCTCTAGTGATTGTCAGGATGCCGAAAACAAATAGAAATTCAGAAAGTTATATATCGGTTTAACAAAATGAGAATAGAAGACTAGGCCAGGGTTGCCCTTGAGGATTTGCCTTCTTGAACTGCTGCAGTCCATGTGCTGCATGTAATCCCACAGAATTGTTAGGAAGTGAATTCCAGGATTTTAACCCAGCAACACTGAAGGAATGGCAAGATATTTCCAAGTCAGGATGGTGTCCCATGTATCAGTTGCTCTTGTTCTTCTGGATGGAGCTGATTGTGGCTATTAGTAAGTACCTGGGCTCTCAAACTTTATTTAAACAAAACAAGTTGCTGTTTCCTAGTCAGACCATGTGTAAATTTAGTGGAGTCTTTTTTGATCATAATAGAAGATTGGTGCTCTTGTACACTGCTACTGCCTTTGCCGTTCTGTCTGAATATCTTGCACTTCTTTTCCAATAAAATAATCTAAATCTTCCTTGAATCTCTTAACCACCAAACCGGCCAGGGTTGCTGTCAGGCAGACTTCAGAACAGGTCACATGACCCTCTTCATTTTACCCTAAACGAAAGACATAATCCCAAACAAACATAGGGCTGAAACATCACTCAGGCAGATTAGAGACCAAACACAACACCTTTGACGTTTTACACCTCCGTATATTTCCCAAATGAATGACGAGATAATATTCATTTGTAATGTGATCTTTCCTGAAATCTGTGGTGATCTTTGTACTCACCATTCCTCTTGAAGTAAAGCTGTCCACAGTTTTAGTAAGCTGTAAAGCTCAAACGTCTTTTTATAGGAATTTGTATTTGGTATTATTTACAGGGAGAATCTTAGGTCTCTCAGTAGGGTAAGCAGTGGGGATTACTGTCACAAAATTGTTTTGAGGAACTCTCATTGACTGTAAAGCACATGTAAAGGATGTAAATTACAGTTAAATTATAGTACTGCATTGACCAGATGAAAAGTGGTAGAATTGCTCCTCGCTCTTCCCACCTCTTAAGTGAAACATTGAAACAAGTGGTTTTAAAATACAACTTGCCTACCAACCCAGTGAGTGCTATGATGGTAAAAGATACAGGCAGGTATTCTTTTTTGTCAAAGAAAGGAAATAATATCTACTTTGCTTAACATTTGATATGTAAGAATAATTTAGCAAATGCTCCCACAAAAAGCAAGTGAAGGTGAATGGTCTAAGAGTCTCAGAAAGAAAGCCAAACACACATGGCTCCTGTCGATTGACGACTTGGACAGTTTCAGGCTGGATATAGCAATTTTTCAGATTTTACATTGAGATAATTTGTAAAAGTATTGACAGCTGATCTCTCACTATTCCTCTGGAGTCAGCAGCTGCTCAGTTTAGGTTAAAGTCACTGTTAGCAGAGTTTGACCGGTCAGAAAATAAACAGGACATGTTTAAAGAATGGCTGCTGAGAGAGAGAGAGAGACCATGAGTTGTCTGCTTATTGTTAATAATGCATCA
This sequence comes from Hemiscyllium ocellatum, assembly GCF_020745735.1. Lineage (NCBI taxonomy): Eukaryota > Metazoa > Chordata > Chondrichthyes > Orectolobiformes > Hemiscylliidae > Hemiscyllium > Hemiscyllium ocellatum. The sequence continues at coordinate 49,349,863 of NC_083412.1, forward strand.
TCTTTCTGCACACTGACTATGGAAATCAATGTCTTCTCACACAAAGAACTAGCTTGCTGTCTCATGATTTGCCTTCACATACTAACTAATCACAACCATGCTCAAAACAAGACGACATCTTGGAAAATGTCCATATTACAGAGGAGGAAGTGCTGAATGTCTTGAAATGCATAAAGGTGGATAAATCCCCAGGACTTGATCAGGTGTACCCTAGAGCACTGTGGGAACAAGAGAAGTGATTGCTGGGCCTCTTGCTGAGATATTTGTATTATCAATATTCACAGGTGAGGTACTAGAAGACTGGAGGTTGGCAAACATGGTGCCACTGTTTAAGAAAGGTGGTAAGGACAAGCCAGGGAACTAGAGCCAGTGAGCCTGATGTCGGTTGTGGGCAAGTTGGTGGAGGGAATCCTGAGGGACAGGATGTATATGTATTTGGAAAGGCAAAGACTGATAAGGGATAGTCAATATGGCTTTGTGCGTGGGAAATCATGTCTCACAAACTTGATTGAGTTTTTTGAAGAAGTAACAAAGAGGATTGATGAGGGCAGAGTGGTAGATGTGATCTATATGGATTTCAGTAAGGCATTCGACAAGGTTCCCCATGGGAGACTGATTAGCAAGGTTAGATCTTACGGAATACAGAGAGAACTAGTCATTTGGCTACAGAACTGTCTCAAAGATAGAAGACAGATGGTGGTGGTGGAGGGTTGTTTTTCAGACTGGAGGCCTGTGACCAATGGACTCTCACAAGGATTGGTGCTGGGTCCTCTACTTTTTGTCATTTACATAAATGATTTGGATGCGAGCATAAGAGGTACAGTTAGTAAGTTTGTAGATGACAACAAAATTGGAGGTGTAGTGGACAGTGAAGATTACAACAGGATCTTGACCTGATGGGGCAATGGGCTGAGATGTGGCAGATGGAGTTTAATTCAGATAAATGAGAGGTGCTGCATTTTGGGAAAGCAAATCTTAGAAGGACTTATACACTTAATAGTAATGTTCTTGGGAGTGATTAGATTACTTACAGTGTGGAAACAGGCCCTTCGGCCCAACAAGTCCACACCGACCCACCGAAGCGCAACCCATCCATACCCCTACATTTACCCCTTACCTAACACTATGGGCAATTTAGCATGGCCAATTCACCTGACCCGCACATCTTTGGACTGTGGGAGGAAACCGGAGCACCCGGAGGAAACCCACGCAGACACGGGGAGAACGAGCAAACTCCACACAGTCAGTCGCCTGAGTCGGGAATTGAATCCGGGTCTCAGGCGCTGTGAGACAGCAGTGCTAACCGCTGTGAGACAGCAGTGCTAACCACTGTGCCACCGTGCCATGTTGCTGAACAAAGAGATCTTGGAGTGCAGGTTCATAGCTCCTTGAAAGTGGAGTCGCAGGTAGATAGGATAGTGAAGAAAGCGTTTGGTATGCTTTCCCTTACCGGTCAGAATATTGAGTACAGGAGTTGGGAGGTCATGTTGTGGCTGTACACGACATTGGTTAGACCACTGTTGGAATATTGCATGCAATTCTGGTCTCCTTCCTATTGTGAAAGATGTTGTGAAACCTGAAAGGGTTCAGAAAAGATATACATAGATGTTGCCAGTGTTGGAGGGTTTGAGCTTTAGGGAGAGGCTGAATAGACTGGAGCTGTTTTCCCTGGAGCATCGGAGGCTGAGGGGTGACCTTATAAAGGTTTACAAAATTATGAGGGTCATGGATAGGATAAATAGACAAAGTCTTTTCCCTGGAGTTAGGGAGTCCAGAACTAGACGGCATAGGTTTAGGGTGAGAGGGGAAAGATATAAAAGACTCCTACGGTGCAACCTTTTCACGCAGAGGGTGGTACATGTATGGAATGAGCTACCAGAGGAAGCAATGGAGACTGGTACAAGTGCAACATTTATGAGGCATGTGGATGGATATAAGAATAGGAAGGGTTTGGAGGGATATGGGCTGGGTGCTGGCAGGTGGGACTAGATTGGGTTGGGATATCTGATCGGCATGGATGGGTTGTACTGAAGTATCTGTTTCCATGCTGTACGGCTCTATCTCTCTATGTCTCTAAGATCTTTACAGGTCAAAGAAAAAAACCAAAGACCAGTGGATGCTGGTAATCAGAAGTAAAAAAAGAAATTGCTGGAAAATCTCAGCAGGTGTGACAGTATCTGGTGAGAGAAAGCAGAGTTAATGTTTTGGATCCGATGACCTTTCTGAATTTGGGAGTTTGTTCCAGGGCTATTGTGAATTAGTGCATTGTTCTTGACTCAGTTACATGTGATTGAACAAAACTTAAGTTCTTCCTTTTTTTTTACAGTGACAGTAATATGTGATTGAGTTCATACCAAATTTGTGATCTCTGTGTTAATTGCATCAATGAGTATTCAACAGTTCACACTGTGGAGGTATAGGGCATCTGTTGCCACCCCACATTATTTCGAGTCATAGAGATGTACAGCATGGATATTGAAATGGCTGCTTGATTTCTACCGGGATAATGGCAAGCTCGACCAGCCTTTCCTTACCATTGTTGCAAATTTTGGGTTACAGTAGATTATCAAACAACAACATTGTGGCTGTGAGTCTACCTAAACCAAATGAACTGCAGCTGTTTCGTGAGGGAGTTTGAGGGCAACAAGTGCTGGCAATAAATGCTAGCTGAGCCAGCGATGCCCACTCTCTTGATTTATGAAAAAGAAACTATGTGCATTTCCTAAACACAGTCAATATATCTCTGGAAAAGTCTGGGATCAGTGATACAGTGTGACACAGGTCAGACGTTCCACTAAGATGTTCCCACTCCATTATAGTAGCTCCATTCAATGTGTGCTGGGAACATAGTTCATTGTGAAAATGGGATTTCTACCACACTTCTATACAAATTAGCTTCGCATAACAGGAAGATATCTGGTTAGCATATTTTATGTACAATCTATAACCATGTAATAGGCAAGAGTGAATCTCCCTTGCAGATTCTCATCCTCTGGTGAGATAGCTGGATACTAGATGAACAGCTTTAAGTTAAAGAGTTGCATTTACTACATCACATGACCTGCAGTTTTTAAACATTAATTTAAGACTCTTGAAGTGAGAGTATTCGTTGTAGAGGACACACTGAAAGATAAATACATTTGAACATTTAGGTCAAATTTATACATGAAAATCTGTTAAATTTGCAGCAAAGTTTCTGTGACTCAAAAATAATATCCTGAAACTTGTGTTTATTAATAAATACATTTACCATGATATTAGGGTAATGTGTTGTTGCAACAAGCGAATTCATTGCATATCATGCATGCAAAATGTGCTAATTGCAGGATATTTTTCTTTGCAGCATGACATCATCTTCACAAAACCTGAATGATAAGTGTACCACAAAATAAATAATTAATTGGGTTAGCATTATCTGTGCGAACTATGCTAATAATGTTGTTTCGCATTTATGAAAATCTAATTATGTATTAACAATCCTGTTAGCTTTAACAATGATTAATTATGCAAATTAAATCAAATCTGCATAGGAAAACTTATCTCAGTGACTAAACCAATAAGTTTCTTTTATTCCGATGCCTGTATAATGAAACACTTTCAATATCACGGTTTCATCACCAGAGTAATATTTATAATTGTGAAATAAAAGAAATGACAAAGAAGTGTGGGATCATCTGTGATTCTTGCCATTGACAGACAGCACTGGATAAGGAGAAAAAGGGAGGAATTTGGCTGATACCAAGGATTCAAACAAGAAGAAATGCAATAGGAATTATAGAATGTGTAAGAGCCAACTGAAAAGGGACATTGGAAGAGCTAAAAGGGAACAGAAAAGGATGCTGCCAGTAAATAAAGAAAATACCTAAATTGTTTTATAGGGACATTAAGGATGAAAGAATAACAAGGGAAAGAGGAGGACTTTTTAAGGACCACAGCAGTAATTTGTGCATGGAGCCACAGGATGTATGTAAATGAATACTTTGTGTTGATGTTCACCAGAAGGAAGGATAGTATGGATATAGAAATCAGGGATAAGACCTGTGGTCGAATTAAAGAAAATTACACAGATAGAGAGGAGATTCTGAGTGGTCTGGCAGCTTAATAATAGATAAACCTCCTCGGCCAGAATAAACATATCACAGTTGTTGAGTGAGGGAAAGGAGGAAATAATACGGCTACTTGCAAAATTTGTCAATTCCTCACTGGGCACAGCAAAAGTGCTAGAGTCATAGAGTCATGGAGATGTACAGCATGGAAACAGAGCCTTCAGTCCAACCCGTCCATGCCAACCACATATCCCAACCCAATCTAGTCCCACGTGCCAGCACCTGGCCTATATCCTTCCAAATCCTTTCTATTCATATACCCATCCAAATGCCTCATAAATGTTGCATTGTACCAGCCTCCACTACTTCCTCTGGCAGCTCATTCCATACACGTATCACCCTCTGTGTGGAAAAGCTGCCCTTTAGGTCTCTTTTATATCTTTCCCCTCTCACCCTAAACCTATGCCCTCTAGTTCTGGACTCCCCCACCCCAGGAAAAACACTTTGTCTATTTATCCTATCCATGCCCCTCATAATTTTGTAAACCTCTATAAGGTTACCTCTCAGCCTCCAACACTCCAGGGGAAACAGCCCCAGTCTGTTCAGCCTCTCCCTATAGCTCAAATCCTCCAACCCTGACAACATCCATGTAAATCTTTGCTGATACCTTTCAAGTTTCACAACATCTTTCCAATAGGAAGGAGACATAACCAATGTCCTGTACAGCCGCAACATGACCTCCCAACTCCTGTACTCAATACTCTGACCGATAAAGGAAAGCATACCAAATGCCTTCTTCACTATCCTATCTACCTATGATTCCACTTTCAAGGAGCTATGAACCTGCACTCCAAGGTCTCTTTGTTCAGCAACACTCCCTGGGACCTTACCATTAAGTGTATAAGTCCTTCTAAGATTTGCTTTCCCAAAATGCAGCACCTCTCATTTATCTGAATTAAACTCCATCTGCCACATCTCAGCCCATTGCCCCATCAGGTCAAGATCCTGTTGTAATCTTCACTGTCCACTACACCTCCAATTTTGTTGTCATCTACAAACTTACTAACCGTACCTCTTATGCTCGCATCCAAATCATTTCTGTAAATGACAAAACGTAGAGGACCCAGCACCAATTCTTGTGAGACTCCATTGGTCACAGGCCTCCAGTCTGAAAAACAATCTTCCACCATCTGTCTTCTACCTTTGATCCAGTTCTATATCCAAATGACTAGTTCTCCCTGTATTCTGTAAGAGTTAACCTTGCTAATCAGTCTCCCATGGGGAACCTTGTCGAACACCATACTGAAGTCCATGTAGATCACATCTACCACTCTGCCCTCATCAATTCTCTTTGTTACTTCCTCAAACAACTCAATCAAGTTTGTGTGACATGGTTTCCCACACACAAAGCCATGTTGACTATCCCGAATCAGTCTTTGCCTTTCCAAATACATGTACATCCTGTCCCTCAGGATTCCCTCCACCAACTTGCCCACAACCGACATCAGGCTCACTGGTCTATAGTTCCCTGGCTTGTCCTTACCACCTTTCTTAAACAGTGGCACCACATTTGCCAACCTCCAGTCTTCCGGCACCTCACCTGTGACTGTCGATGATACAAATATCTCAGCAAGAGGCCCAGCAATCACTTCTCTAGCTTCCCACAGAGCTCTAGGGTACACCTGATCAAGTCCTGGGGATTTATCCACCTTTATGCATTTCAAGACATCCAGCACTTCCTCTTCTGTAATATGGACATTTTCCAAGATGTCACCATTTATTTCCCCACATTCTATATCTTCCATATCCTTTTCCACAGTAAATACTGATGCAAAATACTCACTTAGTATCTCTCACATCTTCCACACAAAGGCTGCCTTGCTGATCTTTGAGGGGCCCTATTCTCTCGCTAGTTACCCTTTTGTCCTTAATGTATTTGTATAAACTCTTTGGATGCTCCTTAATTCTATTTGCCAAAGCTATCTTATGTCCCCTTTTTGCCCCCATGATTTCCCTCTTAAGTATACTCCTACTTCCTTTATACTCTTCTAAGGATTCACTCGATCTATCCTGTCTATACCTTACATATGCTTCCTTCTTTTTCTTAACCAAACCCTCAATTTCTTTAGTCATCCAGCATTCCCTATACCTACCAGCCTTCCCTTTCACCCTAACAGGAATATACTTTCTCTGGATTCTTGTTATCTCATTTCTGAAGGCTTCCCATTTACCAGCTGTCCCTTCATCTGCGAACATCTGCCTCCAATCAGCTTTTGAAAGTTCTTGCCTAATACTGTCAAAATTGGCCTTTCTCCAATTTAGAATTTCAACTTTTAGATCTGGTCTATGCTTTTCCATCATTATTTTAAAATTAATAGAATTATGGTCACTGGACCCAAAGCGTTCCCCCACTGACACCTCAGTCACCTGCCCTGCCTTATTTCCCAAGAGTAAGACAAGTTTTGCACATTCTCGAGTCAGTGCATCCACATACTGAATCAGAAAATTGTCTTGTACAAACTTAAGAAATTCCTCTCCATCTAAACCCTCAACAGTCACATACTGAATCAGAAAATTGTCTTGTACAAACTTAAGAAATTCCTCTCCATCTCAACCCTAAACTGGCAGTTCCAGTCTATGTTTGGAAAGTTAAAATCCCCTACCATAACCACCCTATTTTTCTTACAGATAACTGAGATCTCCTTACAAATTTGTTTCTCAATTCTCCTCTGACTGTTGGGGGGGGGGTCTATAATACAATCCCAATAAGGTGGTCAACCCTTTCTCATTTCTCAGTTCCACCCAAAATAACTTCCCTGGATGTATTTCTGGGAATATCCTCCCTCAGCACAGCTGTCACGCTATCCCTTATCAAAAATGCCACTCCCCCTCCTCACTTGCCTCCCTTTCTATCCTTCCTGTAGCATTTGTATCCTGGAACATTAAGCTGCCCGTCCTGTCCATCCCTGAGCCATGTTTCTGTAATTGCTATGATATCCCAGTCTCATGTTCCTAACCATGTCCTGAGTTCATCTGCCTTCCCTGTTAGGCCCCTTGTATTGAAATAAATGCAATTTAATTTATTAGTCCTACCTTGTCCCAGCCTGCCCTGACTGTTTGACTCACTTCTGTTCCAACTGTACCAGTCTCCGATTGATCTCTCTCCTCACTATCTCCCTGGTTCCTACCACCACCAACCCCCCCACCCCCCACTTACTAGTTTAAACCCTCTTGAGTAGCTCTAGTAAATCTCCCTGCCAGTATATTAGTCCCCTTCAGGTGCAATCCGTCCTTGTCGTACAGGTCACTTCTATCCCAAAATAGATTTCAATGATCCAAAAATGTGAATCTTTCCCCCATACACTAGTTCCTCAGCCATGTATTCATCTGGTGTATCCTCCTATTCCTACCCTCACTAGCTCATAATCCAGATATCACTACTCTTGAGGACCTCCTTTTTAAATTTCTGCCTAGCTCTCTGTAATCTCCCTTCAGAATCTCAACCTTTTCCCTTCCTATGAGTTTGGTTCCAATGTGGGCAATGACCTTTTGCCGACCCATCTCCCCCGTGAGAACATTCTGCACCCTCTTTGAGACATCCTTGATCCTGGCACCAGGGAAGCAACACACCATTCTGCTTTTTCGCTGATGGCCACAGAAACGTCTGGCCACAGAAACCTCGAACTAGAGAATCCCCTAACACAATTGATATCTTGGAACCCGATATACCCCTCGTTGCATTAGAGCCAGTCTCAATACCAGAAACTTGGCTACGTTCCCCTGAGAATCCATCACCCCCCACATTTTCCAAAACGTCATATCCGTTTCAAATGGTGATGCCTGAAGAGCAAAGGGAGCATGGTGTGCATGTACACAGTCCTTAAGGTATCAGGACAGGTGGATAAAGTTTTTAAAAACATATGTGGATTACTGGCTTTATTAGTCTAGGGATAGGGACAGTAATCTTGGAACTGTATAAAATGTTGGTTAGGCCACAGCTAGAGTATTACATGCAGTTCTGGGATCCACATTATTGGAGGGATATGATGGCACTGGAGATGGTGCAGAGGAGATTTACCATGAAGTTGCCTGGGCGGAAGAGTTTTAGTTATAAAGAAAGATTGGTCAGGCTGCGGTTGAGTTTCCTCAGAGCAGGGGAAATTGAGAGACGACATGTTTGAAATGTATAAAATTATGAGGGGAATACATATGGTAAATTTTTATGGTCTAGGCCAGACCCCTCAAGACAGGTCACCTAGACCGTAACTTTGCTATTTGTTTAGCGAGGTGTGCAGTGAATATTGCCAGTGTAAAGGAGCTGGGTCAACAGCCAAGTTCCAAACAAATAAAATTTATTTTCAAAATTACAGAATGCAACACAAAGAACAGAAAACAGAATACCGGATAACTTATCCTACCCAAACCCAACTTAATTAGAATGTTCTGAAAATACTTGCAACAGTCCCAATATACACATCCCTTAGCACAAACAAAATGGCACAGGCAACTTACAGTTCGAAACCAGAAGGACAAACAGAAGGCTTTCAGTTTCCCCACGATCCTTACTCAACTCAGTCCTGAACTGAACAAAACTGCACAGCTAGAGAGCTGGCTGTGCCAGTTTTTCAAAAGACCTTTCAAGCTTTTGGCCTGAATCACTATCAAGGCCCCAGTGAACCATTCAAACTTCAGACATGATGGATCCTGGCCAATTACCCCCTCTCTGAAAAAAAACTCCAGGGCAAATAACCTTGTACCAGACCAACATTGTGACACCTCCCCCTGAAAAAAAATGAACCATCAATATCTAAAGATGGCTTCATTTTTCAAAACCCCCCAAAAATAAGAAATTTTGATTAGTACTTTAAAGACACATATACATTCACTAATATAAACATGCAAACATGCATAATTACATTCGGATTCAGTTTGTGGTTCTCCCATCACTGAATGCCTGTTTCTCACTCATGTCTCGACAATGCAGTGGCGATCATGTTTTCTCCACCTGCCACATACACAATGTTCAAATTGAATGGCTGCAATAACAAGCTTCATCTAAACAGTTTGGCATTTTTGTTCTTAAATCTCTCCACAAACTTCCATGAGTTATGAACAGTGTATACGATTGTCTTAGATGTGTTGCTGGTAATATAAACACTGAAATGTTGTAGTGCCAAAACCAAGCTTAAAGTCTCTTTCTCAACCATTGAATATTTCCTGGAGAAATACCCAATAGGTCTTTTTATCTTCTTGTCATCCTTCTTCAGGAGCACCGCACTGACACCCACATCACTGGCATCGATAGCCACCTTGAAAGGCTTCGTGTAATCCAGTGTGGCTAATACTGGGGCAGTGATTAACACAGTTTTTAGGCTGTCAAATGCCTTTTGACAGTCCTCTGTCCACTGAAACTTCTTGCCTTTCTTTAGCAATTCAGTGAGTGGAGCAGCCACACTGCTAATGTTCAATAAAATCCATTCAATCCCAGGAACTGTAGTACAGCTCTTTTTGTCAACGGTGTGGGAAATTCCCCAATGACTTTTATTTTTGCATCCCATTTGGCCATTTGTCCATGTTCAATAATATAGCCAGGAAGGTGATTTGGGCTTTGGCAAACTTACTTTTAGCTAAGTTTACCACCAAGCCTGCCTTCCGAAGTCGATCAAACAAATCCGATAAATGCTGTAAATGTTCCTTCCATGAGTGACTAAAAATTACCAGGTCATCAATATATACCACACAGCTGGGTAATCTGGCAATGACCTTATTAGTTAAGTCTCTGAAATGTGACCAGAGTGTTTTTCATACCAAATGGTATGACTTTAAAATGATACAGTCCAATACACGTAATGAAAGCTGAAATTGCCTTTGCTCTCTCTCACAGGGGTACCTGCCAGTAGCCTCTGAACAAGTCCAACTTAGAAATGTAAGTTGCTTGTCCCACCTTTTCAACACATTCTTCCAAAAGTGGAATTGATATACATCAGTCTTTGTAACTGCATTGACTTTGCAGTAGTCCACACATAACCGTTGGGTACCATCTGGCTTTGGCACCATTACTTTGGGTGAGCTCCTGTCACTATAACTCACTTCGATTATGCCATCTTGGAGCATGCGTTTAATTTCCTTCTGAACCTGTGCCAATTTGAGAGAGCTATGCCTATAAGGATGTCACTTAATTGGAACAGCATCTCCTGCCTCTACATCATGCACAATTAGGTTAGTACTTTCCAGTTTATTTCCACATATCTCCCCATATGATAGTAATAACTCTTTCAGGTCATTTTGATTTTTCTCTGGAAGGTAACTCAATAATTTATCCCAATTTTTGATAACTTCCTCACTGTCCAATTTGATTTGAGGACTGTCCAATTCAGAATCCTCTGAACCTGGTTCTTCCTTCTGTGCTGTAATCATTAACACCTTCTCCTCTTGCTTTCCTTCCCTATCAAAATACCTTTTGAGTATATTCACATGACACACTCTGTGAGATTTCTTCCTGTCTGGAGTCCCTATCAAGTAGTTCACCTCACTCCATTTCTTTCGGTTTGATAAGGTCCACTAAACCTTGCTATTAAAGGTTCACCTATTACTTGAAGTAACAATAATACCTTATCCCCGATAGCAAAATTGTGAATTTTTGATTTCTTATCTGCTTCCTGTTTCGTTGTACATTGTGATACTTTTGAATGCTGTTTAGCCAACTCTCCAGCTCTCTTTAATCGTTCTGTAAAATTTGACATAATCCAAATGCGTGGTCTCTGAATTCTGAGTTACTAAATTCTCCTTATTCAATTCTAGCTGTGCTCCCACTTCACGCCCAAAAACTAATTCAAATGGACTGAATTTGGTCAATTCATTTGGTGCATCTCTGATCACAAAAAGCAAAGACAGAATTCCCTTATCCCAATCATCTGGCTAATCCTGACTATAAGCCCTCAACACGGTCTTTAGTGTGTGATGCCATCTTTCTAGTGCTCCCTGCAATTCTAGATGGTACACAGTAGATTTCAATTCTTCTATGCCTAAGCTGTCTGTAACTTCCTTGAATACATTGGATGTGAAGTTTGACTCTTGATCCAACTATATATCTCTATTGGTAGTCTGTATCTAGTAAAGAAAATTGAGTAATTCCTCTACAATTCTTTTAGCCATGATATTGAGTAATGGGACGGCCTCTGAAAATCTTGTCGGTATATCCATTATTGTGAACAAGTACTGATTTGTTTGAGGCAGGGGACATACGCAATTAATTAAGACTCTGGTAAAAGGTTCCTCAAATGCTGGAATAGGTATTAAAGGTGCAGGTTTTATTCCTGACTGTGGTTTTCCAATTACCTGACATGTATGACACGTCTGGCAAAATTCAACTATATCCTGTGCAGTCCAAGCCAGTAAAAATGTCTTTGTATTTTAGCCTATGTTTTCCTCGCTCGCAAATGACCTCCAAGTAGTAGCTCATGCACCATTTGCAACACTTCCTTTCTATACGCCACTGGCAATACAATTTGATGCATTTCTGCTCATTTCTCATCTGCTAGAATATGTGGTGGTCTCTATTTCCTCATTATGACATCATTTTTCAGGTAATAACACACAGGGATACATTCAGATTCTTTCTTTGTATAGGCCTTTTGATAAAACTGTCTTAATTTTTCATCTTTCTGCTGCAACTCAATAGGTTTTGCAGAGGTAAAGGTATTTGCATGATTATTTATTTGCTTCTATTTTGTCTCAACTAGCTGATCAAATACAGTCTCTGCTAATGCCACTTCCGCTTCCTTATCTGTACCCTTTAATCTCTCCTCCTTCAACTGGTGACTCTGTGACCTCATAACTACACAATCCTGGCGTGCTTAAGTGCTTGAGTCGCCACTGACTTTTAACTACAGCAGGCAGCATGCCTTCCAATGAATCATCTATATCATTCTATATCAAAGGACAAATTGTATTTTTGGAGCTGAGAGTTTGACCAGTATGCCTACCACAAATTCTCCACTCTTCTCTGGGCACATATTTGAGCGCTTTTTGTCTCACCAAGAATTCCTGTTACCTGTACCCTCTCTGGCAATAGTCTCTCAGGAGTACATATCTCATCATCCTTCAGCATCACAGACTGAGAGGATCCTGTGTCCCTTAATATTTTAACCTCTTTACCTGCTACTCCTGGTCCTGATCAATAAATTTTACCTTTGCATGTATATTTTTTCAGCAGATCTGGCACTTCCTCCTTTACCAAGCTCTGATCAGCTTGTGCACTCTGATACAGCTTTCTAGCTTCCACTGTGCTTCCTGTTACAGCTCCAACAAAACTTTCAGGCTTATCCTGCTTTTCCACATCTGGTGCTTTTCCTAGCCCACCAACATTGTGATTTCATGTGGCCTACTTTATTGCAATGAAAACACTGAAGCTATTTACCTTCTTTGTCCCCTTCAAGAGTTTCCTTTTTACCCTGTGGGAAGTTCTCCTTTTGATCTTCACTGTGATCTACCTTTCCCTTTCCACGTGAGGATTTCTCTTTGTCCCAGTTTCTATCCCTCATGGACTGAAATTGATTCTGGAAGCCAAATTGGGTTTTATGGACCAGCTCATAATCATCAGCCACTTCAGCTGCTAACCTTGCTGTTTCAACTCTCTGCTCTTCCTCACTGACTACCTTCACCCTTTATCTCCAGCCTTTTAAGCTGACTTCCCTGTTTAAGTGTCAATTTCTGAAGTTCAAACTCCCTCTCTTTTTCTTTCTCTTCTGCCAAAGCCCTTCATCTGTTTTCTTCTGATTTTAATCGTAACTTAAACTGTTTCATTTCTGCTGCCCTTTCTTTCTCTCTCCCCTCTAATTCAAGCTGCTTCATTTGCAACTGAATTCTTGCCTACTCTATAGATACTGACGGTTTCTCCAGCAAATTTAAATACTGCACTACTGCTGAAATCATCGCATCTTTCCTCACATTCGGAGGTAACTTCAACTCCAGCTTCTCTGCTAATTCCTGCAGCTTGGGTCTTAGTTACCTTTTGTAAAACCCCTAAGGTCACTTCTTCCACCTCCAGAACATTCTTGGTGACTGAAACAGCCATTGCTGTCTGAGCACTGTTTAAACTAACCAAATCAACACCTGAAATAAAAGACTCTAACATCTACCACTCACTGTTTAAATCCCACAAAGAGCCCCCAATCTGATATGGACCAATCCAGACGCCTCAGAGCATTATTAAGCAGGTAGCCCAGACGGTAACTTTGTTATTTGTTTAGCTAGCTGTATAACGGATATGGGTTAAAAACTGACTGCAGATGCTGGAAACCAGATTCTGGATGAGAGGTGCTGGAAGAGCACAGCAGTTCAGGCAGCATCCGAGGAGCAGTAAAATCGACATTTTGGGCAAAAGCCCTTCATCAGGAATAAAAGCAGAAAGCCTGAAGGGTGGAGAGATAAGCTAGAGGGGGATGGGGGTGGAGAGAAAGTAGCATAGAGTACAATAGTTGAGTGGGGGAGGGGATGAAGGTGATAGGTCAAGGAGGAGGTTGGAGTGGATAGGTGGAAAAGACGATAGGCAGGTAGGACAAGTCATGGAGAAGTGCTGAACTGGAAGTTTGGAACTAGGGTGAGGTGTGGGAAAGGGAAATGAGGAAACTGTTCAAGTCCATATTGATGCCCTGGGGTGTTCCGAGGCGGAAGATGAGGCGTTCTTCCTCCAGGCTTCTGGTGGTGAGGGAGCGGCAGTGAAGGAGGCCCAGGACCTCCATGTCCTCGGCAGAGTGGGAGGGGGAGTTGAAATGTTGGGCAGTGTGGTTGATTGGTGCGGGTGTCCCGGAGATGTTCCCTAAAGCGCTCTGCTAGGAGACGTCCAGTCTCCCCAATGTAGAAGCAACCACATCGAGAGCAACGGATGCAATAAATGATATTAGTGGATGTGCAGGTAAAACTTTGATGGATGTGGAAGGCTCCTTTAGGGCCTTGGATGGAGGTGAGGGAGGAGATGTGGGCGCAAGTTTTGCAATTCCTGCGGTGGCAGGGGAAGGTGCCAGGATGGAAGGGTGGGTTGTAGGGGGGGCGTGGACCTGACCAGGTAGTCACGGAGGGAACGGTTTTTGCGGAAGTTGGAAAGGGGTGGGGAGGGAAATATATCCCTGGTGGTGGGGTCTTTTTGGAGGTGGCAGAAATGTCAGCAGATGATTTGGTTTATGCAAAAGTTGGGAGGGTGGAAGGTGAGCACCAGGGGGATCTGTCCTTGTTACGGTTGGAGGGGTGGGGTCTGAGGGCAGAGGTGCGGGATGTGGACGAGATGCGTTGGAGGGCGTCTTTAACCATGTGGGAAGGGAAATTGCGGTCTCTAAAGAAGGAGGCCATCTGGTGTATTCTGTGGTGGAACTGGTCCTCCTGGGAGCAGATATGGCGGAGACAGAGGAATTGGGAGTACGGGATGGCATTTTTGCAAGAGGTAGGGTGGGAAGAGGTGTAATCCAGGTAGCTGTGGGAGTCATTGGGTTTGTAAAAAATGTCAGTGTCAAGTCGGTCATTATTAATGGAGATGGAAAGGTCCAGGAAGGAGAGGGAGGTGTCAGAGATGGTCCAGGTAAATTTAAGGTCAGGGTGGAATGTGTTGGTGAAGTTGATGAATTGTTCAACTTCCTCGTGGGAGCAAGAGGTGGCGCTAATGCAGTCATCAATGTAGCAGAGGAAGAGGTGGGAAGAGCTGGTGTAACTACGGAAGATCAACTGTTCTACATAGCCAACAAAGAGACAGGCATAGCTGGGGCCCATACGTGTGCCCATGGCTGCCCCTTTGGTCTGGAAGAAGTGGGAGGATTTGAAGGAGAAATTGTTAAGGGTGAGGACTAGTTCAGCCAAACGAATGAGAGTGTCAGTGGAAGGGTTCTGTTGGGGATGTTGGGAGAGGAAAAAACAGAGGGCTTGAAGACCCTGGTCATGGCGGATGGAGGTGTAGAGGGATTGGATATCCATGGTGAAGATGAGGCGTTGGATGCCGGGGAAATGGAAGTCTTGGAGGAGGTGGAGGGTGTGGGTGGTGTCTTGAACGTATGTGGGGAGTTCCTAGACTGGGGGGGATAGGACAGTGTCGAGGTAGGTAGAAATGAGTTCAGTGGGGCAGGAGCATGCTGAGACAATGGGTCGGCCAGGGTGGTCAGGCTTGTGGATCTTGGGAAGGAGGTAGAACCGGGCAGTGCGGAGTTCCCGGATTATGAGGTTAGAAGCTGTGGGTGGGAGATCTCCTTTGGTGATGAGGTTCTGTATGGTCTGGGAGATGATGATTTGGTGAGGGGGGGGTGGGGTCAAAATTAGCTGCCAAACTTCAGAGTCATAGAGATGTACAGCACGAAACAAGCTTTCATTGTAATCTGAGGCAACCCTCTTCGCTACATAGTCCACTACACTTCCAATTTTTGGGAATGAAACACAAAGAACAGAAAATAGGATACTAGATAACATAGCCTTTCCAAACCCGGCTTAATGTTACTGTTCCAAAAATACTTGGAATACACACATCCCTTTGCACAAGTATTAAAGCAGGGCACAGGCAACTTACAGTTTGAAAACAGAAGGGCAAAAGGACAGAGAGAAGGCTTCCAGTTCCCCCGTGACTCTGACTCAACTCACTACTGAACTGAATTAAACTGCACAGCTAGAGAGCTGTCCACACCCCCTTGATTATACCAGTTTTTCAAAAGACCTTTCAAGCTTTTGGCCGGAAGCACTATCAGTTAGGGTGAACAGCAAGGCCCCAATGAACCATTGAAACTTCAGACACGATGGAGCCTGGCCAACTACCCCCTCTCCCAAAACAAAACTCAAGGGCAAAGTAACCTTGTATCAGACCAGCATTGTGACATAGACAAGAAGAAACATGGTGGAGGGATCAGTGACAAGGGGACATAGATTTAAGGTAAAGAGCAGAAGGTTTCGAGGAGATGTGTGGGAAAATCTTTTTCACCCAGAGGGTGGTGGCATCTGGAACTCACAGCCTGTGAGGGTGGGAAAGGCATAAACGCTCATAATATTGAAGAAGTATTTAGATGTGCATTTGTGATGCCAAAGCATCCAAAACTGTTGGTCAAGTGTTAGAAATGGGATTAAAATAGGTAGGTCACTGTTTTTGATTAGTATGGACTTGATAGGCCCCAAGCATTTGTCTGTGGTCTTTTCTATGATTGTATGACTCTTAAGTTCATGAAAAGTTAATGCTGAAAATATGTAAGTCTGGCTACATGTATATGGACATGTTAAAACATCAGTGTTACAAACATGTCAAATATAACAGATGTGTCGACACTCATCTATTTTACTAACATTTAAAGTGGTTGGATTGCAACATTCTTAATACTAATCCACAACTTGCTCATGTTGTAAGTAGCGTTAAAATCAGTATATTGCCAAATATTATCCATAAGTGATCCTTCTTTGTCCATATCACTATTCCAGTCTTTTAATATTGTCTTTATAGTTTGTAAAGAGGTTAGTAAATGGATAACAGGTGGCTTGTCCACGTTATATGGAAGACAATTCCATCACCCTGTTCTCCATCAGGTATTCTTTTCCAAGTCAACGTAAGGATAGTTTTGGCATATGTTTAACTTAGTACACTGAAAGTCTCACACCCACAAACCATGCTTGCATTTCTAGCTATCATACTTGATTCCCAATTGGTTTCAATCAAACCAGCAGAGCAGTTGCTGCAATATCTAGCTTATCGCATTGTTCTATCAGCTAAGCCATTCCTGACTCTAGCATATCTTAACTTGTTACTTTCCACTTGACTTGACTCTCCTGCTATTGTGACTTCCTTGCAGGTACTACTGTATTGCACCCAACACATCCTCATACCAACACAGGTGGAACATTCTGGATCAGTGGTGCTGGAAGAGCATAGCAGTTCAGGAAGCATCCGAGCAGCAAAATTGACATTTCGGGCAAAAGCCCTTCATCAGGAATAAAGGCAGTGAGCTGGAAGCATGGAGAGATAAGCTAGAGGAGGGTGGGGTGGGGAGAGAGTAGCATAGAGTACAATGGGTGAGTGGGGGAGGAGATTAAGGTGATAGGTCAGGGAGGAGATGGTGGAGTGGATAGGTGGAAAAGAAGATAGGCAGGTCGGACAAGTCCGGACAAGTCATGGAGACAGTGCTGAACTGGAAGTTTGAAACTAGGATGAGGTGGGGGAAGGGGAAATGAGGAAGCTGTTGAAGTCCACATTGATGCCCTGGGGTTGAAGTGTTCCGAGGCGGAAGATGAGGTGTTCTTCCTCCAGGCGTCTGGTGGTGAGGGAGCGGCGGTGAAGGAGGCCCAGGACCTCCATGTCTTCGGCAGAGTGGGAGAGGGAGTTGAAATGTTGGGCCACGGGACTGTGTGGTTGATTGGTGCGGGTATCTCGGAAATGTTCCCTAAAGCGCTCTGGTAGGAGTCGCCCAGTCTCCCCAATGTAGAGGAGACCGCATCGGGAGCAACGGATACAATAAATGATATTAGTGGATGTGCAGGTAAAACTTTGATGGATGTGGAAGGCTCATTTAGGGCCTTGGATAGAGGTGAGGGAGGAGGTATGGGCACAGGTTTTTACAGATCAGAACCTAATAACTGCTCCAGGTTAACAAATATGCAGTTTTCCCAGATGGTGAAGTAGTTGGAGGTAGGAATGCAGATGGCTGAGTATGGCAGAGCTCAACAAAGGTCAAGTCAGGAACTAAGACACTAGAAGTAGAAATATAACAGGTTACACAGGGATGGTGAGTAACAGTGTTGCTAAGATTTGCTGAAGAAAAGTCTTTGGACTCAAAATGTTAACTTTGTTTCTTTCACCACAGACACTGCCAGACCTCATAAAATAGTTCTCCTATTTTATATCAGATCTCTAGCATCTGCAATATTTTGATTTTATCAGATGGAGTCACATACTGTGCATTATCCACTGTACAGGCTATTTAAGTGTTTCAGAAATGATCTGCAAAACACCGCAGGTTAAGAAGTCTAGAATGCTATTTTATTCATTTGTGACCAATCATTTAACAACTGAACCTTTGAACAGCCTTTTAAATACAAGAATTGAGGGTATGCTAATAATCAGTTCTTTCATCAGAGCTGCATCTCCCTGGAGTGTTGTCCCAGAAATCATAGATTCTCTAAACTATGTTGAGATTTAACTGGTGAATACAAACAAAAATCCAGATTCCCGTTTTAATCATTTGTGGAATTACAAAGCAAAGATATTTTAAGAAAAAACTGGCAGTTTGACAAAGGGAAAGGAAAATATCTGCATACGCGAGTAATCTGAAATTTAAACAGAATGCACTAGAAATTCAGAGGAGGTCAGGTGGCATTTTGAAATGAGCTACCTTTAAACAATGCATTTTAAATAACTCATTTAAAATTTTAAAGTATAAAGTTCTCCTCACCATTTTGATGAGGTAAACCAGGTGTTTGCAGGGGATGGTGAGAGCAGGAGTGAAATTTGACACCAGCAGTCAACACAGATGCAGTAAACATTATTTGGTATTTGTGTTATTTGCTAATGTGCAGGATTGCAGCATGCACTCAGCACCAGCTGGCTTGCTGAGTTACTACCTGCTCAGCAGGGTGTTTGAATTCATTAGAAAACAGCACAGGTTAAAACTTGCATGTTCTTAGTAGATTCTGCACTCATCGGTTTTAGTTAAGCAGGTGCAGGTGGGAAGCAGTCTGCTCTATTCACAGACGTCCAGAAGTAACTTTAGAAAAGCTCTAAGGAGTTTGTAAGACCAGATAGCCATGATGCTGAATTTCAGGAATCAACTCCTGAGCACTGGATCTGCAAATGGTTCAACCAACTCACATGGCCTGTGGATGTATCTTTCAAAACTATATCCTACTGATTGCAAAAACACTTGTCTCACACTCTGCTCAATGCATCATACAACGTTCATATCGGTGATCATTCAGGTCGAGTTTGATTGTCCTCCATTAAGGCGTCTATTTGTGGGCCTTCTGATGGCTGAAGATGACAATGCAGGATCCACAGATTCTTTTGCACTGAGGGCACGGCTGGGTGGTAATGGTGGTTGGAGGTGATGGTCGATGGGCCTTCCTGATGTTTTGCCTCTTCTTGTGTAAGAGTTGCTTCTGTTCAGTAGCACAATGGAGATGGTTTTAGTGGTGTAAATCTCCCTGCTGGATGATGTTTCCTCCGTGATTCTGGTTTGTGGCCATGTCCTCCCAGTTCTTGATGCCAATGTGGAATTTCTTGAGGTTGGTCCAGATGTTCTCTTTGAAGTGTTTATTTTGGCCACCAGGTTCACACTGATCTTCCTTCAACTGGGGGTACATGACCTTTTTTGAGAGGCATGAGTTGGACTTTCAGATGTCATGACTGATCCTTTGAAGTTGTTGTTGAATTATGGTGGTGGTTCTGGTTATGTTGATCTCCTCTGAGACACTGGTGTTAGTGCGCTTGTCCTCTCAGGTGTTCCACTGGATTTTTCTTAGGGATCTCTGGTGGTGTTGTTCCAGTGCCTTAAGGTGCCTACTGTACATAGTGTACGTTTCAGCTCCATATGGCAATGTGGGAAGGACAACGTCTTTGTAGACCAGAAGTTGAGTCTGGATTTGCAGGCCTGCCCTTCTTCTGAATCATGCATAGGCTCCACTGGCACAGCTCAGATGGTGTTGTATTTCTGCATCCATGTTAGCCTTGGAGGAGAGAAGACTGCTGAGGTCTGGGGAAGTGATCCACATTTTCAGCAGGATGATTGTTGCCCCTTATTGCTGGATGAGTGGAGGGACTGTTGAGTGGTGGTTGATGGAGTACTGGAGTATTTTTTTTGTTAAGGGTAGGCCTAGGACTTCCATGCCCTGACAAAGCCATCCAAGATGTTCTGCAGATCTTCTGTAAAGTGTGCTGTGATAGCATTATCATCAGCATATTGAAGCTAGAGGTAGCGGAAACCTTGCTCTTGAACCTATTAAGGTTGGAAAGCCTGCTATCCATATGCTAAATGATTTGAGTTCCCTTGGGCAGGTTTTGGCCAGTAAGATGGAGGATTGCAGCAATGAAGATGGTGAGCATGGTGAGTGCGATAATGGTTGACCTCTATCTCTACGGTGAAAGGCTCAGATTCCAATCCACAGTTTCTAAGCAATGTCACAGATGTCATCATGCAGCAACCTCAGCATCGTGACAGTCTCCACCAGAGAGCCTGGTAGGTAACTGTGCCAAAGGCCTTAGTTAGGTTGATGAAGGCCATGTAAAGCAGTTGTTTCTGTTCCTGACGTTTTTCTTGTAATTGATGTGCTTGGAAGATCATGACTGTTGTTCCCCTGGATAGACAGAAGCGACTCTGTGATTCAGGGAGTATTTCCCCAGATAATAGCTGAACTCTATTGGCAAGGCCAGATGCAAGAACTTTACCAGTGGTTGACAGAAGGGAGATGTAACTGTAATTCCTACAATTAACTTTGTCATTTATTTTGAATATGGTCACAGAGTATCGCTGAGCTCTGAGGAGAGTTCGGCTTTGAGCGAAGTCTGCAAGAGCAAAGCAGGTATGTGTTCATGGAGCTGTAGGCTAACCTCCTTTAGGATCTCTACAGGAATCCCATCCGGGTCAGCAGCCTTGTTCATTCTTAGACTCCTTATGGCGTCTTGTACTTCAGTTGCTCTGAGCGGATCTCCGATCTTACCTTGCACAGATCTCAAGGAGGATAGAATTTAGTTGATGATTCCCAAGTTAACATCGGTGTTACGGTTGAGGAATTATTGGAAATGCTCTCTCCAGCTGGTGTTTATTGATTCTTTGTTCTTGAGCAGATTTTGTTGGTGTTTAGAGTACAGGGGGTTAAAACCATGATAGCTTGGGCCATATACTGCCTCTTTTTTCACTGGCATCTGCCACCTGCTGGATTTCCAAGGCCTTAGCAGTCCACCATTTGTGATTGAACTCCCTTCCCTCTTCTCGATATCAGCTTTGGCATAGGCCCTGGTTTTAGCCGTGCAGTTGATGTCATTCTGCCGGTCACAGAAGGCTGTCATTTTCTTAGTGATGAGCCGTACAATTTCCATGTCATTCTTATCAAACCAACCCTGATGGTTTCTGGACTTGTACCAGAGAGTGTTATTGCAGGTACCGAGATTGATTGATTTAAGCAGACTTCAGTATTCTCCATGTCCTTTGGTAGGTTTTTAGCAAGTGAGGCTCAATACTGCATAGTGACCGTGTTGCTCAGACTCTCAATGTTGAATCTCGGTTGGGTTTGTTTCTTCTGAACCCTCCTCTTTCTGTGTAGTATGATGGATGTTGTGGAACAAATGAGGTGGTGATTATTCCAGCAGTCATCTGAGCTGATCATAGCCCTGGTGACATTCACACTCCACTGGTTCCTTGTATGAACAATGACATCATCATTGAGATGCCATTGTTTCGATGTGAGTGCCTCCAAGATGCTTTGAATTTGTCTTTCTGATGGGAGAGTGTGTTTGTGAAGGTGAGGTTCTACTCAAGCATTGTGTGAGAAGAAGGACTCATTGGCATTGTCAATCATTTCCCTTCTTATGGTGCCATTCTAAAGATTCTGGTCTCAACCAACCCTGGCATTGAAGTCTCCAAGAAGAATTATCTTGTCATCCTTGGAGATGCTTGACAACAAGATTGGCATAGAAAGGCTCTTTTACTTCCTCCTCTGAGTCAAGGGTTGAAGCTGAAGCATTCACAACAGTAGCCATCTAGATGTTGGTGAGCATCAGGCGGATGGTCATGAGTTGGTAGTTAATCCCCACAATCAGCTTCCCCAAAACCACAAGTAGCATACTTATCTATGCTAGTTAACCTGTACATATGATCTGCCTTTATTGTTCGCAAGACAAAGCTTTTCACTGTGCCTCGGTACATGTGACAATAAATTCAATTCAATTCAACTCAGAACGACAACTGATGAGCTGATTCTTCATTGTGAATCCAATACCATGAATTCTGAGCCCATCAGCAACTTCCCTTTCCAGAAGATGATGTAACCACCTTTCATCTTCTTCAGTTGTCCATTGTCTGCAAGGTGGGTTTTGGAAAGAGCAGCCAGTTGATCTGGTATCCCTTCAGTTCCCTGGCTATGATTGCAGATCCTTCCTCAGGTTGGTCACTGTTAACCGGGTCTATCAGGGCTCTTACATTCCAGGCTCCAAAACTTATTATTCTTCGTTTCTGACTGCATTTGGGTGATCCCTCTGGATATGGTAATCCAGTCAGGAGTTTTGGGGCAGGCTCTTTTTAGGGTACCTTTCCCAGCCCCCTTCTGGGATCAAAGTGGATCCTAAACAGAGCTGCTCAGACCTGAGCGCAGGGCCGCAGTGTTCTGGCTGCTTCATCCAGGAGCAAGATGACTGAATCTGACACCCACTGCCTAATGTTTGTGACTAGGGGTTTCTGCCACTAGCTAATCGCCATAGGATTTTTATCCATGATGTTAGTAGGGCCAGTACATCTTTGGAGGATGCCTGTGTATGACGTCTTTTAATGCGGGGAGGCTGGTGCACAGACAGCCACCACATTGGCCAAGGTGGATAGGGGTCAAAGTCCAGTGGCATGGAGACTGAGATGATTGGCAGCCCTTCTCTGTTGCAGCCTTCATTCGCCTTGCAACTGGTGTGATGCTCTATTTTAAGTTCAACTATCATCCTCTGCCTGCTCCACTGTTGAGGTTTTCATGGATCGTGCTTTGTTTGGAGGATTCCCCTTGACTTTACCAGCATGGGTGGCCCTGTCAGGAGTTTAGCTGTCGGGTTTCTGGGTATGCACATGCCTTACCACCACAATGAGTTGGTAATCCTCGGAGACGATATGCCCTTCACTCACCTCCTAACAACCTCTACACTCACATCATGAATCAGACCTAAAATTTTAAGATAATCTTCACACACTTGGCAGATAAGCCATATTGCCAACTGTTCAACCATCACAATACTGTCACCCAGATATTTGCTACACACACACACACACACACACACACACTGGAGCAATTCCCTTTCTCTTGCAGGGCAAAATAGTGCATAACCCAAGGCCTCAGGTATTAAACAGTAGAGATGAGCCTCAGCTGTGTGCCCTCAACATAATGGAGGAAATGGTACTTGTCATAATGGGAACAACCCTTACTAAGGCCATGGCCATCCCAGGGATGAAAGAATAGCAGATAACAAAATCATCAGGCCTACCCACCCTCCTTACTTCTTACTTCCACCTTATCCCAAGACTTTTTCTGCTAATGTAAATGTCCAGCTCTTTCTTCTCCAGACTCTGTCACCACAACCCTACTCTTTGTCTTTTCTCCTTTCAAATAACCAAGAATTGCACACAGTAGTGGAAGAGGAACAAGTAGAACAGTAGGAAGATACTTATAAGAAAGAAACTCAATCTCCCACTTTTAACAATCAACTCTGATACAAATACAGTGTGTGCTTCAGAGAACAGAGGAAAGGTATAATCTTCACATGCAGATACATTGCATTAGTGGCCTGTATTCAGGACCAAGGGTGGAACTGGTGCCAGCTCACTGGTCAGCAAGGCTGCACATGACCTTTGCTGCAGAAGAGTCAGATGGACATTTTAATGAGTAACGTTAAAAGAAATAGCATGTTTGATGTGTTATGGGGTCTGCTAGATCATCTTCATGCAAGGCAGATGCACATGGCTTTGAGTAGAACTTGGAACCCATCCTTTTCTGTGAAGAAGTCATGATCATTTTCTTCCAGCACCATGGTGGACCCAAACATTTCACGTCTGATGGACGATACCTCAGCTTCTATTGCAGCACCTTGGAAACCAGCTAGCGTGAAAGCTGCCCAGCAAGACCATATTGAACTCATGTATGATCAGCTTGATACCATGTAAGTTCAGACTCCTGCCATCAGAACTGTAAATATATAGTGTCTAAAATGTTTGACAGGACCTTAAAGCAATTCAGCAAAGCTGTGTCAAAAACATTACGAGCATTTCTGAGTTTCCCTTTAGTGGAGTGGTGATGGCTCCTTTGAGCATGAAACCTATGTCCTCTCATGACAGTTGAACATGGTACTTTGCCACTGCTTTTACTTTCCGACATTGACAAAGAACATAGAATGTACTGACCCTTCAAACCTGCTCCACCATTCAATAGGATCATGGTTATTTAATCAGCTCAATGCCCTGTTCCTCCTTTCTCCCAATGTCCTTTGACCTTTATAGTCCTAAGAACTATATTTACATCTTTCTTGTAAGTCTTCAATATTTTGCCCTCAACAGTTTCCCCATGGTAGAGCATTCCACAGGCTCACTACTCTCTAGGTGAAGAAATTTCTCCACATCTCAGTCCTCAAAGAACAATCTTTTGATTGTGACCCCTGGTTCTGGAACCCCCAGTCATTGGGAGCATTCTTTCTGCGTTTACCCTGTCTAATCTTGCTAGAATTGCTAAGTTTTTATGAAATCCACCCCCCCCCCCCAACATTCTACTCAATCCTAGTGAATTTAGTCCTAACCAATCCAGTCTCTCACCATATATCAGTCCCCCAATCCCAGGAATCTGTCTGAAAAATGTTTGAACTCCTTCAATAGACAGAACATCTGTCCACAGATAAGGAGATCAAAACTGCACACAATATCCCAGATGTGGTCTTACTAAGGCCACCTATATTTGAAGCAAGGTATTTCTGTTCCTCTACTTGAATTCTCTTGCTATCAAGCTGAGCACACCATTTGTCTACTTCACAGCCTGCTGCACCTGCGTGCTTACTTTCAGTGACTGGTGTACAAGGATATCTAGGTCTTGTTGCACCTCCCCTTTTACAATTTATTCCCATTCAGATTTGTTTTGCTGCCAGATTTTTTTCTATCAATGTGGATAATGCCACATTTATCCACATTATACTGCATCCATCATGTATTTACCCACTTATTCAACTTGTCAAAATCACACTGAAGCTTCTCTGCAACCTCATCAGATCATACCTTTCCGTCCAGCTTCATGTCATCTGCAGACATGGAGATATGGCATGTAGTTTCCATATCGTAATCATTAATATATATTGTGAGTAGCTAGGGGTCAAGCACTGATCCCTGCGGTACCCCACTAGTCACTGCCTGCCACTCAGAAAAAGGCTGTTCATTCCTACTCCTTGTTTTCTGTTTGCTGACTATTTCAGTACGCAACCTCCAGTACTATAATTTTGCATGCTAATCTCTTATATGGAACCTTACCAAAAGCCTTCTGAAAATCCAAGTAAAACTGGTTCTCGCTGTTCCAATCTAGTTTGTCAAGCATTACTTTCCTTTATAAATTCATGCTAACTCTGTCTGACCCTGCCTTTCAATTGTTCTGCTATTATGTCTTTTATGATAAATTCTAACATTTTCCCACTAGAAATGCCATGCTAGCCAGGCTATAATTTTGCTGTTTTCTTTCTGCCTCCCTTCATAACTGATGGGGTTACATTAGCTACCTTCCAATCCATAGGAACTGCTTCAGTGTCAATGGAACTTTGGAAGATGACCACTAGTGTTTTTGCTATATCTAGGGCCAAGTCCTTAACTGCTTTTGGATGAAGTTTATCAAGCCCTGTGGTATATCTGCTTTAAATCCCAACAGCTTCCCTCATATTATTTCCCTCTTAATAATAAATCTTTTCAATTCCTCCTTCACATCAGGCCCATGATCCCTTGTATTTTTGGGATTTTATTTGTGTCTTCCTTTGTGAAGTCAGAAATAAAGTATACAGAATTAAAGTAAATGGAGAACTTAAGTATATTTTGCATCTCAGCTAGATTGTACACAGAGTGATCATGTATCTTGAAGTTAGATCGTCCCGTCTCAGAGCTGCCTGAATCATCCTGCAAGAAAACATGCAGTCTCCTCCATTTAAAGTCAACAGCTGTCTACAAGACATTCTGCAGCCCTAGTGTTAGCATTGTATCAGAGCCCTAAGACAAGAAAAGATGAATGAGTTATAAAAGGGTGATTATTTCACTCTTGCAAACAAAATGACATGCTTTGATTTACAAATTGCATTTAGTTTATGCACTTTGTGTGGCTTTCTTTTAGAAAGATGCAGACTATATTAGCTGGTAACAGAGAGAAGGTGTGGAGCAATCGCTGAATGGGAAATTGGAGTAGTTTTAATGGTATCACAGTCAGTTGCGATATTCCGGTTTCTGCTCGAAGGCTGCTCACAGTAAAGCTGGCAGTAAGGATTGACTCCCCAGGGCAGCATGCAATAAACAATCATCAATCTTTACACCCACTCTGCCTTGGGCTACAGGGCTTCCCCAGAGCAGTCAGGCAGTGGAGATGTTGCTTCAGTACACTAATTGTTTGTTCTATCACATTTCCTCAGAAGACTTGATTTTCAGTGTTCTGTATACAGTCAGTTCTGCTTTAGCATGTTTTTATTGAATGCGAATTGGCTTTCACGTGATTGAAGAATTTAGATTGTAATTTGTAGAACACAAACATTCCTTACCTGTACTGGCATTGACGTGATTTTGGCCCTATTAGTTTAAATGGTGGGACTATAGCAACATTTTCTTATAACATGAGATCACACGAGAACAGAACTATATTATGTGAGGGAGAAGCGGTTGTTGTTGTCATTTGAGCAAGTGGTGATAAATCTTGTGTTACACTGTAACATACTAATGATTTATCTGGCAGAATTAAATGACTGGTCAATATCTGTTTGAATAATGTATTGCACTCCCGATCTTGCGTACTTTACATTGTTTTGAGGGCAGGAATCAAATTATGCTTTAGAGTCATAGATCTTTATGACATAGAAGGAGGCTGTTTGGCTTAGCTTCTTCATGCTAGCTCCCAGTATAACAATCTAATCAGTCCCATTACCTCACTTTATCTTTATTGTCCTGGAAGTTAATTTCCCTCTAGCCTACATCCAATTTCCACTTGCACCACTCTCATGGGCAGAATGTTCCAGGTCATTACTACTCATTGTGTAAAGCATTTCACTGCGTCTCTTATCCAAAACTTGTCAGCTAATGGGAACAGGTAAAAGTAAGGACAGCAGATGCTGGAAATCAGTCGAGATTAGAATGGTGCTGGAAAAGCATAGCAGGTTAGACAGCATCCAAGAAGCAGGAAATTGACGTTTTGGGAAAAGCCCTTTATCAGTAATGAAGACAGAGAGCCTCCAGGATTGAGAAATAAATGGGAGGGGGGTGGGGCTGGGGAGAAGGTAGCCAAGAGTACAATAGGTGGATGGAGGTGGGGATGAAGGTGATAGGTCAGAGAGGAGGGTGGAGTGGATATGTGGGAAGGAAGATTGGCAGGTAGGACAAGTTGAGTCTGTTTCAGGACATGGTTGAAGAGCCTCAGGGTAGAGGACATGACCTGGGGGTTGAAGTGAGAGAGAGACTCACTGAAAATCGTGTAGAGAGAGGAGGCTAATGGGAACAGCTTTTCTATGTTGATCCTAAACCTGTCATAATCTTATATACCTCTGTCAAATGACCCCTTACATGCTTTGTTCCATGGAGAACAACCTCACCTCGCGAACTTAACCTTGCAGTTAAATCCCTCATGTCTGGATCAATGCTGGTAAATTTCCTCTCCACCTTCTCAAGGGCTCTTGTGTTCTTTCTGAAGTTAGTGATGAAAATGAACAGAATACTGGAGTTGTGGCCAGCCAAAGCCTTTTTAAAGCTTCATCACAAGGACTTTATATTTTCATATACATACCATGGTTGAGAAGTTAAGGATCCCATGTGCTTTGCGAACTCTCTCTTTGTTGTTCTGCTACTGTCAAAGATGTATGCACATACACTGGATATTCGCCTTTTACAAGTGTGCCATTGCCTCTCCCTATTTCTTCTATCAAAATGCATCAGCTCACACTTTCTATATCAAATTCTATATGTCACTTGTGTCCCAACCCATTCGCTTATATTTGTCCCGTGAAAATGAATTGGTATCAGCCTTCCTGTCAACCACATTTTCAAGTTTGGAATCATCAATATTATTTGCAGTTGACAGTCAACCATTTTCTCATTTAAAAGAACCTTGCCAAGAATTACATGAAGTGCAGATTTAATACATTAAATAATAATGAAAATAATTAACAAGTAGAGTTTCTGGGTTTGGGCCTTTAACTTCCAACATTAACTGGAGTCAACTACCTGAGGAAATACATGTAGCTGGAATGGTGCCCTTTCCCATACTACAGGGAACACATAAGATATACTTTACAATAATTTACTGTATGTAACCAGTTACCCTTTCCTGTAACAATGCTCTTTATTGGATAGGCAGTTCAAATAGCTGGTCGCAGGCTATCCAAGCTAGATTCTATGGGCCACAAGCGACCAACAAGTCCTAACATCTCTCACTATGAATTTCAAAGTACTTTATTGTGAAAGATTTATGTTTCTTATTTCCTAATTTGTAATACTTGAATTTCATTGGCCCAGAGGTTTAAAAAGGTTGCTTATAATGATAATAAATCCTCAAATCAGATCACAAGTTCTGCATTCAGAGCATGGAATAACTGCAATTTAGCCGTTTCAGATAATGAAACAAGACTTGTGTCGAGTCACTTCTTACCTGAGAAATTCTGCACACAGTGAATTAATGCTGGATTCCCACTGATACATTACAAACCTCTGCAAAAATTGATTTCACTTCCAAGATGTAGAACAGCTCATTATGCAATGGAGCAGTTCACTAAAATTTTTTGGATTTATGCAAATTATAAAGCTGCAATTTACTCCCCAATAATTTAGGTTTGATACAGCCAAAAGTCAATCTGATTGCAGAGTAACAGAGACTTTTGAAGAATAATAATAATTTTCTTTATGCTTTTCTTTGATTTTGTTTTGAATTTCTGGGGTCTATATGCTATTTTTAACAGTGACATCAGTCTTAGTGCACCCAAAATTTGTCAGAACCCTACTGTCAATAGCTTTTCATATCCTGCCCTGTCATATCCAGGTGGACTAAAAATATCTGGAATGGCTTTAGAATGAAAACAGCACCATCACTTTCTACGATATGGTCAGTCTTCATTGAAATATCATAGTACCCCTACAGTACAGAAACAGTCCATTTGACCCATTGAGTCTGCACTGACCCTCTGAAAGGCATCCCACGCAGACCCACTCTCCCACCCTAGCCCCACATTTCCCATGGCTAACCCAACTAGTATTGGGAAATATAGCATGGCCAATCCACCATCTTTAGACTGCAGGAGGAAACAGGAGTACCCAAAGGTAACCCACACAGACCCAGGCAGAAAGTGCAAACTCCACACAGATAGTGACCCATGGATGCAATCGAACCTAGGTCCCTGACACTGTGAGGCAATAGTGGTAACCCCTGTACCACTGTCAAACTCTTTCTTTAATGTACAATCAAATGCTGCATTTTAAGGATCTTATGCAGCATGATTCTACTGTTACGGTGTAAGTACATTTTGAATCCTTGTTGTGGACTAGGCCAGACCACTCAGAAAATTCTTAAGCAGGCAGCCCAAAATGTAACTTGGCAATTTGTTTTGGTAAGTGTACAGTGAAAATTACCCAGAGTACGATAGTTAGGTTTATTATTAGGTTTGAAAAACAGACAAAACTTTTTTCATAAAATTACACAATGAAACACAAAGAACAGAATAAAGAACCCCTACAGAACTCAGTCTATCTAACCTAGTCTCAATTATGTTGTTCCAAATATACACAACAGTCCCAATAAGCAAACCCCTTAAAAACCAGTATAAATGGAATGGATGCTTACAGGCTGAAGTTAGAAGAGCAGGTGGAGAGAGAGTTTATTTCCACACATCTCACTGTTGAACTCCCAGCTAGGTCTGGTCCGAACTAAATTGCTTATCTAGAGAGCTGGCTACTCCCCTTTCATTATACAGGTCACTTCTAAAACATGACCACTTTGGCCTGAAGTCTCAATTTCCTTTAATCTCTATACCAAACCAGTCTAATTGATACCGAGAGTGGTTTATAACACTTCTGAAAAAAAAACAAGGACATAGTATCCTTGGGAAAAGGAACAGCTTTTAGAAAAATGAAACCAGCTTTGTGGCACCGTGAATCAGAGTTCAACCTGATATTAGGTTGAAATGGTGCTCAATTGTTTCAAAATAAGGATCGATTTAGACTCCAAGTTTAACCTTGGAGCAAAACAAAAAAGTGTTTAGCTAAGAACTTTGTATGATAAATATTTTATAACCACAAGGAGCATAGAATCCCTAAAGCGGGAAGCAGGCCTTTGGCCCACTGACCCTCCGAACAGCATCCCACTCAGGCCTATTCCCTACCCAATCCCTGTAAGACCACATATCCTGTGGTTTATGCACCTAACTTGCACAGGCCTGGACACAAGCAATTTAGCACGGCCAATCCACCTAACCTGTACATCTTTGGATTGTGGAAGGAAACCGGAGCACCTGGAGGAAACCCACAGAGACACTGAAGAATGTGTAAATTCCACACAGACATTGCCCGAGGGTGAAATTAAATGACACACAGGTCCCTGGCATGTGAGGCAGCAAACCTAGCCACTGAGCCAATGTTCCACCCTAATTATGAAATACTTTATAAAATCTGGGCACATTTTAGATTGGATAGACCTAATACAATCTTTTAGTCATTTCCTCAAAGATTCCAGTATATATTTTACTTTGGTTCCAGATTCATGTTGATGACTGCTCTGTGGAGTTTTGTAAACATTGATGGCATTTGGTTGAATGCAAATAATTATGTTCACTTCCACAGATGTTGGGCAATATTTATTGGAGTAGCATGGCTTTATTTTGCATCTGACCTTTATGTGATAGACTAGGGATGCCTGATGTTTTCCCAGCACTGTTCCATTCATCTTGATCATGCATGCACCAAATATGCCTTATAAAATGGTACTAGGGCATCATTATTAAGGATGAGATCAAGTCCCATTTGGGGAATATAATCGCAGTTCTCTGGTACAGAAATAAAAAAAAATCACATCTTATTTAAATACTGTGCTTTATTGTGAAACAATTGAGTTTTTGCACAAACTATTCTTACAGCGTTAAAGCTTAAGTAAAATCTGCTGAAGGCATTGTTATGTTTCATCACCAGCAGATAAATCATTCAAGTAAAATCAGTCATTCTTTTTTCCTGCTTCATGTCATTTTTATAGCCATCAGCTCATGCATTGCGAGACCTGTGATAAAGACTCTACAATACATACTTTGCAGATTTAAATATGTTGTACACCAAGCTGTAAATTTAAACAAGGCATTCTTATTACTCACATTTTTCAAATAGTTTAAAATTGTCATGTCACAAAATTAACTTGTCAGTCCCAGAACTCCATTATTCCCCAAGCTACAAAACCTAATACAATAATTTATAGGCCTTTCACTGGGGCATGCTCCTTACTGTAGCTAGCAGTAGTGTAGGAAATTAAAACACTGAGCTTGTACATTACAAATGATCATATGTTCTGATTGAGATGCACTGTTTCATTTTCCCCTTACCTAATTGATGGGTATCTGTTTAAACCAGAGATGCCATTGTTTTGACAGCTTGCCAAATTGCCCTTTCCATTGAAGTCAGTGGAAAGTAATATTATTCAGGGTTCAAAAGTGGAATTTCCCCAGATCCACAATTCTGATAAAACATGATTTACTTGAAATGTATTTCCTCTTCAGTGATTTCTGGTATGTTATGTTTTCCTTTCAGCTTTTCAGCATTTTTGCTTCTGTATTCCCCTCAGCCATGTGCTTCCCACTCTGTGGATTAGTTTGAATTTACTATCAGAGTTTCAAACTATATCTGCATCTGTATCCGAAACTATATCCAAAATGGGATGCCACGGTAGATAAGAATTGCTTTTAATAACATAGTACTGCACTGTTCCTTCTTAACTAATTGAAAATGTGCAACATTATCTCTGAATACAGTTATGATCCTAGCTGATGGGACTGTGGACAAGTCAGATCGCAGAATGAAGTCTGGCCTGATAAATTAGTTTCTTAAAAAAAAAATTTCTTAACATAGTGATCAGTTACTAAAACGTAGTCATCAGAACATGTAAACTTTCTTTAACAACATGACAAGATTATTTCACCAAGTAAAATAAATGAATAAAAACCAAACTTTCTTATATGAATGCTTACAAAGTTGAGAGATGAAACTTGCTCAGCTTCTAATCATTTGTAGATTTCCACCCTAATACTCCTAGAGTGAAAGTTTCACAAATGTAAATTTTATCTGGAGGTAGTTGTGCTTTCCCTGAATTGTTCTTTATCCTATTTAGGAGATAAACTTGCTTCTGATCTCTGTGAAGTTTCCTCCAAAACTTTTAGTCTCTGGATTTCCTCAGCTAAAATCAATCCTTGATTATCCTGAATGAAAACCAAGTTCATGACCTTTGATGTTTAACTCTACTTCACAAAAAAACCACAATAAGGGGAAATTTCCATTGAGAATCCACAGCGGGAGCCTGCTCTCTGATTAGAGGATTAGGTCACTGTTTTGTCTCTGAGACCTAAGACAGCTTTGACCTGGATTAATTCAATAAAAGTCTTTTGTTTCTCCTGAAAGGAGAATTCTAATTGAACTTTGACAGCTTCAGTGTTTGCACATTCCACAGAATGAAAGTGTTTATAATTCAACACCATTTGGATGAAAAAAACAGTTCTAAGATGACTATCATGGAAAACGAAAATATTAAACTTGTACAACAGACGCGTTCTTCTGAGATTTTGGAGAAGGTCAGGAGAAAGGAATGGAAAGTTTAATCAAGTTGGAAAGCAGAAGTTGGTAAAGGCTAAGGAATGCTCTTCATTGTTGGTGTCAGTTTATCTACTTTCTCAAAGAATTGCAATGCCTTAAACTAGTTGAATGTGTATTTAAGTTTGAATGTCCTGGTGTATGAGACTAAACAGAAATTTCAGCAAAAAAAAGCCAGACTCTCGGATGACCACAAAATCCAAATTGCTGGTGCATCCAAAACCAGAAAAGCTCCAAACCATCACCAACTTCATTATCATAGTCTATCTACCTTACCATCAATCTTGAGATACTTTGGAGGAAGTAGTTAGTGAGCAAGAAGAATTTTTATCAAGTGAAGTAAATAACATTTCAGAAATGAGCATCCATTCTGTAAGGGAGATTGGAGTCATAACTGTTCATTACTGACAAGTCAAGAGATCTAGATCTCATGGTCTAGTGTCTGAGAAAAAAATGTTTATGGATGCACTGGGGACTTTCCTATACATATTGATGTTGTGATGATGGACAAATGATTCAATGGTCAGAATCTTAAAAATATCACAGGAAGTTGATCAGAATCTGTAAAAGAGTCTTGAGATATGAGTAATGTGGAAATTTCCATGGCATCAAGACACAGAAAGTGTTTCTGAGAATACTTGTGGGTTCAGAAATGACTGTGAACAAAAGGATGATTTGAAATGAATTCTTTCATTTGAGCTTCTAACACCTGATTGAGATTATTGAGTTTCTGTGAATATCACCTGGTACTAAACCAGATTCTGCATACTATGTTTGTGGACCCAAAGGTATTTGCTTATGCTACTGTCTCTTTAGTGTGTGAAAATAAGCCTGTAACCATAAAGCCTGCTCCAGCATCTATACCCAAGAGATCATTGACTGTGGGCCATTGCAACAGAAGCACTTCTTGAGTATAGCAGCTTCACTGATGTGGAAGTCGCCTGTCACTGATGTTACAAATACAAAGGTTACAAGGTCGTTATATTGTGGGATTGCCTTTTTAATTGGGAGCAAAATGGAGGAATGAGGGGTCATGTGAATGCTGCCCGATCACATGCTTAAGTGGTTGCTTCTTAAAGTTTAAAAGTGTCCAGGTTGTTTTACTGGGAAGAAGATGCTGGAGACAATGACAGGAGCGGCATTGCTGCCAGTGCACGACCAAGTCTTACAGAGAAATGTGAGTCATTAGACATGGTTATACTATAAACTGTCCATTTAATTACAAGACAGAATGGAGTTGCAAGTCTAAACAATGGCTAGTTAGTATTTCTACCTGAATACAGGACCTACACATTTCATATTGTTATGGTGATGGACATTTACAGAGGGAACTAAGAATAACTTTGAACTGATTCCTGGAGAATGAAGTATCAACTCAAGGGATAGAGTAAACTATCACTGTGGAGTTGGACATGGTCATTTTGAAACTTAAATAAGGTAACATTTCTGTAGTTTAGAGTGTGGGTTCCCTCCTGAAGTAATGGTTAATCCATGGTGTTTTCAGTTGTTTCCTGCAGTATAAATCTTCAAACTTAAAATCTTGTCTGTGATTCTTCTAATCAGTCACTGGAAATTCAAATACTTTTCTAAAAATTATCAGTGTCTACAGAGACAGTATGAGCAATAAGAAAGACTTTTCCAGCTACCCTCTCCTGAACTTTGTCTCATTTACAACAAATTAAAGCATTATTAGATTAGACGTCTGTGCAACAACATCAATGGGAGTTGAGAAGAATGTGAGGAGATCTAACTGAGGTATATAAAATGCTAAAGGGGATTGACAAAGTAGACATAGAATGTTTTCTCATGTGAAGGAATCTTAAATGAGAAGTCAAAGTTTTTGAATAGGGGTAGCAGATTTAAAACAAAGTTAAGGAGAAATTACTTCTCTCAAAGGATTGTGTATCTGTGGAATTCACTACTAAAGAGTGCAGTTGATGCTGGGACATGGAATAAATTAAAGGAGGGGATAGCCAGATTTTCAATCATTATGGAGTTAAAGGGTTATGGAGAGTGTGCAAACAAGTGGAGTTGAAGCAATGATCAGATCAGCCATAACCATATTAAATGGCATAGCAGACTTGAGGGACTGAATTACCGACTTCTGCTCTTAGTTCTTATGTTCTCGTGAACAAGAAGGGGAGATATGGCAAGAGGTGGTTACCAATAATAAGCATTTTGCTGGCACCTTTCAGTGAGTGTTTGAGCGAAATAAATTCGGCTTAACCACATAGAATCCTAAGTTCATTTCTGTACATGCCTGCTAACCTTGGGCGATGCCAGGTGAAAGATAGACTTTAGTCTTCTCAAAGATCACAGGCAATATAATTGGACCATAATCAGTTACCTCCTTAATTCTCTGACCACCTTGTCATATGCTCTTTCTCTTTTGTGCATCCACCTCTTGCTGTGCCCTAATATTTTTCAGTTGTTTCTTCAGCAATGAGAACCCTGTATTTGCATAATTGTCCTTGTGTCTGTTTACACTGGGAGGAAAATGAATCACACATCCCTCCTGGCAGCTGTCTGATGAATGTGCAATGGTTTCCAGGTGCAGTCTGGAAAGATCCAAAATTGTTTTCCTAGAGTGAGTGGAATTCAGCCAGAAACTGGTGTATTTCTCTTCTGGTGGATAGTGTAACCTCCTGTGACCGCGATGTGCAGTGCATTCCAAATGAGACTGTTTTAGTTTGTCATCTTATCGAGTTGGTATTTACATATAGGCAAGAAATATATTCAGTGGTTTCTAACTTCAAATTTCTCAAAATAATTCTATTTCATTTGTTCATTCTCGTCCATCTCACAACATAAAAACAGATGCTAGTTTTATTGGTGGGATTTCTAAGAGCTTAAATTCAGCTAAATCTCATTTTGCCAAGTGTGAGCAGGAAATTAATTCTGGCTGAACTCTGCTGTTAAAATCCAAACTTGTCCTTCAATTGCAGCAAACAAAATGGTTCAATCAATGTAGCATGAGTTATTATTGTTTATTGTCACTAGAATAGTTCTCCAGAGACCCGCATATGTTCTGGGGAATTGGGTTCAAATACCAACAAAGCAGAATTTAAATTCAATTGTGGAATTAAAATGTCTAATTATGAATATGAAACAGTTGTCAGGAAAATCCCAATTGGTTCACTCAATGCCTTAACAAAGCAAATTGCCACCTTGAGTTGGTCTGGCCAACATGAGACACCAGACCTTCACCAATGTGGTTGTCATTTAAGTGCCCTCTGAAATGGCACAAATCCTCAGTTGTCCATGGAATTCCCTCAGTTGTATCAATCACTATAACGTCTCAAAAGATGAATTAAATTGGACAGACCAACTGGCACCAACCTAGGCATTGCAAATGACAACTGCAAATAGAGCATTGTCATTCCTGCAAAGTGACTAACATCAGGGGGCTAGGGAGAGCTGGATCACAGAGCAGTCAAGCAACATTGTGGTACAATCATATTTTACAGACATTGTCCTAGACACCACCATCACCATCCCTCGGTATGGCCTGTGCCACCAGCAGGACAGACCCAGCAGTAATGTTAGCACAGTGGTATACAGTTGGGATGGAGCTGCCCTGGAAGCCCTCAACATTGACGCTAGACCCGATGAAGTCTTATGATATCAGATCAAACTTGGGTAAGGAAACATCCTGCTGATGTACCATGTAGCACCTTCTTTCAGCTGATGAATCAGTATTCCCACATGTTGAACAGAACTCGGAGGAAACACAGAAGAACGATGCAGAATGTAATCTGAGTGGATGAATTCAATGTCCCTCATGAAGAGTGGTTTTACAACAGCACTACTGATTGAACAAGTCAAGCCATTGAAATTGGAGAATTGGAAGGTTTAACTCCAGTTAAGTAAATGCAAGGTAAAGTATTAAATACCTAGTCTAATTCCTGAGTAATGATTCAACTGACCCCAACTTACCTCACAGATCATGGACTGCACCTCCCCCAGACCCCTCACATCCGCAGACCTCATTGGAATCCTGCTCCCATTCCCCAGCTCCTCAACAACATCACCTTGTTACCTGCTCGATCTGTGTAGAGACAGCACACCGGATTGATACAGCTCACTGTCTCAAGACTTTACCGGTGTCTACCGATGGCTTTACTGAACTGAGACTTATCCAAACAGAGGACCTACATCTTCTCAAATCTATCGTCTGGTCCACCGCAGCCTTGGTTGAGGTATGGGTGGCATTTTATCTGCACTCTGCACCAGGCAGGGGGTCATGAGCCATGGTTACAGTGGCTATCCCTTGATTCCCAGTAACCAGCCTGAATCTTCGAATGTATGAGATACATGAGAATACTTCAGGCAGTAGTAAGTAAACGTTAACCAAATAGATCCTCTTCCTGTTAAAATCCACAGTGGTGTGATATGGCTATTTCAGAGCTGTGCATGTGTACTCAAGGGCACTATACACCTTGGGGAAATCAGCTATGTTCCCAAATCGTACTGCCGGGGCTGCAGCACTGACCCAATCATGAGGCAAGGATTTGAACTGGTGTGACCTACTGCAGGTCATTATCCTATGCATTTGTGGCTCAGGACTGAGTGACCCCCACACTTATTGCAAGGAGCCAGTTGCATTAAAGTTCAGTGTCACTTTTACCAGGAGAAGATGACCTTCAACTCATTCCCATTTACTTAATTCCATCAAAGCATCCAGGAAGTACAAAGTAAGGGTCGGCATTGCCCCAGGAAGTGGAATCATGGCTGAAAAGCTGTCAGCCTCTTGCAGATGCCATGTGTCATGAGGGGACATGAGCTGCCTGACCTGGGTGCTCCTCAGTCTCTTTGCTCACCTGCTGCTCGTTCTACTGCTTGCTATCAGCCCTTGTCCTCTTTCATCCACCTTCTCTGGAAAGAAGCCATAGTGACTAATATTCCACCAACTGCAGGGTACAGAACCTCTGCCTTTATCTAGTCAAATGTTGCAAGGAACTCAGCTCACAATGAATACCAGGCACTGATGTCAGGAAACCCCCAAAACTTCCATGTCCCCTGTTATCTTGAAATACCCCGTCAGATTCATCCAGATTCCTTACGTGGTGACTCACCACATTGAACTTCACTTACAATATCCTTGAAGCCCGGCATTACACCTGAATGATACTGCACTGTTTCTCAATCCTTCCAGTGTGGAGGCCATGATAGTTCTCACTGGCACACCCCTCCTGTAGCCCACCATCCTCTCCAATGCTGTTCCTCATACCCCCATTCAGCTTGGATTTTCCACCATTAATATCCTAGCCTCCACCTCCACAAATAACTCTGCTTTCTTTCTCCCGAGTCTTGACTGCACCACCTTTTTTGACAAGGCTCCCCACTATGTCCTTAAGAGTCTTCCTTCACCATCCTCAATGATCAATGACCAGATCCCAGGGATTTTGACAGTATTAGGCAAGAGCTTTCAAAAGCTGATGGGAGGCAGATGTTTGCAGGTAAAGGGATGGCTGGAAAATGGGAAGTCTTCAGAAATGAGATAACAAGAATCCAGAGAAAGTATATTCCTGTCAGGTTGAAAGGGAAGGCTGGTAGGTATAGGGAATGCTGGATGACTAAAGAAATTGAGGGTTTGGTTAAGAAAAAGAAGGAAGCATATGTAAGGTATAGACAGGATAGATCGAGTGAATCCTTAGAAGAGTATAAAGAAAGTAGGAGTATACCTCAGAGGAAAATCAGGAGGGCAAAACAGGGACATGAGATAGCTTTGGCAAATAGAATTAAGGAGAATCCAAAGAGTTTTTACAAATATATTAAGGACAAAAGAGTAACTAGGGAGAGAATAGGGCCCCGCAAAGATCAGCAAAGTGGCCTTTGTGTGGAGCCACAAAAAACGGAGGAGATACTAAATGAATATTTTCCATCAGTTTTTACTGTGGAAAAGGATATGGAAGATATAGACTGTAAGGAAATAGATGGTGACATCTTGAAAAATGTCCAGATTATAGAGGATGAAGTGCTGGATGTCTTGAAACGGTTAAAGGTGCATAAATCCCCAGGACTTATCAAGTGTACCTGAGAACTCTGTGGGAAGCTAGAGAAGTGATTGCTGGGCCTCTTGCTGAGATATTTGTATCATCGACAGTCACAGGTGAGGTGCCGGAAGACTGGAGGTTGGCAAATGTGGTGCCACTGTTTAAGAAGGGCGGTAAAGACAAGCCAGGGAACTATAGACCAGTGAGCCTGACTTCGGTGGTGGGCAAGTTGTTGGAGGGAATCCTGAGGGACAGGATGTACATGTATTTGGAAAGGCAAAGACTGATTCGGGATAGTCAACATGGTTTTGTGCATGGGAAATCATGTCTCACAAACTTGAATGAGTTTTTTGAAGAAGTAACAAGGAAGATTGATGAGGGCAGAGCAATAGATGTGATCTATATGGACTTCAGTAAGGCGTTTGACAAGGTTTCCCATGGGAGACTGATTAGCAAGGTTAGATCTCATGGAATACAGGGAGAACTACCCATTTGGATACAGAACTAGCTCAAAGGTAGAGGGTGGTGGTGGAGGGTTGTTTTTTAAACTGGAGGTCTGTGACCAGTGGAGTGCCACAAGGATCGGTGCTGGGCCCTCTACTTTTTTCCATTTACATAAATGATTTGGATGCGAGCATAAGAGGTACAGTTAGTAAGTTTGCAGATGACACCAAAATTGGAGGTGTAGTGGACAGTGACGAGGGTTACCTCAGATTACATCAGGATCTGGACCAGATGGGCCAATGGGCTGAGAGGTGGCAGATGGAGTTTAATTCAGATAAATGCGAGGTGCTGCATTTTGAGAAAGCAAATCTTAGCAGGACTTATAGAGTTAATGGTAAGGTCCTAGGGACTGTTGCTGAACAAAGAGACCTTGGAGTGCAGGTTCATACCTCCTTGAAAGTGGATTCGCAGGTAGATAGGATAGTGAGGAAGGCGTTTGGTATGCTTTTCTTTATTGGTCGGAGTATTGAGTTCAGGAGTTGGGATGTCATGTTGCGGCTGTACAGGATATTG
Source organism: Hemiscyllium ocellatum (assembly GCF_020745735.1). Taxonomy (NCBI): domain Eukaryota; kingdom Metazoa; phylum Chordata; class Chondrichthyes; order Orectolobiformes; family Hemiscylliidae; genus Hemiscyllium; species Hemiscyllium ocellatum. The sequence continues at coordinate 49,389,658 of NC_083412.1, forward strand.
GTTAGACCACTGTTGGAATATTGCGTACAATTCTGGTTCCTTCTTATTGGAAAGATGTTTTGAAACTTGAAAGGGTTCAGGAAAGATTTACAAGGATGTTGCCAAGGTTGGAGGATCTGAGCTACAGGGAGAGGCTGAACAGGCTGGGGCTGTTTTCCCAGGAGTGTTGGAGGCTGAGGGGTGACCTTATAGAGGTTTACAAAATTATGAGGGGCATGAATAGGATAAATGGACAAAGTCTTTTCCCTGGTGTGGGGGAGTCCAGAAATAGAGGGCATGGGTTTAGGATGAGAGGGGAAAGATATAAAAGAGACGTGAGGGACAGCTTTTTTCACGCAGAGGGTGGGATGTGTATGGAATGAGCTGCCAGTGGATGTGGTGGAGGCTGGTACAGTTGCAACATTTAAGAGGCATCTGGATGGGTATATGAATAGGAAGGATTTGGAGGGATATGGGCCGGGTGCTGGCAGGTGGGACTGGATTGGGTTGGGATATCTGGTCGGCATGGATGGGTTGAATCGAAGAGTCTGTTTCCGTGCTGTACATCTCTATGACTCTATGACTGTATCCACCCCAGACCTCTGCAAGCAACCCGAGACATGACTGAAAAGATCTCTGATTGATGACACATGAATCCGATGACTGCTGCTGCTGGCCCTTTAGGATTGACCTCTGCCCACTCCCGAGACTGTTCTCTGACAGATCCCCTAACTAGTTGGATAACTGATGGCAGCTGAACTCCTGGACTGTATGTGAACTATGCCCATGACTGATGGTACCAGACCCCTGGACCGACAGTCGCCCTGCCTTGACTGAACTGAGGTCCATGGCTATTTGATTGAATACACTGCACAAGTAGCTGTCACATGTTCTAGGTGACAGATTGACGTCTCAGTGTGTCATTCACCAAGATCACTTCCACTGTTGCCCACCCCTCCTGGGGCCTGTCCCTACTGACAACCATGATAGACAGCTTTCCCGGTCCTGGCTGAACTGTCAATGTGGTAATAGGCAAAGCATAGCAAGGCTAGGCAATGCAAGGCAAAGGGGAAGTGAGCATGCATATAGGCACTAAATGAGGCTAGCATTGAGAAAGCATGCAAGCAGCCCTGAAATACAGCCTGGTCCAGTCTGTGAGCTGGATGCCTGTTTCTGCACACAAAGTGTACTTGCTGCAGCCTTAGCCAATTTAGCCAGGTTTGGTACCCATGAGGCTGGCCTCAACTGGGATCTTAGGTTCATGTCACACTACAGGTGACACACTATAAACACACTCTCACAGATACACACATGTGCTAACATACTCATATATTCATGCAGACCCTCTCTCATACACACTCTCTCTCATATATACACACACACACATACACCCCCCCCACACTCAACCTCTCACAGGCTTATACTCCATCACACTCACGCACACACTTTACCAAGCATGCACACATGCAAACACACACTCTCACACTCATTCACACTTACATGCACACTCACACACTCTCTCTCGTACATGCACACACACACATTTAAGTCAATGGGGTGAATTTGCATTTGCAGAATTATATTTGCAGATATATTCTATTTTGCTCAAAAAGTGCTCAGTCTGCAGGCAATCAATCCATGTAATATTTTATAAATTCCACTTTGGAAATAGAACCAATCTGACTCAAGATTGGGATATAGACAGATTTAACCAGACAATGCATTGTCTGAGGCGAGATGTCACTTTTTTTAATATAAAACCTTAAGTTATCTCGAGAATGTGACTTCAAAGAAGTTCTGGGATTTCCATATTAATGAACTGAAACTTGCAACCCATTCTAAAAGGTGAAAGACTTAACAGTAATCTAGGCTTGTTCAATATACCATTTCAGTTGCATGACACTGTAATCTTTTGCTATAAATTCATTTTTTTATGGTTCTGCTCCACAACGACCTGATGAAGGAGCAGCCCTATGAAAGCTAGTGCTTCCAAATAAACCTGTTGGACTATAACCTGGTGTTGTGTGATTTTTCACTTTGTCCACCCCAGTCCAACACTGGCTCCTCCACATCATTGCTGCAGCGTTTCAGTGCTAGTTGCTGGTGCACCCTGTTTGCGTGTAAAGATCTGTACGAGGTACTTTTGTGCCTATTTTAGCGACTTGTAAACATTTCACTCTACTCATGTGAGTATATATGATAATAAAGCTAAGTCTCAACTCCAAACTTGTTCATCCTAACTGGTATGTGGATGTATTTGAGGAGTGTCATGATGGTCATGTGGGTGTGGTTAATTCCAGATGCCAATGTTTGTGGGTGTGAGATGTATATAGCTGGTGCCAATGGATGCTCTGAGATGCAGTTTGTTCCTATGTAACCTGAAGTCCTTAGGAGCAAGTGGTGAGCTGAATTCACTAGGTACCCATGCCACTTCCATACTGAGTTTTCTCAATGTCTAACTTATTTGACATGTTTATTAAGAAGGAAAGGTAAATATTATTAGGTGAGTTGGGTCATTAATAAGGTGTTTAATAACCAATAACCACGAACTGGCAACTTACTACTGCTCTTATCAAAAGCATAAAACATATAGTGAGATGTTCCTGATATACCAAGCAGCCTTGCTGGACTTCTTGTCTGATTCTACGACAAATCATCATAGCCCATGTTGCTCAGACCCTTATAAATCTGATTCTGAATATACAATGTCTCATCTTTTTATAATAACTTCAGCAATAAATATCCCCAATACCTGGTCTGTTTAATAATGGAAAAGGAATAACAGCATATTAAATTCATTTATGAACACGGCAAATTTACAGGTTACTAAATTTGAATGTGAATATAGAGACATCAGATTTACTTTATTCAAGAATACAAGAGGAAATTCAACCCTCCCTAACAAAAAGTTATGACTTTTTATTCGTTGTTTTCAAATATTTTGGAAAGTACTATATTTATACCTTCTGAGTGAAAAATACATTTCCCTGCAGCAGTCAGAGATATTTTAAATATGGAAAAAAGTATGTGTACAGAATTCAATATAAGAGGTAGTTCAGGTGAATGGATTAAAGCAGTTAGAAATATAACATGATGCATTGAAGGCTGGAGCACAACTAACAGTTTTTCTTAGTCTAAGTTTTTAAAAATCTATCACCAGGTTTATTTTCTTTCTGAAAATAAAATCATGACTAGGACTAAAAGTTTGCTTTAAAAGAAAACAAATTCACAATTATTTTGTAGGAGCTGACTTGCAGAGTTGAATTTTCAGTTCTCGGGTGGCCTGAACTGTCTCAAGTATTGGGTTTGTAATCTGTTACACGGTTAGCACTTATATTGAAGTGTCAATCTGCACATTTCTCTTTAGGCATTTCTGATGTAACTGAAATGGTGAGGGTTTAGATTCTGGGCAACAATAAGAACTTCCCAATGTGCATGCAAATGAACTGGAAATAACTTTAAAATGTTGGAACATGAACAAATAATTCAATGAAGTCAAAGACCTAAGTCACTCAGTGTGATGGTACACTATGATAAGGTGTTAAATACAGATTGTATTTTTCATGCAGCAAATCTCTTTAATTCAATGTGACTTCTTACTACTTTCAACCACTGGTACCTTCTCAAATCATGCGATTGTTGGAGATTAAACATCTTGGTCCCAGAACATTTGAGTTCCGTAAGATATTGTTCTGGACCAACCTTCTTCAGCTAATCTTGGATCTGATAATCTTTAATGCCACTTTTCTGCATTTTCCTCATAACCCTGGACTCCTTTACTGATTCAAAATCTGTCTATTTCAGCCTGAAATGCCCATAATGACTCAGCCTCAGTAGCCTTGGTAATAAAGAATTCCACAGATTTTCAGCCTTCTGAATGAAGATGTTCCTCCTCATCTCTGTCTTAAATGTGCAGCCCCCTGTTCTGAAACTATGGCTCTAGTTCACACTGTCCCAGAAGAGGAACCTCCCAGCACATAGTCCTTTCACCCTCCAAAGAATCTTACATGTTTCAATGAGGTCTCCTCTCATTCTTCTAAACTCGAATCTGTTCAACAAACTCAAAGTACTCAACCTCTTCCCATAAGAAAATCCCTCCATACTGAGGATCAGCCTGGCAAAACTGTTTTGGACGGTCTCCAATGTCAATATAGTTTTCCTTAGACAAAGACCCCAAAACTGTTAACAGTATTCCCGGTGTAGTCTAACTCGTTCCTTAATATTCAATGGTAGTATCATTGCTGAACACTTCAGCATCCCTACCATGGAGGTTACCATTGAACAGTAGCTTAAAGAGATCAACCTTATAAATACTGTTATTTAAGGTGTTGTTCTGAAAGGATTAATATAGGAGACTGCATAAGGTTCAACCTAATCTGGTAATGCCAGATTGTCTTGGGTGGGAATAAACAGAACACTGTGGGATCTTAGTGTGCAGACAAACCTACACCGTCTTCCTCATTGTCTTAGGAACCAAATAACTTGTAGTTGATTGTTGACATCCAAAGAACTGCGTTGAGCAAATCACCATAACACAAGCTTCCAGTATTTGGCATCTGAAAATATATAACATGGTGCTCAACAGCAACGATTTGAATTTATTTGGGCTGTATGATAGAACAATGTAAAAGCAGTGAGAATTCCAGTGCACCCAAGAGGTTAAAAAAAATCAGGAGTAGTACAGGATATTTACAGTTTTACCACTCCTTGGTTTTAAGAACTACTCATACAACCTGCAGCAGCTGAACAATGAACAACAAAGAAACTCAAGAAAGATCAACAAGGTAGAAACAGCCCTGTGGTTATGGCGTTTACATCAAATCTGATAAGAAGCAGGTTTGAGCTAGAAGCTAGTCATACTATTCCAAATTCCATCAGGATGCAAGAATCTGTAGCAGCAGTCCTAATGAACAGTTAAACTAAGAAGCAAACAGGCATTGAGGGTTTGTGAGGAAATTAAAAATCCTTCCTTGGTAAGGGAACAATTTCAAATTAATGGTGCAGAGTGAGTTGAAGGATTAGAAGTTAAAAATGAGCACTGACAACTCAAAATGAGCATTACTGCCATTATAAGCAGACAAAACAAGGTTTGGCTACAGGAGGAAATCCAGGGCCATAGAAGTAATTTAAACAAGCATTGCTGTACTCATTATATTGCAAGGACAGAAATAAAGCAACAAAGAGCAATTTAAAAGCTTAAATGGAGACAGTTTACCAGAAGAAGAATAAAAAAGACTTTGAGACTGTGGTAAGAGTAGTGAATTCATAAATTAAACCATTGTTCAGGCTGGAAGAATTTATTAAGTCCCAAGGATCAGGCTTGATATTGAAAATTATTTAGAAGGTGGGAAGCCTTGAATTTGACCACAAAAATGTGGGAAAATGCAATGTGTCATATGGAAAGACAATGTTGCTATGTTACAAAATTGAAAACTTTAAAATGAAATTGTAAAAGCATTGTTATTCCACAGATTTAAAGGTCTGTCAAACAAAACAATAAAGCATGTGGATATATTGAAGAATTATAAGTGTTTAAAGCAAATACAATAAAGCAGCATTAAGTACTGCAGAAGTTCAAAAGGTTGGAGAGACCACATTAGGAAGAAATGACAGAGCATGCTTGAAGGGCTGACTGGCCTAAATCTGTTCCTGTATCTTGCATTTTTATATTCTTAAGCCTCTTAACCATGCTAATCTTATAAAAAAAAGGTTTTGAAGGAAATAAGCCTTTAAAAGAGAGAATAGGCAAAATGCCTGAGAAAGAACTTTTGAGAAAAATAAAACATTTTTATAAGTTATATTTTACAACTTGTTCATATCTAAAAAATTCTGTAATATAAATTATTTGAAGGTAGGTGGTAATTGAATACAGCTTATAACTACGAATTTTGGAAGCTAACAGCTCAACGTTTCATTTTTTTCTTTATTGATGACAATATAAATCTCTGTAGGAATGTGAGATGAGAGATGGATGGAAAGAGATGTGGACAGAATAAGTGGGTGAACACCAAAGAGGCAGAAAAAGTATACTTGATAATAACTGAAGAGCAGAATATTTTTGAAAGGTGTGAACTTTGTAAATGTTGATGAGAAGGACATCTTTTTTCTTGTTCAAGGACTGTGGGCACTCTTGGCTTGGCCAGCCTGTATTGTCTATTGCTAATTATCATTAAGAAGGTGGTGGTGAGCGGACTTCTTGATTTGCTGCAGTCTTGAGCATGTAGGTACACCCACAATCCTGGAAAGCAACTCCAGGCTTTTGACACAGCAATATTGATCCAAGTCAGGATGGTGAGTGGCTTGGAGGACAACCTGCAAGTGCTGACTTATGCATTTGCTGCCCTTGTTCTTTTAGACCACAAAGATTGCTGGTATAGAAGCTAATGGTGAAGGAGTCTAGATGAGTTGCTGCATTAAGTTGAACACACTGCTGGCATGTGTGTCAGTGGCAAAGGAAGTGAATATTGAAGCTGAAGCAGACTGCTCTGTTGAGCTTCTTGAGTATTCTTGGAGTTTCACCAATCTTGGTAAGTGGAGGACATTTAATTACACTCCTGATTTCTGCCTTGTAGGTAGTGAATGAGTATTATGAAGGAGAAGGCCTAACCACTGAGCAGCTCTTGGAGCCGTAGGATTTATATGTCCGGTCCAGTTCAGTGTTTAGTCAATGGTAATCCCCAGCATGTTGATAATGAGGGATTCAGTAATGGTGATACCATTGAACATCTGGGAATGATGGTTAGATCCCCTCTTGTTAAAGAATCATTGCCTAGCACTTTTGAAGCATGCATGTTACTTGCCAATTTTCAGCATGGATGGCATCCAGATCTTGCTACATTCGGACACAGACTGCTTCAGTTTTATTCTATTATTGAATTGTGCTAAAAGATTCTTAAAATCTCCTGAGCAGGCAGGTTTTCATTCAATGTTTCATCAGATGGAAAGCTTCAGGAGCAGTAATATTTCAATATACAGTATGCTTTTTAAGCAAGGCCATTTCAACAGCTGAAAAATATAACAAAAATTGTAGAGTTATTTGTGAACATCCCCAAACTTTTGATGCAGAAAAGGCCATTAATGAATTGATTGAAGATAATTGGACTCATATAAGAAACAGAGGAAGTTAGTGTGCAGGTACACTAAGCAATTAGGAAGGCAAAATAACTGTTTTGTATGGATGGTGGTGTACAAGGATAGGGAATTATGTGGAGTTCTTCATTCTCTATCCGAATGCTATGCCCAGTTTTGATCTTCATTTTTAAGGAAAGATATACTTGGCTTGTTTCCCATAGTGAGTCATTGAGAACATTGGGACTATGTCCTCTAGAGTTTAGAAGAATGCAAGGTGATCCCATTGAAACATACAACGTTCTGAAAGGATTCGATAGTACCAGTGCTGAGAGGTTGTTTTCTCCCAGATGGATATTCAAGAAGAAGGGCCATTGTATCAGATTAAAAGGCCAATCATTTAAGGATTGAGGAGAAATTTATTCAATGAAATAGTTGTGAATGTTTAGAATTTCCTATCCCAAAGGGCTGTAGATGCTCCAGTTTTGAATATATTTAAGGTTAAAATAAATAAAGTTTTGGTCTCTTTTGAGAATAAATGATATGAGGATGTGTGACATTTGAAGTCAAAGATTAGCTACAATGATCATAATGAATAGCATAACAGGCTAAAGGGCCTTTTGGCTTATTCCTGGTCTTAATTTCTTATGTAGTGTCTTTAGTATTTCATGGCTTATCATGAGGGCAATCAAGATTTGGAGAAAGTAATGTCTGATTGATTTATTCTCACAGCCTTCAGTTCTAGTCTCTAACAAACCTGGGTCATATTGATAATCCCTGACTGAGGTGGAAATACATTGACAAGTGACACAGGGGATGAAATGCTAACTGTCAACTTAAAATGCCATTCATTAAAGCAGATGAAATATCCATCACGACAAGGTCATGCAAACTTTTAACAGGCCAATACTGGGAGGGATAGTATCCTTTCATTCATTACCTGACCTCTGCATCAATCAGACAAAAAGCAGACTGGAGAAAGTTGTAGGAATGTACTTGTATGTATTGAACAACTGGTTATATGGGGCTGAATCTGACATTACTTTGGTTAAGTGTAAGTGGGGTTGAGTATTTTCAAATGATTCTCAATCTGAGGCCCAGCTTGACAACTCGCCCTATGATAAAGCACTTTTTGTGTTTAACTATGGGTGGCAGCAGTTTTGCAGATGAACTGGAAGTGAATGGTTGTGTTAAAATGGAGCTTTGGTTGGTAACTGGAAGCGGATTGTTGGGCTAGTGACTAGTTAAGTGACTAGTTATTGATTACCGGGGCCTTCTGCTTGCCAACAACCATGTAATTGGTTCTCAGGTAACAGAGCTTGAGGCGTGGACCAAGATACAGAGAAGTCATTGAGCCTCCAGCTGTTGGGAATTCTCTCTCTATTCTCTGTTGTATACCATTTCAACCATGAGGAAACCAGTTTACCTTTCCATTAACAGTTGCTGTAATCATGACTTTTAATTCATAGAGACCTTATATAAGCACACCAGCCACCCGGTACCTCATGTGAATTAGTGGAAGCATACAGAGAAGGACAACTGTGAAGTAGTATTCTGACCAGCGTAAGAATTATCTCAGCAAATTTTGTGAATAGGAACTAAACTGTTTTGCACAATCATAACCCATGTTTTTTTTCCCCTGTCTGTGTCTGCTTGTATGTTTGTAAGGGAGATGTTAAAGAGGATTATAGTTTTAATTGGTGTTGTATGCTGAAGAGTTTTAACTATTTGCCTCTCGCCATAATCTAATTCCTTCTAATAAATAGTAATACTTTGTTAAGTATAGAAACCTGGTCCATATTTTCTTTTCTGATGACCCAAGGAATGAGAGAGCTTGATTTTCAGCAATTAGCCCAGTAATGCGTAACAGTATGTTATCAAATGCATCTCATTAATTACCTACCTGGCCTCTTTGTATATCACTCACTCTTTATTCCCATTTTACCATGTGCCATTCTCAGAAAGACTCGCCATTCCCCAGACACCCCAGGAAATCTAGCAAACCTGTACTTGCACGATCTTTAAAATCCTGTTGTTCCCTTATACAGATGCTCTTGGTCCATAAGGTTCTTGACAGTTGCCACGGAGAGGGGGAATTGTCACCCCACTTTGCAGACAGGGACCTGCAGGGACAGGGGTGATGCAGATGTAGGACTTCCTCTTCCTTTTGTAGGAGCAGTGGAGGATTTGACACCAGACCATGCCTGCCTGGTCCGAAGTTACTACTTGAGTTAATGCAGTTTCAGCTGACTGGAGGAATGTCCAGCATTGTCCTTCTCTCCTCCACCAGCATGATGCCATCATATAACTCACCACACAGCTTGACAAAAGCTGCTGTCACCCACAGTTAAACACAAAAGGTATTCTCTCATTCAGTACCTGACCTCTACACCAATCGAAAAGAAGATTGGAGAAAGTTATTGGAGTGTGCTTGTATGCATTGAATGACTAGTTAGATGGGCCTTGTTAGACTTCTCATCTGATTCTGCCACAAATCTTGCGAGAGCTCAAGTTACTCAGACCTCTAGAAGACTCTGCCTATGTAACACGTATGAAACAATGCCTTTGTTGCAGCCTGTTTATCTAGAGGGTCATAGAAACTCATACAGCATAGAAACAGACCCATCAGCTCACCATGTGAGTGCCAACCACAAACACCAAACAATACTAATTCTATTTGCCAGCACTTAGTCCATAGCCTATTCTGCCCTGGCATTTTAAGTACTCATCCTGATGCTTCTTAAATGTTGTAAGAATACCTACCTTTACAATGTCTCAGGCAGTGTGTTTCAAATTATTACCACTCTTTGGGTGAAAACGTTTTTCCTTACATCTCTTCTAAACCATTACTCCTCACCTTATACTTATTCCCTCTGTTTTTAGAAATGTCTGCCTTGGGCAACAGATTCTCACCATCTACTCTGTCTAGGACTCTCATAATTTTGTATACCTCAACCAGATTCCTCTTCAGCCTGCTCTGCTCCAGGGAAAACAAATGCAGTCTATCCAGTCTCTCCTCATAACTGAGATTTTCATCGCTACCGACATCCTGGTGAATCTCCTCTGCAATCCAGAGCAATCACGTTCTTCCGATAGTGTGGCAACTAGAATTGCACACAGAATTCCATTTGTGGCCGAGCCAATCATGTATAACGTTGCAACAAGATTTCCCTGTTCCTATATTCTACGCCCAGCTGGGAGTAGCCTGTGTGTCTTCTTCACAACCCTATCTACTTTCAGGGACCTATGAACTTATAAACAAAAATCCATTTGTTCCTCAGTACTCCCCAGGGGTCTACAATTCACTGCGAAAATTCTTCCCTTATTAGACTTCCCAAATCCTCACACTACTTGAGATTAAATCTTGTCTGCCATTGCTCTGCCAATTTACCAGCTGATCAACATCGGACTGTAGCCTGACACTATCCTCCACATTATCAACAATGTCACTAATTTTCGTGTCATCTGTAATCTTACTAATTAAATCTTATACATTTGCATCCAAGTTGTTAATGTACATAAGAAATAACAAAGGTCCCAGCACAGATCCCTGTGGTCACAGACTTCCAAGCACAAAAATGCCCCTTCATCATCATACTTATTTGAAGGCCAATTTTGGATCTAGGTTGTAATGACGTAAACTATTTAGAGGGAAAATATTGTAAATACATGAATTATAATGGTGGCTACTTCTCATTCTATTGAATGATTGATCTCGCCTGGGAGTGTTTATTCATGAAATTTGAAATCAAAAGTTAAAAATTATTTGCTGATCAGCATATGACCCTTCAAGTATACAGGAATTAAAAAAATTGCATGTTTTTAACAGCCATTTTTACATTGAGACCTTTTGACTATGCTTAGTAAATTGGTAGATACAATGACACACAACGCTACAAAATATTATTTTTGTGATATTTATTCAGCCATTGAAACAATCAAACCCACAGACCATCTGTGTGTGTGTGTGTCTGTGTATGTGAGTGTATACACTCTATCTATCTATCTATCTATCTATCTATCTATCTATCTATCTATCTATATATATATATAATTTTAAACATTTCTGGTCCTGCCGTGATCCATCAGATGAAATATTAAATCAAACTTTCTCTGCTGATGTGGATTTTAAGAATCCTTTGGTACAATGTGGAGAAAGTAGTGAGTTCTCCAGGTGGTTTTGCCAAGATGTAAACTTTGATCAATACTACAAAAAGCAGAAGGATTGACTATTGATCAAGTTGTGATTTGTGCAATCTTGCTTCATGCAAAGGGGTCACTGCATTTGGCTACATTATGAATCACTACATTTCAAAGTACTATCTTGTTTGTGAAATCCTTTGTCCAGATGTAGACCAGGATTTTCAATTCTGGTTCAGGCGCCCACCTATTAATTTGGTTTTGGGCTGTGCCCCCTCATTGTATGTCACAGACATATTCCCTGGAAATTTAAAGGGCCAAGTTAATGAATGACAAGTAGAAGATGTCCAGTAAGGATAATGGGCAGACCTGTGAGGCTTGAGGTCTATGGGGATACACTCAAATATTGACACATGGGCAGCACCACTTTCTGATGTTGGAGTAGCAGTTTCTGACTGGAGAGAGAGAAATGGCACTTCAACATAGAGATGCCCTATTGAGACGCTGTCTCAAGAAGGTTTCATTTTATAGTGTAAAATGTCCACAATTGGGTTTGGACGCACATGAACTGGAATGCACAGCTGAGCCAAGCAGAAGTTATGGGTCAGTGGCTCCCATGGGTTGCCAGTTGCCTTCTGTGCTCCAGTACACGAGGCAATAACATCTAATACTATTCTAACAAAGCCAAAACACCTAAACAAATCATAAGACTATTAACAGATACTCAGTTTCATGTGGCTATATTTGAACTAACTTTATTTATATGTGACCATCAGAGAAATTAACATAGAAGCAGTTGAACAAAATTATCAGCTTTTATAATATACTCGCCAAAGTGCACAGTCTCAGACAATGGATGTTCTTCCTCCAGAATATTGTAGCCATGTGCTCCAATTACGCCCACTGTTAGAGCACTGGTGTGGAACACCAATGAACAGGAGGAGATAGGTCAGATTCCTTCATATTACTGAGTCATCATTCTGAGAAGCTTTAAATGAATGTACAAATTTGGATAGAAGTAGCCCATTCGGCCCTATGAGCCTGTGACGCCATTCAATAACATCCTGGCTGATCTGTTGGGCATTGGGTTCCATGTTGTCATCTATTCCTGATAACCTGTGATTCCCATGCATAACAAGAATCTATCTACCCATGCCTTAAAAATACTCAATAACCATACCTTCACTGTTTTCTGAGGCAACAGTAGCACAACTCCTGAGGAAAAAAACTCTCCATATCTGTATTTTAAAATGGCAAAAAACAATTTTACAGCAGTTCCCCCTAGTTCTGAGCTGACCCCAAGAGGAAACATCCTTTTCATGTCCACCTTGTCAAGACCATTCAGAATCTTCTACAATGTAATGTAAGCTGCTCGAACTTCAAAAACCCACACCAGATATGTTTGCCCCTTTGTTGTGAAGAAGGGTTACACCCAAAATATTGACTTCTCCACCTCCTGATACTGCCTGGCTTGCTGTGTTCTTCCAGCCTCTTGTTTGTCTACCTTGGATTCTAGCATCTGCAGTTATTTTGGCTCTAACCTTGGAGCGCAGTGGCACCAAAGTGTTCCCATATGATGCAACCTTGACACCTCACCTGCCCTGCTATCAATAATGAGTTTAAATTAATCAGTTTGTGATATTAGTCATTTATTTATATAGATTTTTAATGCTTTGTTAAACATGCCACCAATTTATGTGCTATGTTAAAATGCAAGAATAGAAAATACCTTAACTAAAAGCCAGAGATTCTCAAAACAGCTAGCTCTTTTCTCTATAGTGGAAGAAGAGCCAATTGTATTCAGCTTCAGTGAATCTGTGAATAGACATATACAAGGACGGCTTTCATTGCTGTTGCAGATTCTTAGCTGGGAATATAGTACTAAAGGTGCTGATCTACTACAGATAAACCACATCATTGTAGTGGTGAGGGGAGGGGTGGTAGAGGTGTCTAATATCCAAGAATAACTGGAAGGGAAGTTTATGTGTCATATATGATTAATCATCACACAGCGAACAGGCTAATATTTAGTTTGACAGGGCTTTGTTTCTTGCAGTAATGCATGGACAAGACTTTGTTATGCCTATGTGGCTAACATATTGATTGTATCCTATCAGGTTCAGAGTTGGGACTAACTTTGCTAATTAACTTTACAGGGACCATCAGGCAAACCACAGTCTGGAACAACTTCTTGGACCACCTTGGAGGTCACGACTGGGAGTGTTGTAATTAGCCTCAGCAATCTGAATTGAAAGAAGAAAATTTGTTATTGGGTTTAACTAGACTTACTACTTATCAATATCTGGTGATTTCCAATAAAAGGTGTACATTTGAAAGCTCAGTGCAGACAGAATCAGACTTCCTGTGAGTCCACGCATGGTTGAAGAGTCTTCTGACATTCACCTTCAGACTACACAAGTGGGCAGTACCAGAAGTCCGTGAGATGCTCTCAGGTGACGAAGAGATAAAAGTAGGAGCAATGCTTTGCTTGAAAAACATCCTCTGTAATTAAAAGAAAAATGAAACATAAGAGCATGGGTCAGTTTAATTATGGACTAGGGATACATTATGGATGATCATTGTCTCCTGGAGCCTAATGGATTGCCACTGAGAAGTGTGAAGTGATTTAATCCAGTTGGAAGAATGTGGGGAGACAATATAAAACAAAGAGTGTGATTCTATAGAGAGTGCAAGTAATAGAGGGACTTGTGGGTATGTGAGCATAAATCATTCCAGATGACAAGGCGGGTTGAGAGAGTGGTTCAGAAAGTATGCAGGGTCCTAGTCTATATAGATGGGGGAAGAGAGTACACATGTGAGATAACTATGAAAATTTTGTTTAAAACATGAGCTTTCCCTGAACTGCATCAAATGTTGGACACCACACCTTAAGAAGGTGTGAAGGCATTAGAGAGGTATAAGAAAAGTGTCAGGGATGAAGAATTTCAGTTACTGAGAAAGACTGTAACCTTTGGAAATGTTCTCTTTGGAGAAGAGAAAAGTTGATGGAGTTATCTGCACTCATAGGGTCATACAGCATGTAAACAGACCCTCCTGTCCAAGCAGACTATGCTAAACATAATCCAACACCAAACTAGACCCACCTAACTGCCCCTTGCCCATATCCCTCCAAACCTTTCCTATTCATGTACTTATCCAAACATCTTTTAAACATTGTAATTGTGCCACATCCACTACTTCCTCAGCAAGTTCATTCCACACGTGAACCACCCTTGGTTTAAAAGATTTGGCCCTCGTGTTTTTTAAATCACTCTTCTCTCACCATCAAAATGTGCCCACTCGTCTTGAAATCCCCCATTATATGGAAAAGATACCTACCATTAACTCTACCTTTACCCCTCATTATTTTATAAACTTCTATCAGGTCACCTCTCAACCTCCTACATTCCCGTTCTAGCCTATCCAGCCTTCCTTTATAACTCAAATCTTCCATTCCTGTTTTTTCTGAACTCTCTGTAGCTTAATAATTGAGCAACTATAACTGGGCAACCAGAACTGGACACAGTATTCCAAAAGAGGCCTCACCAATGTCCTGACATCCTCAACATGAAGGAACTGGATGGAGTACAGAGGGAGAATTAATATCCATTGGTGAAAGGGTTGAGAACCAGAAAAGTAAAGAAATAAAGAGTCCAACATTTTAGGTCTTAGCAATAAATTAGAAAAATAAAGTAGTAAAACATTCAGAATATCAGTCTTTCCAACACAGTACCAAGCCTCAAAGGAGACCACCACTGCCTCGCTGAACCCCCCCAACATGGAAGTCACCCCACTTCAGGCACCATCTCTTCACTGCTGGGCCCATTTCGCTGATGCCGCTGAACCCACACTCACCCCAGAAACAAGAGTCTCTGGCTCCACTGTCAGGCCAGGCCCACTGCCTGGCCATGAGACCCGCTTTGGCCGTGGATGACACCTGGTGGGTGCCACCATCGTGAGTCTGCCGCCATTGGCGTCGGCATCCTCCAATCATTGGAGGATCTTTGTTGCTGTCAGCCCCGAACTTTGGGAGGATGACCTCACTGCCACCGTCTCCGATTGCCAGGAGAAGCCATTCTCACTGACCAACCCGCCACAGAAAAGGAGGAAAGATGTTCAAAAAGGAAAATTAAAGCAAAAGAGAAAGAGCAGAAGCAAAAGTCAAACCAAGAAAGAAAGGAGATGGTCCCCAGGCAAGATCCTGCACACAGCTTTGTTACTTTGCTGCCATTGTGATCAAAAGATTGAAAGGAAGCAATTAGATTTTGAATGGTGAAACATTGGGAGATGATTACATTCCGAGGTTGTGCATGTGTTTTGTATCTGTATTACATCAATTTAACTTGTAGGTACAGTGAGCAGTTAAGAAGGCAAATGGTATTTTAGCTTTTGTTATAAAGGAGTAGGAGCAAAGAATTCCGATGACAATTATGCGAAGTATAGGGGAAATCACTTTTGGAGTATACTGTGTAGCTTTGGTTTCCTTCCCAAAAGATGGTCAAAGCTGCCTGCGAGGGATTGCGATAGAAGTTCATTTGCTCCTGAGAAAAGGAACTTGTTCAATGTGGAGATGTTGAGTAGACTGGGCCTATAGCTTTGGCAAATAGAATTAAGGAGAATCCAAAGGGTTTTTACAAATACAATAAGGACAAAAGGGTAACTAGGGAGAGAATAGGGCCCCTCAAAGATTAGCAAGGTGCCCTATGTGTAGAGCTGCAAAAATGGGGGAAATACTAAATGAGCATTTTGCATCAGTGTTTACTGTGGGAAAGGATATGGAAGATAAGAATGTAGGGAAATAGATAGTGACATTTTGCAAAATGTCTATATTATAGAGGAGGAAGTGCTGGATGTGTTTCACATCAAGTTGAATAAATCCCCAGGGCCTGATCAGGTGTACCCTAGAACTCTGTAGGCAGCTAGGGAAATGATTGCTGGGCCTCTTGCTGAGATATTTGTATCATAGATAGTCACAGGTGAGGTGCCGGAAGACTGGAGGTTGGCTAACGTAGTGCCACTGTTTAAGAAGGGTGGTAAGGACAAGCCAGGGAACTATAGACCAGTGAGACTGACGTCGATAATGGGCAAGTTGTTGGAGGGAATCCTGAGGGACAGGATGTACATGTATTTGGAAAGGCAAGGATTGATTAGAGATAGTCAACATGGCTTTGTGCGTGGGAAATCATGTCTCACAAACTTGATTGAGTGTTTTGAAGAAGTAACAAAGAGGATTGATGAGGGCACAGTGGTACATGTGATCTATATGGACTTCAGTAAGGCGTTTGACAAGGTTCCCCATGGGAGATTGATTAGCAAGGTTAGATCTCATGGAATACAGGGAGACCTCTCCATTTGGATACAGAACTGGCTTAAAGGTAGAAGTCAAAGGGTGGTGGTGGAGGGTTGTTTTTCAGACTAGAGGCCTGTGACCAATGGATTGCCACAAAGATCGGTGCTGGGTCCATTACTTTTCGTCATTTACATAAATGATTTGGATGTGAGCATAAGAGGTACAGTTAGTAAATTTGCAGATGACACCAAAATTGGAGGTGTAGTGGACTGTGAAGAGGGTTACCCCAGATTATAATATGATCTGGACCAGATGGGCCAATGGGCTGAGAAGTGGCAGATGGAGTTTAATTCAGATAAATGCGAGGTGTTGCATTTTGGGAAAGCAAATCAGGGCAGGACTTATACACTTAATGGTAAGGTCCTAGGGAGTGTTGCTGAACAAACAGTGCAGGTTCATAGCTCCTTAAAAGTGGATTCGCAGGTAGATAGGATAGTGAAGAAGGCATTTGATATGCTTTCCTTTATTGGTCAGAGTATTAAGTACAAGGGTTGGGAGGTCATATTGCAGCTGTAGAGGACATTTAGGCCACTGTTGAAATATTGTGTGCAATTCTGGTCTCCTTCCTATCAGAAAGATGTTGTGAAACTTGAAAGGGTTCAGAAAAAATTTACAAGGATGTTGCCAGGGTTAGAGGATTTGAGCTACAGGGAGAGGCTGAACAGGCTGGGGCTGTTTTCCCTGGAGCATCAGAGGCTGACGCATGACCTTATTGAGGTTTACAAAATTATGAGGGGCATAGATAGTGTAAATAGACAAAGTCTTTTTCCTGGTGTGGGGAGTCCAAAACTAGATGGCATAGGTTTAGGATGAAAGGGGAATGATATAAAAGGGACCTAAGGGGCAACGTTTTCATGCAGAGGGTGATACGTGTATGGAATGAGCTGCCAGAGAAAGTGGTGGAGGCTGGTACAATTGCAACCTTGAAAAAGCATTTGGTTGGTATTTAAATAGGAAGCGTTTGGAGGGATATGGGCCAGGTGCTGGCAGGTGGGACTAGATTGGGTTGGGATATCTGGTCTGCATAGACGGGTTTGACCGAAGGGTCTGTTTCCATGCTGTGCATCTCTATGACTCTATATTCCCTAGGTTTTAGAACAATTAGGCAATTAAATTGGAATATACAAATAATTCTGAAAAGGTATGACAGAGTAAATGCTGAGGGAAATATTCTCCACGGTTGCAGAATTGAGTTCATGGGGTCCCAGGACAGAACATTGCTCTCCCTGGAATGTTTAAGGCAATGGCAGCGGCATGTGGGGGGAAGGGGGGGAAAGGAACAAGTTGGGAAAAGTCAGCTAATTGGAACCTTTTTACTTGGAAAGAGGTACCTGATTTACCTCTTAAGCTTAAGTGGCAACTTCAGATTCTTGCTATTAAATGCTATCTTATTCCCAGGTGCCCATGCCTCTCATTAACCCCCAACCCACCCCCCACCCCCACATGCCACAGAAGCTAGCTGGCACAAAATCAGAGCAGGCATCTCACAGCTTGCTAGTCACTTGTCTCAGCCACATCCAACTCTGCCTTCAGCACCACATCCTTGCATGGCCCATGGACATAACATGGACATAACATCACTCCATCCTCTGCCCACACGAGTAGGGATTGGCAAATCACTAACCTCATGACATCATCACGTTTACTCTTGGACCAACGTTCATACCACATTACCCCTTCACCATGTAATTCTGATGGCTAGGGCCAACTATCACATACAGCCTGTTGATAGGTAGCTTTGCATGCAAGGATATACATCCATCTCATACATTTGAACAGGATGACTGGAATGACTGTTAGCTTCATTTCTGATCACTCACTCACTTTGTGATTGCTTGGAGACTGCCATCCTCTGTGCTTTTTAGTGTGCTGCTTCTTCAGTCTAAGATACAGTTTGCCAGCTTCTGTACTTTTCATTTTTTTAACTGAGAGGGAGAGGTAGATGTGGTGTCACTGTGTGGAGCACTGAGCAGTTAACGGTGTGGATGTGTCACTGTATGGCAGTGCACACTGTCAATGTCACACACACAATGGTGTGCCAGCAGCTTATGTAGCAAACACACTGCACATGTTTCCACCAAATAGCTATGTCTGAAAATCAAAGGAAAGCAGTCCTTAGTATGTTCAGGGTAGCTATAGATAATCAGGGATGTTGACACACAGTCATTCAAGGGATTTGTCTGGTTTCAATCCAAGGTGTTAGCCATGCTCAAGCAGGTGCTTATCCAGTCAGAGTCCTGAGATCAATGTCCTTGCAGCCTGAGGATTTGGACACAGCCAGTCTTTCAGGCTTGGTGCAACCAATCCAGAGCTGTCAGGAAGCTCAGTCAAGTCCTGTGGAGACACCAGCCCAGGGCTGGGCCACACTCTGCTGAGGCTGTCCTGAGAAGTCAGTCCAGAGGGAAGCCATGGTCAGTCCTGAAAGTTTGCTTAATAACGAGCAAGGAATTTCTTGGAGATAGGCCTGGGGAATGTTGTAAACTCAAATCTGGGGGTAGCTTTCTTTGAACTGGGCCACAGAGGGAATGCTTTCAGTGAAAGTGGACAATTTCAGGTGAAAGGGTGAGATCTCATCAGCTGTAGGAGAAGATGAAGATCTTCAGGACAGGAGTCTTTACAGGTCATTATTTCTGCAGCCTCTACTGGGAGCACCGTAGGGCTAGCGGGGCATGGCAATTCGTAAAGCCATATGCTTTGGGGATAAATTGGGGACTTTAATGGTTATACAAAGGGAATTATGGAAACCGATGTGGACTGAAATGTTATACAGGAACAAAATACAGAAGGGAGCATTATGGATAACGGACTTACCTTTCATTTTAAATTTGGAACCTAAAAGTCACTCACAAGAAAACAAAGTTGAAATCTTGCAATCTTCAATCCAAAATCATTTCTGAAATGTGGGCATGAAATGGCTGCCACTGCAGAGTGTTGTGTTATATATCACTGTTCATATATTGTATACCATGAAGAGACATGCTCACGATATCATCACAGTATCTTGGCATGTGACATGAGTGTCTAAAAATATCAGGTTCAATTTTAACTGGATCCATTTGAAACGTGACATGCAAATGAAATAGCAAATAGCTTAATACTATCTGAGACATTAAAATGCCTATGACTGTGATATATGTTAACATTAGGGGTTGTTATTTATGAATGATGAATTTTTAAGTCCTGCATAACTTCAATCTAATATTCGTGTTACGGTAACAAGTGCATTGGTATTTTTGGTACAAATGAGTCAGAGCCTATACCATGGTTATAATTCACAGAGTAAGTCACTTTTCACTTCTTTGGGAGCAGAGTAAAATTCTTTGAATTGAGGCTAGGCTGACAGCGAAGCTGATTTGACTCACTAAATGAAAAGTGTCACCTAGATTTCTGAAGCACATTCCGTAGTTATTGCCAGAAAATAATACCTAGGAGCTGCCACATTCAAATACTGAACTGTAAGTGGGCAAAGACATGATGTGTGATGTGCAAGGATACCCTTTCTTTGGGGGTAGGGGGCTACCACTGTGGCAAACTGTCCAAATTTCACCACCAAATGTAGCATGAACACTTTGAATCCGGGAGGTATATCAGGGTAAGGTCATAAACTTTAGTTTCTTATTGAGATATGAAACTCACTTCATTGGGAAGCATCCATGCCCACTGTGTGAGTCGTGATGTTGAGGGACCGGTCTTGGACTGGGCTGGACAATGTTAAAAATCACACAAAAACAGATTATAGTCCAACAGGTTTATTTGGAAGGACAAGCTTTCAGAGCATGGCTCCTTTATCAGGTAGCTAGTGGGGCAGGATCATAGGACACAAAATGTATAGCAAAAGATCAAAGTGTCTTACAACTGATGTGATATATTGAACAATTCTAGATTCCTGTTAATTCTTTAATCATTTAGAATGGATTGCAGGTTTCAGTTCATTAAGCTGTAAATCAGCACACTACACCAGCATTCCCCTGACAACGGCATGGCTGCAGCAGCCTCAGTACTCAATCCCAACAACTGCCAATCTCTGAGCTCCATCCAAAAACTCCATTGCTTCATCCTCGACCACAACATCTTCACCTTCAACAACCAGCTCTTCATGACACACGGGACAGCCATGGGACCACATTTGCACCTCAAGATGCCAACATTTTCATGCACAGGTTTAAACAAGATTTCTTTGCTGTACAGAACCTCTACCCAACACTATACACCAGATATATTGACAGCATTTTCTGCTTCTGGACCCATGGCGAGGAGTCACTGAAACAACAACACAGTGATGTCAACAAGTTTCATTCCACTATCAGACTTACCATGGATGACTCTTTAGCATCTGTCTCATTCTTGGACACACGGACAAAGGCTAGACATGTCTGCACCTCACTCTACCACAAATCCATGGATAACCTCATGATGCTATACTACTCGAGCTTCCACCCGAACGTATTAAAACAGCCATCCCCTATGGACAGGTCGTGTGCATACACAGGATCTGTTCAGGTGAGGAGGAATGTGACAGACACCTGATGGTGCAGAAGGATACTCTCATAATAACAAGATACGACGCACGATTCATCGATCATCAGTTCCAACGTGCCACAGCGAGAAACCATAAAGGTCTCCTCAGGAGACAGACACAGGATATACCCTTCATTTTCCAATACTTCCCAGGAGCAGAAAAACTATGCCATGTTCTTCGTAGCCTGCAACACATTATCAATAAGGATAAACACCTCGCCAAGACCTTCCCTAAGCCTCCGCTTCTTGCCTTTAAGCAAATGCCAAATCTTAAACTGGCTATTGTTCACAGCAAACTGCCCAGCTGCTGGATAACCACAACACCATGCAAAACTGTCATGGCAACCACTGCAAGACATGTCACTATTATATGTGGGGACACTACCCACTATGTAAACAGCATTTACTCATGTGACTCGCCAATGTTGTCTCTCTCAAATACTGCAGGCAAAGTTGCCCTGAGGCTTGATACATTGGCGAGATCAAGCAGACACTACAATAATGGATGAATGGGCATCATGCAACAGTCGCCAGACAGGGGTATTCTCTTCCAGTCGGAGAACACTTCAGCGGTCAGGGACATTCAGTCTCAGATCTTCGGGTGACCATCGCGCGCGCGCGCACGCACACGCACACGCGCGCATACACACACACACACACACACCCCCCTCTCATACACACGCGCTCTCAGGCACACATACATATGTATGCATGTGCACCTTCTCACAGCCACGTACTCCATCTGTCTCTCACACACACACCCCTCTCTCATACACACGCTCTCTCAGGCACACATACATGTGTGTGCATGTGCACCCTCTCACAGCCACGTATTCCATCTGTCTCTCTCACACACACACCCCTCTCTCATACACACGCTCTCTCAGGCACACATACATGTGTGTGCATGTGCACCCTCTCACAGCCACGTATTCCATCTGTCTCTCTCACACACACATACCCTTCTCTCATACACACGCTCTCTCAGACACACACACATGTGTATGTACACCCTCTCACAGCCATATACTCCCTCTCTCTCTCACACACACAGACAGACACATACTCACACACAAAAATGCCCCTCTCATACACACACTCTCTCAGACAGACACGCATGCATGCGAGTGCATGTACACCCTCTCACGGCCATATTCTCCATCTCTCTCACACACACACACACACATTCTCTCACTCCCTCTCTCTCTCTGCCTCCCCCCCAACCCCCCACCACACACACTCACACATATATAAGTCAATGGGCTGAATTTCCATTTGCAGATTTGAGTTTGCAGATACATTCTATTTTGTTCAAAAAGCACACAATCTGTAGGCAGTCAGTCCATGTAACATTTTATAAATTCATACCTTGGAAATAGAAACTGGTCTGACTCAAGGTTGGAATACAGACAGACTCTAAACTTACACCTTTAGTGCATTGTCTGAGCTGAGGTGTCATGTTTTGCAATAAAACCTTAAGTTCTCTCAGGAATGTGACTTGAAAGAAGTTCTGGGATTTATATATTAATAAATCGAAACCTGCATCTCATTCTAAGTGATGAAAGACAATGTAGGTTTGTTCTAGACAATTCAGGTGTGTTCAATACATCATTTCAGTTGTATGACACTTTGATCTTTTACTATTAACATTGTGTGCAAGCCTAGCAAGGACAGTAGCCCCCAATAGCTTCTGCACACCAGGGAGAGAAGCAGCAGGTGAGCATCCACCAAGGAGGTCGAGGAGAATAAGGCTGTCAGAAAGACCGTGCAGGCACAGAGTGGGGATGTGCTAGGCTATCATCACAAAACGCTGTTGGGGCAGGGGCAGGTCTGTGCTCAGAAGGAAAGAGTGTCCCTTCCATGCCAGTGGCCATCAAGGTCGGAGCTGCCCTGATGTCTTTGTGCCAGTGGCTCATTTCAAAGAACAATTGAGTGAGATTTCCCACTCTTCAACCTGTAAGTATATCAGTGATATCACTGATGTATTTTTTTTCTAAATTGCAGCTTTCATATCCTTTCCCTGTCATCAGAAAGTTCAGGGGTGGGTCAAATACAATGATCATCCATCAGCACTGGCTTTCCTTAGTGCAGGGTGCTGGAGACTGCATCCATGAGGTATAGGAGCAGGATTAAGCCATTCGGCCTATCAAGTCTGCTGTACCATTTGGTCATGGCTGATATGTTTCTCAAACTAATTCTCCTGCCTTCTCCCTATAGCCCTTGCATTACCCTTTATTAATCAAGAACATATTGATTCCTGTCTTAAACACACTCGATGACTTTGCCTCAAATGGTTCATAATATTCCAAACATGGTCTCACCAGCGCCTTACACAGCCTCACCAGTACATCTGTATCTCCAATTTTGTATTCCATCCCTCTTGAAATGAAAGCAAACAATGCATTTGCCTTCCTACCTGTCAACTGGATCTGCATGTTAACCTTAAGAGAAATGTGAAGTGGGCCTCCTAAGTCTCTCTTGTGGTTCAGATTTCCTAAATCTTTCCCCATTTAAAAAATGGTCTTAGCCTGTATTCTTCTCATGTTGCTTTGAGAGTGTGCTATCACCAAGTTGGAGCATTTGTCAGTCAAAATTAGTTCGAGTTCCATCAATGTTCAATTTATCTGTGACTGTTGATGCCCGACTTTGGAAGTCTGTAACAAATAACCTGGGAGATGCCTGCAAAACCTTGGGGATTGATCTGTGTTTGAGACAAGATCTCCCGGACCTCCTAGATTCAGGGAATATCTTTCTTTGCTGGAACTTTGGCAGAGTATTTCATCACAAGCAGGGGGAGGTGGGGGCCCTGGGCCTCTCTGCACTGTACTGAGACAAAGCTTATGGGGGGGAGGGGTCCTGCATGTGGCTGCTCCTCCTCTCTAGTGCTTCCTGGCATCATCTTGTTGCCCAGTGACAAAGGGACTCCTTGAATGAAGTCGAAGTTACTCAACCCTCTCTTTCTTCCCCTTGATTCTGAACACCTACAGCTACATCAGTGCGGTGAGTACGTGAGTGTGCATTCCTGGAAGACTAAGCATAAACGATGTGGGTCTCCATGGCCATCACCAATCATGCCATGGAGATTGCTAGATGTAACTATACTGGAATTAGTATGTTACTGATGTGGACTCCTCCATGAATGCTGTGAACCATTTTACTGTCAAACGTGCCTGCTGTTCCTGAGTCTCTCTGCATTTTCAAAACATTGTTATTGACTATATGTTATCATCTTGTGCCTGGGACTGAATAGGTTCCTGGTCTCCGTCAGTCCCCTGGACATTAGAAACCCATAATCTTTCCTCCTCAGCGTTCTGTGGAGAAGACGTGTCAGTGCCTACCATCATGAGTCTAATCTGGATTAAGAAATTGCCAAAGTGACATCTCTGAGTTGGTGGACAGTACAGGTGAAAGTCTTACTGGGACATCCACTGGGGGTTAGTGGCTTCCCTCTCAGAGGAGCTGTTGCTGGATGAGGTTCGCAGGGTGCCACTACCTGTCTGCGAAGGATGAAAGCCTGTGCCTTGTTAAGGTTGAGCAAGCATCGGTAGTACTGGGAAGGCAGTGCGACACCGCACAATGAAGTTGACTGTCTTGGTTGAACATTGTGGTCTTCCTGTCCCCCAGTTGAGTGCTCATGTTCATCACCAGTTAACCTGAGAATCTTCTTTTCCTAGGGAGTAAGGAGCCTGGTGTTCACGGTCCTCCTCACCAACCTTGGCCTTCCACTGGCCTGGTTGTTGGCACTTTTTGATCTGCAGTGAGACAGAGGATGGGATTGAGTTTGGTGGAAGTGGATGGAAGAGCAGTTTGTGGTAATGTAGAGTCTAGAGAGGTGGGGAGGTGTCCCATTGAGTGAATGAGAAGGACAGAGGGGATGAAATTATGAGTTTGAAAGAATGAGGTGAGTGAGAGAAATTGAGTGGACATGATGTATACAGTGCTGAGAGTTGTAGTCGATGAGTGTGAATGTGCTGTGTGTGTACTGGCAGCATTACAGTGAGTGGGAACCCTGTGAGTGTGAGAGAGTGAGGTAGCAGAGAGGAGATAGTGGCACTGACCATTGTAGAGTGGAGGAGATCATTGAATGGATCTAACACTGACTCGGGCTACTATCGCAGTTCAAGCTGGTTGTGTCACGAGGTCAGCAGGATAAAGTGCTGTCCTCTTCTTCACCACATCACCCACAAGGACCTCCACATCCCTGCCAGCAAACCAAGGTGCCAACTTCCCTTTCTGGGCCACATCTCCAGTTGCAAATGTTGAGTGACCAGCTGCTGCCTTGCAGCGGGTGCAGTGGTGTGTAGTTGGATTTTAAATGCAGCACCGTAGCATGACTCCCAGAAGGCAGAGAGCACTTTGTCTCTCCTGCTGCACGGGTCTGTGAGGACGATGTTCTGGGCAGCGGTTGCATAATGAATCAGGCAAAGACTGAAAGGTTGTGTGAAAAAGATCAGTGCGAGCCATATCAGAGAAGGCACCACAAATCTCACTCGACAAACTCTTGGACTGAAGATGGATAAACTCAGACAGAATGTCACAATATGGGATCAGTGATTGAGCACCATAACCCCAGGAGAAATGCCATCACTTAAAGGGTTCCAAATCTTTTGAGTTCTCTAGCCCAGAGAACTTTGGATGCTCAGTCATTGTGGATACTGAAGAAAAAAAAAGCTTTGAGATATTTAAGTATTAAGTAAATGAAGAGTTTTGTTTACAAAATAGAGTATCTTTTACTGTCACATGTACTCCATTGCAGAAATACACTGACAAGCTTTAAAAATGTTTGCTTCTTAACTTAGCTACAAATGTGTTGCTGGTCAAAGCACAGCAGGTTAGGCAGCATCTCAGGAATAGAGAATTCGACGTTTCGAGCATAAGCCCTTCATCAGGAATACTTAACTTAGCTATACCAGCTCAATATCCACCAAGGATAATGAGGATCTTATGCATGTACAGTCATCACTGGAATTTACCTCAGCTCTTAAGGAGACACTCCACAGGGCCTCTGCACGTGCTGTGACTATCTGTGCCAGACCCCAGTCCAACAGCTGTCCACCGTCCATTCCAAGTCTCCCGACCACTCCGTCCCAGCACTCAGCTGCTTCAAGATCGGTTCAGGAAGGCTTCCCCTGTGTCGCATTCTCCTGGGGCTCGCTAGCCGCACTGCTCCAGGACTCACTGCACTCGCTGCTCCAGGACTCACTGCACTAGCTGCTCCGGGACTCACTGCACTCGCGGCTCCGGGACTCACTGCGCTCGCCGCTCTGGGTCTCACCGTCCACGCTGCTCCGGAACTCTCCGCACTCACTGCTCCAGGTCTTACTGGCCTCACTGCTCTGGGACTCACTGTCCTCGCTGCTCTGGGACTCACTGTCCTCGCTGCTCCGGGACTCACTTACCTCGTTGCTCCAGAACTCTCTGCACTCACTGCTCCAGGTCTCACTCTCCTCATTGGTCCGGGACTCTCTGTCCTCGCTGCTCCAGGACTCACTGTCCTCGCCGCTCCGGGTCACTGCACTTGTTGCTCTGGGACTCACTGCACTCGCTGCTCTGGTCTCACTGTACTCACTGCTCCAGGACTCACTGCCCTCGCTGTTCCAGGCCTTTCTGTCCTCGCTGCTCTGTGACTGACTGTCCTCGCTGCTATGGGACTCACTGTCCTCATTGCTCTGGGTCTCACTGTCCTCACTGCTCCGGGACTCACTGTCCTCAATGCTCTGTGTCTCTCTCTCTCCCCTCGCTGCTCCAGGTTTGACTGTCCTCGCTGCTCTGCGTCTCTCAGTCCTCGCTGCTCCAGGTCTGACTGTCCTCGCTGCTCTGTGTCTTTCTGACCTCGCTGCTCTGGGACCCACCGTCCTTGCTGCTCTGGGACCCACTGTCCTCGCTGAACCAGGACTCACTGTCCTCGCTGCTCTGGGACTCACTGTCCTCTCTGCTCCTGGACTCACTGTCCTCGCTGCTCCAGGTCTCACTGTCCTTGCTGCTCCAGGTCTCACTGTCCTCGCTGCTCCAGGTCTCACTGTCCTCTCTGCTCCTGGACTCACTGTCCTCTCTGCTCCTGGACTCACTGTCCTCGCTGCTCTGGGTCTCACTGTCCTCGCTGCTCTGGGTCTCACTGCGCTCACTGCTCTACGACTCACTGTCCTCGCTGCTCCGGGACTCACTGTCCTCACTGCTCTGTGTCTGATTGTCCTCGCTGCTCCGAGTCTCACTGTCTTCACTGCTCCAGGACTCACTGTCTTCACTGCTCTGCGTCTCTCTGTCCTCGCTGCTCCGGGACTCACTATCCTCACTGTTCTGGGACTCACTGTCCTCACTGCTCTGGGACTCACTGTCCCCTCTGCTCCGGGACTCACTATCCCCTCTGCTCCGGGACGCACTGTCCTTGCTGCTCCGGGTCTCACTGTCCTCGCTGCTCCAGGACTCACTGTCCTCGCTGCTCTGCGTCTTTCTGACCTCGCTGCTCCAGGTCTGACTGTCCTCACTGCTCTACGTCTCTCTGTGCTCGCTGCTCTGGGACCCACTGTCCTCACTGATCCAGGACTCACTGTCCTCACTGCTTTGGGACTCACTGTCCTCGCTGCTCCAGGACTCACTATCCTCTCTGCTCCGGGACTCACTATCCTCTCTGCTCCGGGACTCACTGTCCTTGATGCTCTGGGTCTCACTGTCCTCGCTGCTCCAGGTCTCACTGTCCTCACAGCTCCGGGACGCACTGTCCTCTCTGCTCCTGGACTCTCTGCCCTCGCTGCTCCGGGTCTCACTGTCCTCACAGCTCCAGGACTCACTGTCCTCACTGCTCTGGGTCTCACTGTCCTCGCTGTTCTGGGTTTCAATGCCCTCACTGCTCTACGACTCACTGCCCTCACTGCTCCGGGACTCACGGCACTCGCTGCTCTGGGTCTCACTGTCCTCGCTGCACTGGGTTCCTCTGTCCTCACTGCTCCGGGTCTCTCTGTCCTCATTGCTCTGTGTCACACTGTCCTCGTTGCTCTGGGTCTCACTGTCCTCACAGCTCTTTGTCTCTCTCTCGCTCCTTGCTGCTCTGGGTCTCTCTGTCCTCGCTGCTCCAGGTCTGACTGTCCTCGCTGCTCCGAGTCTCACTGTCTTCACTGCTCCGGGACTCACTGTCTTCACTGCTCTGCGTCTCTGTCCTCACTGCTCCGGGACCCACTGTCCTCGCTGCTCCGGGACTCACTGTCCTCACTGGTCCGGGACTCACTGTCCTCACTGCTCCGGGGCTCACTATCCTCTCTGCTTTGGGTCTCACTGTCCTCGCTGTTCTGGGACTCACTGTCCTCACTGCTACGGGACTCACTGTCCTCACTGCTCCGGGACTCACTATCCTCTCTGCTCTGGGACTCACTGTCCTCACTGCTCCGGGACTCACTATCCTCTCTGCTCTGGGACTCACTATCCTCTCTGCTCCGGGACTCACTGTCCTCACTCCTCCGGGCCTCACTGTCCTTGCTGTTCTGGGTCTCACTCTCCACGCTGCTCCAGGACTCACTGTCCGCACTGCTCCGGGCCTCACTGTCCTCGCTGTTCTGGGTCTCACTGCCTTCACTGCTCTACGACTCACTGTCCTCGCTGCTCCAGGACTCACTGCCCTTGCTGCTCTGCGACTCTCTGTCCTCGCTGCTCCGGGACTCACTGTCCTCGCTGCTCCAGGACTCACGGCACTCGCTGCTCTGGGTCTCACTGTCCTCGCTGCACTGGGTTCCTCTGTCTTCACTGCTCCGGGTCTCTCTGTCCTCACTGCTCTGTGTCTCATTGTCCTCTCTGCTCTGGGTCTCACTGTCCTCACAGCTCCGGCACTCACTGTCCTCGCTGCTCTGGGACTCACTGTCCTCGCTGCTCCGGGATTCACTGTCCTCACTGCTCCGGGGCTCACTGTCCTTGCAGCACCGGGTCTCTCTGTCCTCGCTGCTCCGGGTCTCTCTGTCCTCACTGCTACGGGACTCACTGTCCTTGCTGCTCCGGGACTCACTGTCCTCAGTGCTCCGGGTCTCTCTGTCCTCAGTGCTCTGGGACTCACTATCCTCTCTGCTCTGGGACTCACTATCCTCTCTGCTCTGGGACTCACTGTCCTCGCTGCTCTGGGACTCACTGTCCTCGCTGCTCCGGGTCTCTCTGTCCTCACTGCTACGGGACTCACTGTCCTCGCTGCTCCGGGTCTCTCTGTCCTCGCTGCTCTGGGACTCACTGTCCTCGCTGCTCTGGGTCTCACTGTCCGCACTGCTCCGGGCCTCACTGTCCTCGCTGTTCTGGGTCTCACTCTCCACGCTGCTCCACGACTCACTGTCCGCACTGCTCCGGGCCTCACTGTCCTCGCTGTTCTGGGTCTCACTGCCTTCACTGCTCTACGACTCACTGTCCTCGCTGCTCCGGGACTCACTGTCCTCGCTGCTCCAGGACTCACGGCACTCGCTGCTCTGGGTCTCACTGTCCTCGCTGCACTGGGTTCCTCTGTCTTCACTGCTCCGGGTCTCTCTGTCCTCACTGCTCCGGGTCTCTCTGTCCTCACTGCTCCGGCACTCACTGTCCTCGCTGCTCCGGGACTCACTGTCCTCACTGCTCCGGGACTCACTGTCCTCACTGCTCCGGGGCTCACTGTCCTTGCAGCACCGGGTCTCACTGTCCTCGCTGCTCCAGGACTCACTGTCCCTGCTGCTCCGGGTCTCACTGTCCCTGCTGCTCCGGGACTCACTGTCCTCACTGATCCAGGACTCACTGTCCCTGCTGCTCCGGGACTCCCTGTCTTCGCTGATCCAGGACTCACTGTCCCTGCTGCTCCATGACTCACTGTCCTCACTGCTCCAGGGCACACTGTCCCTGCTGCTCCATGACTCACTGTCCTCACTGCTCCAGGGCACACTGTCCCTGCTGTTCTGGGTCTCACTATTCTCGTTGCTCCGGGACTCTCTGTCCTCGTTGCTCCGGGACTCTCTGTCCTCGCTGCTCCGGGACTCTCTGTCCTCGCTGCTCCGGGACTCACTGTCCTTGCTGCTCTGGGACTCACTGTCCTCGCTGATCCAGGACTCACTGTCCCTGCTGCTCTGGGACTCACTGTCCTCACTGCTCCAGGGCACACTGTCCTTGCTGTTCTGGGTCTCACTATCCTCGTTGCTCCGGGACTCTCTGTCCTCGTTGCTCCGGGACTCACTCTCCACGCTGCTCCAGGACTCACTGTCCGCACTGCTCCGGGACTCACTGTCCTCGCTGTTCTGGGTCTCACTGCCTTCACTGCTCTACGACTCACTGTCCTCGCTGCTCCAGGGCTCACTGCCCTTGCTGCTCCGCGACTCTCTGTCCTCGCTGCTCCGGGACTCACTGTCCTCGCTGCTCCAGGACTCACGGCACTCGCTGCTCTGGGTCTCACTGTCCTCGCTGCACTGGGTTCCTCTGTCTTCACTGCTCCGGGTCTCTCTGTCCTCACTGCTCCGGGTCTCTCTGTCCTCACTGCTCTGTGTCTCATTGTCCTCTCTGCTCTGGGTCTCACTGTCCTCACAGCTCCGGCACTCACTGTCCTCGCTGCTCCGGGACTCACTGTCCTCGCTGCTCCGGGACTCACTGTCCTCGCTGCTCCGGGGCTCACTGTCCTTGCTGCTCCGGGACTCACTGTCCTCAGTGCTCCGGGTCTCTCTGTCCTCACTACTCCGGGACTCACTATCCTCTCTGCTCTGGGACTCACTATCCTCTCTGCTCTGGGACTCACTGTCCTTGCTGCTCTGGGACTCACTGTCCTCGCTGCTCTGGGACTCACTGTCCTCACTCCTCCGGGCCTCACTGTCCTCGCTGCTCTGGGTCTCACTGTCCTCCCTATTCTGGGACTCACTGTCCTCACTCCTCCGGGACTCACTGTCCTCGCTGTTCTGGGTCTCACCCTCCACGCTGCTCCAGGACTCACTGTCCGCACTGCTCCGGGACTCACTGTCCTCGCTGTTCTGGGTCTCACTCTCCACGCTGCTCCAGGACT
Organism: Hemiscyllium ocellatum; assembly: GCF_020745735.1. Lineage (NCBI taxonomy): Eukaryota > Metazoa > Chordata > Chondrichthyes > Orectolobiformes > Hemiscylliidae > Hemiscyllium > Hemiscyllium ocellatum. Next base: position 49,420,692 of record NC_083412.1, read on the forward strand.
CACTGTCCGCACTGCTCCGGGACTCACTGTCCTCGCTGTTCTGGGTCTCACTGCCTTCACTGCTCTACGACTCACTGTCCTCGCTGCTCCAGGACTCACTGCCCTTGCTGCTCCGCGACTCTCTGTCCTCGCTGCTCCGGGACTCACTGTCCTCGCTGCTCCGGGACTCACTGTCCTCGCTGCTCCAGGACTCACGGCACTCGCTGCACTGGGTTCCTCTGTCTTCACTGCTCCGGGTCTCTCTGTCCTCACTGCTCCGGGTCTCTCTGTCCTCACTGCTCTGTGTCTCATTGTCCTCTCTGCTCTGGGTCTCACTGTCCTCACAGCTCCGGCACTCACTGTCCTCGCTGCTCCGGGACTCACTGTCCTCACTGCTCCGGGACTCACTGTCCTCGCTGCTCCGGGACTCACTGTCCTCGCTGCTCCAGGACTCACGGCACTTGCTGCACTGGGTTCCTCTGTCCTCACTGCTCCGGGTCTCTCTGTCCTCACTGCTCCGGGTCTCTCTGTCCTCACTGCTCTGTGTCTCATTGTCCTCTCTGCTCTGGGACTCACTGTCCTCACTGCTCCGGGGCTCACTGTCCTTGCAGCACCGGGTCTCACTGTCCTCGCTGCTCCGGGTCTCACTGTCCTCGCTGCTCCGGGTCTCACTGTCCCTGCGGCTCCGGGACTCCCTGTCCTCACTGATCCAGGACTCACTGTCCTTGCTGATCCAGGACTCACTGTCCCTGCTGCTCCATGACTCACTGTCCTCACTGCTCCAGGGCACACTGTCCCTGCTGTTCTGGGTCTCACTATTCTCGTTGCTCCGGGTCTCTCTGTCCTCGTTACTCCGGGACTCACTGTCCTCGTTACTCCGGGACTCACTGTCCTCGTTGCTCTGGGTCTCACTGTCCTCATTGCTCTGTGTCACACTGTCCTCGTTGCTCTGGGTCTCACTGTCCTCACAGCTCTTTGTCTCTCTCTCGCTCCTTGCTGCTCTGGGTCTCTCTGTCCTCGCTGCTCCAGGTCTGACTGTCCTCGCTGCTCCGAGTCTCACTGTCTTCACTGCTCCGGGACTCACTGTCTTCACTGCTCTGCGTCTCTGTCCTCACTGCTCCGGGACCCACTGTCCTCGCTGCTCCGGGACTCACTGTCCTCACTGGTCCGGGACTCACTGTCCTCACTGCTCCGGGGCTCACTATCCTCTCTGCTTTGGGTCTCACTGTCCTCGCTGTTCTGGGACTCACTGTCCTCACTGCTACGGGACTCACTGTCCTTGCTGCTCCGGGACTCACTGTCCTCACTGCTCCGGGACTCACTATCCTCTCTGCTCTGGGACTCACTGTCCTCACTGCTCCGGGACTCACTATCCTCTCTGCTCTGGGACTCACTATCCTCTCTGCTCCGGGACTCACTGTCCTCGCTGCTCTGGGTCTCACTGTCCTCCCTATTCTGGGACTCACTGTCCTCACTCCTCCGGGCCTCACTGTCCTTGCTGTTCTGGGTCTCACTCTCCACGCTGCTCCAGGACTCACTGTCCGCACTGCTCCGGGCCTCACTGTCCTCGCTGTTCTGGGTCTCACTGCCTTCACTGCTCTACGACTCACTGTCCTCGCTGCTCCAGGACTCACTGCCCTTGCTGCTCTGCGACTCTCTGTCCTCGCTGCTCCGGGACTCACTGTCCTCGCTGCTCCAGGACTCACGGCACTCGCTGCTCTGGGTCTCACTGTCCTCGCTGCACTGGGTTCCTCTGTCTTCACTGCTCCGGGTCTCTCTGTCCTCACTGCTCTGTGTCTCATTGTCCTCTCTGCTCTGGGTCTCACTGTCCTCACAGCTCCGGCACTCACTGTCCTCGCTGCTCTGGGACTCACTGTCCTCGCTGCTCCGGGATTCACTGTCCTCACTGCTCCGGGGCTCACTGTCCTTGCAGCACCGGGTCTCTCTGTCCTCGCTGCTCCGGGTCTCTCTGTCCTCACTGCTACGGGACTCACTGTCCTTGCTGCTCCGGGACTCACTGTCCTCAGTGCTCCGGGTCTCTCTGTCCTCAGTGCTCTGGGACTCACTATCCTCTCTGCTCTGGGACTCACTATCCTCTCTGCTCTGGGACTCACTGTCCTCGCTGCTCTGGGACTCACTGTCCTCGCTGCTCTGGGTCTCACTGTCCTCGCTGCTCCGGGTCTCTCTGTCCTCACTGCTACGGGACTCACTGTCCTCGCTGCTCCGGGTCTCTCTGTCCTCGCTGCTCTGGGACTCACTGTCCTCGCTGCTCTGGGTCTCACTGTCCGCACTGCTCCGGGCCTCACTGTCCTCGCTGTTCTGGGTCTCACTCTCCACGCTGCTCCACGACTCACTGTCCGCACTGCTCCGGGCCTCACTGTCCTCGCTGTTCTGGGTCTCACTGCCTTCACTGCTCTACGACTCACTGTCCTCGCTGCTCCGGGACTCACTGTCCTCGCTGCTCCAGGACTCACGGCACTCGCTGCTCTGGGTCTCACTGTCCTCGCTGCACTGGGTTCCTCTGTCTTCACTGCTCCGGGTCTCTCTGTCCTCACTGCTCCGGGTCTCTCTGTCCTCACTGCTCCGGCACTCACTGTCCTCGCTGCTCCGGGACTCACTGTCCTCACTGCTCCGGGATTCACTGTCCTCACTGCTCCGGGGCTCACTGTCCTTGCAGCACCGGGTCTCACTGTCCTCGCTGCTCCAGGACTCACTGTCCCTGCTGCTCCGGGTCTCACTGTCCCTGCTGCTCCGGGACTCACTGTCCTCACTGATCCAGGACTCACTGTCCCTGCTGCTCCGGGACTCCCTGTCTTCGCTGATCCAGGACTCACTGTCCCTGCTGCTCCATGACTCACTGTCCTCACTGCTCCAGGGCACACTGTCCCTGCTGCTCCATGACTCACTGTCCTCACTGCTCCAGGGCACACTGTCCCTGCTGTTCTGGGTCTCACTATTCTCGTTGCTCCGGGACTCTCTGTCCTCGTTGCTCCGGGACTCTCTGTCCTCGCTGCTCCGGGACTCTCTGTCCTCGCTGCTCCGGGACTCACTGTCCTTGCTGCTCTGGGACTCACTGTCCTCGCTGATCCAGGACTCACTGTCCCTGCTGCTCTGGGACTCACTGTCCTCACTGCTCCAGGGCACACTGTCCTTGCTGTTCTGGGTCTCACTATCCTCGTTGCTCCGGGACTCTCTGTCCTCGTTGCTCCGGGACTCACTCTCCACGCTGCTCCAGGACTCACTGTCCGCACTGCTCCGGGACTCACTGTCCTCGCTGTTCTGGGTCTCACTGCCTTCACTGCTCTACGACTCACTGTCCTCGCTGCTCCAGGGCTCACTGCCCTTGCTGCTCCGCGACTCTCTGTCCTCGCTGCTCCGGGACTCACTGTCCTCGCTGCTCCAGGACTCACGGCACTCGCTGCTCTGGGTCTCACTGTCCTCGCTGCACTGGGTTCCTCTGTCTTCACTGCTCCGGGTCTCTCTGTCCTCACTGCTCCGGGTCTCTCTGTCCTCACTGCTCTGTGTCTCATTGTCCTCTCTGCTCTGGGTCTCACTGTCCTCACAGCTCCGGCACTCACTGTCCTCGCTGCTCCGGGACTCACTGTCCTCGCTGCTCCGGGGCTCACTGTCCTTGCTGCTCCGGGACTCACTGTCCTCAGTGCTCCGGGTCTCTCTGTCCTCACTGCTCCGGGACTCACTATCCTCTCTGCTCTGGGACTCACTATCCTCTCTGCTCTGGGACTCACTGTCCTTGCTGCTCTGGGACTCACTGTCCTCGCTGCTCTGGGACTCACTGTCCTCACTCCTCCGGGCCTCACTGTCCTCGCTGCTCTGGGTCTCACTGTCCTCCCTATTCTGGGACTCACTGTCCTCACTCCTCCGGGACTCACTGTCCTCGCTGTTCTGGGTCTCACCCTCCACGCTGCTCCAGGACTCACTGTCCGCACTGCTCCGGGACTCACTGTCCTCGCTGTTCTGGGTCTCACTCTCCACGCTGCTCCAGGACTCACTGTCCGCACTGCTCCGGGACTCACTGTCCTCGCTGTTCTGGGTCTCACTGCCTTCACTGCTCTACGACTCACTGTCCTCGCTGCTCCAGGTCTCACTGCCCTTGCTGCTCCGCGACTCTCTGTCCTCGCTGCTCCGGGACTCACTGTCCTCGCTGCTCCGGGACTCACTGTCCTCGCTGCTCCAGGACTCACGGCACTCGCTGCACTGGGTTCCTCTGTCTTCACTGCTCCGGGTCTCTCTGTCCTCACTGCTCCGGGTCTCTCTGTCCTCACTGCTCTGTGTCTCATTGTCCTCTCTGCTCTGGGTCTCACTGTCCTCACAGCTCCGGCACTCACTGTCCTCGCTGCTCCGGGACTCACTGTCCTCACTGCTCCGGGACTCACTGTCCTCGCTGCTCCGGGACTCACTGTCCTCGCTGCTCCAGGACTCACGGCACTCGCTGCACTGGGTTCCTCTGTCCTCACTGCTCCGGGTCTCTCTGTCCTCACTGCTCCGGGTCTCTCTGTCCTCACTGCTCTGTGTCTCATTGTCCTCTCTGCTCTGGGACTCACTGTCCTCACTGCTCCGGGGCTCACTGTCCTTGCAGCACCGGGTCTCACTGTCCTCGCTGCTCCGGGTCTCACTGTCCTCGCTGCTCCGGGTCTCACTGTCCCTGCGGCTCCGGGACTCCCTGTCCTCACTGATCCAGGACTCACTGTCCTTGCTGATCCAGGACTCACTGTCCCTGCTGCTCCATGACTCACTGTCCTCACTGCTCCAGGGCACACTGTCCCTGCTGTTCTGGGTCTCACTATTCTCGTTGCTCCGGGTCTCTCTGTCCTCGTTACTCTGGGACTCACTGTCCTCGTTACTCCGGGACTCACTGTCCTCGTTGCTCTGGGTCTCACTGTCCTCGTTGCTCTGGGTCTCACTGTCCTCGCTTGTCTGGGTCTCACTGTCCTCGCTGATCCAGGACTCACTGTCCCTGCTGCTCCAGGACTCACTGTCCTCACTGCTCCAGGGCACACTGTCCTTGCTGTTCTGGGTCTCACTATCCTCGTTGCTCCGGGACTCACTGTCCCTGCTGCTCCAGGTCTCACTGTCCCTGCTGCTCCGGGTCTCACTGTCCTCACTGATCCAGGACTCACTGTCCCTGCGGCTCCGGGACTCCCTGTCTTCGCTGCTCCACGACTCACTGTCCTTGCTGATCCAGGACTCACTGTCCCTGCTGCTCCATGACTCACTGTCCTCACTGCTCCAGGGCACACTGTCCCTGCTGTTCTGGGTCTCACTATTCTCGTTGCTCCGGGACTCTCTGTCCTCGTTACTCCGGGACTCACTGTCCTCGTTGCTCAGGGTCTCACTGTCCTCGTTGCTCTGGGTCTCACTGTCCTCGCTGCTCTGGGTCTCACTGTCCTCGCTGATCCAGGACTCACTGTCCCTGCTGCTCCAGGACTCACTGTCCTCACTGCTCCAGGGCACACTGTCCTTGCTGTTCTGGGTCTCACTATCCTCGTTGCTCCGGGACTCTCTGTCCTCGTTGCTCCGGGACTCACTGTCCTCGCTGATCCAGGACTCACTGTCTTCGCTGCTCCAGGGCACACTGTCCCTGCTGTTCTGGGTCTCACTATTCTCGTTGCTCCGGGACTCTCTGCCCTCGTTGCTCCGGGACTCACTGTCCTCGTTGCTCTGGGTCTCACTGTCCTCGCTGCTCTGGGACTCACTATCCTCGCTGCTATGGGACTCACTGTCCTCACTGCTCCAGGGCACACTGTCCTTGCTGTTCTGGGTCTCACTATCCTCGTTGCTCCGGGACTCTCTGTCCTCGCTGCTCCGGGATTCACTGTCCTTGCTGCTCCGGGACTCACTGTCCTCGCTGCTCCAGGACTCACTGTCCTCGCTGCTCCGGGTCTCCCTGTCCTTGCTGCTCCGGGACTCACTGTCCTCGCTGATCCAGGACTCACTGTCCTCACTGTCCTCACTGCTCCAGGACTCACTGTCCTCACTGCTTCGGGACTCACTGTCCTATCTGCTCTGGGTCTCACTGTCCTCGCTGCTCCAGGGCACACTGTCCCTGCTGCTCCAGGACTCACTATCCTCGTTGCTCCGGGACTCTCTGTCCTTTTTGCTCTGGGTCTCACTGTCCCTGCTGCTCTGGGTCTCACTGTCCTCGCTGCTCTGGGACTCACTGTCCTCACTGCTCCGGGACTCACTGTCCTCGCTGCTCCAGGACTCACAGTCCGCACTGCTCTGGGACTCATTGTCCTCACTGCTCTGGGACCCACTGTCCTCGCTGCTCTGGGTCTCACTGTCCTTGCTGCTCTGGGACTCACTGTCCTCCCTGTTCTGGGACTCACTGTCCTCGCTGCTCTGGGTCTCACTGTCCTCACTGCTCCGGGACTCACTGTCCTCACTGCTCTACGACTCACTGTCCTCGCTGCTCCGGGACTCACTGTCCTCGCTGCTCCGGGACTCACTGTCTTCGCTGCTCCAGGGCACACTGTCCCTGCTGTTCTGGGTCTCACTATTCTCGTTGCTCCGGGACTCTCTGTCCTCGTTGCTCCGGGACTCACTGTCCTCGCTGCTCTGGGTCTCACTGTCCTCGCTGCTCTGGGTCTCACTGTCCTCGCTGCTCTGGGACTCACTGTCCTCGCTGATCCAGGACTCACTGTCCCTGCTGCTCCAGGACTCACTGTCCTCACTGCTCCAGGGCACACTGTCCTTGCTGTTCTGGGTCTCACTATCCTCGTTGCTCCGGGACTCTCTGTCCTCGCTGCTCCGGGATTCACTGTCCTTGCTGCTCTGGGTCTCACTGTCCTCGCTTCTCTGGGACTCACTGTCCTCACTGCTCCAGGACTCACTGTCCTTGCTGCTCTGGGACTCACTGTCCTCACTGCTCCAGGACTCACTGTCCTCACTGCTCTGGGTCTCACTGTCCTCGCTGCTCCAGGGCACACTGTCCCTGCTGCTCCAGGACTCACTATCCTCGTTGCTCCGGGACTCTCTGTCCTTTTTGCTCTGGGTCTCACTGTCCCTGCTGCTCTGGGTCTCACTGTCCTCGCTGCTCTGGGACTCACTGTCCTCACTGCTCCGGGACTCACTGTCCTCGCTGCTCCAGGACTCACAGTCCGCACTGCTCTGGGACTCATTGTCCTCACTGCTCTGGGACCCACTGTCCTCGCTGCTCTGGGTCTCACTATCATCTCTGCTCCAGGACTCACAGTCCTCGCTGCTCTGGGTCTCACTGTCCTCCCTGTTCTGGGACTCACTGTCCTCCCTGTTCTGGGACTCACTGTCCTCGCTGCTCTGGGTCTCACTGTCCTCACTGCTCCGGGACTCACTGTCCTCACTGCTCTGGGACTCACTGTCCTCGCTGCTCTACGACTCACTGTCCTCGCTGTTCCGCGACTCACTGTCCTTGCTGCTCCGGGTCTCACTGTCCTCGCTGCACTGGGTTCCTCTGTCCTCACTGCTCCGGGACTCACTGTCCTCGCTGCTCTGGGTCTCACTGTACTCGCTGCTCTGGGACTCACTGTCCTCACTGCTCCGGGACTCACTGTCCTCGCTGCTCTGGGTCTCACTGTCCCTGCTGCTCTACGACTCACTGTCCTCACTGCTCCGGGACTCACTGTCCTATCTGCTCTGGGTCTCACTGTCCTCGCTGCCAGGGGACTCACTGTGCTCGCTGCTCCAGGACTCACTGTCCTCACTGCTCCGGGACTCACTGTCCTCGCTGCTCCGGGTCTCATTGTCCTTGCTGATCCAGGACTCACTGTCCCTGCTGCTCCAGGACTCACTATCCTCGTTGCTCCGGGTCTCACTGTCCTCGCTGATCCAGGACCCAGTGTCCCTGCTGCTCCGCGACTCACTGTCCTCACTGCTCTGGGTCTCACTGTCCTCGCTGCTCTGGGTCTCACTGTCCTCACTGCTAGGGGACTCACTGTCCTTGCTGCTCCAGGACTCACTGTCCTCGCTGCTCCAGGACCCACTGTCCTCACTGCTCTGGGACTCACTGTCCTCACTGCTCTGGGACTCACTGTCCTCACTGCTCTGGGACTCACTGTCCTCACTGCTCTGGGACTCACTGTCCTTGCTGCTCTGGACTCACAGTCCTCACTGCTCTGGGACTCACTGTCCTATCTGCTCTGGGACTCACTGTCCTTTCTGCTCTGCGACTCACTGTCCTCGCTTCTCGGGGACTCACTGTCCTATCTGCTCTGGGTCTCACTGTCCTATCTGCTCTGGGACTCACTGTCCTCGCTGCTCTGGGACTCACTGTCCTCGCTGCTCCAGGACTCACTGTCCTCACTGTTCTGGACTCACTCTCCTTGCTGCTCTTGGACTCACTATCCTCGCTGCTCTGGGACTCACTGTCCTCGCTGCTCTGGGACTCACTGTCCTCGCTGCTCTGGGACTCACTGTCCTCGCTGCTCTGGGACTCACTGTCCTCGCTGCTCTGGGACTCACTGTCCTATCTGCTCTGGGTCTCACTGTCCTATCTGCTCTGTGTCTCACTGTCCTCGCTGCTCCGGGACTCACTATCCTCACTGCTCTGGGACTCACTATCCTCACTGCTCCGGGACTCACTGTCCTCGCTGCTCTGGGACTCACGAGATACGACAGACACAGCAGCCAAAAAGACAAGACCTAAGAACAGGCGTTTAGGCAGGAATTGAGTCAGCTTCATTCACGTGGGCTCTGTTAAGGTGCTCGACTCTGCACTTTCAGGAGTTTTCCATCATGGATTTTAATCTTGATGGATCCATACATTTGCTGCATCAATTGGCACGGATTCTGTGACCACCCACAATGAGTAGCCCGTCTCAAGTTCTGTTAAGTTTCGAGCTTCTCACGAGCAAGTGTGTTTTTTGCAAGTGTCTAAGTTACAAAGTATGCATTCAAAGCAAACTACATTTCCTGATGGTCCTATCGTTTAAAAAAAAAGTAAGTAACTCTCAGAAAGTTATTTTCTGTCAACTTGTCTGAGGTTTTACTGAAGTTTTTAATTTTCAGATCTGTCAGGAAGAGTCAAATGCATTGTACTGAGGTAAATTATTCTTCAAATCACTTTCCACCCACACTACATAACAGAAGCAGTGATCACGATCCAAAAGCTCGACAATTAGGCAAAAGCATTTTGCAGTTCTGCTAACTGTGGCTGACTGAATCACAAAGGAGTAGTTTTAGGTAGGTGGCATAATGTCGAACAGAATATTGTCGTTCTTCCAAAATTAGCCGTTAGAAATAGCCTTCACACCTGGGGCATCTTATTCTCATTCAAAGCAAGAAAGTTGCTATATAGCAGAATACTAGTTTCTTCCCAGCACAAAATGGCCTTTGCCCATATCAAAACACTTCCTCAAAAATCCTTTCTGTGTAAATGTGTGTGGAAGCTATTTTCCGTGATGAGATTAGTTTAGAATGGCGTAATGGGCTGAAGGGCCTGGTGTTTTGCTGTACTGCTGTATGTTCCTTGTAGTCTGCCTATATCTGAGTCTGTTATCCCTTCCTTTATCTTTCTATATCCCGATCTTTCTTTCTTTCTGTCTGAATGATTCTTGCATTTTTCTCGCTGTGTTATTTTCATTCCTTTCCTAGTACATAATTTTTTTTGTTGTTTTCTTTCTATCTATAAGTTCTATCCTTTTATTTATTTCCTCTTTCTTCTGTGTTCCCTTAATCTTTGAGGAGAAAGTGAGGACTGCAGATGCTGGAGATCAGAGCTGAAAATGTGTTGCTGGAAAAGTGCAGCGGGTCAGGCAGCCTCCAAGGAACAGGAGATTCAACGTTTCGGGCATAAGCCATTCCTGAAGAATCTCCTGCTCCTTGGATGCTGCCTGACCTGCTGCGCTTTTCCAGCAACACATTTTCAGCTCTTCTCTTAATCTTTCTCTGGCATAATAGATGAGAAGAGCTGTGTGGGAGCATACACAACATGAGTCAGACTTAAGGCCGTAAGACATAGGAGCAGAACTGGGCCATTCAGTCCATTGAGTCTGCTCCATCATTATATCATGACTGACATGTTTCTTAATCCCATTCCCCTGCCCTCTCCCTCTAACCCTTGATTCCCTAACTAATCAAAAACCTATCCATCTTTCTTTTAAATAAACTCAATGATTTGGTCTCCACACACCTCTGTGGCGATGTGTTTCACAGATTAACCACCCTCTGGCTGAAGAAATTCCTCCTTCTCCTAAAGGGTTGCCCTTTAACTCTGAGGCTGTGCTGTCAGGTCCCAGTATCTACTTCTAGTGGCAACACCTCCTCTATGTCCAATCCATCCAGGCTTCTATCCGAAATGTGTTGGGCACAGGCAAGGAACCAAGAGTCAGCATGCAAATGCTTATCCCCCTATAAGCATTGATTCCTGGACGAATCCAGTGACAAGTGTTCTAGGTGGGAAGAGAAACCAATGTTGGAAGAGCTCCGCCTATAGTAAGTTCATTTGTGTGGTAAGGAGAGCTGCTTGCAGATGAACAACAGGGGTTGAATGGTCAACCTTTTCAAAGGCTGCAGAGAATTAAGGAAGACAAGAAGGGAATAATGAAACATCAACTTTGGTGAAGCCAAATTGGTACGGGATATACAAGACTTGGTGGCATTGTAGTACTACCAATTCTGCAGAGAACTGGTACAGCAGGACTATATTAAAACACAAATTGGGCTTGAACAAATAAATTTCAATGTTCTTTGATGGAAACAGAATTCAACAAAGTGTTGTAAATTGTAGCAGCATGTCATGCGTTTCATTATCTTGCTGTCTAGATAGATGGAGGGTAGATGTTCAGGAGTATATGAAAGCAGCTGATGACAATGCTAATGATGCTCAAGATCAGACTTGCCGAAGAACATGAAGCAGATAAAGTGGCTCCTTTTATTTGTCAGCCAAGAGCCACGCTCATTCAGGATTCACCTTCACAGATGAATAGAATACCATTATTTAAAAGTCTCACCCAATTAAAGATTTGTCTTCTCACAACACATTCTCCACGGTCAAAGTAAAGTCCTTTCATCTAACAGCTAATCATCAGGTCCTTAACCTGATCAAAAAGATCAGCCATTAATAACACAAGACAACTTACTTTAGGGAAGATATTCTGTACATCCAAATGATTTTCCAGCATTGGAAAACTAATCCTTTAATTGGAAAGCTATTTAAACGCTGTTGTAGGTCCAGGAATAGCGCAATGATCTAGAACTAATATGTAGTTGAAAATCAAGAGAATCGTTGTGCAATTTAAGGGGCTAAAATGATGACATTGCACTTCCTGAAGTTTTACTACAAATGCTGTGAACTGAAATGGTGGGCTGGGATCAATTCATTGAGATGATGTATTGCTTCTGATAAAACATGTGAGCACAAATCAATTTCTCATAAACTGCAATAATGCTGTGGATTCTGAATGAAGTCAGTGCGGAAACCATGTTAAATTACTTCAGATTTGCAATAAAGCATGATGTTTGCAGCTTTGTTTCTGCCTTCGCTTGTCAATTTTCTCCATTCTTTTTTCTCGACTGCTGAAAGCTTTCACTGAATTTTTCTTTCAATTGTCGTATGCTTCTACATGGATTTGGGATAGAAGATATAATAAAATGCGTCTTAGCAGGCCACCACTTCAAAACTACATGTACCAGGTTGGAAAATGATCGATCACCTTTAAAGTTCACTCAGAGGTAAATCTAATGCATAGATTTAATGTCTGATGTTGGGACTAATGCCCAAGATCTGTTGGATGCCATGTTCTATTGAGATAGAGGGCATGTGACCAACTGATCTGCTTGAAATAATGGTAAATTGCTTTAATATGCAAATTCAAGGCCTACCACAATAATTGGATCCAGATATACATTTCAAATATAAATGGGGGTTGGATGCATCTTGCAATCTCTTTAAATGTATCAAGTCTTGAACAGTCTAACCAATGATCCTGAAAGGTGAACACAGCTCAAGCACTGCTTGTTCTGGCTGCAAAAATGTATAATTAGCTGCAGATTATGGGCTTGACTATAACAGCCTCCCTCCTCTTTTCCCACCCTTATCGAACAGCTCAATGTATCAGGACCAGACCAGTGAATCGCATAGAGATATTGTTTCGGTTCAAGTCACTGCTTTTCTCAAATTGGGACTGATGGTGAATTTGGCGAAAGTGAGGACTGCAGATGCTGGAGATCAGAATCAAGATTAAGTGGTGCTGGAAAACTATCTGAGGAGCAGGAAAATCGACGTTTCAGGTAAAAGCCCTTGAATTTGGCTCAGGTCTTGCTTTGTGGTCACGAGTTTTGAGTGATGATAACCTTTCCCTTGGTAGTCTTTCTCATGTGTTGACCATTACAAAACCTTTTCATTGATGTGCAAATTTCAAAGGCATGTAAGTGGTGTGAATACTTGACTAATGTCTGTCATAGTGATGAAGGCTAGTGCATTGACCCTTTAAATGAGATATTCTTGAGTTCCAGCAGAAACCCTTCAGGTTATGTACATTGACAGTGTGATTGTGACTAAGGTTGTATCTAATTGTTTTGAAGGATGTCTTTTACATGAATAAATTAGCTTGAGATTAATTTGCTGAAGGTGATAATGATAAACAGGATATTGAGGAAGGCAGTATGAGAGGTAGTGTGAGGTTTAGCAACATCAGTGCCTAAACTTGCTGTATCTAATCTCATGAGGCTATTGAACCTCAGTGTGCCAGTCTTGGTGTTGATGAAGATTGCACTGACCTCCTTTATCACTTGCCTCCTTTATCAATTACTGTCTCTTATAATGCCTGCTACTCTCACCAACTAACAATCTTATTCTTCTGGTACTGACTTCCCTTAACAACATCTCTACAGATGCATCAGCTAAACTTGAAGCCCAACCAAAACTGAAATCAATATGCCCTTGTCCCCATAGCTGCTTTATTTCAGGCATTTATACAGAATGCTAATGCTTCTCTTTTATTAACTCTGACGTTTTTAAAGACTGTACCAGAACAAAATTTCCCTTTCTGCTCAAAACAGTAATCAGTTTAGGAATGACTATAAACTTCAAGATTATGCTTTGTGTTTAATTAGGTATATTGTTGGAATTCACATGGGTGGTTGGTATTTTCAATTCAGCACCAACTTGTCAACAGGAGGAGAATTCAACCCATTGACCTCTTGCTGAAGTATAAATCTGAGACATCAGTTGCTCTCTAGCAACTTAGAGATATAGCATTCTCATGTGTTTGAGATTTGCACTCACAACATAGAATAGGGCTGGAAAGGAAGTTCATGAAACTGATTCGAGAGATGATGGGTTTGTTTTCTGAAGAGCAGTTGAGTAGTTATGGCCTATACTCTCCAGTGTTTAGAAGAATGAGAGGATACCTAATTGAGGCATACAAGATGTTAAAGGGATTAACAAAGTAGGCGTAGAGAGGATGTTTCCTCTTAAGGGACAATCTAGAATGAGAGGTCATAATTTTAGGATAAAGAGTAACAGATTTAAAACAGCGATGAAGAGAAATTACTTCCCTCAAAGGTTGTGACTGTGGAATTCACTACTTCAAGGTGCGGTGAGTGTTGCGACATTGAGTACATTTAAGGAGGAGATTGACAGTTTTAATTCATAATAGTTTGAAGGCTTGTGGAGAGTTGGCAGGGAATTGGAGTTGAGGCTGAGATAAGATGAACTATGATCGTATTAAATGGAGGAAAATGTCATGGGGCTGAATTGCCCATACCTGCTGCTAGTTCTTATGTTCTCTTGCAAACTGGCATTTTCTTGATCTGAATAGTTAAACTTGGTCCTAATTTAGGAAGGCCCCTTCATTTTTTGCAAGGTATTTTATATTTAATGTTTTTCACAGTTCCCTTGATTAAGTCTGACCATGTTGTTTCCTGATTATATTCTGGCCAAAAGGTTAGCTTCTATTAATGTTTTCTGTAATAGCTCCTAAGAGGTGCTTGAAATCGACTTGGAATGGTTCCAGAGAAGTACCTGTTCTCCACTCAGAGCCCATTAACAATGGTACAGCTGAGATCAGGAAATTTCTAGGTAGGAGGTGACAGCTACTGATTAACATATATCTTCACAGATACAGTCCACAAAGTCCCTAATTGCATATCTCAATAAGGGTCCTTTGGGGGATTTTCTTGTAAACCTTAGCATCTCCATGTTTCGTTCTATGTCACATGTAGTATTATGTATGTTACAAGTGTAAAAATCTCAGTTATGATGCTTGGCAACAAGTGCAGTTTTCAATTTTAATGTTTTATTGCCTTACACACTTTGTAATGGTACTGATCTAATAGTTGAAAATGCGTCCTTTGTTCTAAATATATCATTCACACTGTTCACGGCTGATAGATTGATGGCACTTTGAAACAGCTTAGTTCATTTATTATTTTTTCAAGGGCAATTTAAGTTGACAGATGTTGCACAAAGGCACTTAATCCTGGACTGCTTAGAATTATATGGAATATTTCTGGAAAAGTTAAATGGGAAAAACAGCAGCCAGTTTCCTGGCAATAAGATGTTTTTTACCTGATTATCTAATTTAACCCAGCGAGAATTTTCTTTCAGCCCTGGAAATATAACACTTGCACAAATTTCATTCAGTACATTTCTAGTTTAATGTGCATTTGGGGAGTTGCAGAGCGGATTTAATTCTCTGTATTAATTTAAACTCAGAGGCTTGAAAGCAGAAACTATATGAAGTCTATAAGATGCTTACACTGAAGCTAATGCAAGTGCAGAGCCATTAAACATATTATAATTATGTTGAAGTGCAAAGTCTGTACTATCACCTCTTCTCTCTTCCCACCACCTCACCTGTCATTTATGAATATGAGTACTCAGCAGCTGAATCTCTGAACAGCGTGAAAAACTGTGCTGGTGTATTAGGATGAAGCAGGATACTAAAATCAAAACAAAGGATAAGTGTTAGAATATATTGTCTTCCAAAGTAAGGTTGATAAAGGTCACCCTGGTCCCCTGTTGTGACACAGGACACATCTTTATTTTCTTATAGAAGGAAAATACAATAGCTGCTGGAAATTTGAGATTAAACAAGAAAAATGCTAGAAGCATTGTTGGTCCGGCAAGAAAAAAAACTGATGTTTCATCTAATGGAAGTCGCTGACCTGAAATGTTAACTTTGTTTCTGATATTGCCTGATCTGCTGAGTTTCTACATTTTCTTACAATTGCTACTAATTCAGACTCTTAAATGCTAATCATTCTGCCCCTGATTGAATGGGCTGTGCTGGGGTCCAAACTTTATGAGGTGGAAGAGGACTATGCGTCTTGTGGCCTCGCTCTTCACGACCACTACCTTTTATGGTGAAAATCCTTGCAATAGTTTTGCTGCTTGTTAGTAATAGTTACTTAGAGCATTGGAGGGTTTATTACAATATACTGAGTTTACTCACGTCTCATTTTCAGAGGTCAAGGTTTGAATGAGAATTAAATTGTTTTTCTATTTAAAAGGGTGACCAGTCTCAACATTTCAAACAGATTGCCTGTAGATGGCACTGTCAGTGTAGCATTATGTGCGCAGAACCTAGATGTATGGGCACTTCAAATTTCCCAAATCACTTAAGTGTCCTGATGATGTAACTTTAACCTGCTCACTGAGCAGTGAGGAGAACACTCACTCAAAATTAATGGGGTCAACTTATTACATATGCATATTAGGTCCCAGTAATGCTATTAGATTGTTGACAGTTTTCACCAGAACCCTCAAAAGGGAGTGGCAACAACATTTCGTAAGGTCAGCACAATGAAGAACTGGATTGCAGCCAACAGAGAGCCAACAATACAATTCGAAAGTTTTGTTTTCAACTTGATCAGGAAGAACTGGAGTAATTTCCATCACCATCTAAATGTTGCACTCAATACCAGGAATCACTCAGAGGGGTCACCCTCTTTCAAGTTTCCTTGGCCCATAACAGGCCTGATTACTGGTGACAAGGTATATCCCTCCACACCCAGCTGGTGACACCTCTCAGCAAACCTTAAACTGACCCCAGGGAGGGGTACAACACTACTCACCATTCAACCAGTGCCCTTGGGGAACAGGGCTGTTAAGGTTCTGATGCCTGGACCAGTCAGACGGTGCTTGTAGTTTATCCCAGACAAGGAGTTCCACATTATAAGGATGTGCTGTGCACTTCCCAATCTGTCATTCAGGGTGGGTTGGGGTGGCTACGCAGAAGGTGCAGGAGCTAGAGGAAATTTCTAACGAGGGGGATGAGGTTGAAAATTCCCGAGATGGGCCAAAAGGACTGTTAGTGACATAGTGACAAGACAATGATGCAGTATACTTGGGTTGCCAGAGAGAAACCTATAGCCTTCTGCTTCCAGGATGACCAATTTGGTGAAATCTCTTTTATTCCTGTTATTATTTCATCTGTGCAGTGGCTGTGTACCCTATGCTTGTATTATTCCTTAAGGATTCACTTGTCTTCTATTTGATTTATCAATGCATTAAAATGGTGACTTGCCATTTCGAATGTAGTTCTGAGATCCTCCCTTGCTCTGAGTTAAAGCAGCTGGAACACAGTGGGCACTTCCACTACATTTTGCTCCTAGTTTTTTTTTAACTAAAATATGCCTTACATCAAAGATATGAGTTACAGTGGAATGTCCACTCCCTGATAAATTTGATCACGTTGTAACACATTCGGAGACTGACTCTACCAGCAATCTGCAGGATACCAGGAGCCTAGACATAACCCTTGCATTGCCTCATTCTCACTGACAATGCTTCCTCCATTATGAGCTTTGAAATGCAGGTCTGCCCCCTCCAATCAGCTCTGCAATGCTGATAAATTGCCCATTTCTCACCGTACACCTTTAGAGAGCCGTAAGCATGGCTCAGACCTTTTCCTCCTGGAGCCTGTAGACACATAACAAATTCAGCCCTTTCTCCCATAAAGTCATGTGTAGGGTCCTCTAGTTGGACATCCTATGCCCTTGCTACTCCCCTAGATTTTATTGTTATTGTTATTGTCCCTGAAATTCATCTTCATCTTGACTGCAATCTCCAGTTCACAGAGGTATGGTTCCCTGCACTTTGGATGCTGCCTGAACTGCTGTGCTCTTCCAGCACCACTAATCCAAAATCTGGTTTCCAGCATTTGCAGTCATTGTTTTTACCTCCCTTTTGGATGAGGTAATCACTCAGCTGATTATGAGAAAAGAATCAAGGTATGGTGATTTAAATACAAAACATCCTTTCGCTGGCTGAAGATACTCCACATAATTCACTTTGGAGAACTATGTTTGGTCCTACAAGGATAGTAAGACTACAACAGACATTAGAACAGTGAAAGTGAAGTCAACTTGTAAAATAGTTTATTCTGCATATTGAATTAATACCTGTGACATCGATCTGCCTTCAGGTTATCTCACCTACTCCCTCACATAATGTCTCTGTATAGACTCAGTTTTCACAGCTGGGTATCCAGGGAGCTGACATTCCTCTACATCACGGACCACTCACAAGTGCCATTTTCTGTTATCCACAGTGCAGGTCTGAACACCTATCACTGGGCATTCTGCAGGACCAGAATCTCCAAAGCAGCAATTACCCTTTTAATGGAAGCAACCAAGAGCTCACATGTCACATCCACCAGAGCAGTGAGAACAGGGGCAGGCTCCTCCAGCTTTTGGTCTGGTCTACCAAGGGCCACTGGCATATCTACCTGATATTCACCTGTCTCTGATGGCAGGTTGGTCGTGTCCCTTACAGCTGAGTGCAGAGACTCATCTTCTGCCTGCAGCTGAATAGTGTGGAGATTCAGACTGTTCGCTGATTGTCAGAGACTGCGGGCACTTCTTCCCCTATTTGCAGCAGCTTTGTCAGTAATGGGCTCATCAGATTGTGACACTCAGTCTACCCTAGCTAAGTTACCCACAATGGTGACAGCCTTTTTGTGAGTAGAGGCTTCAGGTCAACAGCTGACCAGTGCATCGTCTGAGGGTTTACATCTTCCTCCTCAGAGGTGGTGCTGAGGGCCCCATGATTGTGGCCTCTATCATTATGCAGAGCCCTGTGTGATGTAGTGCTGAATACTACATTGCTAGCCCACTGGTGTCTCCCTGTCACCACGGGAATGGTGTTGGTCTTTGATGGCAAGCTCAACGGTCCATCCCTTTTGGGGTGAAAATCTTGATATCCAGGCAAAAATGAGCACTGCAGATGCTGGAAACCAGAGTCTACATTAGAGTGGTGCTGGAAAAGCACAGCAGGTCAGACAGCATCCGAGAAGCAGGAAAATCCCTTCAAAAGCCCTTCATCAGGATCATTCCTTGATTCTCTTGATATCCCAGACCCAACTAGCTTCCCGTTCCTCCACCTTGACATTCTTGGCCATCCTTGACTGATTGTGGGTTAGTTTTGTTTTTCTGCAATTGTAGAGGTTGAGTGTGTTGGGAATGGGAATAGAAGCAGCTTGTGAGTATGTATACCCAAGTAAGGTGGTGAGCCACCCCGGTGAGTGAATCAGAAGGGTATTGGGCAGGGAGGTTCGTCGTTTGAGAGGAACAGGTGGATATGTTCCCTTGAGTTTACATTATATGTGGGATTCTGAAACTTGCAGGCAATGGACATTTATCAAATGCCGGTGCAGAGGCAAAGTTAGACAGAGTGTGAGGAAGTAGAGAGAAGACTGTGTCTCATAACTTTGCACACCACAGTGGAGCATTGACATTTTCCCAGTGTTTCTGCCCTCCCCTTTAATGTGGGCTGGTGACATTGACCTGTACTACAATCTCAGACTTGGCTGGATGGGTTTGATGAGAGACCATCCTCATGCAATTACGCAGGAAGAGGATGACCCTTCTGCTTCTGACTTTACTATGCAGTGACTGAAGCACAACATTAGTGAACCTGGGAGTCAACCTCGACTTTTTAGGAGGCATTTCTGGGATTCTAGGGGTGACCACTACAGTATTAGGGGATGTTCCTGACTTGGATTCAATGAAGTCATGTCCAGCTGGCTATTAAATTGGTGCCAGAACATTTGGTTGGTCATATCGGGGTGAAATTTAGCAGCTTACCTGCACAGAGAATGAACTGAGAAGCATGTGATCAGATGAGATAATTCACTTAGGTCATTGGCAGATTTGATGCCATCCAACATGCTTGATACCACACTTTAACTCCAAAATGGAAAATGTTGGCCAAAAATTCTTTTGTTTTACTTTGACTTGGTTGGGGATAAACAAAATGTTCATAGTAATGATTTTTTGAAGGAAAGGTTAATCTGGATTTGCTTTCAGTTGTATTCAATTTCATGTCCAAATTTTCATTTTCTTTCCCCCCTCTTCTCCCAGACCTCTGCCCTCTAGTTTTCCCCATCTGAAGTTTATATGTGTACATCATATATAAGAGAGCATAGTAGAGAATCAAAAAAGCAAAGTTTTCTGGACAGTATACCTGCACCCTCCTCCTAAGTCCCAGAAAATATGATGAAGTATGTACATCTATTGCACTTCTAAAATTATCACTCTGGACTGCTGCCAGAGTGTGGCTTGAGAAAACCACTCCATCCTGTCCTAAAGCAGCTTCAGAGAGGTAAAGCCTGTCAGACCATGTAGCCTAGTTATCCAGTGTTCCCTTGGTACATTTCAAAAGAACCTGAATCCTGTTTGCAGGGAAGCACCTTTCCAGTTTATTCTTGACACCAAGCAAAATTTCCTGTTTCCATAACTCAGGCTATTAATCTGTTCCTCATCCTTATCATCTTATTAACCTGCATATATCTGCCTGTACTGTGTAAATAGGAATGTGTTTAGATGTCATCATTGCTTAAAGTCTGAAGACAACAGAAATATTTAGTTGGATTCAGTTTGTCCAAATCTTGCATAATTTGAGATATTGTATTATAGTATTCACTCCCAATGTTCTCTGTTTGTGAAGGAAGTGACCCAAGATAACAGGAAAACAAGGAGTATATGAACAATAATAGGTCATTCCGCCCTTTGAGCTTGCTCTGCCATTCAATATGATCTTGGCTGATCAGCCAACTCAGTACCCTATTTCTGTTTTCTCCCCATAGATCCCTTTGATCCCTTTAGCCCTAAGCACTATATCTAATTCCTTCCTCAAAACATTCAATATATGGGTCTCAGAGGATATTTCTACTCATCTTAGTTTGAAATGGCCTAACATGTTTCCTCAGATTTTGATCCTTGGTTCTGGACTCCCCAGTCATTGAAACATTCTGCAATTAACCTGTCCATCCCTATTAAAATTTTATAAGTTTCAATGACATCCCCCTCTCTTTCTTCTAAAAAGTAGAATCACTACAGTGTGGAAACAGGCTATTTGGCCCAACAAGTTCACACTGACCCATGGAAGAATAACCCAACCTGACCCATTCCCCTACCCTATTATTCTATATTTACCCCTGACCAATGCATCTAATGTATACATCCCTGAACACAATGGGCAATTTAGCACAAACAATTCACCTAACCAGCACATCTTTGAATTTGGAAGGAAAACCATTCAGACATAGGGAGAACATGCAAGCTCCACACAGACAGTCACTCGAGGCTGGAATCGAACCCGAGTCCCTGGTGCTGTGAGGCAGCAATGCTAACCACTGAGTCACCTCAGATGCTGCCTGGGGCGGCACGGTGATTGCACTTGTTTTAGAATGAAATCACACTTAAGAAACATGCAGCAGATTTGTTGAGATGGCAATGGAAGTTTGTGACTTGTGGCTATTTTTGTTTTTAACTAGCAGTTGACTTCATATGGGGTGCTGTTCTGGCAACAGATAAAACTTCAGCAGACTGTTACCATGGTAATAATATTGCCACACCTCCAGCAAGAACATGTCTCCACACATTTAATTACTTTATTTATAAAATGTGTTATTACCAGAGGCTTATTAACATCACGTATCCCCACTAAAAGTTGCAATCAGTTCTAACTAATGTGTATCATTGACATCTTATTGAGACACTGAAGTATTTTAAAATATATTATTGTACAATGTCCATCATTAAATGTGCAGCAATAAATACGTTCTCCTCTTATACAGCAGAAGTGTTGTTTTTTCATTGTTGCAAATTATCCTGATGAATGCAAACAAAAAGTTTCAACAAAATGTGCTATTGGAAAACAATACTCAAATCCTACATACAGAAGAACAATACGTTAAAACAAAATGTTCATCTTAGAAAATTAATTCTTTCAGTCAAAGACAAGTAACAGCAATTATTAGTGTACAAAGTAAATGCATGATTCAATATATTTTAAATAAATACCATGCATTTATAGGTATACCATTAATATACATTTTGAATTAAACACTGATTTCTTGAGCAGGGTTTTCAGGGGCCAATTGGGCAGCAACTTGGGTGGGTGTTACACAGGTTTGTAGATTGCCAGCATTTTGCTGCCCTTGATCTATTCTGTGGAAAGCTGGTCATGGGCGAGAAGGTTGGGTTGGATGCGGGAGGTAGTCGGAATAACAATGTATACTTATTGGAACAAGAAGCCAACTTATTTTTTATTAAAATATTGATTTTGTTATCTTGCAAATTAAGATTTGAATAATTATAAAAACCTGGAAATAAGAGGATAGATGTTTCTAACAACAAAAATTGGTCCCAAATTCTCTGGCTGCAAATTTGCTTTTTGTGCTTTCTATCATTTAGCTAATTATAAATTTTTAAATTTTGTATTTCGAGCTTGAAAAGATTTGATTTAGAACAGTTTACAATGTAAGCCATTTATTTTGTGATCTGACACTTGCTTCATTGGGGAACGAACTTTTTGTCTCTTTCACAGCTAACATCTCTGTTATTGACAAAATAGAATGTAGTATAAATTGGGAAAGTTTTTCACTGCTGGATACTGTGTGCCAACTCATTAATCAAGGCACCTGAATGTGATCTGCACAATACGGAAAGTCTTTTCATTTGTAGCTTTGGTAGAATATCTGTCATACTATGTTCAGCTGGCATAGAATTGAATCTGAGCAGGTTATTGGAAATTATCTCGAGGAATAATTCAGTGCCATAAGACTCTTGGCTCAGATCTTCAGTAGTGAGATGACAGAGACGAATGCTTTATAATATTGTGGCTTTGATTTAATGATGCATGTTCGATGCCAGCAAGACTTTGTGTTGGCAGCCTTGATACCCAAAACTATCACCTTTGTTTTGTAAAAGGAAAAAACACAGAATAGATTAGATTAGATTACTTACAGTAGATTAGATTAGATAGATTAGATTAGATTACTTACAGTGTGGAAACAGGCCCTTCGGCCCAACACGTCCACACCGACCCGCCGAAGCGCAACCCACCCATACCCCTACATTTACCTCATACCTAACAGTACGGGCAATTTAGCATGGTCAATTCACCTGACCCGCACATCTTTGGACTGTGGGAGGAAACCGGAGCACCCAAAGGAAACCCACACAGACACGGGGAGAACGTGCAAACTCCACACAGTCGCCCGAGTCGGGAATTGAACCCAGGTCTCTGGCGCTGTGAGGCAGCAGTGCTAACCACTGTGCCACCGTGCCGCCTAAATGTATATGTTTCATTTTTCCCCCTGCTCTTTGACAGACGGTGATTTTTTGGGAGGGATTGATTCCACTGGTTAGCAGAAAGATGGCATCCCATTTTAAGTTTTATATATAGGAAATGTTTCTTCAGCTGATTAAGAGAAGAGTTAACCAAAGCAAGGATTGCTCCTGTAGAACATGAGCCTGAAGGATTGTAATGGAGAATAGCAAGATGACAGAAGAATTGAACAGATATTTTGTGCCAGTCTTCACTAGAGGATATTAATAGTGCCCTGGAAATAGCTGTAAATTAGAAAATGAAAGGCAGGGAGAAACTCAAGAAAATTATGATTACCAGGGAAGCAGTGATCAGCAGATTGTTGGAATCGCAATTTGACTACTTGCTGGGTCCTTCTGGATTTCATCTTGGGATCTTAAAAAAAGTGGCTGAAGAGCTTCTGTGCAGGGGAGATGACCTGGGGGATGCAGTGAGAGAGAGACTCACTGAAATCCTTGTAGAGGGAGGAAGAGAGCTTCTTCAAGGAAGGCATCCTTGCAAGAGGATTCGCAGTAGGTTAAAATCTTCAAGTAAAAAGTGAGGTCTGCAGATGCTGGAGATCAGAGCTGAAAATGTGTTGCTGGTTCAAGCACAGCAGGTCAGGCAGCATCCAAGGAACAGGAAATTCGACGTTTTGGGCCAGAGCCCTTCGTCAGGAAGGGCATTCCTGATGAAGGGCTCTGGCCCGAAACGTTGAATTTCCTGTTCCTTGGATGTTGCCTGACCTGCTGTGCTTGAACCAGCAACACATTTTCAGATCTTAAAAAAAGTAGCTAATGATATGGTTGATGCATTTGTTTCAATTTTCCAAAACACATTAGATTGGTGAAGGCTTCCTTTAGATTGGAAAATAGCTAATGCAGTTCCTTTATTCAAAACGGAGGGAGCAGAAAGCAGGACATTGTAGATCGGTTAACTTAACATCTCTCACAGTGAAGATGTTAGAAGCTATTACTAAAGCCACTATAAGTTTACAGTGATCAGGCAGTGTGGTTTTGTCAAAGGAAAATCATGTTTAAATTTTCTTTTGGAGTTAATTGAAGAAGTAAGTTGTGCTGTTGAGGAAGGGGAATCAGTATTGTACAGCATTGTGCTGCAGAGAAAGGGGAACTATTGTATTTCAATTTCCAGAAGGCATTTGATAAGGTGCCATATTAATAGTTATGATGAAATATTTCCATGAACAGAAAATTGACTAATAGAAAGCAGAAAATAGGAATTAATAGGTCTTTCCAGGCTGGCAGAATGTCATGAATGATGTGCCACAGGGATTGGTGCGATGGCTTCAACTCCCTTCAATTGATATAAAAATTTGCATGAAGGGAATGAAGTTAGGTTAGCAATGTTTGTTGATGACACAAAGATAGAGGGGAAAGTGAGTTCTGAAAAGATATAAGGAGCCTATTAAGGGATATATGTAGTTTAAATGGGCAAAGATCTGGCAAATGGAGTACAATGTGGAAATGAAAATTGTCCATTCTGATAGCAAGAGTGAAAAAAATACATTATCTAAATAATGAGGGGCTGCAGAGCTCTGAGACACAGAGAGATTTGGGTGTCCTTGATCATGATTCATAGAAGGCAAATGTGCAGAAACAACAAGTAATCAGGAGAGCCGGCTACATGGAATATTTTGATTTATTGTGAGGAGAATTAAATGTAAGAGTGGGGAAGTTTTGCTTCAGTTATACAAGGCACTGGTGAGAACTCATCAGGAGCACTGTGTGCAGTATTGGCCACCCTCCCCTTCTGAGAAAAAGCTAGACAAGCTATAGGACTGTATCCTCTTGAGCTTAGAGAAGTCCAAGAAGATGCAACTGAAACATATAAGATCCTGAGGAGACTTGACCGCATGTGTGTAGAAAGGAAGTTTCTTCTTCCTAGAGAATCTCCAACTAGTGGTCACAGATTGAAAATAAGGATCATTTAAGATAAAAATAAAGAAAAAAGTTCTGTCAGAGGAATTTGGAATTCTCTTCCTCAAAAGGCAATGGATGCAGAATCCTTAAATATTTTTAACACAGGAGTTGATATATTCTTGATTATTAAGAAGATGAGAGATTATTGGGGATATACAAGAAATTTAAAATTGAGGTTAAAATCAGATCAGCCATTATCTTATTGAACGGGGAGCAGGTTCGAAGGGCCAAGTGGCGTATTCTTCTTCTTTGCAAGTTTGTTTGCATATTTATAGTTAAGTAATCCTCCTTCATGTCAGATTTGAGTCAAATTCCAGTTCAAAACTGGAATGGTATTGCAATGATCAATGTAACACAAGGCTTGAATCAAGGAGTTATCTTGCCTGTGTACTTAACCCTCAGTCAGAAGATTGCAGTTTAAGTCTCTCCTGACATTTATGCATATAACCCAGGCTGTCATTCTAGTCAAGTACACAGGGGATACTATCCTCTCCAATGTACCACCTTAACATTAAACCAATAGTCTTTCTGCTCTTGTCTGTTTAATTAGGGAGACATGAAAGGTCCACAGCACTAGTTGACAAGAATCCTCCACATAATCAATGTCATGAGATTATTGCAGTTTTTGGGTGCTTCTGGAACACAAATTGGCTTTCTCCCCACAGATGCTGCCAAACCTGCTGTTCTCCTGCATTTTCTGTTTTTGATTCATAACTCTGATATCTGGAGCTCTTTGTTTAGTTGTATAAATTGACAGTTCTGTTTTCTACATTACAATAAAGGCTAAACTTCAAAACAAATTGTTTAGCTGTAAATGTGTCTGTGACAAGCTGAGGCAGTGAGATGCATCGTATAAATACAACTGTTCCTTTCCTTACTTCACAAGCTGATATATTCAACCATTAACCACCAGGAAAGCACATAAACAACAGAATTTTAAACCCAGAAAGTGCAAAATAACCTATTAATAAAGTTGAGAATCGAGCTCCATTTACCTGTTAGTCTCCCTTCATTGGTTTCCAACTTTGCCAGCATTATTTAAAATGCATGAAGCATGACATGACCTTGGAAATTTTGATAGGCACTTTGATAGTGCTGTAGTAAGCATTCCACACCACCTACATAATCATTTAATGAAGCAAATTCTAGAGAACAGCTTAATTGAATATAGGTGCCATTTGTACTACAGATTTCTAATCAGTTGTTTCAGTATGCTTGAAAACACTTCTGTAAAGGCCTTCAAAGTGCAGCTGATTAAGTTTCTCTGCTTTTAACTGACAATAAAATTCCCAAACATCACCAGTCCCTGTGGAGATGGTCGTGGATGTTCCCAGTGATCAGGTCCTAATCCTTCTCCTCTCTCTGTTGCCTTGAAGTGTCCTGGATGAAATGAGTTTGTGCAGTCTCACTAACTTCTTGGTGGATGATAACTTACATTTAAAAAAAAAATACCCAGAATTTAATTCACTTTGCCCCAAATTTGTCATATAGAGAAATGGCTGCTGTTGGAAATTTATTTGGAAGTTTATTTGAACAGTATATTCTGCAGTTGGAATTAAGGCGCAGCATATCAATCATCCTCATGAAATCCCTGGGAATATTTGACACAAAGATAGTATACAGAATGTTGGAAAAGTGTTCATTTTCAGCCCTGATGTTGTTTATCTTGATAAACAAATAGGAAGGTCACAACATTATTGAAGTTTTTAAAAATACCTTTTGGTGGTGCACAAAGGTACACTTCACTTGTAATGTTTGATCGTAGTTGATGGGAAATCAGTTTTGTGGAACTCATGCATCTGGTCTCCTGACTTATCTAGTTTATATTGCTGTTATCAACTGAATTGGACATGGAGGATTTGCTAATATTTGAGAATTTCACCGTCAGAGCTGAAATCATTCTATACGATATAAAATCAGGATAACAGCTACCTTGACAGCAATGGAGGGAGATTGGTCCTCAGCTATGTGTTTTTCCAAAACTTTGATTGACATCTCGCATGAATCCAATAGCATTTTATATGGTCTGCTGATAACAAATTGACCCATCGGAGTAACATTTTTTCTGCTTTTTCCTTCAGTTAATACACTATTTTTAAATTATAGGAAATTACACTGGATACAGAAAGGAGTATGAGTCCCAGTGACACATTGATTTTCATGCTGTGGTTTGTGTTCCAGAATTACCTGTGCTTTGACTCAAACCGTTCTAGTGCAGCTATAGCATTGCATATTAGTTTTGCCCCAAGTCAGAATAGCTTTAAGAAAAACAGTGTGTGAGTATGTCTTTAAGAGACATCATGATATAAAGGTCTCAGACTCCATCTTAACTAGGGCCATTTGGAGCATTACATACGACTTCTTGTAATCAAATAGTTAATATTAACCCAGAAAATATGGGCTGAATTTTATCAAAAAATTGACTGTCAGTTTCAGGGTGTTTTGTTCCGTGAAACCTAGTTCGCTCGTTCACATAATTGTCTTCTGCTCACCTCATTACATATACTCTGTCTATCTTGCATTCACCAATGGCAAATAGTTTGCTAGGCAGCTACTCAATGCCAGTTAGGATAGGGTCGGCATTAATGATTTCATTCAAATGCACAGACACAGGAGCAGCAGGAAGGTTTCAAAGAGGTTCTCAGGAGGCTAAGTATTAGTTTGGAGAAGTCTGCCAGTGCATTCTGTACCATGCTGGCTCACGAGAGAGGTTGGCAGCTGTCACAGAGACCCAGGTCCAGCACGCTCAATGTTTGATTAGATTTTAGATTAGATTTACAGTGTGGAAACAGGCCCTTCGGCCCAACAAGTCCACACCGACCCGCCGAAGCGAAACCCACCCATACCCCTACATTTACCCCTTACCTAACACTATGGGCAATTTAGCATGGCCAATTCACCTGACCCGCACATCTTTGGACTGTGGGAGGAAACCAGAGCACCCGGAGGAAACCCACGCTGACACGGGGAGAACGCGCAAACTCCACACAGCCAGTCGCCTGAGTCGGGAATTGAACCCGGGTCTCAGGCGCTGTGAGGCAGCAGTGCTAACCACTGTGCCACCGTGCCGCCCACTGGATATTTGCTGGATATTTGCACTCCATTGCTTTAGCCACTGGTGCTCAGCACCAGTACAAAGAAACCAGTGAACAAGGGACCTTGAACTCACACCATAGACTTGTTGTGTACTCCAGTTGTCTGGGCCAAAGCAGGTGAAGATTAAATGGCCTCCTCTCTCTACCTGTAATGGATTGATCCCCCAATCCTGGTCTGCATTGGAACCTGATGCTGCGGAGACATCTTATAGATTTCATTGGCCACACTGGAAGAAGGTGTTGCATTCTATACAAGTCATGGATCATGACATGTACTGATCTGTAGCTCTAATAGAGTGTAGTGCCACTGCCCCTCTCCTATCAATACAGCGTACTGTGGAAGATGAGTGACTGTGAATATCTTGCACAGGCCACCTTTTGCTGGACGTTCTGCATCAGGAAGTTGCTAAGCATCAGCTGGATGTTGATGCTGGTCATGGACTTAAGTACATATATGCTCCTCATCCATTCCTCCAGATGGTCTTTGGACAGTTGATAGCATCTTCTGTACCTGGATCAACTGGGGACACAAAGAGCACTATTTTCAGTTCATCCAGTTTCCTAGATCGGATATTGTCTGACAGATTGTAGTTCACTGGCAAACCATTTCAAAATATGCATACTAAGGCAGAATGACACATACCACATTGTCATTCCCACTGGCTTTGCTCAACCACTCAAGCAGAACAAATTGTATTTATTGCCAAATCAATGATAAACAAAAGATGTATACGTTGTATTTCTGCATTTCCGTGCAGCACCACTGAAGGAGAGTTTACCAGCCCCTGCACAATCTATGCTTATAAGACATTTTTTTAGATTAGATTAGATTACTTACAGTGTGGTAGCAAACCCTTCGGCCCAACAAGTCCACACCGACCCTCCGAAGAGCAACCCACCCAGACCCATTCCCCTACATTTACCCCTTCACCTGACACTACGGGTGATTTACCATGGCCAATTCACCTGCCCTGCACATCTTTGGACTGTGGGAGGAAATCGGAACACCCGGAGGAAACCCATGCAGACACTGGAAGAATGTGCAAACTCCACACTGACAGTTGCCCGAGATGGGAATTGAACCCAGGTCTCTGGATGTCCAACAAATAATTGTCTAACCATTTTGAGATACAAAACAATCTCCTTCAACGATAGAGGAGATTGAGAGCAAAGTCTGAATGAATTTAGACATACCAAACTGTCGTTCTGAAGTTGGCCTGCTTGCCCAAGGACCAGTTGTGAAGATGTTGGAGAAAGGGGAGGTGGCACGGTGAGTCTCTGACAGTGACATGGAGCTCCTGGTCAAGTGAGTGGTAAAAATGAGGGCTGACCTCTTCCTGGACAATATAGGACAGCCTGCTCCGAGGCTACCATGTGGGTCAGTACTTCACCATGGTCCAGACGAATAGTTAGCAGTGCCATAAGAAGGTCAATGACCATCTCCCCTGTACCAGGGTAAGTGCTACACCCTTTAGTCTGGCACCTCACACTCACTGTACCTCTGCTTCTGTACTGACCTCCAACAATTTTATGCTCTACCACTTGCACTATTGACTGCAATATTTTCCCTCAATCGCCCTCACCCTCCCCAAGGTCCTACATCATTAACCCTGCATGGCCTCTGCATTACCTCCTTGCTCCTTTGGAAAACCTCACCACCTTTCAACTACTTTCACAAGCAGCAACAGCTCTACTACCCACTCTCGTTTCATTCAATCCCTTCCTTTCTCTCATTGCAGACGACAGCCTGTCACAGGCCAGAGTGAGACCGTATGGTGGATGGGTGGCAGACATTTGGATCTTCATGCATATGAGGAGAACCCTGTTCCTCACAGGAGAAGACTGAGACTGCTCTCGTAGGGAAGCCGAGACATCTGTGTCTCACAACCTGATTGTGTTACCCTCTTCTTTCCAGTGAAACTCTCAGTCGCCATGTTGAGTCTCATCCATTACAAACCACTTCTAAACATTGGCCACCGTGCCTTCCCTCTCTTGTGAATTAGGTACTGCTGACATCTCCATCATTTCCTTGGTGAAACGTTGTCTCCCCACACCCTACAAGTTGCCCCCCCCCGACCTCGGAGGGTAAGAGTACCTAGGCCTCTGAGGAAACATCAGTAAGGCAGCCACCTGCACCTCCCACCAGCTCAGGAATGGAGACAAGAGTGGGAATGTCAAGCTGAAAACATTTGTGAGCACATTCTGGTGAGGGCTTCACTACCAGAACTCTGCAGCTAACTAAAAAGGAAACTCCCCAGGCAGCTGGCACACAGGGGGACTGACAGAAGCCAGGCTCCCACTCCATCCCTGGCAGGACAGGACCCTGCAGTACTGGCAGTCAGGGAGTTCATCCATGTATACAGGGAGGAGGGGGAGAGGCTGGCAGGAATGTAGTATGCAATAACCATCATTGCAAAGGACCTGCAGCTGTATAGAGAACCACATGACTGTTTGTCTGTCTGTCTGCTTCCATGCCACATACAGCCATGTCCAGCTTGCTCAGGGTCTGCTGAAGAGTGCGCACACTTGCAATACATTGCCTCAGCCATGGGTCCTTAGAACTGTAGGCATGGTACCAGGGTCCAGGAACCTGGCATGTATTACATATGACTCTTCTATACAAGGAGACAGGGCAATGCTAGGAGGCACTCAACCAGAGGAGGAACCAGTAACCAGCCCTTTAGAGGTCTCCACTCAGGAGACCCCTGAGGTAGCTCACCACTCCACCTTTTCCCTGACTACACATCTCCTACCCTTGGGAGTTGAAGCCAAGAAAGATTGATTTGCCTATGGCAGGAAGACCTTCAAGCTCTGGATGACCAGTACTCAGACTAAAGGCTGTACATTTCCCAGTCTGCATTAACCCACCGGACTGGTTGTTATAAAGCCTCTGGACTGACCATTATCCACTTTCCGACTGCCTAGGCACTGACCTCTGACCAAGAACACCTTAGTGATAGGTGTCATGGGGGCAGGATAGGAGGTGAATTTGGCAGAATACAGTGAGAAAGCTTGCTGGCCCTTGCAATGAAAAAATATCCAAAAATCTCCAAGCGCAATCAAACATATGATTCAGCCCTGAGTCATTAAATATAATCAAAGTTGAATTAGACTGACTCTTGACCCACCTTGTGGAATTCAGTTAATGCCACAATTGGATGAGCCATAAACATATTGAATGACAAGGCAGGCTTTGGGCCCCAATATGCCACTACTACTCTTCGCTAGAGTCACAGAGTCATAACGTTCGAGCCAAGATCAGCTTCCAGTCATTTCATTCTCATCCATGCCTCTTACTCTGCTTCCTGTAGGCCAGTAATATCCTGGCTGTTAAGTCTATTTTTCTCTCTGGAAATGCTTCCTGACCTGCAAAGTGTATCCAACAATTTTCTGTTTTTATTCCAGAAAAATTACAGCTTTTCTGTAACTAGGAGATTGGGAGATGATTTGATTAAATTTTAAAGTATCAACATATTAAAATAATGACATATTTTCAGGATATTTTGAGAAAGAGAGAAAAACTGTTTTCAGTGACGATGAGTCTGAAACTTGGGACATAATCAAATAATTGGAAAGAAATTTTTCAATGGTGAAAGCATTTCTATACAGCAACGATGGTAGATGTTTGGACCTCGCTTCCACAAATAGCAATTGATTCTGGATAAGTTGTTAAATTTCCAAGCTGAGATTGATAGATGTTTGGTATTTAGAATATATAACAAAGATCAACTATGATCTTATTGAATGGTAGAACAGAGGGATTAATGGTGTGTTCCTCCATTCCTATGTTGATGATCTACTAAATTACATTACTGTTTCCAAATCCTCCTCAATCAGCTTCATGGGGCTTACCATTGACAAGGCAATTATCTTGACCATCCACATAGATACCATGGATAGAAGAATGGATTAGAGGCTAGGAATTCTATGATGCGTGACTTAATTCTTGAACCTCCACAGCCCGTCCAACATCTTCAAGGCACAACTTAGGAATTTGATGAAATATCTTTCATTTGTTCTGAATGAAATCCAGCTCCAATGACATTTTAAAAGCTCAACATCATTCAGGAAAAGCACTCTGCTTGACTGGCTCTGTCTTAAACATTTCCTCCCTCCAGCAGGGTGTATAGTGGCAAGCAATATACGTCCATCCACAAGATGCACTGCAAAATCTTGCCAAGTCTTCTTCAGCAGCACCTTTCTACCTGTTCCAATCCAAGTCTTATTGGGCCGAAAGGCCTGTTTCCACACTGTAAGTAATCTAAAAGTCACACTTGGAAGGAATCACTATTACATCACTGTCACTGGATCAAAATTCCAGAACTCCCTTTCAGAGCTATAATATTGGAATAGCTTCATCACATGGAACTGCAGTGGTTTAAGGAGCTCACTACCACTTTCTCATGAGTTATTACGAATCAGCAATAAATGTGGCTTTGCCTCAATTCAAGTTATTTGTTTAAAATAAAAATTGTGATGAATGCTCAATGTTTGTGAATAGAGTAAGTTACTTATCCATCAAGTAATAGTTTGAATTGATTTTGTGGACAATTAAGCAAATCTGTACAAGTACAGCTTGTACAAATGATAGTGCAATTATCCTGCCATCAAATTAAAAGCTCTTTGTTAATACGACCAACATTTATAGAGACAACAGTTGCAGCATGACTAAGGGAACTGTCAGTTCCTCATCATCTTCTTTTTCAATATTCATGAAGGAGATAGATATATTTTTAGATTTTAAATGCATCAAGTACAGGGAGAAAACAGTAATATAGCATTAAGTTAGAGGATCAGCTATGATCATACCGAAAGGCAGATCAGGCTCAAAGTGCCTACTCCTGCTCCTAGTTTCTATGTTTTATGAAAATGCTTATCTTTCTCACACTCCAAATCCTGAAACTGAAAAATTGCCCTTCCAACTTCTTCTTCAGTCAATTCTGTGCTTTATGATTGGTTATATATGCCATTTCCCCAATGATGGTAATAAAATTAACATCACTGCACAATTATCATTGCAGAAATTGATTTACGTCATAATGAACTTTGTGAAAAATGTTCCACATGTTGCACTATTACAGACTATGAACATATTATTGCCAATATGAATAATTTTATTCCAGTGACTCAGTTGCACTATTTGAGGGTTAACTTTATTCTGAAGTATCACTGGGAAAATCCCAGGTTTGGTTTTGGCTCTGTGTAAGGTTGAGTGAATCCTTGGAAAAGTATAAAGGAAGTCGGAGTAAACTTAAAAGGGAAATCAAGAGGGCAAAAAGGGGACATGAGATAACATTGGCAAATAGAATTAAGGAGAATCCAAAGAGTTTTTGGGTTTTTA
This sequence comes from Hemiscyllium ocellatum, assembly GCF_020745735.1. Lineage (NCBI taxonomy): Eukaryota > Metazoa > Chordata > Chondrichthyes > Orectolobiformes > Hemiscylliidae > Hemiscyllium > Hemiscyllium ocellatum. Next base: position 49,453,581 of record NC_083412.1, read on the forward strand.
CAAGTATATTAAGGACAAAAGGGTAACTAAGGAGAGAATAGGGCCCCTCAAAGATCAGCAAGACGGCCTTTGTGTGGAGTCACAGAAAATGGGGGAGATACGAAGTGAATATTTTGCATCAGTATTTACTGTGGAAAAGGATATGGAATATATAGACTGTAGGGAAATAGATGGTGACATCTTGCAAAATGTCCAGATTACAGAGGAGAAAGTGCTGGATGCCTTGAAACAGTTAAAGGTGGATAAATCCCCAGGAACTGATCAGGTGTACCTGACAACTCTGGGAAGCTAGAGAAGTGATTGCTGGACCTCTTGTTGAGATATTTGTATTATCGATAGTCACAGGTGAGGTGCCGGAAGACTGGAGGTTGGAAAACGTGGTGCCACTGTTTAAGAAAGGCAGTAAAGACAAGCCAGGGAACTATAGACCGGTGAGCCTGACCTCAGTGGTGGGCAAGTTGTTGGAGGGAATCCTGAGGGACAGGATGTACATGTATTTGGAAAGGAAAGGACTGATTCGGGATAGTCAACATGGCTTTGTGCATGGGAAATCATGTCTCACAAACTTGATTGAGTTTTTTGAAGAAGTAACAAATAAGATTGATGAGGCAAGTTAATAACCTTTTAAACACAGTTAAAGAAAGGAATATGCTAACAGCATCATTCTACCACAAATACAACATGGTGATCACTGTGGGTATCATTGCTTAATACAGCAAAGTTACAACACATACAACTACAAATACAACATGGTGATCAGTGAACAAATCCATCAAAGCTCAGAAAAGGTCTTTCCAGAAGTCCAAGTAAGTTTATAGTGAGTTTAAAATCTTTACTGCTTTACGAGTTACACTTCTAGATAACCATCAGCTGAAAACATTTGACTGAACATCAATCAGCAGAAAATTATAGAAAGGGATAAACAGCTCTTCGAGCTGAAGGCTTTACTTTAGATCTGGTAAGAAGCCTGGGTGGAGTTTAAAGATGAGTCACCCCTGGTAAATACTAAAGATCTACATGACAATTCCAAATTCGAGGTTTAGTCAGGAAACTGACATATTGGAGCTCTGTGAGTCAAGTCAAAAATTGCAGTTGGACAAAGGGGAACCCTTTAAGTTAATGGTACATAAAAACAGGCTGAGAAAGCTGCAAGAGAAAAAGCAATACTTACACTTACAAATGAATGATGCCACTTGACTGAACAGACATCATAAAACATGGCTACAGTTGGGAAATTAAGGATTATAGAAGTACTTAATACACAAAGGTTCACTGCATCGGGAATTTCATGCAGTTGGATTGCGGTGTCAAGGGTGACTATTTATAAGCTAAAGTAGACAGAGTCATATAGAAGATAGTTCTGAAGACTTTTGAAGCTTTGGTACAGAGCTAGAGTTTAAGAAATTCTCAGCTTTTTTCACATGAAAGCAGGATATCTCAGTTTTTATGTAAAAGGTGGGAGACCATGACTTTGAATGGAAAAGTGCAAGCACACTCTTAGTAAGCAGCACATTGGTGGTTCAACAGTGATGATAACTCAACATTTGATGGCAATGTCAGATTGAATTCTTGGGAAAACTAGCTTACTGAATAATAGAATACATTGGCAGACACAACACTGGAAGGCAGCAGCAAGTTCAATACAGGAGATTACTGCAGATTCAACACTTGATGAAAGCAAAATTTTGAAGATACAAGAAATCTGAAAAAAAAACACGGGAAGAATTCAGCAATCTGGCACTGAGGAAAGAGAAGCAAAATTAACATTTCAATTCAAAGAGCTGAAAAGTGGTGGTTTCTATGCTGTTGTCAAGAAGGAAGAGGATCAAGGTGGAACAGATTGTAAGAAAGGTGGAGGTGGAGGGCATACTGCGAAGTTGTGAAACTTAATGTTAAGCGCTAGGAGGTGTAAAATGTGTAAGCAGATAATGTTGTTGTTACAGTAGCTTGCAACATGCTTTGGTGGAACACCAACAACACAGGATATGAATGTTATCAAGGGGGTAAGATGGGTTATTGGAATAGCAAACAACTGGAAAATGATGGTCACATGGCATGGAAACAGACCTTTTGGTCTAATCATCAGTGCCGGCCAAGTTTCCCAAACAAAACTAGTCCTACTTGCTGCACTTGGCCCATATCCTCCTAAACATTTCTTATTCATGTACCTACCTAAACACCTTATAAATGTTGTAACTGTGTCCACAACTGCCACTTCCTCTGGAAGTTCCACATCTGAACCACTGTGTCTTTTTTAAAAAAAAAGTTGTGCCTTGTGTCTTATTTTTACAAACCTTTTTCTTCTCACCTTAATATGTCCCTGAGTCTTGAAAGCCCCTACACTAGGGAAAGGCACACCTTTCACCTAATCTACATCCCTCATCATTTTATAAGCCTCTGTAAAGTCACCCCTCAACCTTCTGTTCTCCCGTGGAAAAAGTCCCAGACTGTCCTTATAATTCAAACCTTCTATGCCCAGTGACATCCAGGTAAATCTTTTTTGAACCCGCTCCAGTTTAATAATATTCTTCCTACAGCAGGGTGACCAGAACTGTACATACTATTCCATGTGTGGCCTGCCAACATTCTTCTGGCAAAGGAGAGGTGTTCTGCAAAGTAATTGCCCAGTCTGTGTTTGGTCTCATTTTTAATTGGCCAGTATAAAGGACACCACATTGTGAGTATCGAATACAGTTGATTTGATTGAAAGAAGTACAAGTTACATGCTTCAGATAGAGGTGTATTTGGTGCCTTGATCAGTGAGGAGGGAAGAGGTGAATGGGTATGTGTTATACCTTATGTGATTGCTTGGGAAGGTGCTGTGGGGAAGTAAGCAAACATTAAGAGTGATGGAGGAGTGGATCAGGGCATTGTGGAGGAAGCGGCCCTTGTGAGTGTGGACAGTGGAGGACAGAGGAAGGTGTGTTTGATGGTGACATCCTGCTGGAAGTAATGGTAATGGCGGGGGATAATCCTTTGAATGCTGAGACTGGTGGGGTGGACAGTGAGGATAAAAGGAAAGTTATCATTCTTCTGGGAGGGTGGTTAAGGGGTGAAGGCAGCAGTGCCAGAGATAGCATGGACACAGTTGAGGGCCCTGTCAATCACAATATGTGGCAGGGGAGGGGCAGGGTAGGGTTAATCCTTTGAGGAAAATGGGAAGACTTTTCAGAAGCAACCTGGTGGAAGGTTGAGAAACTGTGAGAATAGAATGAAATCCTTACAGGAAACAGGGTGTGAGGGAGTAGGGTATTCTTCCAATATAATCATGTGACCCTGGCATTACCATTACAACATTACCACCAGCATTAATTTTGATGCTATTTTATTGCTCTTTCTGACTGAATGCGCAGCTCCAACAAAACTTGAGATTCCTGTTTGATTGGCATCCTATCCACCATCTTAAATATTCACCCCTCTTGCTCCTGGCACACAATGGCACCAGAGGGTACCATCTATAAGATGCAGTGCAACAACTCACCAAACTTCCATCAGCATCATTTTCTAAATCTGGACTACCAGTGACTAATAGGGCAAATGCAGGAAACCCATTGGACCACCTACAACTGTGAGGTCTCCCTCCAAGCCCCATACCACCATGACTTGGAACTATATCAGTGTTCCTGGACTAACACTGAAAGGCATGAGGGTATGCCTGAGCCATATAATGCAGTGGATTGAGAAAGCAGCCAGCCTCCACTGTTCTCTGGGCTAATTAGGGATGGACAACTCTTGGTGGCTTTGGCAGCAAACCTCATATCCTGTGAAAACCTGAAAAAGAAAATGTGGAAAAACAGACATTTTTATTTATTCACAGCATTCTATAAACAAGTTTATTTGAATCACTCTTGTTTCATATAAAAACTGTTTCAGTTTGTGTTCAATGGAAAAGAAACATTTATAATGATAGATATGCCAGCAGCAATATTTGTGTGTCATGTTTAAATTTTAGTTTGCCCTGAGAGTTCAGAAGATAGCTTTAGGGGACGCTTTCACATCAATGGGCCATTTACCTGTGAACTGATGTCCATGAAGTATTGCTTGACGTGAACATCAGTAGTAGCTCCTTAGAGGAGGGAGCATATAGATCAGTCCTGTGATAAAACGATGCCTGGCAAAAGAAAACAAATATCCCAGTAACGCTGTCACTCTCTGCACAATGCTTTTTTGCAAATGTGTACAAATCCCAAATGCAGAGAATAACATCTTCTTTACAAAAAATGGATGCTGAGTGCTGAATTTTAGGAACATTGAAACAGTAGGATGTCATTCAGCCCATCAAACCTGGCCTGCCATTCAAAATGCTCATGTCTGATTGAACACTCAGTGTTTTTTTATTTCATAACCTTGTACGCCACTAGGAAACAGAAATCTATCAATCTTAATCTTAAACATACTGAAAGACTGAGCTTTCTCAGCCTTCCGTGGTAGAGAATTCCAAAGGTTCACAACACTTCAAGTAAAACAAATTCTGTTAATCTTGTACCTAGGTGGCATCCCTCTAATTCCTATATTGTACCCGCCAGCTCTTGACTTCCCAACCAGGGAAAACATCTTACCTGTGTCTAACTTGTCTGTCCCTTTTAAATTGTATTGTCAATTTCAATGAAATCACCTGTCATTCTTCAAAGTTCTGGAGCAAACAGACCCAGTTTGCCCAATCTCTCTATATAGGATGGTCTGACCATTGCAGGAACACAGCTCATGAATCTTTGTTGCACTCTCTTTATGGTGATAAAATCTTTCTGACATTGGAGATGGGCGGAGAGAAGGGAAGAATGGCGGAATGCCAGTGGAAGGTGTTAGGAGGGAAAATTGATGTGTTACCACCACCTTGGCATTTTGCCATCGGAACACTTAAGCTACTTCCTGCACTAGGAGACATTTTGTCTTCATCAGAAGGGCCAATGTGCTTGGGGTGAGACCACCATGAAAACCCTGAAGACATCCCAGTGGGGTTAAGGTGGGAGGTATTTAGGCCCTCCTTTATGAGCCTTCCATTATTTATTTAATTAATATTGCACTTGTATCTGGGTACAATGAAAGTAGTTAGTGTCGCCATGTTTTGGCACCATCTTTGATTATTGAATAAGTTGTATAATTGGTAAAATACTGAATAAATTAATATTAAATTGATATGAATAAAACTGAAGTAGCTTCAAAAGTTCATCTTTATCTCTCTGTAGACTTCACCCTCTCTGCTCCTCCAGTCATGGCCATCCGACATCCTCCCTCGGGTTCTGGCAACGTGCTCCTTTTCTGTCACCATCGGTGCTGTTTGTTCCACAGCTGCTGCCTCTGAGCTGGAGATGGTCCCGCTGCATGGGTTCTGCACCTCCTCCAATGTTGGCCTTCCACTGACGGTGTCCTGGCTCTAAGTCGACTGAGTGGGCTCTGGCTCATGGTCGAGTTCTGCCACATGGATGAACACAGGCCTCCAGCAGGAGAACATCAGGTGGCCACCCTAAGGCAACCAAAACAAAAAAAAGGTTATTGCGCCAGCAAGACAATGATGAAGCTGTGTAGGTGTGGCAGATCCCACTGCATGAGCAATGAATAGCCAAGCCCCATGCTCAGGAGCTGAATGCTGCCGCACTGTCATCACCATCTTGAAGGTGCTGCTTTCTTTCTTGGCATTTCAATCAGGAAATGCTCCCAATGGAGACAAAGACCCATTGTTCAGTCCTGACTCTGTCATTGCCCTATTTTTTCCCAGTCACCCAATGTGGCCTGGTTTATTCTGTGAAGAGGGAACCCCCATATGCAGCAGCAGCTGCTGCAAGCACCTGGTTTGTTACTAACCCAAAATGTTGACAAGACTGAGACTTCAATCCAAACATTGCTAGAGGCTGAAACATCAATGACTCAACTCAGGTAAAAACAATGACTGCAGATGCTGGAAACCAGATTCTGGGTTAGTGGTGCTGGAAGAGAACAGCAGTTCAGGCAGCATCCGAGGAGCAGTAAAATCGACGTTTCGGGCAAAAGCCCTTCATCAGGAATAAAGGCAGAGAGCCTGAAGTGTGGAGAGGTAAGTGAGAGGAGGGTGGGGGTGGGGAGAAAGTAGCAAAGAGTACAATAAGTAAGTGGGGGAGGGGATGAAGGTGATAGGTAGAGGGGGGAGGGGGTGGAGTGGATAGTTGGAAAAGAAGATAGGCAGGTAGGACAAGTCATGGGGACAGGGCTGAGCTGGAAGTTTGGAACTGCGGTGAGGTGGGGGAAGGGGAAATGAGGAAACTGTTGAAGTCCACATTGATGCCCTGGGGTTGTAGTGTTCCAAGGTGGAAGATGAGGCTTTCTTCCTCCAGGAGTCTGATGGTGAGGGAACGGTGGTGTAGGAGGCCCAGGACCTCCATGTCCTCAGCAGAGTGGGAGGGAGAGTTGAAATGTTGGACCACGGGGTGGTGTGGTTGATTGGTACGGGCGTCCCGGAGATGTTCCCTAAAGCGCTCTGCTAGGAGGCGCCCAGTCTCCCCAATGTAGAGGAGACCGCATCGGGAGCAACGGATACAATAAATTATATTAGTGGATTTGCAGGTAAAACTTTGATGGATGTGGAAGGCTCCTTTAGGGCCTTGGATGGAGGTGAGGGAGGAGGTGTGGGCACAGGTTTTGCAGTTCCTGCGGTGGCAGGGCAAGGTACTCAACTCAGCCAAGCCACTCTTCACTTCTCCATAGCCACTGATTTGCCTGGGATTGATACTGAATTAGAAACTTAAGACTATGATCAAAAGGATGCCATTTGACATCTCCATCCTGGTTCAAATAAAACCATGGGATGGGGATGCCACTGATATCAGTGTTTATTTCTAGATCCCAGTAACATCTGAGCTGATGTTTGTGAGTGGTTTAAAGAACTTGACTAGCCACTCATTACTTGGATCTTTTAATCCTTTTCGTCTTGCAATCGATTACAAACCCGTCCCCACTGACAAGGTCGGTCTCCCAGCTACAATAGCTATCACTGTGACAAAGCACCTTGATTCCATCACTCCCACTGAATCCTTGAACTTCCAGCACAGAGTTCTATTCAACCCTCACCTATCCTTCAATAATATATTAACATTGAAGGTCTGTTTTCCTGAGCTGCAGCCCAGCACTGCTGCCAGAACGATTGACTGTGCTACTGAGACTGAGACTGTCTCTAACCCTGATTGAGTCAGTAACTCCTGGGAGTGGTTTGCTGTACTCAACTGGATGGTGGCTCCGGCAGCTGCTTCATACCTGGCTGTTACCAGCAAAACGTTCTCTGAGTGTACTGTCCATGATGGAGTGGACTGCTTCCCAGGTTTGGCCCCAGTGATTACTCTCAACATCCTCCAGAAAGCTTACTTGGTCTGAGCAACATTAAGGGTGTGAACTGAAAGTATTATAGAAGTCATCTATTTCTTTGCACCTAGTTACTTAATGAAAAGTACAGCATATTTTGGCTCTGAATCATACCACCTCTGTGGAAAGCCGTTTACACTTCCAGTGTAGCCATGCCTGTTTCGCATTTTGAATTGTGCGAGGATAATCTGAATACAACAGTGAGAGTTGGTACAGTTCCAAAATGCTCAGTGGAAAGTGTTTCCTCTGTGAGTATCACCTCATAAGATATAGCAGCAGGAAATGTGTGAAGAAATTGCCACCTTCTTCTTATTGCAGCAGGACACCTTATTCTGTGCAATTCAATTCTTGTATTGGCACAGGCTAGATTTAATTCTGGTAGGGAAATGCTGTGATTGCAGTCTAGAAATATCAATATCTCAAATCTGCAAATGATATGAAGACATGATACCCAGATTTGATGAATGGATACCTTCCCTCCCTTATTCCCTGCTTCCTCACCCCTGTCACACTGCAATTCTATACTTCAATGCCTAACAATAGCTGTAGATTGTATATACTTACAATAAAGTACATAATTTTATTGCACTTGTGCAAATAACTCTAGTGAACAATCCAAGATGATGAGGATAGGAAATAATAATATCACTTTACACACTACACACCAATATTTACTTTGTGGATCACTGCATGAACTTTACACAAAATAGTAATTTGATTCAGCATAGTTTGTTTGGATGACAAACTCCAGATGGTCTGTAAGATGAAACTGGATCTTTATTCTATATATAAATGACATAATAATGCATTAGTATTCACTGTAAGTGGGAATACATACACAGGGGCTTGCTATTCGGCTCTAATCTCATTACTTTCAACAGAGTGGATTGACTGATATGGTTGGAAAAGAAAACTTTTGTATGTGCATGATTGCTGCATCACATTTTTCACTAAAACGGCAAACAGTCTTAAAAGAGAGCTGTCTTTATCAAAAATTATGTGGTGAGTCTGTACCTTTCCCTTTCCCAAAGGTTTCATGAAATGAAACAATTTATGATGAAACACAAAATGTCTTTGCTATATCCCCTCAGTAAAGACCTCGGACACAATGAAGTATCTTCCTGGTAGGGCCATACATGTCATATTTGTGATTTTGTACAGGATTTTACCAGTTGTCATCCTGTTTGTTTGTGTTGATTAAATCAAAACTTAACTCGAATCTTTCACCGATACTTCATTGCACCAATCAGAGGTGGTGGGATTAATGAGCAAATAACACCCATAAGAATCCTTACCAATCCTGTCTTAGTTGCCTCTACTATTAAGTACCTTTGATACAAAAGAAAAAACAATAAACGGGCATCAGGTCTTCTGTTCACTCTGAAGGAGCTGGACCAGTGTAGGAAGGACTCTCCTCTTGATTGCTTCAGGAGAAGGGGGAACTGATTCCAAAGAAAATAAAACAAACAAAAAAAATTAAGTACCTTTGCATATAACTATTGTTCTAAAGTAGGATATGGTTGGTGTCAACACACGCAGGAGGCAAGTGACCCAATGATTGAGAGAAATCAGGCTTGGTTGCAAATTTGGAAAGCTGCTATTGTTTGTTGAAATCTTCATAGACAGCTCATCTCACAGTGGAAGGTTTTGTATAGAGATCCTCAAATAAGGCTGGAGGTTGGAGGGAATTGTCAGGTGGGAGTGAGGAGGTGAATGTGTGTGTGTGTGGGAGGAGGGGTTGCAATTGTCTCTCTATCCATATTTGAAAACAAATTTGAGCTGTTATCTTTGTTCTAACACCTGGTCTTTTCATAAAATTAATAATTCGAAAGGTGTTCTTCCAGACATGTTGAAACCTTAACTAATTAATTCAAAAGGCCGATACCTGTTTATACATCCTCCTGGTAGATTTAACATATGGGTTCCATGGTTTAACAGGGTAACTTGTGTGATTGAGCACATTTATTATTACATTGGTATTCTTTGCACCTATTTCAAAGTTGATAGAAGTAAATCTCAACTTTTTTTGTGGCAAATGGGCAGCACGGTGGCACAGTGGTTAGCACTGCTGCCTCACAGTGCCAGAGACCCGGGTTCAATTCCCGACTCAGGCGACTGACTGTGTGGAGTTTGCACATTCTCCCCGTGTCTGCGAGGGTTTCCTCCAGGTGCTCCAGTTTCCTCCCACAGTCCAAAGATGTGCTAAATTGCCTGTAGTGTTAGGTAAAGGGGTAAATGTAGGCGAATGGGTGGGTTGTGCTTCGGTGGGTCGGTGTGGACTTGTTGGGCCGAAGGGCCTGTTTCCACATTGTAAGTAATCTAACTGTAACCGAGTCTACTGCTTTGCTAATGCTAGAAATGGCAGGAACAACTGCTGAGGTAAGCAACATTGCTGCATTGGGGAAACCCAATCAAGGAAGTATAAGAATTTCAGGGTTAGATGCTTGTAATCATTTAAAGAAAAATGTTGCAACCACATACATAAATACAGCAGCAACTGCTTTCTGAGGACAGTCATTAGGTGAAATTTCTTTTAGAGTGACACCTTCCAACATTTCAATTTATACAACAGCTAACTAATGCTATTTCTGTAATATGTATCACCCACACAGTCCAAATCAGAACATTAGTCTTTCATTGTTCAGTCTACAAAGAATAAAATGTGATAAATCAAAGGAAAATAATGTTTTTTAGCAATGAATTTCTAACCTCTAACTGACATTGATATGTTATAAAGAATTCTGAAATACTTTTTACATACAACTGGACAAATAAATTATAGATGGATAAATGAGGACTAGCTTAGATCAGAAATAGCACAGTTTAATGCACCTTGTAACACAACATAAGACCAGTTAACTACTACTGACAACTGTATAAATTTCACCCTGATTTAACATTGTAAACGTATAGCTCCAACATTAAGTAGACCATTGATTTCTCTCTGAGTACTATAATGCTTGAATGGTTGGATTCAAGGATGCACATTACAAAAACATGGTGAGAGTTCAGATATTAATCAGCATCCATGAGAGATAAAATAAATGAAATATTTTTGAGAGGGCTGGGTGTTGAAGCACCCACCAATCACTGCTGTCCAAATTAGTCTTTTGTCACAAACTGAAAAAGAATGTGAAAAGAGAAATTAGTAATTTGGTAGGCCACACTGGAAATTGAGCAGGGTCTGGGATATATGGTTACTCAATGCCAATTGCTTCCAAAGGCGTTGTGCTATCTTTGTATTATCTACTATTGCACATGATGTTGAGTTGTTCACATCTCAGCTTGAGTACCCAAGTTCAGGTAAGGGAAGCACCTCTTAATGGTAGCTCTCAACACATAAAACCACTTAATGGGGAGATACATCCTATGTGCTGCTGCAACAGTTTGTGGAAAGGCATCCAAATGGGAAGAATAATGTATTATGGTGTTTTAGGAAAGAGCTTTCTCCAAGGTTCTATGATGATGTCCTGGTGGTGGAGGGAGAAGAGATCTATTTACGCAGTACCACAAGGACCATTAGGTAAACTACTGGGGGTCTAAGTGTAGGAACTAGGGAGGAGAAAGATATGAATTTTCTACAGGGAGCCAAGATGTTTTCCCACATAAACTTTGAGAAGGCAGTAGCAGCATTCAAGTCCGAGGACCTGGTTGCAATGCAACAATAAACTCACCCTGTGGGATCAAGGCCAGTGGATGTACCTCCAAATGCTGTAGCCCACACTCTCATTGCCCAGTAACAATTCCAATTAATCACCATATGTCTTGCAGTCACAGCTTCACCTTGACCTCACATACTTATCACTTCTGCAAGTCTCACACCCACATTTCAACAGCTTTCACACACTAGCAGCTACTGAGCCATTGCAATTACATCTCCCAAACAGATAAAACATCAGTCATGGATACACTTGCCTCATTGTACAGGATAAGGTTAAGAATGACTGGAAGGAGGAGTTGAATGGTGAGGATGGATACAACTGCATGTCCTTACCCTGATGGGAGTGATCTGATTGCTGTTATTGACAGCCATCACAGGTAAAGGTACGTGGAGGAACGGAAAACTTTGGAGATGACAAGATCTAACCTAACCTTTTTTCTCACATCTCACTTCCCTTAATCCCACAAACTAAAGAAGGTATCAAGATGCACCTCTCCGTATTTCACCCCTCCCTTTGCTAATGCAGCCTTGTAACATATCCTGTCATTAAGAATTGTAACCTGATTAAGCTGTGGTGGAAGTGAAAGAGGTGGAGGAGGAAGAAGACAGTGATGAAGAAGAAATACATTTCCGTACACTCAGCCATCAGATCAGAACCCATATTACTCTTACTTTAGAGGATAGAACAGCAATGGAATCTGTGTGTGATGAACCTGCAGCTGTGGGTAGGGGGTCAATGATGGTCCAGTTACTAGCTCACTGCACGGGGAAGTCAGAAACAAATTCTGCCACAGAGGACTCAGAAGTGGACTTTAACATTTGTCAAAGAAGACAAATGGGTACAGATAATTAAATGCTCAGTTTATTAGCCAGCTTGACAGAGAGCCTGTGTTTAATGCCAAGGTGTATGGAACGGTTTGAAATTGGCATAGGACTTTGCCACAGAGCTTGAAACCCTTTTTTTTAACATGAAAGTAGTGGCCAATTTAATAGCAAACTCAGTCAATGTCCATACTGTTTCCAGTCAGCCAGCCCAGGCTGCCACCACTCACGCTAACATGGTACAGGCTACACTCAGCTTTTCGAAACTTTTGAGTTTCCTGTGATCAATCTGAAAGACCATTTCCAGTATCCCCCACTGCAAGTCAGCACCATTGCAGCAGCTGTGCTTTAGCCACTGGGGCACTGTGTAGGAGCAACACAAATGGTAAAGGGATATTGATAACATGTACTGAGGGAATGCAGCAAGGTTACTAGTTGATGTTTGTATGCAAAATGGCATTGCTTGATTTCCAAATTTGGTTTGAAATGTTTATTTTGTGTTGCATTTTATATTTACAATGTGATCAACCAGCCACCACGATAACCAATAGAAAGAGAGAAGATGTTTGAAGGGGTTTTTGGTTACTGGTGAATTGAAGTCACATTTCCTGATACTACAGTTGTGTGAATCACAGGGAAAAGAAATATATTTCTTCTCCTCTTTGTGCTCTTCAGATGTTTATTGTATAGCTGCTGATAATGCTTGAACCCTCCTGGGAGGATTCTTATTGAATGGTCTTATTGAATGGCAGAGCAGATTTGAAGGGTCAAATGGCCTACTCCTGCTCCCGATTGTTATGTTTATAACCTACAGGGTCAGATATTGAAGACTGATACAGGCATGATGGAAAGAACAGACTCTTTCCGTGCTGTTCACTCTCTAAGGTTTTGATGTTTTTGGATATGGAATTCAATTCTGGAGTTACTGAAAAAGTCAGCAGCAATCAATTAGCTGATGATAGTAGTTGATCCCTTTAAATGGGAGAGGTTGTGCAGTATACAGCAAACCACCATGAAACTTGACACTCATTCTGCCAAGAACTGCAAATAATCCAACAATAAAAGTATTGTTCCAAAATGTCAATAATCTTTTTAATACACATGGAAGCAAAATTTTCCTTGTATATGTACTGCACCTTTGCACAAAGCTTTTGTGCCTAAGTCCTGAGCTACCACAGCAAAGTTAAGCCTCATCCTTTGGTCTGTCTTTGTGGTTCAAATGCAACTGACAGAGCAGGCTGTTTGCAGAATGATGGCATCATGACTGCTATCAGAATATTGGATGTGTATTGCTACACTCTGCATTTTTGCATAGCAGCTGGATTTTGAGGGAAGGGAGAGGAAGTCATTTTGCTTCCTTTCTTGGGAAGAGTTAACATGCACAGGGTCGATGGCATACTGCACCTTAGGAAGCCTGCTGGCCTCATGTAAACAACTCCTTCAATCCCTTATTGGTCAGAAAGAATTAAATCGTATTTGTTTATTTGAAAATACAGATCCACAATGATCTACCTTATGCCACAATGGATGGGAATCTGAGAGGTGTTGCAAATACCAATTACTCCAGTCTAAAAGGAGTCAGACACAGAGTAGTTCAAGGCCACAGACACTAGCAATGCCTCCCTAGTCCTAATCTGAAGCTGCAGAGGCTGGTGGGTTTCACCGACCACCTCCTTACCCAAATACAGATATCTCTCAAACTTTTCCTCACTCTGACTCAAGTAATTGAATTAGTCCCTGTGTGGAAATTATATCATAGAGCCTTTTCCCCTCCTCCTCCTCTTTGAGTAACTTATCTTGCTCAGTATCACCTCTACTTAGACAGTTTGGGTGAGACCTTTCAGTACTCACTGGGCAGGCAACTTAATTAGCCTTGATAGTGGAGGACTGGAACCCCATCACCTTCTTATCTTTCCCCAAGTTAAGTTTGAGGTGGCAAGTACCAAGATCCACCATTCCATTCCATTGCCTATTCAAGCTCTTAAGTGGTCAATTAATGGCAACTTAAGGACTTCACCTTGCATGGACTGCAATTATTTTAGCTCCGAATCAGACAAGAAATCATTGGCTTTCCTGACTGTTTAACCTTTGTAGGCAGACCAGCAGATGGTGGATAGTGGGTCTCTTGATCTGTGCTAATCTAAGGGAAGGTGTGCCACTGAAACTTACCCTTTTGTCCTTATATTTGACTGCTGCCTTCCCTTCACTGTGACCATCCTCTTCCCTGAATAAAATTTACTTTTCTTATGTGTGATCCTCCATTTTGGGTGTCCTGATGGTGCAGCAACCACTGCCTCCGCCTTTTCAAAACCTGGAGCTTCCAGCTTCTCATTGGCCTACAGCTCGTAGAAAATCTGCTTGCAACTAATCGGCTGCCTGATTGTTGTAAGTTCTGATACACTTTCTCATCTTTTTGTGGGCTGCAGGTTTCCCCTGCTGTAAATCCTCACCCTTCCAGACTTGGTTTGAAGACAGGATAATCTTGGCCCTCATTATTTTTAAAGTGAAATGTAAACTGTTGCAGCCATGTCTGGGAACAAATGGTTAGTGAAAAATCACTGAAATCAGGCTACTCCTTTAATATAGATATGCAGTTATAAGGCTGCAACTGTGTGCATATTTAAGACAGGATGGAAATGTGGTTCAGAGTAGATTTAGTAGATTGATACCTGGAACAACCGAATAGTTTACAGGCAAAAATTGAACAGGCTGGGTTATTTTCATACGAGTTTAGAAAGGTGAAGGGTTATTTACTTGGAGTTTATAACATACTGAATGGTCTTGATAAGATAGAGGTGGATAGAAGGTGGTGAAGCCAGGGTTGTTGATTAATTTAAGGTGGCAGTTTTTTTTGTTAGAAATGTTGGTGGGATGGATGGGAAAATGGAATTCTGATTACAAAGTGATCAGCCATGATCTTATTGAATGGCAGAGCAGATTTGAATGGTCAAATGGCCTACTCCTGCTCCTGATTGTTATGTTTATAACCTACAGGGTCAGATATAGAAGACTGATACAGGCATGATGGAAAGAACAGAGTCTTTCCGTGCTGTTCACTCTCTAAGGTTTTGATGTTTTTGGATATGGAATTCAATTCTGGAATTACTGAAAAAGCCAGCAGCAATCAATTAGCCACAATCTGATGATAGTAGTTGATCCCTTTAAATAGTGCTGATGTGGTGGTGGTGGGGGTGGGGGGAAGGTGAGTAGCCTCATTCCTGCTCAATATATGTTCATCTTTGCATATTTAAGACACAGCATTAATTAAGCATTTGAACTCCAAAATGGTTGTGCTTATATTACATTTACATTTCAGATTGATTCATGTCATAATTTGACTACTCTGCATAAGTATCGTAGACAATTCCAACATTTGGTTAACTGCCCTCATCAGGATTACCATGCTGACATTTTGGAGTTAAATCACGCTTGTTGCTAAGGAACAAAACTTTGCTGCCGTTACCTTCACTAACAATGTTCATTTTTAACAATCCTTTCCATCTAATAGTATGTTGAGGGGTTTGTAGATTTTTCTGAATACAGCGTGCAATCTAGACCTCCCCAAAATTTGGCAGAAAAGTGACAGAATTATTTGATAGTCATTTTTCTGACTTTGAATGTTTCACTCGTGAAAACATTATTGTACGAATGTAAAATCCTGCTATTGTCAAACCAAGTTTCTTGCCACTTTTTCAGTTATCAACCAAATAGTGACAATCCTCGTTTGGCATCTAATAATTAATGAGATAATGCAGGTGTCAGACCGTGTTTTTAAGTGAGACACATATAGGTGCTTGTACAATTCTTTGTTGCTTGTCTTAATTATTAATTGTCTTCCTTGTAAGCTTACACTGCCAAAGATATCTTTTTAATGAATAGCTTGTTCAGCATAGTTCCAACTGCTCCAAATGAAAACTACCAGTATTTGTTCTGATGACTGGTAAAGCTTGACACAAAGCACTTTGCCTTTATTTGAAATGTTCAACATCGATGTCAAATTTCTTACAAACTGAAAAGCTTCACAATAATTATGAAAGAAAAGTCTCTTAAGGCTAAAGTTGAATTTTCTGATCAGTTTGGTGTCTCTAACCCATCTGATGGAAGTACCAGATGGAAATGCAGAACTCTGTTCTTGCCTAATTTTACAAGGCTCTGTAACCAGGCTGGGATTATTGTGTGAGAGCATTACACTTTCACCTCTGGATTCTGGAGTTGGATCTAATTCAGACAGCTGTTTACTTACTGCTGTAAGGCTACTAACTGTGATAAGATATTCAGTCTTTACCCATTTCACAATCGCTGTGAACTGACCATGTAAAACTGCGTACAGCCCTACACTAATTCTGATTAAATTTGTACAGAATGGCGAGAGGGAGAAGTAATGAGTATGTCATTTCCCTTTTATTTCCTGAAGTTCTTTTGAAGATCCCCTGTTTATTGCTATCTACAGTTACCAAAGTTGATGTCCCTATTGGGTAATCATTTAGATTTGAAACTGAAATCATTACATCCCCGGAATGAAATGAAAAATAGCTGCATTAATTAAAATCTAATGAGCAATGATACTTGCCTTTCCCTTGGTGAGATTATAAGTTTACTTATGATCCAACAGGAAAAGTTGGAAATTATCACAGACATTGAACAAAAAAAGTGAGCAATTTGCTAACCATCTTCTTCAAAAAGGCAGTACATTTTTAAAACTGAATATGTAAGGTACTTAAAACAGACCATACAGCACGTTTTAAGAGGATGGAAGCAGTTATCAATGGGTAATTGTGGGAGCTAAACTGTAGGTTGATGGCATGTAATTATTTGCTGGTGTTGGTAGGAGTGGTGTTATCCCTAGACTGTTAATCCATAGAACAAGGTAATGTTTTGAGGTTCAAATCCCACCATGGCAGATGGTGGAATTTTAAATCAATAAAAAATCTGGAATTAGGTGTCTAATAAAACCATTGGCAATTGTTGGGAGAAACCTATCTAGTTCCCTAATGTCCTTTAGGGAAGGAAGTCTGCCATCCTTCTTCGGTCTGGCCTAAATGTAATTCCAGACCCACAGCACTGTGGTCGGCTATCAACTGCCCTTTGGGCAATAAATGCTGGCCCAGCCAACAACACCCACAAGCATGTGAATGATAAAATATATTTACAATGCAAGAAAACAATTTAACAGTGTGAATGTTTGTATAAAATCACTCCAGTTGGTTATATCTAAATATAAAATCAATTTTCAAGTTGTTGCAAAAAAGCTCACAATCCCTGAGAAAAAGCTGTAATCATATATAAGAAAGTGGGCATGCAAATATCAACTGATATGTGGAATTTTGTCAAACTGTAAGAGATTAATTCAATAAGACCCATTTTAAGACGTTCAAATGGCAGATGAAATGGATCAATTTATTAGAACCCTTTATTGGGGTGGGATTTGTCCATTTACAGCTATTATATTTCTTTCAAGATTCTTAAGAAGAGCGTTAATACAGTTAATTGTTTTGAACTATTCAAAGTCCTTCACCCACTGATTTACTGGCTGGAATCTTCACAGGTTCTGAATGATGTATGCTATGTTGGGAAATCTGTGAGAATCACCATGATAAGTTGAGTGAGGCTTTCTTGACAGCCAGAGCACCATGTCGCAATTTCCAACCATGCCCTGGATGTCAAGACACGGTTCTTGCTAGTGAGCAGCGAGAAGTCTATTAAAAGGGATTATTACTCATTATCACCCTCATTATTACCTAATCTCACCACATTAATATGCATGTTTTCATTCTACCACCTGCCAAATAGAAATTGGATATTGAGAATCCCGAATATAAAAGCCAAAGCAGGTACCCGCTGACTTCAACTTGCTCCTTGCTCCCCTGGCCCTCCACTTGGGCAAAAGGTCTCTGGATATTTTCCATTGGCAGTGCCATACACACCCTATGTCCATGAATGCAGACATTTGATATATGCCAGTCTCCCCATACCATCATGGGACATTTCCAATATCCTTACAATAAGTTTCTGCACTTTAATGCTGTAATTTTGAGTGCATCTGCTGCTACAAGGAGACATTGTATGTAGCTACAGTTTATGGATTGGTTCGGGCTGCATCTCCAGGCTGTTCACTTACTTCCTTAGTGCTCATTCACTTAGTGCCTTTCTAGATGCTGACTGCATCCTTGTATTGCTTTGCCTCACCTTTTAACACTTTACCTTCTTCAGCCAGAGTTTACAGTGGCACAGTAGTTCTGTTGTGCCTTACCTTTTAGTGCAAACACAAAGGCAGGAAGCTTGTTGTGTGCTAACCCCCCCCCCCCAGTCAAGGGGTGGACATGCTGTTGTATGGCATCATGCTGCCAATCTCACACTTGCATCATGTACCTGCAGTGTATGTGGAAAACATACAGCCTGACCTGTGGGCAAATAGCCAGGTCTCATAGCCTCAGGGAGTAGTTCTTAGTCAAGTCAAAGGAGATACGTTTTAGTCAGGGAGCCCTAGCACAGATATCCAAGGGCAGCTTTCAGTATCAGTCCAGAGGTTTGGGGACAGACATCTGAATGCTTAGTGCAGGTGAGGAACTGTACATTGCTCAGCCCACTGCTTGTCTTGGTTCTTTCAGCCTTATTATGGAAATGTTTACTCATGGAATGAGAGAAAAGGAGGGATTGAGTGAGATGGAAGTTATCAACACAGCTGTTGCTGCCGGTGCAGGTAGAGAAAGGTGGTGAGGTGTCCGAGTGAGTGAATAGGCAGTGCTGTGGCCATACACAATTAATGGTGTAGGGTGTTGAGTGGGTAAGACTGAGTGAAGGAAGATAGTGCATGCAATTCTGAGAGTAGTGCAGCATTAGCCTTGATGAAAGATAGGTGCAGTACCAGAGAAAGAGGAATGCAAGGCATTGGAGAGAAGGTGGTGGCACTTTCCCTGGGTGAAGTGAAGAAGGAAACCATGCTTTTTTCAGGCATTGAAAGAACTGACTACATCTACACTGATCCAGATTCCAGGCTTGGGTGTCATAGTCTCGTCTGTTGGTCTTGGGGGAAGAGGCTACCCCTCATCTGCACCATTCAATTTACCAGAACCTCCTGGCCACAAAACAGGATGGCAACTTTCCCTTATCTGCAATGTCCAGCACAAATGTCCAAAAACATGCAGGACAACTCCAGATTGCGAGTGTTTGACTGGTCTTTTAAAGATGTGCCCGTGTCACGGATCCTGAGATATCCCAGCATTGGCAAATTATTCCTGAATATAGGGAACATCGAACAACAGGGGTGCCATAGAGGTGTGGTAAGTATTTAATGAGGTACCTTTAGGTCAATAGTATGACAAAGCTTCATGGACTTGAAAGAGAAACCTTTCATGAAACTGGGCATAACTGACACTTTGTCAAGATGTGGTAAGTTTCAGCCCACTCACTCACATTACAACAAACCTTACACATTCTAACAATGCAATCATTCTTTCTGACTACATTTCAGTCACCATTCAAATACATACTTTGTTTTCTTCTTACATTCAGTGTCTTGGAATGTGTGATTCACTTGCAAAAACATTTGTTGCTCATTCCCACTTGTATTTGAGGAAGTAATTGTGACCTGCTTTGAAGTTAGAGGAAAGATCCTTTCGGATACTGGCCCATTGACAATGGAGGAGCAGTTTTAAAGTTCCAAGTGAGACGTGGAGATGAACCTGCAGTGTTGCTGTTCCCATATGTTTATTACTTTTGTTCTTTAGGTGGTAAATATTATTTTGTTATGTCTCACAGTAGATGTGTGACATATCTTTAAGGAACATTATCATGATGCAATCACAACATTGTGCTGTGATCTAAATGTATAAATCATACAATCTCCATCTTACTGAGCTCTGTTCTCCTGTAGCATGCCATTTTTGAGGGCACTGTGTGACAATGCATCCAAATTTCTCAGTTAGAGCCCAAACTTGCAAGTTCCTGTAATACATTTGTACTGTACAAAAAGGGCACTCAATTCTTCAGTTTTATGTGACCATATCTCATCCTTGTGTTACAAGAGCTAACATAAGTATCAGAGCATAACAGTGACAGATCATCAGTGTATTTAATCATATAATATTACTTACAACCTCAAGTCTTGTTGGTATCTATTGACAGATGTTGCAGGTTAAGAAGCTTTAATGAATTGTTGTAGGGCATCTGAAAGATGGTGTACCTCATTGCCACTGTCCACTGGCGATGGAAGAATGAATGTTTAACATGGGGACAGGACACTAATCAATCAGGTTACTTTATCCTAGATAGTATTGAACTTCTTGAATGCTATTGGAGCCAAATATCCAGGTAAGCAGAGAGAATAGCATCAATTCCTGAATTGGGCCTTTTAGATCATGGACAGGCCTTTGGAATTCAAGACTTGCATTCTTTGTTGCAAAATTCCCTGTCTCTCACCACATCTTTTGCCATTATATCTATCTGACTGGTCCATTTCAGTATCTAGGCAGTCATAACCCCAGAATGTTGATGGTTCAGGTTTCAGACATGGGTAATGTTGTTGAATGTCAAGAAGAGTTGGTTAGATCCTCTTTTCAATGAGATTGGTATTTGTGTATCATGAATGTTACTTACTCAGTACTACATACAGGCATGACTGTTTCAGTCACTGAAGTTGTGAATGGTGGTGTACACTGTGTGAATATCATCAAACATGCCCACTTCTAATGTTATCATGTGTCTATTGTTATACATAAACAAAAGTCACAGACTCCAGTGTGCAACAACCCATTGCATTCCAAATGATTCATTTCACTTGCATCATGCCCAGCATAGCTCATCATCCAAGCTGAAATATTTAGATGGCATGGCTGTGTGGATATGCTTGGTTAATCTTAAAGTACAAATAAGCAAGAGTACATGGTCTAAGAAAAGGAAAGATAGAATCAGCTGGTTACAGATTTTTGTCATTCTTTCATAGATGCAAATTTTATGACCTCTTTGTGATTTTATTTGAAACCACACTATTTGGACACCAATATTTTGTTCAATGATTGAAAAGTGTCATATACACTGCAAGTGGGAGATGGTGGTGATAGGTAGAGTGGAGGGTGGAGCTGATAAGTGGGAAGAAAGATGGGCAGGTGTGACACTTCAAGGGGTTGGTGCTGAGTTGGAGGATTGGATCTTGGATGGGGTGAGGGGAGGGGATATTAGGAAACTGTGAAATTGATGTTGATGCCATGTGGTTGAAGGTCCCAAGGTAGAAGATGAAGTATTCTTCCTCCATGCTTCGAGTGGGTTGGATTTGGCGGTCGACCTGGTCCAGGACTTGTATGTTCTTGACAGAGTGGGAAGGGGAGTTGAAGTGGCCGGCTACAGGGCGGTGTGGTTGTTTGTTACGGATGTCAAAGCGTTGTTCTCTGGAATATTCCACAAGTTGGGATCCTGTCTTCCCAATGTAGAGGAGACCACATTGAGAACAATGGACACATTATGAGGCATTTGGAAATGCAGGAAAATCTCTGCTGGATGTGGAAGGATCCACTGGGGCTTTGAATGGAGATGAGGGTGGAAGGTGTGCGCGCAGGTTTTACATCTCGTACAGTGGCAGGGGAAGATGCTGGGAGTGGAGGGCGGGTTGATGGGGGTGTAGACCTAAAGAGGGAATCACGGAGGGAATGATCTCTGTGGAATGCTGATGGGGTGGGGAGGGAACTATATCTCTGGTGGTGGGGTCTGACTGTAGGTGGTGGAAATTACATTGTATCTGGAGATTGGTGGGGTGGAAGGTGAGGATCGGGCATCCATGTTGCGGTTGGAAGGATAGGATTCATGGGCGGAAAGGTGGAAAGTGGAGAAGTTTTTATTTATCTCGTATTTATTTCTCAGCCCCTTTCCCCACCACACACATTCCTGATGAAGGGCTTATGCCTGAATGTCAATTCTTCTGCTCCTCAGATGCTGCCTCACCTGCCATGCTTTTCCAGTGTCACACTTTTCAACTCTGATCTCCAACATCAGCAGTCCTCACTTTCTCTGAGTCATTATGTTGAGCTTCATTGCTTTCACTGCTTTTCTGATATCTGCTCACATGCAGATCACTGGACCTGTTGTGCATGTATAGAAACATGGGTATGACTGTAAACAATACAAGAATGAAGCTGCTGCTCTCCAGTGAAAACCATACCTAGCTCCTCTTGCCCATCTTCATGCAACTGAAGAAATGGCAAAATATAAGCAGGACAGCAAAGTCATTGCAGGCTTTGACATGTTGGCGAAGGATGCAGAGCAGTCTCGGGACTTGGAACAGGAAAATAACTGCCTATGTTACAGCCAAGAATATTTTGGTATCACCCAGCAGCAATTTATCTCACTCATTCCAATATCTATGGCGTCAGCTAAAAGAAGCAACACGCTACATTTTAGAACTAGTTGAATGTATGTAGTGAACAACAGCAAACAGAGAAGCAACAAATACAAGGCATTTTCACACAATATATTAAATTCAGTTACATTTTATTTTAACTGTGCCAAGGTGCAAGTAAGTGGGAACAGTTGAAATGAATGGCAGTTAATGCAGATTCCACTATGGGTGACACATTGGAAAGGTCTTGTACCTGGCCTACAGTTTGAGCATATCTGATTCGAGAACTTGCTTTAATATTTCTTATTTATGCACATGACTGCAAGGCATATACAAACTTACTCTTATTCAACAAGGACACTTGCACAAATCGTGCTAAATATGCATATCTTGACACATAGGCCTCTGATAGGCTCAAAGAAATCATAATCTTTCTGGGCTACTTGTAGGTTTTCAGCTTGTATAACGTTATGCTGAGGGAGCATTGATGTAACAGCAATACCAATTTTTTAGTACCGAGAGTAAGTTTCTGACTGCAGTATTAACACTTTGAACCAAAGTGTATACATACACAAAATTAAAAAAAGGACATGAACTTCAGTCTGGCAGAAAAAAACATTCTTGCAGCCATATCAAAATAATCAACAAATACTTACCATTAAAAAGGGTATTTTTCACAAGCATACAAGATTAATTATTCCATAGTTAGTCTGTACAAAATGTACTCCTCTGAAGAATTAGACAGGACTGAGTAACTGTCGAAATATATTTCTTGTGTTAGGTAGCCTAACTTGGGTACAAAAAAATGCGTTAATCCAAAGAAACATAACCATGCGTATATGTAACAGTCACATATAAAAATACTGGACTGCTATAACAGGAAATTCAGCTCTGCATGTCTCAGTCAAGGTTGTTTATTTGATTTTCTAACATCTGCTTGAGTTTCTGTCATGTTCAGGGTTTCTGATCAGAAATATCAAATTTTATAATGTTTTTTGCCATTTTTCTAAAAATAAAACCCCTCATGTTTTACTATAGCGAAAATAAAAATACTTATGCGCTTTTGTAAACTGATATCCTTACGCTTTGGTGTTCACATAAGAATTCTTTTGTGTATGCTGAAGAGTAGAATATCATCTTCTGAATATAATACCATCTTCTGAACATAATACATGCTCAGGAGTAGAAAAGCAATTCCTAGCTGATATTGCTGACAGTGATTTATCAAGTATTAAAAGCCTTTAAGATCATGTAAGCCTTTCATCAGATGAGGAGATGCTAAAGTAAGTGTAATTTTGATAATTTGTCATTTCTTGATAAAGGAACCCATGTAAAGCAAAAATTGTAGACTTTAATTTCTTCTGTGAATCCAACTAAATACAATGCATAATTCACTATTTGTTCTGATTTTTCTCCATTCTGATGACTAAATATTTCACTGATATCCAATAGATTTATTTCGCGATTACTTATTACAAATAAGCTTAACATTCCATGTGAGTTATGAATAACGGTTGTTAAACAGCTTGTTTGTTCTGCACTACAGTGCATTAATTCATCAAGGGTATTCATTTTAAAGGCTTCATGTTGTCTTTGGGGCTATTTGAGCCAATTATTGCACTGCTGCAATGGGTTGGATTGCTTCCAGCAGCAATAAGTTTATTTTTGACAACACCTACATGGTGCACACCAACATGTGGTAAGTTGCATGATGAGATTATTCTTCAGTGACAATATTACAGCATCTCTCCAATCATTTAAGTGATTTATTTGCCCTTTGAAAGAGAACTTCCCTAATTGTTATATATTGCCAAAAGGCTGAAAGCAGGCTCCTGTAATAATTACTTTTGTTTGCATTTGGTGGTACAGTGTGCTATGCAAGATGTATCTACCATTTTGTTGCTTGATGCATTTCTGCTGGCGTTTTCTTCAGTGTGGAATTAACTGTGAAAACGTTTTTATAATGGCTTCCTTCAGGCATGAGAACCAATGCAAGCATTTTCTCTTGAATTCTGAATGGCTCAGCTTTCTAATTCATACATGAATAACATTGGAAATTTATCTGCCAACACTGTCTGTTTCAGGTGTTTTAAAAAATACTTATTAGGAGTATCAAATTGCAGAAATTATTGTAAACTCCCTTGTACAACTGAGACATATAATGACCTGAGGAGTACTTATCTTAAGCACTTTTTACACTTTGACACTGATTGATTTACTAGATGGAGAAATAAAACGTAATTTTGATGTCTCATCTGTACTGTTGATCATTTGTGCAGGGTTGATGATGGAGAGACCTTGTACTGTTGACCATTTGTGCAGAGTTAGTGATGGAGAGACTTTGTACTATTGTCCATTTGTACAGAGTTGATGATGGAGAGTCCTTGTACTGTTGATCATTTGTGCAGAGTTGATGATGAAGAGACCTTGTACTGTTGACCATTTGTGCAGAGTTGATGATGGAGAGACCTTGTACTGTTGACCTTTGGTGCAGAGCTGGTAATGGAGAGAGCTTGTACTGTTGACCATTTGTGCAGAGTTGATGATGAAGAGACCTTGTACTGTTGACCATTTGTGCAGAGTTGAAGATGGAGAGACCTTGTACTGTTGACCATTTGTGCAGAGCTGATGATGGAGAGTCTTTTTCTATTGACCATTTGTGCAGAGTTAATGATGGAGAGTCCTTGTACAGTTGACCATTTGTGCAGAGTTGATGATGGAGAGACCTTGTACTGTTGACCATTTGTGCAGAGCTGATGATGGTGAAACCTTGTATTGTTGACCATTTGTGCAGAGTTAGTGATGGAGAGTCCTTGTATTGTTGGCCATTTGTGCAGAATTGATGATGGAGAGACTTTCTACTATTGTCTATTTGTGCAGAGTTGATGATGGAGAGTCCTTGTATTGTTGACCATTTGTGCAGAGCTGGTAATGGAGAGAGCTTGTACTGTTGACCATTTGTGCGGAGCTGATGATGGAGAGACCTTGTACTGTTGACCATTTGTGTAGAGCTGATGATGGAGAGTTGTTGTTCTGTTGACCATTTGTGCAGAGTTGATGATGGGGAAACATTGTACTGTTGGCCATTTGTGAAGAGTTGATGATGGAGAGACTTTCTACTGTTGTCCATTTGTGCAGAGTTGATGATGGAGAGTCCTTGTACTGTTGACCATTTGTGCAGAATTGATGATGGAGAGACCTTGTACTGTTGACCATTTGTGCAGAGTTGATGATGGAGAGTCTTTGTATTGTTGACCATTTGTGCAGAGTTGATGATGGAGAGACTTTGTACTGTTGACCATTTGTGCAGAGTTGACGATGGTGAAACCTTGTATTGTCGTCCATTTGTGCAGAGTTGATGGTAGAGAGACCTTGTACTGTTGACCATTTGTGCAGAGTTGATGATGGAGAGTCCTTGTACTGTTGACCATTCGTGCAGAGTTGATGATGGAGAGACTTTGTACTGTTGTCCATTTGTGCAGAGCTGATGATGGAGAGTCCTTGTACTGTTGACCGTTTGTGCAGGGTTGATGATGGAGAGACTTTGTACTGTTGTCCATTTGTGCAGAGTTGATGATGGAGAGTCCTTGTACTGTTGACCATTTGTGCAGAATTGATGATGGAGAGTCCTTGTACTGTTGACCATTTGTGCAGAGCTGATGATGGAGAGTCTTTGTACTGTTGACCATTTGTGCAGAGTTGATGATGGAGAGACTTTGTACTGTTGACCATTTGTGCAGAGTTGAAGATGGAGAGTCCTTGTACTATTGACCATTTGTGCAGAGTTGATGATGGAGAGTCCTTGTACTGTTGACCATTTGTGTAGAGTTGATGATGGAGCAACCTTGTACCGTTGACCATTTGTGCAGAGTTGACGATGGTGAAACCTTGTATTGTCGTCCATTTGTGCAGAGTTGATGGTAGAGAGACCTTGTACCGTTGACCATTTGTGCAGAGTTGATGATGGGGAGACCTTGTACTGTTGACCATTTGTGCAGAGCTGATGATGGATAGACCTTGTACTGTTGACCATTTGTGTAGAGTTGATGATGGAGAGACCTTCTACTGTTGGCCATTTTTGCAGAGCTGATAATGGAGAGAGCTTGTACTGTTGACCATTTGTGCAGAGTTGATGATGGAGAGACCTTGTACCGTTGACCATTTGTGCAGAGTTGACGATGGTGAAACCTTGTATTGTCGTCCATTTGTGCAGAGTTGATGGTAGAGAGACCTTGCACTGTTGACCATTTGTGCAGAGCTGATGATGGATAGACCTTGTACTGTTGACCATTTGTGTAGAGTTGATGATGGAGAGACCTTCTACTGTTGGCCATTTGTGCAGAGCTGATAATGGAGAGCGCTTGTACCGTTGACCATCTGTGCAGAGTTGACGATGGTGAAACCTTGTATTGTCGTCCATTTGTGCAGAGTTGATGGTAGAGAGACCTTGTACTGTTGGCCATTTGTGCAGAGTTGATGATGGAGAGTCTTTGTACTGTTGGCCATTTGTGCAGAGTTGATGATGGAGAGTCTTTGTACTGTTGGCCATTTGTGCAGAGTTGATGATGGAGAGTCTTTGTACTGTTGGCCATTTGTGCAGAGTTAATGATGGAGAGTCCTTGTGCTTGACTTCTCAGCAAAAAGGATTTTGACTCGCATTAGACTGGACGGTCATAAGATGTGGGGAACAAAACTAGACCATTCAGTCCTTCAAGTCTGTTTCGCTATTCAACGAGATCATGGCTGATCCTATTATCCTCAACTCCACTTTCCTGTCTTTTGCTCATGACCTTGGATTCTCTTTTTGATTAAAAATTTGGCTCTCTCATATACATATTGACTAAAAGTCTGTCTGTCTCATATACTTATTGATTAATAATTTGTCTGTCTCATGTGCTTTTTAAATGAATATCCTTAATGACCCAATCTCTGCATACCTGTTTGGTAAAACATTCCACAGATTCCCTGCCCACTGAAAGAAGAAATTCCTCCTCATCTCTGTTTTCATTGTGTGAATTCTTATCCAGAAATAATGCTCTGTTGTCCGAAAATCTCACACAACTCCTCCCTATATACTAAGTATTTACATTGCTATAATATTGCAGGTCTAGACATGATATGGATTATGTGCTTATCGATACATTATGCATAAATAATGTATAGAGTGAATACACTGCACCATCTGATTCCAATATGTTGAGAGAGTGCCAGAACATCACATGTTGTCGTGTCATGTAACTATCTTAAAGGTACAGGCCGTTCTGATATGGAATCAATAACTCAACAGATATGGAAGAGTTGAGGTTGTTGAGGTGGCTCTGCCATATGTTCAGAAGATACCAGATTTGGAATGATAGCCTCTGAGAGAAAATCAGGGTGACTGAAGGACCCGACAAGGCTCAGGAGAGTGATATTGGACTTGGAATGTTAACTTTTACTCTCTCCTCAGATGCTGCCAGACTTGCTGAGTTCCTCTAGCACTTTTGTTTTTATTTCAGAAGAGATTGGAATGGTAAGGACACATCCGATGAAGGCTAGAAAATCTGGTTCCAAGGAGGAAATTTGGATTGGGCTTTACTAGGACAGAGGAAGAGGAGAGATGGATTTGAGGGGATCGAAAGGAAAAGACCTTCAAAGGAAAAATAATGGAAAGCAGGAGTGGAGGATGGGTGCAGTGCACTATTATCACACCTCGTGGTGTTAGAAAGGCATGAGTAGACAAGGAAGATTTTGAATGAACAAATGCCCCTATTTAAACAGCAAGAGAGGAAATTAACTCCAGAAAATCAAGTACTTGCCGTATAAAACTACTCTTCATAATTTTCGCATTATACTTTCTGGTGAGCAGCAGTTTCTCTTAATTGTGCTGAAACTGGCTTTCACTTAGTAAAGACCTGTTTTACTCAAAGTGCAATCTTGTCATTGTTAGATGTGAGATAGAAATTATTCAAAACAACTCAAAACAAACTGAATTATGAAAGAAATGAGTGTGAAATTGGTAATAATTACAGGT
Source organism: Hemiscyllium ocellatum (assembly GCF_020745735.1). Taxonomy (NCBI): domain Eukaryota; kingdom Metazoa; phylum Chordata; class Chondrichthyes; order Orectolobiformes; family Hemiscylliidae; genus Hemiscyllium; species Hemiscyllium ocellatum. The sequence goes on from NC_083412.1 coordinate 49,481,733, forward strand.
TGTCGGGGGAGCTGAAATACCTTCAAGTCACCATTAGCAAAGCTATTGCCTTGTGATCAGCTTATTCATCTACATCTGGATCGAGTGGTACCAACCTCACTGACTGCCTACTCAAACTGATCCAGATAATGTCCTGTTTAGCTTTACACTGAATTCTCAGTTGTGTCTCTTACCCCAAATGTGATCATTTAAAGAAGATGGCATGTGCATAGGACTTTTTTGATGACCGGTTTTACTGCCCTGCCACACAAAATGTTAAGCTGCCATAGTCAAACATCATATATTCAACTTAGGGATCCAACATTTGGCAGGTAAGTAGCCACTGAACATTACTCCCTGTTCTTGCTTCCTGTCACCCTGCCCCCAGCCCCCATTAGCATTTCTTCACCTTTTGGTCTTGGATCTCATGATGATCCTGGATCTCTGGTGAATGCATTAGGATCAGGAGCCAACACTGCCATTGGCACTGGCAGCTCTGTCAGGAGGATTGAACGTGGGAAATCATCTCATTGGTGGAACATTCACATATCTAAACCTCCATCAGGCCTCCCTCACAGAACTGACCAGAGCCCTCTGCTGCTTTTCTGACTGCTGGATGAGACCCCTGTCTGCCTGATAATATTTGAGCCCATGTTCTGCATCTTTATTGTCATCTTCATCTTTCTCCACTGGCCAGGATTGTTTCCATTCTTGGATATCAGAAATGTAGAAAATTTCTGGGCGGCACGGTGGCACAGTGGTTAGCACTGCTGCCTCACAGTGTCAGAGACCTGGGTTCAATTCCCGCCTCAGGCGACTTACTGTGTGGAGTTTACACGTTGTCTGCGTGGGTGTCCTCCCACAGTCCAAAGATGTGTGGGTCAGGTGAATTGGCTGTGCTAAATTGCCCGTAGTGTTAGGTAAGGGGTAAATGTATTGGTGGGTTGCGCTTCAGCGGTAAATGTAAGCATGTGTGCTTACTCATTTTGAAACCTCTGTACGCTTACTGAAAGCTTTGTGTACGCTCTTGCATGTTCAACTATGCTTCCAACTTCTTCTTCACTGATTCACTTTTGGTTTAAATCAAAGCTCTCCCCATTGTTGCCAGCACAATACTTAAAGGGGAGCAGACTGCCTTGGGTACTTGTGTTATCAGGCCCCTACTGTTGTGTGTGGCAAATGAACAATGTGGGTAGAACTGGTTACTTGCAAAAGTCGTTTAAAAAATTGTACAACACTAATTTATTAAGTTGTGTTGCTTGCAGTGCAACAAACAATTAAGGACTCTTCTGATGCAGTTGTAGTGTCCTTACCTCCAGGTTAGAAGGCTCAGTTCAAGTCTCACTTGCTGCAGGCATGTGTAATAACAGGTTGACAAGAAAATATAGCTATAATAAACTAGTGCAGAGTTTATTACTCACCACAATTACTGTCTGTCTTTTCAGGTCTCACCTGAGTGCTCTACCTTAATCCTTTGGTCACATGACTCTGCTTTTAGAACTTGCTTACGTCTTAGTTTATTTTTGTTTGTTGTCAGGCCATACCCAGTGGAAGAAAGGATACTTTTCATCCTTATCCTTAGTTGCTTTGTTTCCTGCTAAGAATTGCTTGTATAACTTCTCAGACACTTCAGAGGGTTATGGAAGCGAAAGGACACATGTCCACCTGGGAGACAGAAAATGATGGTAAGAGCTCAAAGGAGCCAAGGAAATTTTGGCTAATTGGATGCAGAATTGGTAAAGCAGCAGGATGCGGAGGGTGAGGGTCGAGGGTGTTTTTGTGATTGGAACTCTGTCCAATGGTGTTCCATAGAGATCAGTGTTGGACCCCTTGCAGTTTGTGGCATATACCAACAATTTAAATTTCAGTGTAGGAAGGTTCACCAGTTCATGGATGATACAAATCTTGGAGGGGTGGTAAATAGTGAGCAGGATAGCCTTAGGTTACATGAGGGTATAGATGAGCCATTCAGATGGACTGTGAGTGGCAAATGGGATTTGATCCTAATGAGTCTGAGGAGAAGCGCTTAGGCAGGTCAAACAAGTCAAGGGAATACATGCTGAATAGTAGGACATTGGAAATCACTATGGATCAGAAGGACCTTGATGTTCATGTCCACCAACCTGTTTAAGTATCAAGACAATGGCTAAGATGGCATATGGGATAGTTGCCTTGCTGGAACATTGGTTAGACCACAACTGTGTACAGTCCTGGAATCCACATTATAGAAAGGATGTGCTTGCATTGGAGAAGTTGCAGAGGAGGTTTACCAGGATGTTGCCTGGACTAGAGAGTTTTAGTTATGTCATGAGGTTCGATATATTCAGGTTGTTTACCATGGAGCAGTGGAGACCAAGGGGGGACATGTTTGAGATCTATAAAATAGTGAGGGGCACAGATATGGTAAATGGAAAGAAATCTTTCCCTTTTATGGAGGGGCCATAGCTGTAACGTAAGGAGTAAGATGTTTAGAAGGAGTGTGAGGAAAATGTTTCTCACCCAAAGGGTGTTGGGAATCTGGAGCAGACTGTCTGTCTGTCTGTATGGGTGGTAAAGGCAGAAATGCTCCTAGCGTTTAAGAAATATTTAGATGTACATTTGTGATGCCAAGGCATATGAGATTATGAGCCAGATTCTAGAAAATGGGATTAGAATGATTAAGTAGTTGTTTTTGACCAGTACCAGTTATTTGGCCAAAGGGCCTTTTTCAGTGCTGTTGATCTCTATGGCTCTATGACTCTCATGACAAAGAGACAACTGAGGTGGCTTAACCCACAGTTCACCACACTGAATCATTTTTGTCATCACGCCCAAGTAGAAAATTTTTTTTGTGCTATATTTCAAATTTTGTTAATAGCATGTAAAAGGATTTTACCAAACACTCTGGTGTTGCAATGATGCTACTTTATATCCAAGTTCTCGATGCAAGCATAAAATATTCTGCAATTCTTCGCTTTTCTGCTCAGCACACTAAATTAGTTCAATTTACAGACAATTTCAGTTTGTCAGCGGCCTATTTTTAATGAATGCAGCAAGTTTTATATAATAATATTTTCTGTTTTCATTTCACTTGTTTGAAGAGATAATTATATAATTAAATGGTCTGCAGTGAAAAAGTTTGAAAAATCATATTTGTAATTTAGGATTTATAAATCTTCCTGATGCAAACACAATATGGTTAATCAAACCCACTAAAAGTCATTTAAAATAAATGAGAGGAGGACAGTCTCTGTATGGCACTGTTGTACCATCACAGCATCAAAATATCCTGCTCTCCTTTAGGTTAACCGGAGAGGTATGAAGCATTACACTTTACTACATATAGCAAACGATTTTTCAGAAGCATTTTTGTGGTTAAACTTAAAAATTTTGGAATAGCTAGCAAGAATTTGTCAAATAAAAAACAAATCAATGAACAATATTCTGATTTAACTGGATGCTTCAAAACACCAGCAATGTTTAAGGCAATTTGCATTCAGTGATAGCATTCTCTATAAGAATGGTACTAAATAAAGTGAATGAGAATATGTGGGAAAGTAGGAAATTTTATAATTTTGTTCTGTTTTTTATTTTGTTGTTGAAAGCAGCAGATTCCTTCCTCAAAGGCTACTGAGCTATAATAGAAATATATTGAGCTAATGAAAGAGTTAAAGCCCTTGTTCAATTAAAGAAAAGAAACATTTTACATAGTGATTGCTTAGTGTAGCATCAGATTGACTGACTCTATAATATCCATGTTAGCAAGATGCAGTTTGAGATTCTGCTTTCTATTCAAGCATGGTAAACTGCATTTTCTCTGGAATCTGTCTTTTGTAATTAGACAGCTTTATAGCTTTCTTGACAGTTGACTGCAGGAGCAGAAACCCAGAGAATGTCAATGAAGTGTGGGTTATTAAAAACTTCAACTGTTAATCTGGGTTTCTGGAATGGTTTTCATGAGAAAAGAATAAGCAAATCTTGAAATTCAGAAATAAGATATTACCAATGTTGCAGTGTTCCATTATGTAATCTGTCACAGTTTATTATTCTGGAAATGAATGGCAATAGACTATTGCAGGAAGCAACATGCTAAACAATAAAATGCAAATAATTCCACAGAGTGAATCTTTATCACAGAAATTACATCTTTGTTGCCACTTCTAATTCACCTGTTTATGGTTTTACAGATTCTACATTTGCTTTAGAATTGTCAAATGATGAGAACAACATATCAAAAACTTGTATTTAGTGGCAACACAGCAACTGATCATCACTGTACAGCTCAATATAGGAATGTGTTAATCACAGAAAGCTAAAACATGTTATCTCCAAACTGGTAGGAAACTATGAGCTGCAAGGGAACAGATTGGGGAATCCATGAATACACATAATTATACATTAGTAGAAGAGCAACCAAGATTGCAAATGGAATGTTGGCCTTTTTCTGGATCTGGAATATGTCAGGGAATTTCACTTCCATAGCTCACCCCAGTGAGCACTTTGGTTGTCGGAATACCAGGTTTGAATTTATCTTGTACAACAATTACTTTTCACCATGTTTTGAGTTATTCTGTGACATTAATTGCAATGACCTACTTTTCATACAATCTCTACAGTGTGGAAACAGGCCCTTCGGCCCAACAAGACTACACCGACCCTTCAAAGAGTAACCCATCCAGACCCATTCCTCCATCCTATTATCTGATATTTGCCCCTGACTAATGCACCTAACCTATATATCCCTGAACACTATGTGCAATTTACCACGGCCAGTTCACTTGACGTACACTCTTTTTGGATGTAGGAGGAAACCGGAGCAGCTGGAGGAAAACCCCACAGACACGGGGAGAATGTGCAAACTCCATACAGACAGTCACCCGAGGCTGGAATCAAACCTGGGTCCCTGGTCCCATATTGTCCCTCTTTAAGTCATGCTCTGTTTGACAAAGTTCTTCAAGTGGATGCCATTGACGAGTTCATTATCCTAAGAAACAACTAAGCCTCTACAAAGTATTGTTACTATAGAAATGACCCGTGGCTCTTAACAGTAGAAGAGTTAGAGAAAGTCATTGACTATGATCAGAAAGATAGAATTGAGAAAGATCTTACATGGGTGAGGAAAGGCAAGAAGATACATGGTTTTATAGAGGAGTTCCAGAAAGTGAAACTGGAAGAATGGATGTCTTTGACAATGGTGTCACCTTAGAAGTAAAGAGAATGACCTTGAGGCTAGTGCTCAAAGTGGCAGCAGAGTAGGACACTCTGGCCGAGCTCCTCTGCTCCACCTTTCTATTTTGGTATTCAACTTTGTGTTATGTCAAAATTACCAGACATTGGCAAAATCTTCAATTTTCATGGCTTTCTCAGTCAATGCTACTAATAGTATCCATAATTGCTCTAATCATTCATTTTAATATCTTTTGAACCATGTTTTGGTAAAGGGTGAAACTTGAAAGAAAATATTAGTAAATCAAATCAATGTTAAGAGTTTGTACTACATGTAATGTTCTTCCAACTAATTGAGACACTGCTTATTTAGATGCCCTGCTGACCTTTCCAGAATAATTTCATTGGATCTTTATAACTGGTGACTTGATGCACTAGTTCACAACCATGTGCAGAGAAGTCCATATGAATAATAGGTGGAGCAGCCCAGAAACATATTGAAATTGGTAGTCTGAGAACTGTGAAGAAACATCAAAGAGTCTGTTAGAATATAATTTCTTACTGTTGGAGATGAAGAAATAATAACAAATAAAGTCATAAAGTAAAAACCATTAAGATAGAATTTAATATTGTGTAAAAGGCTGCATTCTGGGTAGAAATTAAATAGGCTTGAACTGAGTCTATCTTGGATAGACTCAATTGTATGGTAGTCTTAAATTAGATGAGTCATATAATTTTTTTCAAAATTTTGCCTCATTCCTGAAATCTGAGTGGAATTTCTTCTTGTGGGTTAGTTGTTTTAATATGTATTGATAAGTGGTATAGTAACTAGGTTAGAAAAAAATGTTCGAGTTCTTGAATGATTTTTCATAGTTGAGTTAGCCCCATATTACATGGGTGATACATTTAACTGCAGCAATTTTGTTTTACTACTAGTTACTATTACCTTCGCTCTATTGCATTAGCTTTCTACATTAGCTTTCTACATTAGCTTTCTACATTCTACAAAGTTGCCATCGAGTGGAATACCAGACAATTCTCATTATGAGCTCATATTACCTTGGAATATCTGAACTCATTTAATCCTCATGTGTACTATGGAAGAAGTTTCAACTTCTTTGTCAAGAATGCATTTAGTTTTGATCTCCAGAATTAAAAGATCAGATAAATATAGTTGTATATTAGATGGTGCGGATTGAATTGCAATAATTTATCCCATAAAAGAATACGTTCTGCATACATTCTTTTTTCAATTGCAGCGCAAATATGATAATTTGCATAATCCTGCCAGTTTTGCTTCGACTGGCTCATCCATATGAATACTTTTGTTTGTCAGTGTAGAATCCTTTAAATTTATTGCTTTACACCAATTACTTTTCACTATGTCTTACATTGTTCTTTGACATGAATAGCTACGACCTAACTTTGTACTCTTCTTTAAGTAACGCTAAGTTTGTCAAAGCCATTCAAGCGGATGCCACAGAAAAATCAATTAGCCTAAACATCAACTAGCCTGTATATACTGATGTTAACATTAAAATGACCCATGGTGCTTCAAGAGCAGTTACAATTGCTAACTAGCAGTAGTAGTGTTAGAGAAAGTCTATGATCAGAAAGAAAGTTTGTAGAAGGATTTTAAACGTCTGATGAAAGGCAAGAAAATGCGTGGTTTTATAGATAAGTTCCACAAAGTGAAACTGGAAGGACAGCTGCCTCTGACAAAGGTGCCACTTCCGAAGTAGAGAGAATGTCCACGAGGCCAGAGCTGGCAGACTCATAGTTCTGTGATGATACTAGTATGAGTGATGCAGATCACAGAAGGAGTCTACAATGCTGTGACGACATATACCTTCATAAATATGTTGTCGTCTGGAGCTATTATTGGTGATGGTAGAGGTTCCAACATTCTTGCCGTCATGATCTTGCCTAGATGATTGGAATCGTTCCCACTCTTCCCGCCAGCTACTGGTGTGTGTTGCTAGAAATTGCAGTTTGATACTCAACTTGCTCAAAGGGCTCATGCCCAAAACGTCGATTCTCCTGATCTTTGGATGCTGCCTGACTTGCTGCGCTTTTCCAGCAACACATTTTCAGCTGAAATCTGAACCAACCCATCAAGGCAGATTTGATCAAGGTGAGGCTCAAACCCTGAGCTTCTAGCTCAGAGGTAGGAACATAACTTGCTGCGGCATATGCCCTTCCAGAATGTAGGAAGGTAGAGAAATGTAAAGAAGCTGGAGGGTGAGAGGCCAAGGACGAAGCTAGAGAGTGAGAGGAGTGAATGAGTGTAGTGGCTTGTTGCACTTTGAAAGAAATTTGGAGAATTTTTTATTAATTAAATATACACAGAAAAAGAAACAGCTCAGCATTCGTTCGTGGTAAGTTTTTTACAGAAGACCTATAAATCCGTTGAAATTTATTTAGTTCCTTGGTTGATTTGGTTTTGACTAGTCTCAGCATCAAAAATTCTGGTGCAGAAATAAACCAGAGATAGTAAAGATATCATGTCTTTATTGATTTATTTTGAATATTAATGGCATTCACACATTAGTTCCTCATCTTTGGAACAGTTTAACTAAGTCACCAGTTTTGGAATATTTATATGTAATTAGGAGACAGGTTTTGGATTGAAATATTTGGCTCCTTGGAAAACTTATGTATCAAATTTTTTTGTGATTGCTTCATCTCCACTTATTTGTAGAATTTTTCTGTCATAAATAAGCAATGGGATTGAATTCTGTGTATGGGATTCAATCTGTGCAGAAATTATAATAATAATCATTCTAATCTGGTTTTGGATTGTCTAGAAAATGGCACTTGGCGTATTTACTTAAGTAATACGATAAAATCTAAGCAACCTTGAAGACATTGATTACTGTTATAACTATGTAAAATAATAAATATTTTGTATAGAAGTTGTTTAGATCTTCTAAAGCATAGACACAGAAACTTGCAAGATGGCTCCTGGAAGACACAGGACTACTTTTGTGGCTTGAATCAGCACTGGGTTGACTGGGCTTACCACAGGAAAAAATAACTAGAGTTTTTCTTGTAATCCAAAGAAAATTTCCAAGGAAAAACACAAACTCCGGCACTGATTCCTCTGGAAGTATTAAAAAGCTTTTCCTAGCACTCTGTAACCTGACAATGAGAACCATACAAACTGATGAATGAGACAATAACAGGTTAATTATATAGACTAAAAGCCAAAGGATGGGGCTATGCTTTGGATCTGGACTAATCCAACACCTAACACAATAACATGATTTAGCAGTTTGAGTTAGGAGCTATTTCAAGTTTAGATCTCTGTGAGTGTTTGTGTTGAGATATCATTTTAAAACAAGAATCCCATAGGAATGAGAAGTAAGATCTTCAAAGAGTGATTGTTCAGCTCAACAGAAAAGTTTGTGTCGGGAATTAACCACAGTTCTATTGAAAAGGCCCAGGTAATTTGCATGTGCTAACAGCAGAACTGGTGAGAAGCAAGACATATTCTCTCCCTTTCTCTTCTCAAAACCTACCCTACTCATTGAGACTGTGTTTTTACAAGAAAATAACAACCATTCAACTACAGTAGCCTGGATCTAACTTCAAATGCCATTATCTTTCCATCAACAACAAAGAACTCAAATTGTGGGCTTAACTATATACATAGAGATATATTGGGACTAGTTCTTATAAATATTCTTTCATTTCTATCTGTTTCAAACTTAATACCTGTTTTTCTTAATTAACAACTTCATCTTTTTCTTTTAGAAACCTTCAGTGATAGGTTATGATAAACTTGTTATAAATAGGTTATGATAAATTTGTTTACCAAAAAGCTTGACTGTTGGTCTATCTTAACATGAATTATTACAAATTTTAAAAAGAGGTCTAAATGAGTTTTATGTTAATTTACTTCAATGATGACATTGTGAATATGCTTGCTGAGTATAACTGTTACTTTTATTTTCACCTTTGAGTATACTTGGGCATTTTAAACAATGAAACATATCTATCTCTTTCTCACTCTGTATAAAAGTGATTTTCTACAAACCTTTTTATATTCATTCATGAGATATGGGCATTGCTGGCTGGGCCTGCATTTATTACCTGTTCCTCAGTTGCCCATGAGAAAATGATGGTGAGCTGCCTTCTTGAGCTGATGCAGTCTACCTGCTGTGAGTTGACACACAATGCCATTAAGCATTTTGACCAATGACAGTGAAGGAACTGTGATATATTTCCAAGTCAGGTTGGTAAGTGGCTTGGAGGGGAAATTGAAAGTGATGGTGTTCCGGTATCTGCTGCCCTTATCTTACTAGATGGAGATGGTCATGTGTTTGGAAGGTGCTGTCTGAGGACAGTGCCTCTTGTAGATAGTACACATTGCTGCTCCTGAGCATCTGTCATGGAAGGAGTGGATGATTTTGGATGTTGTGTGAATCAAGTGGGCTGCTTTGTCTTGGATGGTATCAAGCCTCTTGAGCGTTATAGGAGCTGCAACTATCCAGACTAATGGGGAGTATTCCAGCACATTCCTGACTTATACCTCAAAGATGATAGACAGGCTTTGTACAGTCTTGGAGACACTGTGTTGATGTGATGAGTCCAGTTGAGTTTCTGATCAATGGTAATTGCCAGGATGTTGTTAGTGGAGGATTCACTGATTGTAATACAATTGAATGTCAATAGGCAGGGGTTTGATTGTCTATTCTTGGCGATACTCATAGCTTGGTATTTGTGTGGCCCAAGTGGTACTTACCATGAGGAAGTGCAATGGTGAAATGTGCAGAAATAAATTTGGGGATAATTTTGTTGCAAAAATTAAAGATTTATGAAGATAATCATGCCTCTTTGAAGTCTTTTATTGGAATGTTAAATCAACTGAGTACAATTTTGGTAAACACTGCCCCTGTATACTCTAAAAGAAAGACACATTGCATCAGATTCCTGAAGAAGGGCGTATGCCCGAAACGTCGATTCTCCTGCTCGTTGGATGCTGCCTGACCTGTTATGCTTTTCCAGCAACACATTTTCAACATTGCAACAGTTTCAACTGAACAAAATAGAAAACAAGTATTCATTGGTTCAGTCCTCAGGACAATAATTGAACCATTCACAGTCTAGCTGCTTGGTTTAAATTTAAACAAATCTTGACAGTTAACTGTTAGTCAACATCTAACTAAGGCATTTTCCATATCAGATCCATCTGGTCAACCAAACAATCAATACATTCGTCTCATACACTATAAAATGTTGTTCCCATTTACATTGGCATTGTTGTGTATATCCTAATGAGTGCAAGACAAAACAATTCAACAAAATTAGATTTCTTTCAGCAAACTGCAAATTCTGTAATACTGAGCAACTTTTTATTCTTAGTTCTCACTCTAGAAACTCAGATTGAACACAAACAGATACTCAGAAGGAATTATTCAAATGCCATAGAATTTTTTTTACTTTAAAAATTGTTGGGGTGTGAAACGTCCTACTCTAAAATATGGTGGAAGCTGGTTCCTCAAATCATTTTCATGTGAATTTGCTTGATCCATGAAGATGAGTAAACTAAATGGAGAGGGATGCTGTAGTTCAAATTGTTTGGGCGTCTTGATGAGTGAATCACAAAATTTTACATTCAGGTAAAGCAAAGAATTCAAAAGGCAAATGAAGTATTTGTTTAATTGTAAAAATACTTCTATAATTGAACAGAGTATTGACAAACTCACACCTTAAGTACCATTGTACAACTTGGTTTCCTTACTTAAGGAATGATATACTTGGTCTCTTTGCTTAAGGAATGAGAGGTAATCTCATTGAAGCATCGAAGTTTCTGAGGGGATCTTGACAGGGTAATTTCTGAAGGAATGCTTCTGCTAGCAGGGTATCAAACACTTAGTACATGGTTTCAAAATAACAGCCCCCCCCATTTAAAATGGAGAATTTGAAAACATTCTTCTCTCAAGCTGATTTAGTTTGGAATTCTCATCCTCATAGACGTGTGGTGGCTGGGACATTTAATATAGCCTGGGCTGGGTTAGGCATATTTTTGATTGTCAGTTGAAAGTCGATGCTTATGGAGTTAAAACCATAATCAAGTCAACCATGATCTTTTTGAGTGCTGGAGCAGATCTAATTGATCAAAAACTCCACTTTCTTATGATCGTATAGTTATGGACAAAAAGCAGTTATATGGGAAACTCTAGTGGCAGGAGTTTCTCGAGCTAGTGCAGTTTCCTTATGTGCTGAAAGTTTAGACAATTCTAATTCTTTCATCAGTATAATAGAGTAAGTGCTTTCATTAAGTTTCATAAGATGGGAGTTGAACAGGCAAATAGGAAAACTGACATCTAATTGCTACCTTTTTTGTGTAGTTTTGCTATTCTGATTATTGAATATAGCAAAAGCTTTAGAGAGAAGTATCTCACTACCAAATTAATAGCTTCACGGTGAAACATTATTTCATTATCTGTATTTCCTGCTCATCTAAAGGTTAGATGATTTGCAATCCCTCAGGCAAAGAACAGACCAAATGGACTCATTAAGCAAACTGATTTCTAGTCAGAGGTAATCTAGCTCTGTCAGGATCATCTCCGTATAAAGCATCATCTTTGCAAAAAAATGATAGGCACAGACTCTGAAATTGAAACTCCGAAGCCAAAATGGTCAATGTTATTATAGCGTAAAGAATAGTTATTAAACTGTCTGCAGGCTAATAGATTAATTCTAGTAATTTTGAGAGATGGTTGTGTTTGTAAAGACAGGCTAGCAGCTATATATAGGGAATAAAATATGGTATTGCTCAATTGCCTTCCAATTTCCCCTGAAATCAATGTCAAGAGGCTTTTACTTAATATGTTCTTAATTATGATCGAAATAGATGTCTTGCAAAGGGTGGAAGTGAATAGTCAGAAAGAAAAACTGTACTACCACTGGCCCCTAAGTACTAAAACATTATTATTACATCAATGTGTATCAAATTAGAAAGTTAGTTTAAAGGTTTCTTTGTTTCTTTACTGCTTCTGAATTCTTGGTACCATTCTTTTGAAGGTTCCATCTATATCTGAGTGGTATATGGATATGATGGTACATTGATATTTTAAAAACAGAAATACTAGTGAGACCCCTGAAAATGGATTATTTCTATCTTCACACTAATTTTTGTAGAAAACAAAGCAGATTAGCAGGAATTTGCTCTTGCTCCACTACAAAGAAAAGGAGCTAGCTGTTTAGTAAGTATCTATTAATCTGTTCAAGCTTATTCTATTCATAAGTTTTTAACATAGACAATAAGACCACAGGATTTATGAGCAGAACTAACCATTCAATCACTGAGTCTGCTCTGCCACTCAATGTGATCATGGCTGATCAGTTTCTCACAAATTCTACTTTCATGCCTTTTCCCTATAATCCTAGAGTCCCTTGCTGATTTAAAAATATGTATATATCAGCCTTAAATATACTGATAGACCCAACCTCAATAATCCTACACAATAAGGAATTGTACAGATTCACTGCCCTCTGAGAGTAGCAATTTCTGCTAATCTGTCTTAAATTTGCTACCCTTTTTTATGAAAGACCCCTTTAGTGCTACACTCTCCCAAAAGGGGAAACAATCTTACCACATCCATCTTATCAAGCCCTTTAAGAATCTTGCATGGTTTAATTATGTCACATCTCATTCTTCTAAATTCCAATGTAAACGGTGAACCTGCTCTCTCTCACTCTCGCTCTCGCTCTCTCGCTCTCTCTCTCTCACACACACACACACACACACACACACACACACCCTCATATGCAGGCATACACGCACACACACACACACACACACACACACACACCCTCATATGCAGGCATACACGCACACAAGTCTATGGGATGAATTTGCAACTGCAGATACATTCTATTTTGTTTAAAAAGCAACAATCTACAAGCAGTCAATCCATGTAACATTTTATAAATTCCTACTTTAGAAATATAACCTGGCTCAAGCTTGGGATACAGATAGAGTATAATCTCACACCTTTAATGCATTGTCTGAGCTGAGATGTCACCTTTCTTTATAAATTATAAAGTTATCTCGTGAATGTGAGTTGAAAGAAGTTCCAGGATTTACATATTAATGAATTGAAACCTACAACCCATTTTACAAGATGAAAGACTTAACAGCAATCTAGGTCTGTTCAATGTATCATCTCAGTTTCATGACATTGAAGTTTTTTCCTAGAAATTCTGTATCTTATGATCCTGCTCCACAACTACCTGATGAAGGAGCAGTGCCCGCAAATAAACCTGTTGAACTATAACCTGATGTTGTGTGATTTTTAACTTTGCTCACCCCAGTCCAACACTGGTTCCTCCACATCATAAGACCAAAATATAATGGCGCTAACCAGAGAACAGGCTATTCTGGACTGTTGGGTTTTGACCAATGAGACAATTTTGTAAACGTATCAAGAATTATTTCTTAGAGCAATACATTGTAGAACTTGCCCAGAAATAGCTAATTTTTAATCAAGTTATGCATAGTGAGGTAATTTTAATAAATGTTAAATGTCTTCTGTGTGGTAGAGATCATGACTATGGTAGATTGCAAACTTAGGTTGAGGAGAACAACTTAAATGGAAAACCTCGACTTAAATAAGGGGAATTACAGAGGACTGATGAAAGAGTTGTCTAAAGTGACTAGGAAAATAGATTAAGGTTCAAGTCCTACCTCCTCCAGAGATGTTTAATAACATCTGAACAAGTTGATCAGAAAATATGTATAAAGGAGGTTTGGTGAAACAAATAAACCCATGTAAACATCTGACATTTACAAACTGTGCTGAATTTAATCCAATTACATGAGATGCCAATTACATAGCTGGTATTAACATATCTTTGAAGGCATGACTTAAACTAAAATTAATCCACTTGCCTGGAAGATACAGTTCCAATAACATTCAAAATGTTTAATTTTTAGCTGCTTCATCAATGGCCTTCCTTATCTCATAAGTGGGAATCTTCATTGATGATTGCACAGTAATCAATTCCATTCACAACTTCAGATTCGGAAGCAATCTATGCTGTTTTCACCACTTCTCCAAGATACACTTTATCCTTATATTGTCTATAAATTTAATTGCTATTTTGTTCATTCATATGATCTGCATATTTATTTCCCATTCTTAAATTTCCTTGAGAAGGAGATAGCCACCTGCCATCTTGAACTACTACCGCCCAAAATTGGAGAACTTTATGCAGAACTGTGGAAACATCTACCTTTACCATACAGATTACTGCCATTCAATACAATGGCTCAGCACCACCTTCTCAAGAGTAATGAGGGATGAGAAATAAATACAAGCCTTGCCAGTGATGTGCACATTCTGTGAATGTTTTGTTTTAAAAATCACATGAGGAATTTAAAAAATGATTGTATAGATTAGTTTATGCCCTGACATTCCTGATCTGTCTCTGAATTACCACTGACATAACAAATAAACCTGCAACATGGTTTGGAAGTAAAAGTTACTCAGATTAGGATTGATTGCATTTTCCAAACTTCACAGGCACAATTGTTTGATCACGAAACAATGGATCAATTCTCACTTCCTACGTCTGAAGAAAACAATGGGGTATTAAAATGGACCTGGGAAGTTTCCATCTTCTCTCTCAGGTAAAATATAATCCAAATCAACCTGTTTCTAGTCAGCTTTTTAAAGGGTCCTTTATTAAACATGTGGATTGAACTCTGATTGTATCACTGAGATTCTATTATAGCTGGAGTCCTGAAGCAGGGTTTGTTTCCCTTCAAAGTAAAGCTGCTGCAAGTAGCGGGAAAGACGGAGAGGCATCTCTTTGAATAGAGTGAGCTGCTTGTTTTGACTGGGCTTGCACTCTCGGTGCACTTCCCTTCTGGTGTGGACATGGTTCTTCATCTTTTGCAGCGACTTCCTGCCATCTGAGCTTTTTGTACATATATGCTGGGAAGTGAACAAATGACATCTTGATGAGATTTGGCTGCTAAAATCAATCAGGGCTTCCTGCTGGCGCTCTGTGGCTAACTGGTTGCTCATTTGACTGCGTTCCCACTTGGGAGTTAAATTAAGCTTGATGCTTGTGATGAACATCTTTTGAAAGATGAGTGCTGAAATGTAGGACTGATCATTAATGGAAAGGTGACCATCGTGGAAACATTCCCTTTCCCCATAATGAACTTGAAATAAATTAATTTCAGCAATGAGAGTGTGTCCATTTTGCTGGTAGCATATCTGAGCGTAGGTGAGCTGGAGGGTAGACACAGTCAATTAATAGGCAGGAAAGCTGGAAGCTAGTGCAGCCCATCTGACAGTGCCTTTGAACCCAGCCTGGTATTAACCCATTATTAGGTTTTTAAAAGGATACTGCAAACATCAAAGCTGATGGATTTTGGAGTTGGGAGAAAAGCATGAGGAGGTGAAATCATGGAGTGCGCACATTCAAAGGCTATACTGTACTTTAGTGATATCTCCCTGGATCTGATAATGGAGATTGCACAGACCCCATGGAGATTGTGCTTCCTGCTAATGGGAGGGAGAAACTGCAAATGAAACCAAAAAGTGAGACTGGATGGGACTAGATCAGCAGTGAGAGTATTGTGCCAGGCTCAAGAAATCTATACTGTATTTGGCATACTGAGTGGGAAAGGTGAGTATAATATCTGACACACCTATATCCTAATGCGTGTGTCACTCCATCTCCCCATTCTGCATTCTCAAACATATTCCATGACATCAGTCTTCAGACAAACTCAACTCATACATGTACTGCCTCTCTCTTCTACGCACCGCCCTTCCTACCCACCACTGAGATCCACTGAGTATCTGGTTTTGAACTTATTTTACACCTTAAGAACTGTTTTCACCAGGATGTCTCGTTTTGAGTTTTACCTCTAAGATGGTCCACTTTTTATATCTGCATGTTACAGTGACAAATGTGATTTAATAATCTGTGACATTTTGAGTTAAAGATACTATATAAATGCAAATTGTTGTTGATTATCATTCACAATAAACTGCTTTGTGTTTTATTCATTATGTGCTTTTAAAGTCTACATCAAAGAGCGAGAAATGTGTGTTGCTAATCAGCAGCATGAATGCTTATGTCTGTTCGTGACATTTCCTTTGTTTGTTATTCTATAGGAAGTGTCAATTAATTTAAACCAAAATAGTTAATATCACCATTAAAATAACGCACAAAAGAATGTTGCCCAAATGTGCAATGTGATTATACTCTATTATTGTCAATAATAATTTCTTATTTAAAGGGTTTTCATTACCCTCTCATAGAAATGTATCTTCATGCACTGGACGTGAACATCACAGCACTTCTCACTCTTTACAGAAAAGGCCTTTCTTTTTCCCCCTGGTGATTCCTCTGATCTTCTTCCTGGCGTTTGGGTGAACCCTCATGAGGAATCTAGACAATGGTCTGTGTCACACTTTCCTAAAATAGCAAACAGAATCGAAAGAGCATCATGGGATCCCAAATTGAAATTTAAATGGGTCGACCACTTAAGTCAGACATGTGCTCAGACTGTACCCAGGGGAAGATTGTAAGTTAATGATATGTACTTCAAGGCAAGGTATCAGAGAATAAGGCAGCTAAGCACAAGGCTCAGATAGACTCTTGCAACAATGATATCACAGCTATTATTGAAACATGGCACAAAGAAGGGAAACTAGCTACTGCTTTCAGTAGCTGCACATCTGCTCTCCACCTCATATCATTGCCCCAAATTAACCCCACTGGGACCAATGGAGCTTTCCCCAACCCTGCAGGCAGACTGCCCTGTTTTCCAGTAAGAAAGCGAGTCACTTTTCTTGCCCACTGGGAAGCCAGATCATTGGATCAGTGGCAGGTTAAGTCTCTTAGCAGCCATCAATTCACCACAAAAGGGCTTTAACTAGGGGCAGGACAGGAAGGTTGACCATGAATCTTCCTGTCCACAGCCTAATTGCTGAAGTAACGGAAAGATGTGCTCATGTTTCAGATGGCTTGCTCTTCCAGTCAGCAACAAACCATGACCAGAAGGAAGAAAATCCCACCCACGGATTCTGACACCTTTGATCAAAATTAATTGGTCAATATACAAAAAGATTGAGGAGATTTTATGGAAGTCAGCTGCACAAGAGCAACTGTTGCAGATTACCAGTAAGAGTCAAATACAGTTTTATACTCAATTACTTTGATCAAAATTAAAATGTTTGGTAGTGACTGACAAAACTGAGGGCAGGCAGCAAAGCACAGTGGATGGTTTACTTAAATATTAAAAAAAGGTAATCTGTGTTTAGAAGCAGAAGAATGGTGATGCTTCTTAATGAATCTTTTGTCTGTCTTCATGAAAAAAGAGATAGTGAGGACGGCAGATGCTGGAAAGTTAGAGTCGATAAAGTGTGAATCTGGAAAACAGCACAGCAGATCAAGTAGCAGCAGAGGAACAGGGGAGTTAATGTTTCAGGTCAGAATCTTTGATTAGTACTGGGGTGGGGTTGTGAGGTGGAGGGGGAAGGTGGCTGCAAAATAAATATAGGAAAGGGCATGGGGTTGGAGGAAAGGTAGGTGGGATAGCGATAGGTGGATGCAGATAGGAGGTGATTGTGAAAGGTCAGTGTGAAGGGTTGGGTGGATTTGTGGGAAGGAAGATGGATATGTTAGGCCTGATCAAGTGGGTGGGGTGGAGAGGGGGGTGGTTGGGGAGATTTGGATACTGGTGAATTCTATGTTAAGGCTGTATGATTGTAAGCTCCCGAGGCAGAAGATAAGGTGTTCTTCCTCCAGTTTGCATGTGGCCTTATTTTGAGGAGGCCCAGGGTGGACATTTTACTGGGGAGTGGCCAGGATAGTTCAAATGGTTGGAAATGGACAGTGGGATTGATTGGAGCGTACGGACCATAGATGTTCCCTGAAGTGGAGCCCGGGTTTGCGTTCGGTGTCTCAGATGTACAGGAGACCACATCAGGACCAACGGATTAAGGTTAGATTTCTTCTAATACAAACCCCCTCCCTCTATTTATTTCTCAGCCCCCTTCCCTCACCCCAGTCCTAATGAACTGTTCTGACCTGAAACATCAACACTCCTGTTCCTCTGACGCTGCTTCACACTTTATCGACATTCCCAAACAAAAAGAATGATAATGATTTTATACTTGAGGAGGTGGAATGTAAAATATAGAACAAGATAACTGTAGTAAGAAAATAAATATGAAGTTTGTAAAAATCATTGAAGGTAGATAAAGCTCCAAGTCTAGATGCAAAATATCTCAGGCTTTTTAAGAGAGCAAGGGAGGAAATAATGAATTTCCCAACCTTTTATTTTTCAATCATTTTTGGATCCAGAAAACCAGAGGCTGTTATGCTATGTAATGGTTTTAAATGGGTTAATGTTTACGTTACATTGGCTCAACCCAGCAGGGTTGGGGAAAGCTCCATTGGTCCCAGTGAGGTTAATTTGGGGCAATGATGTGGGGTGGGGAGCGGGTGTGCAATCACTGAGTCACAGACAAGAAATTCTGTTCTAGCTTTTGGAGGGAGTAAATGTATTGAACCAGCTTCCCAAAGGTTGAGTAATTATGTCTGACTAAATGTAGTTATCCTTAACAGTGAAATAACAGTGGGCCAAATTTTGATAACACAAACTTTGTTTGGGGAATGTTAGTCATTACCGCTGGCAGAGAAGGAAATTCAATAGAATCTAGAAGGATGCCTGCATTGTGCTGAAATTCTGAACTATGAACTCCAGATTAGCAGAACTTATGCATATTTATCATTGACTGTGCCAACTAAATACAGTGGAATTAGGTTACTTCAGAGGGTGAACTATGAGCAAAGCATTACCTGACATTAAGATCTCTCTGAAAATATGTTCAAGCTCTGAAAATATGGCTAACTGGTGAGAAAGTTAGATTGGATTGAAAGTGAAGCCAGTGCAACAAGTAGAAATATTGTGGTATAGTGTGAGAAGAGAAATCACTAGAGAGTTGGAGATCACACCATTGGCTTTGTCAAGTGTTCTGAAACATGAAGCCATCATCTTGGAACTGTTTGACAAGGAAACATTCTCTCCACCAAGTAAGAGGATGAAATTTGCTTCTTATCCCAATAGCAACGATGTTCTGTTAATGTGGTTAATGCCAGCTTAAGCAGAGAACATATCCATCTCTGGTCCAATGCTACTGGTAAGGGATTCACACTGGATTACAAGGAGTTCATAAAGGACTGATACAAGATGAGGCTACACCATTCTCCACTATGTGGGAAATGATGGGGGTGTGGCAGTTACAGCAGTAATGACAGCTACAAAATGATCTTGCTCACTTTTGGAACATATATGCAACAAAAGGCTTTTAACATAGATGAACTGGATGGTTTCCATCTTTTTAAACATCAAAGAGTGATCTGACAAGATGAAATATATAACAGTGGAAAGCAGAATAAAGAAGATGTTATTGCCACAGCTTCTGCTTCTTGTGATAAGAAAGTGCAAGAAGCTATATTACTTCATGAATGTCAAGGTGCTACCCATCCAGTATGAAGTTAATAAAACCTCCTTGGAACCTCCAACATTTTTGAGGCATGGATCAGAAAATAGACAAGATGAATCAATAGAAGAAAAAAAGATTGTCATCATTATACATCATGACACTGCTGCCTCAAGAGCATCAAGCTCATGTTATTGCCTCCCAATACCATGGCCCATCTCTGGTTAATGTATCAGTGGCTGGTTAGGACCTGTTATTAAAAGCAATTGATTACAAGAAATACAATCCAACTGTGCTTGAAGTTATGTTCGTGATGAAAAAGGCATGGAAGATAGTGAGAGAAGCTACAATCACTATCTGCTTTTGTTTCACTGTATTCAAAGGTGTTCAAAATGTGCAAGATGCTCAGAATGCAGTTTGCAAGTGAATGGCCAACCAATCCATTCATGAGAGTCTTTCCACTGGCATGGAAATTCCAGCAGAGCCAACCATGTAAATGTATGGTGAGGTGGACAATATCATATGCTGGACAGTGGAGCTGGCAGCAATTGTAGATACAGTACATTCTTCATCTGAGGAAGCTAATAATCCTGAAGAATCTGGTGAAAGCTCATCCAATCACCTCCTCCTGCTGCTAGTTGAAGCTGCAAAGCTGTGGAAATGGTCTGGGATGACACACTGCAGCATAAAAACACAAAATGAGTTTGACCGCATTGACAACTTAGCAGTCTGCATCACACTGGCCCATAAACAACACAATTAAACCGAAATAAATTGCTAAGCTTTTCGAGAGCTAACTCCCAACCTTTTTCCCATCCTTTATTATGCAAGGTCATTGTAAAGTGTGGACAATTTGAAAAATAAAGATATTTTTCATATGTTTACTCTGCTACCTTTTCTTGTACAGACTACATTTTTATGCAAATCTGTTTTTTTTTAAATTAGATTCCCTACAGTGTGGAAACAGGCCCTTCAGCCCAACAAGTCCACACCGACCCTCCAAAGAGCAACCCATCCCCCTATATTTACCCGTTCACCTAACACTGTGCAAACTCTACACAGACAGTTGCCTGAGGCGGGAATTGAACCCAGGTCTCTGGCGCTGTGAGGCAGCAGTGCTAACCACTGTGCCACCGTGGTTATATAGGAACTCCCTCAATAATCTCAAATCTTTGCTTAAAACAAATTTATGTGAGGGTCCAGTGCAGTTGGACATGTCATTATGAAATAAACCTTCTTCTTATCTATGAACAGTACCCCCTTCTCTAGATACTTCACAGTCAGGTATCCTCCACCCAAAGTAAAGGATGATCAGTTGTAGCAAACCACAGACTGGTAGAGATGGTAAATTCAACACGGTGCCAGCAGCAGTCACCTGAAAAAATGACACAGAGTCCGATTGATTTTCTATCATTGCTGATACAGATAAAAAGATAAGATGAGTAATTACAAGTCAGCCAGTTAAATATATGCTGTCAGCATTAGAATTTGAGAGACTGTATTAATCAGCATTTAGAAATACAAAATAATTCCAAGACAGTCAACATAGATTTGTTTAAGGTATGGTACTGTCAAACCAATTAGATTGAACTTTTCCAGAACGTAACAAGGAGACTGGGTACACATAGATTCCTCATGGAATCCCCACAGTGTGGAAACAGACCATTTAGTCCATCAACTCCACACAGATTGGCTGAAGAGCATCCCATCAAGACCCACCTCCATCCCATCCCATCCCAGTAAACCTGCATTTCCTATGACTAGTCCGCTTAGCCTCTCTATTTTTGGATTGTGGCAGGAAATCAGAGCACCCAGAAGCTATCCACAGACATAAGTCTATATGGGCTTCACCTAGGCTATTGGCAGTAACCCACATGGTAGACTGATAGGAAAGGTACTGGCCCATGGGTGCAAAGGAACATTGCAAGTTGGATCTAAACCTGACTCAGTAACAGGAAGCAAAGAGTAACAGAAACCTTTATGACTGGAAAGTTATTTCCAGAGGGATTTCACAGAGCAGAATATTGGCTTCCGTTTTTGATATGTATCAGTAAATTAGACATAAACATAGGGGACGTAATTCAGAACTTCGCACATGATAAAAAAAAACTGGATGTGTCGTTGTTGTTGGAAAGGTATCTATAAACTGCAGGAAAATATTACCAGATAAGTCAAGTGGTAGAAAAGTAACAAAATGAATTTAATTTGGAATATTGTGATAAATAATTTGGGAAGGGCAAATAGGCAATAATCACATAAAATGATTAGATACTGAGTAGAGAAACAGAGTGACCTTGGAGTTTACATCCACAGGTCCTTGAGAGTAGCAGGATAAGCAAATAAGATGGTAAAGTAAGCATACAGGTAATATTGTCCTTTATCAGTAGAGCCATAGAATAGAAGAGTAGGGAGATTATGCTTGTTCTATACAGAGCATTACTTAGACACCAGATAGAATATTGCATAGAGGTCTGGTTACCACATTATAAGAAAGAGGTGGGGTCATACTAAAGAAGGTAAAGAGAACCTTTCTGAAAATGTTGTGAGGAATGGAAATGTTTAGTTATGACAATAGATTGCTGGATTTGGGGTAATTATTTTATTTATTTAGAACAGAGGCAACCTCAGGAAGACTTAACTGAGATGTCTAAAATTATACAAAGCCTAGCTAAGAGTGTGTAGGAAGGGTCTCCTTCCCTTAACAAACATTTCAATTAATAGGAATCATAGATGTTAAGTAATTGTCAAAAGGATTACAGAGAAGTTGAATATAACTTTTTTACACCTCAGATGTGGTTGATTTCTTGAAAAATTGATAGAGGCAGAAAAGTGAATCATGTTTAAGTATAAGGTAGGGATGTGTTTGAAGCAATGAGATGGGTGAGAAAATGAGATGGAGATTGGAGAGGTCTTTTTCAACCTTCTCCATTTAAAATGGAGTGGCATTTCCAGTATGAAATTCCTCATTGTCAACATCCTGGATGTCAACCATGACCAGAAGTTTAAGTGGGCCTATCAAACAAATACAATGGCTACAAAAGCACATTAGAGCCAAGGTATTCTGAGGTGAGTGGCTCACCACCTGAATTCCCAAAGTTGTTCCAAAACCTGGAAACCAAACGTAGGACTGTGATGGAATACTTCCCACATATGCAGTTTCAACAGCACTCAGCATGCTGGACACCATCCAGGCCAAAGCACACTGCTTAATTTGGAAAATCATCCTTATTCATTCGTTCCACTATTGCCACACCATGGCTGTACCAGCTACAAGATGCATTACAGCAAATCACCAAGATCTTTTTGGCAGCATGACTTAATATCGACTACCTAGAGGATCAATTCTTAAGAAGCATCATACCAGATTCAAAATGTTAACTCTTTTTATCTCTTCAACATGCTGAGTCTCTCCAACATTTTATTTCAAATTTGCATTTGACAATGTCTCTCATGGTGAGCTTGACCAGAAGCTTAACACATCTATCCTGGGACAGGCTAAGCAAAGACATGCCAGAGAATTCCTAGAGGCCTGTCACTCCAACCACAGTGCCATAAACAAGCACATAGATCTAGATGCCATTTATCAACCCCTCAGAAAACGAACAGGAAATGACATCACCACAAACCCCAGGAACCCCATCCAGGAGAAAGATATAAATAGAAAGCAGGAGACAACAGCTTCGCTTCACTTGGAGGTCGCCACTGATGATGTTACCTAGCCAGGTAATGAAACGTCTGGATATCAAACCTACAGCTCAGCGAGCAAACCTACATCCTTGACCAGAAGATTAAATCACGTGGGATCCACAGTGAGTTGGTAAATTGGATGGAAAACTGGTCATAAAAGACAGGGAGTAATTGTGAAGGAGTGATTTTTCTGACTGGACGTCTGTGATCAGTGGTGTTCTGTAAGGATCAGTGCTCAGATCTCTGTGTTTGAAATTTAAACAAATGGTTTGAATGAAAATGTCAGTGGTCTGGTTAGTAAGTTTGCAGATGGTATGAAAATTGATGGAATTGTGGATAGTGAGGAAGGTTGTCAAAGAACAATTGACAAAGAACGGGATATAAAACAATTGGAAATTTGAACCAAGAAATGGCAGATGGTGTTTAATCTGGATGAGTGTGAGAAGATGCACTTTGTGAGGTCAAATGCAAGAGGAAAGTGTACAGTAAATGGCAGGACTCTTAGGGGCATTGAGAAACAGAGGGATCTTGGGTTACAAGTCCATAGCTCTCTGAAAGTGGCAACACAATTGGATAAGGTGGTAAAGAAGGCATACTGCATGCTTGTCTTTATTGATCAGGGCAAACAATATAAAAGTTAACAAATCATGCTGCCATTTTATAAAACTTTAATTAGGCTACATTTGGAATACTGTGTGTAGTTCTGGTTGCCACACTATAGGAAGGATGAGAAGGCTTTGGTGAGAGTGCAAAAGAGGTTTACCAGGATGTTGTCCTGAACCGGAGTACTTTAGATGTAAGACGAGATTAGACAAAATTGGGGCTTGTTTTTATTAGAGTGTCAGAGGCTGAGGGACGATCTGATAGAAGTACTTCAAATATGAGAAGCATGGGTAGGGTGGCTAGTTAGAGTCCGTTTCGTTGAGTAAAAATGTCAAATATTAGGGCGTATTAGTGAGAGGAGGAAAGTTTAAAGGAAATTGTGAGTCAAGGTTTTTGTGCATCGGATGGCAGGTGACTGGAATGCAGTGCTAGAAGAGGTGGTAGAACCAGATGCAATCGCAACATTTAAGAGGGAATTAGACAGACACGTGAACAGGCAATGGATATAGGATTATGGGCTGTATGCAGGCAGCTGGGATTAGTTTAGAATGGCAACATGGTCAGCACACACATGTGTGCCAAAGGGCCTGTTCCTGTGCTATATTCTTCTGTGTTCCATGTCTTTTTCCAGCATCACAGTATTTTTGCTTTCATCATATAGCTGGTTAGGTACATGAGACTAGTCTCCAAGTTGACTCATAGTTAGACCCCATTCTGATTTGTAAATATATCATTATTTCATTGAAAATGGAAAGTCAAAATCCTGGACCTTCTTAAATAGCATCATTGTGGGAATCTCTTCTCTTAAATTCAAGGGAAGGCATTATAAGAAAACATACAGTTAGCTTCAAAGTAAACTTTTAATTCTTCAATTGTCCCAAATTGCCCCAATGTTAACAACTTGCCCATTGAGAGCAAGTTGAACATTTACATCGCAATGAAATACAAAATTAGACTGGGAATAAAATTAGGTTTCTGATTTGAATTGATTCTACTTCTGCCAGGTGTGTTCGTCAAAATTGGGATTATATTCTTTTAAGGGAATAAAATTAAGCCATTGTAGGTTGGGGCATGACTTTTGGACATTTTGCTTCTGGGCAAACTAATATTGAATCATAAAATTAATGTATGTGATTCTTCTTGCGCTCCTTATGGGTCGTTAATGAAATGAACTCAGAGGCAGACACAGAGCAAATGGTTCTTTAATGTGACCAGAGGAGCACAGCATACTGACACCTGACCTTCAGTAAGATTGCAAGCCTCCCACAGAACTTGCCAATTAGAAAGAGAGACAAGCTCCAGGCACCATGCTTTGCGTGGGTTGTTGTGGAGCCACAATATTTTTGGGAATAGATGCTGCCTGTTGTGTTAGTGTGAATGTAACTGCAGGAGGGTTTCATTTCAATTTTGTAAAATGTCCAACTCTAATTAACTTTGTTTGTTTAAAATAGTTAAAATATTACACATACTAGATCTCACACTTTAGAGTGTATATTAATTCACATGAATCATAGAATCCCTACAGTTTGGAAGCAGCCCATTGAATCCACACTGACCCTCCAAAAAGCATCCCAACCAGGCCCACCCTATAACCCTGCATTTCCCATGGTTAGCCCACCTAGCCTGCATACTATAGGCAATTAGCATGGCCAATCCATTTAACCTGCACACCTTTGGACTGTAAGAGGAAACCAGAGCATTTGGAAGAAACCCATGCAGCCACAGGAGAATGTGCAAACTTCACACAGATAGTCAACTGAGACTGGAATTGAACCCAAGTCTATGGTGCTGTGAGGCAGCAATGCTAACCATTGAGCTCCAATGACTTGGGAGTGGTTGGGTATTAAAAGAACAGAAGTAGCCAATGAATAAGAACCTAGTCCTGACCTGTAGGCTTCCACATTTAAAACTATGTTCTTTTAGTCTGTGTGTGAACAACCCTGCTAGAGAAGCAACTTGTCAATTCATTATGTTAATAGTGTAATTGCAGCAATAACACATTGCTTTCAGAATATACATGTGGGTGCATGCATTCCCAATGCTTCCTAGCACTCCTGGTTGAGAGCAAGGAAACAAGACAGCAACAAGGATAGGTACTGAAGACCCGAACGGGAAATGTACCATCAAACAATGAAGCCTCCTGGCTATTTTCTTGGTTGACTGTGCAAGAGGCTTTGTTCACAGAATTTATGCCAAAATGTGATTTTCACAACTTCAGAAACTATTTTTCACATATTTCTTTGCCTCTGGCTCCTTCTTGAGCAGTGCCAGTGACATTTGCAGGAATTCAAACAATTGATCGCTTGTTTGCCGGGCGGACAATTATATTAACTTTGCCACTGCTGGTCAGGATGAGCGGACACTTGAGTTTGTGTTTGTAGCTGACTTCCCACAGAAGTAGAACATCATCGACAGCATACCTGTGGCTGTTGGGTGCCTGCATCTCATCCTGCTATGTTCATCAACTACCTTCACTCCATCAATATACAACCGCAAAATGAGCCTGATGCTAGAGTATGCAATACCAGAGTACATCTGACATTATGCTTTTGTCCTGAGGCAGTCCCTTGAAGTCCATTGAAGAACCCATCAATAAGGCCCAGGAGAAATATAGCTGCACTGACATGTCAACTAATGCGACATTGGACATTGAGCTGAGGATATGTGGACAGATGTGGAGGCACCTCTCAGTGTGCACCAGCCAGGGTTTCCAGATTAGATGTGGGGTGCACTATTTGGTGTAAGGCTGAGTCAGTGCACTATGACCTGCTGCTCCTGATGCTGGTTGCTTCCAACATTCTCTAAGTTTAAGAAACTAGAGGGTCTGCTTTGTCTAAGAAGGTAGAGGAAAACCAAATCCTGGTTGAACTAGAAGAGTTCCTTGTTATTAATATATACTTTATTTGTCTCAGGTTATACTGATCTGATGGATACCGGTCTATTTCTTACATTAATTTTGAATGGATTTTCATTGTGAAGGTTAGTGTGTTTGCTCACCATATCTTATCACCTAAATTGCCAGCCATGCCTCTATGACATTCCTAATGACTGATTCTGGCTCTATTTTCCCTGAAAATCTTGCCACTCAGCACATATCCCAGAATTCATGAGCATCCCTTGTGGCCTGCCATCTATTTGACACAAGAGAATAAAGAAATCAGAAGACAAGAGTGTTTACCAGATCGACAACATTACTTCTTTATGAATACCCAGGCAGCCAATAAGAGAAACAGTCAACAGAAGTTATAGAAGAAATAGCAGAACAAAAGCAGCATTCCAGGATAAAATCTTCACCTCAGAGCTGGCAAGATATGCAGGAATGATACTGTGATAAAAGAAAGGAGTAAAAACACTAGTCACACTTGGCAATTAAAGTCTTTAAAGAAGGAAAAGCTGTCAGCACAGTCCTGATTTAAGGCTGGGAAACAACACATTTTGTAGCACTGAAAATACAGCTAAAACGCCCTGCAGGAAAGGAGAAATGAATAAAGAGACAGAAAGAAAGATAGAGGCATAAAGTAGAATTTACAATTCATAGCTGCCATCACAAGTTCACAACATGAACCACCACCAGAGTAGTGGAGTTAAGAGCCTTAAATTAACCTAAACCAAGGCTGCAGCAGATTTAATTTGATAAAAAGGCAATTTATAAGATTTAGAAGATGGAGTCTGATAGAAGAAGAAAGTTAGAAAAATTTCTCTTTTGCAAGATGTGGAAATAATTAGACCTGACATTGGACAGGAAGCTTTATTATGACTTTAGCCACAGAATTTTATTTACAAAGGTGGGGACAGAGATCTGCTTTGTGTATTAAGCTGTGAAAGTTAGGGAAACATTCACTTTATCTGTATTATGATCCTAGTTGATGGCAACACTGGACAAGTAAGATTCCAGAATGAAAGCTGCCATGATAGATCATATATTTTCTTTTCAAAATTTGGTTTCCATGATGGTCAGTCATTGAACACAGTGACAAGAAGCTGCCAATGTTCTTTTGAACAAAAGAACAGCAAAAATTATTTTCCACAAAGGTAATGGAAAAAATTGATGTACAGATAAGGCAGTTGGAAAGATCTTATCAGAAACAGAAAGAAGGATTCAACTAATTTTCCCACAATATCTTTTACAAACACTCAGTCTCAATGAAATATTGCTCACAATGTCATTGTTTAATTTCCTACTTTTGCAAGTGTTTCCTTTTGGTGAATTGCAGCACATGCACCAAATGGGATTCTCTCTAATACTGCCTTTTCCCAAGACAAACAAACACAAGCTAAATTGCCTAAACTCTGATCAAAACTAAAGGCTTTTCACAGCCTTGTCCATTTGAATTGCTAGAACAGTTTAAAACTTCTTTCCGGTTCAGATGAATGGCAACTGCCGAAACCCAACAGGATTTCTGCTAGTATGGTTCTTTTTTCTTCTGAATGGAGCTTAACCTGCTCTTGTCTCTGGCTTCTCTCTGTTAGTTATAAAAGCTCAACTTAATAAACACTTCAGCAATTATTTCATCAGGTAACGTCATTTAGCTTGTGTTGCATGATGTCTTGGAAAGGCTGTTTTAATGCATCCTTGAAAAAAAGATTTGGAGATGCCATTGTTGGACTGGGGTGGACAAAGTTAAAAATCACACAACACCAGATTAGAGTCTAACAGGTTTAATTGGAAGCACTAGCTTTCGGAGCACTGCTCCTTCATCAGGTGGTTGTGGAGGACACAATTGTAAGGCAGGATTTATAGCAAAAGTGTACAGTGTGATATAACCGAAATTATACATTGAAAAATACCATGGTTGTTTGTGGAGTCTTTCATCTGTTAGAATACCATGATAACTTCACTTCTTTCATGTGTAAATCACAAAACTTTTTTAAAAGTTACATTCTCAGGTTAACTGTAACAATTGGTGTCAGCCAGATAATATGTTGGAGGTGTTAGCCCCCTGTGTTCCCTGTCTGTGCCATAATGTTTCGACTGATTCTAATCTAAAAAGTGAGGTAACCGAGCCTTACATGAATTCATGCAGTTTTTGAGCAAAGTACAATGTAACTCTACAAGTGCAAATTCATCCCACAAACATATGTGTATATGTGTATATGTGTACATGTGGGTTTTTGTGTGTGTGTCTGTCTGGGGTGGGGGGTTATGAGTGTGAGAGAGATTGTATATGTGTGTGTATGTGAGTGTAGAGTATCTAAATCTGTGAGAGGGTTCATGTGTGAGTGTGGGATTGTGTGTGTCTGTAGGAGTGTGTGTGTGTGTGTGTGTGTGTGTGTGTGTATGTGTCTGGGGTGGAGGGTTGTGAGTGTCTGTGAGAGAGAGTGTGTATGTGTGTGTGTGGGTGAGGGTGTAAAGTGGTCTAAGTCTGTGAGAGGATGCATGCGTGAGTGTGGGAGTGTGTGTATGAGTGTCTGTATGCGTGTCTGTGTATACATGTGTCTGTGTGTATGTGTGTGTATAGGAATACCTCTGTGTGTGTGTGTGTGTTTGTATGTGTGCGGGTGTAGGAGTGGATATCTTGGAGGATGGTCACCCGAATGTCTGAGGTCGAATGTCCTGGACCACTGAAGTATTCCCCAACAGGTAGGGAGCCCTCCTGTCTGTTGATTGTTGTGCGGTGCCCATTCATCTGTTGCCATAGCCTTTGCTCGGTTTCCCCAATGTACCATGCCTCCAGGCATCCTTGCCTGCAACGTATAAGATAGACAGCATTGGCTGAGTCACATGAGTACCTGCCACTTACATGGTGGGAGGTGTCCCCACGTGTATTGGTGGTATCCATGTCCACACTCTGACATGTCTTGTAGCTCCTATCGTGACAGGTGTTGTATGGAGTTGTCCTGAAAGCTGTGCAGCTTGCTACGAACAATGATCTGTTTGAGGTTTGGTGGTTGTTTAACGTGGAGGTGTGGGGAAGTTCTTGGTCAGGTGCTCATCCTCATTGATAATGTGTTGCAGATCACAAAGAACATGGCGTAGTTTTTCAGCTCCTGGGAAATACTGAACAACGAAGGATACCCTGTCGATTGCAGCACGTGTCTATCTCCTGAGGAGATCATTACGGTTCCTTGCTGTGGCACATCGGAACTGGCGATCGATGAGTTGAGCATTGTTACCCATTCTTGTGAGGGCATCCCTGAGTACTTCCAGGTGCCATCATGTTCCTCCTCATATCTACAGATTTGGTGTATGTGTAGGGCTTGTCCATAGGGGATGGCTGTTTTAATATATTTTAAGTGGAAGCTGGAGAAGTGTAGCATTGTGAGGTTGTCTGTGGGTTTGCAGTAGGGTGTGGTGCTGAGGGGTCCATCCTTGATGGAGATGCATGTGTCCAAGAATGAGACAGATAGTCGAGAGTAGTCTAGGGTGAGTTTGATGGTGGGATGAAACTTGTTGATATCACTGTGTAGTTTTATCACTGACTCCTCGCCATGGATCCAGAGGAAGAACATGTTGTCAATGTACCTGGTGTATAATGTTGGTTGGAAGCCCTGCATAGAGAAGAAGTCTTGTTCGAACCTATGCATGAAGATGTTGGCATATTGGGATGCAAATTTGGTCCCGTGGCTGTACTATGTGTTTGGATAAAGAACTAGTTGTCAAAGATGAAGACGTTGTGATTGAGGATAAAGCAGATGAGATGTAGAACACCGATTGGAAATTGGCAGTTGTTGGTGTTGAGTACTGAGGCTGTTGCCATTGTGGGGGATGCTGGTGTAGAGTGCTGAAATGTCCATTGTGACAAGGAATGTTCCCGGTTCGACTGGTCTGTGGGTGCTGGGTTTCTGTAAGAAATCCATAGTGTTGCAACAGAAGCTGACGATCCCCTGTACAATAGGTTTCAATGCATACAGAGCAGAGCCCCGGCCCCACCTCAGCTCCTCAGACCACATCTCTGTCATACTAATCCCAGCATACAGATTGCTGATCAAAAGGTTCAAACCAGTTCTGGAGCAGGTGAGAACCTGGCCAGCAGGAACCATTTCTGCTCTTCAAGAATGTTATGAGCACACTGACTGGTACGTGTTTAGAGAGGCACATCCAATGGTGATTCCATCAACTTAGAGGAGAGTACACAGCGTCGGTAATCTGCTACATTAGCAAGTGTATTGATGATGTCACTGTGTCCAAGACCATCACTTCTCACCCCAACTAGAAGCCGTGGATGACCCCAAAGGTGTGTGCTGCTGAAGACCCATGATTCTGCCTGCAGAGCAGATGATAAGGCGGCCCTAATGACAGTGAGGGCCACCCTGACCCGGCTTTCAAAGAGGCAAAGCCTGCATGCACACAAAGAATACACAACCAATTTCAGGACAGCGGCAATACATGGAGCATGTGGAAGGGCGTTCAGGCCATTACCATCCTCAGAACAGCATCGCCCACTTGTGCTGGAGATGCCTCCCTCCCGGATGGGTTTAACAACTTTGATGCACGGTTTGACACCCAAAATTATATGGCAGTGAGGAAGTCCATCCCCCAACCCCCATTTCCCAATGACCAGGTTTTACCATGGCCTATGTGAGGAAAACCCTATGCAGAGTCAACTCATGTAAGGCTGCTGGACCAGGTAACATCCCTGGCAAAGTGCTTAGAGATTGCTCTGATGTACTGGCAGATGTTCTCATGGACATCTTCAACATCTCCATTAGCTGCGCCATAGTTTCAATGTACTTCAAGACCACTACTATCGTTCCCGTGATGAAGAAGTCTTCAGCGTCCTGTCTCAACACCTACCGCCTCATTTGGCTTACCCCCATCATCATGAAGTGTTCCATGAGGCTTGTGATGAGGCATATTAAGACCTTGCTGCCCCCCTCACTGGACACTCTGCAGTTCTCGTATCAACCCAACCGTTCAACAGATGATGTCATTTCCACCACCCTCCATCTGGCCCTAACCCACCTGGAGAAGAAGGACACTTACGTCAGACTACTGTTCATGGACTTCAATTCTGCATTTAACACTAACTGGGAGACCTCAGTCAGTTCGGATTGGGAACAGTATCTCCAATACCATCACACTGAGCTCGTCCCCGCCAGGACTATGTGCTCAGTCGACTGCTGCTCACCCAGCTGACACACGACTGTGCAGTGATGCACAGCTCAAATCAAATTATCAAGTTCACTGATGATATGATTGTAGTGGGTCTCATCAGCATGATCGATGAGTCAGCATACAGGGAGGAGGTGCAGCGGCTAATGGACTAGTGCAGAGCCAACAACCTACCTCTGAACGTGGATAAGACAAAAGAGATGGTTGTTGACTTCAGGTGGGCATGGAGCGACCACTCTCCACTGAACATCAATGGCTTCCCTGTGGAGATCGTGAAGAGCACCAAATAACTTGGTGTACACCTGGTGGAGAATCTCACCTGTACCCTTAACACCAGCTCCTTAGCCAAGAAAGCCCAGCAGCGTCTCTACTTTCTGTGCAGGGTGAGGAAAGCCCACCTCCCACCCCCACCCTCACCACATTCTACAGAAGGTTCTTTGAGAGTACCCTGAGCTGTTGCATCACTGTCTGGTTCGGGAATTGCATGGTCTCAGATCACAAGACCCTACAAGGGATAGTGGGGATAACTGAGAAGATCATCAGGGTCTGTCTTCCCTCCATTACAGACATTTACACCACACGCTGCATCTGAAAGGCTAAAAGCATTGTGGAAGACCCCACACACCCCTCACTCAAACTTTTCTCACTCCTACTATCTGGCAGAAGATACCAGAGCATTCAGACTCTCATGGCCAGACTGCAACAGTTTCTTCCCCCAAGCCATCAGGCTCCTTAACAGTGTATGGTCAGACTCTTTCCCATCTGAAATTCTTTGCATGACTTCCAATTGCTGCTACTACACTGTAACTTGCCTGTTTTGTACTTCTTATGCAATTTATGCCGTGTACGATTGTGTAGTTTGTGCTGTCCATGTAGCACCCTCAGTGCGAGAGGAACGCTGTCTCATTTTTACTGTGTTAGTTGTATAAGGTAGAAACGACAAATAAATAGCTACTCTACTCTACTCTCTACTCGAATACTTGTTGTCCCTACCAACCTCTTGCAATTCTTACTCTCAAACAGCCAGATCCCACTGCCTCCCAGAAATCGGCAATTTGTTACCATTAAAATAATATGTTTCTTTATTGTTTTTCCTGCCAAAATGTAAAATCTCACATTTTTCCACATTTGAAATGTATTTAACAGATCTTTGCCTGCTCACTTAACCCATTTATATCCCTTTGTAATCTCATGTTCTCTCATAACTTATTTTTATATCAATCTTTGTGTCACACATCTTTAATTTCTTCATCCAAGTCATTCATTTAAATTGTAAAATGTAGAGTCCACAGCACAGATCAGTGCAGCACACCAATTATTACTTCTTGCCAATCAGAAAATGACCCATTTATATCGGCTCTCTGTTTTTTGTATGGTAGTCAATCTTGTATCCACACCAGAATATTATATCTTACAACATGAGTTTTTATTTTCCGCAATAATCTTTGATGTGGCATCTTATTAAATGTCTTCTAAAAATGTAGGTATAGTACATTCACAGGTTCCCCTTTGTCTCCTTTATATTTTAAAAGAACTCCAGTGAATTGGTTAAATGTAATTTTCTTTCCCAAA
Organism: Hemiscyllium ocellatum; assembly: GCF_020745735.1. NCBI lineage: Eukaryota > Metazoa > Chordata > Chondrichthyes > Orectolobiformes > Hemiscylliidae > Hemiscyllium > Hemiscyllium ocellatum. The sequence continues at coordinate 49,515,258 of NC_083412.1, forward strand.
GCCAATTTCACTCTGTCTGATCACATTGAATGTTCCTATGCACCTTATTATAACATTTTTAAGAACACCGTCCAACATCTGTCTGTGTTACCTTAATAGTCAGTCCTCTCTGACCATCTTTATTATGCTTAATACAACACACAATATTGTCATATGGTGTGACAGTGTGCATGCATGAGGTGACCATCTCCTGCACATCGTCATGTCTGAACATCAATTTAAACATTCACTGAGAGTTAATGTGGCATGAAACTGTGCTCTCTTTCCAGATTTACTTTATTTTGAGGCTACAGTAAGCAAGTAGCCAATTTTAGGATGGTGATTGAATTGTTGCACATTGTATGACTCAATATCTACATGGCACAAACTGGTTCTCTTTAAAAATATATATACTTTGTATTAGTGCACAAGATTTAAAATGTCAAAAATAAAATCTACACCACATTTCCACACTGTAGGGTGATGCAACTCTGATGTAACATTTTTACAAATCAAATGACCTATACTGTGAATTGAGCATTTTCTTTAACCTCAGTCTTTATGGGTTCTGATGAGCTGTGTTCCAGGATAGTGATGGTGGTCTTGAGTGTCAAGTGATGAAGTGTTGCTCTACGTTGATTAACTCAATATTTAGCATGGCCTGATTTGGCTTAGGATTCATTCTGGCTGAGCAGTCTCTACTGTACTTACTGCAAAAGAATAAAGTGGTTTGAAAAGGTGCACAATTTGTTGGCCTCACTTTTCTCTTGACTATTTTCTGAGCCAGCTGAGTTTTTCATTTCTGTTCATCTCATCCAATGCCTTTCCAAACAGTCAGCCTTCAGTGATCATGTCCATCAGTGATGGTCTTCAAGTTGTCAGTGTCAATATTTGCTAACTCTGAACCTGACTTGCAGTTGTCCACTGATTGGAGTAACAAAAGCCCAGGAGGTGTGACCCAATTGTCAGTTCATTGTACAGATGATTTTCAGGTGTACAGCTGTCATCTATCGAATGAATGTGACTGGGTCGGTGCAGAGATTGATACACCAAAATGAGTATATGCTGATGGAATTAGCACACACAAGGATCTCGAGGAGTTGGTGGACCATACTTTGATAAGAGATCCCAAATGTACATTGGAGACAGCAATGATGGAAATTGTTCCACCTTTCATCCTGGCTAGCATATCTCGTCCAACTCTCACCACTACAGAGGATGCTGGTTTGGTAGACTTGCAGTTTTTAGGCAGGTAGTTGTCACACTTTTAATTTTTTCCGTGGGGTGTGAGAGTTACTAGAGAGGCAAACATTTGTTAAGTGGTTTAATTTCTCTAATTGCTTTTGAGTAGGGTAACTTGCCACAACATTTCAGAGAGCGGTCATTTAACCATGTGGTTACCTGGAGTCACATGTAAGTAACAATGACAGACTTCCTTCCTGCAAATAGATTAGTGAACCAGATAGATGTTTACATCAGTCAATAACAGTTTCAGATTTTATGAATTCAAATTTCACCTCTAACACTGTGGGATTCAAGTCTGTGCTTTCCAAGTATTATGCTTTGGATTACAAGACCCCTAATATTATCACTATGCCTCAAGATTTCACCAGCTGCTGTAATAGGATTTGAACCCACAACAACAGGGCTTTAAATTGCACCTTGTAGATTACTAGCTAGTGACATTAGTACTATGCTACCATCTTTCCTCTTTTACACAGTTTGGGCCTAGCAGCTTTTGAGATGTGTGTTGATTTCAGTGTCAAGTGAATGTATGACAGCAATCATTGAGTCTAGATATATGAAGCTGTCAACACTGTCTTGGGTCACTCCGGCAATGCTGATAGATGGCAGTATGGTGACATCCTGAACCATGACACTTCAAATGCCAGTGATAAAACTAAACTCGTTAGATGCATGACAGGGCCTGTCCATTTGTTGCTGAATTAGTTCCTCTGTATGGAATACTATTGCAGCATTGTCAGCATATATTTGCTCTCTAATGAGAACTTGATGCACTTTTGTCTTGGTTTTAAGATGAGCAAGGCTGATCAGCGTTCTGTCAGTTCTGAGTATGTAAGTAGACACCTTCTGTAACATGCAGAAGGTATATGACTACAGCAAAGAGAAGAATGTGCTGAAGAGTGTCTGTGCCAGGCACAATGCTATGTTTCCAACTTGGTTCTCAAAGTGTTCTGATGTTGCCTCACCATAACTAACATTACTCATCAAACTGTTATGCAAAAACAGATCACATTGTGCAGCTTCGGTGGATAACCAAGACTGCTTTAAATGATCATTGTATCAACTCATTTATGTATTAATTAGTTGAATGTAACTGCAGTATTACACCAGAGTATAGTACTAGAGAGAACAGAAATTACCGTTATGTATCTTTAAAAAGTCTGGAGAGACTGTGCTGGAGGAATAGCAGCCAAATAATGAACATGGCAAGCAGCACCATAGGGCAACAGCCTGGGTATAAATGGGGTCAGAATAATCTTCTGCACTCCAAACCTTTATTTGCTACCTTCCTCTCTCAGATACTGGAATGAAAATTCACTGTGTTATGTGAAATGTTACATTGCGTTCTGCAGCTTTATGGTATATGTGGTTTAGTTTTTGTGCTGGCAATTTATTATTTCTAATTGCCTTTAAGTCCTGGAATTTCTAAAATTCTAGCACAAATCCTGTCTTAGACCTTTGTCCTATATCTATTATTGAATAGAAAATACATTTTAAATCTTTTAACAGCACTTTCAAGTCATTAATGCTAATGTTGAAGATGCAGTTTGGTTTATTTCAAGTGAATATTTCAAAGAGTTAATGATAAGATAATTAGTTATGGCATTTATATTCAAATATCCCTGTCAGGTCCAAGAGTAATGAAGGTGATTAGTATCACAATGTTGGGTCTTATTTCTGTGCTAGTTTAATGTATTGAAATGGTATTGCAAATAGAGCAATCACTGCATTTAATTAAGAAATATTAGCATCATGCACCTGTAGTCAGCCCTATGTATTAACAGGAACGAAATCATGCAACCTTGTGAACAGACACTGGCATTATGGTGTACAATGAACCTGTGCCTGTTCAACACAATGCCAGCAGCATGCCACTGTCCAGTTGTCTGTTATTCTCAACGATTTTGACATGTTGCTAGGACCAACCAGACTGTTGATTCATTGCACTGATCGGCAGTAGGCCCAAAATTGTAATGTTCTGGTATCACTTTAAGTTAGTTAGCATCTCTTCATTTTACTGTGGCAGGAAGATATGCTCGGAAGCTGGCCTGTGTAATGGTAGAGAATGGTGAGAGCAGGCTCTAAGGCCACTGGAAGTCTTGATGGCAGAGTTACAAAATAGGAAAGATATGCTGTTTCTGTGATGGCAGATGGACCCCACCAATACCTTCTCAAAAATGGATGAGAATTGATAGTTGTGCAGTTAAGTTCTTTTGAGATATTGTACACATTTAGGTTCAAGTCACACCTACCCTGGACATGTGTCATAAAATGTCTGAACAGTTATTTTAATCAATCTATCTGTGATCAGGCAAGATGCATCTTTAATAGAGTAACATGGTAACATCAATGTGATATCATGCCACATGATATTCTTATATAAAGTTATCAGCACCTACATGAATAGCTACTGCTATAATTCATAATCCATCCAGAAAGACAGTTAATAAGCCAATTTGAGCCCAGACAATACCAATGTCTGTTATAAAGTTGTAGTGTAATTAGTTGTTCTATGAATCAATCTTCTGATCTTCTCAATAAGAACCCGGTCTCAATGTTTTCACTAGAGAATATATCAGGAGTCAAGCAGCCTTGAGGGCTTGGATGCAAATGTTGCAAAAGTCTCAATAATCTTGTAAAATCAGTCAACATCAGTAAATTTACCTTCAGAAATATTTTGAATCAACCTATTCAGAGATGTTATTAGACACCTCTGGAGCAGGTGGGACATGAATTTAGTCCTCCTGGTTCTGAAGTTCAGGACACTACCACCGTGCTGCAATAGCCCTCAAAATATATCTTCAAATGCTACAACTTTTTTCAGTGGTGCCTCAAAGGTAGTATTCCTTCCTTGGTCTGAAGGTTTTTTGTTCAAGTCCCATTCCAGGATTCTGCTGCCTAACCTGCTGTGCTTTAACCAGCAACACATTTTCAGCTCTGATCTCCAGCATCTGCAGACCTCACTTTTTACTTCATGAAGAAAAGCCAATATTAAATGTCATACTGAGTGAATGTTGGAGCAGACCTATATTAGACAAGATTCTGAAATAAGTTTTCTCAGATGGAAGTAAATGATTAGATGGCACTGTTTTGAAATGGAATATAGCAGTTAAATGTCCCAAGATTCTTCTTAATGTTGTTTACAATAGTAACTGACCTGTGGAAGAGCGGCCGAAATCCCAGCGGATCAGAGTGACTACCATATTCTGCGCTGAGCCAGTCTGGATTAAGCCCAACAGTTCCCTGTGGTGATACATCAGCCATGAGCCACAATCTGCTGTGGCAACCCCATGGTGCTAGCCATTGTCACAGGGAGACAGAGGAGGAAAGTCCATCCATCACTGATACCATGGATGCCAGGGCAAGGAAGGCTATGGTTCTGCAGTTAGCTAAGAGGAGCTGCTTCACAAGGGGGAAGCACAAATGGACCCTAATCACTGTGGCAGCAGCAGGAAGGGAAGTGGAGACCCCAAAAAGCTCCTGTGGTAGCTAAGAAAATGGGTCAGAACCCAATGAATAATACACCCCCTTATCCAGATCCCTGGACAGTGTCCTCCCTGACTTCATTCTAGAAGATATTGTAGGTATAATGTTGCAGTTTTCTTTCATAATTCTTTATTTTTATAGTATATACTTCATAGTTAGTTCTTTCGGCCTATGCAGGAATTAGCCATTTAAAAGTACTATATTTTAATTTTAAGCATATAAGTATAATGTCTTAACCTTTTCTGTGCTAAAGAAGGCTCTGCGGAACTAACTCCAGTTTTAAGATTGATTCATATATAAAACAATGCTTCTCTTAAAGTCTTGATTTTCAGGAAGACAACCCAACTTTAAGTAAGGATACCCAGTTTATCACACCACCATCCTTTACCCTCCATCAATCTATCAATAAGGGTTACACCCAATTTCCATATTTATTCACACCTTTACGTACTTAGTGTTGCTGTAACCTCACAACTACATTTCACATGTTGCATAAACCACCAAAGTTTGACAGTCCTATTACCCCATTACTCATACAACTCTCACTTGCACACTTTCTTTTCTTGCACAAAATGGTGCACCTTGAATGGCTTTGCATAATTTGTGTGGCTAATACTGGGCAGTGGTGAACACAGCTTTCAGGCTGTCCAATTCCTTCTGACAGTCCGCTGTCTACTGAAACCTCTTGCCTTTCTTTAGCAATTAAACGAATGGAGCGCCACACTGCTAAAGGTTGGTACAAATTTTTGATAAAATCGACTCAGTCCTGGGAAGCGTAGTACTGCACTTTTTTTGATGGTTTGGGAAACTCCTCAATTACTTTTGTTTTTGCATCTCATGGAGTCATTTGTCCATGTCCAATAACATGGCCCAGGAAGGTGATTAGGTTTTGGCAAATTCACTTTTAGCTGGGTTTACCACCAAGCCTGACTTCTGAAGTCGATCAAACAAATCTGATAAATGCTATAAATGTTCTTTCCATGTGTGACTAAAAATCACCAGATCATCTATACAAATTAAAGAGCTGGGTATTCCTGCAATGATCATATTGGCATGGTTTTAAATTGATATAGTTCATTTGGTGTTATGAAAGCTGAAGCTGCCTTTGCTCTCTCTGACAGGGGGACCTGCCAGTAACCTCTGAGCAAGTCCAACTTAGAAATATAAGTTGCTTGACCCACCTTCTCAATACAGTCTTCCAAACGTGGAATTGGACATGCATTAATCTTTGTAACTGAATTGACTTTGTGATAGTTCACACATAATTGTTGGGTACTATCTGGTTTTGGCACCATTACTTTGGTGAGCTTCAGTCACTGTAACTCACTTTGATTATGTTGCCTTGGAGCATGCATCCAATCTCCTTTTGAACTTGTGCCAACATTAGAGGGTTATGCCTATAAGGAGGTTGCTTAATTGGAACTGCATCTCCTACATCTACATCATGCATAATTAGGTTAGTACTGCCCAGCTTATTTCCGCATATCTCCCGACGTGATAGGAATAACTCTTTCAGGTCATTTTGATTTTCCTCTGGCAGGTAACTCAATAATTTATCCCAATTTTTGACAACTTCCTCATTGTCCAATTTAATTTGATGTATGTCCAATTCAGAATCCTCTGAACTTGATTCTTCCCTCTTTAATCAATCACACCTTCTTCTCTTGCTTTTCTTCCCTATCAAAATCCCTTTGGATCATATTCACATGACACACTCTGTGAGATTTCATTCTGCCTGGAGTCCTTATCAAGTAGCTCAACTTACTCAATTTCCTTTCAACTTGATAAGGCCCAATAAATCTTGCTTTTAAAGGTTCACCTATCCCTGGAAGTAACACTAATACCTTATCCCCGATAGCAAAGTTACAAATGTTTGATTTCTTGTCCATTTCCTGTGTCACTGTATGCTGTGATAGTTTTAAATGCTGTCTAGCCAACTCCCCGGATCTATTTAATCATTCCCTTAAATTTGACACACTGTCCAAATGTGTGATCTCTGAAGTATGACTTACTAATTTCTCCTTAATCAATTCAAGCAGTCCTCTAACTTCATTTCCAAAAACTAATACAAATGGACGAATTTGGTCGATTCATTTGGTGCATCTCGGATTGCAAAGAGCACAAACACAATTCCCATATCCCAATCATCTGGATAGTTCTGACTGTAAACCCTCAACATGGTCTTTAATGTCTGATCTCACCTTTCTCGTGCTCCCTGGATGATATGCATTAGATTTGAGTTGTCTTATTCTTAAGCTGTCCATAACTTCCTTGAATAATTTTGATCTGAACTTTGACCCTTGATCTGATTGCATCTCTGTTAATAGTCCGTATCTCATGAAACATTTGAGTAGTTTCTCTACAATCCTTTTAGCTGTGATATTGGGAAATGGGATGGCCTCTGGGAATCTCGTTGATACATCCATTATTGTTAACAAATACTGATTCCCACTTTTTGTTTGAGGTAGGGGACCTATGCAATTAGTTAAAGCTCAGGTAAAAGGTTCCTGAAATGCTGGAATAGGTATTAAAGGTGCAAGTTTTATTACTGCCTGTGGTTTTCCAATTACCTGACATATGTGACATGTCTGGCAAAATTCAATTACATCTTTGTGCAGTCCAGGCCAGTAAAGAGTTTTTGTATTTTAGTTTGTGTTATATATGACCCCCACGTGGCAGCTAATGTGCCACTCACAATATGTCCTTTCTATACCCTACTGGTAATATAATTTGATTAATCTCTACCCATTTCTCATCTGTTTGACTATGTGGTGGTCTCCATTTCCTCAAAAAGACATCATTTTTAAGGTAATAACATTCAGGGATACATTCAGATTCATTTTCTGTGTATTCCTTTTGATACAACTGCTTTAAATTTTCATCTTTCTGCTGTAACTCAGTTAATTTATCTGAACTAAAGATGTCTGCTTGGTCATCCATTTGCTCCTCCTTTGTCTCAAACATCTGATCAAACAGGGTCTCTGCTAATTCCACTTCAACTTTTTTATCCATATTCTTTGATCTCTCCTGTTTCAACTGGTGACTTTGTGACCTCATTACCACACAGTCAGAAAATAATCCCAGGATGATGTGTCCAACAATAGTTCAGTTGCCTGACTTTCCACTGGCTTTTCACCCACAGTAGGCAGCACTCCTACTGGTGAACCAGCTATATCATTAGCAAGGACAAATTGTATTCCTGGAGCTGACAGTTTGTCCAGTATTCCTATCACAAATTCTCTACTCTTCTCTGGACACTCTAACCTCACTTTACATAATTGAGTGCTTTTTGTCTCACTGTGAATTCCTGTTACCAGTACCTTTTCTAACAATAGTCCTTCAAAAGTACTTATCTCCTCATGTTTCAGCATCACAGACTGAGAGGATCCTGTGTCTATTAATATTGTAACCTCTTTACCAGGCTGCTCCTGGCCTATGTGAATAAACTTTACCTTTGCAGGTATACGGTTTAAGAAGATCTGGCACTTCCTCCTTAACCAACCTCCAATCAGGTTGTACATTCTGGTGCTGCTTTCTAGCCTCCACTGTGCTTTCTGTTACCATTCCAACAAAATTCATTGACTTATCCTGTTTTCATACATCTGGCTTCCCAGTACTTCTCCTAACCCACCAACACTGTGATTTCATGTGGGCTATTTTATTGCAGTGAAAACATTGAAGCTTTTTAACCTCTCTGTCCCCCTCAAGGATTTCCTTTTTACCCTGTGGTAAGTTCTCCTTATGATCTTCACTGAGATCTGCCTTTCCCTTTTCATGTGAGAAATTCTCTTTTCCCCAATTTCTATCCCTCATGGATTGAAATTGATTCTGGAAGCCAAACTTTGCTTTATGGACCAACTCATCATCAGCCATTTCAGCTGATAATCTTGCCATTTTAACTCTGCTCTTCCACATGACTTCTCATTACTTCAAGAAGTTAATTTTTTGAACTTCTTTCCAAATAATTGTCTAAGAGCGTTGTAGGTTTGCTCTATTTTTAATGCTCATATCCACCAATCAAAATTACTTTGTTTGATCCTTTCAAATTCAAGGTATGTTTGATAAGGGTCCCTCCTTAGATTCCTGAAATGTTGTCTATAGACTTCTGGTACAAGCTCATATACATTTAAGATGGCTTTCTTCACCTCCTCATACACCTCAGATACCTCCTTTATTAGTGATGCAACCACATCACGAGCTCTACCTACAAGTTTTATTTGGTACAACAAATCCCACATGGTCACTGGCCACTGCATTTGTTTAGCCACCTTTTCAAATGAGATGAAATAGGCTTCTACATCCTTCTCATCAAATTTGGGCAAAGTTTGAATATATTTAAACAGTTTCTCATCAGGCCTTTGGCTACCATGGGTTTGCTTGTCGTCACTCTCTTCCTCACTAAACTTACCTTCAGCCCTCACCTCTGTCCTTTGAAGCTGGCTTTCCTGTCTAAATGCCAATTTCTGAGGTTCAAATGATATGACTTTTTCTCTCTCTTCTGCTAAAGCCATTCATTCTTTTTCTCTTTAATCTGCTTTTAATCATAATTCAAACTATTTGATTTCTGCTTTCTTTCCTTGTCTTTCGCCACAAACTCAATCTGCTTCATCTAAAATGGAACTTTAGCCGTCTCTAAAGATTCTGGTCGTGTTTCCGGCACATTTAAATGTTGAGCTGCTGCTGCAGTTATTACTTCTTTCCTCGTGGAAGGAGGCAGCTTCAACTTCAGCTTGTCTGCTAATTCCTGCAGCTTGGTGTTAACCGCCTTTTGTAAAACCCCCAAGGTCCCTTCTTCCACCCGCAGAAAACCCTTGGTGACTGAAAGAGTCATTGCTATCCCAAGCACTGTTTGGATGAACCAAATCAACACCTGGAATAAAAGACATGAATATCTACCACTCGCTGCCTTCAAGTCCAACAAGTCTAATCCCAATTTAGAACTACAAAGTAAATCTGGCAAAGAGCCCCCAGTCTGTTATGGACCAGGCCAGACCCCTCAAAACATTTCAAGAAGATAGCCCAATCCCTTACTTTGCTCATTGTTTTAAGCAGGTGTACAGTGAATATTTCAGAAGAGAATCAACTGATCAGACCACTTAGTTTTAAACAAAACAGAATTTATTTACAATATTACTGAATGGAAAATAAAGAACAAAAAGCAGAATACCGAATAACTGATCCTGTCCGAAAACCCAACAGACTATCACAACTGAATGGTGCTATTCCAAAATACTTGCAACAATCCCCATAAACACCCTTGGCTCAAAAGGAAAAATAAAACAAGTTCTTACAGGAAAGAAGTCAGAGAGAGAGAGAGAGAGAGAGAGAGTCCAGCAGCCTTTCTTCATACACACAGAGCTACATTACAACCAAACCAGAGATAGCTGAGCTGTGAGAACTGGCCACTTCCTTTTCAATATGCAAGTGTTTTATATGAAAAAAAACTCGAAAGCCTTCTGTTTGAGGCAGTATCAGTTAGCTATTAACAAATTGGCCTGAAAGTCCATCCAACCTCGGATTTTTCGGAACCTGTGTCGTTTACAACCTCTCTGGAAAATAACCAAGACGAAACTAACCTTGTTAAAGGAACAGCTTTTTCACATACTACAGATGCTGGAAATCTGTAATAAAGCTACAAATGCCAGAGAAATATTGCAGGTCTGGCAGTATCTGTAGAGAGCCAAACAGATTTAATGCTTCAAGTGGAATATGTTCAAGAAGAAACATGATCTTCGCAAAACAGCTAAAACAAATAGAGCCTTTGCCAACGTTGGGTTGTGGTAAAGCTGCATGAAGGAATCATTGAATTCAGGACATTGTCTATATGAAGCAGCCTGCATATTATCTTCTACCTTCAGGAGCCAAGCTGTTGTTGAAGAATCCACTTCCCATCCTTGCCTAACCATTTTGGTCAAATTTTGCAGTGTTACATTGTAAAATTAACATTTATCTCTACTGAAAAATAATACTTTCTGTTTTACCCCTTGATGTAGCACCTTATCAACCTACTGTAAAAACTAAATATAGTATGTCTACTCTGGCTAAAGTTATACAGAATCAACTTGCTGCCACACAACTTCAAACTCCCCTCATACAAGTTCAGAATGCTACAACACTGGCCTTGTGATCTGCTCACTCTGTATACTTCTGCCAGCCACTCATCATACATATACCAACTCCTTCAGCCAATTTGTTTTGGTGTCTCTCTCTCTCTCTCTCTCTCTCTCCCCCTCTCTCTCACACACACACACACACACACGCACACACACACACGCACACACACACACACACACACACACATGCACACTCATGCAGATGCATATGCGCACACACAGACACATGTATCATACCCTGCCAGATGGATCGCCTTCACATTTCTTGCACTAATGAAGTTAGGATTGAATTTTTTTCATTGATTTCAATTTCATGATTATTTAGCAGTTTCTACAATCTCCTTATTATAATTTTAAAACTTTCAAAATTACTTCCATGGCTTCTGTTGTTGCAAACGATAAGACCTCAATTCCTTAACTTCGCTCACAATGTTAATTCCTGATAACCTGGAATCATAATATATCACATCTAGACCCACAAGAATAATTACACCACGTTGCTGGCAAATGTGTTATAAAGGAGTTCAACATAAAGGAATGGAATTAAAGAGATGAAAAATGCCCCTTTTTAAGTAAAATAACAAAATTCAAGCAAAATATTACCTTTTACACAATATGTAAATATGTATGCAAATATCCGTTTAATATTCTAAGATTATTTGGAGGCTTAAATTCAATTCAAATGGTTTCTCACAGGAAAAAAAAAGCAAGTTTGCAATCAATATATGTTGGCATTCCATTTACTAAAATATTCCTGTTAATGATTTCTGATCAAAGCATTTCAAAACATAAAAGGCAGTTTTTAAAAAGTATGATTATTTAAATGATCTTGGAATGATTAGTTTTTAATTCATAAAATATTTCATTCACATTTACTCACTTCGATGTACCATAAATTATATTCTTTATAGATCAGTAATTATTTTTCCTGGAAAGTACTGTTTTAAAATAAAAATCATCTGTATGTTGCTGATTTCCCCAGTTCTTTATAGCGATCAATGTGTTTCTAATAGAGTAAGATATTCTGTGTAATTAACATCTAGGAACTCTTGACAATGAAAACTTTTTCAGAGAGAACAAAAACTAATTTCAGATTAAGCACAGCAAAAGCAAAGGTGATCAGACCAGCAATGGGGAATAAAAACTGAATAGAAACCCAAAATAAGATTACCGAAAATCTACGATGTGAGCTTTCCTCCAACAGGGTGTTTTACCTGATGCAGTAATGCTTATGTTATCTTCTAAAACATAATAAAATTGATATGGATATTGCAACATTAGAGAATCCAGATACATGTATTTTACCTATCTAGTATTTACAAACATTACCTTAATCAGACACTGTCTGGGCTATTTAACAATTTGTTGCAACAGAGGGGCAAGCCAAGAGTTATGTTTCAAGTGATCAAAGTTAAAGTGGCATATGAGAGTTCACCTCACATACTATGATAGCGAGAAGATGTCTGTTTAAGAAACACTGACATATGGATATCTATTCTGGAAGAGGCTCCTTGTCAGCAACATATTGCTTCAAATGACAAAGCAACATTGTAAAACTGAATGGCGCAATACAATGCATTATCGTACTTATGTATCCCATCTGCATTTTGGATTTTAATGCTAGGAGACTTGTATATTTGGCAGTTTAATGTTGTGCATGCACGTGCATAAGAAATATAATTTTAAGCCCTGCAGCAAAACCAACATACAGTGCATTCATAGGAAAATAGAGAACATAGAGAGTAGAAGCTTGAGTAGGCCAGTCAGCCCTTCAAGTAAAAAGTGAGGTCTGCAGATGCTGGAGATCAGAGCTGAAAATGTGTTGCTGGTTAAAGCACAGCAGGTTAGGCAACATCCAAGGAACAGGAAATTCGACGTTTCGGGCCAGAGCCCTTCATCAGGAATGATGAAGGGCTCTGGCCCGAAACGTTGAATTTCCTGTTCCTTGGATGCTGCCTAACCTGCTGTGCTTTAACCAGCAACACATTTTCAGTCAGCCCTTCAATCCTAATATGATCATGGCTGATCGTCCAACTCAGTATCCTATTCCCACTTTCAAATCCCCACTCCTCCCTCCAGTACGTTTTGATCCCTGTAGCCCTAAGAACTATAACTTTTGCCCTAAAAGCTATATTTAACTCCCATGGAAAACACTCAATGTTTTGTGCCTTTGTTATTCAAATGTTTTTCTTTGCATGTTTCTATTGTTTTTTTTGAAGTACAGAATGGCTAAATCACTTGAAAAATGTCACTGATTTATCAACTCAAAAGTCATAGCTCATAGCAATGGCTGCAAGAAAGGGAATTGGTTTACTTAAAGTTTAAATTGAGCTTTTTACTGCAGAGAACAGACACCTTCTGTTGGTAAGACCAAATGCACACACTTCAGTGTCTTCCTCTCCTTGTTTGTCTGTGTTTATGTAACTTGTTTCCAGTTCTCATCTAATCAGCTGCCCTTGTAAACAACTCTTCAGCTTCTGATCATCTGCATACTTCAGAAACCCTTTTCTACACAAAACAGAGTTAACAATTAGAATTGTTGTGAAGTTATGCAGCCGATAAGTCTCTTGTGTTTAAAAACAATTCTTTCTCCTTGAAGTCCACAGATTTTAAAAACACAAAATATAAAAAAGATTTGGTACAGCTGATAATGCTGCTTTCCTGTTATATACTGCAAAAGTGTACTACATTTCAAAATGTTCCACTGGACATAAAGAGATTCGGGACACCTCTAAATCATGAAGGGTGCAATATAAATATAACCCCTCCTTTCCCATCCTTTATCACAAAATTTCAAGTCATTTTTCTTTCAAACCAGAGAAAAATTAATGAACACTTGGAAATGACTGGCTAATTAGAATCAATCAATACAGATTCATAAAAGACTTAACTTTAATTGATTTTCTTGTGGAAATCATAATATGTAATAAGAATGTAGTCTAATTAGCAAACAAATTGGTTTTCAGAAGGCATTTGAAAGAAGACATTCATCACATATGAAACTGTTAACAAGATAAAACTTGAAGCTAAAGAGTGAACATTGTTTAATAGATAGAGGGATGTTGGGGTTGAAGAAAGAAGAAAATAAGGGCTAATGTATGTTTTGCCAATTCATGTGATGTATGGTTATATACCAAAGACGTGTAGTGTACTGAGTGTTCGGGTAGGGGTGGTAGCTCTGATGGGGAGACATGCCTGACTTTAAGTAGCTTGGATCCCACCTCACACACCACTCTTACATGTTGCTCCAAGAAGTTGATTCCAGGCAGTAATGACCACATTATGAGTAACAACTTCCACGGGCCAACTAAACCAGGTGAGAGCAGCTAATACGCCTCCAACTCTTGCTGAGTTTGGGATTTACCTGTCTTTGGCATGCTAATACTATTTCAGCAAATTGGGTGAAAATCATTTATGTGATCCAAGGCCAATGTCGTGTTATGTTTTGCAGCAAATACTTGATACAACTTTTCGGGACTTTTTTTAATGTTACTGTATCTTTGCATATCACCGAATGGTATAAAAGGTCTGAGTAAGTCTCCCTCTTACTGACCTTTCTTGCAGCATAATGCACTGAGCAAAGTAATCCACTGGGCAATTAAATTGATTTAACCTTACACTCATGGGCCTGCGACTATAGTACACATACATATTTATATAGCTAGAACATTTCTGTTTCTTTTCAATGCTGGCTCCCAGATTGTTGAGCGTGAGGGAATTCAGTGATGACAATGCCAAAGGGCAATGGTTTGATCCCCTCTTGTGGCAGATGGTCATTGCTTGGCCTTTGTGTAGCATGAAAGTTGCTTGCCACATTTCAGCTCAAACTTGGATACTGAACATGGACTGCTTCAGTATCTGAGGAGTCATGAATGATGCTGAACATTGTGCAATCTTCAGTGAACATCCCCAATTCTGACCTTATGATGGAGGGAAAGTCATTGATGAAACAGCTGAAGATGGATGGACTAAGGACACTACCCTGAGGAGCTCCTGAAAAGAAGTCATAGAGCTGAGATGCCTGCCATCTAACAGTCACAACCGTCTTCCTACCTGCCAGATATCACTCCAACTAATGAAGAGTTTGCTTCATGATTCTCATTGACTCCATTTTTCACTTGGTCAGATGCAGTCTTGATGTCAAATGCAGGTTGCTCCCAACTAACTTCTAGAACTCAGTTCTCTAGTTTATGTTTGAATCAAGGCTGTAATGAGTTCAGGATCTGAGTGCCCCCTGGTGGAACTCAAATTGAGTGTCATGTAGTCATGATTTGGAGATGCCGATGTTGGGCTAGAGTGTACAATGTTAAAAATCACACAACATCAGGTTATAGTCCAACAGGTTTAATTGGAAGCACACTAACTTTTGGAGTGCTGCTCCTTCATCAGGTGGCACTGAAAGATAGTGTGCTTCCAGTTAAACCTGTTGGACTATAACCTGGTGTTATGTGATTTTTAACTGAGTGTCAGTAAGCAGGTTATTGTAAAGCAGATGCTATTTGATATCACTATTGATGTCATCTTCCATCACTTTACTGATTATCAAGAGTGGACTAATGAGGCGGTAATTGGTTGGATTGGATTTGTCCTGCTTTTTGTGAACAGGACATACCTGAGAAATTTATCACATTGTCGGGTAGATGCCAATTTTGTGCTGCAACAACTCCTGAGTCTGGAGAAAATACTGAGCAAAGATTAAAAAAAAAACAAAGACGAAGGAGAAAAGTTCCCTCAGAAAACCTCTATGCACACCCGAGGAAGATAGCAGGCGATTTCAAGAATTACATGTGTAGTAGCAAATTGTTATGTTTGTCTCAAATCCATTTCTTGAAGTAGACATTGATGGGTTGGCTATCATGTACCATCCGATGTTTGAGTCACAAAGCTGTGCAGATGATATGGAGATAATTTCCCTGCACAGTGATACTGAGCTGAAAGTCAGATCAAGTGACAATGATTTTTAGGGACTCAAACAGTGAAAAATACCAAATCAATCACCCTGTGCTTTTAAAGTTAAAAGTTTACTTGGGCTACACATATCTCTGTGATGTAGCATTCTTCCAGATCAGCATAATTAAGTCCAAGTTTCACACACACACCTCACAGATACCCATTTGATGGACAGTATATGACTAACCAGTCTCAAACTTCAACCTAAATCAGCCTCCTGCTCATCGACTGCAGCTCCACCTTCAACAGCATAATCCCCTGCAGACTGATCTCAAAACTATGAGACCTAAGTCTTGGCTCCGCCTTCTGCAACTGGATCCCCAGCTTTCTGACTCACAGACCACAATCAGTGAAGATAGACAACTGCACCTCCTCCACAATAACACTCAACACTGGAGACACCAAGGATGCATCATTAGCCCCCTACTGTTCTCCCTGTACACCCACAACTGTGTTGTCAAATCCTGAACAAATGCTATCTTTAAGTTTGTTGACAACACCACTCTGGCAGACAGATTTCAAACAATGACGAGGCAGAAAACTGAAAGGAGATAGAGGGCTTGGTATCGTGGTGCAATGATAACAGTCTCTCAATGTCGGCAAAATTAAATGATTGATCATTAACTTAGAGTCATAGAGTCATAGAGATGTACAACATGGAAACAGACCCTTTGCTGACTAGATATCCCAACCCAATCTAACCCCACCTGCCAGCACCTGGTCCATATCATTCCAAACCCTTCTTATTCAAATACCCATCCAAATGCTTTTTAAATATTGCAATTGTACCAGCCTTCACCACTTCCTTTGACAGTTCATTCCATACATGTACCACCCAATGCATGAAAAAGTTGCCCCTTAAGTCTCTTTTATATCTTTCCCCTCTCAGCCTAAACCTATGCCCTCTAGTTCTAGACTCCCCAATCCCAGGGAAAAGACTTTGCCTATTTATCTTATCCATGCCCCTCATAATAATGTAAACCTCTTTAAGGTCACACCTCAGCCTCTGATTCTCCAGGGAAAACAGCCCCAGCCTGTTCAGCCTCTTCCTATAGCTTAAATCCTGCAACCCTGGCAAATTCCTTGTAAATCTTTTCTGAATCCTTTCAAGTTTCACAACATCCAATGGGAAGGAGATCAGAATTGCATGCAATATTCCAACAGTGGCCTAACAAATGTCCTGTACAGCCGCAACATGACCTCCCAACCCCTATACTCAATACTTTGACAAATAAAAAAAAGCATACCAAACGCCCTCTTCATTATCCTATCTACCTGCGACTCCACTTTCAAGGAGCTATGAACCTGCATCTTGGGTCTCTTTGATCAGCAACAATCCCTAGGACCTTACCATTAAGTGTATAAGCCCTGCTAAGATTTGCTTTCCCAAAATGCAGCACCTCACATTTATCTGAATTAAACTCCATCTGCCACTTCTCAGCCCATTGGCCCATCTGGTCCAGATCCGGTTGTAATCTGAGGTATCCCCCTTCGCTGTCCACTACACCATCAATTTTGGTGTCATCTGCAAACTTACTAACTGTTCCTGTTGTGCTCGCATCCAAATCATTTATGTAAATGACAAAAAGTAAAGGACCCAGCACCAATCCTTGTGGCACTCCATTGGTTACAGGCCTCCAGTCTGAAAAACAACCCTCCACCACCACCTTCTGTCTTCAATTTTGAGCCAGTTCTATATCCAAATGGCTAGTTCTTCCTACATCAACAGAGCTGAGGTGAAGAGGGTTGAGAGCATCAAGTTCCTCGGAGTGACAACCCCCGACAACCTGTTCTGACTTCCCATATAGATGCGATAGTTAAGAAGGCACAACAACGCCTCTTTTTCCTCAGCTGGGTCTGGAAATTTGGTATGTCCATAAGGACCCTTACCAACGTTTACATACAACGAAAGCATACTGTCTGAATGCATAATGGCCTGGATTGGCATGGCAACAGCTCTGCCCAAAGCCATAGGAAACCACAGAAAGTTGTGTGTCCAGTCCAGACCATCATGGAAGCCAACATTCAATCCATGGATACCATTTACACATCTCATTTTCACAGATAACTGGGTAATGCTCTCCTACAACCTCTGCCGTCAGACAGAAGACACTGAAGCCTGATCACACACACCAACAAGTTCAAGAACAACATTCTTCCTTACTGTTATTAGCCTGATGAATGGACTCTCTAACTTCAAATAATGTTGATCTTGTTAATGTGATCTTTCCTACCGCACAGTGTAACCTGTATGCCTTACTCTGTCCGAGTTTTTTTCACTCTATGATCTGCATGTCCTTGCTTTCAATGATTTGCCTGTCCTTCTCGCAAACAAAACTTTTCATTGTACTTCGGTACACATGACAGTAAAACAAATCAATCAATCCAGACTTTAAGCCACTGGCAGATAATGGTCTGCCACAGGCAAATGGTGTACAGACTTGGGGTGCAGCAGACAAAATGAATAATAATACATGCTTGGTTTTAGATTTATATAGCACTAAAAATAAACTGATGAATGGATAAATGGAAATTGATAAATGGATTCCTGATGAAGGGCTTCTACCCGAAACATCGATTCTCCTGTTCCTTAGATGCTGCCTGACATGCTGTGTTTTTTCAGCACCATACTCTCAACTCTGATCTCCAGCATCTGCAGTCCTCGCTTTCTCCTACTAAAAGTAAACTGTTTATTCTATGTTTTCTCAGGGGTAGAATCCTAGGTTGCATTCAAAAGTGATCTTGTGCTTAAAAAAAGTTGGAGATATTGGGTTACACCAATGATACTTGCAAATAGTCCTAGTTAATTTTAAAAGGTCTTTTCAGTTAGAAAAGCAAGTTACTCAGAGGTGATAGACTTGATGAAGATTAAAACTTAACGACAAGCTAATTTTCAGGTCTGTTAATAAAATAGTACTGGTTGCCACTTCTGGAAATTTCAGGGGCTTTTGTAAAATATAGAAAAATACATTCCAAAATTCTGGTGGCATTGGTGCATCAGAGATTTTCAGGTTGCTAATGTGCAAATAAATTTGAATAGAAAATTAAGCAAGAGAAATCACATGAGAAAACAGGTGCAATTTTGAGTGCAAAAGTAGAAATTCTGCTCAATTATCTTAATTGTTTCAGATATTATTTGACTCTGCTTTTGCTGGTAGATAAAAACAGTAGCGTCAGTTCAATTTTTTTTGAGTACCAGATGGTGACAGCCAAAAGAATGATGATAAAGGAAAGAAAAAAAAAGTACTTCTTTGCAGAGCTGAGTAAATGAATCACCGTGTGCCATTCAAATACAAACTATCTTGGCTCAGCGAAAGTTGTCAACTTTAAATATGATGGGTGAGATCCTTTTACATACAATGTACATAAATGGCATGTGGGACAGGCTGGTGCTCAGAGCTCGAATAATTGAGTCTAATATTGAAAATGCAGTGTTTATGCGAGGGAAGGTCTAGGGTTGTTTTTGAATGTTTGGTAATGTGCCCTCATTCTCTCTGAAAAGTTTGGAAATGGCTTAGATATATATACCCTTTTTTGCAATCACATTCCAAAAAGCCCAAATTAGTTTTATTATTCAAATATTCAATGTGATTATCTTAATTTTGTATTCAGTGTGCAGTGCGCACTTAATAGGATCAGTTTGTTCAATGGTCACCTTTCCATTTGCTATATCATTAAGTATTCATTTAATATGGGATGATTTAACAGCACATAATTTGCCATCTGCCAAATCTAGGCAGTGCAAGTGTCACTCTTAAGCTGTTTAAAATTATCCAAATACTTATGATTGTTCTACTAAAGATTTTTTTTGTATTGAGAAAGTTCATCTTTGTATTTATGCTTAAACATACAACTGAGATAAGTTAAAAAGGAAATTAAATTAATTATAGACTTGACAGAAATGAACTGAATCCATAAAAGAAAACTCAAGGCTATGGAATGAAAATAAAATACTTGCAATTAATCAAGGAAATAAAGTCTGAGGATTAATGTTTCAAGGTAAGTATGTGAGTGAGGCCGCCAAAGCTAAGTGCTCATTAGGTGAGTGGTAACTGTGGAGGTAGGAGTAACTAGGTCTGTAATAGTAACTACTGCGCATCTCTTAAGGAGCTTTGGACAGGACCACTGGAGGGTTACAAGCTCCTGAGACAGTCCACAGATCACCAATAATATGAAATGGAGAAAAAAGTAAAAGGCTGACTTGAACCAAAAATTGGTCTCTGAGTCATTTTTGGCAGGATACATAAAATGTTTCTTTCCCCAGGGTGTAGCGAGTTTTCTCACGCTCAAAAGCTAAGTCATCATGACACCACATCAAGACAGAACTAGGGTAGATTGTCTCAGACAATCTCTTTCACAATCCCCTGGTTATAGTTATGTACAATAAAATCTGTTAATGTTCACACTCCTAAATACAAATCTGATTCTACTACAAATGCTCTGTTACTAGCTTGTGTATTTTTGCTGGATGCAGTAATTCTTCTCAATTCCACATTGTGTATTAGGTTCAGTAGTCACTGATGCTCAGTATGAGTTCTTCCAAGACCTCTCAATTGTAGACTTCATTACATCCTGGGTCCATGGAAAAGAAGAGCTGAATTTCAGATCTGAGGTGAAATTGACTGTCCATGACATGTACAGTAAATGCAAGTACATTCTAGAAAATTACTGTTTTTCTTTTGTTCATGTTTAGAATTGTTAATTTATTGCAGCAGTTGGTAACACATTGACCAACATGTCCAGCATGTCTGTTGTACCTCAAAACATTGTGCCCAATGATCATTTGCAGTACATTGGTGTATCCTTATAAGACATGAACAGAAAATAAAGCATCTTGCCAGGGTTTTAGGTTAGCTATGTTCAATCTATATTCTACTCTTCTAAGCAACAACTTATCCTCATCAGCAGCCCTCATGTTTGGAAGATAGAACCACATTTTTCTTTGCCTCTCACTTTCAACCACTTAAACACAACATACGTTGTTGGAAGGAAAGGAGAATATGCTCCAAGATCATAATATATAACACAGTTATCACAACTTGAACCATAAAGAAGTTTATAAAATAGTGAAGAGTATAGATAGAGTTAATGATAGTTGTTTTTCTCTGGGATGGGAAAATTTCAAGACTAGCGGCCATATTTTTAAGGTGAGAAGAGAAAGATTTTAAAAAAAAGGGGCAAATTTTTTTACACAAACAGTGGTTCACATGTGGAATGAACTTCCTGAGGAAGTGGTGGATATGGGTACAATTACAATGTTTAAAAGATATTTGGATAAATGCATTAATAGGAAAGGTTTGGAGGTATATGAGCCAAAAACAGGCAGGTGCAGCTAGTTTAGTTTGGGATTATGTTCGGCATGGAGTGGTCGGACCGAAGGGTCTGTTTCCATGCTGTATAACTTTATGATGCTATGTCAAAATATTTGAATCAAAAATTTTCATATAAGTGTATGGGCTTGTGGAAAGATATTGAATTGTGCTTACATAATGTGATGTTGTAATGAGCAATGGTCTAGTCCTGTGAAGAAATAGAAGAATATCTGAACTGTTTATCATTAAACACCCATCAGACAGGATGATGATTCTGATACTGAAGGTATCATGCCATTCAATAATCACACAGCTACAACAAATGATATTCATTCATCATACCACAGACTTACGGTACATCACCAAGTCATATTAACTGTATAAAGACTAGATCTGCTCATTTCTTACACCATCAAGATGTTATTTGAATGTGCAATGATATACATATTATATATAATGTCTTTACCTATATACATCTCCACATTTTTGTACAAGTTAACTGAAAAGGATTTCAACTCTTCAAAAGAGAAAAATGGTACAGATATTATGGTACAGATTTCAGACTATGTACATTTAAGACAGTTGCATAACATTACAACATATGATTTTCTGGTATAAAAGGTAAGTGTTTCACCTTTAGTCATTCTCTGTGTAATGAAGTCAGTTGGTCAGTCACCATGTATATGCAATATGAAGTACCATCAGAAAGAATCCAAATTATGAGTGCAAGCATGAAATATCATTACCCTGTAAATAGCTAGTGTTATTAATGAACTTCAGATATTTGATTCATTAAGAACCCTACTTTCTGTTACATATGTTTCGAAGACTAACATTTGAATAAAACAACAAAAAGCATCAGATAGCTTTCTCACACATTGATAGAAATATTGTTAGTGCTGTCAAACAATGACTTGTTGCCTGAACGAGCAGAGGGCGGTTGCTAATTCTCCTAAGAGCAGATCTTCACATTTATCATAGACTGCCACATCCTTCAAAAGCTGACAATCTGGCCAGCATGAAAGTGCAGCCCTTACCACCAGAGCTTGGTAGAAAAACTTGGGAGGAAGAAGACCAGGAGGAGGGGTAAAAAGAAGAGGAGGCAGAGGAATTGGGCAGGCATCTGGCAAAGCATAATTCTGGAAGGCCTGACCATGAGAAGCATACTAGACACAAGTTACCTTGAAAGAATCACTTTAGCATCATTGCTCCACAATTCCTCTTTTCCATCCCTTAGCAAATGACCATTTCAGTGCATTCTTGGCCAAAATTTGAATTAAAAGCCATCATAAGGAATACTCTGTAAATCTTTGGCCAAGAACACTTCAAATAATATGTACAAAATTCTACATCCTCACGCATTCAATGTAGTGCAGAAAGCTGACCTCCATGGAAATGAGCAGAATTCACAATGTGTTCAACCTGAGCACTCAGACATTTAGTGGTTTTTGTTTGTGCTGACATATCAGCGGGGATATTGACTATCAGACAGTGTATTACAATTGGGTCCAGCTCCATATGCTGACATGGAGTTGAGTACCACCTTCCTATTAGAAAGGATTGAAGCCTTGTTTTACAGGTTTTACAACATCCTTCCTAAAGCAGGGAGACCAGAATTGTATACAGTATTCCAATAGTGGCCTAACCAATGTCCTGTATAACTGTAACACGACCTTCCAATTGCCGTACTCAATACTCTGATCAATACAGGAAAGCTAACCAAACACCTTCTTCACCATCCTATCTACTTCCGACTCCACTTTCAAGGAGTTATCAACTTGCGACTCCACTTTCAACTGCTCTCCAAGATCTCTATATTCACCAACACTTCCCAGGATCTTATCATTAACTGTATAAGTTCAGCCCTGGTTTTCCTTTCCAAAATGCAGCACCTCACATTTATCTAAATTAAACTCCAACTGCCACTTAGAGTCATAGAGTCATAGAGGTGTACAGCGTAGAAACAGGCACTTTAGTCCAACCCGTCCATGCCGACATGATTTCCCAACCCAGTCTAGTCCCACCCACCAGCACCTGGCCCATATCCCTCCAAACCCTTCCTATTCATATACCCATCCAAATGCCTCTTAAATGTTGCAATTGTATCAGCCTCCACCACTTCCTCTGGCAGCTCATTCCATACGCATACCACCCTCAGTGTGAAAAAGTTGGCCCTTAGGTCTCTTTTATGTCTTTCCCCTATCACCGTAAACCTATGCCCTCTAGTTCTGAACTCCCCGACCCCAGGGAAAAGACTTTGCCTATTTACCCTATCCATGCCCCTCATAATTTTGTAAACCTCTGTAAGGTCACCCCTCAGCCTCCAACGCTCCAGGGAAAACAGGACCAGCCTGTTCAGCCTCTCCCTGTAGCTCAAATCCTCCAACTCTGGCAAATCCTTGTAAATCTTTTCTGAACCCTTTCAAGTTTCACAACATCTTTCTGATAGGAACGAGATCAGAATTGCACGCAATATTCCAACAGTGGCCTAACCAGTGTCCTGTACAGGCACAACATGACCTCCCAGCTCCTGTGCTCAATACACTGACCAATAAAGGAAAGCATACCAAACGCCTTCTTCACTATGCTATCTACCTGCGACTTCACTTTCAAGGAACTATGAACCTGCACTCCAAAGTCTCTTTTCTCAGCCCACTGGCCCATTTGATCAAGATCCCATTGCACTTTTTGGCTGTCCACTGCACCACCAATTTTACTAACTATATATTGTATGTTCACATCCAAATCATTTCTATAAATGATGAAAAGTAGTGGACCCAGCACCGATCCTTGTGGCACACGGCTAGTCACTGTCCTCTAGTCTGAAACGCAACTCTCCACCACTACCCTCTGTCTTCTATTTTTGAGTTAGTTTTGTGTCCAAATGGCTAGTTCCCCCGGTATTCCATGTGATCTAACCTTGCTAACCAGTCTATCATGAGGAACCTTGTCAAACACTTTACTGAAGTCCATATAGAGCATATCCACCACTCTTCCTGCATCAATCCTCTTCGTTATTTCTTCAAAAAACTCTTATCAAGTTATGATTTGTAGATGTCGGTATTGAACTGGGGTGTTGAAAGTTAAAGATCACACAACACCAGGTTATATTCCAACAGGTTTAATTGGAAACTAGTGTGCTTGCAATTAAACCTGCTGGACTCTAACCTGGCGTTGTGTGAGTTGTAACTCTATCAAGTTAGTGAGACTTGATTTCCCATGCACAAAACCATGTTGACTATTTCTAATCAATCCTCTTCATTTGATTCTTTGGCAGCAAGACACTCCTGCTACCTCATCCTCTAGGGAGATGGTAGATATGCCATCCTTCACCATCTCCCCCACCCTCTCACAGCCCCCTCCCATGCTACTCAGTCTGCAGCCCAGACCATGTGCTGAATACACTTTTAAAATATTGTCTCAAGTATGTGCATTGTCAAGATCTGGCCCGATGGCTCCAAGTCTCAAATCAAAAATTATGTTTCTCCATAAGGCATCGCCTCTTACTCTCACCTCTCAATTCAGAAAGCAATTGTTCAGCGATCCAACCACCAAAACAAAATTTGCTAAAAGGATGTGGGAGCTGTGAAATGTGAGCAGGAGGTTTTGCAGCAGAGCCAAGTATGTGATGGTCATGTGGAGCACGAAAATGTGAGTCATGAGTCCTGGTTACTAATATGAGAGTGATGATGATGTGGTGCACTGAGTAATATGAGATTGAAATGTTTAAGTAGATTATGTCATTTGAAAATATTTGTGTGAGATCAAATATCTTTCGGAACTACTATCAAGTCTTTGAAGCCAGTCTCCTTGTATTGACCTCTGTGGTTCCCTGATCCCTTCTCACTGCAGTATATGTCTGTAGAGCCTTCTAATTAACTATGACATTTCTTCTCCACCTCCTCAATTGCAATAAATGACCTGACAACTCTTTCACAGGCCTTTTGTTCCACTACTCAACTTTCTTACTTCTGAGAAATACTCCCAGAAACAGTTCTGATACCTGGTGCAGCCAGGGTGCATCTCCCCATAAAAGGTGCAGGTCAATTTTAATTTATGTAGCCTCTTACAAACAGTATGGAACTGCTTAGCAGTATACTTAGTAACAAGACATTTTCCATAACAGTGAAGATCGCAGTTCACACAATATTTGTGGTTTATCTGCATTTTCTCAGTAATAATTCCCACACCTAAAAACTGGCCATGTTGAATTTTTATCCTTAATGTTTTTTTCATTATAGGATAATCAAATATAAGAGGGAAGAAACATGAATTCACTAAATTAACACAGAAAAGATTGGAAATATACAGTGGGTTACCAACATAATAATCAAATAAATATTTATGATGTAATTTAAAGATGCGCCTTTTGTTAGCCAGTTCATATTGTTTGCTGTCAGATATTAATGCAACTCTGAGCTGACATCAGTAAAGTGGCTCTATATGCCTACTAAAATTGCAAAGATGCAAATACTAAGGGTGGTTATGAAATGAAATAATAACAAAAAAGGAGTTCTGATTTCATTGAGATAACACCTAGGGTTAATTTTCTGAGTTCTCCCCCATCTCCCACACCTACAGTCTCTCAAGAAATTCCTCTTCAAATTTGCATCACTAGTCTAGCTTTTCTGAGCTAATTACAATAATTGTATAAACTTATAATTTGTATAATATATATGGTTATATGTTATGTTTGCTTTACATATTTTCCAGGAATGAATTAGAGGATCTGATTAAGGCACTAATGACTTTTGGAGTAGTTGCCACGGTTTTGTGTTCAGTACCTAATTTTATTCTGAATGAAAGTTTATATGTTATACAGTGACCATCATTGTGAAATGTGACCATGGAAACATAATAATTGAGAAGAGTCAATCATCCCAGTAGCATGAAGAAGGAGAATTGTCAGTATCTAAGTGGTGGGTTTTAATAGTTTTATATGATCAATAATTGATGACATCCTTCTTTGGTACTGATATCATCTGTAAGAAAAGACAAATGTACATCTGAGAGAGTAGTATGTCTCACTGCCCAAATCTTTACATATCATCTTCTCTGTAATGTGTTTTGAAGCTATGTTGATTTGCTGATACATGAGTTTACATATCCTTTTGGGAAATCAATCATGTTTCAACTCAATGAAGCAGATGTCAAACATTACTAACCTTAGTTTAAATGGAAGCACAAAAACAAAAGAGAAAACAACATTAACGATATTAAAAACATTTAAATGCTGAAGGATCTTACAGATTTATAAAAAACCAACTTCTGTGAACTGAATTTCATTACTAAAATGCGACAGCAAGTATTCTTAAGGAAGTACTGAAGCTAAGAAAAGATAAAATTTGATCAGCTATAATCTCATTGAATGGCAAAACAGACTCAATGGGCAAAATGACCTACTTCTGCTCCTACATCCTATGGTCTTAAAGACAGTCTAGTTTTTATTTTTGCAAATTAAAAATAATGAATATATTAACAGTATCCTTCAGGTTTGGAGGCTGTTTGTAGAATGAGACTATACAGTGATTTTCTGAAGAAAATTTTACATTATCATAGAATCAAAGAGTTGTACAGCACAGAAACAGACCCTTCAGTCCAACCCGCCCATGTTGACCAGATATCCCTAATTAATCATTTGGCCCATATCCCTCTAAACCCTTTCTATTTATCTACCAATTCGGATGCCCTTTAAAAGTTTAGTTGTACCAGCCTCCACTACTTCCTCTGGCAGCTTGTTCCATACACGCACCACCCTCTGTGTGAAAATGTTGCCCCCTGGCTGCCTTTTAAATCTTTTCTCCTCACCTTAAAGTTATGCTCTCTAGGTTTGGACTACCCCACTCCAGGGAAAAGAATTTGGCTGTTCACTCAATCCATGCCCCTCATGATTTTATGAACTTCAATAATTATGATTTGATTTGACCTCAGATTACCTACAGTGTGGAAACAGGCACTTCGGCCCAACCAGTCCACAATGACCCTCCGAAGAGTAACCCACCCAAACCCATTTCCCTCTGACTAATGCACCTAACACTATGGGCAATTTACCATGACCAATTCACCTGCCCTGTGCATTTTGGACTGTGGGAGGAAACCGGAGCACCCGAAGGAAATCCATGCAGACATGGGAGAATATGCAAATTCCACACAGACAGCCACCTAAGGCTGGAATTGAACCAGGGACCCTGGGGCTGTGAGGCAGCAGTGCTAACCACTGAGCCATTTGTTTTGTCACTGTTAATCTAATTCATATGGAATTAAATGCAGAATGTTATTCAGTGATCAATAGTTAACAGAAAATAAATTGATAATTTACACCTTACATTTACCCATCATATCTGTGTTGATCATCAAGTATCTACCTACTCTGGTTCCATTTCTCAGCACGTGGCCCATAGTCTTATATACTGAGGCACTTCAGATGATCCTCTAAATGCTGCTTGAATATTGTGACAGAAGAAAATGGCTAATCCAGGTATTTCTAACAAATAGAGTAGGATTCCTGTCCTGGTATATTGTAGGAACAGAGGTAGGACAGACACATAATTTCATGCCATTGGCTGATATGCCAGTTTACCCAAAATGCAACTTCCTGGCCAAACTCTGATTTAATTTACTTCTGTTTTAGTGTCAACAGAGTTATTTGGCACTTTGAAGAAACCTGTTTCTGTAAAATTCTTTAAAACCACATTATCAAAGATATCACATCTAAAGAAATTTAATGATATATTATTTACAAGCTGAAAGAGAAAATAGCCTAATGAAGGGTGCGTATTGTTAATTAATGTTTTGTTGACTGTGTCAGCATTGAAACAGTGAATTTTCTCCACAATGTAGAAATGTTTAGAAAGGTTGATGTTGTCATGCAATCAGACATTGATTTACAAGTAGTTGAATATCCATAAGTTATCTTTTGTTCTTTCCCCCCAAAATGTCATCTTAATCATGAATTTAGCCAAGCGATGTTTCTTTACATTTAATAGGATATGCATGTCTAATGCCTCGATAGGCACATATTCACTTGATTTGAAATAGAGAGTCTGCTTTCCAGGAAACACTGATAATCATCCAGCTAATATTTCTGCCTTACCCTCTCCACCGACATTTGGTTCCCAGAGTCAGATAAGTGCAAAGCTCATCTGAATTGCAGAAGCTTCACTTGTTATAAAAGCATATAAAATGTGAATGTGCAAACTTGTGGGGTGAACCGTTGTTTTGGGATAATAGGATATATAGAGTCATAGAGTTTTACAACATGGAAAAGGCCCATCAGTCCATTATGTCTGCATTGATTATCAAGCACCTCTCCACCCTCGCTCTATTTTTCAGCATTTGGCCAGTGGCCTTGTATGTTCGTGTGTTTTAGGTGACTGTCTAAGCACTGCTTAAATATTGTGACAGTTCTCGCCTCTCACACACTTTCAGGCAGTGAGTTCCAGAAAAACAAATTCCTAAATCCCCTATAAGCCTCCTGTTCCTGAATTTAAAACTGTGGCATTTGGTTATTGACCCCCTGACTAAGGGTAATGCTTCTCCCTATCTACCTTACTCCCTATCCCTATCATAATTTTGTACACCTCAGCCAGATCCCCCTCAGCCTTTCTGCTCAATGGAAAACAATCTCAGCCTATCTCATCTAACTTCATAACTGATACATTCCAGCCCAGGCAACATCCTGATGAAATCTCCCTTGCATTATCTCTGATTGCAGTCAGGTCCTTCCTATAGTGTGGTGACCCAAACAACACACAGTACTCCAACTATGGCCAAAATAACATCATATGTAACTTCATCGTAACCTCCCGCTCATGTATTCAATGCACCAATGTCACCTTTTGAATTCTAATGAGGTTCGTGTTGAGGTCTAACTGTTGCTCCACCTAAGCCTGATCTGGGTCTCACCCTCACAAACTTTTACGTGGGCCAATTTCTTTTGTGAGGGAAACCTCATTCCAAATCATTATAGGAGCAAATTACTGCAGATGTTGGAATCTGAATTGAAAACAAAAATGCTGGAGGTCACAACCGGTCAGGCAGCATTCATGGACAGTTGTTTTGCCTCCATTAATTATGGTTGGATTTTTCAGTAGGAGCATTGATTCATATAAAAGACATGAACATTTACAAGTAAAGTTATGTAATATAATTATTCATCATATATAAACTATGCACTTGTAATACCGTCATAGATTCTTCCCAATCCTTGAACTTAACTGTAATAAGAAGGCATTCCTTAAACCAGTCAGTGTGACAATTGTTGCTTTCTGGACAAATGAAGATTGAAGCTCAAATAATTTCCTGGTATAGTATCACAG
The DNA here is from genome assembly GCF_020745735.1 of Hemiscyllium ocellatum. NCBI lineage: Eukaryota > Metazoa > Chordata > Chondrichthyes > Orectolobiformes > Hemiscylliidae > Hemiscyllium > Hemiscyllium ocellatum. Next base: position 49,544,661 of record NC_083412.1, read on the forward strand.
TGATCACACCAGGAATGTGCTTACAAGTGTTATGTGGTGCCCTTGCCTCTGCAGGTATGGCTTCTAGTGCCCCCTCCCCCCTCCCCCACCCACCACCACCAATGCTTTACAATGATATACATTGCAATGATATGGTGTTTTGCAAAGTTATTTTTTCTATATTCAGCTGAATCAGAAAATAATCTAATTAGAGATTGAGTTGATCAAAACATCAATTCTCAGTCCTCCAGTCATGGTAAGATATTTGTTTCACTTTTCTACATTTAGCTTTTTGAATGGTCTTGCATGTTATCTGCTTCTCTAAATTGAATGAGATCCCAGGCACAAAACTACTTGAAGCTTTAACGTTTTAAGAAGAGGAAATCTGACACTCTAACCCTTACTGTTATGCGAGTTAGAACCTTTCTCAGGATTCTCAGAAAATCATTGCCATGTAGCACCTGTATTAGCTAGCTGAAGATACAAGCTGCTTGCATTTGCAATTCAATATAATCGCCAGTTGATTTTAAAATTACGGCGAGATGAACCAACTCTGGTTATAAATGCACGAGCTGTTGTGAGAATGACAATGTGAGGACCATTTCCTTTCTAATTAGCAATGGACGTGAAAACAGTACCTTTGTCTCCATGTGGACAAGGGTTTTTTTTTAATTAGGGTACAGCCTTGTGTTCATTTATATTGTGCTGCCTTTGGGTGAGTTTTTTCTTTGGAAAGAGAAAAACACATATTGTGGGAGATAGTTCTCCTTTATAACTACATATGTTCCATTATCATCCAAAGTTAGCCCCTTTAAATTAATTGTTCTTTTCATTTAGCAGAATATAATGTAACAGGCAATGGACATCATCATCAAGCCGGCACTGTGTTTTGAATATTTATCCTATATACAGAGTTTTCTTGACACACAGATGCCAAGAGAGGTGAATGATAGATGAAAGAGGTCAATGTGCAATTGCTATTTTCTGGGCAAATGAAGGTTGAAACTCAAATAACTCCTGAGCTAGTATCGCAGTGAGCTAGTGTCACCAGGAATGTGCTCATTTGTGTCATGCAGTGCCTTTGCTTCTGCAGGTATGGTTTCGAATGACCCCCTGTGCTTTGCAATGATATACATTGCAACGATATGGTGTTTTGCAAATTTACTTTTTGCAATATTCAGCTGAATCAGAAAATGATCTAATTAAAAATAGAGTTGATCGAAACATCAGTATAACACAAGCTATATGAATAGTGGAGTATGTGGTTTGGCAAGAGTTTTTTTTCTAAACTTAACTCAATGACACCATGTAAGGTCATGGAACCTGTACTTGAATTGCTGACAATTTTTGGATAAGTAAGATGTAACCAGCTTCAGCGTTACAATCCTTCCACTAATTTGTCACCAGGATTAGAACTGATCCCAAAATACAAGTTGGCGACAAATGATAAGGAATACAAATTTCAATTTTCTGGTTTCTCTGACTGGCTGATTTTTTTTAATTGCCTGTCTTATCAAATTTCTGTTTGATTTTTGATTTTTTTTGGCTACATTTGTAGTTTGATATATTTTAAGTCTTGAAACAACAAACTGAAATGCTAATCTTTGTATGTTGTTGAGTCCAGTAATAATTGCACTGATTGTGAAAAAATTCTGGGAAGTATTATATTCATAAAAACTAAGATTAGAGACCATATTTCAGAATTTTGATTACAATAAATTTTCAAACTGGAGACACTATACCAGATATAGGTGGACTGATAAATCATTAGGGCATAATGGTTTTTTCAAAAAAATCAATAAATGAAATTTTGAAACACTATTAATTGGGTAATAAAATTACAGTTTCACTCATGAGTAATCTTCAGCTATTGTGTCTTTCAATGAAGAAGTGCTAAGACATTAAAAGGCATTTTTGAAATAAACAACAAAAGCTTTCTGAGATTCATTCATATGCAAAAATAGTTGAAGGCATTGCCATGTGTGATTAATACTACTTCCAATGCAGATATCATACAAACGACATGCTGCATTCTCATTTAACTGGCTGTGGCATTTGGCAGTGGTAAGTTAATGTTATATGCCACAGCTGAACATTGGGTGCAAAATCATGCACCTAGCACAACTTCAAGATGATCTGGAAACGCTAAAGCTACCCTGTTCCACTTTAAAGGGGTATTCAAATTGGATGAAAACAGATGCTGGAAGTCATTGAGAATGTGATATTGACCTGGGAGTGACACAAGATTTGCATAATGTAGCAGAGAGCTGTCTCTTAAGATTTTTCTTTGCTTCTATGGAGTCCTTGGGGTAAGAGATGGAGATAAAAGTCGATGCCAGCAGTTCAAATCAAGTGAATCAGGTGCAGTGATGCGAGAATTTCAGTAGCCTCACAAGAGTTCAAAGTCAACAGATGTATTTTCAAATGCATTAACCCAACAACTGCATTAAATAGCTTCACACTTTCCCTAATCTTTGATAGCACTCACTCAGCTTCCAACAAAGTTTATCTTTCACCCTCAAAGACTTACAACCACAACTGCAACAAGACTTGCAAGCATATCTCACACCTTACAAATTTTTGTCATGTTTTCAACCATCAGTTAAACATATTGCACCATGTTCACTGACAAAATATTCCCTAATATCCCCTACTGCAGCAGTATTCAATACTGTTGTGACTCCACATGCAGCAAGACAGTTACAACATTCAGGCTTTGCTGTTAAATAACAAATAGGTTTAGTCCCACATAAGCACCAGGCAATGATCATCTCCAAAAAGGCAGAATCTAACTGCCTCCTTTCCATGTTTAACAGCACTCACACCAGTGAATCCCTCACCACGCCAAGGGGTTCCCATTCATCAGAAACATAACTGAATAGCCATATGAATATCATAGCTTCTGGAGAAGTCAGAGGCTGAGAATTCTGTTGTAAACACCTTATTTCTTGACTCCTCAAAGCCTGTCAGCCATTTGTAACACACAAGTTGGGAGTGTGATCCAATATGTCCTCTTTACCTGGAATTGTACAGCTCTAGCAGCACTCAAAAAGCTATAAACTATCTAAAGCTAAGCAGCTTGCTTGACTGGCAACCATCTTAAACATTGACACCCTTCATAACCAACATGAAGTGGCAGCAGTGTCTATCATCTGCAAGGTGTACTGCAGCAACTCAACAAGGCTTCTTCAACAGCACCTTCTGTACTCAAAACTTCTCTCACATGGTAGGACAAGGAGAGCAAATGTATGGAAGCACTACCATCTGCAAATTCCCAAGTCGCACAACATCCTGCCTTGGAAATATAATGCAGTCCTTTCACTGACAGACAAAAATTACCTCCCGATCAACATTGTTGATGTATGTGTACCAATTCAACCACAGCACTTCAAGAAGGCAGCTTACTATTCCCTTCTCAAAGGTAATTAGGAATGGGCAGCAAATACTGGCCCAGCCAGTGATGTCCACATTGTAGCAATAAAGTAAAGAAATGGTTTCAAGAGAGCCAGCACCAGTTTGGTAAGCATACCCCTTGAAACTATCAGAGTTAAACTTCACTTTCTCTTCAAGCTGCTGTTCTTTTTTGTTGATCCGCTGCTGATCTTAGGTGCTTTTCACCAGTAACTTGAGCCATCTTTGTCCAGTTGGGCAAAGTTATATAGCAGTGAAATCCAGTAGGCTATTGTGCAAAACTCCACAAGTACATTTCAAGCATTCAAAGCCTGTGCTGTAGGATATATTCCCGTGAAAATATAAAGCATTAATTACATTTACCTAATGTGCTGAGAAAGGACATATTGACATCAGCTGAGGTTTCATAGGTTATCCTTGGTCTATCAGGATCTATCCAGCAATTTGCATTTCTGGCTGAAGAAACACAGAGATTTTGCTTGGCTTTAAAATGGAAAATTCTGGGAACCTGCTGGCTGTGAACAAGCTGGAAATAGAAAGAGTAGAGTATATTCCTGTTTCTTAAATGACAGGATTAATCACAGATGCATCTATGGCTTCATGGCTGCATTTTCTAACTGTTTGCACTGAGAAATCCAGCATTGTAAAATGGCAGTGCCTTCTCATGCTGTCAGTATTAGTCCTTGGGTTAAGTGAATAAACTGACCCAATCTAGAAAACAACGCACCTTCGTATGGCTTAATGCATCATCAGTGCACAGTTAAAAGCAAATTTCTGTGGATGCTGGAAAAGAGAAAATGCTGGAAAATCTCAGCAGGTCTGGCAGCATCTGTAAGGAGAGAAAAGAGCTGAGCTTTGACAAAGGGTCAGTTAGACTCGTAATGTCAGCTCTTTTCTCTCCTTACAAATGCTGCCAGACCTGCTGAGATTTTCCAGCATTTTCTCTTTTGGTATCAGTGCATAGTTACTTGACTGTGAAATAATATCACTGCCAATGGCTGTCTAGAATGGCCATAAAGAATAAAAATCTGTTTGTGAACTTCTCAGCCGTTAACAAATTAAATGGCATGGTAGTTGAGAGTGAAATTGTATTCAAGAGGAAACAGAATAAGAAATAAAAATCATTTCAGCTGATTGACAAGTAATTATTCAATGTACTGTTTAGGCCATTTCGGCCTTTAAATGTTTTTGTTGTGGTTCTGTTCGCCGAGCTGGGAGTTTTTGTTGCAAACGTTTCGTCCTCTTTCTAGGTGACATCCTCAGTGCTTGGGAGCCTCCTGTGAAACGCTTCTGTGCTGATTCCTCCAGCATTTATAGTGGTTTGAATCTGCCGCTTCTGGTTGTCAGTTGCTGTACGCTGCAGTGGCCGGTATATAGGACCTATGTCGATGTGTCTGTTGATAGAATTTGTGAATGAGTGCCATGCTTCTAGGAATTCCCTGGCTGTTCTCTGTTTGGCTTACCCTATAATAGTGGTGTTGTCCGAATCAAATTTATGTTGTTTGTCATCTGAGTGTATGGCTACTAAGGATAGCTGGTCATGTCGTTTCGTGGCTAGTTGGTGTTCATGGATGCGGGTTGTTAGCTGTCTTCCTGTTTGTCCTATGTAGTGTTTTGTGCAGTCCTTGCATGGGATTTTATGCACTACATTGGTTTTGCTCATGCTGGGTATCGGGTCCTTTGTTCTGGTGAGTTGTTGTCTGAGCGTGGCTGTTAGTTTGTGTGCTGTTATGAGTCCTAGTGGTTGCAGCAGTCAGTTCAGAAATGCTCCTGATGTATGGTAGTGTGGCCAGACCTTTGGGTTGTGGCATGTCCTTGTTTTATTGTCTTTCCCTTAGGCTTCTGTTGATAAAATTGCATGCGCATCCGTTTTTGGTGAACACCTTGTATGGGTGTTCTTCTTCCTCTTTTTGTAGTTTTGGTGTGCTGCAGTGTGTTGTGGCCCTTTTGAATAATGTCCTGATGCAACTTCATTTGTGTGTGTTGGGGTGGTTGCTTTCATATTTCAGGACTTGGTCTGTGTGTGTGGCTTTTCTGTATACCTTTGTGGTGAATTCTCCGTTCGGTGTTCTCTGTACCATCACATCTAGGAATGGGAGTTGGCTGTCCTTTTCTTGCTCTCTCCTGAATCGGATTCCTGTGAGTATGGCGTTGATGATCCGGTGTGTGTTCTCTATTTCTGTGTTTTTAATGATTACAAAGGTGTCGTCCACATGTCCACAAATTCTATCAACAGACACATCGACCTAGACACTATATACCGGCCACTGCAGCGGACAGCAACTGACAACGGGAAGCGGCAGATTCAAACCACTATAAATGCCGGAGGAATCAGCACAGAAGCGCTTCACAGGAGGCTCCCAAGCACTGAGGATGTCACCTAGAAAGGGGACGAAACGTTTGCAACAAAAACTCCCAGCTCGGTGAACAGAACCACAACAACGAGCACCCGAGCTACAAATCTTCTCACAAACTTTAAATGTTTTGCTATCTTTCTTCCACCGTTAGTAAGCTTAAATACCTGTTTTAAGTGGGTGTCTTGCATATTCACTATTAATGAGGTAGTGACAGGAAATAGGACATATGAATGAAACATGTTTATGTACATCCATCTAACTAGGAACTGGAGTTAATGGTGAAAACTTGTTGAAAGATCAGCTGTTGTTCCTTCCCTCATTACTAGCCTCACACTTCAGAATGCCACCCAAATATTTCATGGTATGAAAAGAAGAATTGAAGATTAGATTTCTATATCTTATTCAGACAGGCCCATTAGCGTTTTGTTCAAATATTCATTTGGATTCAGCTTGACTAGTGCTCAGACTGATCTCTAAGTTGCTAAAATATGACGCATCATCTTGACACGTCCTACGCTTTGATTGACACAGGCATCTGATAATTTTTCGCCATTGGATTATTGCTAATAAAATTGCAATTGTTTTCCTCATTTTCAGGGTATTATTATTGCAATCTTTATGGTTATTATTTGCTCTGACAATTCAAATTGAGTATTATAATGGGTCAATGTGAAAATTCGAAGCAGAGTGGAACTTTCGAAAAACAGAATCAGCAACTGAACTGAAACTTCAAAACTACACCATATGCAGGTTGAAAATAAATCTCTTTTACAAAACTGAGTAATTCAATCTGTATTCAACATTTTATCCTGCATCTGGAAAAAAAAACCTTGGAAATAATAGTGGTTGAAAATTGAAATCTATTACAATAAATCAGGAAATAAAAGATGTATAGGCTTTATGTGTTTTGTTTTATGCATTGGTCAATATTTAATTACTGTGGTAGGAAAGGGTCGATGCACTGTTGGATAGCTAATGAGCATTAGATTATCCCATAATGATAATGGAATATTTTTCTCAAAGATATTGAATGGAATCATTGCAGTCAAATATAATAACAGCCTCTGGCTATCCATGCCAATGTTGCAATGTGTTGTAAATATGCCTTACAATGCAATAAGACAAAGATTAACATGATAGATTAAAATCTGAGTGTTCATGTTTGTTTGTTGGTCAGCTCCACACTAGACAATCTCACTTGGAGTGATAACAAGTCTTCTAGAAGACCTCAATGTTCCTAACTCAATGAGGGATAAAAATGATGTCTAAAATAAGTAGCGACATTACAACAGTTAATAATTCCATCAAAAAGCAACTAATGCCCTGTTTTTTTGAGGACAAGCCAGCAAAATAGAAAAAAAGTGATACGTGTATTAAACATATCAGAACTTGATTAGACCCCCTGAAAAGGAACTGTGTGTAGTCCTTGTCTTGATTATATGAACAATATGTAGAGGAACTGGAATAGGTGTCTAAAGGATTTGCAAGCATGATATCAGAATTAAGAGGTAATATTCATCAGGGAACACTGAAGTTTACAGCTCTCTTTTCTCAAAGGAAAAGGTGAGACTTAACAATGCATGTCTTTAGTGGTTTGATACGGATGATATGGAAAAAGTGTGCAATATGGTAGAGAAAGCAAAAAGTGCAATAAATGTTTGATAGTTAATGATAAATCTAATCAGGACTTCAGGAAATACTTCTTTGTTAAATAGAAGTGTTTAAATATCTGGAACATTTTGCTTTGAAAGGATAGCTGAGGTGGATTACATAGACACACTTTAGAGTAAGCTGGATAAATATGAGGGAGAAAGGAATAGCAAGATACACTGATCAAATCAAACAGTGGGAGGGGGCTTCTATGGAGCAGAAATGTGACAGTTGGCCACAGAGTCATAGAGATTTCAGCACAGAAGCAGACTGTTTGGTCCAACTCATCCATGACAACCAAATATCTGAAATTAATCTAGTCTTATTTGAAGGTATTTGGCTCATATCCCTCTAAACCCTTCCTATTCATATTCCCGCCCAGGTGTCATTTCAATGTAATACATGGCAGCTTATTCCATACATGCACCACTCTCTGTGTGAAACAAGTTGTCTCTTAGATACTTTTAAGTCTTTCCTTCCCATCTTAAACCTATGCCCTCGAGTTTGCGACTCTGCTACCCTGGGGAAAAGACCTTGACTATTCACCTTCTCTAGCTCCTCATGACTAGTTCGGTTATATAGCCTGTTTCAGTGCACTAAATTCTATATGATTCTGTAATTGTTGTAATATCAAATAGCACATTTATTATCCATAGTTATGTTGGAATATGACTATTTAGATGAGGTATCAGAGGAGTCATTATTTGTATTGAATTGTCATATCACATATCATATATCATAGCTTTAAGGAAGATTGAGATGAGAAGGTTTGGACAGACAGAAATGAAAGTCTCAATAATGTTCATTACTTTTCAATAAATCCAGTTGGAATGAGAAAAAAAACCCTTTCTTTATTTGATGTACATTGTTTAACTTTTTAATAACACAGAAGAAAATTGCTCAAAGAAAATATTGCATTTATGTAGTAATTTCATCATGTGCCAAATTCTTTAACAGCCTCTGCGGTACTTTCACATATAGTTTATCCATTGCTATATAGGAAATACAGCATCCAGTTTGCATGCACACCCACATTCCCACAAAACAATGTAATATTGACAAGATGTTCATGGCATCAGAATGTTCAATAATGATGTTAGTTGAGGGATATATATTGGCCAACACACTTGAAACAGCATCCTTGCTTTACTTTGAATATATTGAGTAATGGAATCATTTACACCCTCCCAAGAGGGCAGAGTGGATCATGGCTTAATGTCTCATTCTTAAGAAAGCACCTTTGACAATGCAGCATTCCCTCTGCCCTACATTGAAGGGTCAATCCTTATTCAATCCTTAAGTTCTGCACTGAAATTTGAGCTCATAACTATTTCTAATTGTGAGATGGTAGTGTTACTGCTGAACTGGCAGCAAGGTAAGAAAGAAAATAATGACCTATGTGAATTGTATTCCCTTTTGATGCTCCCAAAACTGTTTTTAATCCTTGAAGATGCTTTTGGATTGCCCCTCGATTTGACACACTTCCTGCCATCAGAGCAATTTCTTTGAAGCTATTAATCTTTTGATAACCTATAAACCCATCATGTATGTCATACTTTGCTCTGCCATTTGCTACATATTGAAATTCTAACTACTCAACAGTACATGAATCCAAAGACAGAACTACTTATTTTTCTCACCCAGGTTTCTGGCACATCATTACAGCCAGAAGTACAGCAATATACCAGAAAAAGAACCACACTCAGCATCTGTTTTGAAAAACATTTCTTGCTGAACTGTAAAGTAGCTTGGCTGAAACCAAACAGGGGATGAAGCACTGTGGGGTATGTTCCAATCAGAAAAAGGGATGATTGACTCTCTACCTGGAAATACATCAGTCTGTAACATATTCCAGGAGGCTGCTTGTCGCACATGATTGAAATCGTCTTGCAGGTAGGCCCAGTAAACCAAAAAAAGAGAGAATAAGATAACAGAAACACCTATCAATGCCAGGCCAGGGCAGCATCGCAACAGACAGGATCATTAGACAACATAGATAGGATGTTTGCTTCCATCAATGCGATCAAACCCTTAGGCACTGGCTGTTAAATAGATGCTGGCCTCTACAAACATAGAAAACATGTAATAAACCACGTACAACTATCAATGTTACATGATGAAAGTGTATTATGACTCCAGAAAAAGAAAAGACAATCCGTCCTCAGCATTGCGCTCATGACCTGTCTTACCTGCCAATCTTCTTTTCCACCTATCTACTCCACCCTCCTCTCTGACCTATCACCTTCATCCTCACCCCCATTCACCCATTGTACTCTTTGCTACCTTCCCTCACCCACCTCTCTAACCTATCACCTCCATCTCCACCCCCACTCACCTATTGTACTCCATGCTGCTTTCTCCCCACCCCCACCCCCATCTCATTTATCTCTCTACTCTGCATGCACCCTGCCTCTATTCCTAATGAAGGTGCTTTTGCCCGAAACGTCGATTTTCCTGCTCTTCAGATGCTGCCTGACCTGCTGTGCTTTTCCAGCACCACTCTAATCTAGACTCTGGTTTCCAGCATCTGCACTCCTTGTTTTTACCTAATTTATTCTCAAGACAGAGGGAGGTGAGGAAATGTTCCTCCTCAGGTTGTGATTGTGAAGTGAAGTGAATGTCCATATGATTTGCAGAAGCAAAACGTTCTGACTGATAAATGCTAGACTGTGATTACAGATAAATTAAAAATGGTAACCAAACTCCAAACATGTAGCATCTATAATGAGAAGTAAAACAAGAGTAACACAAGAGCCTATTCTAGATACTATATAATTACACATAGGCTCATTTTGACAATATGGGCTTATTTTCAGGGGGCCTTGGCCATTACCTAAAACATTAATCCTCTTGTAAATTAATTAACCAATGACAGTGGTAGGTCCCCTTTACTTGTGATGATGCTACTCCTTTACCAAGGTTATGTCGTCTTTGGTTTATTTACAGAGGGGTCGTAAAGGCAGAGGTTCTGATATGTCTGGAAATACCTACTTGAAATATCTTTTAAGTGTATGAAAAGGGAACGGCCAGTTCTCCCAGTTCAGGGTTTGGTTTGGTTTGAGCAAGCTGTTTTGCTTGCAGCTGTTGGTCAAGTTTTCACTGGGATCCCAGAGAAGCTGCTGGGGACCCAAAGAAGCAGTTCCATGCTGATCCTCTCTCTCTCTGACATCTCTCTCCTGTAAGAACCTGTGTTTGATTTTATGCTTTCTTATCAAAGGGGTGTTTATGGAAATGTTACAAGTTGGAACAACATAATTTAGTTGCGATAGAGTCAATTGAATCTTCAGATAGCTTAGGTTATTCCAAGTTTGGTTCTCTTTTGTTCATGTGTTGCTGGAAAAGCGCAGCAGGTCAGGCAGCATCCAAAGAGCAGGAGAATCGATGTTTCGGGCATAAGCCCTTCTTCAGGAATGGCTTCCTGAAGAAGGGCTTATGCCCGAAACATCGATTCTCCTGCTCTTTGGATGCTGCCTGACCTGCTGCGCTTTTCCAGCAACACATTTTCAGCTCTGATCTCTAGCATCTGCAATCCTCACTTTTTCCTCTCTTTTGTTCATGTTTCATTCAGTAGTCTGTAAATAAATTCTGTTTCTGAATGGTTGGACCAGCTGCATCACTCCTGGAATATCCACTGTATACCTGCTTTAATACAAGTTAAAAAGCTATGTTCTGGGCTACCTTCTTGAAATGTTTTGAGGGGAGTCTGGTCTGGCCCATAACATACTGAATGGGATTTTAATTAGCATATAGAATCCTGGTGAATCCAACCAAGTATAAAACTATTTTTAAAAAGGAGGGCTCTTGTGGTGCAGTAATAGTGTCCCTACCTGCGAGCAAAATGACCTAGTTCAACTCCCATGTGCTCCAGAGGTGTGTAATAACATTTCTGAATAGATTTATTAGGAATTATTGTTTTTATTTAGAAAAAAAGGGTTCTTGTGATGTTGTCTTAATTTTCCTGCCTTAGGACCAGGAGACCTGGATTCAAGTCCCACCTCATCCAGAGGTGTGTCAGAGCCTCCCTGAATGGTTGATTTTTTCCCCTAAAAAATGGTTTCTGCGGAAGTAAGAGGGGACTGTTCATCCTGGTTCAACATAACTTTCTGGAGGGCAAAAACCATCCAAAAAATAATTACTATTTGGAAATATGTCATATCGGCTCTCCATTTTGAAGTATCCAATATGGGGTGGAGTAGAAGGTACCATTCACAGGTTTTACTGTTTGTTTCCTTCTGGGTTGTGATTTTCTCACATCCTTCTACCAGAACTAGTAGACCATTGACTGTGAGGGAAAGACCTGAAATTTACTGACTAAAATGAATGCTCACTGCTCCCCTAAATGATTTAAATTAAGCTTGAAGCTCAGTTTCAGATCAGGTCTCGGCCTACTTATTTCAGGTGTTCACTCAATAATATACCAAGACTCTGAACCTGAAAACAGACCATAGATCATTTTTACTCCTCCATCTATTAATTAAACTGTTGCAATTTAAATTACTGGAAAATTGAGGACATCACAAACTGACATTCAGTGTTCTGCTCTGAGGTTCCCCAATGGAGGCAAGCATAGCAAAATTTAAATCAAAGATTTGGATTAAGGTATTTCACAAAGCAAACCCACTAAACTGAAGTGAAGCATATAGGCACTTTGACAAAAAATAAAATTAATTTTTGTTTCTGAAATTATTTTTGTGGAGCATACAATCTCATCAGTTTATCACCTTTCATTTTCACAGTGATGAATATTGAAAGAGCGAAATATTGTTTCCTCTAGTTGGGAGTGTGATCTGATGCTGTTAATTTAAAAATGTTGTTGAAAGACTGATTAGCAGAAATATTCTGACAGTGAGGGTGACTGCAACTTGGGACGCTTTGTCACAGGGACTTGTTCAGGCAGAGAACATTGCATCACTTCTGAGGAAATAAGATACATTTCTGAAGCTGAGTAAGTTTCAAGGCCAAGGGGAGATAGTGTGGCGGTAAAATTAATTTTGGTACAAGTAAAAAGCTGTGAATGCTGGAAATCTTATATTAAAGACAGAATGTACTGGGAAAATAGAACAAACAGGGCTAGAAGCATTAGTGGAGAAACAGATGTGCACAACCAAATATGTTTCTTACTCCAAGCATTTTCTAAATTTATCTAATTAAGAGTGTACGCAGATATGAGCAGCTCAATGTGTCCTGCAGTACTGTAAAACTCATTGGTTAAAAGGAAAAATGATTTAAACCTCAAAACGTTTACATGTTTTTTGAGAGGTGTGTTTCAGTGAGTGATTGCTCACACTTTGATATTTTTAGTGGTTTGCAATTTTTCTCCGTATTCCTGACCTCAAGCTAATTTCTTTTGATCTTATTGCAGATCAATGTGTGCATGCCTGGCCATCTTGAGATTGGGTTAATTATTTTCCATGGAAGTGAAAATCTGATATCCTCACAGAATAACATGGTGTGGAGTATAGTGGGAAATATCAGATTGGAGCGGGATGGCATTGGCGATTGAACAGTGACATGAGGAGGTGTGAGAGAATGTGGAATCATTTGAAGGAGTAAGAGCTGTTATGGGTTTCTACAAGATGAACAAAATCCATAGCAATTTGAAAGCCTGAAATATGATGTCATTATGAAGTCAAAACCATATTTGTAGTCATATTTATATGAAGACAGGCTGCCTGTCCAAATTAAATTGTCACACTCTACTGTTTACATGGGTGGGAAATCCTATAGCCAGACACTGATAAAATATGTGCAGCAGTAGTCCAAAGGGGATGCTGGAGCGATTAGAAAGGTGTTAATAGAGGAGCTTATTCAGCAGAGAACTTTTCAAAGCACAATCAGGGGCAAAGATTTCAATTAAAGATGCCTTAAAGCTCAAAGCTCCTGACAAAATCAAAGAAAAATGACTGCTACAGTTGCTTCATCATTTTTGCAATAACGCCTCAAAATGTACTTGAATTGAGTATTTCTTGTCTTTTGCTACCCATAACTAGTGGGTGTGTCTATTCACTGACAGCGACAGTACTGTGTCGCTCTGAAATGGTATTAGAGTTGTAAATATGCTAGCAGACTTTAATTTAAATATATGCACTATATCCTGCCTGTTTCCATTAGAACTCTGGGTGCCAAAATTGCTTCTGACTCAAATGATATGGGTGCTAAGATGAGATTTTAAAAAAAACACGTTTTATGTCACTAACACGCCAGTCTGACTGAAAATTGGACTGAAGGGAAATGAAAATTTCTCTCAGTTAATTCCGAATCATTGAGAAAAATTGGGCCACTTAAGACCATTTTACCAGTTGCCATTCAGATAACCATAAAGTAGAAATTAATCTATAGTAGAAGAAGAACTATTAATAAATCTGCATGCCACGGTTCAGTGAATGCACTATTATTTCAGTCTCAGAATGTTGTGGAGTGCAATACTGAAGGAATGCCGCACTCTCAGAAGGCTCTTTACAATCTGAATGATCATTTGTTTAAGTGTGTTTTTTTTTAATCAACATGCTCAGAGATGTTATTACTTACCTTTGGAGCAGGTGGGACTTGAACCTAGGCCTTCTGGTTCAGAGGTGGGAATCACTATAACTGCACCACGAGAGCCCTGATCACTTGTTTTAGTTTTTAAGGGAATTACAGGCAACAACTGAATGTAATTGGTCACCGCATGGATTGACTATCTCAATTTACAACACTATTGCAGGGCATTGAAAAATGCAGTAAAAACCCAAATCTCCTTTACACAGTTTGCGATCCATTCAGGCACATACCAGTAATAATATACTAGGTGGGATTTAAATATAATATAAATACAAATGCTGAGACCTATATTATTCATCCTTCCCAAAGCATACTACAATTCCCCCATTTCATAATCTAGTAGGTTCTTAAACAATTAGCAAGGGATCCATTTAAAATTTTGATAATTCCCGACATGAAAAAAATCTTGAATCCAATCAAAGAATTATCATTTACTACATTAAACTTGTGTCCCTTCGCCTTATGGCTACAAATTAATATAAAATAATATTCCAAGCTTACTTGCTCCATGCTGTTTGTCCTTGGGGTCCTCTTTTCATTTGAAAAACTTAATCCGTTTAACTTAGAATGTTAGCATGATGGATGAGTGACATAACCTTTATAGCTCTTCATGGGGATCTATGGGTAAACCTTTAGAAATATTTCAAACTACAGCCAGGATGTAAAGATCCAATGGAGATGGACATGTGATTGTTAGCCCCTCTCCAGCATGACTTCAGATGCAGCCTGAGGTGCAAACCTGGGAAATCTATTCAACCGCAAATCCCTGTTTCTTTGCTCGAGATGCACCCTCTTCCCACCATGGGAATTTCAAGCCCTCCATATATTGAAAAATTGCTTAGAGTCATGAATGCAGTCCAGTGCAATGATCCTTCTAATGAGACTTAAAGATAACTTCAAGTAATTTTTATTTAATAAGCTGAACACTCCTTCAATATCTAATTCCCAGCACTAATTTATTTGTCTCATTTCATCTGTGCAACAAAAACATGTTTCAAAATGGATTTTATTCCGCTTACCAGGAGCATTTGTTGATTACTTTGGAGAGATCATTAAAACCCTATCTCAAGCTGTAATGATGCTAGAAGGCTGCCTTCTGCCAACTTCAGCATTTGGAACACAAAGATTTTTCTCTTCGCTTTGTTTTCTTTGTTGCACTCAAAAGTGCATCAGAACTATTCACTTTCTTTAACCAATAATCTTTCCAAAAGAAAAACTGCTTTTAATGAAATTTGACAAATTCAATTGATACAGTCTTCTATGTTGCAAAACCAGGTCAAGCATGACTGTATTTATAATTACAAGCCCTGTGCTTGAGCTACCTGTATACCATCACAATTTTAAGATAGAATAAACCAGAAATTGTCTTTCCAAAAATAAAAGAAATCTTTCTGATATCTGTCTGCTGTTAATCGACAGACTTTGTTACACAGAAACTGATTGGGAATAAAGTAAGGCATCTTTAGGTTGGTAGACTGCAACTACCAGCTTCTGCTATTTACTGTTGATGTTAATGATTTAAATGAGGGTACTAAGGTTAACATATTCAGTTTTGTTGATGATATAAAGTTAGGTGAGATAGCACATGGTGATGTTGTAAAAACCCATATGGAGATATAGACGGGCTCTGTGCACCATACCTGTTGGAATATAATGTGACAATGTGTGAAACTATCCACTTTGGCAGAGAAAAAAATTAAAAAACAGAATATTTTTGAATAATGAGAATCTGGGACATGCTTGCATTCAGTGAAACATAACTGAAATTGTGTAGGAATTATAGAAAGTTAGCATGCAATGTACAATGATGATGACATCTATTCACAGTCATGAGTTCCTGCTGTGGGTCTTTATGTGACTGAACAGATTGATATTTGTCCCACAAATCTTTATGCATATGCCACAAGGGTTAGTGGGATTTGGAGTATATGATTTCTTTACTTTCTTTTCTTCCCTGCTGCCACTCTGCTTTATCATTATGGTGTTTGGATTCAAAACAAGCTGCAGTTTGATGAACAAGTTATCATTATTTTGAATGATTGTTAAAAGGTTTTTCCTCGTCGTTAATGTCACTGCTGCAATTATTCAAGGAAAGACTTATGGTGTCTTTGTAGCAGTTATGCCTGCCTCTGGAAAGTTGGCCATTTGAAAGTTTAGCAAAAAAATGGACCTGGCAGGTGGTATATTTTTGGGATATCCAGACATTGTGTCCTGTCCATCAAAGCTGAGCTGAAAATTCTTGCAGAAGTGGCTTCAAGAAATACACTAGTGTTTGTTTGACAGCTATCCGATTTAAATACTGAGAATGGGGCAGAGGAATTGCTGGTGGTGTTTGTCTAGCTCTCCTGTAAGTTGTTGATACACAATCCAGGTGTCACTGAAGTACAGGACTATGGTGATGACATCTACTCTGAACACGACATTTGTCGAACCTTTGAAGTCTTTGTTGATAAACTCTCACTGATATAATTTGGATAAGGCTGTATTGGCACAGCTGACCCAATGTTGGATCACGTCATCAATGACGACCTTTCGCGAAAGTTGGCCGACAGTTTATAGAAAATGTTCAACATATTGCAGTGTCTCTCCTTCAACACATACAGAGGATCGAATCTTTGACTGATTAGATCTGGATTGATAAGTGTGGTTTACTTTTGCAACTTTCAACCATGGGAAGAGTCTCTTGCATACAGAGTAAAGAGGTTGAGAGTGGCATGTAAATCTGGCATAGAGTAGGCAAAGATACTGTAGTCATCTGCATACTGTAGAACATGAATGTTTATAATGGTCAGAGGCAACTGAGTTGAAAGAGGTTCACCAATTGGATAGTGGTTAATATTCACATCAGTGGGCAATTGATCTTTGAGGTGATTAACCACTATTAGGTAGATTATAAATTGTACGGGTTTGCCACGCAACCTTGTTTGATATCAAAATAGATTTTGAAAGCATCTGTTTCAGATCTCCCTCTCAAGATGTTTGCAGTGGTATCAACATGAAGCAGTTGCAGCATTATGATGAGGGGTTTTGAACATTTAAACATCTGGAGAACAGTGCGTTACAATGTCCTGAATAGCAAATGTTCCAGTCAATGAATGTAATGCAGAGTTCTGGTGCTGTCTTTGATATTTTTTATTGATTTGTCTGACCACAAAGACCATGACAGAGATTTCTGTGGATGACCTAAAGCCACACATTGTCTCTGCCAGCATTTCCTCAGCCACAGGATGTAATCAATTTAGAAAAATTTGTGTCAGGATTTTCCCTACTCTGGCAGCAGGGAAATCCCTCTATAGCTTCCACAGCATTATTTATTTATTTTCTTGACAATAGCTGTGAAAGTCAGATTCTTGAAGTCAGGGGTGGGGAGAGTTGTGTATCCTTTTGAATCCAATGGATGACTACATGGTGTCTTGATATGAGGATAAGATCCATCTGCTTTGAATGCCTTAGCGGGAATACTATTAGGGCTACAGTCTTTGCTATTTTTCATTTGTTTCATTGCTTGCTGCAGCTCCCCCAACATTGAGAGTACAGATATAGATTCCATTACAAAGTACTGGGGGATATCCTGGTGAGTGTCTAACTGCCACTGTGGATTCATGGTTGAGGAGGTGTTGGAAATGTTCTTTCCAGCATTGATGGCGGGTATTGTCATCCTCAAGAAGGAAGAGACCATGTCATGAATAAAGGGGATTTTATCCATTTGATCCTTGTCTATTGATGGCCCTGGTGGCTTCAAAAAAGCTTCACATGTTAGGTCAGTCAGCAGTTTATTGAATCTCTCGGGCTTTCTCTTCCCAGTTGTGTCTTTTGGCATCAGCTGTTAGAATATTGCCTTCTTGATTTGAGCCCTCTGCTTGTTCCTTCAGGTAGTGAAAGCTGCTTGTTTGTGTTCCAGTACATCTTCTACTTTTAGATCATTTTCGCCAAGTCAGTCCTGTTGATGAGGTGGTCTGAATATAGGTGTCTAGTATGTTTGACTTTATGTGTTTCTATTATTCAGAAATTGAGTTGGGTATGTGAAGATTTACAAGATTGTTTTTGAACTTCCTTTCTTCAGTCAGACAGTTTTAGGGCAGGGATATTGATAGTCTTCCTCTTGAACGTTAGTTCTTCCATTGTCTTTGTGCTGGATGGATATTTATTATCAAATGAATAAGTCAATGAGCTGTCTAGCAGGCATCAGCCTCCTGCATGGAACTAGAAATACAGGAATCACTGAGACCTTTAGCCTGAATAATGACATGTTCTCAGAGGTACTGTTGCTCTGGTCTTGGATGGGTCTATGCGGTCTTGTTGTTGTCCCTCTGTGAGAAGTAGGTTTTATTTTAATCATGAGGCCATGCTGAGCACAGCCTTGAAACACCTGAAGTACTGCTTAACTGAAAGTTCTGCATGTCTGATCTCTGCTTTCAATTTCATAATATTTACTTGCAAATTGTTAAGTAATTTCAAGTGCTGGCAGTTTCAGCCCGAAAGGGTCCAGATGATTGACACCTTGGCCTGTAGAGAAAGAAAATGAATTTTTACATTTTTGGTGTTTTAGAAAAGTTATCAATGAATTTTTCAGCTTTTGTTTTGTAATTCAACTATCTCTACAGGGCACATTTCATCTATAAAGATATCGTGGGTGAATGGGCATGACCTGGCCATTGGAGGATTGACTTTACTATTCAAAAGATTCCCTCCTATAGTCCATAGCTCAAAACCAATCTGAGTTGATATGAACCACAATTCTTTAAAAAGCTGGCCTAGTTCCTTGAATCTTGTGAAGGAGTGAGCCATGTCTATTGATGCAATGGAGTTAACAGGTCAGAAGTAGCAGTTGCTGTCTCATAATCGAAAGCAACCTACAGTTATAAAAGACATTCCTGGACATCAGAAACCCCAGGGATGGGAATAGGAATCTTTTAATTGGGCCCCACATGCCAAAGGGCTCCCAAGTCAGACTAACTTTGTGAAAATCCAGGTCTGGGATTCTGCAAAGACATATGGACAGATTAATTGAATGGATAAAACTGGAACATGACAAAAAAAATAAACTTGTCCATTTTGGTAGGGAGAGCAGTATGTCATCTAAATGGAGAATGCAGAACTCAGGTGCAGAGAGAAACAAATGCTCTGCTACGTGATTCACAAAAGCATTAGTTTGCAAAGACAACAAGTGATGAGGAAAGCAAATAGATTGCTGTTATTTATTGCAAGGGGGATGGATTATAACAGCAGAAAGATTTTTTTGTTACAATTGTGCCGGTCATTGGTGAGACCATGTCCAGAATACTGTACAACTTTGTTTTCTTTAATATAGGATGACACTGTAGAAGAGGCAGTTCAGAGAAAGTCCATATGACTATTTATAGAACATACTCCTGCAATGTAAACCTGCACAGGTTGGGCCTATATCCTTGTGAGTTTAGATGAAAAGAAGTGACCTCATTAAAAATGGCTGGGGAGATGGTGAAAGGATATTTCCTGTTATGGGAGAAACTAGAACTACAGGGCGCAGTTCAGAAATAGAGGGTCTAACATTTAAAATATAAATGAGGAGCCTTTTTTTCCCTCAAAAAAAACTTTAGTGTGTGGAATTCTGTTCTTCAGAGACAAGTGAAGTCAAGGTCACTGAATATTTTGAAGATTGAGTTGGATAGATTTTTGATTTGACAGGAGTTAAAGATTATGGGGGAAGACGAGAAAGGAAGGTTAAGGCTACGATCCACTCAGACATGATTTTACTAAATGGTGGAGGAGGTTCAAGGGACCAAATGGTTGACCCTTGGTCCTAACTGGCATGTTCATATGTATGCATGATATGCAGTTTGAAGTTCAAATTTATATGTATGTTGACAAATAGGACAAAATTACTATAAATTTCAGGAGTAGTATGAGACCATGCTCTTTATATTAGCTTACAATTATTATAACACTTATTGACACATTTGCAGGTTCAGCAGAGATTCACAGAATCCCTACAAGTCCTACAAATCCCTTGTTGGACTTGCCCCAACAAGTCCACACTGACCATCTGAAGACAATCCCACGAGACACATTCCCCTACTGTATAACTCTACAGTTCTCCTGCAACTAGCCTACACATCCCTGAACACTATGGGCAATTCAAAGCATGGCCGATTCACCTGACCTGCACATCTTTGGGTTGTGGGAGGAAACCGGAGCACCTGAAGGAAACCCGTGCAGACACAGGGAGAATGTTTTTACTCCACACAGTCTGAGGCTGAAAGCAAACCCAGGTCCCTGGCACTATGAGGCAGCAGTGCTAATCACTGAGACATTGTGTCACCCCATTCTTATAATGCTGTTTTAATAAAAGGTATGTTTTAAACATTATTGTTCTAAGACATTGTTAACACAATACACAGCTCATGTGTTTGTTCAGGAACATTGCATAATGTATTTCATCTTGTAAAATGTAGTGCTCTGAGATGGGACTTCAGCGTACAGGGAACAAATTGACTTCCAACATTCCTATCTTTTTGCAATAAAGCTTAAGCTTTCCATAATCTTTAAACTATATTAGCTGTCATCTATTCTTCAGCCGAGGATTATATATTTATTGCTAACTCAAAAGAATTTATGGGTTGCACTAGCATCTAAAAAGAACTAATTCTGTATTAAGAACAGAATTTCATGGAGATACTTCCATTTTAAAAGGTATAGTTTCTACCTGTAAGTGAAAATAGAGGGCACCTGTACAAGAATAGGAATTATGATACTCATTTAATGCAACACTGAAGAAGTGAAGGCCATAGACATTCAGAATTAAGATAAAACAAGTCAGATGTAATACAGCAATTAGCAGTGCTGTGCACACAGCTCAGCGTCACTAATGTTGCCAGTATTTGACCTAACAGACTTCAATGATGGCAGCTGGTTTATCTTATTATTCCTGGAGATATAGGAGGGCACACTGCAGCATTGAAAACAGGGGAAAGCTTCAAGGAAAGGTGAAAACAGTCAGTTGGCTGTCAAATTTAGAATGACCAGTAATTTCTAAGTCTTAGACAGAATGACAGGACTAAAGCAAATTAACATATAATTTCACTTTATGTAAAATTATTTCAAGGACCAGTGTACCAACATCTGCTTGCACTATCACAGCTTGTGAACAGTGTATGGATTCTATTTGATTATATTCCTCAGCAGCAAGAACTGTAGCTAATTAAACAACAAAACATATTCTAAATCAAAATTTGTTGTACTACTTGTTTACACAAATAGGGTATATTTAAACTTCATTTGGATTGCAAATAAGGTCACCAATGTGCAGGAGTATTTGGTTATTGGTTAAGATAGCATTGTAAGAGTGGAGTGTCAGAGGCTGAGAGGTGACCTTAAAGAAGTTTATAAAATTATGAGGAGCATGGATAGGGTGAATTGCCAAAGTCTTTTTTCCCAGGGTAGAGTGTCCAAAACTATAGGACACAGGTTGAAGCTGAGGGGGGAAGGATTGGAAAGGAACCTGAAGGGCAACTTTTTCATGCAGAGAGTGGTACATGTATGGAATGAGCTGCCAGAGGAAGTGGTGGAGGCTGGTGCAATTACAACATTTAAAAGGCATCTGGATGGGGAGATGAATATGAAGGGTTTAGAGAGGCATGTGCCAAATGGAGCTAGATTAATTTAAGATGTCTGCTTGGCATGGATATTTTGGACCAAAGGGTCAGTTTCCATGCTGTACAACTCTATGATTCTAAGGGATTTCTAATAATATATCTGAGAATTAATATGGTTGTGGTAACAGTATTTGTTGAGAACGTCTTTGTTTTTATGAAACAATTTTTTTTGCTATTAAGTAGATTCATTGAACAAAATTAAATTATTGAAAGTTTTTTTTATTTACCATCAACTAAACTTTCCAAAAATAAAGATTACTTTTGTGAATCACAAAACAAATTCTCAAATATTCTTGTAATTGTCAGAGGCTGGGCATACAATACAAGATGCAATTAGGAACACTAAGGGACCCCTAACACACTGATCTCTGTGGAAATTGTCAAGCTTGTTTGAACTTCTGTTACTTCCTCAGCCCCTCTGCAAAACTTCTGACTCTGAAATAGAGTCAGAGACCTCAGACAGTTCTGATATATTCACCTGATCATGCTTACCCAAAAAGTAGTTTTGAACTCCTATGTATCTCCAAAATTCACCTCCCAAACACTTTTGTTCTGACTACACCCTGACTACTCCCAAACTTACAACATGCACTAACCAATCTGACCACATTAATGCCTAACCACCTGACTAACCCCAAACTGACCACACCTTAACTACTTAACACCTCCCACTTAACACCTCCCAACCCAGCTTTCCTTTGTGACAACCCCTCTCATCCTGAATACTCTCCTACCCACATTCTACCTCACAAACTTGTCACTTTACCCAATCACCACATGTCCTATTCTATCTCTGCTTCCCACTAATCTTTTTCCACTTATTCATTCATCTATATTCACAATGGTTCCTTGAATCTATTGCACTATAGCTAGTGCCAAAGAAAGGGTGCATTGAGTCTTCACCCTAAACCTAGAATGCTGAGACGGAGTGCCAATGAACTCTGTAATTTTTATTTGTGGGAAACCTGAAAAGAAATGCAGGGCAGCCTCTAAGAGGGGAGCATTTTGTGCAAAGCAACAATCCATTGATGATTGCTGTTCTGCAGGAAATCTAGGCCAAAATGTTTAGTTTGGTGCCAATGCAAGATATTACACAGTGCTTGCAGAAATAATCATTTGCTTTTTGTGCCTTCATTGTCTATGTATAAAGTAAAGGAGGTTTTCCATTGTGATTGAAGCCCCATGGGTACCATATCCTTTTAAAAACTATCTGTTTCTTACAGAGTTATGGAAAGTGCTCAGTTTGTGTTCCGCAGGGCCACTCAGCTCCTGACTTCATTATAGCCTTGGTTCAAACATGGACAAAAGAGCTGAATTCCAGAGGTGAGTGAGAGTGACATCCCTTGACATCAAGGCAGCATTCAACCAAGTGAGGCATCAAGGAGCCCTGGCAAAACTGGAATCAATGGGTATCAGGGATCAAAGTCTCTGCTGTTTGGAGTCATACCTGGCGCATAGGCAGATGGTCATGATATTTGGAAGTCAGCCATCTTATCTCCAGGATATCTCTGCAGGAGTTCCTCAGGATAATGTAATAGACACAACCATTATAAAATTTTCATCAATGATCTTCCCTCCATCTTAGGGTCAGAAATGGGGATATTCTCTGATGATTTCATAATGTTCAGACCTTTCACAGCTCTTTATGCATTGCAGCAGTCCATGTTTAAATACACTAAGATCTATGCAATATCTAGGCTTGGGCTGACAAGTGGCAAGTAACATTCACATTGCACAAATGATAGGCAATGACCATCTCCATTAACGGACAATCTAATCACTAATCCCTGACATTCTGTGGTGTTACCATCACAGAGTCCCCTAATATCATCATCCTAGGGGTTCCGTTGACCATAAACTCAACTGGATTTGCTACATAAACACAATGGCTACAAGAACAGGTTAGGAATACTGTGGTGGGTAACCTCTGATTTGCCAAAGCCTGTCCACCATCTGCAAAACACAAGTCAGGAGTGTGATCAAATACTCCCCACTGGCCAAGGTGGATGCATCTCCAGTAAAGTTCAAGAAACTTGAACCATCCAGGATAAAGCAGCCCACTTGATTGGCACATATCCGCAAACATTCACACTCCTCCAGTGACACTCAGTCGCATTAGTGTGCATCATCTACTAGATACACTACAGAAATAGCAAAGTTCCTCATATAGCAGCCCCCATATCCACAACCACTTCAATCTAGAAGGATGGGAACAGATGACACTTCCCTCCAAGCTGCTCACCATCCGGACTTGGAAATATGTCTCTGTTCCTTCACTGTCACTGGATCAAAATCCTGGAATTTCCTTTCTAAGGACACTGTGGGTCAACTTACAGCACATGGACTGTAGTGGTTTAAGAAAACAGCTGACGACCACCAGCTTCTCAAGGGCAATTTGGGACAAGCAATAAGTGCTGGCCCAGCCTGCTTTTGAGTGAAGAAATTCCTCCCCATCTTAGTCTTAAATAATCTGTCTTTTCTTCTGGGGCTAAGTTTACTGATTGTAGAGTCACCAATTGGGGAAAAGTCTTATCCATGTTGGCCTTGTCATACCTGTAAAGATTCTGTAGGTTTCAATGAGATTACACTTCATTTTTCAAAACTCCAGGCAATACATGCACTGCTTCTTTGATCTCTGTTCATAAGACAATTGTTCCATGTGAAGCTTCCTTTGGTAATGAAATCAAAACTCTATATGATACCCCAGTTATGGTCTCACCTAGACTCTATACAGATATAAGAAGACATCTTCTTTACTGAAATACTATTGTAATGAAAATTAACATGTAATTTGCCTTTTTCATTGTTGCATATGCATGCTTATTTTCAGTGACTCATGAACAAGGATACCTATGTCCCTTTGGACAACATCTCCCAATCTTTTCCCATTCAATAAATATCTTTTCATTCAATGTTTTTTCTAGCACTGTAAATAATTTTACAATTACTTACATCACATCCCATTTGCCGTGATTTAACCCATTCACTCAGCCTTTCCATGTCCATTTGAAGTACCTTGCATCTTTCTTACAACTTAGATTCCCTCCTAGTTATTTTTTGTGATCAGAAAACTTGAATCCCCACAATTGATCCCCACATCCAAATATGTGGGGATTATGAATAGCTGTTGCCCAAACAAAAATCCTTTTGATGCTTCTTTAGTAACAACCTGTCATCCTGAAAATGATCGACTTATTCCTAACCTCTGCTTTCTGCCTAATTAGCAATCCTCAATCCATATCAGTCTATTAATCCAATCCCGTGCGCTCAAATTTTGTTTACTAACTTCTCTTGTGAGATCTTATCAAACGTGTTCTGAAAATTGCCCAAATCAATTACATCCTCTCGTTCTCCTTCATCCATTCTATAAGTAGCATCTTCAAACAACTTCAGGTTTATTTAACATGATTTACCTTAATAAATTCATGTTGGCTCTGTTCAAGGTTATCATTATATTTCAGTTTCTAGCTGTCATACCTTTGAAGTGCGTTCTATTATCCTCAATACTACTGACATGAAACAAAAAGGTTCTGTAGCTTTCCATTCTTCCTCTCCTTTACTTCTTCAATAGTGGGAAACCCATTAAAGTGTCTAATGTCTCCATTGCTATCTACTTCAACACTCAACAATGTACCTTATCTTCTCAAGGCCTTTATAAACATTCATATCAGTTTCATTTCAAGTGCTATTTCTTTATTAATACTTACTTCTTTCAGTTCCTTAATTGTGCTTAAAGTTCGGTTTCATGTGGATTCAATGGACAACTTTGGATTAGATTACTTACAGTGTGGAAACAGGCCCTTTGGCCCAACAAGTCCACACTGACCCACCGAAGCGCAACCCACCCCTACCCCTATATTTACCCCTTCACCTAACACTATAGGCAATTTAGCATGGCCAATTCACCTAACCTGCACATCTTTGTGACTGTGGGAGGAAACCGGAGCACCCGGAGGAAACCCACGCAGACACAGGGAGAATGTGCAAACTCCACACAGTCAGTCGCCTGAGGCGGGAATTGAACCCAGGTCTCTGGCGCTGTGAGGCAGCAGTGCTAACCACTGTGCCACTGTGCTGCCCACAAAAAAAAGGCAATTTTGTGTTCTGACCGCATAGTCATTCAGCCCTCATTTTACATGTTTAAAATTATTTTATGTAAGACAGCAGCAATAAAAAATCTCTTATCATGCAACACAATTTCATAATTTTGCTATTTATTTTTCATGTGACCAAGGGTAATACTATGTTGTTTACTTTCAGACTCCCAGATATCCATGCATGCAAAATGGATGGTTGTTTACATTTACAGAAATGTTTGCTAAATCCCTGCTATAACAAATTAAACAGAAGAAGACTGAAAAGGAAGACTTTCAAAGTTGACAGACTGGGCAATTCTATTGATTCAGCTGCTTCGAAGATTAAGTGGCCCAGTAGTACAGTACATTGATGTGTGCGTTTCCTGAGCCATTGAGTGGTAGGATGTAGTCTTGACTACTTATGTCCCATTCTGAGAGTTCCAGCTGCCAACCAAATCCTTGAGAGAGATGAAAGTGGATATAAATTGTTCTCTCAGCATGAGAAACAGGAAATGAAAAGAGAGATTGTAATACGTCAGCCATTCCTAACACCAAATAATTACTTTGTTAATTAACTTATTAACATTCTAATATTTCTCCAGTCCTTCAGTCTTTGCATGTATTTTAATCTTGAATTGGTATGGCAGTCCCCTGGGGGGTAAAGCAGGTAATAACATTTTAAACAGACACTACAGACTAGTTTCCAAACTTGTTCAGTGAATTGGTATTAATGAGATGACCAATTTAGGATGCATGCAGATGAGCGCAAAATTACATGCAACATTATCAGTCTGAATCTTTAACCCATCTGATCCTACTCTCACTGGAAGTGTTGGAAAACCGTATTAGTGAGAAAGCATTAGCTGGAAAAGTGGTTGACTTTCTGTTTATGTTATAGTTCAAATTTAAAATTTTGTTGCTTAAATCAAAAACTGATGAGTAACTTCCAGTCAATACTCACCTTTAGTATTACAGGCAAAGAGTGAAATGCTGAAACAAGTTGCTGAATATTTTGGGTAGTCCATCTGAAGAAATCAGATGGATGTCATTGCTTTGAGAAAGGCACATTCCCATGAGATGTTGTTTACAAATCAAAGTATGATGTCTGGTCACTGCAGGGGTATAAACTCTCAAACCCTATTGCATTCAATCGCTGTATTTAGTAGCAAATAAAATATGTTTTGCACAATGGAGGCCAGTGAAGAAGGTACTTGAAAAATTAAGCCACTACCCATGAGATAATTGTATACAAAACTTGAAGTTTTCCTTTACAACAATCTTGTTTGCATTATGTTTGCTCATTCAAAGGAATGATTGATTCGTTCTTCGATTATTCAAAGAAATTTCATAGTCCTTTTTAGTTATTGTCACGATAACAATAATCAAGGGGTTTTGTAGTGATTGTAATGAGGTCAGCAAGGTGGACCTCATAGAATATGAGTTTCCTAATTGGGGCTGTTAATCAGGTCCAATCAGGGAGCTCTGGCTGACAGAGAGAGGAGAGTCAGAGGTTCTGTTCACTCTGAGATCACACTCTGAGAGAGCTGGATCAGTGTTGAGGACCCTCCGTGTGAAAACAAAGGGTGACTTGGTGATTGATTACCAGTCTTTGTGTAGTTACTTCAAACACAAATTTATTTTTAAAAAATTATCTGTGATATTTTCATTGAAAAATAAAAGACCATAGACATAGGAATAAAACTAGGCCATTCAGACTGCACCAACATTCAACTGATCATGATCTGATGATTCTCAACTTCACTTTCCTGCCCTTTCCCAAACCTTCTGATCCCTTACTTACTTCATTAAAAATCTGTCTATCTCTGCCTTGAATGTACTGAATCACCCAGCCTCCATAGCTCACTGTGCTAAAGAACTACACAGATTCACTACTCTCTGAAAGAAGGTATCCCTCCTTGTCTCTATTTTAAATGTGCAACCTATATTCAGCGATAGTCCTCTCACAAGGAGAAACAATCTTTCTGTAACAAACCTGTCAAGTTCCTTAACAAACTTATAGGCTTCAATAAAATCACCTCCCATTCATCTAAAGTCCATTTACTTACAGGCCCAACATACTCAACATCTCTACATTAAATAACCTCTTTGTGTAGATTAAAAATAATATTCCATTGGATATGACGGAGACCACTTTCCACTGGAAATGCTGAAAGCACTTTTTGTTAGGAATGGGGAGAGTCACTTTTCATCAGAATTTCTGGATGAAGTGGACTGCATACAAGAGGCAGGAAGATGTCAGAGAGAAACATTACTCATAGTTACTACATGTAAGTTTACAATCATAACAGAAAGATGAGCAATACTGGCCAACAAGGCTCCAACAAAAACTAATAGCATCATTAACACAGTATAGTAATGGCAATTGTAAGGCAGGTTTGACTAAAATATGTAAAATATTTTTCGTTTTGAATAATAATAATGTATGCCTGCTGACACAAAGTATATGGCATCCACAGCACCAAGTAAGAATACCAACTATAATTAATGACAGACAGAGTATTTATTGTATAGGAATAACAAATAGAAAAGGGCAAAATGGCATACTTCTGTACCTGTCTCACATGTTCTGTGCAGGAAACTGTTAAACAAAGAATATTAGTCATCACACAATACATATTTCTTCAAAAGTGCAGATGATTAAATAAATTAAATTGGGACTGCTTTTTCTATGCACCAGAGCCTAGCAATACTCACAACCATGCATTCAAATTATGAAGGCTTTAATGCAATGAAAGCTTCCAAAGCATTGTGATGCTTGGGGAATTGGGTCACTTTATTTTGGGAATATGCTGATAAGACACAAGCCTGAAAATGTTTCCAGCTTCCCCATGCTGACTGAGCAGGCAGCTTGGTTCGCCTTGTTGATTTAGAGAGCTGCACCACTGTTCCCAGCAATTCACACCCCTTTCTTATTTCCATTTTCCGTAATGAATTGTTTCTATCATTTTAAGATCCAGTTAATCTAAGGAATGGATAGTCGCTAAATCCAGTTGGATTGTTCAATGTTTGTATTCAGCTTTTGTTCTCTTTCTGGCTTCAAAGTTCCCTATAATGTGCATTCCTTGCATCTATTTCTTAATGGAATGTTCACCTGTGTCATATTTTGTCCTTTATTTCAATTAGTTTGCTATTTTCTTTTTGTTATCAATAAAATGCAAACATATGAATGCATATATTAGGAATGGTGGCTCAGTGGTTAGTAGTACTGCCTCACAACACTGGGGACCCAGGTTCAATTCCAGCCCCAGGCAACTGTGTATAATTTGCACATTCTCCCCATGTCTGCATGAGCTTCTTCTGCGTTCTCTGGTTTCCTCCCACAGTTCAAAGATGTGCAGAATAGGTGGATTGACCATGCTAAATTGCCCATAATGTCTAGGGTAAGTGGGTCAGCAATGGGAAATGAAGGGTTACAAGGATGGGGTGGGTCTGTGTGGGATACTCTTCAGAAGGTCAGTGTGGACTCAATGGGCTGACTGGCCTGCTTCCACACTGTCGGGATTCTATAAAAACAGATGCATGATGCTCTGCCCCTCAAGGCTATTCTGCTTTTCAGTAGAATCACAGCTGATCTGATTGTTTCATGTTCTTGCCTGCCCCAACAACCTTTCAACCCCTTGCTTATCACAAATCTATCTGTCTCACCTCTAAAAATATTCAGATTCAACTTCCTATCACTCATGCAGCAAGAGAGTACCAAAAACTCGAAATGCTCTGTGAGAAAACACCTCATCTCAGTCTTAAATGAGGGGACTTTAACTTCCCAGATATTGACTGGGAAAGTTATAGCTCGAGGTCGTTAGATGGGTTGGTGTTTGTCCAATGTGTGCAGGAGGGTTTCCTGACACAATATGTAGACAGGCCAACAAGAGGTGAGGCTATACTGGATTTGGTTCTAGGTAATGAACCAGGCCAGGTGTTAGACTTGGAGGTAGGTGAGCACTTCGGGGACAGTGACCACAACTCGGTGACTTTTACTTTAGTGATGGAGAGGGATAAGTGTGCACTGCAGGGCAAGAGTTATAGCTGGGGGCAGGGAAATTATGATGCGGTGAGGCATGACTTAGGATGTGTGGATTGGAAAAACAGGCTTCAAGAGAAGAATACTAATGATATGTGGAGATTGTTCAAGGAACAGCTACTGAGTGTCCTTGATAAGTATGTACTAGTCAGGCATGGAGTTAAGGGTCTTGTGAGGGAGCCGTGGTTTAATAAGGAATTGGAATCCCTTGTGAAAGGGAAGAAGGCGGCATATGTAAAGATGAGGTGTGAAGGTTCAGTTGGGGCGATTGAGAGTTATAAGGTAGCCAGGAAGGATCTAAAGAGAGAGCTAAGAGCAGCGAGAAGGGGACATGAAAAGTCCTTAGCTGGTAGGATTAGGGAAAATCCAAAGGCTTTCTATAGGTATGTCAGGAATAAAAGGATGACTAGGGTAGGTATCGGTCCAGTCAAGGATAGTAGTGGGAAGTTGTGCGTGGAGGCGGAGGAGATTGGAGAGACACTAAATCAATACTTTTCGTCAGTATTCACTCAGGAACAGGACACTGTTGCTGGTGTGAATATTGAGTCACAAGTGATTAGAATGGATGGCATTGAAGTGTGTAGGGAAGAGGTTTTGGGAATACTGGAAAGGATGAAAATAGATAAGTCTCCTGGGCCTGATGGTATTTATCCTAGGATCCTCTGGGAAGCTAGGGAGGAGATAGCAGAGCCATTGGCCTGGATTTTTATGTTGTCATTGTCAACGGGAATAGTACCAGAAGACTGGAGGATGGCGAATGTGGTCCCCTTGTTCAAGAAGGGGAGTAGGGATAGCCCGAGTAACTATAGGCCAGTGAGTCTGACTTCTGTGGTGGGCAAAGTCTTAGAGAGAATTGTAAGGGATAAGATTTATGAACATCTGGATAGGAATAACGTGATCAAGGATAGTCAGCATGGTTTTGTGAAGGGCAGGTCGTGCCTCACAAACCTTATTGAGTTCTTTGAGCAGGTGACTAAGGAGGTGGACGAGGGTAAAGCAGTAGATGTTGTGTATATGGATTTTAGTAAGGCGTTCGATAAGGTACCCCATGGTAGGCTAATGCAAAAACTACGGAGGTGTGGCATTGAGGGTGCATTAGAGGTTTGGATTAGAAATTGGCTGGCTGGAAGGAGACAGAGGGTAGTAGTTGATGGTATAGGTTCATCTTGGAGTGCAGTTACTAGCGGTGTACCTCAAGGATCTGTTTTGGGACCATTGCTTTTTGTTATCTTTATAAATGATCTAGAGGAGGGGCTTGAAAGCTGGGTGAGTAATTCTGCGGATGACACAAAAGTCGGTGGAGTTGTGGATAGTGAGGAAGGATGTGGCAGGTTACAGCGGGATATAGACAAGTTGCAAAGCTGGGCAGAAAGGTGGCAAATGGAATTCAATGTAGCTAAGTGTGAAGTCATTCACTTTGGTAGGAGTAACAAGAAGATGGATTACTGGGCTAATGGTAGGCTACTTGGTAGTGTGGATGAGCAGAGGGATCTTGGTGTCCATGTACACAGATCTCTGAAAGTTGCCACCCAGGTAAATAGTGCTGTGAGGAAGGCATATGGCGTACTGGGCTTTATTGGCAGAGGAATTGAGTTCCGGAGTCCTGAGATCATGTTGCAGTTGTATAAGACTCTGGTGTGGCCTCATCTGGAGTATTGTGTGCAGTTTTGGTCGCCATACTATAGGAAGGATGTGGAGGCATTGGAACGAGTGCAGAGGAGGTTTACCAGGATGTTGCCTGGTATGGTAGGAAAATCGTATGAGGAAAGACTGAGGCACTTGGGGCTGTTCTCATTGGAGAAAAGAAGGTTTAGGGGAGATTTGATAGAGGTGTACAAGATGATTAGGGGTTTAAATAGGGTAGACACTGAGAACCTTTTACCGCTAATGGAGTCAGCTGTTACAAGGGGACACAGCTTTAAATTAAGGGGTGGAAGGTATAGGACAGATGTTAGGGGTAGATTCTTTACACAGCGGGTTGTGAGTTCATGGAATGCCCTGCCAGTAGCAGTGGTGAACTCTCCCTCTTTATGGTCATTTAAGCGTGCATTGGATAGGCATTTGGAAGTTATTGGGCTAGTGTAGGTTAGGTAGGATTCGGTCGGCGCAACATTGAGGGCCGAAGGGCCTGTACTGCGCTGTATTTTCCTATGTTCTATGTTCTCTCTTACAATGACTAGATTCCCTACAGTGCAGAAACAGGCCCTTCAGCCAAACAAGTCCACACCGACCCTCCAAAGAGTAACCCACCCAGACCATTTCCCTCTGACTAATGCACCTAGTACTATGAGCAATTTACCATGGCCAAGTCACCTGACCTACACATCTTTGGACTGTGGGAGGAAACCGGAGCACACGGAAGAAACCCACACAGACACAGGGAGAATGTGCAAACTCCACACAGGCAGTTACCCAAGGGTGGGGGTTGAACCTGGGACCCTGGTGCTGTGAGGCAGCAGTACTATCCACTGAGCTACCATGCTGCTCTCATTACATAGGAGCAGGTGTAGACCATTCAATTGTTGAAAGAATGTTCCAAACATCCACCACTCTTTGGCATAGAGATGCTTCCTGAAGTTAGTGTTCCAGTTCCAGATTCTACCACTAGAGTGAACATTCTTTCCACATCCACCTTATCAAGACTCCTCAGGATCTCATGTTTCGATTATGCTGCTTCTAACACTTCTGAACTCCAGGAGATACAAACTTTGCCAGTCTGACCTTTTCTTATAAGTCAACGTGGACATTCTAGCTATTAGTCTTGTCAACTTACTCTAAACTGTTTCAAATAAATTTACATTCTTCATTAAATAAGGAGATCTCAAATAAATTTATATCTTTCATTAAACAAGGAGATCTAAAATAAATTTACATCCTTTATTAAATATGGGGAACAATATTGTACACAATATCCAACATATGGTCTTACCTGTACCTTTTATAAATGAAGCGTAACCACTGTACTTTTGTATTCAATAGCTCTTGCAAATTATATAGTTCTATTGGCCATGACGTGCTGTATGTGCATAGTAACCTTGTGATTAATGCATAAGAGCACCCAAACCCTCTGTATCTTAGAGCACTACAAACTATCACTTTTAGATTGTATATTTCTCCTTTTTTTTGCCAAAGTGAACATTTGCACATTTTCCTAAATTTACTCATTTAACCTATCCACATCCCTTTATAGCCTTCTTTTGTCCTCTTCACAATTTACTTTACTATCTATTTTATGCTGTTTGCAAATTTGCTCAACATTCTTTTCAACAATTCATCAAAGTCATTTATGTAAATTGGAAAGTTGAAGCCCCAGCACTGATCCCTATGGCAGACCACTCATTATGTCTTGCCAACTGGAAAATGACCCACTTATGCCTGTTATATGCTTCCTGTTAGTTAGCCAATCTTCCACCCATGCTGATAAATTACCTCATATATCATGAGTTTTTACTTTGTACAACAACCTAAGATGTGACACCTTATCAAAAACATTCTGCAAATATACAACACATTCAATTTATTCAGAGCACAAATTACTTCTGCAAAGAAGTCCACCTAATTGGTTAAACATAATTTCCCTTTCAGAAAACCATGTTGACACTGCCTAATAGCCTTGAATTTTTTTTCTAAGCTCTCTGCTTTAACAAAGAGTTATGGAGTCATAGAGACATAGAGATATACAGCACGGAAATGGACCCTTAGATCCAAATTGTCCATGCTGACCAGATATCCTAAATTAATCTTGTCCCATTTGCAAGCACTTGACACATATCTCCCTAAACACTTCCTATTCATCTACCCACCAAGATGCCTTTGAAATGTTGTACTTGTACCAGCCTCCACTACTTCCTCTGGCAGCTCTTTGTATACACACACACCCTTTACATGAAGAACTTGCCCTTAGGTCCTTTTTAAATATTTACCCTCTCACTCTAAATCTAAACCCTCTAGTTCTGAACTCCCCCAACCCAGGGAAAAGACTTTGTCTATTTACCCTATCCATGTCCCTCATAATTTTATAATCTTCTATAAAGGTCACCCCTCCATCTCTGACACTCCAGGGAAAACAGCCCCAACCTATTCAAAGTCTCCCCATAGTTCAAACCCTCCAACCCTGGCAACATCCTTGTAAATCTTTTCTGAACCCATTCAGGTTTCACAATGTCCTTCCTATAGGAAGACATGTCATACAGCATGGAAACAGACTCTTCAGTCCATGCTGACCACGTTCCCAAACTAAACTTGTCCCATCTGCCTACGCTTGATCTATATCCTTTCAAACCTTTCCTATTTATGAACTTATCCAAATATCCTTTAAATACTGTAGCTATAGCTGCATCCATCACTTTCTCTGGAAGTTTATTCCACACGTGAACCACTTTCCATGTAAAAATGGTGCACCTTATATCTTTTTCAAGTTTTTCTCCTCTCACCTTAAAAATATGATCCCTCATTTTGAACTCCCCAACTCTAGGGAAAGACTCTTGCCATTCACCTTATCTATTTCCCTCAAGAAATCATGTAATCTCTACAGTGTGGGAACAGGCTACTCGGTCCATCGGGTCTACACTGACCCTCCAAAGAGCATCCCATCCAAAACCACACCCTACCCTCTTCTTGTAACCCTGCATATTCCATAGCTAATCAACCTAACTTATACATCCCTGTACACTATGGACTAGTTAGGATGGCCTTTATTCATGATTTTATAAACTTCAATAAAGTCACCCATAAGCTTCCAATATCTTCCCTATGACAGATGATAAGCTAACTGGGCTTTAGTTTCCTGCTTTCTATCTCCCTTTATTGGATAAATAAGTTATCTTCATTTCATTTCAATCTGATACAACTTTCCTCCAAACTAAGGAATTTTGGAAAATAAAACCAATGCATCAACCATTCCTCTAGCCATTTTCTTGAAAATTGGAGGATGAAGTTCATCATGACCGGGGAACTTATCGCTCTGGAGCTCCAACAATGCTCTCAGCATCACTTTCCTGATAATCTTTATTTTCTTGAATTCTTTTATTGTTTCCAATTTGATTCACAACTATTCTTGTATTCTCTATAGTGAAGGTTGATGCAAAATGTCTGTTCAATTCATTCCCAAAGACTCACTATTGATAGTATCACTGACATCAATATGGGATCAGTATAAATAGTGAGCAGGAAAGCCTTAGACTACAGTTCAATACAGATGGGCTAGGTGGTTAGGTTGAATTTAACCCTGAGGTCTTTGAGGCCTAAGAAGGTAAGGGAGTATGCACTGAATAGTAGGAACCAAGGAAGTAAGGAGGATCAGAGGGCCCTTGGTGTGCATGTCCATAGGCCCTTGAAGGCAACAGGACAGATAGATAGAATAGTTTAAAAGGCACATAGGATACTTGCCTTTACTAATCAAGGCACTGAATGCAACAGCAAAGTGGTTACACTTGAGCTATATAAAACCTGGCTAGGCCACGACTTGAGCAATATGCGCACTTCTGGTTACCATATGATAGGAAGGATGTGATTGCACTGAAGAGTGCAGAGGAGATTCATCAGGATGTTGACTGGGTTGGAGCAATTCAGCTATGCAGGGAGACAAGGGCAAAGAAGATTAAGGGGGGATCATATTGAGATATATAATGTTCTGAGGGGCATAAACAGCATAAATGGGATGATACTTTTCCCCTCAGTAGAAGTGCCGAAAGCCAGGGATTAAGCTCTTTGATGAGAAGTAGCTGGAGGTTCAGAGGGTATTTACAGAAAATGAATTTCACCCAAAGGATTGTGGGTATCTGGAACTCACTGCCCAAAAGGGTATGAACCCTTCAAGAGATTTAAGAACTATTTAGATGAACATTTGAAACTCCACCACAAAAAAGACTACAGACTAAGTGCGAGAAAATGGGATTAGAATAGATGCATATCTGATGATTGACATGGACATGATGGTCTGGAGAGCCTCATTCCATACTGTAAAAACTCTTTGACTCCATGACTCTAATGCTCACTTTGTTAACTCTTTTTAAAAATAGATATTTTAAAAACCTATCAGTTTTCATATTTCTGGCTGACTTTCTCTCATGTTCTGTTTCTTCCCACTTTAGGTCTTTCAATCATGCCATGCTTCTTCTCTTAAATTCTGTCCAACGTTCTGACCTATCACCTACCTTTGCTTGGTACATCTATATTTGGTTCACCACAGATTAGCCAAATTTCTTTCATGTTGGAAATTTCTTCTATGTTGGAAAGTATGTTTTCTGAAATATACATTATACGCCTGTGACTGCATTTCTGTTGACCTATACCTTAGGAGAAAGTGAGGACAGCAGATGCTGGAGATCAGAGCTGAAAATGTGTTGCTGGAAAAGTGCAGCAGGTCAGGCAGCATCCAAGGAGCAGGAGAATCGACGTTTCGGGCATGAAGAAGGGCTTATGCCCGAAACGTCGATTCTCCTGCTCCTTGGATGCTGCCTGACCTATTCCTTGATCTAATTGGCTAGTTTGCTTTAGCTGGTTCAATTTTTATGTTTTCATAATTGCCCTTAATTAATTTTACAATACTAGTCTTGGAGCACCCTCACTCTTCTTCTCTCAAACTGAGTTTAAACTTCAAACATATGATAATCATTGCTAAATTAAGGCACCTCCACTTTGATAGACAGAGCCTGCTCTAATATTACCTGCTCTCTGGTTAGCTCCAGGATACACTGTTTGAAGAAACTCTGAGAAATTTCAATTGTTTCATCTTTTATACTCCACCAAACTGTGGCATTACTTTTTTGGGGGCTGTACCAATCCCAGAAGTGACATCTTGTCTTTACCATTCCACACCTCCAGCCAAGCTGCTTCCACATCCTGGTTTCCTGAAGTTAGGTCCTTCCTCTCCATTGTGCTAATACTATCATTAATCAACATAACCACCTTTTCCTTGTTTCCAGGCCATCTTAAGTATTATGTATTCTTCGAAACAAGGTCTCAATCTATGTTGTTTTGCATTAGTGTCTCTGTAATGGCTATCAGATTATACTTATTTCTATTTATGCTATCAGTTCATCTGTTTTGTGTCAAATACTATGTGCATTCAGGTAGAGTCATAGAGTCATAGTCATAGAGATGTACAGCATGGAAACACCCTTTGGTCCAATCTGTCCATGCCGACCAGATATCCCAACCAATCTAGTCCCAACTGCCAGCATCTGACCCTTTCAAACCCTTCCTATTCTTATACCCATCCCAATGCTTTTTAAATGTTGCAATTGTACTAGCCTCCACCACTTCCCCTGGCAGCTCATTCCATACACATACCATTCTCTGCGTGAAAAAGTTGTCCGTTAGGCCTCTTTTATATTTTTCCCCTCTCACCCTAAATCTATGCCATCTAGTTATGGACTCCCCCACCCCAAGGAAAAGACTTTGTCTATTTATCCTATCCATGCCCCTCATAATTTTGTAAACCTCTATAAGGTAACCCCTCAGACTCCAACGCTCCAGGGAAAACAGTCTCGGCCTGTTCAGCCTCTCCCTGTAGCTCAAATCCTCCAACCCTGGCAACATCCTTGTAAATCTTTTCTGAACCCTTTCAAGTTTCACAACATCTTTCCAACAGGAAAGAGACCAGAATTGCGCACAATATTCCAACAGTGGTCTAACCAATGTAGCGAGCCTATAATTTTATATTTTTTATTGTTTTTGTAACCTCTCGACTTATCTGTTGATTGACTCTAAAATTTGTATTCTGTATTCTTTTCTGTTATGTTCTGTTTATCATTTTCCATATTGATGACATTCTTTCTTGTCTTGTTTCCACTCCTTTCAGTTACCACATCTTCTCAAGTTGGATCCCTTACCTTCACTATTTAGTTTAAAGCTGTCTTTCTACTTCCTTAGTTATTCAGCTTGGAGGAACACTGGCTCCAGAATGGCTCATTTGTATACCATCCCAACACAACAGTACATACTGCTGTTGTGGTTCTGCTCGCCGAGCTGGAAGGTTTTGCTGCAAACGTTTCGTTCCTTGGCTAGGGAACATCATCAGTGCTGTTGGAGCCTCGTGTGAAGCGCTGCTTTGATGTTTCTTCCGGTATTTATATTGAACAAACCAATATAAATACCAGAAGAAACATCAAAGCAGCGCTTCACACGAGGCTCCAACAGCACTGATGATGTTCCCTAGCCAGGGAACGAAACGTTTGCAGCAAAAACTTCCAGCTCGGCGAGCAGAACCACAACAACGGATACCCGAGCTACAAATCTTCAATCAGATTTTAAGTACATACTGCCCCAGTTCTGATGCCAATATCGTATAAATCGGAATCCATTTCTACTGTGCCAGTCTCTAAACTGTGCATTCATTTTATTGGCTTTAGGCTAAATCCCTTTGTCTGCATAAGTTTTTTTTCTGTCTTTTCCTATGCTGTGTTTTCACCCACCTACTCAGTCCATTACCTCCCCCCAACTACCTCACCCCCGGCACCCTGTCACGAGTACAAATTATACCTTTTTCAAGCTGCTATCAGTTCTGAAGAAGAGCCAGGGGACTTGAAATATAAACTCTGTTTTCTCTCCACAGATGCTGCCAGACCTGTTGACTTTTTCCAGCAATTTCTGTTTTTTGTGCGAAATGTCAGTGGGAAGATAACAACAGGAAGCATAACAATTTTGGAATATTCTCCAGCACCTTAAAGAGAAAACGTAGGAAAATCTCATTACATCCCAACCAACCTTTTCAGTTCAACAAAGAACAACAATATTAATAGCCAACACCTCACACTTTTTCTCTTTATTTCTTGTGGAAAACTGTGTGGTGCAAGTAGCCTCAAAACATTCAACAGGAAGTGTATAGAAGCTTTAAACATGGAATTTGACATCAATTACACAAAACTTTAAATGGAAAATAAACTGCTGGTGCTAAGATTATATTAAAATAATTTAACTTTTAACAGAGTTACTAGTATGCTGATTGAATTCATTTTATGAAGTAATATCATATTCATCGATTGTTCTGTTATTGTGAGAAAATTCTATTA
Source organism: Hemiscyllium ocellatum (assembly GCF_020745735.1). Classification (NCBI taxonomy): domain Eukaryota; kingdom Metazoa; phylum Chordata; class Chondrichthyes; order Orectolobiformes; family Hemiscylliidae; genus Hemiscyllium; species Hemiscyllium ocellatum. The sequence goes on from NC_083412.1 coordinate 49,583,364, forward strand.
CAGATATTAGCCTACACATTTACTGCTATTAATGTGAATGAGTTTCAGTTTCCTTTCAATTGGGCAATCCTGTACGAGCTCATTGGTATTGACGGTGATAGAAACCAAGACCTTAGTCACGAAATAACTGGTCAGGTACCTTCTTCCCGATGCTTCAGTGCTTTAGATCTGTTTGTACTTGCTGGACAATTGACCTCCACAGTGAAAGAAAAACTTCCTATGCTACAGAAATATATTATTTATTGTTGGCATCAACCTTGCATCAGTTATTAACTTTCAAACCTTAAATTTTCTCATTAGATTAGATTTCCTACAGTGTGGAAACAGGCCCTTCAGCCCAACAAGTCCATACTGACCCTCTGAAGAGTAACCCACCCAAACCCCTTTTCCCTCTGACTAATATACCTAACACTATGGGCAATTTAGCATGGCCAATTCACCTGACCTGCACACCTTTAGATTGTGGGAGGAAACCCACACAGACATGGGAAGAATGTGCTAACTCCACACAGACAGTCGCCCAAAGTTGGAATTGAACCTGGGATCCTGGTGCTGTGAGGCAGCAGTGCTAACCACTGAACCACTGTGCCACCCCCATTAATTACTAACAATTACTAGTTTATCATTATATTGAGATTAGAGGTTTTTTTAAGTTTGAAATTACTACATGGCATAGCAATATTATTTAGAGCTAGTAAACATTTCTGACATGTGCAAGGGTCAGACCATGCAAAATCACTTCTGGCTGCAAACAGTTTACTTATGAGTAGGTATTTACAGCCTAGGTAACAGCATTCTGTAAACTTACTCATAACTTGCATCCTTTCAAACAGTTTCTAAGATTCTGATGTATATATATTTTGAATTGCTGATGATGAAATATAATCAATGAAATAAATGATTTTTGTGTTGACCATTTGTATATCCATCTCATATATTCAATATACAATTTAATTTTTGATCACTTTTAATTTTTACATATATTATGCCATGGCCATATTTTGACATCTTTCTTCACTTGTATCTGCTGAATGAGGTCCTCAACAAATGTTGTTACAAGCATTTTATTATTGTGAGAGAAATGCATTAACGTTGTTTAAAAAACATTTTTTTAAAGTTCTCTGTTGTATAGGGTAAAAATAAAACTTGTAACATTTCATGGTGGGTAACACAATCTTTCAGATCAAACAAGGAAGCACCTAATATGACATGCTCTGTGACCTTGACAGCTAGACTTTAACAGAAGCGGAATTAATAATCTTCTCACAGCCTTAATTTTGCCTGTGTAAAATCTGCCTACACTTAAGTGTTTTCTATTCAGTGCAGTGAGTGTAGAACATTGCTTCTTGACTGTAATTACAGACCAAGGTGTGACCCTGCCCTGGACTTCCTCTGACTGACAGATTGATTATTCTTTTGTTTTGCTGAATGAATTTCCTCAGTTTCATACTTTCATGGATGCGTCTTGGATGTTTATTCAACATTTTCAGAGGGAGCTGTAACTTCACAGTGTCCCTCCATTTTGGCAGATTTTTGTGCACTTTGAAAATAGTGAAGATGGAAAATGAACAACATTTGTTGAGGACCTCATTCAGCAGGTATAAGTGAAGACAGATGTCAAAATATGACCATGGCATATTATATGTAAAAATTAAAAGTGATCAAAAATTAAATTGTATATTGAATATATGAGATGGATATACAAATGTCCAACACAAAAATTATTTATTTCCTTGATTATGTTTCATCATAAGCAATTTAAAATATATATACATCAGAATCTTAGAAACTGTTTCATACTTTCATGGATGTGTCTTGGATTTTTATTCAACATTTTCAGAGGGAGCTGTAACTCACAATGCCCCTCCATTTTGGCAGACTTTTGTGCACTTTGAAAATAGTGAAGATGGAAAATGAAGGGTTAAAAGTCAAATGCTGTATGGAAACTCACTGCTACAAACAGAACACTGCACAAACAATTCTGATAAGAAAGGAAGTGGCACTAACCGTCACCTGCTTTGCAAGGAGCCTGGAATAGATTGCAGTTTTTCTATTGAACTGTGTATGTGACTTTCAGAAAGGGGGTAGAACACAAAAATGTACAAAACCTCAGCACTTGCCTGTAATTAGTGAGAAGCTCAGGAGAACCCCCCCCCCCCCCCCCACCCCACCCCACCATTTTGATGCCCATAGCTTTGACAATAAAGCTGTGTCTGATTCACTGTTAAATTCGGACTTGACAACTTTTTACCTACAACAATAGGAAGTGAAGGTTGGGAATAATACTGATATCTGCAGCTCTTATGGGAAGAAGTGAATCTAGGAGGCCATACAGACCCCCTTGGCCAGCTATTAGTTAGTGTAGCTCTGCCTGAAATCTGACAGGCTTATCTCTCAGTGAGGGAACTGTCTTGGAAGAATTCTTGAATCAACCAACTTGATTATGTATTTTAAATGTTCCTATGGGTGATGATCTGCCTTCTATAAAAATGAAACTCAGAAATGGGTCAACTCATTGATCTGATGCTCATATTCCAGACTTTCCTCCCTCTTCTGCTTTCAAAATGCATCCTGTGGATACAAGAGGGTTCCATCCATTTTTTTAAGTTACTCTTCAAGATGTGATGTGGGCTTCACTGTTTCGATCAGCATTTATTAATCATCTCTAGTTGCCCTGGAGAAGATAGTAGTGAGCTGCTTTCTTGAACCACTGCAGTTCACGTGCTGCAAGATTGATTCACAATAGCCATGGAAGGGAATTCCAGAAAAGCACGATCATTACTAAATCCCCACGATCAACCTCCTAGGCGTTACCTGGATAATTTTCCATATGGTTGAGTGAAGGTTAGTGTTGTAACTGTACTGAAAGAGTTTGGCTAGGTGTGCAGTAACTTCAATCTTCAGTATGTTTGCTAGAATGTTGTCAGGGTTCATCGCCTTTGCAGTATCTACTACCATATTTGTATTACATGGAATAAATTGAATTGAGTGAAGACTGTACTCTGTGATGCTGTGGACCTCTGGAAGATGCCAAGATGGATTATCGTCTGATGAAGACTGTTATGAATTCTCCGGCTTTATCATTTACATTGATACATTTCTGCCCCCATCTTTGAGGATGAGAATATTTGGGAAGCCCCTTCTTCCATGAGTTGTTTAATTTTCCACCACCATTCATGACTGGATGTGACAGTTTTGCAGAGTTCAGATCTGATCTGTTGATTGTGGAATTGCTCAGCCTTGCCTATGAACTGCCGTTAAAAATCACACAGCACCAGGGTATAGTCCAACATGTTTATTTGGAAACACTTGCTTTTGGAACACTGCTTCTTCATCAGGTAGTTGTGGAGCACGTCATAAGGCACATAATTTATAGCAAAAGGTTCTGTGTCTTATGATCCTGTTCCACAGCTATCTGATGAAGGAGCAGTACTCCGAAAGCTGGTGCTTCCTAGTAAACCTGTTGGATTATAACCTGGGTGTTGTGTGATTTTTAACTTTGACCACCCCAGTCCAATACTGACCCTTCCACATTCTATGAACTGCTGCTTATGCTATTTGGTGCACAAGTCATCCTGTATTGTACTTTCACCAAGTTGACAGACACCATATTTATGAATGCCTGCTGCTGTTCCTGGCATGCTGTCCTACACTCTTTGTTGAACATGGTTTGATTACTTGGCTGGAAGAGCAGTGGATATCCAGGCCATGTTGGAGCGAATTGTTTTGGAGTACAATTCTAATGCTGCTGATGGCCTTCATAAATGCCAAGATGCTGGGAATCTGTTCAAAATTTGACTTACATAGCACTGCGGGAGTGCCACTCAACATGCTGGAGGATATTTTCAATGTCAAGTCAGAGCTTTTTATCCTTAAGGTGTCCAGTGCACTTATCATTCTAATCGATACTGTCATGGATAGATGTGTTTGCAGCAGGCAGATTGATTTAGGTCAAGCATATAATAAAACAAATATAAAACATAGAACTGCACATGCTGGAGACCTAAAATAAAAGCAAACATTCTGAAGAAGGTTAGTCTACTGAGTCTTTATTAGAACTGCTGAAGTCCATAAAGGACGCACAATATGAAGATGTACAGTCCAGGTAACTGTGAGAGGCATTCGGTTTGTAATGGATATTGGTGGCCAGCCTATCCCCTGAACTGGAAATCAAGATGTTGAGGAATAGAAGGGAAGAGGCAGAAATGGAACAGGTGAGGTGAGAGAATGATGAAAATTGGAAGGGAAATTAATAATTTTTTTCGATTCCAAATGAGAGAGGGAACCAACACAAGTGATAGCATTAATATACTAAAGAGTTGTGGGTGCGGGCCGGAATAGGACTGGAACAGGAATGGCCTACATACCCCACAGCTAGATAGGCATAACTGCAAGCCATGCAGATACCCATGGCCACCCCTTTGACCTGAAGAAAGTGCAAGGATTTCAATGAGAATTGTTCAAATTGATGACAAATACGGCCAAGTGGTGGAGAGCGGTGGTGAATTGGGAAAATTCTGGCTTTTTTCCCAGGAAGAAGCAGAGATCCCTGAGACTATCCTGATGAAGGACGGATGTGTAGAGAGAGTGCATCTCCATGGTGAAGAGTAAGTAGCTGGATCTGAGAACTGGAAATTTTGAAACTGATATAAAGTCTTGGACGAATCACGGATGTAAATGGGGAAGGACTGGACAAGAGGTAGGAAGAGGTGAGTTCCATAGACAAGAGCAGGCAGAAGTAATGGGCCTGCCTAGGCTGTCTTGCTTGTAGACTTTGGGAAAGAAGCTGTTCAAGGTTGGGAGATGATGAGCTTGGAGGCAGTGGGGGAGAGATCATCAGATGAAATAAGATTAGTGACCATTGTGGACCCAATAGCCTGGTGTTCTATGGTGGGGGCATGATCAAGGGGGAGATAGGAGGAGATATCAGAGAGTTGGCACCCAACCTCTACAACATAGAGGTTAGTCCGCCAGACAATAACAGCATCAGGTTTGATTACAAAGTTAGAGTTCGATCTGAGAGCATGGAGTGCGGGCTATTCAGAGGGAGAAAACTTTGAATAGGTAAGGTGGGCAGAGAGAAATTAAGGCAACCAATGTCACTTCAATAGTTCTCGATGAACAGGTTGAGCGCAGGTAAAAGGCCAAAGGGAGGAATCCAGGTGGAGGGTGAGTGTTGGAGGTGGGCAAAAGGGTCTGTGGGATGGGGAGAGGGCTCCTGCTCAAAGAAATGGGCACAGAGGTGAAGGCATCGAAAGAAGGGTTCAATGTCATAATGTGCCCAAATTTCATTAACGTGTGGATGCAGAAGGATAACACTAAAATCTTTGCTGTGTACATCACATTCAGTGTTAGAGAGTGTAAGATCAGAAGGGGTCATAAATATACGACAAGAGGTGGTAGTTAGAAGAAAGGATCGAGTCCAAATGAAAGGAGGGGAGGAAGCTGTGTTGGTATCTCTGATTCATAGAATCTCGGTCTAACTCATCCGTGCCAACTAGACATCCCAATCTGACCTTGTCCCATTTGCCAGAATTTGGCCCATATCTCTCTAAACCCTTTCTATTAATATACTCATCCAGATGCCTTTTAAATGTTGTAACAGTACTACCCTCCACCACTTCCTCTGGCATCTCTTTCCATACACACAACACACTCTGTGTGAAACAAATACTCCTCAGATCCTTTCTAAATTTTCCCCTCTCATGTTAAGCCTATGTCCTTTATTTTGGACACCCCACCTTATCCATGTTCTGCATGATTTTATAAATCTCAAAAAAGTCATTCGTTAGTCTCCGATTCTCCAGGGGAAAAAAAATCTAGTCTATTCAGCCAGTACCCATAGCTCAAACTCTCCAGTCCCAGCAACATCCTTGTAAATCTTTTCTGCATCCTCTCAAGTTTAACAATACCTTTCGAATAGAAGGGTGCCCAGAATTGTGCGCAGGATTCTAAACATAGCCTCACCAATGTCCTGTACAACCGAACATGACATTCCAACTCCCATATTCAATTTAGTTGTAACTTGTGCTCTTAATTCCTGAGAGGAAAGGAAAAGGTTTCTTGTTAGAACATGGAATGAGTCATAAAATGAAGTTGAAATGGGGTGCAGAGTGGTATTGAGACACAGTGAGATGGTGCTGATGAAGAAAGAGTTTAAGAATGTGCATACGGCAAATATGTAGATCTCAGGATGCAGTGATAACAGCTGTCTGGGAAATGTTGTCGACCATGGAGATACATTTGATTCTGGGTAGATTCAAAACACTAAGTAAGAAACTTCAGTCAAAATCCACGTGGGGTGAGTTTGAGTCCCAGGCAGTCACTAAGGAATGAGATGAGGCTGTGGAAGGCAAGTTTTGGCAAAGTCTTTGTCAAATACAAGGAGACAGAAGAAAGTTTAAAAAGGAAATCCTGTCAAAGAGAGTAGCACACCATCTTTAAGGTGAACATATCTGCAAGAGATTTGACAGTTAATGAAACACTAAAATAAAACTAAGAACTGTGGATGTTGGAGATCTGAAATAAAAATAGAAATTACTGGAGAAGAACTGGCAGCATCTGTAGGGAGAGAACAGAGTTAATATTTTGAGTCCTGTGATTCTTCATCAGAACTGGTGAAGTTTGGATTAGGGTTAGGGTTAGGGCTATGGAACTAAGGAAGAGTCACTGGACTCAAAACGTTAGTTCTGCTTTCTCTCCACAAAGCTGCCAGATCTGCTAAGTTTTTTCAGCAATTTCTGATTATGTTTCTCCCTCTTTTCTGTTGCCCCACCGCCTGCCACGGATTCTGTCCAGCAGCTATATCCTTTAGGACTTGGACCAGCTCTGCCAATAATGGTGCTACTGAGCAACTCTTTGAACATTGACATTGCCATTCCAGAGTACAATCTGCCACCCTCAGTGCTTTCTCCATGAGATGCTTAACATGGAATAGGTCTGCTTTTATCAGCTAACGGTGGGTGTCATATGGTAATCAGTAAGAGGTTTCCTTGCCCATGTTTGATGTGATGCCATGACAGTTCATGTGATCCAGTTAATTTATTCGTTGCCAGAAATATTTAAATAAATATTGTTAATATTTAGCATGAAGTTTCACACTCTTAGAGGTAACTATTAAAATTTCATTCTCAATGCATCTTTTATTTTCAAAATTTCACCTTTACTTTCAAACTTTATGTCCATAGAATTTAGAATTGCTATTCCTGCAAACACCTCAGTAAATACATATTTTTATCACCATTAGATATTTAAAGGGGAGAAATAGAAAATAAGTACTCAGGCTTCCAGTCAAAGATTCTCCTCAGTTGTTAAGAAGTGAATACATTATTCATAGTTTCAGACAATAGCTTTTGTTTCTTAACATCAATCTACCCTTCCTTTGTCAAATGCGCAATGGACTTCGGCATTGTAAAGCCACAATGGGGATGGATGCAAAGATATACATCATCAAGTGTGCATTGTTGTTGAGATACCTAATTTTGAGAGGCACGTGTTGGAAAATCATTAAGTTCCAGTACAATGTTTTTCTAACCAATAATTTCAAGTTATTGCATGTGATGTTCTCATATGCAATGATAGTAAGGTTCTTTCCCTCCAGCTTATGAAAAAGATGTTGATGGAATTTAAATGTTGTTAAGAGATATGGAATAGAAAATTCTAGAGCTAATGATCAAACTGTACAGAACCCTATTTGGACATGCCAGACTAATGTTCATCTCTCCTTATTATGGGAAGGACATTGAAAGTAAGGAAAGAAAACATACATTTTCTTAGCATCTTTCAGACTACGGAGCTTCCTAAAGTACATTATAACAATGAAATGCTTTAGAAGTGTGGTCACTATTGTAAGAAACATGGCAGCCTCCTACAGCGTTGTGACAATGACTAGGTATTTAAAGTCCCAACTGTTAAATAGGGATGAATATTGTGCAGGATGAAGGATATAACTTCTCTTCTTTGAAAATCCACTGTTCAGATCAAAGGCACTTGATGCCTATTTGAGGGGCTGGGCATCAAGAAAGATAGAGTGGGGAGTCACTGAAAACCTCCATCACTATTTCTTCTGATCCTGTTTCCCTTGCCAGCAAACCCTGCATTTCTCTCATAAACCCTGGTGAAGGTCCCAGTCTCAGCAGCAGCCACTGTGCCTGGAGGAATCCCTGATAATGAGAACTGCTTGTCTCTGATAGGCCAGTGACACTGGGTCATGGGATTTCTGCACCACTGAAAGATGGCATGCAATTAAATGCTTGCAGGTAGTTTTCCTGCTAGCTAAGGGTTTTGTTCTCTTATGTGATGAAGAGCAGGGTGCCACGAGTTTTGGTCCCTGCCATCCTCATTAAATTCTGCACAAACATTTTCTATTTTCAGGTTCATTAGGATTGAATACACTCAGCATCATCAAGGATAGAGTCATTCATATTTACAGATTTCGCCACCATCACCACCAACCATAGCCCCTTGCCAATGAACCTTGGCTGAAATGTACATGATCTGCATGATGTAATGTATCAGCTCATCCAAGTTGTTTGAATAACATTTTCGTCCTTTCACTGTCAATTCTAATCAACTGGATTGGTAGTGTAACAAGAGAAGACTATCACTATATGGCCAAACTACAACACTTCTTGAACCTCAGGATGAAAACACCCAACTGACACAAATATGAAAGTCACTTCAGAAAGACTCTTGGGGAATAGCAATGAACTCTTCTGCCCTATATCCTCAAGGCCAGTATATTCCAAAGTGGAAATTTCGCAGACGGTGATCAGTGAGGCCAGGAAAGGAGGCAGAATCCAATGATACATGGAGTTTTGATTAGAGACGGGGAACAAGTTCCATCTTTGCCATTTGCCCTGCAACTGAGGAAGATGGCAAAGCTGTTAAAATGACTGAAGCTGAGTTCAGGTTTCCAGGTGATAGCTGTATCATCGCTGTTATTAAGGAATCGGTTTCAGCACTTCCTGGTTAGATCCTACACTGTCCCTTTCTATCAATCACCCAGGATATGCCTACTATGGTGCAGATACTTGCCACACATACATGAGCTGTCTGTTTCTGTCTTCACCCTGACTATTTGGATGCTTAGTCCTTCAGTCTGTCAGTGTCTATAGTTTCTGTATGGTTACAATTATCCTGCTGAGATAAGTCAGTGATATTTGCAGCCATCACAAGTAGAAACAAATCTAAGGCTAGTCAACCCGAGTGTTCCCCAACCAGAAACCTTGGATGAACCAGGAAATCCACTCCCTGCTGAAGTCCAGGCGTGCAGCATTCATGTCAGACAACCCAGACGTATACAGAAAATCCAGATATGATCTCCACAAAGCCATCAGAGATACCAAGAGGTAGTACCAAACCAAGTTAAAGGCCCAAACCATCCATTTGAATACCTGCCACCTGTGGCAAGATTTAAACAACATGATGGATACAAAATCAAGCAGACCACAATAGCAGACAAAGACACATTCCTCTCTGATTCGCTCAATGCTTTCTGTGCTCGGTTTGAGCATAAAGCCAGTGGCGTGGTGTCACTCCACCTACCCCACCCCCCAACAGCCTCAGGTACACCTTTTCCCTCAGTCACCACTGCAGATGTCAGATTGGTCTACCTGGGAGTCAATCCAAGGAAAGCATTCGGCCTGGACAGTGACCTGGTGTGCACTTAGATCCTTTGCAGACCACTGATATTTTAAACTTCTCCCTCCTACAAGCCAAAGTCCACACTTGCTTCATGAAGACCACCATCATCCTAGTACCTAAGAAAGCACATGCAATGTGCCTTAATGATTACTATCCAGTGGCTCTGACCTCCATAATCATGAAGTGCTTTGATAGTCTGGTCATGATCCATATCAATTCAAATCTCCCAGCCTGCCTCAATCCCCTCTAATGCACCTATTGCCTTCACAGATCCACAGCTGAAGCCATTTATTCAGCCCTGCACACATCCCTGGAACATCTGGAAAGCAAGAACACTTATGTCAGACTCCTGCTTATCGACTACAGCTCCACCTTCAACACCATTATCCCCTCCAGACTGATCTCAAAACTTCTGCAACTGGATCCTCAGCTTTCTGACTCACAGATTGAAATCAGTGAAGATAGACAACTGCACCTCCTCACAATAACACCAACATTGGAGACCCCAAGGATGCATCCTCAATGCACTACTGTACTTCCTGTTCACCCATGATAGTGTAGCCAAATTCCGAATGAACATCAACAAGTTTGCTGACGATACCACTGGATATCAAACAACAGGAAGGTTTGGTGACGTGGTGCGATGAGAACAACCTCTCTCTCAATGTCAGCAAAATTAAAGAATTGATCATTGACTTCAAAGGAGAGGAGACAAACACACCACTTCTACACCAATGGAGTGAACGTTGAGAGGTTGGAAAGCATCAGCTTCCTAAGAGTGATGATAACTCTTCTTCCTCAGGCGACTCAGGAAATTTGACATGGCCATAAGGATCCTCACCTACTTTTACAGATACACCACTTAAAGCATACTGTCCACGTGCATAAGAGCTTGGTGTGGCAACTACGCTGTCCATAAGAAACTACAGAAGGTGGTGTGCCCAGCCCAGACCGTCATAGAAGCTAATCATCTATCCATCGATTCTATTTGTACATTTTGTTGCCGTTTGAGTGTGCCAACATCATCAAAGACCCATCCCACCCCAGTAATGCTCTCCCATATCCTCTTCCATCAGGCAGAAGATACAGAAACTTGAACACATGCAGCAACAGGTATAGGAACAGCTTCTTCACCGTCATTATTACACTAATGAATGGACTCTCTAACTTCAAATCATATTGATCTTGCAAATGTTGATCTTGCCTTGTGCACGCCCTATGCGCTGGTAACCTGCATGCCTTACTCTGTCCAAGATTTTTGTGCCCTGTAATCTGTATGTTCTTGCTTACTACAATCTGTCTGTACTGCTTGCAAACAAAGCTTTTCACTGTAATTAGGTACATGTGACAATAAGTCAAATTAATCAATCAAAAGCAGGTCTGATGAATGTTTTCAAAATCATGAGTAGGCAGGGCCGAGGAGATAGAGAGAAACTGGTTCTACTCATAAGAGAAACAAGAACAAGTTAGACATAGCTTTAAAGTGATCCACAAAAGAAGCAAGTGTAGTGACGAGAATCAGCAAGTAGCCAAGAAATGGAATATACTGTCTGGAGGTGTGATGGAGGCAGGTTCATTCGGGCCATTCAGGAAGGCATTAGCTGATCATTTCGATAACAAAAATGTGCAAGCTGAAGGAGAATGAGTAGCAGATTGGCTCTCGGTAATGATGCTCATTTAAATAAGCAGTTCATGAATGACGGGCCAAGTAGTTTCCTTCTGCACAGTAACAATTCTGTGATTCTATGAAATAAACTTTCAGATTGTTCAAAACAAAGGTGGATGCTGTGATGGGAAAGTTAACATTCTGGAAGAGAGAGCTTTAATGGCCAAAACAGTCTTTTCTTGTCCCAGATCTTACTTGTGTTTCGATGTTTTTATAATAGAGTTCATCCATCAGCCTCTGAATACCAATGCTTTCAGCAGGATATTCTTCACTCACAATAAACTTTGGATCCATACTGCACAGAATATTGATTCTACTAAGAACACCAATACCAAAGCTTGTCATCTAAGTATTTTTCACACATCAGTAAATTTGCCATGGCAAAAGCTATTTATTTTTTCCACAGTGTGAAGTCAGTTATAATCACTGACGTGCTCATTGAAAATGGAATTGTCTTCATTGAAAGAACCGTTATACTGATTTTTGAGCAAATCTTTATCTCAACAAAAATGTATTGACTTCTCATTGAACGTCCTGATAATTTTGCACATTTTGTTTCCGAATTATGCTTTATATCCCAAATCGTAGAATCCTTACAGTGCAGAAGAAGGCTATTCGGCCCATCGAGTCCACACCTACCATCCGAAGAGCATTCCATCCAGAATCATCCCGCAACTCTGTATCAACCTGCGTTTCCCATAGATAATCGACCTAGTCTACACACCGCTGGACTCAACAGGGAAATTTCCCATAGCCAATTCACCTAACGTGAATGCCTTTGGACTGTGGGAGGAAACCCACACAAACACGGGAAGAATGTGTAAACTCCATACAGACAATTGCCCACAGTATTGTAGTAGCGAACTCAGCAGGTCTGGCAGCATCTGTAGAGAGAAAAATAAAGTTAATATTTTAAATACAGTGACCATTTATCAGAACTGAAAATAGCTGGGAAAGGGTAATACTTGTTAATACTCCATTGCTGAAATGGCAGAACAAGAACAGACAGATTTAATGTAATTAGAAAAAGAAACAATGACAAGACAAGGAGACAGATTTTCATGCAGCAAAATGGAATGCACTGCCTTAGAATATGGCAAAAGGTTCCGTCGCTCAAGACTTTAACTCGCCCTCCCACTCCACCAAGGACATGCAGGTCCTTGGACTGCTCCATCGCCAGAACATAACAACACGACGGTTGGAGGAAGAGCGCCTCATCTTCCGCCTGGGAACCCTCCAACTACAAGGGATGAATTCAGATTTCTCCAGTTTCCTCATTTCCCCTCCCCCCACCTTGTCTCAGTCGATTCCCTCGAACTCAGCACCGCCCTCCTAACCTGCAATCTTCTTCCTGACCTCTCCGCCCCCACCCCACTCCGGCCTATCACCCTCACCTTGACCTCCTTCCACCTATCACATCTCCATCGCCCCTCCCCCAAGTCCCTCCTCCCTACCTTTTATCTTAGCCTGCTGGACACACTTTCCTCATTCCTGATGAAGGGCTTATGCCCGAAACGTCGAATTTCCTGTTCCTTGGATGCTGCCTGATCTGCTGCGCTTTAACCAGCAACACATTTTCAGCTCTGATCTCCAGCATCTGCAGACCTCACTTTTTACTCTATGACAAAGGAGTAGGATTGGACTGTGTAGGATTCATTCAAGAAAGAAAATTGGGAGAGCACAGAGCCAAAAATGATTCAATAAATACAAAGGATGGGACCAACAAATCCTGCGACCTCCCTATATCAATAGCATCTCCATATCAAAGAGGAGAAGGAAGGCTTATGGCAGATACTGAGGACATAACACAGCAGAAACATTGGAGAATATAGAATGTGCAGAGACAAAATTAAAAAGGGGAATTAGGAGAGCAAAAAGGGGAGCATGAAGAATAAAAGAAAGTCTTGTAGTTTTCAATTACATTGAGGATAAAAGGATAACTAGGGAAAGAATAAGGTCCATTGAGGACCGCGGTGAAAATTTACACATGAAACCAGAATCATAGGTGAGTTTCTAAATTAATGCGTTATACTGGTGCTCACTAGTGAGAGGGGTAGTGCAGGTATAGTAATCAAGGAGAAGGGCTGTGATAATTAATTTTCTTCATCATAATATTTCAATCATTATGTCCATTGGGAGGATTCAAAGTTATTTACTATGGAAAATAGTGTCATTCACCTTTACAGAACTGAGCAGCTATTGTTTCAAATGCCACCTGCTGCAGACTACAATGATCCCATAGGAGGTATGTTCAGGTCTACAGTAGGCTTGTCAGTTAGCAGGCAAAGATATACATGACCTCAACCTAGGATGTAGTTGGCAGTGTAGCAGGTGACTGAGCTACGTGGCAATCTCTTTAATTAAAGGAGAATCTTCATGTACACTGATCCTCAGTAGGGTGTGGAGTCACGGACTCATGCAGTCATAGAGATGTACAACATGGAAAAAGATCCTTCAGTTCAACTGACCAGATATTCTAAATTAATCTAGTTTCATTTCACAACATTTAACCCATAGCCCTCTAAACCCTTCATATTCATATAACCGTCCAAATGCCTTTTAAATGTTGCAATTGTACCAGTTTCCACCACTTCTTTTGACAGCTCATTCCATACACGCACACCCTTTGCGTGAAATTGTTGCCCCTTAGGACCCTTTCAAATCTTTCCCCTCTCACCTTAAACTTATCATTATGTACTCCCCTACTCTGGGAAGAAGGTCTTGACTATCCATGCCCCTCATGATTTTGTAAACCTCAAAAAATCACCACTCAGCCTCCTACTCTCTAGTGAAATGGCCCCTGCCTATTCAGCTGTTCTGATAACTCAAACCCTCCAAAATCCTTGAAAATCTTTTCTGAGCCCTCTCAAGTTTAACAAAATCTTTCCTACAGCAGGGAGACCAGAACTGAATGCAGTTTTCCAAAAATAGTCAAACCAATGCCCTGTACAGCTGTTACATGACATCCCAACTCTTATACTCAATGCACTAACCAAAAAGGCAGGCATATTAAACACCTTCTTCACTGCCCTGTCTTCCTGTGAGTCTACCTTCAGGGTGGGCTCATGGGTAGGTGAGAAAGCTCATTTTATATGGTCTCTGGGAATCTACCATCCTTCAAGGTGTCCCATGGGTCAGTAAGAAACCTCGTTTGATATGGTCTCCTAGAACCTACCAACCTTCATGGTGGGCCCATGGATAGGAAATTAAACCTCGTTTAGTATGGTCCCCAGGAATCTACCATCCTTCAAGGTGGGTCCGTGGATAGGGATGAAACCTTGTTTGACATAGTCCCCAGGAATCTATCATCCTTCAAGGTGGGCCCGTGGGTAGGTAAGAAACCTTGTTTGATATGGTCTCCGGGAATCTACCATCCTTCAAGAAAGGCCCGTAGGTAGGGATGAAACCTTGTTTGATATGGTTTCCGGGAATCTCCCATCCTTCAAGGTGGGCCCATGGGTAGGGAAGAAACCTTGTTTGATATGGTCTTCGGGAATCTACCATCCTTCAAGGTGGGCCCGTGGGTAGATGAGGAACTTCATTTGACATGGTCGCCATCCTTCTGTCTTTTCTCTTGCAGCTACAGTGCCCTGAGCCCTGGCTTATCTTCTCTGCCAGGCACACTGGCAATGCAAACAGCAAAACCCTTGAAACAACCAGAAGTTGTGTACATAAATGAAAGATTGATAGAAGAAGGGACAATGGCTAAGGACTGATGGACAACTGCTGTGATTCCTGAACTATTTAAAAAATGTAGTATAACACACCAGACATCTGTAGACCAGGTTGCTTAATAGCAATGGTAAAATATATTTGAATCTTTATTCAAATGCGTCATCTATTATTTTTCAGTTCTAGAAACTTTAAAAGAGGAGTGAGCATACCTTTCAAATGTAAGGTAAAAACAATGACTGCAGATGCTGGAAACCAGATTCTAGATTAGTGGTGCTGGAAAGATTTCCTCATTGAAAGGTGGTTAATCTGTGGAATTCTCTATCACAGACGGATGTGGAGGCCAAGTCACGGAATATATTCAAGAAAGTGATTTTTAAAAAAAATATTAATAGCATCAAGGAGTATGGGGAGAAAGTGTGCTTTGGCATTGAGATAACAGACTAGCTATGAAAACTCATGGTGAATAGTGATGTGAATTTGTTCCCAGCAGGGTATTGTATCTGATGTATCATCACCAATGTTGAGAGTTCCTCTCAGTAGTTTCCCACCCCAGCTCCCTGACATTTTGTAGCCCCAGGGACATGTGACAACTCTCATGTTTGTTGCAACTTTTCTACGGAAAAGACACAAAACACCTCTGCCCTCCTTAAATAAGTTCAACACCACTTCCTGACAAAACAATAACTCATCACAAAACGTTTAAAAATATATTCCACATTACTTCCAGAAATGTTTCAATAGCAAAGCTAGAACAACCTCACCAAGTTGGATGGATGCTGGCCCTTTATTGAATGTGGATTAGTGGTGCTGGAAGAGCACAGCAGTTCAGGCAGCATCTGAGGAGCAGTTTTTACTGCTCCTTAGATGCTGCCTGAACTGCTGTGCTCTTCCAGCACCACTAATCCAGAATCTGGTTTCCAGTATCTGCAGTCATTGTTTTTACCTTTAATGAATGTGCCATTCCCAACATAGCTTCTATTGAGCTGGCAGCAGTTCAATTGTATAGCCAATATCTTTGAACCTTGTATCTCCCTCATCACTCAACTTTCTGCTTTCTCTTGAGGATACTGGAACTTGTTCAGTAATTGCAAATCCCTGGTGTGCAGGTTTAAGTTATGCTACCTGGATTGTCTTGCATTCCACCATTATGAGTTCACGACAAAGGATCCTAAGTAGGATTGCTGTTCTCTGTCATTGAAGTAATCCTATCTAATTGCCCCGTCCTTTTACACAATCACATAGCCAATTTAAAGATCAAATATAAAGCTTGAATAGGAACCTCTTAAACAAATTTTGCCATATTTACCTAATCTGTAGTAGAAGCACAGGAATACTTGTAACACCACTGGACTAGGCTGATGTCCAGTCGATGAAATTTGTACTGAACAAATATCTGGGAATTAAAAGCTAACCTAATGTTAAATCCAATGTTAAATGTTAAATCAACATTTAACGATTGTAATAAAAATGCATTCAATTCACTAATGTCCTTTAGGGAAGGAAATTGGCTGTCTTCTTCCAGTCTGACCTAAAGTGACTCTAGACCCGCAACAATGTGGTTGAATCTTAACTGCTCTCTCAAATAGTTTAACAAGTCATTCAGCTATATCAAAATGCTACAAAGTCTAAACAAATGAATGAAACTAGAAAGACGACCAGCACTGACAGCACTGGAAACAAAAAGTGCAAGTACTGAATTAAATTGCAACTCTTTCACTGTTGCTGGATCAAAATTCTGAAACTCAATTCTTAATAGCCCTGTGGGTGTTCTGACACCACAAGGACTCCAGTAGTTTAAAAAGGCAACTCACTACCACCTTCCTCAATTGTTAATGGGACATAATTACCGGCCTAGCCAGAGATGCTCCTATTTCTGAAAGAAATTGTAAAAATAAACATCATTATCAAATGGCTTTTCAATATATTTCAATTGTCTATGTGTTCAGGAATCATTTGGCCTTCACAGGTGGTACATCCCAATAACTTGGTTGAGCCCAATAACAAATAAAAAAGCAAAGACTGGTCACCAATTGCTTATTATCTCAACTCTGTGTTTTCAATTCTATGTACTGTTGTGTTGTTCTTTAACAGGTAGATCATTAATTGTTAAATGTTTAGCTGATGTGTCTGAATACAAGATATTTTTGAAACCATTATTCTCTGAAATGTCCCTAATATAGCTATTACTGCAAATTTACACTGCAAATGTAGCCCAGAAGGATCACATGATTGATCTTCACCTTTTGTAAGCCATCAATGCGGAAATGGAAAGTGAATGTAAAGTAGGACACGGCAGTCTTGTGAAGGTGACTTGAAGGTAAAAAGAATCTCGCACCAATGATCTGCTTGAATGGGGATGTCAGTGGAATGAAGAATTACCAGCTTCTCACTGCTGATCCAACATTCAAGGAAATGATTTCACTGGAGGCAACATACTAAGTTTAGTATACATTTACATTTGTTTGTGTAAGAGCATTCCACTGCCAGCCAAATTCATATACATCTTTGGCACTTAATTCCCTCTGTCGTGTTCTGAATGCATGTTTGGCATGGCCTATATGTAAGTGATTGTGTGTTTGGATTATCCAGGTAATATATCTATATCATGAGGTGTAAGTTAAAGAAACTTGGAGAAAGTGAGGACTGCAGATGCTGGAGATGAGAGTTGAAAGTTTGGTGCTGGAAAAGCAGAGCAGGTCAGGCAGAATCTGAGGAGCAGGAGAATCGATGTGTCAGGCATAAGCCCTTCATCAGGAATGAGGCATTCCTGATACAACAAATATAATGAAAGCACTAAATATGTTGTATGTCAATGTTTCATAAAAGAAACATTGACATACAACATAGTTAATGCTTTTTCAAAATTTAATATTTTAACATATATTTCAGCAGGGAAAAGAGATCACATTATTTATCTAATGCTCTAAGACTGGCAACTGGGTGATAAGGGCTATTCGCTTTAGTTGTCATTCATGACCCCTGTCAGAAACACAAATGTCTGATTTCACAGATTGGGACATCCTTTTGACCCTTGCATTAATAGTTTGAGATACATTGGTGTTATCATACTATGGTCCTTTCTTCTGAGATTTGTTTTCTTCTCTAACAATCTTTCCACCTTTAGAACCCTCTTCAATACTTACATATCTTGCAATTAACTCCTTTTAACTTGCAAGAGTCTTTACTTTTGTAATGTAGTTATTTTTGCCATTCATCCTATGTCAAACTCTGTTTTATTTTTTCTTGCTTCCCCCATCCCCTTTTCTTGGTTTCTGAATCACTTGGCAAGCTGTTCTGCCTCTGACCTGTAATCTAACTTTTCAGATTAGCAGTCCTGTCAATTTCCAACACTCTTAACTGAGGAAAAACACTTTTTTTTTAAATCATAAGAATGCAAAATCCTAATGAATGTTCTGGTCTCAGGAGGGATGCAAGATTGACAATATCATTTTGTGCTGATGATGCTTCTTGTTAATAGCCCTGGGGAATCTTCCCATCTTAATCTTCAATTTATTGATGAATTTAAACTCTCTTAACTGTGGTAAATTAAATCTATGCTTCTATTGGTGTTTGGTTTCTCGGATCCAATGAATGATTATTGTTAGATAGCTACAGAATAGATACAGTTCATGGCTATTTAATATGCTTTGTAGATGAGAAACATTACAGCTTTAGAAATTATTCAGTTGTTCAGTTGGATAGAAGTAAATGTACAGAGACTACAATCTCTGTCAATTATACTTAAGGGATATGTGACATATTTCAAAATCGCTATCTTATTGAAACTAAATTATGTGTTTCCTCACGTATAGTAGAATACAGTGTCCTTTCAGTTCAGACAGTCAGAGAAAGAGCAAATTCCACAGTCAAACTTTGTGATGGTTCAAGCACCGTTAGATATCACCATTCATGTGATCTACTGCCTTCATTCTGCCACATTCCAGGACGCGGGAGCATTCTGTACTTTGTGAGATTTTTATGCTTTCCTTGTTGCTACAAGCATTTACACCTTCAAGATCAATCTTCTACGTCTTCTACAAAGTTGGGTGGAGTTGTGGATAGTGACGAAGGATATTGTAGGTTATAGAGAGACATAGATAAGAGCTGGGCTGAGAGTAGACAAATGGAGTTTAATGCAGACAAGTGTGAGATGATTCACTTTGATTAGAGTAACCGGAATGCAAAGTACTGGGCTAATGATAAGATTCTTGATAGTGTAGATGAGCAGAGAGATCTCGTTGTCCAGGTACACAGGTTGACAGGGTTGTTAAGAAGGCATACAGTGTTTTAGCTTTTATTAATAGAGGGATCAAATTCCAGAACCATGAGGTTATGCTACAGCTGTACAAAACTCTAGTGCGGCCGCACTTGGAGTACTGTGTATAGTTCTGGTCACCGCATTGTAAGAAGGATGTGGAAGTTTTGGAAAGGGTGCAGAGGAGATTTACTAGGATGTTGCCTGGTATGGAGGGAAGGTCCTACGAGGAAATGCTGAGGGACTTGAGGCTGTTTTCATTAGAGAGAAGAAGGTTGAGAGGTGACTTAATAGAGCATATAGAGGGTTATATAGGGTGGACACGGAGAGCCTTTTTCCAAGTATGGTGACGGTGAGCACGAGGGGGCATGGCTTTAAACTGAGGGGTGATAGATATAGGACAGATGTCAGAGGTAGTTTCTTTACTCAGAGAGTAATAAGGATATGGAATGCTTTGCCTGCAACGTTAGTAGATGCGCCAACTTTAATTAAATTTGAGTCATCATTGGACAAGCATATAGACGTACATGGAATAGTGTAGGTTAGATGGGCTTCAGATTGGTATGACAGGTCGGCGCAACATCGAGGGCCGAAGGGCCTGTACTGCGCTGTAATGTTCAATGTAATGTTCTATCTATGTTCTATCTTATATATCTTGTGACTACCTCCTTTTAACTTGCAAGTTTCTTTATTTTTGTAATGTAATTATTTTTGACATTCACCTTATTGTCAAACTCTGTTTTATTCTTTCTTGCTACTGCACTACACCCCCTCCCCGTCCCACCAAACCCTTTACACATTTCTCAGTTTCTCAGTCACTTGGAACGCTGTTCATTTCAATACCTTTGTGTTCCAATGAAAAACCATCAAGCTAAAATAATGGGCTGAATTTTCCCAGACCTTTGGAGGTGACTTTGTAAATGAAGGGATGAAGAAAATCAGAAGAAAGTGATGCACCCAGTCATTCCACATGATATTGCCTCCTCCTGCTTTTTTCCACATGTGGATTGTGTGCACTGGTGGTCATCTGTATAACAGTAGTGAGAAGCAACTTAACATTAAGGAAGGATTTAAGAGGGGTTTTCTCAGAGAATTCTTTCTTTCCCAACAGCAGAGCGTTATACTCAACTCAGCAGTGAAGAGAGGTGAGAATACAGCAAGAGATAGTACATCAGGGAAACTGACTGTTATGAAGACTTTGATCTGTTTTACTGAGCAGCAATACATAAAACAAAACCGCAAGTCTGCCCTGCAATGCACGGATTCTGCTAGGGATTACTACCATTGCTTGACAGGTAAATTCCAACTGCTTTGAAGGCACTCCACCTGACCAACACTTCACCCACCCACGGAATGCATTTGGGGCAATTAATGTAGTTACACCATCCTCCTGTGATAAGCATTTAAATCAATGAGCATTCTACTGCAACATTCCAGATGCAGCATCAAAGTGTAAGTGGAAGGAGGCCAGATCCTCAACGGAGGGTCAAATGGCAAAATTAGTTTCCCAAACCGGGCAAACAAAAGTGCCGCAGGACGTTCAGGCTCGGAAGTAGACCATCGCTGAGACCTGTAGTCTCATGATGCCAGACCACCTCTCACAGAAGAGAAGGCAGGCAGCTCTTGCTATTGCTTAGCAGTGCATGCACACTGAAGACCATAGCCCTAATTTCACACTCTGCATCTAGGAGTGTTGCTAAATTGTGTGACCTTTTAATCTGCAAGGGGAGAAAGCAGAGACGTGAGAACATTAGAAATAGTCTATGTCCAGCCAAGTGAAGGAATATGTATAAATGCTGCCTGTAAGGTGTCATTTAAGGCAGTTAGGATCTGAAAGCATGAACTGACATCATGATATAGTCTCCATCCATCAGATGCAAAGGACAGTTCAAAGAGAAGCTAGCCAATGTGTGTTTGAGTTGTTCAAATTCTTTTCTTGTTATCAATACTCAGTTCGAATATTTTAGTAACTGTAATGTGATCCTACTCTTAACTGAAGAAACATATCAGTCATGAGATGTCTCTTAGATGTAATGTAAGTGGTCAATGAATGATAGGATGGGTGACTGCATTGGGATAGTGATGATAATTTGGTTAGATTTAGTATTATTATGTAAAAGGACAGAGATAAATCAGGAGTGAAAGTTTTAAACTGGGGGAAGGCAAATCCTAGAAAACTGAAAAATTATTTGATTGAGGTGGAGTGGACAAGTCTACTAGAGGGATAAAGTAGTGGTATACCAGAGGGAAGCACTCAAAAGCAAGATTCTTAGGGCACAAAGCAAACATATCCACTCCAAAAATAAAAATGATACTGCCAAATTCAGACCCCTGTGGTTGTCTAGAAAAATACACAGGAAGATTAAATAGAAAAAGAATGCTTATGGTAGTCACAAAAAAACTCAACACTACAGATAGCCTAGAGGGGTATAGGAAGTACAGAGATCAAATGAGAAAAGCAATACATGCGGCCTAACAGGGAAGGCAGATGAACTCAGGGCATAATTAGGAACATGGGACTGAGATATCATAGCAATTACAGAAACGTGGCTCAGGGATGGGCAGGACTGGCAGCGTAATGTTCTAGGATACAAATGCTGCAGGAAGGATAGAAAGGAGGCTAGAGAGGAGGGGGAGTGGCGCTTTTGATAAGGGATAGCATAACAGTTGTACCGAGGGAGGATAATCCTGGAAACACATCCAGGAAAGTTATTTGGGTTGAACTGATAAATAAGAAAGGGATGATCACCTTATTGGGATTGTATTATAGAGCCTCTAGTAGTCAGAGGGAAACTGAGAAACAGATTTGGAAGTAGATCTCAGCTATCTGTAAGATTAATAGGGTAGTTATGTTGGGGGAATTTAACTTGCCAAACATAAACACCACAGTGTTAAGGGTTTAGATGGAAAGGAATTTGTTAAGTGTGTATAAGACAATTTTCTGATTCTGTATGTGGATGTACCCACTAGAGAAGGTGCAAAACCTGACTTACTCTTGGGAAATAAGGCAGGGCAGGTGACTGAGGTGACAGTGGGGGAACACTTTGGGACCAGAAACCATAATTCTATTAGATTTAAAATAATGATGGAAAAGGATATACCTGATCAAAAAGTTGAAGTTCTAAATTGGAGAAAGGCCAATTTTGACAGTATTAGACAAGAACTTTCGAAAGCTGATTGGGAGCAGATGTTTGCAGTTAAAGGGATGGCTGGTAAATGGGAAGCCTTCAGAAATGAGATAACAAGAATCCAGAAAAAGTATATAGGGTGAAAGGAAAGGCTGGTAGGTATAAGGAATGCTGGATGACTAAAGAAATTGAGGGTTTGGTTAAGAAAACGAAGGAAACAGAAGAAAGGTATAGACAGGATAGATCGAGTGAATCTTTAGAAGAGTATAAAGGAAGTAGGAGTATACTTAAGAAGGAAATCAGGAGGGCAAAAAGGGGACATGAGATAACTTTGGCAAATAGAATTCAGGAGAATCCAAAGAGTTTTTACAAATACATTAAGGACAAAAGGGTAACTAGGGAGAGAATAGGGCCCCTCAAATATCAGCAAGGTGGCCTTTGTGTGGAGCTGCAGAAAATGGGGGAGATACTAAATGAATATTTTGCATCAGTATTTACTGTGGAAAAGGATATGAAAGATATAGACTGTAGGGAAATAGATGGTGACATCTTGCAAAATGTCCAGATTACAGAGGAGGAAATGCTGGATGTCATGAAATGCTTAAAAGTGGATACATCCCCAGGAACTGATCAGGTGTGCTGTAGAACTCTGTATGAAGTTAGAGAAGTGATTGCTGGGCCTCTTGCTGATAAATTTGTATCATTGATAACCACAGGTGAGGTGCCGGAAGACTGGAGGTTGGCTAACGTGGTGCCACTGTTTAAGAAGGGTGGTAAGGACAAGTCAAGGAACTATAGACCAGTGAGCCTGATGTTGGTGGTGGGCAAATTAGATTAGATTACTTACAGTGTGGAAACAGGCCCTTCGGCCCAACAAGTCCACACCGACCCGCCGAAGTGCAACCCACCCATACCCCTACATTTACCCCTTACCTAACACTATGGAAAATTTAGCATGGCCAATTCACCTGACCCGCACATCTTTGTGACTGTGGGAGGAAACCGGAGCACCCGGAGTAAACCCACACAGACACAGGGAGAACGTGCAAACTCCACACAGTCAGTCGCCTGAGTCGGGAATTGAACCCAGGTCTCAGGCGCTGTGAGGCAGCAGTGCTAACCACTGTGCCACCGTGCCACCCAAATTGTTGGAGAGAATCCTGAGGGACAGGATGTACATGCATTTGGAAAGGCAAGGACTGATTAGGGATAGTCAACATGGTTTTGTGCGTGGGAAATCATGTCTCACAAACTTGATTATGTTTTTTGAGGAAGTAACAAAGAGGATTGATGAGGGCAGAGCAATCTATATGGACTACAGGGAATACAGGGAGAACTAACCATTTGGATACTGAATTAGCTCAAAAATAGAAGACAGAGGGTGGTGGTGGAGGGTTGTTTTTCAGACTGGAGGTCTGTGACAGTGGAGTGCCACAAGGATCGGTGCTGGGTCCTGTACTTTTTGTCATTTACATAAATGATTTGGATTTGAGCATAACAGGTACAGTTAGTAAGTTTGCAGATTACACCAAAATTGGAGGTGTCGTGGACAGCGAAGAGGGTTACCTCCGATTACAACAAGATCTTGACCAGATGGGCCAATGGGCTGAGAAGTGGCAGGATGATTTGATTCAAATAAATGTGAGGTGCTGCATTTTGGGAAATCAAATCTTAGCAGGACTTATACACTTAATGGTAAGGTCCTAGGGAGTGTTGCTGAACACAGAGACTTTGGAGTGCAGGTTCATAGATCCTTAATAGCGGAGTCGCAGGTAGATAGTATAGTGAAGAAGGCGTTTGATATGCTTTCTTTTATTGGTCAGAGTATTGAGTACAGGAGTTGGGAGGTCATGTTGTGGCTGTACAGGACATTGGTCACTGTTGGAATATTGCATGCAATTCTGGTCTCCTTCCTATCGGAAAGATGTTGTGTAACTTGAAAGGGTTCAGGAAAGATTTACAAGGAATTTGCCAGGGTTGGAGGATTTGAGCTATAGGGAGAGGCTGAACAGGCTGGGGCTGTTTTCCCTGGAGTGTCGGAGGCTGATGGGTGACCTTATAGAGGTTTATAAAAGTATGAGGGGCATGGATAGGGTAAATAGGCAACGTCTTTTCCCTGAGGTGGGGAGTCCAGAACTAGAGGGCATAGATTTAGGGTGAGAGGGGAAAGATATAAAAGAGATCTAAGGGGCGATGTTTTCACACAGAGGGTGGTACGTGTATGGAATGACCTGCCAGAGGAATGGTGGAGGCTGGTACAATTGCAACATTTAAGAGGCATTTGGATGGGTATATGAATAGGAAAGGTTTGGAGGGATATAGGCCAGGTGCTGGCAGGTGGGACGAGGTTGAGTTGGGATATCTAGTCAGCATGGACTGGGTGGACTGAAAGGTCTGTTTCCATGCAGTACATCTCTATGACTCAAGACTCTAAGTAGGGAAATCAAACAGTGGACATGAAGAAATATTAGCAAGCAAGATAAAGGAAAACCCAAAGACATTTTATCAGTTTATAAAGAGCAAAAGGATAGTTAAGGGAAAAAAAATGAGATAAAAAAGGGAAACTTATGTGAAGTTGCAGAGGATATTGGAAACATCCTAATATTTTTGTCTCCATATTATAAAATTAGTGATGATGTGGATATCGTATCCAAGAGGAGCAGTGTGAACTATTGGACAAAATAATCCGACCTTTACAGGAAGTGTTGGAGGAGTTGGAATCCTTGAAAGTTGGTAAGTTGCCAGGGCCAAATGGATTGCTCCTTAGGATGTTGAAGGAGGTCAGGGAGAAAATAACAGATACTCTGATGTTTATTTTCATATCTTCACTAGACACAGGTAAGATGATGGAGACTGGAGGAATGTGCATGCTGTTCTGTTGTTTAAGAAAGCTACAAAGGAAATGCCAAATGATTATAGACTAGGTGGTATTGCTGAAGTGATGGGCAAATTGTTAGAATCAATCCTTAGACATAGGATAAACTGTCACTTTAAAAGGCATGGACTAATCAGGAATAGTCAGCATGGCTTTGTTAAGGGAAGGTTATGCCTTCCAAATTCTTTGAGGAATGACAAGGTGGATCTGTGAGGATAGTGCAGTAGATGTTCTCGACATGGATTTTAGCGTGCTCTCACATAGCAGACTGGTCAAGTAAGTAAAAGTCCATTGGATGCAGAACAATGTGTTGAAATTGATCCAAAATTGGCTTAATAACAGGAAACAAACACTAATGGTCAGTTGCTGTCCTTGCGAATGGAAAGCTGTTTCAAGTAGTGTTCTGCAGGGCTTAGTATTGGGGTCTCTGCTGTTTCTTTTTTACATTCATGATTTGGACTTGAACATTGGTGGCACAATTGGGAAATTTGCAGACAACACAAAAATTAGTCATGTAGTGGATAATGTATAGGATAGCTGTAAGTTCCAAAATGATATAGATAGGTTGGTGGTAAGTGGCACATGGAGTTCACAATCTGACAAGTATTAGATAATGCGTTCAGGTAAAAGACAACGTATAATAAATGAGAACATATTGAGAAGGGTAGATGAGGTGAGAAATCTTGACGTGCAAATGCACAGTCCCTAAAAGTAGCAGTACAGGTTGGTAAGGTTGTAAACAAGGCATATGGAATGCTCTCCTTCATTAGCAAATATATGG
The DNA here is from genome assembly GCF_020745735.1 of Hemiscyllium ocellatum. Lineage (NCBI taxonomy): Eukaryota > Metazoa > Chordata > Chondrichthyes > Orectolobiformes > Hemiscylliidae > Hemiscyllium > Hemiscyllium ocellatum. The sequence goes on from NC_083412.1 coordinate 49,609,389, forward strand.
AATACAAAAGTAGGGACATAATGATGAAACTGTACAGGATACTGGTGAGGCCTCAGTTGGAATGTTGTGTGCAGTTCCGGTCACCAAATTACAAAACAGATATGGAGAAAGTGCAACAAAGATTTACTACAATGTTGCCAGGGCTGGAGAATTGCAGCTACCAGGAGAGATTGGAAAGGTTGGTGTTATTCTCCTTGGAACAGTGAAGGTTGAGGGACAACATGATTGAGATATTCAAAATTGTGAGGAGTAGAGATAGGAGGAACAGGATACATTATTTTCCCTTGGCAGAGAGTCCAACAACCAGGGGTCATAGATTCAAGTTAAGAGTTCAAAAGATTAGAGGGGACATAAGGAAAAATATTTTTGCGCAGACGGTGGTGGGTGTCTGGAATTCACTGCAAGAGGCAGAGACCCTGAACTCTTTTTAAAAAGTCCCTGGATCCGCACCAGAAGTATTGTAAGCTGCAGGGCAATGGGCTGTATGCAGGAAGATGGAATTGTAAAGAACATCTGGGTGCCTTTGGGTTGGCATGAACAAGATACTCCCTTCTGAAGTATATCATTTCTCTGGTTCTATGGTGCTAATAAGTTATATGTAACCAATCTGTTCATTATTCATCACAATTGTATCAACGTCTGCCTAAAACAAGATGGGCATCTTTCCTTAGATCAGCAGCTTGGACTAAAACCAACAAAAAGAGGTGATGGTAACCTGTTTAATAAGACATCCCAGATCATGTCCACCTTTATAAAATAAGGTACGTTAGTGAGAAGGCACTGAAATGTGGTGAATGTGGGTGTGAATATAACATGTTGAAAAATATGTAATTTAATTCCTGCTATCTTCTATATTTTGATAGCTTTTTGTTGTTTCTTCTATTGTAGATAGACTTCTATTCTATTGTGAAAGAAAATCTGCTGCGTTATGTGAATATATCTCAGTGACTAATCACTGTGATAACTAACTAAAAAAGGATTTGAAAATAAACATCCATTAAGCCAGATTTCATTCTGGGAACTGACATTTCCTATAGTCCTTATCAGCTGGAAGGATTACAGCAGGCAGTTCATACATAGATGTGAAGTGCCTGTGGAGACTGGAGATTTATGGCATGATGCATGTCAATGCCTTACAAGAGAATGATGTGCAAGTTGGAATGTGGAGCTTGGTACCTGACAGTACTATCCTGTTCATCTGTCATATTCTTTCGAAGTCCTGCATGTCTTGGTACAAAGTAGGAAGGAGATAATGCTTCTTTTCATGGCAATATATATTAATTCGTGTTTGGTTGAGGAGCATTTCCAAATTGTGCTACACCTTTAGTAATCTCACTTTATTTGACCCCCTCCACCCCACATTGGATATTTCAGCTGAATTTCCAAATAAGCTTGGGAGACCCATGAAGCAGCCGTCCCAGGGCTCCTCACCATTTCTGTGATTGCTTCAGGCTGAAAAATCCAAGTTGGTGAAGTTCAATTAAACTTTCTGCCATTCATTTTAACAATAAACCTTTCCTCTAACAAAATAGCCACTATTTCATACCTTACTTTTTAGAGTCATGCAGCTATGGTGCTGGCTTTGATCTGTTTGACATATTTTATTCACCGTGTTTTGAAATGCCTGCTACATGCTTCGAGCAGTTCTAGATTCTACCTGTTTCAATAGTTCGATTTTCTTTAAATTCACATCATGCCTGACCAATCCAACACAGTGAACATCAATAGTAAAGAATCCCAAAAGCAAATATCGAACAATTGAACACTATTACCACATTATTCCTTCCTAATCAGGTAGGATGTTCAAGGGGAGAGGGGGTGGGGTGAGGCTTTTAATTAGTTTGCTGCCAGAACTGGTCCAACAAATGTTTTCGCAACCGGAAAATACCCAGGGAAAAAGAACCAAGGTGGGAACATTCAGCCAAACAACTCTAATCTTCTTTTCAAAGATGGTGACTGATTTACTCAACCTTTCTAGTGTTTTTGTTACATATTCTATTAGTCCTGTTATCTGTTGGTCAACAGTAGTTAACAGATTGTAAAATCAGAAATGAAATCTAACAAATGATATTTTAATCACGTAACAGCTGCATAATCACAGCCATTATTCCCTGAAAATTCTTGAAGAAACTTCATGTTGTCATTGAGGGAAACTTGAAGAGTATGCATTTCACTGAGGACTTGGATTCATCCCGTTTTGTCTCGCACTGACCCTGCAATTCAGCCCTTCATTTGTGGCTGACCAACAGCAAGAAATATACTAGTGTTGTCTGCTGGGAAGTTGACAGGTTTTGCACCCACAAAAAAAACATAGAAAGACATACAGAGCATACAGAAGTGATTTGGCCCATCATGTCCCTACTGTCTACTTCGACCTTCCAGTCCATGGTCTGTAGCACAAGAAGTTATGGCAGGTATTTTTTAAAATACAGTGAGTGTTTCTCACTATACCAATATTTCAAGGAGAAAAAAATCTATTCACCAGCTTTTGTAAGTCCAAGCCCCCAGTTATTGACCTCTCTCTTAATAAAAATGGGTCATTCCTTGTCGGAAACGAGGCATAAATTAATTAATTTGATCAATCAAATCTCCTCCGGGCCTTTGCTCTTCCAAAGATAGAAATTCAGACTATCAGACCCTTTTTTAATTGTAACATTTTCAATAAATGGTACTATATTCGTGTATCTTCCCTGTTAAAAAAAAATAAAGGTAACAATACATGTATAGACACTTAGGGATATCTAAATCTTGTTACTAACTCATAATGAATCTCTCTCAATTAAGGTAATTGGTGTAAGTGAGTTTAAAATATTATCAACTTGAAAATTCTCTTCATTCTTATTTGCTTCATATAAAATTCAATGAATCCTACTTTATATATTATATCAAATGAATATATATGTTTCACGTTCTCCTCACAGTTCTTTATTAAATAGTGCTTATGATATAACTTCTCGCATACATCTTCCCTTGAAAATGACTGCCGCAGTTTAATAGTAAAACATATTCATTGTAAGAAGAGATCAAAGTCTTACCAAGTTATTTATTTTCTCTTAAAGACTTATATGAAATATTGCACCATTTTTTCAATAGATTTATTACTTTGTTTTTAGGATAACACATGCCTACGCATAGTTGGACATTTCGATTTAAAAATATAAACTTGAAGCCCAATGTATTCTGACACTTTTATCCATTTCAGGGGCAAAATAATGGCATTTCACAGGTTTATGATAGCAAAGGGGAATGTAATGTATCAAAAGACTGACAAAAGAAGACAGGGACATATCACAATGAAATACTGGGAAATGGTGCTTCTGTCAGTTATCAAACTGAGAATAAAATAGTATTTGGCATTTTAAAGGGTCAAAGCAGGCAATTTTTTAGCAACTGATAATCAGAACAAAGCATGTGGGATATTATCTGTTCTATAGTTAAAATGGAATAAAATCCACTGTAATAAGTTATGTTGACCCTTCCCTGACCCTCTGTCGATCCTCCTTTATCCTTCATTGCTTCTACAAGCCTGAAACTGACTTTTCAATTTCCTTTATATTTTGAGAAATGCAGAGCTCCTCTTAATCTATTTCATGTTTTTAGTGATCTTTACTTTCTCCTTTTATGATCCTAGTTATTTATCAGTTACAGAATATATTAAAATTTGAAACGAGCATCAAAAATTCTCTAGGGCTCTGGCCCAATGGTGATTAATAAACTAGTGAAGTTCCTGAACTTCGCAATTTCTGTAATTAAGGTTACATATTACAATTTTTAAAATTCATTCTCAGGATATGGATGCCCTGGCAAGGTTGGCATTTATAGTCCATTGCTAGTTACTCAGGGAGGATGGTGATCCTTCCTTTTCTTGAACCGCTGCAGTCTGATGATGTTAAACAGTGTCCTTGTCTTGAGTCTGCTAAAAGTAAGATTGTCTTTGCTGAAGTGTCAACAGGAATTGCTTGTTAGGACCATGGGGAAGTCCCAGCATTTATGATTCCACAGGAACTAACTGGAAAGTTGAATGTCTGAGAGACAATAATCAGGCAAAGCTCCCAAACGCAGCTGGGCATCACAGACTTCAGATGGATCTGAATGACTTTCCTGATTAATTCCTGATTAATCAGTGAGAGGTTTGAGAAATGAAAATCTGCTTGAACTCCTGGCTAATTGATAAACTGACTCAATGCCCTCGTCAGCTCGCCCTACCACAGGTTACCCCTCCAAAATTCTTCCCCAACCCTACCTTTCTCCTCCAACTCTCCATAACCCCAAACTCCAACCTCTACAAATTTCAACACAGCTCCCCCCTCACTAATCTCCCACATTACCAACTTGACCTGACCTACTCCTCCCATTGAGCACACTGGTGCCATTTTCAACCACAGCTGAGGTCCCCTGACCCACCCTAAGTTCTCACTCAGTCTGCCTACCGCACAACCAGCTGAGACTTGTAAACCCCTCTTGGCACTCCACCTCCTTACCCACTTGGCACTCTAGCTCCCCTAAACTTGCAGTACCCTACCCCCTTTACTTACTTGACACACTTAACTTCTTTCAATTGCCTTGAAAGGGATTTAAAGAGCTTTAAACTACTGAGTGCAGAGCTTCCTGCTGACAAAGAAGGTGTGTTTTCAGTGGTGATCCACTCTGCTCCTGACTCTGAGGAATCCTGGTCTTGTGTATTGCTGCTTTGACTAGAAAGGACCCTGGCCCAAAGGTGTACCTGAAATACTGCACTAAAGACAAATGGGAAACCCGTAGTCTGATCTGGGAGTGGAAACTGGAATTCTGACCCATATAAGAGATTCTGCCATTGTTATAAATTGTTTACTACTGATTCTTAGGTGAACACATTCAGAGCAGGACAGTCCAGAAAACCTCCTTTCTCTCTGATATTGCAGTAATTTTCTCCTCAAACACAGAAATCTTCTCTAAGGTTCCAGTTTTCTGCACTTCTTGCATACTTGTTGACTCTAGATTTTGAAAGTGTAAACCATGGCCCACATATTAACTTTGCACAAGTCTCGAGGGTTCTGTGAACTGCCATGTCTTTGTGTTACACTTCATTTGCTTGGAAAACTGGCATGAAGTTTCCAAACCTGCAACTTTGCTGCCTACAAAAACAAATGCAGCAGATACATGCACCACCCACTACCAGTTCCCTTTCAGGTCTCACACTAGCCTGATTGGTGTCCAAGTATAAGAAACAGGAGCAGGAGTAGACGATTTGATGTTTCACATCAGCTCTGCTATTTAGTTCAAACATGGCACTTGACTCAGCTCCACCAACCCATGCTGTCCCCATCTCCTTTAATGCCCTCAGTATCCAAAAACTTATCAACCACTTTCTTGAAATTGTTTATCAGTTGTGTTGCATTTCAATGATTCACTTCACTTTAGCTAAAGAAAATCTTATAGTCTCATTCCTAATTGGTTAACTCCTCAATCTGAAACTGTGATCCCAAGCAAGGAAATAGCCAGCATCAATCCTGTTTGAGCTGCACTCATTCAGGCAAGTAGAGAGTATTCCATTACACATCTGGCTTGTGCTTTGCATGAGTAGGAAAAGCTATGAGGACTTAGGAGGTGAGTTACTCATCACTGAATGTACAGCCTCTTACCTGTTTTAGAAGCCTTGCATTTATTTAGTTCATTTAAGTTATGTTTATGGAGAATAATTTGTCCCAGGATATTGATAGTGGAGATTCAGCAATGGTAATCTCACGGAAAGTCAGAGGGAGATGGTTAGACATTCACTTGTTGGTCTTTACCAGACAATTATGCAAAACTTATGTTACTTGCTACTTAATAACCGGAGCCTTAATGTTGTTCAGGTCTTGCTCCATATGGGTCTACATTGCTTTATTATCAGTGGAGCTGTGAATAGAACTAAACTTTATACAATAATCAAAAAGCATCTCACTTTAGATCTGTGATGGGAGAAAAGTTATTGCCAAAGCATCTGAAGGTTGTTGGGTCTAGGGCATTGTCCTGAGGAGCTCTTGCAGAAATATTCTGGGACTGAGGTGACTTCTTCAACAATCACAATTATTTTTCTTGGAGCTATGACTCAAACCAGAGTTTGTGCTGCATGGCAACACCTGCTGGAGCTAAGCTCAACTCTTTTTAGCCTGTTTGATTTCTCATCAATCCAGAATCTCTGTGCTATTTAAGCTTTTAAAATAAAGTGAACTAACTTCTCTTTATAAAGCATTTCATATTCTGCAACAACTTGCATCTATATAGTACTTTTATGAAAATCACGTTGAATGCCAAAAAAGCAGGCTAAGGGCCCTGAGATGCACACTGTTCTGATGGATGAGCTGAGTGCCTGTCTCCATATGCAAGGTCGCCTGCAGTAGAATTGAAATGAAATGTAATGGTGAACCCCAAAGTACAGTATTAGTGTGATGAACTTTGTCATAAGTGAGTCTGAAATATGCCATGATATTGTGAGGCTGGTGCATGTCACATGCCAGCCTTCATGGACAGAAGATGTACATGGTCACTAGTCATGGAGCATGCCTCCAGATGTTAAAGAATGAAGCAGGGATAGAAGAACAGTGTGAGCTGAAATTGCAGGTGCCCTCTCAAACTTACATGCTGGGGGCTGTTGCTGTCTAATTTCTCTCTGCTGCCTGGGAAAATAGCAATTTGCAAATAAGTTAGGTGAGAATATGTAATGAGGTGCTGATGCATGCAAATAAGGCCTCATTACTCAATAGTGCAATTCTCATCTCATTGTTAAAATCTTGGGAGGAGAGTTATTCTTTTTCTTCTAAATGTTGGGAATCTAATTTTTCCAATCATGCCACATTTTTCCAACTGACTTGTCATTGCCCATGCCATTCAGGAGCTGGGAAAATTCTGCCATCTATTGGAATGCATGTGGTATTCGTAACGTAGTAGGTGTTGTCTGGGAAGGTTGTAACAAGAATGGAAGAGTGATGGGAACCTGAGAAGGGAGGCAGAGGATGGGTAACAAATGATGGAAAAGTCAGAAGCAAAAATGGAAAGCAAAAAATAAAAACTAGAAAACAAACAGGGCATAGTGCAAAATCAAACTAAAATGTCTAACAAGTTTAAAAAGACTAGTCTGAAGGCTCAATGTGTGGAACATTTGCCATAAAGTAAACTAACTAGGAGCACAAATCAATATAAATGGATACCATACAGCTGCAATTGCAAAGACATTGCTGCAAAGATGAGAACTGAACATTCAGTGGTATTCATTATTTCGGAAGGCGGGTCAAAAATGGAAAGGAGGTGGGATAGCATTGACAGTAAAGGCAAAGTCATTGTGATAATGAGGAAGGGTATTGGCTTAAAAAGTCATGATGTGGAATGTCTCTGGGTAATGACGAGAAATATCAAGGGGCAGAAAACATTTTTGGAACAAAAACAGAAATTGCTGGAAAAGCTCAGCAGGTCTGGTAGGATCTGCGCAGAGAAATCAGAGTTAACATTTCAGGTCCAGTGACCCTTCCTCAGTGGAATGCCAGAACTACTGAGCTTTTCCAGCAACATTTGTTTTCGTTTCTGATTTATTGCATTCACAATTCTTTTAGTTTTTAACCATTTTAGGAAGTCATTTATAGACCCTCAAACAGTAATAGAGTTGTAACAGAAGACATTAAACAAGAAACCAGATCTGCTTGCAATTAAAGTTCAACTATAATCATGGGTGATTTGAATTTACATTGCTGAACACTTCAACTCCCCCTCACACTCAATCAAAGACATGCAAGTCCTGGGCTTCCTGCACTACCAGATTCTCGCCACCTGACGCCTGGAGGAAGAAGGCATCATCTTCCCCCTTGGGACCCTCCAACTATATGGGATCAATGTCGATTTCATCAGTTTCCTCATTCCCCCTCCCCACACCTTATCTCAGATCCAGCCCTCCAACTCAGTACTGCCCTCATGAACTGTCCTACCTGTTCACCTTCTTTCCCGCCAATCCACTCCAACCTCCTCGCCGACCTACCACCTTCACCCTTCACCTTCATCCACCTATTGTACACCCAGCTACCTTCCCATTTATCTCTCACCTCCCCACCCACCCCCAAGCCTCCCCCACATTCCTGGTGAAGAGCTAGTGCTTGAAACGTTGACTCCCCTGTTCCTCGGATGCTGCCTGACCAGCTGTGCTTTTCCAGCAACACACGTTTTGACTCTGACCTCCGGCACCTGCAGTCCTCACTTTCTCCTAATTGAATTTACAGTAATTTGGAGAAATCATTCAGTAATGATATTATGGAGGAGAACTTTGTGAAGTGTGTGCATGATGGTATTTCAGACCAGTATTGAAAAGTGTGGTGCTGGAAAACACATCAGGCCAGGCAGCATCTGAGGACCTTCTTCAGGCTGTCCGAAATGTCGATTCTCCTGCTCCTCAGATGCTGCCTGGCCTGCCGTGTTTTTCCAGCACCACACTTTTCAACTCTGGTCTCCAGCATCTGCAGTTCCCACTTTCTCCTTTCAGACCAGTATGTTGAGGAACCAACCAAAGAACAGGCTTTAATGACTGGGTACTGTGTAATTTTGTTGTTCAGGCATTCTTGGGAAAGAGTGACCACAATATAATATAATTCTTCATTGAGATGGAGACTGAAGTAGCCGATTCCTAAACTAGGATCCTGAACCTAACTAAAGTGAGTACAGACAGATGACTGGCGGTAGTTTAGCCTGCGGGTCACCATGCCTCAGGCAAGGGAAGAGGTTGAGAAGGAGAGTCCTTCGTGATAACTCAGCTGATTGGCATGGATTAAGAATTGGTTAATGTGTAGGGAACAGAGAGTGGGAATAAATGGGTCTTTTCTCCAAGTGGCACGTATTGAAAAGTTATGCACCAGTGTGGAAAACAGAACAGTATTACTTAAATGGTGACATATTGGGAAGTGTGGAAGTACAAAGGGATCTGTATGTCTTTGTTATGCCAATCGATGAAGCTAAACAGGCAGATGCAGCAAACAGTTATGAAGGCAAATGATATTTTGTCCTTCATTACAGGATATTTGAGTTCAGAAGAGATATTGCACTGTGGTTAGATGGGTCCTTGGTGAGACCACAGCGAGAGAATTGCATGCAGTTTTGGCTTCCTACCAAAGAAAAGATATACTTGCCATAAGGGTGAGTACAGCAGAGAGCCATTTGGCTGATACCACAGATGGCACAGCTATGCTGTGAGGAGAAGATGATTCAACTGAGCCTGTAATGACCAGAAGTGAGAAGGATGAGAGGGGATCTGTTTGAAACACATAAAATTTTAACAATGCAGGAAAGACTAGATGCAGGGAGGATGTTTTTATTCATTGGGACAGTCTAGAACCAGGGGACATGGTCTCAGGATATGGGATAGACCATTTATGACTGAAATAAGGAAAATCAACTTCATTCAAATGGTAGTGACCTATGGAATTGTATACCACAGAAGGCTGTGGAGGTCAAGTCATTGAATATATTCAGGAAGGAAATATTTTTTTCGATGTTAAAAGCACCAAGGTGTGTGGAGAAGAAGTGGGAATATAGTATTGACACAGAGAATCAGTCATGTGGGGCCACGTGGCCAACTCCTGCTTCTGATTTCTACTTTTTTAAAAAAATGTCAAATAAATTAATGGCACACATTGAAGTGAACAAACATGCTCTGATATCCAATACAAAGATATGGCTGCATGGTGACAAGGTTTAGGTTCAGGTTTCCTGAATATTGAGATGCAGATGTCATTCAAGAGGAATAGAAAGCTATAAAAGGCTGTAGCGTTTGTCTCATCAGTCAAAGTTGCACATATGCAATCGTTAGAGATAACTTTAGTCAGGAGATTAGATTCCCTACAGTGTGGAAACAGGCCCTTCAGTTCAACCAGTGCATACTGACCCTCCAAAGAGTAACCCACCCAGACCCATTTCCCTCTGACTAATGCACCTAACACTATGGGCAATTTACCATGGCCAATTCACCTGACCTGCACATCTTTGGACTGTGGGAGGAAACCGGAGCACCCGGAGGAAACCCACACAGACACGGAGAGAATGTGCAAATTCCACACAGATAGTTGCCCAAGGCTGGAATTGAGCCTGGGACCCTGGCGCTGTGAGGCAGCAGTGCTAACCACTGAACCACCGTGCCACCCTGCGATCTAGATGTAGAATGAGTTGCGGGGGTTAAAGTCATTAATGGGAGAAATCTATTGGCCCCTAACAGTAACAACATTGGAGGGCAAAATTTACAAGAAGAAAGTTTGGGTGCTTGTGGGCAGTAATCATAGTCTGTGTTGAACTAGAAAAGTCAGATTGGCAGTACCAGCCTGGATAAAAATTCATGGAACTCTTTTATGATAATTCTATAGAACAGCATGTTCTGGAACCAACCAACATTAGGTTTATTTGATTAACATTATGTAAAATAACAGCATTAATGGAGATTTAAAAAGGAGAAGATTGGTTGTAAGACCAATATTTTAAACTGAAATCAAGGGATTTATGTTAGCATGAAAGCTGAGCTAGCTGAAGTGAACTGGCATATAGGTTAAAGCATAGGTCAATTGAAAGATGTAGTTGCAAACATTTGAGTAGATATTTCAGAACCATCAGAAAACTTAAAATTTTTATTTTTAATGTGAATATAAAGGGAGGACCCACAATCCAGAATCAACTAAAGATATTTGAAATCTTGCAAATTTAGGAAAAAATGTAAAATTGTACGATTAGGTCAGATGATTAGTCAGAATGTGAAGAACAGCTAAGAATGACAACACGGTTAATCAATGAAAAGGAATTATAGTATGAGAGGAAGCTAGCTAGGAATGTATAAATGGGTCATAAGTATTTCAAAAGGAAAAGAGTTAGTAAATAAGTGTTATTCCTCTGGAAACTGAGAATGGGGATTAAATTGTAGGTAACAAAGAAAATGGTGCATGAAATAAATAAATATTTTGCTTCTGTATTCATTACAGAGGATACAAAAACATTCCAGTGTATGAGGAGGTGAAAGAGAGTAAGGGTGTTCGTCAAATTACAGTAACTAAGTAAGTGGTACTTTGCAAACTCATGGAGCTGTGTGCTAACAAGTCTCCAAGTACAGATGGAGTTCTAGTTCTTACAGAGGTGGCTAATATGGTAATAGATGTCTTAGTGCTAACTTTTTCAAAAATCACTGGATTCAGACAAGGTATCTTCAGACTGAAAGTATCAGAAGTTATTCTTCTATTTAAGAAGGGAGAGAGGCAGAAACCAGTAAACTATGGACCAGTTAGTTTTACATCTGTCCCAGGGAAGGTGTTAGAATCAATCATTAAAGAGACCATCAATGTCCATTTGGAAAAACTGAACACAATTAGGAAGAGTCAGCATGAAATCATGAAAGAGAAAATATGTTTAACAAATGTACTAATCTTATTTGAAGGATTAATATGTTGTGTATAAATAAGAGTCTTCGATATATTGTACTTTGAATTCTAGAACAACTTTTGATAAGGGCTATTTACTCCAATGTCCAGGGTCTAAGGCCTTTGGGGAGCCGGAGTGCTTGGGTTGGGTGGTGGCACTGTAATCATGTTGGGTGTGTTATTTTCATTCTTTGATGAGCTATGGGCTTTGTTGGCAGTGCCACTTTCTACAGCCCAGCACTAGTTATCCTTGAGAAGGTGGTGGTGAGCTGTCTTATTCAGCCAATTGTTTTGGAGTACAATTCTGCTGCTGCTAAGGGTTCACAGCACCTACTGAATACCCTGTCTTGAGTTTCTGGATCTATTTGAAATCCATCCCAATTAGCACAGTGATGGAGCCACTCAACACAATGGAGGATGTCCTCAGTATAAAGGGAGGTATTCATCTCCACAGGGATTATGCAGTGGAACACCTACCCAAACCTTCATGAACCTTCACCTTTGCAGCAAGAAGATTCTTGTGAATGTGATAAAGTACACTTTTCCCTCACATTAGTTCCTTAATCACTTGCTGCATACCCAGTCTGGTGACCACATCCTTTAGGAACCTGGCCAGCTTGGCCAGTCATGATGCAGTTGAGCCATTTTTTGGAGCAGGACATTGAAGTCCCCCACCCAAAGTCCATTTTGTGCCCTTGCCACCTTCAGTGGCTCCTCCAAATGATATTCATATGGAGGAATACTGAGGGACAAATGGTACATACTAATCAGCAGGAGGTTTCCTTGCCCATGTTTGACCTGATGTAGGTCCAGAGTCATGATTGAGGACTCTCAGGGCAACTCCTTTCAGATTGTATACCAGCATCCTGTCCCTTCTGCTGAGTCTGTTGTTTTTGTGAGACATGTCATACACAGGAGGGTGATGATATTGTCGGGGATATTTGTGTGTATGATACAGCTATGTGAGACTGTTGTTGAGACTAGTCCATGAGACAGCTCTCCTAATTTTGACACTAAATCAGAGGGCATTTATGAGTTAGCCACAATGTTGTGGTTCTGAAGTAACATGTAGGCCAAACCAAGTAAGGGCAGAAGCTTTCTTTCACCAAAGGACATTAATAAACCAGATGGTTCCTAACAACAATTGGCAAGGGTTTCATGGTCACTGTTAGATGTTCCATCTGCCATGGTGAGATTTGAATCCAGGTCCCACAGCATTAGCTGAGTCACTGCTCACATATGCAGTGCTAGTACTGTTATGCCATCACCCCCTTGCTGCACGTGATTCAGGGGCAGGGGCATCTGCATTCAGGTCAGAGTTGGTTCTGGCATGCTGAGGTCGCCAAGGTAATAGTGCTGGTTGTGGCAGTGGAAAGGGGGAAACAGGAGCCTTGTGTTTGAGTTGGCAGTAGGGCTGCTGTCCTCTTGTCAGGGGCAGGAGCTGCTGTGTATGGGTGAGACACAGAGCTGCTGTGATTAGGTTGACAGTGGGACCACAGTGCTTGGTTTTGGGAAGAGGGTGTGGTGAAGGGGCTGGGCCAGGTACAACACCAGGGCTGGTGATTTCTGTCTCTACCCCGGATGGAGTGCATTGAGGTAAAATGTTTAGTGTTTCACTCTGGTACGAAGAAAGTAAATGCTTAAACAGGGAATGCCTGTGGAATTCTGAGGTACAGAGTGAACTAAGTGGTCTAGTACACGAATCATAACAGGTTAATGTATAGCATGCAATCAAGAAGACTAAAGGGATGTTCTCCTTTATTATAAGAGGAATTGAACATAAAAGTAAAGATGCTATGCTTCAGTGATAGATATTGGTGAGCCCACATTGAGAATAAAACAATGTTCAGCTTTGATCCCTGTCTTTCAGCAAGGATATAAATGTGTTGGAGCTAGTTCACTGGAGGTTTAATGGATGGATACCTGGAATAAATGAGCAGTCTTATGAGGATTAGTTATACAGGCTGGGTTAGTTCCCATTGGAGTTTAGATAAGTGAGGGATAAATTGGTTGAGTTGTGTAAAATTCTGAATGGTCTAGACAAGGTGGACTCCTGTGGGTGAGCCCAGAACTACTGTTTTAAAATTAGGAGTTGGCCTTTTAAGATAGAGATGAGAAGGATTTTGTTTTTTTTTGGGTTGTGCAACTTTGTAACTCTACCTCAGAAGGAGGTGGAAGCAGATTCATCTTTTTAAGTAGATATGGATAGATTCTCGAATAAAGTCAGAATACTGCAAACACTGGAAATCTGAAACAAGCACAGAAAATGCCAAAGAAACTCAGCAGGCCTGGGAGAATCTATGGAGAGAGAAAAACAGAGTTAACATTTTGGGTCTGGTATGACTCTTCTTCTACCTGCTGTAGGAAAGGTGTTGTTAAAGTTGAATGGGTTTAGAAAAGATTTACAAGGATGCTGCCGGGGTTGAAGTGTTTGAGCTATAGGGAGAGGCTGAATAGGTTGGGCTATTTCCCCTGCAGCATCGGTGGCTGAGGGCTGACCTTATAAGATCTTGAGGGGCATGGAAAGGGTAAATAGCCAAGGTCTTTTTCACAGGGTAGGGGAGTCCAAAATTAGTGGGCATTGTTTAAGGTTAGAGGGGACAGATTTAAAACGGACTTAAGGGGCAATCTTTTTACGCAGAATGCGGTGTGTATTTGGAATGAGTTGCCAGTGGAAATGAGTACAATTATAACATTTAAAAGGAATCTGGATGGATATATGAATTGGAATGATTTAGAGAGATATGGGCCAACTGCTGGCAAATGGGGAGTAGATTACTTTAAGATATCTTATCGGCATGGATAGGTTGGACCAAAGGGGTCTGTTTTCATGCTGTATGCTGCCAGACCTGCTGAGTTTTTCTGGCAGTTTCTGTGTTTGTTGTAGATAGATTCATATTAGGCAATACAATCAGAGGTTAATAGATGGAGACATGTAACATGGAATTTGAAACACAAAAACAGATCAGCCATTTATTATTGGCAACGAGGATATCTGTAGAATATGTCACTTGTGTGGGGAAGGATGGACCAAATTAAGTGTTATCAGACACTTGACTGTTCAGCATCAAACTTTCGCTGGATATAAAACTCTGGGAGTGAAAAGCTGCTGGACCATCCAACACTGATAGCTCTCTCTGATGTTGGAAAAGACACTGGGAATAGTAACACCTGCCTGAGATGCTTTGGGGATTTGACTTGGATCTATCACTGGATCACGCGGTGAGTGGGGTGAGATAGGGGTCATGGGGAGAGGTTCTGCCGAGAGTGGGGCAGAGGTCTTGGAGACAAGGGCAGATATTGGCTTTCCTTGGTGATATGCTGTCCGCCCAACCCTCCTGAGGCTGGGTCTGTCGTTCTGAATGCCTATGTATAATGGGATCTTTCCCATCTCTGGGACCACAGAGAAAGCTACCAGAGTTTGCTGGGTGGTCTTCAGAAGGCACCAGAGAGCCCTTCTCTTCCTATTTAATCCTGGAGTCACCATCAAGTTCCTAATTAACCTTCTGCCAGTGCAGGCAAACAATCATTAGCTGATTTCTAGCTTCTGACGTTTTCACAAAAGGTTCTCCAACTGCCAGCAGGCTCTCACATTAGCTTCCCTATTGATTTATGTTCATAAAAGGAGCAAAAGAAAATGTTGATCTCCTCCATTCACTACAATCTTGCCTGACGTAGAGGGCCTGATCCCCATGTCCCTTCTGCAATGGACTGGAGTAAATTCCCTTTGTATAACTGAAAGACTTTCTTTCTTTGAACATCTGCAGGAAACATCTATCGGTTGCAGAAGGACATAAAGCTCTGCATAAGCCTTCATTTCTATATTGGTGTATCAAGTCAGCCTTGTGGCATGCAGTGGACAGTTTCACACTTTCTCGCGATCCTCTTAATCTCTAAAACTATTTAGCTCTCCTCACTGTCATGGGCTTCATCTGTGAGCAGCAAATTGCTTGTCACATATTCATCCCCTTGAGAGCAATCTTGCAAAGAGTCAGACATTGATTGAAGTATGACCCTTATATATATAAAAGAACCCGTGCAATTTACATTGGCAGAATTGCATGTATCACAAAAGCAGCAACTCGTTCTATTCTCACTTCCTGTCTAATGTATCATCAGTTATTCCTGACCTCACTCTGACCCTGAAGCAGATGGGACTGGAAGACACTGGCTTAATTTGAAATTCATGGATAATTTGCTCTTTTAAAATAGACTTCCTCAATCCCACTTCTACTAAGGAAATCTTATTAAATGTCATTACTGATATATCATACTAATTAAATATATTGTTACAAAACAATTCACAATTGACTTAATCTAGCATAATGTACATACAACAGCATTAATCTATATCTCTGTATTCCTGTAACATTACTCGTGGCAGTCAAATATTTGGAATGTATGAACAAGTTATTTGTTATTAGAAATATCCATAATAATACACATGGAAACAGTGTTAGAACAGATTAGGCAATTTTATGACAATCATGATTGTAACTCAAAGCCTGGTAATTATACTTCACTGTTATAACATGCTATGTTATTTTATTATATTTGAATGCAAAATGACAATAAGCAAACAAAATTATGATAACCTTTGTCAATATTTTGAAACGTTTGAAGGCAAATTGAAATTCTTGATGCTATTCAGAAGGTATAAGGTGATCAGATTTTTTTTTGTAGCTGTCATTGAGGTCTTGGCCTTATGTGTCAATCCTAGATATCAGCCTCTATTGTCACTAATGAGCTGAGCAATGGGAGTTTAGTGGCTGTCGTTATTCTATCCGATTCATTTTCACACTTCCGTAATTGTAAGTGCCTTAACCATTTGAAAATATTGGTGGCAATTCTTTAATCATTCTTTTAAGTATTGTCTGTGCTTTGGACGCCTGCTGCAGGAGAAACCCTTTACCCAAGTGTTGTTATTGGGGAGGCAGATAAAGGGACATAGACTTTGGTTTGAGGTTCAGCTCAATTTTATTATCAAAATATTATTTATTAAAAACACCATGTGAATATTTCCCAAATTTCCACAATATTTTCTTCTACCTAGCTCAGTCCGCCTGAGAAAGGTTATTACTTATAAAGATCCATGTATCTGATCTAGGCCATTGGAATGCCTTCCTTTCTGATGTAGGGCTGCTTGTTTCCCACAAAGGTGAGTCTCTCAGGTCAAGGCAACTCTCCTCTCTCTCTCACTCTCTCTCTCTCTTTCTCTCTCTCTCCCTCTCTCTCTCTCTCTCTCTCTCGCTCTCTCTCGCTCTCTCTCGCTCTCTCTCGTGCTCTCAAGGTGGTCAGAGCTCTACTTCTGGGCCAGATTGGGTTTTTGCTCAGTCTTCACTGAAGGGCTGACATCCAGATGCATGTGTTTTTATCCCACCTCACCCGCAACCTTCCACCATACTCTGTGGCCTTTGGTCAATGGCATCATGTGTTGAGTTCAAATCCTCCCCTGGGGTTGAGTCAATGATCTTCACTGATGCAGTGCTTGGAGCTGTAAAATGCACATACTCAAGCAGTAAAGATGCCAGAAGATCTGATCAACACTTTTCCAATACATAACTCTCAGTCTGATTCAAACTGGTTCCCCTTCAACCTTTGTAACCAGCTCAATCTTGGTTTGAACTATTCTCTGCAGTCAATAGCTAGCTACTGTACACTTTAAGAGAAATTGCGGACTGCAGATGCTGGGAGTCATTAGATTAGATTAGATTACTCACAGTGTGGAAACAGGCCCTTCGGCCCAACAAGTCCACACTGACCCGCCGAAGCGCAACCCACCCATACCCCTACATATACCCCTTACCTAACACTACGGGCAATTTAGCTTGGCCAATTCACCTGACCCGCACATCTTTGTGACTGTGGGAGGAAACCAGAGCACCCGGAGGAAACCCACACAGACACGGGGAGAACGTGCAAACTCCACACAGTCAGTCGCCTGAGGTGGGAATTGAACCCAGGTCCCTGGTGCTGTGAGGCAGCAGTGCTAACCACTGTGCCACCGTGGAAAAGGTTGAACAGTTCATCAACTTCACAAATACCTTCTAGCCTGACCTTAAATTCACCTGGACCATCTCGGACACCTCCCTCCCCTTCCTGGACCTCTCCATCTCTATCTCTGGTGACAGACTCAACACGGACATTTATTTCAAGCCCACTGACTCCCACAGTTACCTGCACTACACCTCCTTCCATGCCCCCCTCCTATAAAAACACAATTCCTTACTCCCAATTCCTTTGCCTCCATCATATCTGCTCCCATGAGGAGCAAGTCCTCTCCAGGACATCCTATTTCAAGGATGGCAATTTCCCCTCCCACTTGGTCAACAATGCCCTCCAGTGCATCTCCTCCACTTCCCGCTCCACTACCCTGGAGTTCCACCCTTCCAACCACAACAAGGATAGATCCCCATAGTTCTCACCTTCCACCACTAATCTCTGGATAAAATGCATCATCTTCCATCGTTTCCGCCATTTACAAGTACACCCCACCACCAGAGAAATATTTCTCTCCCCACCCCTATCAGTATTCTGTACAGAGCATTCCCTCCGTAACTCCTTTATTAGGTCCACAACCTCCCACCAACCCACTCTCCACTCCCAGCACTTAACCTTGCCACCACACCTCCATGCTCACCTCCATCCAAGGCCCCAAAGGATCTCTTCACATCCATCAGAGATTTACTTGCACTTCCACCCACCTCATCTACTGTGTCCGTTGCTCTCAATGTGCTGTCCTCTATATCGGGAGATAGAATGCCAACTTGCGGAACATGTCAATGAACTTCTCTGTGACACAAGCAACAAACAACCTCACCACCTTGTGGCTGACCATTACAATTTTTCCCTCCCACTTCCCCAGGGACAGACAAGTCTTGGGCCTCCTCCACCGCCAAATCCAAGCCATCTGCCAACTGGAGGAAGAACACCTCATCTTCCGCCTCGAGTCCCTCCAACCACACGGCATCAACACTGAATTCACTAGTTTCCAAATCTCCCTTCACCCCACCTCATCCCAGATCCAACCCTCCAACTTGCCACCATCCTCTTGAACCACCCTACCTGTCCATCTTCCTTCCCAACTGTCCACTGCATTGTCTACTTTGACCTATCGCAATTATCTCCCACCTGCATCCATCCGTGACCTTCCCAGCTACCTTGCCCCCAGCCCTATCCCCACATCCCTATTTATCTCTTAGGCCCCTTTCCCGCACCCCACCCCACCCCCACCACCCGCATTCCTGATGAAGGGCTTATGCCTGAAATGTCGACTCTCCTGCTCCTCAGATGCCACCTGACTTGCTGTTTATTTTAGTTTGGCCAATTTTCTGTCAGGCCCAATTTCTTGGCTATGGCTCAATTTAAAATGTCCAAGTTTGGAGTGTGGTTGTTTGACCCCCAAAAGCATAAACATTGAAATGAAGTGAAGTGATGTTTGTTTGAAGCTTTGTATCAGTCAGTACTAAACCTGTACAGAAAACAAATTTTTCCAGATAGGGTATTGGAAACAATTTAAAAATTGTAGTAACAAAGTGTGAATTTGTCAAAGTTACCACACATACGTGTATTTTAATGTTTACCATAAACAATTATCCCTGTTTATTGATGCGTGATTGCTTGTTCTGATATTCACTAAACAAGGTTGTGAACACAAAATCCATACACGATAGAACAACATATAATTGGGAAGATTTAATTGCTTTTTTATGGTGCCAATTGATACTTGTGGTACATCGATGCTGTGGAAGAGATGTCCACAGGTGCCATTTGGTTTTGCTAAGATCTTTTTGTAAAATGAATCCAAGAGGCTTATGGATATTAGATCATGAAGGACAACCAGTAAATAATTTTTTTAGTAGAAAAGCACAAGTTAAAGTTAAAGTAACGTGATGACGTTTATTCCATAATGTTGAGAACAGATTACATCAATTTATTACTAGTTTTAACATGGGGTAAGAGATGTTATTCTCTCCAATGAGACAGTAACAAGGGGTAAGTCTATTAGGGTCCTGAAAGATGTGGGTTATGGCAGAATCAAATGTGATGTTTCATGCAGCCTATCATAGTTGGGAATAGCTCGCTGCATTTTTAAAATAAGCTCAGGGTATTGACACAAGATTCTCACTCAGCAGTGGTGAGTTGCCTAATAAGGGAATTTATTTTTTTTAGCTGCTGACTTTGCTTTATTAATATGCAGCTTTCTGTGTACAACCCAACATGATCAATCGAGAAGCTGAGAATTCTTGTGATGGACGTTGGAGTGGATACTTGGGGACTTCAGCTCAATGCTTTCTCGAAAGCACCTGCATTTGGGCACCAGGTGCTAACATTTCAAGGCATGCTTCGTGGGCACAGGCCACATCCACAGACATTGACATGTGAAACTCTATGAACCCTCATGGAGCATCTCCAATCTGCTTCTGCAGTTCAATGCTCAGGGTACAACAGTAACTGTCAGTGTAATGCTGCAGCAGGGATAGTTTGCACTCAGGGAGATGTACCTAACTCATGATCTGGATGAGTCTGCATCTTTGAACTTTTTGCTTGCTCTCTTAATGCTCAATCACTTTGATCCTTCCTGGTTTCGGAGTGTCATTCACCAAGGTGTATGTCCCTCGGACAAATCCCGATTGACAGGTGTGACAAGCAATTTGTCTATGTGTCTTTGCAAAAGAGCAACTCAAAATTGCAAACAGTGACAACTTTTGGTTCTGGTTAAAGTGCCAATGTGATCAAAGAAATGACATGGCAAGACATGTACTGTGTGAGCATGCTAGTAGATGTCAAATGAGCCAGTGTTATGTGTGCAACTGAATAGCCCTGAGGTGCAGCCTCAACCAACTGGATGCCTGTCCTTGCATATAAACTGTCCCAACCGCAGCTTTTCAGTGCTAGTTGTTGAAGTGCCCTTCAATGAAAGTCTACACTTCCTAAGCAGCATGCCAGTGTGCCGCAGAGATACCACAATGATCATGAGAGGTTGACACATGCTGAATGTTAATGTCTGAAAATGAGGGATGCACGTGCCTGGTGCCTATGGATCACGCGCTGAGCTGCTGTTTGGTCATATGCAACACAGAAGTCAATTAAAGCAAACAGTGAGCTGACTTCGCTCGGTGAAAGTGAGGACTGTAGATGCTGGAGATCAGAGTCGAGAGTGGGGTGCTGGAAAAGCACAGCAAGTCAAGCAGCATCCAAGGAACAGGAGAATCGACGTTTCAGGCAAGAGCCCTTCATCAGGAATCTTCATGAAGGGTTCTTGCCCAAAATCTCGATTCTCCTGCTCCTTGGATGCTGCCTGACCTGCTGTGCTTTTCCAGCACCTCACTCTCAACTCTGAATCTGCTAGTACCTGCTCTGGCTTCGATGTAGAGGCTTTTTCAATGTCTTTAGTGAGTTTCGTAAGATGGGAAGCTGAATACAAATGCAGTAAGCTGAGCTGTTAACAAGACATTTAACAAGCTTTTATCCCCATCAATTGGCAACTCAGCTGGCCCGATGAGAATCTTGCCATCCCGGATGTGAAGAGCACAAAAGATTACTCAAATTGCTCTCAATGTCAAGATGAGCATTTCCAGACTTCCAAGCCAGTTCTCGCCATGGCCCAGGTCACACAGATTCCCATTAGATGCTGCCATTACCTTTAATGGCTGTGGATGTCTCCAGTAGATTACCCGAAGTAGTGCATTTCAGAAAAAATACTGCACAGTGGGTGTGGAAGAGTCATAGAGTCATCGAGATGTACAGCATAGAAACAGACCCTTCGGTCCAACCCGTCCATGCCGAGCAGATATCCCAACCCAATCTAGTCCCACCTGCTAGTGCCCGGCCCATATCCCTATCCAAAAGGATTGATTAGATCAAGTTTAATTTTTGTATCAGAAATATTCAAAATAATTTTCACCTCTTTGGGAATAAAATCTTTTATGTTTTCTGCTTATCACTCACAATCTCAAGTTGCACTGGGTGGATGGCATCAAATTTTGAAGACTATAATCAGAGTTTATTATCGAGAATGTCCTGTTGATTGAGATAAGAAATTTCCTTTGTTATTTTACTATTAGGATGCTGCTATTAAGTAAGTAATGTTTAGTCATTTTGAAGATGAGATGGGAGATCAACTTAAATTGGTTTTATAAGACTTTGATAAAGCAAGCTCAGAGACTGTACCTTTACTCACTGATTCTAATTTCAGACAGAAACTGACCCAAACTTGTAAACAGGCTAAAGAAAGCACTTGAAAGGTGCTCAGTGAACAATAAAAGCTAAATAAAAAGACCAATGTTCAAAATGTTGTTGCTGGATACAAAGTGTTAGTGTCTCTGGTGAACAATTAAACACAACATTCACTGGACCTTTTCCAATTAAAAAGAAACTTAATTATGTAAATTATGTAGTGACTACTTCAATCAGAAGAAAACAAAATCAATGAATATGTCAGGTTAATATATAAAAGAGATAATATGAGGGTGACAATAATCGGGGGGAAATATACTTGTGGCAGTGAAAGAAGTAGGGAGTTAAATAAAAAGAGCAGATCAATTGGAGAATGAATCAGAAACTGAAAATTTAAAATGTGACCCGACAGAAATTAGATTGGATAATACAGAATTTCTTTGAAAGGTTAGATCATAAGACTGTAAGACATAGGAGTGGAAGTAAGGCCATTTGGCCCATTGACTCCGCCATTTAATCATGGCTGATGGGCATATCAACTCTACTTATCCGCACTCTCCCCATAGCCCTTAACTCCTTGCAAAATCAATAATTTATCAGTTTCTGCCACGAAGACATTTAATGTCCTGGCTTCCACTGTACTCTGTGATAATGAATTCCACAAGCTCACCACTCTCTGGCTGAAGAAATGTCTCCTCATTTCCGTTCTAAATTGATGCCCTCTAATTCTAAGGCTGTGCCCAGGGGTCCTAATCTCTCCGCCTAAGAAAAACAGCTTCCCAGCGTCTACCTTTTCTAACCATGCATTATTTTGTAAGTTTCTATTAGATCTCCCCTCAACCTTCTAAACTCTAATGAATACAATCCCAGAACTTCAGCCATTTCTCGATTAGGTTAGATTCCCTACAGTGTGGAAACAGGCCTTTCAGCCCAACAAGTCCACACTGACCCACCTCCCAATGACTAATGCTCCTAACACTAGGGACAATTTGCTCATGCCCGAAACGTCGATTCTCCTGCTCCTTGGATGCTGCACTTTTCCAGCAACACAATTTAGCATGGCCAATCCACCTGACTTGCACATCTTTGGACTGTGGGAGGAAACCCATGCAGACACAGGGCGAATATGCAAACTCCACACAGACAGTTGCCTGAGGCAGGAATCGAACCCAGGTGCTGTGAGGTAAGAGTGCTAACCACTGAGCTAGTGTGCTGCTCTACCATTCCAGGGATCATCCGTGTAAATCTCTGCTGAACATGCTCCAGTGCCAGTGTGTCCCTCTTGAGGTGTGGGGCCCAAACTTGGACACAGTATTCTAAATGGGGCCGAACTAGAGCTTTATAAAGTCTCAGAAGCACATCGCTGCGTTTATATTCCAACCCTCTTGATATAAATGACAACATTACATTTGCTTTCTTAATCACTGACTCAACCTGCAAGTTAACCTTTAGAGAACCCTGCATTAGCACTCCCAGATCCCTGTGTACTTCAGCCTTATGAATTTTTTCACTGTTAGAAAATAGTCCATGCCTTTTATTATTTTTTCTAAATTACAGACCTCGTATTTGCTCACGTTGAATTTCATCAGCCATTTCCTGGACCACTCTCCCAAACTGTCTAAATCTTTTTGCAGCCTCCCCATCTCCACAGTACTACCTGCCTGTCCACCTAACTTCATATCATTGGCAAACTTCACCAGAATTCCCCCACTTCCTTCATCCAGATCATTAATATACAAAATGAACACTGCGGCTCCAACACCGAATCCTACGGGACACCACTTGTCTCCGGCTGCCATTCCAAAAAAGAACCTTTTATCCAAGCTCGCTACCTTCTGTTAGACAGCCAATCCTCAATCCACGCCAGTAGCTCACCTCAAACACCATGGGCCCATGATCGTATTATGATTTATCATCCTGAGAACTATCAAAGTGAACTATGCAAGATATTATAGAGTTATAAATTAATTTATAGGAAAACACCAAGAAAGATGGATGAAGTTGTTCATGATGTAAATATGGGTAATCAAAGTTAAAAATCACACACCAGGTTATAGTGGTGTTGTGTGATTCTTAACTTTGTCCAACCCAGTCCAACACAGCTTCTCCAAAATATGGGTGAGTGTTACTTATGAAGCAATATCCTTTTTGAATCTAGACAGATTAACTCAAATGAAAGAAGTGATTAATTTCAACATGGATAATGACACATAATAGCCAAAGTGGTCAAAATCAAAGGTATCACTAAAATTCTGTATCAATTATCGCAAAGTTAACATGGTGACAAAAATACACTCATATCCTATTTCTAAGATTGGAAGATTGCATTGAATGAAGTGGATATGCATGATTCATCACCAAAACCAAATTGCTAAAGGGATATTGGCAAGTTCTGTTGGCATTTAGAGCTGAAGAAATATTGGTTTATGTAACATCACATGGACATTACCAGTGGAAAGTCATGCTATTTGGAATGAAAAATGGACCAGTAATATTGTAATGATTGATCACCAAAGTCTCTGAAGGACTATGTAGCTGTGTTGTTTACATTAATGATTTTTTTTAAACCAAACCTGGGAATAACATTTGACTGAACTGTTTGTTTGGCTACAAAAATCCAATGTGTTAACAATCTAGCTAAGAATGAATTTGCCAGAACAAAAATTGGAATTTGGCCACTCTGTGAGACAAGGCCAAGTTGCATCCAGAGAAGTGAAAATAAAGATTATTTTGCATTTCTGTATGCCGATGACAAAATATGAAACTTTGTGTTACAGTAAAAGGAGTCGATTTAATTGCACGCTTCTCTGAAGCGTTATTATCTTTACACCTTTAATGAATTTCTTGAAGAAAGCCAGAACATTTGAATAACCTTTGAAGTTTGAGAGTGCCTTTGAAAACTTGAAAGCTGTGCTGACAATTGAACAAAAGGACAAAGAACAAAGAAAATTACAGCACAGGAACAGGCCATTTGGCCCTCCAAGCCTGTGCTGATCCAGATCCTCTATCTAAACCTGTCGTCTACTTTCTAAGGATCTGTCTCACTCCGCTCCCTGCCCATTCATGTATCTGTCTAGATACATCTTAAATGATGCTATCGTGTCTGCCCCTATCCTCACCTCTGCTGGTAACGCATTCCAGGGACCCAACTCCCTCTGCGTAAAGAAATTCGCATGCATATCTCCCTTAAACTTTTCCCTTTTCATCTTGAACATTTGGCCCCGAATAAGTGAGTCCCATTCTGGGAAAAAAAGCTTCTTGCCACTCTGTCTTCACCTCTCGTGATTTTGTAGATCTCACTCAGGTCCCCCCTCAACCTCCGTCTTTCTAATGAAAATAATATGAATATATTCAACCTCTCCTCAGAGCTAGCTCCCTCCATACCAGACAACATCCTAGTGAACCTCCTCTGCACCCTCTCCAAAGCATCCACATCACCTTGGTAATGTGGTGACTAGAACTATACGCAGTATTCCAAATGTGGCCGAACCAAAGTCCTTTACAATTGTAATGTGACCAGCCAACTCTTGTACTCAATACCCGTCCGATGAAAGAAAGCATGCCGTATGTCTTCCTGACCACTCTACTGACCTGTGTTGTCACCTTCAGGGTACAATGGACCAGAACACCCAGATCTCTCTATACATTAATTTATCCCCAGGGCTTTACCATTTACTGTATAATTCGCTGTTGAACTGGATATTCCAAAATACATTACCTCACATTGGTCCGGATTGAAATCCATCTGCCATTTCTCCACCCAGCTCTCCAATCTATTTATATTCTGCTGTATTCTCTGACAGTTCCCTTCACTATCTGCTACTCTACTGATCTTAGTGTCATCTACAAACTTGCTAATCAGAGCACCTAGACATTCCTTCAAATCACTTATGTATATCACAAACAACAGTGGTCTCAACACGGATCCCTGTGAAACACCACTGGTTACAGGTCTCCATTTTGAGAAAATCCCTTCCACTACTACTCTAGTCTTTTGTTGCCTAGCCACTTCTCTATCCGTCTAGCTAGTACACCCTGGACCCCATGCTACTTTACTTTCTCTATCAGCCAACCATGGGGAACCTTATCAAATGTCTTACTGAAGTGCAAGAATATGACATCTACAGCCCTTCCCTCATCAATCAACTTTGTCACTTCCTCAAAAAAATTCTATTAAGTTGGTAAGACATGACCTTCCCTGCACAAAACCATGTTGCTTATCATTGGTGAGCCTAAATTCGTCTAAATGTAAATAGATCCTGTCCCTCAGTATCTTCTTCAGCATCTTCCCTACCACTGACATACAACTCACCAGTCTATAATTTTCTGGATTATCCCTGCTACCCTTCTTAAGCAAGGGGACAACATCAGCAATTCTCCCATGGCTGGGACCTCACCCATGTTCAAGGATGCTGCAAAGACACCTGTTAAGGTTCCAGCTATTTCCTCTCTCATTTCTCTCAGTAACCTGGTATAGATCTCATCCGGACCTGGGAACCTGTCTACCTTAATGCCTTGTTGGATACCAAACACTTCCTCCCTCCTTATGCCACCTTGACGTAGAGTAATCAAAGATCTATCCCTCTATTCAGTGAATACCGACGTAAAGTATTCAATAAGACTCTCACCCATTTTCTCTGACTCCATGTGTAACTTTCCTCCTTTAGTCCTTGAGTGGGCCAACCCTTTCTCTTGTTACCCTTTTGCTCCTTATATATGAATAAAAGGTTTTTGCACTTTCCTTAACCCTGTTTACTAAAGATATTTCATGACCCCCTTTAAAACTGCTTAATTCCTTGTTTCAGATTGGTCCCACTTACACAATATTCTTCCAAAGTTTAATCTGTTTTCAATCGCCCAGACCTTATGTATGTTTCCTCTTTCCTCTTAGCTTGCTCTCACAATTTCACCTGTCATCCATAGTTCCCAAATTTTGCCATTTCTATCCCTCATTTTCAAAGGGACATATTTGTCTGTACTCTAATCAACCTCTCCTCAAAAGTCTCACATATATCAAATATGGATTTGCCTTCAAACAGTTGCTCCCAATCCACGTTCCCCAGTTCCTGCCTAATTTTGCTGTAGTTGGCCTTTCCCCAATTTAGCACTCTTCCTTTCAGACTATTCTTGTCTTTGTCCATGAGTACGCCAGAACTTACAGAATTGTGATCACTATCATCTACTGAAACTTCAACCGCTTGGCTGGGCTCCTTCCCCAACACCAGTACGGCCCCTTCCCGAGTTGGATTATTTACATACTACTCTAGAAAACTCTCCTGGATGTTCCTTAGAAATTCTGTTTCATCTAAACCTTTAACACTAAGTGAATCTCAGTTAATATTGGGAAAATTAAAATCTCCCATCACCACCACCCCGTTGCTCCTACATCTTTCCATAATCAGTTTACATATTTGTACCTCTATCACACGTTCACTGTTGGGATGTCTGTGGTACAACCCCAACATTGTTACTGCATTCTTCCTATTTGAGCACTGCCCTTATTGCCTCACTGCTCAATTTCCCCATAGTGCCCTCCTTCAGCACAGCTGTAATATCCTCTCTGACCAGTAATGCAATTCCTCCACCCCTTTTACCTCCCTCTCTATCCCGCCTAAAGCATCTATATCCTGGGATATTTAGTTCCCAATCATGCCCTTCCCTCAACCAAGTCTCAGTAATAGCAATAACATCATACTCCCAGGTACTAATCCAAGCCCTGTGTTCATCTGCCTTACCTACCACTCTTCTCACACCACAGATTACCTGTCTTTTTGTGTGCATTATCTGTTCCCTGCCTACTCTTTCCCTTCATCAGGCTGACTTCATGATCTAGTTCCTTACAGGCTTTAGAAACTACCTCCTTAATGTCCACTGATCTCCTCATTTGGTTCCCATCACCCTGCCACATTAGTTTAAAACCTGCCCAACAGCAGTAGCAAAAACTCCCCCAAGGACATTAGTTCCAGTCTGGTTCAGGTGTAGGCCATCCAATTTGTAATAGTCCCACCTCCCCCAGAACCGGTCCCAATGTCCCAAAAATCTGAACCCCTCCCTCCTGCGCCATCTCTCAAGTCATGCGTTCATCCTGCCTATTCCTTCATTTCCACTCTGACTAGCACGTGGCACTGGTAGCAATCCTGAGATTACTACCTCTGCAAATTGCATTTGTTTTAGTTCCATCGAATTAGGAAATGCCATTCAAATGGCTGTTAGTGCCTATGACATTGGGCTGGGGGCTGTTTCACAGCCTGATGAAAGGGTAAGGATCAAATGGCCTGTTAACTAGTTTTTGAAGCAACTGAACACGTCAATAACTGAGAAGAAGACATTGGATCTTGAGTGGGCTTTACATTATTTTGAAATTTACATCACCAACAACTTGGAACAAATTGTTATTTATGTAGACCACAATTCTTTGTGCTTCTTGAAAAACATGCGGGACAAAAATTGACAGCTGTGTCTGAAGCTCAGTTCTCTGATTACATTTTGAAAGTCATTCATCTGCCTGGAAATGAAAGCATTATGTTGGATGCTTTATCAAAAGCCTATACAAAGGGCACAAAGTGCAGTCAATGCCTGCAGAGTTATGTAAGATACAATTGTTGTGGAACTCACTCTGAATGTAATTTCTTCCAAAGCTTCACCCCTCATTCACACCTCTCCCACTTCTACATCATCCTATTAGCCCACCCCCTCTTATATTCTGTGCCCACATGTCCCTTTACATTTTCTCTGCAAATTCAAAACTACGTAATGCGAAGATGATGAGGAATTACCAGATCTTTAGCTCAGTTGAGTGACATATTGTCAGAAACCTGTTAACCTAAATACACATCTATAACTTATTGTCATTCTGGATGCAGTAACTTGGCTGGAAGATAGGAATTTTGCCACCTTAAGTAAGGCATCTTTTTGAGTTCAGGTTCCATATAGGTACAGCTACAGTTGGGCAGTCTCTCTTTCACTAGAGATGATGTGAAATTAAGTCCCATTTGTCCTCCTAAGTGAATGTAAAAGATCTGATGTATAAAAAGGAATGAGAGAACTTGCTTGGCATCCTGATCAATATTATTTCTCACCAAACTCCATCAATATCATATTAACTAATCATTTAACACTTCGCTGCTTATGGAACATTGTTGAGTCCAAACCTGACTGTTGGGTACTTCTGCATAAAAATAACAAATAGCACACTTCGAAATTCATTGACTGAATCACTTTTAAAAATCCCTTGGGGGAATCTAGAAAGATCACATTGTAGAGCTCTGCATTGTATCGCAAGTGGAACAAAGTCCTAACTCACCCTATCCAGACTCCTGGGACTCTGGAAAGGTTGTGCAGTCCCAGAAACTGTCAGAGAACAAATTACCTCAGTTTTCACCATCCTGGGATGCCGAAGAAGGGAGGAGGTACATTCGAGGCCTTGTCTGCGGTCCACTCTGCAGGATCCTCAGGCTCAATTTCCTACCAGGTACTGGTAAGATGTTGGGAAGCAGTTCGAAGAGAAGCTGGCCTCGATCTCTATCATGCTGCAGAAGCATGAACAGCAGCTGAGAGATCTGGAGAAAAAGACGGATGAGGTAGAACACAGTGTCACAGTGGTGCAGGACAAAATCCAGGCCCTGGAAATGCAGATCCATAATTTGCTTGACCAGGTTGATGACCTTGCGAACAGGGGCAGGAGGAAAGAATACTCGGATCATCGGTCTGCTAGAGGGTAAGGAAGGCGAGTGACCAGTGGAATTTATTGAGGACTGGTTGCTGAAATTCCTTAACTTGGAGGCTGGAATGAGAAGCTTGAAGATTGAGAGGGCTTACTGGGTCACAGCACGGAGGTCAGGTCTGGACCAATGTCCTCATCCTGTCTTGGTGCGGTTTTATCACTTATCTCCAGATAAGGAGAGAATCGTGGAAGCTTCCAGAATCTAGGGGTAGGATCCAAAGGCCGTGGTTTATGAGGGCTCTAAGATCATGTTCTTCCAGGACTTCTCAGCGGCGGTGATCCAGAAAAGAAAATTCTATGATGGCATTAAGAAAAGACTGAGGGAGCTTGGGATCCAATACTCTCTGAGGTATCCAGCGGGTCTTCAGATCATCTTAGATGGATCTATACATCTATCTGACACGTCAAAGAAGGCAAGAGACTTTGTGGACAACTTAACTTAATCTGGACAATTTAGTATGTACAAATAGTAGTGTTATTTGGGTATGTCTCTATTTTTCTACAAAAAAAAGAGAAGGTCTTTCTTTTCCTTTTTATTAATTGGTAATAATCTGGTCCCAATCAGGAGTGGTTGGGATGTGTACTTTCAATTTCTAAGTTAAGTTATACCGAGGAGGGGTGGGGTACTTACCTTTTTTTCAAAATGTCTTTGTTCACATTGTTATTCCATGGTGTATTTTCTTTCTTTGCTCCTTGTGTTTGTGGTGCGGCTCTAGCTAGGAGGAGGGAAATGGTTGGGATGGCTAGATGCATACTTACGGGCAGTTTATGCCCAGTTCAGATATTTAAATGCTCGGGCTGCAACAATGGCAGCAGGATGTGAAGTTGGGTTTTGGGATGTCTAGCTGCTCCCTTTGGGCAGGGGGTGAGTTCCCCTATTCAGTGCCAATGGTGCTTTATATGTTGGTTTGTTCTTTGGTTTTTGTTGTATATAGTCTTTGATGGCTTTGTAGGTTTGTTAACTGCAGTGGTATCTGTTACTGTAGATTTTATATTCGATGGATCTTGCGACACTACGGCTTGGCAATTTGTAACCCGAGTTCCTCCTCTCTGGAATCTAAACATTACTGCAGAAGGTTATGGCTAATGACTTGATTAAATGGTATACCTGGAACATTAAGGGGAGTCACTCACCAATGAAGAGGAAAAAGATTCTTGAATTGCTTTATTACAGGAGATGCACTTGGATGATAGGAAGCATTTGAAACTCCAGCAGAATGGCTCTGATCGGGTTTATTTTTCATCTTTTAGTCCCAGAAGTAGGAGAGTGGCTATATTGGTTTGGAGGAATCTCCCATTTAGGTTACTGGAGTATGTTAAGGACACACACACGGGAGGTTTGTCATTCTCAAAGCCCCTTCCCATTTAAGGGAAAGAATATGGTGTTTTAAATGTTACTGCCCTCTGACCCATCACCTCAAATTTCTGATAGATGCATTTTCTAAACTGATCAGATTCGAAATTCAGCATATCACTTTAGGAGGAGATTTTAACCGTCTCATGGATCCCACTGTAGACAGGTTGCCCAAAGGCGCCCCCCCCCCCGATATCTTCTGTACAAACTAAACAATTAGTGGATCTATGTGTGGAGTTAGGGTTGGGGAATGTCTGGAGGCATCTCCACCCTACAGGCAGGGATTTTAGGTTTTCTTCCAATTCACTAAGATGTCATACCAGGATTGATTTTCTTCTGACCCCCATGGCAACCCTGGACTTGGTGGAATCTTATATAATTGGTAATATTACCATCTTCGATCTTGCTCCAGTGTACCTGTTGGTTAAAATTAAGGACGCTATCGTGGGCCCGAGGCACTGGTGAATGGATCCCTTTATCCTTAAGGATAATAAGTTTGCGGAGTACTTTTCTAAGGAATTTAGGGCGTTCCTATACATTAACTCAGGCTCGGTTAGTAACCCATCTGTCCTTTGGGAAACGGCTAAAGCTTATGCCAGATGGTTAGTTATTTCCTACAGTGCCAGTAGGAAACGGCAGAATGGTGAGCAGCTACGTCTCCTCAAAGCACGGTTGAAGGCAGCTGAGAAGGCTTACCTTGAAAGACCTTTGATTGCCAAGCTACAGAGGATTACAGTGTTGCGGTCGGCATTGAATTCTGTGCTCAGGCAGATGGCAAAGTAGGAGCTTACTTTTGCAAAACAAAGATTATATGAGCATGATGACAAAGTGGACAAGTACCTAGCATATCTCACCAGGAAAAAGAGTGCCCCTCAAGCCATTACAGTGATTATGAAAGGGTCTAGGAAACTAGCATGTGATTCCAAAAAGATGAATGCAGCATTTCCAGAGATTTTACTCTGAATTATACCAATCTGAGGGTTGTGAGGAAGGGCGGGCCAAGATGGTGTCTTTTTTCAAGGATCTGGAGCTCCAGGGCATGACCCCCGAACAAGAGTCTTTTCTCAATGCCCCCTTATTAGAACAAGAGGTGCAGGATGCTGTAAAGCAGCTTCAGAGTGGAAAGGCACCCAATCCTGATGGACTTGCCAGCAAATTCTATAAGGAACTTATAAGTATATTATCAGGCCCAATGCTCAACATGTTTAATGACTCATACAGCATCGATTGTCTCCTGTCATCTCTGAAAGAGGCCAATATTTTACTTATTCTTAAAAAGGGGAAGGTCTCGGAGGACTGTGCTTCTTATAAGCCCAACTCACTCGTAAATGTTAACTTTAAAATCCTCTCTAAGACTCTTGGAGACTGTGTTACCTTCATAAAGGGCTGCAGATCCTCCAATAATGTTAGGAGGTTGCTTAATGTAATTCAAGCATGTCAACAACAGTCAATACAGGGATTGGTGATTTCTCTAGATGCAGCAAAGGCACTTGACTGCGTTGAGTGGCCTTACTTTTTTTATACTCTAGGTCAGTTTGGCTTGGGCGACGCCTTATAAGACAGATAAAGATTCTCTACAGTGACCCTCTCACTGCAGTCATTACCAATGGGGTGCGATCCAGCAATTTTAGCATTTTTAGGAGCTGTCAGCAGGGCAGTCCCCTTTCACCACTGCTTTTTACATTGGTGATTGAACCAATGGCAGAGGCGGAAGTGAAGTCGGAGTGCAAAGCCGGTCAGGAAGGTAATTGATCGTCATTTGAATGGGTGTGTTCTAGACTTACCTCGATGCCAGCGGTCTTTTTGCAGCAGAGAACGGTGGGTGCTGGGCGGAAGTGAAGTCGGAGCGCAAAGCCATTTGGGAAGGCAATGATTGTCATTTGAGTGGGTGTGTTCTAGATCCCAGGTCCTACAAAGTAGGGCCTCCCTCCCACCCTCCTCCTCTAACCTAAATTAAAAGTCCACAGACCCGCCCCAAAAAGAGGGTCCAAGGAAGTTCCTGTGGAGTGAAAAGTGAGGCTTTAGCTCAGGAGTCTTTGACAAGGAGGTTGAGTGAAGTGATTATGCCACAGTTGAAGAGGGTGAAAACATGGCCAGCAAGCTGGCTCAGTGTGCTACGTGCTTGATGTGGGAGGTCAACGACGCTGGTGTGTCTGGCTTGAATAAGTGTGGAAAGTGTGTGCACGTTCAGCTACTGACAGAGCATATTGCAGCACTGATGAAAGAACTCAAGGACCTTAGGCTCATCCGAGAGAACAAGATCTTTCTGGACAAGAACCTTCAGCGAGGTTATTACACTGACCATACCAGAAGAGAGCAGAGGATGAGGAAGGCAGAGAGGAGACAGGTGCAAGAGACCCCGGGGGAAGTACCTGTCAGGAACAAATTAAATCTTTTGGAAACATTAGAGCCAGATGACACTGCCAGTCCACGAAGCGGCCAGGTCTGACAATCAAAGGTTGGCGAGGCAGAGTGGAAGAGTTGGGCATCGTGCAGAGCCATGGTAATAGGGGACTCCATAGTGAGAGGAACTGACTGGGGTTTTTGTGGCAGTAGGCGGGATTAAGGATGGTGTGTTGCCTTCGTGGTGCCAGGGTTAAAGACATCACAGACAGAATGCAGGAAATCCTCAAGGATGAAGGTGAAGAGCCAAGTGGTACATGTCGGCACAAATGATGTCGGGAAGAAGAGGAGGAACATACTACAGCGGGACTTCGGAGAACTAGGAAGAAGGCTGAGAAGCAGGATGTCCAGGATGGTTATCTCCGGTTTGCTTCCAGTTCCTCGGGCTGGTGAGGCCAGAAACAGGGAAATGATGGACTTGAAAGTGTGGCTGGGGAACTGGTGCAGGAAGCGAGGATTTAAATTCTTGGATCACTGGGATATGTTTTGTGGTAAGCATAAATTATACAAGAGAGACGGTTTGCACCTTAATAGGTTAGGGACCAGCATTCTGGCAGGCAGGTTTGCTACTGCAACACAGCTATGTTTAAACTAAGTAGCGGGGGGAAGGGGACAAACTGGATATTTAAGAAGGAAATTTAAGGGAAAGTTAGAACAAGGAAGACAACTGTATCAATGAAGCAGAAAACTTAGAAAGGGATCATGCTGTAAAGTTGAGTGAAATAGGAGTTGATGGGAAGGGTGAGGGCAGTAACAAGTTAAAAATACTATATATGAATGCACGAAGCAATAGAAATAAGATGGATGAGCTTGAGGCTCTTTTGGAAATTGGCAGATACGATATTGTGGGGATAACTGAGACATGGCTTCAAGTGAACAGGGCCTGGGAAATGAATATTCAAGGCTACACGTGCTATCGCAAGGACAGATTGACGGGTAGAGGGGGTGAGGTGGCCATGTTGGCAAGGGATGATATTCAGTCCCTTGCGCAGGAGGACCTAGAATCAGGGGATGTAGAGTCAGTATGGATAGAGCTGAGAAATTCTCAGGGTAAAAAGACCCTCTTGGGAGTTATTTACAGGCCCCCAAACAGTAGTCTGGATGTCGGAAGTAAGTTGAATCAGGAGCTGAAATTGGTCTGTCGCAAAGATGTTGTTATGGGGGATTTCAACATGCAGGTAGACTGGGAGAATCAGAATGGTATTGGACCTCAAGAAAGAGACTTTGTGGAGTGCCTCCGAGATGGATTCTGAGAATAGCTGATGCTGGAGTCTGCCAGGGAGAAGGCAATTCTGGATCTGGTATTCTGCAACGAACCAGAATTGATCAGGGATCTCGAAGTGAAGGAGCCATTAGGAAGTAGTGACCATAATACAATAAGCTTCAATCTGCAATTTGAGAGGGAGATGGTACAATCAGAAGTGACAATATTTCAGTTGAATAAAGGGAAATATGGAGCTATGAGGGAGGAGCTGGCCAAAGTTCAATGGTGCAATACCTTAGCAGGGATGACAGTGGAGGAACAATGGCAGATATTTCTGGGTATAATGCAGAAGTTGCAGGATCAGTTCATTCCAAAAAGGAAGAAAGATCCTAGGAGGAGGCATGGGTGGCCATGGCTGATGAGGGAAGTTAAGAAACATATAAAGTTAAAAGAGAAAAAAGTATAATATAACAAAGATAAGTGGGAAAACAGAGGACTGGGGAGCTTTAAAAGAACAACAGAGGATTACGAAGAAGGAAATATGCAGAGAAAAAATGAGATACGAAGATAAACTGGACAAAAATATAAAGGAGGATAGTAAAAGCTTTTTTAGATGTGTGAAAGGCAAAAAAATGGTTAAGACTAAAATTGGGCCCTTGAAGACAGAAACAGGGGAATATATTACGGGGAACAAAGAAATGGCAGAAGAATTGAATTTGTACTTCAGATCTGTGTTCACTGGGGAAGACACAAGCAATCTCCCTGAGGTAACAGTGGCTGAAGGACCTGAACTGAAGGGAATTTATATTTGCCAGGAATTGGTGTTGGAGAGACTGTTAGGTCTGAAGGTTGATAAGTCCCCGGGGCCTGATGGTCTACATCTCAGGATACTGAAGGAGATGGCTTGAGAAATCATGGATGCCTTGGTGATTATTTTCCAAAGTTCGATAGATTGGAGGGTGGATTGGAGGGTGGCTAATGTTATACCATTTTTAAGAAAGGTGGGAGAGAGAAAGCAGGAAATTATAGACCAGTTAGTCTGACCTCAGTGGTGGGAAAGATGCTGGAGTCTATTATAAAGTTTGAAATTACGACACATCTGTATAGTAGTAACAGGATATGTCAGAGTCAGCATGGATTTATGAAGGGGAAATCATGCTTGACTAATTTCTGGAATTTTTTGAGGATGTAACTCTGAAGATGGATGAGGGAGACCCAGTAGATGTGATGTACTTGGACCTTCAGAAAGCTTCTGATAAAGTCCCACATAGGAGGTTAGTGACCAAAATTAGGGTGCAAAGTACTAACTTGGATTGAAAGTTGGTTGGCTGATAGGAAACAAAGAGTAATGATAAACGGCTCCATTTCGGAATGGCAGGCAGTGACCAGTGGGGTACCGCAGGGATCAGTACTTGGACCGCAGCTTTTTACAATCTATGTTAATGATATAGAAGATAGTATCAGCAATAACATTATCAAATTTGCTGATGATACTAAGCTGGGTGGCAGGGTGAAATGTGATGAGGATGCTAGGAGATTACAGGGTGACCTGAACAAGTTAGGTGAGTGGTCAGATGCATGGCAGATGCAGTTTAATGTTGATAAATGTATGGTTATCCTCTTTGGTGGCAAGAACAGGAAGGCAGATTACTACCTAAATGGAATCAATTTAGGTAAAGGGGCAGTACAAAGAGATCTGGGTGTTCTTGTACACCAGTCAATGAAGGTAAGCATGCAGGTACAGCAGGTAGTGAAGAAGGCTAATGGCATGCTGGCCTTCATAACAAGAGGGATTGAGTATAGAAGCAAAGAGGTTCTTCTGCAGCTGTACAGGGCCCTAATGAGACCACACCTGGAGTACTGTGTGCAGTTCTGGTCTCCAAATTTGAGGAAAGACATTCTGTCTATTGAGAGAGTGCAGCGTAGATTCACAAGA
Organism: Hemiscyllium ocellatum; assembly: GCF_020745735.1. Lineage (NCBI taxonomy): Eukaryota > Metazoa > Chordata > Chondrichthyes > Orectolobiformes > Hemiscylliidae > Hemiscyllium > Hemiscyllium ocellatum. The sequence goes on from NC_083412.1 coordinate 49,645,578, forward strand.
CTGGAGTCACTGGGCTTGTATACCCTTGACTTTAGAAGACTGAGAGGGGATCTGATTGAGACGTATAAGATTATTAAAGGATTGGACACTCTGGTGGCAGGACACATGTTTCCGCTGATGGGTGAGTGCCGAACCAGAGGACAAGCTTAAAAATATGGGGTAGACCATTTAAAACAGAGATGAGGAGAAACTTCTTCACCCAGAGAGTGGTGGCTGTGGGGAATGCTCTGCCCCAGAGGATTCATTTAAGAAAGAGTTGGATAGAGCTCTCAAGGATAGTGGAATCAAGGGTTATGGAGATAAGGCAGGAACAGGATACTGATTAAGGATGATCGGCCATGATCATATTGAATGGTGGTGCAGGCTCAAACGGCAGAATGGCCTACTCCTGCACCTATTGTCTATTGTCTATTGTCATTCGTAGGGATCTCAATATATCAGCTCCAGAAGTTGGATCAAAATCACAGAAGATTTTGTTGAACGCGGATGATGTCCTCATTGTTTTGTCAAATCCAACAGTTTTGGTGTCTTGCCTGAAACAATGGATCAACTTGTTTGGCATCTTTTTCAGGGTACAAGATTAGCTTTGCAAAATCGGAGGCTACGCCTATGCGTGGTCTTATGAAGGTGCTAGATCTTGAGGGCGAACCCCGATTCCCATTTAAGTAGTCACAGAGGGGGGATTTTATGTATTGGGCCTATTCATCACTCCAGTTCTCGAACGGTTGTTTAAAGCTAATTTTGTTCAATTACTCGACAAAACCAAACTAGACCTTCAAAGATGGGAGAAAGTGAGGACTGCAGATGCTGGAGATCAGAGCTGAAAATGTGTTGCTGGAAAAGCACAGCATGTCAGGCAGCATCCAAGGAGAAGGAAAATCGACGTTTCGGGCATGAGCCCTTCTTCAGGAATCAAAGATTCCCTTCAAAGATGGGAGGCACTTCCGGTCTCATAGTTAGGTCAGATAGCTCCTATTAAGATGCTCCCCCTGAGTGTTGATAAGCAAACATTCAGGTGGCTGAATGGCTGGTTCAACTCTTTTATTTGGCATCATAAGCGGTCCCTCATTAAATTAGCTAAACTGCAATTGCCTCACAGACTGGGAGGAGTGGGTCTCCCGGACATTAAAAATTATCAACTCAGCTCGCTTTCATCTTACATCCTGATGAAGGGCTCTGGCCCGAAACGTCGAATTTCCTGTTCCTAACCTGCTGTGCTTTAACCAGCAACACATTTTCAGCTCGCTTTCATCTTACATGAGTAGGCTTGTGGGGACCCTCTTTCAATATGGTTAGACATGGAAACTTCTCAGGCAAAGCTCCCCTTTACTAGTTTGCTGTTTTTGGACAAAATGAAGACTGTTAAGGAATATTGTCAAAACCTGATAGTTATCAATATTGTTAAAGATTGGAGGGCAATTCGGCAGAGGGAAGGTAATATTGGCAAAACATCTTCTCTTACACCTGTAGTGAGTATGCTGGGTTTTCAACCGGGGATGGTATATTCAGAATTCAAACATTCGACAGGCTATGGGTGTGTCTTGCATGGGCAACTTATTTGAGGGAGACACAATGATGTCTTTTGATCAGTTAGCATGGGAATAAGAGCTATCTAGCATGGACCTCTTTTGGTTTTTTTTTGTTATGAATTTTATTCAAAAATAGACTACACTTTTGACTAATCCCTACAAATCCAACAAACAGATGAGGGTGTTCAATGCTAAGAGTACACTTTCTGTCAGCACTTTATATCATCAACTGGGAAGCGGCCCCTCAGATGAGTTCAATTGACACTGCAGGGTGTGGGAGACAGAAGTAGGCGCTGATGTCTTTTTTAGAGGCATGGGAAGATATTTGGGAAAATGCAAGAAAAATATCAATTTGCAATTGGACCCATGCTTTACAGTTGAAGATTCTCCACAGGGTCCACTTGGCTCTGGATCGTTTGTCAAAATTTAAACCAGGGATATCTTCAACATGTCCCAAGTGCAGGATTTTTACGGGCACTCTTATACATTGTCTCTGGTCCTGTGGTAGGCTTCAAACATACTGGAGCACTGTGGCAGTTGCAATGGACAGGATTTTGGGTATAAGAGTGGAGAAGGACCCGATCTCTCTTTTTCTTGGCCTGCCCAGTGTATTCCCTGTAGATGCGTATAAGAAAAAAGTTTTCAATATCCTCACTTTCTGCGTAAGAAAGAATATTTTGTTCAGTTGGGTATCTGAAAATGCTGCATTGGCGGAAGATTCTTATGGAGCACACCTCCTTGGATTTTCTCACAAATATGGGATATTACAAAACTGAGAATTTCTATAAGACATGGCAGCCCTTTTTGGGCTACCTGGACACAGATTTGTCTGCCACACTAATAAGGGATTTTATATCACCGTCAAGATTGTATTTTACGAGCTCAATATCCAAAGAGGGGGATCTGCAAACAAATGAATATGTGAAAATAATGCTCTCAATATTTGATTGTTTGGTTTTGCTGAGCTGTATTATTATTATTTATTAGTTTGTTGTTTGTTATTACTTATTTAGTTAAGTAGTTAGTTGAGGTTTTTTCTTTATATTTTATATATTTATACATTTGTACATAAGGCAGTTGGGTTTTTACTTTTTTGTGTGTTCTTTCTTTGTATAGTTAAGACTTGTACTCTTTTGTACTTGTTGTAATATTTTTAAAAATCTATTTTCCAATAAAAAAAACACTAAAAATCCCTTGAATGGGAAAGATATGCTATAAATCCATATTATTTGTTCTATTAATATACGGTTATAGACTATTTGAGCAACACTTCCGGATTGGAGAATGTATAAGTGAAAAATATTCAGTGAATATTTAACAATCTTTACTCAAGAGTAATTAGATAAAGAAGAAACTCAGATTAGTTGAGAATTTTAATTTTTTCTGCTTGCTGAGGAATGCAGTGCCAATTATGTAAGTGAGAGATATGTTTGAAATGCTCATAAACCTGATGGTCGTGTGAGTTACTTCAGCACATCACATTGTTCATTCGTATCTTGCTATTTGGAAGTCATAAAGTCACCTGGAGCAATAGAACAATCTCCAGAATTCTTGGGGAAAATTGTCTTCAAAAAAAAGGTTGTCAATATTCAACTTTTTCAGTCACCTTTTGCAATTAAGCCAAATTTTTTCTGCATTGACCTTCTGCCACTTCTTTCATTGAATGCAGTGTTATGACTTTAGCAAACCAACCAGGTGGCATGTTTAACTTGCACTGGGTATACTGATGGACAGAATAGACAACACAATGAAACTAACATTACCAGAGATGTAACAGTAGAATGAATCTCAGATTTTAATTTCGGTTGTATGAAAATCTGCTTCATAATCATTCTTGATTGAGGTGCAAAGATAACCCGCTGTGAGTTGTGACTAGATAATCCCACTAACTGACATATAAGACAAATTGGTGGCCATTTAATATTTGGCAACATTGCACATATTCTCCCAGATGTTAGAAAATAGCTATAAATTAAATTCAATGGATAGGAGAAAATAAAGGATTTAACTTCAATTGTTTCAAAGTTAATTTATGAGCTAAAACATTGAATAGTCACATAATTTGAACCAAGCAGTGAAAGTAAGATGGAAAAGTGGGATTTTAAAGCTTGAAAATTTGAATTATCACATAATTTTAATTAGACATGTTCATTTAATCAAATAACAAAAATTGCAGTATATTATTTCCAAAGCCACCAGAAGAAAAATACCTTTCAACTTTTTTTTGGATTGATGACAAAATAAATATCCAGAGGACTCAGTTCCTCCAGTTATTGACCCTTTTTGAAAAAATTAATGCATTTCAAGTCAAAATCTACCAAACTGATTTTACTTACAGCTTGTGTGTTCCATCGGATTGGGGTGGCACGGTGGTTCAGTGGTTAACACTACTGCCTCACAGCACTGAGGATCAGGGTTTGATCCAGCCTCAGGCTGTCTGTGCGGAGTTTGTATGTTCTCAACGTGTCTGTGTGGGGCTCCTCTGGGTGCTACAGTTTCCTACCACAATCCAAAAATGTGCAGATTAGATGGATTGGCCCTGGGACATGCAGGATTACGGGGATAGGGCTTGGTGGGATACTCTTCGGAGGGTTGGTGTGGACTCAATGGGCCTAGTGGCCTGTTTCCACACTGTAGGGACATCAATTACTGGCTTTGGCAGACAAACTAGTTGAATATGTCATGTGAACACTCATCGCACGGGCTTGTTATATAACTATTGGTAATTTTAAGTCAAAATAAATATTTTGTGAATGTTTAATGCAATATTTAATGAAACTGTATTTGTTACATTTAGTAGCACAGAGCACAAATATAATTAACATCCAAGAATGTCACAGCTCACTTTAATTGAATAATCAAACTGGCTTCTCAGGTGAATTAAAGAAATGGGTGTTGTGTTTATGAGTGCATCAGGGAACTGGCAGATGAGATTGATAAACTCAAGAAACATGGAATTAAAGAATCAGCAGTGCTGGAGATAGTAACTAAATAATCTTGTTGATAATTTTAAAGAGTTCCAAGAAAAGTTTAATGAGCTAAACATAGTTATTAATGATACTCTGGGACAAATTGTTTTGGCTGTTGGTTTAATAGAAAATTTAATTATTAGTGTGCAGAGGATGCTGTTTATAGCTTATTGGATAGTAAGGTTCCTCTAAAGCTGCCAAACCAAGCTGAAATGAAAAATTAGATGAGAATATGATTGACATGCAACTTGGCCGGTCATGAGGAGGCCACAGAATGCACTCTGACATGAAGGAGATATAGACCAGAGCAAGGTATTGAACACCTGAATAAATCAACAGGTTAGCAAATCCCACTGGAGAAGTGTTTTAGCTTGACCAATATGAGGTTCAGGACAGATTTCATTCTGAAAATTTACATAGTGTATCTTGCCCATAAACCATGTAATGAATTAGGCAAAAGGTGCTGTAAATGCATTAAATATAACTATCATGTATAAAGTCCAAGAAGGTTTCAATTTCACATTTAATAATTAAGCTGGAGAAATTTCTCACCCATCTTTGGGAAATAAACCATGTGTAAAGGAGCAGCAAAGGTCAAGAGTATTTGTCAAATGGCTTTCAGTTGACACGAGACTTAATACGAAGATGTCCTGCAGTCTGTACATTCTGATAGCAGTGGGATCATGCATAGAGATTCTAATCACATACTTTGAGATTCCAAATCTTCTGTAATGCAGATCAGACTAGCAGATTTGCCTCAGTGTGCTACATTGACTTGATATACTGCTATATGTGCTCATATGATGAATTGCAAATATGGTAACAAGTATATGGATGCAGGGTAAAAATGTCCTGTAGTTAGTCCCAAACATGCTCAGTCATGTCCAAAATTTTGCAACTTTAGATGGTTGATGTTACACAGGGAATTGAGGACATATACTGCATAACTACCAACTTGAAAACTTGTTTTTGAAGGCTCTGTAATTAAACTCATGACATTGATACCATACCTCATGACCTATACCATTACTAATAAATAGTGATCATTCTATGCCATGACAATGAAATCTGATTAATTGAGAAGGGTGATCTGAAAGTTTTCAAACAGCCCATCCTCTTCATAGGGGTGCTTGGTTTAAGTGCAAGGCAATGCTCAGTGACAATTTAGCTGGTCATAAATTGATTCTGATTTATTTACTTTTGATAAGGTTTTTTGGACTATATACAGAACTTAATTGAAACCATGTCCTTTGAATACCAATTTCTATGTTGACAGCCTGGCCAGCCTCATGTCAAATCTTGTCCTGTGTCTATTGACCTATCTCAAGAGGGCCTCACCTTTTCAATTTCTTGCAGCGGTTTCTCCAGATTTATGTTGTTGAAGGAGAAAATCTATGGATTTCTTTTGTGTTCAGCAACAAGAAGAACAGGAGCGATAACCAGAAGGCTGCTGGGAAGGTGAGTCACTGACTTAAGTACTTACCTCGAGCTTTGGGGCCCTCCATTTTATGTTCAGCTGCAGGAAGAGTGGGGGTGATGACCGGAAGGCTGCTGGGAAGGTGAATCACTGATGTAAAAAACTTACCTCATGAATAGGCAGAATGCACACTGACCAATAGCAGACACAGGAATGCTGTGTAGGTGAGGAAATATATTTGGGTGATTACGTTACCTGAAATGCTACTTAGCAGTGTCTCCCAACCATTCTCCCCCTCTAACCGAAGCAAAAAAGAATTTTGTGAGCCGGATTGGTAAGGTAACTAGTTTTTTTAAATTTATTTTTCAATAGTATCTTTGAGAATTTACAATTGTGGGAATTGATGTTAGGGCAGTTGAATGTTCCTCCTGCAGAATGTGGGAGGTAAGGGTCACCACTAGTGCCCCTCCTGACATCATCTGCGGAAAGTGCACCCAACTCCAGCTCTTTGAAAACTGTGTTAGGGAATTGGAGATGGAGCTGGGTGAACTTCGGATCATTCAGGAGGCAGAGGGGTTATAAAGAGGAGTTACAGGGAGGTAGTCACACCTCAGGTGCAAGAAAAAGGCAGATGGGTTACAGTCAGGGGACAGAAAGGGAACCAGCAGACAGTGCTGGGATCCCCTGTGGCCATTCCCCTTGAAACAAGTATACCATTTTGGATACTGGGAGTAAGCCATAGGATACAGGTCTCTAGCACAGAGTCTGTCTCTGTTGCTCCGAAGGGAAGGGAGTAGATGAGCAGAGCCTTAGTCATTGGGGACTAAATAGTTAAGGGGACAGATAGGAGGTTCTGTGGGAATGAGAGAGACTCATGGTTGGTGTGTTGCCTCCCAGTTGCCAGGGTTTGTGATGTCTCAGATCATGTTTTCAGATTCTTTGGGGAGGGGGAGTAGCCCCAAGTCGTGGTCCACATAGGCATTAACGGCATAGGTAGGAAAAGGGATGGGGATTTATGGCAGAAATTTAGGGAGCTAGGGTGGAAGCTTAGAGCTAGAACAAATAGGGTTGTTAGTTCTGGTTTGTTACCTGTGCCACATGCTAGTGAGGCGAGGAATAGGGACAGAGAGGTGTTGAACATGTGGCTACAGGGATAGTGTAGGAGGGAGAATTTTCAATTCCTGGATAATTGGAGCCCATTCTAGGATAGGTGGGTCCTCTACAAACAGGATGGTCTACACCTGAACCAGAGGGGTATCAATGTCTTGTGGGGTGGGGAGGAGGTGGAATTTTCTATTGCTCTTTGGGAGGGTTTAAACTAATTCAGCAGGAAGATGGGAATCAAAGATATAGTTCCAGTGTCCAGGAGGTTGAGAGTAGGGAAGTCAGAAACAAAGTTTTAAGATACAAGAGTGCACTGGCAAGCAGGAAGATGGCTTGAAGTGTGTCTACTTCAATGCTAGGAGCATCCGGAACAAGGTGACTGAACTGGCAGCATGGATTGATACCTGGAACTTCGATGTTGTCACCATTTCAGAGACATTGATAGAACAGGGGTAGGAATGATTGCTGCAAGTTCCAGGACTTAGATGCTTCAATAAGAGCAGAGAAGATGGTAAAGGTTAGGGTTGGGAGGTGTGGCATTGTTAGTCAAGAACAGTATTACAGTAGCAGAAAGGAAGTTTGAAGACTCATCTGCTGAGGTAGTATGAGCTGAAGTTAGAAACAAGAAAGCAGAGCTCATCCTGTTGGGAGTTTTCTATAGGCCTCCAAATAGTTCCAGAGCTGTAGAGGAAATAATAGCAAAGCTGATTCTGGATAGGAGTGAGAATAGAAGGGTAGTTGTTATGGGGTCTTTAACTTTCCAAATATTCACTGGAAATATTACAGTGTGAGTACTTTAGATATTGTCCAATGAGTGCAGCATGGTTTCCTGATATGGTATGTAGACAGGCCAACAAGGGGCGAGGCCACATTGGATTTGATTCTGGGTAATGAACCAGGCCAGGTATTAGATTTCAAGGTAGATGAGCTCTTTGGTGCTAGTGACCACAATTTGGTTACATTTACTTACAGCCACGGAAAGGGATAGGTATATACCACAGGGCAAGAGTTATAGCTGGGGAAAAGGCAATTATGATGCGATTAGGCAAGATTTAGGATGCATAGGATGGGGAGGGAAACTGCAGGGAATGGGCATAGTTGAACTCTGGAGCTTATTCAAGGACCAACTACTGCGTGTTCTTGATAAATATGTACCTGTCAGGCAGGGAGGAAGTGGTCGAGCAAGGGTGATGTAGTTTATTAAAGAAGTTGAATCTCCTATCAAGAGAAATAAGAAAGCTTACATTAGGTTGAGATGTGAGGCTCAGTTAGGGTGTTTGAGTGTTACAAGTTAGCCAGGAAGAACCTAAAGAGAGAGCTAAGAGCCAGGAGGGGACATAAGAAGTCCTTGACAGATAGGATCAAGGAAAACTCTAAAGCTTTATATAGATACATCAGGAATAAAAGAATGACAAGAGTAAGATTAGGGCCAATCAAGTACAGTGGGAAGTTGCACATGGAGTTCGAGGAGATAGGAGAAGCACTAAATTAATATTATTCATCAGTATTCACACTAGAAAAAGACAATGTTTTTGAGGAGAATATTGAGATACAGGCTACTAGATTGGATGGGATTGAGGTTCACAAGCTGGAGGTGTTAGCAATTCTGGAAAATGTGAAAATAGATAAGGCCGCTCGGCCAGATGGAATTTATCCTGGGATTCTCTGGGAAGCCAGGGAGGAGGTTGCAGAGCCTTTGGCTTTGATCGTTATGTCATCATTGTCTACAGGAATAGTGGCAGAAAACTGGATGATAGGAAATGTTGTTCCCTTGTTCAAAAAAGGGAGTAGACTCAACCCTGGTAATTATAGACAAGTAAGCCTTACTTCGGTTGTGGGTAAAGTTTTGGAAAAAGGTTATAAGAGGTAGGATTTATAACCATCTAGAAAGGAATAAGTTGATTAGGGATAGTATGGAGGGAAGCATGAGGAAAAGTTAAGGGATTTCAGGCTGTTTTTGTTAGAGAGAAGAAGGTTGAGAGATGACTTAATAGAGACATTCAAGATGATCAGAGAATTAGGGTGGAAAGTGAGAGCCTTTTTCCTTGGATGGTGATGGCTCGTATGAGAGGACCTAGCTTTAAATTGATGGTTAATACATATAGAATAGTTCTCAGAGGTAATGTTTTCACTCAGAAAGTAGTAGGGGCTTGGAACACCCTGCCTGCAACAGTAGTAGACTCGTCAACTTTAAAGGCATTAAATGGTTATTGGATAAACATATGAATGGAAATGGAATAGTGTGGTTAGATGGGCTTCCACAGGTTGGTGCAACATTAGATTAGATTACTTACAGTGTGGAAACAGGCCCTTCGGCCCAACAAGTCCAAACCAACCCACCGAAGCGCAACCCACCCATTCCCCTACATTTACCCAACACTACGGGCAATTTAGCATGACCAATTCACCTGACCTGTGGGAGGAAACTGGAGCACCTGGAGGAAACCTACACAGACACAGGGAGAATGTGCAAACTCCACACAGTCAGTCGTCTAAGTCAAGAATTGAACCCAGGTCTCTAGCCCTGTGAGGCAGCAGTGCTAACCACTGCGCCACCATGCTGCCCACAGCGAGGGCTGAAGGGCCTGTACTGGGCTGTAATGTTCTATGTTCTATGAAATTAAATCCATAGATCATTTTCATAGAAGGAGGACATTTTCTAGCTGGCATACTTTGAAGACTTACCACAGATTCCAAATCCAAAAGCTCCTCCTTACCTCCAACACTGCTTGATTTGACATTTTTAAGGCCTGGTAGTGCCATTTAATTTCTTGTCTGACTGCATGCAAGACCTAATCAGAAAGTTACATTTGTGTGACTCCAGTATCCCTGACGTGCTAGTGAGGGAAAATCGGAAATGTGGTCACTAAACTTGATACCATATGACCTATGTGTGAAATACACTTCATCAGTTTGCTTAAGGCACTCTAACTTTAGCATCATGATAACAATAGGTAGAATAACACTGAAATCCACAAGTAGCACATTTAGCCACAGAATGATGTAAATGATCAATTACTTCTCCTTGTCTTCCGCCATAAATGAGGCATGAGGCCAACACACTTCCTATTTTTTTTAAATTTTCTATAGTGTGGAAACAGGCCCTTTGGCCCAACAAGTCCACACCGACCCTCTGAAGAGTAAACGACACAGATCCATTTCCCTCTGACTAATACACCTAACACTATGGGAAATTTAACATGGCCAATTCAACTGACCTGCACATCTTTGGATTGTGGGAGGAAACCCACACAGACACAAGGAAAACATGCAAACTCCACACAGTCAGCCACCCAAGGCTGGAATTGAACCTGGGACCCTGGTGTTGTGAGGCAGCAGTGCTAACCACTGTGCTATCATGCAGCTTTTGTAACGTAATGATGGTCATTTTAAACTTTTCATGTATTTCATATATATTCTATCAATGTCCCTCATAAATTTCAGTGGACATTATTTTATTTCCAGTTTCTGACTGTGGGGTGACTGCAGACACAGAAATGATGTCGCAGCAACAATTATGTTGTCAAAATCCAGCAATCTTTTACATGAAGAGCTGTCATACTGGAGTTAATGTTTGGAAATAGTTATTCAGTGTTGGTCAAGAGATTTTAAAACTTGTTCTCAGGATGTGGGTGTCCCCTAGTTCGACCAGTATTTCTGTTTCATTCCTTGAGAAGTTGCTGGTAACCTGCCTTAAAGACACAGTTTGGATGCAAATTACTGTTCTTGGAAGCTTCAACTGCTCAGAGGTTCAAAGTTTCACTTCAGCACTGAACAGACCATTCACATTCACTAATTTCATTCATAAAGGCAATAGACAATTGGCACATCATTCATCAAGATTGTTGAAGCCTCATCAGCCTTACTATTATTTTATTTGCTATTTCTGGTACAAACTTAATTGGACTGATGTATGTCGAAAACCATCCAACCTTTGATGCTTACAGCAAGTTGCCATGCTCCAGACAACTCTGGGGTCCTTTATAATGTTCCCACTTAGCCTTCTCTACTCCAGTGAAAATAATTACAAGATCTTAATTCTCACATCATGACAGAACTGGTGATGGCAAATTGGCACTCTTTTTACACTCATCCTGATTACCTTTACAACTGATATCAATGAAATTTTTGTCTCAGTAAGCCACTTGTTAACATGCTCATATTCCAACATTTTTTGCTTCTCTTTCCCGCCAATCTTCTCTCACTCCTCATTGTTAAGATAAAACTTAATACATGTAAGTCAGCTTACAATAATCTGAATGGAGTGACTTATGTTCACCTGAGACTCTTGAAAGTGAGCTATTCACCAACAGAGTCTATCACACCTGAGCCTGAATCTGCCAAGCCCAAATCCTGACATATACACCATATAAAGTTTTACCTTGCACAAATGTTTAGTAGACCCACAGCAAGTATTTTTTTCAAATAGTTTCTCTTAAACTGGAATCTATTGATCTATTTTCTGTTGTGCCCTCCAGGATAGTTGTTTGCAGCTCAGATCATGCTTGACTAATCTAATTGAATTTTTTGATGAAGTTGATGAGGGAAATTAATGGATATCGTCTAATTGGATTTTAAGAAAACATTTGGAAAAGTAACATGTAAAAAGTTGGTTAACAAAATTGGAGAATCATAGGTTAGGAGGATGAATGTCTTACATATATTAATACGTACATACATGAATTGGATATTGAACTACTTAATAACATTTAAAATTTTCCCCATGATTCTGAAGAGGGAACCAGAGAGGTTGATGCAATCAACTGCACCAAATGTAGATAGACCAGCAGAATGGGCAACCACGTGAAGATTTTAATGAATTTAAAACAGAGAAGTATGAAGTGATGCATTTTGGCAAAGGGGTACACAAGATGCAATGTGGTCTTATTGGCATTAGTTTTAAAGAATGTGATGGGCAGAGGAATCTGGGGTTTGGATGCATATGGAATATGACAGGACATGTTGAGAGAGTTGTTAGCAAAGCATGTGGGATCTTAGTCTTCATAAGAAGAGAGCTGAAAATGTGTTGCTGGAAAAGCGCAGCAGGTCAGGCTTATGCCTGAAACGTCGAATTTCCTGTTCCTTGGATGCTGCCTGACCTGCTGCGCTTTCCCAGCAACACATTTTCAGCTCTGATCTCCAGCATCTGCAGACCTCACTTTCTCCCCTTCATAAGAAGAGACAATGGTTTTGTATTTCATTCGTGAGTAATGTCCACCTTATTTCCAATCATTTGCAGATCACTATTAGCTAAACTCATCTCATTTCTATGCAGTTCCCAATTCTTCAGTCTTTTCCTGAGAAACTAGATGGTGGTAATTGCTGACATGGAAGTTACAACATCTCTTGCTTTTCCCAGCCTTCGTCCAACTCCACCATCATCAGCAATTCCCTGCATACTTCTCGGACAATGTCCTGTTCTGCCCTTTGTCCACAAACGTGGGCATTACAAACCACCAGCTTCACCACATAATTTTGGCTGTTTTCACCCAATTTATACTCCAGTCCTTCAGGCCTTCACTTTGGAGCTCAGGTACATTTACAACTTGCATACTTCTGCCAAATCATTCTTTGAACAGAAATATACACACACAGCTCATGTGACTGCACATAATGCATCTAATGGTGGTTAGTTTACTTTCTTAGCATTTACTCACTTTACACTATTTACCTTGACTGCAAGCATTGCATTGGAGGAGGGGGTAGGTAGGTTGTCACCATGTGGAACATTGAACAGTCAAGAGACTTAGATGTGAAGGTTCTGATGAAGAGGCATTGAACTTGAAACATTATCTCAGTTTCTTTTCCACAGATGCTACCAGACCTGCTGAATTTCTACAGGAAGCTTTGTTTTTATTTCAGCTGTCCAGCATCTGCTGTTCTTTGTTTTATTTTTTATATAAGGGAGTCAGACACATTGCTGTATGGCACCATGCCATGTCAATGATGCACAGCATGTGCAATCAGCTTATGCAGCTTGTGCTTCATCTAAAAGGCCATGTACAAAAGTCAAAGAGGACTAGTTTTAGTGTGGTCAAGGGGGATTATGGTCAGTCATGGGGGATCATCACAGTCAGTTAAGGGGTTCATCTGATTCCAGTCTGGTCGCTGGAGCACAGTCTATCCTTTCTAGGGCAACCTGTCCATGGATTACAGGTACATCATTTTAGATACTGTGGACACATTGGTGCAGGGTGAGCTAATTTTTCCAGCAAATAGTCAAACAGTACAAAGACGTGTGGGTCAGGTGAATTAGCCATGCTAAATTGCCCATAGTGTTAGGTACATTAGTCAGAGGGAAATAGGTCTGGGTGGGTTACTCTTCGGAGGGTCGGTGTGGACTTGTTGGGCCGAAAGGCCTGTTTACACTGTAGGGAAACAAATCGAATCGAAGGGATTTAGCAATAATAGGAGCTGATAGAAGAGCAGTTTATGGGACAGCGTGAACAAGAAAAATGATAAGGGGTCCCCAGTGAGTGAGTAGGTAGTGCAGAGGGCAGAAATTATCAATAGTTTGGCAGGATGAGGTGCATGAAAGCTGGGCATGTTGAAGGAATTATTATGAGTTATATTATTCCTTCAACTGGGCATGTTGAAGGAATAATAAGAGTTATAGCTCATCGGTCTTGGTAAGGTGAATGTACAGGAGCAGAGTTAGAGTGAGTGGTGCCTCTGTGAGTTTGAGATTTATAGAGAGAAGATAATGTCATTTGTCCTTGTGGATCACGGAAGATCATTAACCTTCTTCCTGTTCTACTGGACATTGTGGTTCACCTGACTTACAGCACTGACCTTGGCTGGCCAAGTCTGGTGGCATGGTCTCCTTTGATGGTCAGCTGGAAAAGACCATCTTTCCACTAACACACCCATCAGTGACTGCAGGTCCCAGTCAGTGAATGACGGAGTTAACCTGCTATTCTGGAACCTGTAATTTGGGGTAACAGTGTAACACCACATGGGAAGAGCTGTTCCTGACTTGCTTTTCATTAGGTTGTGTGCACTTGGGGTCTAAATGTGGTTCCAACAGCACGGAAGTTTCAGGGAAGAAATTTGCTCCAGAAAAGACACCAAGGCCTTGGCAGACTGGGCTACATGAAACTCATTCAAAAAAAAACAGCCCATAGACTATAAAGCAGGAAAGATATGCTGAACCTTTATGAAGCTTTGCTCAGACTACGACTAGACTAGATTGTACAGTTCTGGTATGTGTGTATATGTATGTGTGTGTATGTATATACACACACATATATAATTTATAGTATATGGGGGTCTGGTGTTAGATACTGGTGGGGGATAGATGTCTGGTAGGGGATCAGGTCTGATAGCAGACTAGTCATTCTGGCAGGGGGGTTGGGACAGAGTTTGGGCTTAGATTGGAGTGTGGGTATCTGCTTCATGGGAGAGGGCAGGGGTGGTGATTTGTACATCCTGAGAATGGGTGTCAGATTTCGGGGCTGGGAAAGCAGGTGGTTTATCAGGTCTTACTGGAACTGTGCCAGGTTGTGAGGGGGTGGGGTGTTGGGTCACGGTCTTGGGATCGAGGGGCCTGGAGCTTCTGAGTGATTTAATTTGGGGTCGGTTTCTTAGTTACTCAGGCATTTTTGATGCGTTTGATTGTTTAACTTTTCCTGAATAACTGGTTTAGTTAATTTCATCCAATCAATGTCTCAGATTTTCATGGAAACTATCAGAGGGTTCCAGCCAGGGACGAATTATTCAGTGGAAAATGTAATTACCCGGATAATTCCTTTAGACTCTCCAGAATGGGGATTTTGCATGCTCCTTCAGCCCAACACTGAATCATGCTGCAATATTCATGGTCTGGCCAGCAGTCTGCCATATCTTCTTTCATATTTTACTGTTCTGTACTATTTCCACAAAATTTGCAAGAATAGATCATAAAAGAAAGACCTTATTTATTATTCTATACGTCATATGCATTAATTTGGACAATAATACATAGTGCAAACACTACAGGATCATATCTATAATTAATTTCTGACATCTTTTGACAAAAAATTTAATTATAAATTCATAGTTGTTGGAGGATTGTTCATTGGTTTTCTTGCTTCTCCTCTGTTCTTGCAAGTGTTATAAATCAGTGAATCATTTATAACACACGCTAAAGATTGTTTTGTACCTGCTGTTAACCTGGTTTGGCCTCTGATAATTTTTTTTCAGCTCGTATAGAAAGAGGCACTGAAGCTTCACAGTTTGTAATTTCTTCCAGGCAGGCCACTTATCTACTTATGCACACCATAAAACAGTAACTAAAGAATTTAAGGAAGTGAGTTGGAAAAATGTCTCACCTAAAGGTTGAAAGTCATATTGTGCCTTTGATTATGTAGAATTTGAATTGCATACAGTTGTTCAGTGGGTGTCTGAAATTATTTCACTAGGGCCCAGGAGGTCCAAGATAAGACTGCCACCCTGAAGTAGCTACCAGAGAATGACCACCAGTCCCTGAGTTGCACTGGTGAGTGGTACATGATCAATCTGAAGTTCCCTCATATAAAGACTTTAGTGAAGTCTCTGAGGCAGCCCGACACTATCTGCATCAATTTTTTGCAGACTTGACTTTTAACGATACTCTGAAATGACGTGGCAAGCCACTCAGTTCAAGGGCAAGTAAGGATGGGCAACACATTCTAGTCTTGTCAGCTGCACCCACATCCCATGAAGGAATAAAGGATTCCCTTTGAACAGAAATACTGAACATTTTGTTTACATGTGCAGGCATTCAAATTTGCTCTCAAAAAATTAAGTGCTGAGTGTAACAGTTTTACTACATTTTAAAACAGTGAGATCGCTAAAATAAGCTTTATTAGCCTTCTGCTGCCATCACAGCTACAATCTCACCATATCCCACAGCCTCTTTTGTTTAGTTACTTTGTCTTCCTAGGACAGTAACTCCAGCAGGATCAATATTATCACTCAAGTCCCATCTGCTTATCAAATAAAGATCTCAGAGGATACTGTAAAGTTTAGCTGTGAATTAACCCATTTAAAAGTATTCCTGCTCTGATGTTAACCCAGTAACAGAAGAATTTTATCCAATATTATCAAATCACTGCAGAGGAGCAATAAGCAATGTTTATAAGGAGTTAACTCAATTTAGTTATATACTTTGCTTAAAATGGTAACATATCATTGAGTTTGTCAACTTAATGCAGTAAAATAACCTGAACATATTACTCTTTAAATGTTGTATTCAGGTAGGCCATTTAAAACACCAGGTGAAAATTCAGGTCTGGGTAGCAGTGTGGAGGAATGGCCATGAGATTGATGCTGAGAATCAGAGAACTGAATTATTCAGAATCATGTACAGAAAAGAACTAATGTTCTCTAGTCTTGAACATTGTTCATGAAAAGACTTTGAACATTGCAAATAGCAAGTTGAGTCCTGCAGATAAATAAAACAAATGCATGCTAGGAAGAGCCTCCTTCATTATGGGCAAATATTTGAGATTCACCCTGGGTCCGTTTGGATGATGTGATGGAATGCAAGGCATTTTGTTCTTGATGGTATATGCCCTGTGTTATTTGTTTTATTTTGGGAGCTCAGTGAGCTGAAATTGCTCATTTATTGCTAATTGACGTTGAAAAGTAATTTCAAGATTTTACCCCATTCTTCCGGAGCCAATAAAATAAAACTTGTGCAAATCCACTCCACTGTCCAACCTGAAAAGGGCAATTATGCTAATGTGAACCTTTAATTTTTCATCTGAAACATAGGGTAAAGCATCCCTCAGAAAGCAACATTTATTTTTAACATACATGATTCCGCTATAGCTAATACAAATTAACATTGTACTTCATAGATCAGAACAGTCAACTAAATTGCTAACTGAATATTTAAGGTTTCTATGAAAATTGAAGGCTTCAGGTGATATTTCTGATATTCAATAGTTTTCTACACATTGTCATTCAGGTTGGAGTTGACATTTACATTTAAAACCAATTCTATGCTCTGTAGAATTTAGTGATGGTGGTGACAATGACTGACTGAAATGAAATCTGCAGAGTGGAATACAAGGAGTAGAGAAAAAGTTGCAATATATATCAGCTTTGATATATACATATTAGAATAATAAATATGAAAGATGTCATTCTCCATCTGTAATTTCTGATTGACATTTTCATTGAAATTCTCATGTAAATTAATTTAAAACATTGTGGCAACTTGTGAATTTGTAATCTTTTTGTAGCTTCTGTGACAATTAATGCCAAATGTGTGGGCTGTTGTAAGCTGTGATGCTATATCTTTTGGGAACCGAACAGAAACTGCTTGGACTAATTTATTTTGTATTCCAAGCAGTCATCAAATCGTTCTGCTCTCTCCAACATAGGTCCCAAAGGTAATAGGGCAATGCACAAATTCACACACATTGCCTCATGTGGTAATGTTTTAGATTGCACAGGAGTTTTGTACCTGCTTTGATTCTACACTCCTGCATGCAAAGAGCTTCTTAACATTGCGCAGACGACTAGAACTTTCAGCTGTTTCAGTGACATATATCCCTTCAGTGATGAATTTTCCCTTCTGATGACAGTCCTTTCGTCCATCTTAGTAAGGGGATTAAATTACAACTTCCATGATGCGGACAGAAAAATATCTTAGCAGCATTAGAAACAACACTGAAAGACAATCAAGTCACAGAAGAAACCCAGCAAACCATCAGACATATAGTAGCACCATCATTAAGCAGGGAAAAGGAAGGAAACACACTCAATACACAAGAAAGAAAAGCACTAGAAAGACTAAAACAAAAACAAAAGCATTGTTATCCTATCTGTGGACAAAGGATGCTTGACAGTCTTGTTGAATCAAAGAGACTTATTGAGAAAGTGAAAGCATATACTTATCAACAAGTGGCAATAGACTTGACCCCAAAACTAGAGAACAGAATCACAGCCCGACTCAAAAATCTTCAGCATTGTTATCCTACTTGTGGACAAAGGACGCTTGACAGTCATTTGAAATCAAAGAGACTACATTAAGAAAACAAATGCACAACTTGCAGATACCAACATTTACCAACAAGTGGTGATAGACCCGACCCTGCAACTAGAGAACCGAATCACAGCCCTACTCAAAAATCTGGAGAAATAAATAAGACCGAATTCCAAAAAATGAAACCAGATGGATCCAACACACCACGCTTCTCCAGATTACCCAAAATCCACAAACCAGCAGCCCCCCTCAGACCCATAGTCTCACTACCTGAAACATCACTTACAGATTGGCCAAGGAGCTACACCAAAGACTAAAACACTTAGTCGGAGATTCACGCCACTCCATCCACTCCACCCAAGAATTCCTGAGGATCATCAAAGACACCAAGATAGAAGAGGATAAAATAATGGTCTCCTTTGATGTAACAGCCCTGTTCACATCCATCAACATCAAACCAAAGACACATATACCGAACACTACCAACTTCATCAGCAAGGACAATTTCATCAAGCAAATGGACCTATGCCTTACCACACACTTCACCTTCAACAACAAAATCTACAGACAAACCAATGGAATACCCTTGGGATCTCCAATATCAAGGTACTTAGCAGAGGCAGTAAATCAGAGACTCAAACAAACAGCTCTGCTAACCATCCAACCCAAATTTTGGGTCTGCTACATGGATGACACCTTTGTCATCACTATATGAAACAAATTAGAGGAAACCTTCAAAACCATCAATAATCCCCTTAATGGCATGAAATTCACTAAAGAGGTGCAAAAGAATAACAAACTGCCACTCTAGATGTTGCAGTAGAGTGAACAGCCATTGGGGAACTTCAAACCAGCATCTACAGGAAAATAACACATACAGATCAAATATTGAACTACAGAACCAACATCCACAAATGAAGCTGCATTTGAACATTATTTCAATGAGCCACTATACACTGCAGCACAGAGGAATGACGAAGAGCAGAGGAAAATCACCTATATAGTGTTTCACGAAGAACGGGTACCCAATGAACACAGTCCTCCAACGTCCCAGCAACAAACCCAAACAAGCAGACAAAACACGTCCAGGAACCCTAGCCACTCTCCCCTACATCAAAGACATCTTGGAAATGACTGCCAGACTACTCAGACCCCGTGGCATCATGGTAGCCCACAAACCCATCAACACACTAAAACAGCAGCTAATGTACTTGAAAGGCCCTATACAGACAATAAGCAAAACTAATGTCATTTACAAAATACCTTGCAAGAACTGTAACAAACACTACTTTGGACAAACAGGCAGAAAACTAGCCAGCAGGATACATGAACATCAACTAGCCACGAAAAGATATGACCAACTCTCACTAGTATTCTTACAGATAAGGAAGGATGCCACTTTGACTGGGACAACACATCCATCCTTGGACATGCCGAACAGAGCCATGCACAAGAATTCCTAAAAGCTAGGCATTCCCACTGGAACTCCATCAACAAACACATTGACTTGGATCCTATTTACCACCTCCTGAGAAGAAAGAACAGGAAATGACATCACCACAGGAAATGACATCACCAACCCAAGGAATCCAAACACATAAATAGAAAGTGGGCTACACCACCAGTGCTTCATCCAGAAGCTCACTGAAGATGTTACCTAGTACAGTGATGAAAACGAACCTTCCAGCTCAGCGAGCAAACCTACGTCTGTTCCTTTCATTGTTGGCCTGCAGAAGCCAAGCATAGGAAAAAAATCAATGCAGCATTTCTCATTTCATATTCTAGTTTAATCAGTGTACTCTTAACTCTTTTGATACTGTTAGTGCAGATACTGTTAATCAAAATACAATTAACAATGGGGTAGGATCAGACCTAACTCAGGACATAGTTACAAAAAGGTAATGCTGTGGATGCTGAAAATATGAAATAAAAGCAGAAAATGCTCAAAGTACTCAGCAGTTGAGGCAGTATCTGTGGGAAGAGAAACAGAACTAAGAGGCTGAATCTTACCAGAAATCAGCTAAATGTCATTCTTGTTGTGTTTCATGCAAGCTATTCCTAATATGCCCGAACCTCTACCTGTTGTCTGTGATGGTAATGCATAAAGCTATAAAAGCAGATACTACTCCTAGAGCCAGTATCCTCTATTTTAGCTGTCAAGACCTGAGAAAAAAAAGCAACCAGCCATGAAAGCAAGCTTTTTTTTGGAGGCTGTGGTTTCATTTAAAATATTTTAATTGTCACTCTTGTGATGAAGCTGCTCCTTTAACAAGGTTATGCTGTCCTTGGCAGCTTTTTTCAGAGAGGTCATAAATGGCACAGACTCTGAAAAGTCTGGCGGTTTTAGACCAAGTTGATTATAGCTAACAGATACTGCCTCAGGCAGAAAGCTTTCAAGTTTTAAATAAAACACTTTTACATTGACAAAGGTGTGGTCAGTTCTCCCAGTTCAGTTTTTCTCTAGTTTTTTTAGCAGCAATGTGAAGAAAGGCTGCTGGACCCACAGAACAGATCCAGGCTGGTACTATCTTTCTGACTTCTATCCTGTGCTTGATTTTACCTTTTGTACCTCGACGTATTTATGGGGATTGTTGCAAGTATTTGGAACAGCATCATTAAGTTAGGAGAGTCTGTTGAGTTTTTGGATGGGATAAGTAGTTGGTATTCTGTTTTCTGTTCTTTGTGTTTCATTCAGTGATCTTGTAAATAAGTTCTGTTTTGTTTAAAACTAAACAGCTTGACCAGCTGATTCTCTCCTGGAATATCCATGTTACACTTACTTAAAACAATTAGCAAAGTTAGGATCTTGGCTACCTTCTTGAAATGTTTTGAGGGGAGTCTGGCCTTGTCCATAACACTCTGCTCCCCAGTGTATGGGTTAGCTCCCTGCCTTTGACGTACCCAGTTTGTTAATTGCATATATATTTAATGGTATGTATGTGACGGAAATTGTTGAAAATTCAACTTGTTCTCCTAATGGCATTCTCAATATGAAACTGCAGTTGTTTATTAATGTGTAACTCTAAATAAGTACATGTAAAAATTATTCAATTCTATCCTTCACCAACTGCTTTTGTGAGGTTGAACATTATTAAACCTAGGAGTAGGTTGTTTCGATTCTAGATGATGGACAAATCAAATCCCAGAATGAAACCTGGTTTGAAAAGTCATATTTATAATTCTTACAGTTGGTTAATGTGATGGCTAGGCATTGAAACATATTCTCTGAAAGGCTGCAGATGTACTTTAAATTAGAGCATATATTTCTTTAACAAAGCAATACAAAAAAGCTCTACAGTATATCTAAGAGAGTTTGAAAGACAGCAAATCAAAGTTTCAACCTATTTTCCAATACTACCCTCTTGCGGATATTCAATTCCAGAGAAATATCGTGCCTATCCCATAAAGTCTTATCACCATACAGACCACTTGATCCGACTTGTTCATGCTGACCAAATTTCCAAACCTAAATTAGTCCCACTTGCTTGCATTTTTCTTCTAAATCATTCCTATTCATTTACCTGTATAAAATGTCTTTTAAATGTTATACCTGCATCTATCACTTCCTTTAACAGTTCATTCCACATACAAACCACCCTCTGTAAAACAAATTGCCATTCAGGTCTCTTTTAAATCTTTCACCTTAAAAATGTGCCCTCTGGTTTTGAATTGCCACACCCTAGAGAAATGCCTTTGCTATTCACTTTAGCTATGCCCATCATGATTTTATAAACTTCTATAAGGTCACCCCTCAACCTCCTATGCTCCAATGAAAAAAAGTCCCAGCCTATCTAGCCTCTCATTACAACTCAAACCTTCAATCCGGGCATCAGCCTGATAAATCTTTCCTGAGCCCTGTCCAATTTAATAATATCCTTCCGATAGCAAGGGTGAACAGAACTGTATACAATACTCCAAACGTGATCTCACCAAAGTCCTGTACAACTCCAACATGACAACCCAACTCCTATACGCACTAGTCTGGGAAATGAACAAAAGCATGCCAAATGCCTTTTTAACCACTCTGTCTACCCGTGACACAACTTTCAAAGAACTATGTACTTGAACCCCTTGGTCTCCCTATTCGACAATACTACCCAGGGCCCTACCATTAACAGTATAAGCCCAGCCTTTATTTGTTTTACCTTAATTCAATACTGTGCATTTACCCAAATTAAATCATCACTCCTCAGTCCATTGACCCAACTGATCAAAATCCCTTTGTAATCTTAGATAACCTTTTTCACTGGCAACTATACTATCAATTTTGGTGTCATCCACAAAGTTACTAACATTGCCTCCTAAACTCTCAGACAAATCATCTATATAAATGATAAATAGCAGTGGACCCAGCTCTCTCCCCTGTGGAACACCACTGGCCCCAGGTCTCCAGTTTGAATAAAACCCTCCACCACTTCTGTCTCCAAACATCAAGCCAATTTTGTACCCATTTGGCAAGCTCTCCCTGAATCCCAGGTGATCTAACTTTACTAACCAGTCTACAATGCAGAGCCTTATCAAAGGCTTCACTAAAGTTCATGTAGACAACATCTACTGCTCTGCCTTCATCAATTCTTTTGGTTGCATCCTCAAAAAAACTCAATCAAGTTTGTGAGACATGATTTTCCTCACGCAAAGCCATGCTGATTATTCCTAATCTGTCCTTGCCTCTTCAAGTGCATGTAAACCTTATCTTTCAGAATCCACATCAACAACTTATCCACTACCAATATCAACACTTTCAATTTATACTTAAATGACTCTTCCCAGTTTCACTTCCTCTCATTGCTAAAGTCAGTTTTATAATTCATTTCTAAGTCTGCAGACATGACCCTTTCACAATTCTGATGATCTAAACTTTCTCAATTCTAATAATTTGAAGATTTCTACACAGCTTGATGCACCAGGAATGAATAACATCTCAGCTAGAATGGCTGGTTCCACTGAACTAAAACTTGAATCTCCTGCTAGGAGAAAACTATTCTCCTTTCTGAACTGAGTTCCTAATTCATCTAAACTGGTAGGAGAAAAATTGTATTCCTTCTAAAGTGAAGTCAGAAGCTAAAATTAATGACCTCTGGTCTGCTGTAAAAATCAGCAGAATGGGCTTTCCATTCATTAACATCACTAGTATCTTGCTAGACCACTGGCCTGAAGCCACAAAACTTCTTGATCTTTCAAATAAAACTTCATAGAACTGACTACAGTCTCTATTTTAAAATCCAAATCCCAAATGATAATTCTGAGTATTATGCACCTTTTATCAAAATATAGATTGGGAAAAGGTTTAAAACTTTAATTATCCTAATATATGAACTCATTTATTGTTGAATTTTCAACATTAGTTCATAGACTTTTATCAAATCTGGAAAATGCTTTTGATCATTTTTAAGAAATTAATGGTAAATGGTTAACTTGTCTCATGGAGACGTATAGAATATGAGGTCATTTATTATTTGATCAGCATTGTTGGCAAGTTGAATGTTCCTTTCTGCTGCTTCTGATGATAAACTATACAGTAGATTAGATGTGCCACATCTACTTTAATAGATATGGATTTTATTATCAGTGCAGAGTACAATTTAATTAGTATTTTGAAAATATGTGGTGTTGGAAGAGTTTTGTTTGTATCCAACTAACGAATACAGAGCAAGATGGCTATTCAAATGGCCAAGAACATAACATGTGCAAAGAAGCTGAATGAATTTCATCATTTCCAATTTTAATTTTTTTTTTCTACACTTTTAGTGAAGTTGTTCATGGGAACTTAATTTACTTGCTAAAATAGTGGGCAAATTGGATTTCAGCTAATTTTAACTTCAGGTTTCTGACCAGCTGAAAGTCAGAATTAGGTGACTCCTCAAGAGGGTTTGTTGTTCAGGCAGGGCAAACATCATTACAAAAAAAGTGTAGGCCTCTCTTGCCCAGACATCAGCTTTCTCCATTGTGAAACTCTTCTCTACCACACTTACTCACGCCTTGATATATGGCCACAGGATAATTCAGTTTTCTAAACAGCCAGTCACCACATTCTATCCACTGCTCACTGATTTGCGAGCGTAGTCAGCTAACAAACATGTAATAACTCCTGGTGGTTAATATCAATGTGGCCACATAGTATTGTATGTGGTTGGGAAATTAATTAGACCCTCCCTCTTTCACTGCACTAATATACTAAGATGGCAGTAAAAGACCTTCTGAGTAATTACTATCAGAGGCCTGTCATTTCGACTGAAGTCTTAGGTTAGTGAATCAAAATGAAGCTGTCAATCTCTAGGCTATAAGATGAGTTAGAATATTGCAAACAATTTCCTTAGAGAAATGTTACATTATTATGAACAGTTATGTATCCTTAATCTGCTAGGTTTAGCTTTAAACGCTAATGAACTTACAAACAGGAGAATTGGCTCTTATACATGTGGCTAGAAAACTGGTGCAGGAAGGAACAAGGGCATCAGATTTCTGAGGCATTGAGACTAGTTCTGAGACGGGGGCAGGGTTCAAGACTGATAAATTCTGTCTTGGCAGGACTGGGGCTAATATTGTCGCAATGAGATTTGCTTCTGCAACTGTGGAATGTTTAAACTAAATTAGCAGGGAGAGGGAGTTCACATTCAGTGGAAGTAAAACTGGTAGGCTAAAGTAGTAGGATAGTAAGTGAAAATAGAAAATAGATGAAGTGATAAGAAAGCATTCAAATGTAGCAAAGTGTTAAAAAGGATGAATTAAAGGCATTCTATTTGAATACATGTAGTATTCATAAAAAAAGATTGATGATTTGAATGCACATATTGACGTAATTGGATGGATATGTCATTACAGAGATTTAGCCACAGGGTGACCAAGACTAGGAACTGACTATCTAAGGATACTCTGCATTAAAGAGGGATAGACCAATAGGAAAATGAAGTAGGATAGTACTCCAACTAAGGGATAATGCTAATACATTAGAAAAAAAGGATCTTTGATCAAAGAAGCAAGATATAGAACCAATTCAGGTTAAGCTGAGAAACAGCAAAGTGAAGCAAACATTGCTAGGATTGATTTATTGAACATCAAACTATAGTAATAATGTTGGGCACAAAAATAGTCAGAAAATAAGAAAAGCATGTAGCATGAGTATTTCATTAATAATGAACATTCCGAAACTACAATGGTCTTAAATCTGAGAAATTGCTCAAGAAAATCTTTATTTTCAATCTGCTCATACATGTTTCTTAATATAGGTAAATTCTTTATTTCAATTTGTTAATTACATTGGGTGTTTTCATTCATTTTCAATGGTTGTCTTCCAAATGCTTTGGATCTTTCATCTTCCTAGTCATGTTGTTGAAAGACTGTTATTTACTGAGCATTACTATCATCACTAGTACTGATCATTCTTATTTTGAAGATGAAAAATAGAAACGTTGCACTTGAACTTGTGTCAGCTCATCACCTGGCAAAGTCAAATCAGCTCTTTGACTGTTGTGCCGTTAATGAAATATTTACAAGCTCAAGTGGGTTGTCCTGCTCATTCTTGTTCTGGATTAGTGGTGCTGGAAGAGCACGGCAGTTCAGGCTGCATCCGAAGAGCAGTAAAATTGACATTTCGGGCAAAAACCCTTCATCAGGAATAAAGGCAGAGAGCCTGAAAGGTGGAGAGATAAGCTAGAGGAGGGTGGGGGTGGGGAGAAAGTAGCATAGAGTACAATAGGTGAGTGGGGGAGGGGATGAAGGTGATAGCTCGGCGGGGGGGGAGGGTGGAGTGGATGGGTAGAAAAGAAGATAGGCAGGTAGGAAAAGTCATGGGGACAATGCTGAGCTGGAAGTTTGGAACTGGGGTGAGGTGGGGGAAGGGGAAATGAGGAAACTGTTGAAGTCTACATTGATGCCCTGGGGTTGAAGTGTTCTGAGGCAGAAGATGAAGCGTTCTACCTCCAAACGCCTGGTGGTGAGGGAGCAGCGGTGAAGGAGGCCCAGGACCTCCATGTCCTAGGCAGAGTGGGAGGGGGAGTTGAAATGTTGGGCCATGGGGCGGTGTGGTTGATTGGTGCGGGTGTCCCAGAGCTGTCCCTAAAGCGCTCTGCTAGGAGGCATCCAGTCTCCCCAATGTAGAGGAGACCGCATTGGGAACAATGGATACAATAAATGATATTGGTGGATGTACAGGTAAAACTTTGATGGATGTGGAAGGCTCCTTTAAGGCCTTGGATGGAGGTGAGGGAGGAGGTGTGGGCACAGGTTTTGCAATTCCTGCAATGGCAGGGAAAGGTGCCTCCTCCCTCACCTCCATCCATCAAAGTTTTACCTGCACATCCACCAATATCATTTATTGTATCCGTTGCTCCCAATGCGGTCTCCTCTGCATTGGGGAGACTGGACGCCTCCAAGCAGAACGCTTTAGAGAACATCTCCGGGACACCCGCACCAATCAACCACACCGCCCTGTGGGCCAACATTTCAACTCCCCCTCCCACTCTGCTGAGGACATGGTGGTCCTGGGCCTCTTCACCACCACTCCCTCACCACCAGACGCCTGGAGGAAGAATGCTTCATCTTCTGCCTTGGAACACTTCAACCCCAGGGCATCAATGTGGACTTCAACAGTTTCCTAATTTCCTCTTCCCCCACCACACCCCAGTTCCAATCTTCCAGCTCAGCACTGTCCCCATGACTTGTCCTACCTGCCTATCTTCTGTTCCACCTATCCACTCCACCCTCACCCTGCCGAGCTAGCACCTCCATCCCCTCCCCCACTCACCTATTGTACTCTATGCTACTTTCTCCCCACCCCCACCCTCCTCTAGCTTATCTCTCCACCCTTCAGGCTCTCTGCCTGTATTCCTGATGAAGGGATTTTGCCTGAAATGTCGATTTTACTGCTCCTCAGTTGCTGCCTGAACTGCTGTGCTCTTCCAGCACCACCAATCCAGAATCTGGTTTCCAGCATCTGCAGTCATTGTTTTTACCCTGCTCATTCTTGTCCCTATCATTTGGTTCCTCTGGTAAACTTTATTTTTCTTTCTACTTCTAAAGGTTTCTCGGTGATAATAGGAATTGAGAACATTTCCATAACTCCTGTAAAGTATTTGATCTCCTTTCCATCAACCAGATGAGACAATTCTCTTCTGGCACCAATAAATCTTTTGCTTTCTGTTCAGATTGGAGTCTAGGAAGTGTTATGAAATCGTCTGCTAGTTGCTCCTTTATTTGTTGATTATCAACAGTTTGTTTCTGAACCAGATGTTTTCTTGAAACTACTAATTTCCTTCTGCTACCCACCACCCTTTGAATGTAAAGATTTATCCTCATGTCCTCTCTACTGTTTCTACCAATCACTTTAAGCCTTTGGTAATTGATGCCTCCACTAGAGAAAACAGCTTTTGCCTATAGACTCTATTCAAGCTCCCCCCACCCACATTATTTTGTACACCTCTGACAACATTATTGTAAATCTCCTCTGTAATCTCTCCAGAGAAGCTAAGCCTTTCCTGTAATGTGCTGACCATAATTCATATACAAACCTCCAACTACGGCCAACCAATATTTCACATAATTCCAACATTAGCTTCCAGCTTTTGTGTTCAAAGTCTCGTTCAATGAAGGAACGCATCACATTTCCTTCTTTACCACCTTCTCTATCTGTTCTGCACTCTTCAGGAACTTATGGATATGCATCGAGATTCTGAAACTACCGTATTAGAACTCTTGCCTGTTAATATTCTACTTATTTCTGCTTTCAGAGCATCATCCCCATTCCTAACAAAACCTTAATAAATCTTTGCACTAACATCTTGGGTTGCATTACGATTGTCCCAAACTTATCACTATCATTCATTTTTTCTATCTTCTTTCATTAAAATTGGAATTCTAAATGTCCTAATTGATGATTTTATTGGCTTAAATCTACTCAATGATTGTTCTGGTACTGTGGCCTTCATGCAAATGTGCTGACCCTAATTCTGTCTACCGTAACCATGCCTCATGGGGCTGACTCATGAAGATGATGAGATTTGTTTTGAAGAATCTATTCTCCCAGCCTGAATTTAGCAAATCAATTTAAAGGTTTTCCCCTTTCTCGCAATAAATTCTAACTTTATCCATGGAGTTCCTAAACACACCCACAGATCTTTCTTTTGTGAAAACTCTGTCACTTATCAATTTGTCTAGGTTTTACACTCCTCCTTGTGCACTCTTTTTTCTTGGGGACCACTTACCAGCACTGAGGTGAAGGATTTCTTCTGGAATGCTGTTTATGCCCTGTTGTTGTTTCCATAAGTTCTCCTGATTGCTTATCTGTTTGCACACTTTCACGTGCTGACATGCATTTGAAATGTACTTAAAGAAGTTAAATCACTTTTCTGCTAATTTTTTTTTTCTCCTGTGTTAAATATGTCATATTGTAGGTTGCAGTGCCAACACTATGACTTGTAGTTGGTGGAAAATTGTTGCTAACAATTCTTCTTTCTCTGATGAGTTCACGTGACTATCTATTTAGTGGTACAGGATAAGCCACTCTCGAGTCTTGATGAGAAGGAACATTTTTCTTACACTGCAAGGTTATTACATGACAAGCACTAAACTCCAAAGATGAGGTGAGAGACATCAATCTGTACTCAGCCAAGTGTGCATCAAAGAGTTTAGCAATACTGGAATCAGTGGTTATCAGGGTTAAGCTCTCCTTGAATACGAGTCATACCTGGCACATTGAAGATGGTTGTGTTTGTTGGAGGTTGGCCATCTCAACTCCAGGACATCTCTGCAGGATTCCCCCTGGATTGTGTTCTAGGCCCAACCATCTTCGGCTGCCTCATCAATATCCTTACCTGCATTATAAGGCCAGAAGTGGGAACGATCACTGATGATTGCACAATGTTCAGTACCATTCATGACTCCTCCACTACTGTAGCAGCCCATATTCAAATGCAACAAGATCTGGACAATATCCAGGCTTGGGCTGATAAGTAGCAAGTAACATTCGTGCCACACAAATACCAGGCAACAACTTTGATATCTTTAATATGAGACAATTTAATCATTGAAGCTTGATTTTTAATAATATTACCATTACTGAATTCACCACTATCAACATCCTTGATGTTACCTTTGGTCAGAAACTCAACTGGACTCATCACATAAACACAGTGAGTGCAAGTGCAGGTCATAGGCTAGGAATACTGCAGTGAGTAATTCCCCTCCTGATTCCCCAGTGTTTGTCCACTATCTACAAAGTACAAGTCAGGAGTATGGTGGAACTCCCCACTTGCTTGGGTGAAAGCAGCCCCAGGAACACTCAAGAAGCTTGATACCATTAGGTCTAAGCAGCCCTCTTGATTGGTGCCACATCCACAAGTATACACTCCCTCCATTACTCAGCAGCAGCACTGTGTACTCTTTACAAGATACAGAGCTGATATTTACTAATAATCCTTAGGCAACACCTTCCAAACCCATGACCACTTCTATGTAGAAGGACATGGGCAGCAAATCCATGGGAGCACCATCACCTGCAAGTTCTTTTCCAAGCCACTCACCATCTTGACTTGGAAATATATTGCTAATCTTTCACTGTTGCTGGATCAAAATCCTGGAATTTCCTCCCTCAGAACATTGTAGGTTGATCAACAGCATGTGGACTGCAGTGGTTCAAGAAAGCAGCTCAACACCACCTTCTCAAGGGCAACTACAGATGGGCAATAAATGCTTGCCCAGTCAGCAATGGTCCCTGAGTGATTAAAAAAAAACAACAAAAAGTCTGAACTACATTGTAATTATGTTTAATTAATCAGACTATTAGGAGCTGAAGATAATATGCCTGCCTCCATTGGGACCTCATATGTTTCTCCTTGGATGTCGACACAATAATTAGATTGGATGAAACTTAATGCAGCTAAAATATGAACTCATTCTGAATCATTACCGTATACAATACCAGCCAGGAAAAGTTCACAGATCATCAGTAACTGTAGAAGAAAATTAAATGAGGAAAAGCAATTTGAGGTTCTACATCATTTGTTTCTTCAGGAATTGAGTGCTACAGCTCAATCTAACTCAGCAAGCGCCTTCACTTCAGAAAGGAAAGAGTCACAGTACTGTACTACCTCTGCAGCACATGTTGTTTTTTAACAGCAAGTTTATGATACTGAGCAGGAGATAATCTGCCATTTGAAGTATATAGCATCTTTTGAATACTTTCATTCTAAATTTGTGACTGGACTTCAGTTAAAGTCAGGGCCAAAGTTTTGTCTTCTGTTTCTTGGATCTATTTGAACACTTAGGAAACTGATTACATGAAGAATGAAACACTCAGTTGTTTTATTATTTTCTCTCTTCTATTTTCCTTCTATTAAAAAATACAGAGATTTGAGCTTAGTTTTATTTCATTGTTATGCACAAGTGGTTAATGCATCACTTTAAATATTATATCTTGCAGAAATGAATGAACGCTATAATTATGTACAGGTGACATAGGAATTTCTACTAAGAGCTGACCTTCTATTTCGTTTGCATTCTGCTCTTCAGCCAAATTTCAGTCATGTGGTGTGTGGGAACAACAATTCAGAGCAACCAAAGCTGTTAATTGTTCAGGCTGGAAAAATGTGACATATTCACTCACATTTTGGCGAAGTGTTTACATGAGTCTTTACATCATGTTGAATGTACAAAAGCACATAGTTCCCTCTTCTGGTATTAGCCCAATCACCAACAATTATCCCAATAATGACTGGAAATTTGTTTGTCCCTTGGGAGAATGTGGCGCATTGTCTGAACACTGCCTGGATCTCCAAGAGTGATGGGCACAACCACAGCACAGTTCGTCCACTTCAATCACAAACTGACAGTGCCTATTCAGACAGCCGCCAGTACAGAGAAAATAATGAGAAAAGATTTTCAAATCAGTTGGCATTAGACTAATTATGTTCAAAGTCAGTGTGAGAAAATGACAATGTCAAGCTACTAAATCTTCACTTAGATTTTTGTAACATTTGAATTGATAAAATTGTAAACATATTCCACTAGGAAGAGACTTAGTAGTAAAAAGGTTGGAAAAGACATTGCATTTTGCAGCACCATTCTTTTTAAAGGCACTACCCAGTCTCTGATTGCTCAAACTAGAATGTGTGGTGAAAGCTAGCTTTAAAATAGATTGTCAGCAGAGAAAGAAGATTATGTTGCCACACAGCCTGGGATGATGGCTTGATGCTGGTATTGACATTTTCTGATCTCTAAGTTCTAACCTTCACACTTTACTGGATGCGATACGATGTACTCATCAATTAAAATGTTAGTGCGGAGCACCCCCAAGATGCCTTCAGCTGCCCCATCAGGAACAGTTTAGTTGCTTTAAAGCATGACTTCCATCCCTATCTTGGGAAGAAGTTCCATCTTGTGGGATTCTGTACTGGACGGTTATGAGGCTCTAGTCAGAACAAACTTGATTAGAGACAAAACAAACTGTAGATGCTGGAATCTAAAGCAGAAGGGAGGAGGCTGGAAGAAAACAGCAAGACAACATTTTGGGAGTCCTGAAGAAGGGTTACACCCAAAATGTCGACTTCTCTACCTCCTGATGCTGCCTGGCTTGCTGTGTTCTTCCAACCTCCTGCCAGTCAGAACAAAAGCATATATGAACTCAGCAAGAAGATTTTGTTCCAAAGCTGTACATTTTGTGAGAACCCAACACAAGTCTGAACAAGCCTGCAACCTCAATTGTGACTCAGCAGTGTTCATGTGACTCACCTCTTGAAAAGACATTGTCCTAAAATGATACATGGCAATAGTAGCATATAACATAGGATAGCTGGCACCTCTGCAGTTCCTATAACATCAGTCAGACAAGTAGCTGGGACTACAGGCAATACCAGCATATTGAGGAGACCATTATAAGCACAGGGTGGTGGTGGTGGGGGAGGGGTGGTGAGGAGGATGAGGGCTGCATTTAAGTGGGCAGGGGACAGGTTTCAGGTGGTGATGGCAAGGGGAGTGGCCATTGGAACCCACACTGGAGTGCTCTCATTTCCTGAGGTAATTCTTGCAACTAAAACTGTGGAGGCTCCCCATGTGTGAATTTGCTCCCAATGTGGATGTAACACAACCAGCAATGCAGTAAAGTCCTTAATGGACCATTAATTGACCATTTAAGGGTCTCGACAGGCTTAACACCACTCATTGCTGCCCTCTCCACTTCCCATAAAATTTCAGACAGGTCAGGACTAGATGAGTAGGTGGCTGCATGGCCATGTACTGGATTTTACATTAATCTCTCCTTTTTAGTGAACATATTAAATGGGCAGTATTAACTCAGCCCCATTTCTTAATCTTCCACAGCTGAATATGCCTTAAGTGAAATAACAGAGTTTCCCCATTATCATGATTTAAATGGGCAATGGGAGCTCTTGGAAGTTAATCATTGGATCATTTCTATTAGTTACTTGTGTATTTGAGCTCATTTTTTCTGAAGCTCTTGCTGAAGTTTCCAGCGTCTGTCTTGTTCCTTTGTTTTTAGTTAAAAGCTAATTCAGAAAGAAGTTGTTCCCATATATGGATGATCTGATGAGGTTTGCATTGGGAGTTAAAGGTGCCTGGGAAAATGAATGAAGTCCACGAAGAAGGACAGGATGCTCAAAGAAGGAGGAGAGAGATAGATCCCTCATAGGAAGCTCAACTTTCAATCACCCTGTCATCGGCCAATTGGGCCATATTTTGTGATGCTCTCAGGCCCTTTGGAACAGGCGGGTAAAACAGGAAATATGTCTATCAACTTTATTTCTATGATTGTGGGCCTGGAAAGGAATGGTACCTGCACAAACCTAATCTCAATAATTTAAATGCACATGTCCTTTGCACACTTTTGGGAGACAGACTAGTGTTTGCTAAATCAGGACAAGGTGCTCTGGGAAGCTTCCCCTTTTTAATAGCACAGACCCTAAGCTGCAGCAATGCACTACTGAATCATTGGTTTTGGTCATGTCATACAGAGGATAAGAGAAGATTTCCAGATTCAACAAATGTCTCATTTGTCAAAATGCTGATTCCAAGAAAGTGGCTATCTCTGCAGCAGAGCTCAAAAATCCTCCTAAAGAGACCATGGGATAGCAGTGAGAGCATGTGCCAGGAAAAGCATCATGATTCTAGTAGCAATGCTAAAATAAACATTTAACAATGTCATTCTGAGAGTTGAGGGAAGTGACTGGATGTGCACATTACATCTCACCCACCACAACATACATCTTTCACTCTGCTCCACCACTCACCTTGTAGCACATTTGATGCTCATGACTCAGCCCATAATCCTTACACTATCCTCACTCTCTCACACCTTCAAAACAAACATACGCCACCTGTATCCCATTGCATCTACAGACCTCTAGTTGTTCATTTCTCGCAGACAGCACTCAAACACACTGACTCCCAATCAATGACATCTTGGCCTCTTTCTCTTGCAGGAGAAGCTGGCAGACAGTTGAAAAGTACTAAGAGAACTCGGGAAGATTGTGTATGTACATCATCTTAATCCCTACGATGATGGGCACTGTCTTGAAGCACTGGAAACTATTTTAGATGATGGCATCTTATTACTTTATTATTTGTTATCTGTTTCACTTTCTCTGGTTCTGAAAGATGCTGTAAAATTGCGACTGCTAGATTAATTGACCGTCAAGTTCTCTATTTCCTTCCAATTACACTGTATGTTAGATTAGATTACTTACAGCGTGGAAACAGGCCCTTCAGCCCAATAAGTCCACACCGACCCTCCGAAGCACAGCCCACTCAGAACCATTACCTTACATTTATCCCTTCACCTAACACTACGGGCGATTTAGCATGGCCAATTCACCTAACCTGCATATTTTTGATTGTGGGAGGAAACTGGAGCACGCGGAGGAAACCCTGCAGAAACCCACAGGGGGAATGTGCAAACTCCACACAGAGGCGGGAGGCGGCCTGAGGCGGGAATTGAACCCGGGTCTCTGGTGCTGTGATGTAACAGTGCTAACCACTGTGCCACCATGCTGCCCACTAGAGGACACAGTGGTATAGTAATAATTCAGAGACCCAGTTAATGCTCGAGTGAAATAAGTTCAGATCCCACTCTGGTAGGGGATGAAATTTGAATCAGCTTAAATCTGGAATTAAAATCTGGTGCCATGGCAAACTTGTAACCATTGTCAATTATTGTAAAAACCTGTCTGGTTCACTATGGCCTTGAGGGAAGGATAAAAGGTCCTCACATGAGCTGGTCTACATGTGACTCCAGACCCACAACAACGTAGTTGGCTCTTAATTGCCCACAGAAATGGTTTAGCAAGCCATGCCTTGAAGTAACAAATAGTGATGGGTGAGACATACTCATATCCCATGAATGAATTTTTAAAAAAACCTTATAACCATTCTGCCTTTCTGCTGTTCCCCTTTCCTGAGTATTTCTTCAGACTCTATGGATACATGACTTCTTGGATGTCTTTCCTTTTTATCTCAAACAACTCATGTCTGAAAACACAGTCTGAAATGCTGAACCATAACTTAAAGAATCACATCCAGGTTCTGAGAGATTGCCCATTTCTTCCTGCAGCCACAAACTTACTTTCTAAGAAACATAAATTTTTAGTTTGATGTAAACATGCTAACTAATCCAGATACGTGGATGAGTCGCTCGTGAAATGATGATTGTGTGCAACATTTGTTGAATAGAACAGGCAGGAACAATAACATGCAGTACAATACATGAATGAATTTAGGTTAATCATTAAATGTCTTCCCAATGTCCACTCGCTTCAATAGGCCAATTTGAATTCTTTTGATGTTTAAATGTAGCTGCTTCTTTACTAATTAAATATTGATATAATTCATTGTACTTCTAAATTTTCAATTATATTTTAAATTAGCCTTACCTTAAATAATATATTCCTAATTCAATCAATACCAAGTTTTCCAATTGAATACACCTAAAATATCTTGACGTGATCAAATGTGTGAGTAAAGCACTAACATCAGTTAGGATCTTCAGAATGTATTCCAAATCTTATCATTTAATTTTATATTTTGGTACATTTAAGTAACAGAAAATCAATTACCTATATTTGAAAAAGAACTGTCACAAGTATGCACAGGCAAGGACAATTACTCCTGAAACATAAACAGACTGATTCACTACAAAATTTACAATACATTGTATACAAACAGCTCAGCTTATTTATGTGCACTGACAATTTACAATATAATCAGAGGAATGGTTACTGGACACCAAACTTTCACAATGATTTCTCTCCACAGATGTTGCCAGTCCTGCTGAGACGTACCAGCAATTTCTATCTTTGTTTCACCTTATTGGTTATCAGCTTGAAATCTTGTTGAAGATACAGAACCAACTGGATGTTGAGAATTTTGGACATGGCAGTTGGAGTGGGTATCTGGTGACTTCAGCTTGTCAACTTTCATTTTGCTCAGTGTCAAACAGCATCTCAGATCATGATCCATGGGCACCAGCCTCATGCATCTGTCACTCACAGACATCAGCATCTGACAGTTGCAAACCCCTCATGACCCTCATGGCACTTGTCCAATATAATTGCAGTCAGTCTAGGAAGAATATATTACATTACCATCTAATGCTGAAAGCCTTCTACAAGGATACTGTGTGTGCTGGAGAAGGCACCCAGCTCACAGAATGAATCAGGCTACATCTGACTGGTGCTCACTTCTCATCTTAAAGCTCATGCACTTAGTGCTTACCTGAATGCTTGCAGCACATCTGCCTTGCCTTGCTTTGCCTGTTAGGATGTTAGTGCTTTAGCCAGAGCCAATGGCTCATTCCTGATGGATTCATGTGTTTTATTTTTACAGAAATACACAAACAAGCTGCCTGTAAGAAGGGATTTACCTGGGATTGGAGGCTGTAGGGTTGAGGGATGAACATCTCCATGTTCAGGAATTAAGATGTTAGTTTCACACCTACAGCCAACTGCTGATGTGGTAAACTCACTGCACATGCATTCAACCTAATGGCCAGTTGTCAGAAAGTGGGTCTGGGCTTATACTGTTATCAGTCAAGGGAGGGTGCTGTCAGGCAGGGAATGCCAGTCCTATCAGTGGAGTACATTCTGCAGGCATTCCAGGGTATTGGCCATTAACCATCATCAGCTTGGAATGCTCACATGAGGAGATCTGTTCAAATGCATTCCAGGGATTGGGCAACAGTTCATCCTGTAGGTAGCAGCAGTTGATGGAATTGAATATCATCAGTCATGAAGGTGTAAAAATATCAGAAAGAGGTCTTTACATCATGTCTAGGGACTGCCCATCGAAGTTGATCACTGACCCCTTTGCCCAGGAGCCAAATATACTCTTGGGGTCCATCTGTTAATTGTTAAGCAAGTGCAAAGGGGGTTGGGTGGGCATGATGGAGCAGTGTGGAGGAGGATGGGGTGAAAAGAAGAGGTAGTTGTGGAGGTGGGAGCAAGAACAGTGAAGAGAGGAAAGTCAAAGTACATAGAGGGGTGTGCGGAATAGCATTGGAGTGCGTGGTAGGCTGCAGGAAAGGGTTTATTAAGAATAACCACCAGTAGGGAGAATAGAGGAGCAGGGTGCAATCAGTTAGGTGTCAGGTCTCAGGGGCAGGGGAAACAGTTGGAGATAAAGTCCTGTGTGGTGGGTTGCTATGTGGAGGAGTGGGAATGGTCTGTAGTGGGAAAGTGAAGTGAAAGGGAAGGGGCAGTTCTGCTGGGTACCTGGCAACTAGCAAGGGCCCAGTGCTGATGGTGTCCACCACCAGCTGTATTCCCTGCCATCTCTTACATTGTTCTGGTGCAAAATGGCTGGGAAAGTGCCCAAGGTGGGCAGAGTCAGTGATGCTTCAATCAGAAAAATCATGGGAACTTTGCTGGATGTTACAGTATTGAAGGACAATGTGCAAAAAGCTACATTTCATTTGCAAACATTTCTTCACAAATATGCAATGCATCTCGAGTAAACATGTTCATGGATCACAGGAGCATTGTGTCATATTGTTGGTGTTGGGTAAACTGACACTATCATTGCAGAGATGCAGCAATTGGTGGTAATAACTAAAAAAGAGGCGAATGCTGGCTAAAAAGGTCCCATTATTTGTAGAGCTTTGAAATGTACTGTAGGACAGGGGAACATTGCTGTATTATAAACAATGTAATAATGGCTTTAACAAATGTAATGAATGGAATGATTGATGTGGATCTGGGGTGGGAAGGAGATTGAAGTGCAGTATGTACTCTCTCTTATTGTATTGTGTTGGTCATTCATCTGGCGGGGGATCTTCACCAAATTGATGCAGGTACTCCCATCAGTTCCACAGTTGAGCAGAAGGTAGGACTTCAGAAAATGTAGTTACATAGTTTGGATTGGTCTGTGGACAGGTTGGGGTGCAGGTGGGGTGTAAACACAGACAGAGTGTGCCACACCATCTGGATGTGCTATACTCTGTACAATTGGAGCAAGCAATGAGGTGATGTGATAGATGCTGAGGAATCAGGGGAACAGGAGCAATTGTCCAGGGAGAAGGACGATGACTTTAAAATGGAGGAAGTATTTCTGTTGCGTGACAAAGCTCAACTGTGTCAGTGCTACAACTAGTCAGGACCTAATTGACACCCAGTTCAATAGATGAGAGCTGGGTGCAACAGAACATTATGCACTGTTCAGGTTATCATGCCAGTGTGAGCTTTACATTGTGGGTGTTAACTGCAGCCTGTATTTGTTTCCTTTCCGTTTCCTTTTGCTATCTGTGATAAAAGCTCATTTTTAGACATGTCTGATTGTTTGTCTGTATGTGATGTTCCCTAACTGGGCAGTGACAAAATGTGGTTGACCAGAATATGGAGACAGAATCTGTACAACTAGAGAGGGTGCTTTGATGGGATGTATCTAGGAATAGGTAAACTGTGCAACAAGGTAGTTAAATGGGAACTAGGTGAGAGTCTGGGGTTCTGTTGTGAATGAGAGTGTCAGCCATGCTAGTTGTGTGCCAGTGGAGGTGAGGTTTTGTGACTGCTGTGCCATGTCCTTCTGGGAATAGCTTATGGCAAGATGGCGATAGGATCAGAAATGAAAGATGCCCATTTAGAATTTAAAGTATTTAAACCATGAAACTGCAAGATGATGGTAAGTGGACATCTCAGAAAGAATGGGATAAACAGTGCTTCTCTTGAGTAGATAGATTTTCATGCAACAAGATGTAAGCATTCTCTTCAGTGATCCTCCAATATTAATTCAGTTGGTGCCATCTCATTCTCCCTTCTTGCATATGTCTAAAAGTCTTTCAAACTTCCGAGCTCAGAAATGTAACTTGCTGCTGATAGGTGATGCCGGCACTGCACAATATTGCAACCTGCCATCTGTACTTGACTGCCTATTTGTAGCTCATCATCCTCATTTCAAGGAAGTTGGGTCATTAACATGGTAAAAGCAGACTGCATTTACGCTCCAATTCCTAATTACCAGCAAGTTAAAATTCCACATTGTGTTCCACTGGAAAATACAGCAAGGATTAACAGGAAAACCCTAATGAAATTCCAATTGCTAAGCTTCCAGTTTGCAGAAAATAAACATATTTTCCAAAATATTTTAGCTTAAATTAGTATATGCAACATGATACATATATACCAAATATCCCCACATGGCTTAATTTTCTACTGTTTTAATACAGTTAGTCAACTGAAGGTAAGTAGTTTAGCAGTTCTGCATAAATAAACAGTAAATCAGCAACAGATTTTATACCCAGAATATTATAGTGTTTTATATGCACTGGAATTAAGATTAAATACTAAAATGAAAAGACATAAAATAATATGCGCTGCTGATTTACTGACTATCACCAAAGGCAAATTTCACGCCCAAAATATAAAATTTTCAGAGAGGTCAGTCATTAAAAATGCTATCACAGCTCTTAAAAATTAACTAGTGTGATAATGTGTGAGAAGGGACCTGTTCAGTTAAATGAATTGGCTTGACAAATTCAGTTTACTTCATGTGTTATAAATTTTAAAAATCAACAAATATTTCAGTTATTCTGAGGCATTTTAACCATTTGTCTTTTTGGTTCACATCTGGTATGTGCTCTTCACAGCCTGAAGTCTCTTTGTGTTTTGAGCTGTAAAATATTCAGCTTGTGGCCTCCGGTAATGATGCGTAGCAGCTTGGAATCCAGTTTGAATCCAGTTTTAATTCTGCCTGTTGTGTGTCACGGAATATTCGGTTAAATCATCTGCAGCTCTGAGATTCTGAAAATTACATTTTAGGTCCAAAGGCCTTCATAAGTCATTTGCAATACATTTAATCCATTAATAAACGTATCTTAAACTTCATTTAAAACTTTCCTGTCTTTTATGCCTATTTGACTTATTCTGTGATTGTGAGTTCTTTTACTTGTCTGAGTTGATGAACTGTATTTTTAAAAGGACTGGTTATCTGTAATTGATGTAACCTTTTAGATACATTTTAGAAATTGTGAGTAATGATGTTAAATAATAGCTGTAGAAATGCAAAGGGTTCCTTCATGAAGTGCAACTCAATTCAGTTATTGTTAGAAAAAAAATAACATTCAGAAATAAGCACAGAGAAAGGATGTAGCTTGCAGACAGCCATGACAGATGATGAATAACTTAATGATATTGACTAGATGATTCAACATAGAAGCTGACATGAGCTATACCTTCTTAGATGGAGATATCTATTTATGACATGCCCTGCCTGTTTTGTTCTGCTATGATTCAATAGTAACCATTAAGCTAAAAATAAATACTTTTTTTCATATTATTTTTTGTAACTATGTTGTCAATTGAATTGACATACATACTACCATACATTGAAATCAGAACGTTTAGTCTCTCTGGTATTTTCCACGTATTTAAAGATTGAATAAGTTTGCATGTAATTATCTGAAGGTTTTGGCAGATCAAAGAGCAGTTACACCTGGCTGATCTGTTTGAGAGTACTGTTATCCAGTAAGATCTGAATATAAGAATAAACAGAAGGAACAACACACAGCAGTTTAAAATGTTA
The DNA here is from genome assembly GCF_020745735.1 of Hemiscyllium ocellatum. NCBI lineage: Eukaryota > Metazoa > Chordata > Chondrichthyes > Orectolobiformes > Hemiscylliidae > Hemiscyllium > Hemiscyllium ocellatum. The sequence goes on from NC_083412.1 coordinate 49,685,565, forward strand.
GAAAAGGTGCATAAAATGTATTAAAAACCTTAATTGATATAACAGTGACACTACGATACCAAAGCTGGCAAACAGTCTGAAAGTTATGCCATCATTTTCATTTGAAGGACTGAAATTAACTAACAGATTTGATGAAGTACCTATCATTATGTTGGTCTTGTAATATTTCTGAATTTATGTAATTTGTTCAATTATGAAGACTGGGACTATTTTCTGTCACTTCATATTCATTAGTATATCTTCACTTCATATTTCAAAAATAGTCCATTATAATAAGCTGGTACTGTTCAAATGAATCATTGAGTTTATAAACATAAATACACTTTAATATCTTGAGAAGGAGGTGAACCAAAGGATCTGGAATTAAGAGTTAATGCAAGGCCTCATCCTGTACTGACAAGATTTAGAACGTAGAACATAGGCAAGTATAGCACAGGCCATTTGGCCCACGATGTTGTGCCGAGGATTAATTGTAATGTAAAATAAAATAACTTAACCTACGCATCCCTCAATTCACTGCTATCCATGTGCATGTCCAGCAGTCGCTTAAATGTCCCCAATGACTCTGCTTCTACCACCACAGCTGGCAACGCATTTCATGCATTCACAACTCTCTGCGTAAAGAACCTACCTCTGATGTCTCCTTTATACCTTCCTCCTAATATCTTTAAACTCCTTGTACCAGTCAATCCTGCCCTGGGGAAAAGTCTCTGGTTATTGACTCTATCTATTCCATTCATTATCTTGTATATCTCTTGCTCCTTCTCTCCAGAGAGAAAAGTCCAAGCTTATTCAACCTCTCTTTATATGATAAGCCCTCCAGTCCAGGCAGCAGCCTGGTAAACCTTCGTTGCACCCTCTCCAAAGCCTCTGTATCTTTTCTATAGTAGGGCGACCAGAACTGGACACAAGATTCCAAGTGTGGTCTCACCAGGGACTTGTAGAGCTGTAGCAAAACCTCACAGCTCTTAAACTCAATGCCCCTGTTAATGAAGGCCAAAACACCATATGCTTTCTTAACAACCCTATGCACTTTGGTGGCAACTTTGAGACACCAAGATCCCTCTGTTCCTCCACACTGTCAAGAATCCTGTCTTTAATCCGATATTCAGCATTCGAGTTCGAACTTCCAAAATTCATCACTTCACATTTATCCAGGTTGAACTCCATCTGGTGTTTCTCAGCCCAGCTCTGCATCCTGTCTATGTTGCAATGCAGCCTGCAATGGTCCTTGATACTATCAACGGCACCTCCAACCCTTGTGTCATCTGCAAATTTACGAACCCAACCCTCAACCTCCTCATCAAAGTCATTTAAAAAAACTACAAAGAACAGAGGCCAAAGAACAGAGCCCTGCGGGACCCCACTCAACACTGACCTCCAGGCAGAATATTTTCCATCTACAACCACTCTCTGCCTTCTGTCAGCCAGTCAATTCTGAATCCAGATAACCAAATCTCCCTGTATCCCATACTTCCTGACTTTATAAATGAGCCTACCATGGGGAACCTTATCAGTCTACCTTGCTGAAGTCCATATACATCACACCCACTGTTCGACCTTTGTCAACCTGTCTCATCACCTCTTCAAAGAACTCAATAAGAACTCTCACTAAGCCATGCTGACTGCCTTTAATCATGCTATGCCTTTCCAAATAGTCATAAATCCTACCCCTCAGAATGTTTCCAAAACTTTGCTGACCACAGACGTAAGACTGACTGGTCTGTAATTGCCAGTGATTTCCCTATTACCCTTCTTGAAAAGAGGAGCAACATTTGCCTCTTTCTAATCCTCCGGTACAACGCCTGTGGAGAGTGAAGAGGCAAAGATCTTCGCCAACGGCTTAGCAACCTCCTTTCTTACTTCCCAGAGCAGCCTAGGATAAACCTGATCTGGCCTTAGGGATTTATCAATCTTAATGTTTGCCAAAATTTCCACCACATCAACTTCATCAATCTTGATCTGTTCAAGCCTATATCCCAGCTTCTCAAAGTTCTCATTCACAACATGGTCCCTTTCCTTAGCAAAAACCAAAGCAAAACTCATTTAGGGTTTCCCCTATCTGCTGAGACTCCACACACAAGTTCCCTAAGCTATCCCTGACTGGCCCTACCTTCTCCCTGATCATTCTCTTATTCCTCACGTATGAGTAAAATGCCTTTGGGTTCTCCCTAATCCTTCCTGCCAAGCCTTTTTTGTGCCCCCTCCTGGCTCGCCTCAGTCCATTTCTGAGCTCCTTTCTAGTAAACCTGTAAGTCTATAAAGCTGTGCTAGATCCTTGCTTCCTCAACCTTACATAAGCTGCCTTCCTCCTTTTGACGTGAAATTCCTCTGTTTTTGACATCCAAGGTTCCTTAATCTTACCCCTTCTTACCTGTCTCAGAGGAACAAATTTGTGCATCACTCACAACAACTGCTCCTTAAATAGTCTCCACATGCCTGCTGTGCTCTTTCTGTGGAACAATTGCTCCCAGTCTGTACTTCCCAACTCCTGTCTGATAGCGTCATAATTTCCTTTTCCCCAATTATGTATCTTCCCTTGGTAAGTGCTCCTTTCCCTCTCCAAGGTTATGGTAAATGTGAGGCAGTTGTGGTTACTGTCACCAAAGTGTTCTCCCACCACGAGATCTGACACCTGTTCTGGCTTATTGCCGAGCACCAAATCCAAAGTGGACTTTCCCCTCATTGGTCTGTCTACATACTGAGTAAGGAAACCCTCCTGAACACCTGACAAAAACGGCTCCATCCAAACCGTCTGCACTAAGGAGGTTCCAGTCGATATTGGGAAAGTTGAAACCACCCATAACAACAACTCTGCTCCAGACGCATTTTTCCAAAGTCTTCCAGCCTATGAGTTCTTCAATCTCTTTACTGCTATTTTGCAGTTCCCTTGCTGTTCCTAACTTCCACCCAAACTGACTCAATAGACAAACCTTCTTCAACAACCTTCATTTCTGTAGCTGTGATGCACTCTCTGATTAGCAATGCTATTTTTTTTCCACCCTCCCTGTTCTTTTTAAACATCCTAAACCCTGGAATATCAAGCAACCATTCCTGTCCCCGTGAAACCCACATCTCCGTTATGGCCACAACATTGTAGCCCCAAGTACTGATCCATGCTCTAAGTCTGTCAGTCTTACTTCAGACACTCCTTGCATTAAAGCAGATACACTTTAATCAATCCCTTTGTTTCATCGCATGAGAAACCTTCCCGAGAGATACACTACATCCTGTCACTGTTCCATCTGCAACTGCCACCCTCTCAGATATGTGCCTCTGATTCCCACCCAGGATGTTTGTGCCCCTCCAGTTCAGGTGCAACCTGTCCTTCATGTGCAGGTCCCAACTTCCCCAGAAGGTATCCCAATGGTCTAAGTAGCTGAAGCCCTCCCTCCTGCACCAGCCTCGCAGCCATGTGTTAAACTGCATTCGCTGACTGTTCCTCACCTCACTGTTTCGTGGCACCAGTAGCAAACCTGAGATCACTACTCTACTCGTCCTGCTCTTCAGCTTCCAACCGAACTCTCTGTGGTCACTTTTCAGATCCTCAATTCCTTTCCTAGCTATATCATTGGTGGCAATATGTACCATGATTTCTGGCTGCTGACCTCCCCCTTCAGAATCCTGTAAACCCAATCGGTGACATCCCGGACCCTGGCACCAGGGATGCAACATACCTTCCGGGAATCCCATTGCTGACCACAAAATCTCCTGTCAATCCATCTAACTATTGAGTCCCCTACCACTAACACTTTTCTATTCTTCCCCTTTCCCTTCAGACATCTGACAAGTATGGCTTTTCCCTGGTAGGCCATCCCCACCAACAGTATCCAAAATGGCATACTTATTGCTGAGGGGAACAGCCACAGGGGATCCCTGTTCTGACTCTGGGTTCCTTTTACTCCTCCTGATTGTAACCCAGCTGTCCTTTTCCTGTGTCTGGGGAGTGACCGCCTCCCTGTACATTCTCTCAATTTCCCCCTCAGCCTCCAGAATGATCCATAGATTATCCGGCTCCAGCTCCAGTTCCCTAATTCAGTTTTTGAGGAGTTGGAGTTGGGTGCACTTCCCGTAGATGTGGTCAGCAGAGACATGTAGTGTCTCTCACCTGCCACATTCTGCAGGAGGAACATGCAACTGTCATAACATCCACATCCCACTACTTTGAAAGCCTGCACAGAACCAAACAAAGGAAGAAAAGAAAAAAAAAGTGAAAACCTGAAAACTTACCGAGGTTACAGATTCTTAGTAAGGTTAGAGGAGGTGGGTGGGAGGGAGACCCTACGGTGTAGAGTCTTGCTTTTCTATCTCCCCCATTTAAAAACTTCCCGGCAGTCCTCATTTCTCTCTGCCCTCTCTCCTCGCTGCTCTGTTCAAACAATTTTCTTTCTTACTCACCTTCCCAGCAGTCCCTCGCTCCTCCCTCACACCTCTTGGCAATTTATTTACCTATTACTTTAAAATGTGAAAACGTCATGGAGTTGGGAGATTACACATTCTAGTAATGAATTTACTAAATTTATAGTTTTATCTACAAATATGTTTGTCTCCGATCAGTGTCAGAGATTTATGCATCTGGAAAAATATGAAAAAATTGTTAAATACAATATGAAGGGTGATGTGAGATTTCTACTGAAGGACATCCTTCTAACAATGAAAGATGATAGGAATACAGATTCAGAATTTAGTGAGATTAGATAGGACCAATAGATGCACATGGTTGGCTGAGCAGTGATAGTTCTGGAAAGGCAACATTTCTCACATGTGCCACCCATGAAGCTGTTGCAGGAGGGTCTCCTTGTGCTTTGTTGGTAGATCTGGCATCTGCTTTGGAGCTTCTGAAACAGTTGCTGTTGTGGTGGCAAAACCCTGTCCATTGCCAGTGTCACCATTTGCAACAGCCATCATAGAACCTTTAACTAGCCATATAATAATCCAAAATAAAGTTAGTAACAAGGTGAGTTATTATGTGTGCATTAGTAATAATGGGTGAAGGTTTCTCCCATTTATACAGTTTAGTCCCTTTTGTGCAGAATTCTTGTCCATGTCCTTTAGACAGATTCTTGATTTGTCAAGAGGTATAGGGAAAACACAGGAAAGTGGAAGTGAGGAGTGTCGCATCAGCCATAATCCCATTAAAAGGCACAACAGGCTTGAGGAGCCAAACAGCCTACACCCGTTCCTATTTCTTATGGTCTTATTAGGCTAAAGAGATGTTTCATTTGACAATAAGGAAAAGGTGATATTTCACTCATGAATGAAGTCAAACACATAGTTACTTAGTTACCTTTACTTGTGGGAAAAATTCCAAAAAATATCATTAATGTTAACACATATATGGAAATGAATACCTGGTGATATGAAGCCGTTTCTTTAAAAATGCACATGAGAACCTTTAATGTCAAACTTTACAAGCATTTAACAAAACAATTTATTCTCCTTCATTCCAGCAATGCACCATTGATTTCAAGAATTGTCCCTTGGCTTTGTGAATTCCTTCAAGTGGTTAATGAACAAACAGAGCAATTGGAACTGTCACTAATCTCCTTGAGAACAGATTCCATTATGATATTCTATCTTAGGCTGTAGAAATTGTATATCCATTTAACTTTGAGCTGCAATTAAACAACAGAATTTATGAACAAAGCTTCAATGAATAATTATGGTAGATCCTTTGAAATGTTCATCTCTGCACGCTGTCTGAAGCAAGGATGTTCGCATTATCAGGCAGATTCTGCAGTGAAGAATCAAATGAGCGAATGCTCATGATTGAAAAAGATTAGTTCTTTGAATTTGTCCAATCCAGGGCTATTGTGTATTATTTATGCTCAAAGTCATGCATCAGCATGTCTGTAAAGGCTGATATTGGTAATAAATACCGTAAACCATTTTTATGTAAATGGCCTTCGATGCAGTATTTAGCCTTGAGCCAATTTCATGCTAAATAATGGAATAACATGGGCAATTTCTGGGCAGCACATTGGGTCTTGCCTTTTTTTTAAGAATTGATGTCAGACGCCTGAATGAATTATATAACCACTAGAATACATTAATAACATACATTAATCAAATTGTGTAATGCTTAAGCAATGAAGAACAGTACTACACAATACCATTCATGCCACAGTCAAAGATCAGGCAATCTAATTTTAAGCTGTGATGTACCATTGTTTAACTAACATTGGGTAATTTTATGTAGTATCACTTTCTCAAATAATTAGAGCACACAAATGATAGATGATTTCAAATATCTTTGCTACTGAAAATAAGGTATGCTAATTAGAAAATGCTGCTTATCATCTGTTGGTTTCACAAACTGTTCCACATGAATGCATTCTAAATTGTTATCATGTGGTTATCGAAAATGGAATAGAAAATAAAAGCCTGAGATGGTTTAGTGCTTTCTTCTTGATGGAATGGTAGCTTAATCACCTAGAAATGAGTAAGTGATTTGAGAGTTGCTGATATGTTTGTATCTTAATGGACAAAGTCTATTTTATAAGCATTTACAATTATCTTCCAATATATTGACACACTCAAGCTGAACTTTTCTAATAGTCTTCTAGATTTACCAAGAGGTGCAATGGGCTTGGAATAAGCAGTATAATATAAACCTATACTGCCAGATATAATCTATGATAGAAATTAAATCCTCTTTCCTAACAAACTGAGATTTTTTTTAATCTAAGCATTGTGGTTTAGTTTGAGTGCTAGTCACTATTAGTCTTGTTCAAAAAAGTGAGTACTGCCTGCATTCTTTGTGAGAAAAAAAGCCTGTGTTATTTGCATACTTTATCTTATTGGTCCTTTGTTTTACAAACAACATCGACCATCCTTTCATACGTTCTTTGATTTTTGTTAAAACTGTTATGTCGTACATTCTCAGCAGAACATAATTTCAGAGCACAAACCATTAAAAGGGAAAACCAACAGACTTGAACCACTAATCCAGAATGAAATAGTCTGTCTGACAGAGACCAGATCCTAAACTCACGCAGTTGCGATGGATGGTCACTTGTAACTCAAGGTAGGAATTTCTTATTGAGGCAGAAATATTCTTTTATAGCTGAAGGCATACTCTAAATTCAATGGTGAATATGATGAATTCCATCTTTTGTTGTATGCAATTCATGCTGTAAGCTAGCATTCTGAGAAAATTGTTAAATTTAAGGAACAAAGAATTCGAAGGGTTTGCTTCATTTTACTGTCCCAGTGCATTAGTTACACTCAGTTATAATTAGAAATAGGGGTAGGGGCCTGCTGCAAGTATTTCAATAGGTCACCCAGGACAGCTCAGGTGTCATTTAAAAAAAAGGTCAAAGGTGACAGGCAATGGTTGTGTGTATGTGTGCACATGAGCAAGACAGACAGAAGACAATTGACAATAGACGATAGGTGCAGGAGTAGGCCATTCTGCCCTTCGAGCCTGCACCACCATTCAATATGATCATGGCTGATCATCCTTAATCAGTATCCTGTTCCTGCCTTATCTCCATAACCCTTGATTCCACTATCCTTGAGAGCTCTATCCAACTCTTTCTTAAATGAATCCAGAGACTGGGTCTCCACTGTCCTCTGGGGCAGAGCATTCCACACAGCCACCACTCTCTGGGTGAAGAAGTTTCTCCTCATCTCTGTCCTAAATGGTCTCCCCCATATTTTTAAGCTGTGTCCTCTGGTTCAGCACTCACCCCTCAGCGGAAATGTTTCCTGCCTCCAGAGTGTCCAATCCTTTAATAATCTTATATGTCTCAATCAGATCCCCTCTCAGTCTTCTAAACTCAAGGCATAAAAGCCCAGTCACTCCAGTTTTTCAGCTCAAGGTAGTCCCGCCATTCCAGGAATTGACCTTGTGAACCTACACTGCACTCCCTTAATAGCCAGAATGTCTTTCCTCAAATTTGGAGACCAGAACTGCACACAGTACTCCAGGTATGGTCTCACCAGGGCCCTGTACAGCTGCAGAAGAACCTCTTTGCTTCTATACTCAATCCTTCTTGTTATGAAGGCCAGCATGCTATTAGCCTTCTTCTCTACCTGCTGTACCTGCATGCTTACCTTCATTGACTGGTGTACAAGAACACCGAGATCTCTTTGTACTGCCCCTTTACCTAAAGTGATTCCATTTAGGTAGTAATCTGCCTTCCTGTTCTTGCCACCAAAGTGGATAACCATATATTTATCAACGTTAAATTGCATCTGCCATGCATCTGACCACTCACCTAACTTGTCCAGGTCACCCTGTAATCTCCTAACATCCTCATCACATTTCACCCTGCCACCCAGCTTAGTATCATCAGCAAATTTGCTAATGTTATTACTAATACCATCTTCTATATCATTAACATATATTGTAAAAAGCTGCGGTCCCAGCACAGATCCCTGCGGTACCCCACTGGTCACTGCCTGCCATTCTGAAATGGAGCCGTTTATCACTACCCTTTGTTTCCTGTCAGCCAACCAACTTTCAATCCAAGTTAGTACTTTACCCCCAATACCATGCGCCCTAATTTTGCTCACTAACCTCCTATGTGGGAATTTATCAAAAGCTTTCTGAAAGTTCAGGTACACTATATCTACTGGATCTCCCTCATCTATCTTCAGAGTTACATCCTCAAAAAATTCCAGAAGATTAGTCAAGCATGATTTCCCCTTCATAAATCCATGCTGACTCTGACCTATCCTGTTACTGCTATCCAGATGTGTCGTAATTTCATCCTTTATAATAGACTCCAGCATCTTTCCCATCACTGAGGTCAGACTAACTGGTCTATAATTTCCTGCTTTCTCTCTCCCACCTTTCTTAAAAATTGGGATAACATTAGCCACTCTCCAATCTGCTGGAACTGATCCCGAATCTATCAAACTCTGGAAAATAATCACCAACGCATCCACGATTTCTCGAGCCACCTCCTTCAGTACCCTGGGATGTAGACCATCAGGCCCCGGGGACTTATCAACCTTCAGACCTAACAGTCTCTCCAACACCAATTCCTGGCAAATATAAATTCGCTTAAGATCAGGTCCTTCAGCCACTGTTACCTCAGGGCAATTGCTTGTGTCTTCCCCAGTGAACACAGATCTGAAGTACCAATTCAATTCTTCTGCCATTTCTTTGTTTTCTGTAATATATTCCCCTGTTTCTGTCTTCAAGGGCCCAATTTTAGTCTTAACCATTTTTTTTGCCTTTCACATACCGAAAAAAACTTTTCCTATCCTACTTTATATTCAGTAGATTCCATGTTTCACAGGTCTATCATTAGAAATAACTCAAGTTTTTGTGCTGTTCGAGCTTAGAGAAATCCTTGACCAGTTGAATAGCTCTGTGTAGTGAACGCTTAGACAAGTCCTAGGAACTGTGCAAGGGTTCAAAAGAAAATAATCCACATGCCATAATTAAGTGTGGAGACTGAAAGATCTGCAACAGAATTTACATTGTGTAACTAATTAGATATTAGAACTCAGGAAACAAATCCAGGGGAAGTAGTTTGATGCAGGTTCTCTACGAGGGGATGGATGTGAGGTGTTGCTGAGAAACCTTTCGAAGCCATTTGATTGCATTTGAAATTTGATATGTTCTGTGGGGTGGTAGCCATCACTTGTTTGTTACCCATATTTGCCTCATATTAAGATTGGGATATTAGAATATGTCATATCTGTTTTTGCACAGTGTAAACTTTTTTATTTGTCAGTTACCATTGCATTCATGTTTGAGAGATTTTTATTTATAATATCTTTGTTAATTTTTGATGAAAGAAACCTAGCTAAATTTTTTTAAAATACTACACAGGACACAGTCTAAAATGTTGCCGATTCATCATATCACCACTCCAGTCAATTTTGAAATTTGTTATGATTAGTGAAGTGGCACAAAAAAAAAGGAATCGGTACACATCTCCAACCTCAGTCATAACATGAGGAGCAATTAGATACAAAACATTTTACAAAGACTTTAAATGATATATGTTTCTTGTATTTCTGTGATTGCTACAATGCATCAGTGATCACTTTTCAGAAGTAATTCGTTGTCTATGCTTTGGAATGTTCTAATGTTGTGAAAGATTTTTTTTAGATACAAATTATTTCTAACGAGTTAACACCAATCATATTGAAAGCACAACTCAAAAAACATAATAAATTTTAAAACTAACCAGTGAATCAGACTTGTTCTTTTACCAGCAGTGTCTAAATTTGAAGAAAAGAGAACTTAGTTTTATGAGTTAATGTCTGTATGAGAAAAACATGCACTTTAATTTCTGGGTGTTGTTCATTCTTACCATTGTTAATTTTTTTTTACTAAAATAGTGTTGGTTTTGCATCATAATACTAAGCAGTTAAGATAATTTACTGGATTTTGCTGTGAGCAACAAAGAAGTAATATTAGGCCTTATTATGCGTGCAACAACCCAGAGACCTTTTACATGCATATCAGTGAAGATTTCAAGTTTTCATGCATCAAACTGACATCAACTACAGTGAATCTGTGTGAAGAGGACAAGTGAAAAGACAGCTTTTTGATCAATCAGATTGCAGAATCCTCACTAAGAGATGGGGCTAAATTTAGTGCTGATGCATCAGGCAAGTGTCCCACCTGCCTATCTTCAAAACATGATGTTGTGATGTCAGGTTGGTGGAAGGTAAGGGGACCTTGAAGTCAGAAGTTTTAATTAACTTTTACTTTATTTCATTAGTTAATTAGATAATGGACCCACATTTTATCTTCTTGATTTAAATTTACATTCTGTGTACAGGCTAAAAGGGCAGTTATGAATCTTGAGAGATAGTATAAAGATGGTCCAGGGGGTTTAAAAGGTGCAGCACGTTTCTTTAACAGAGAGAAAATGGTAGTAACTATTCCTACAGCAGCAACAGTTTAGGATAATGGAGCTCGGATTTCTGAGCAACCATTTGGAGCACAGCCAGTGAAGGTATTCAAAGGGATATATTTCTAAGGTGCCTTACAGCTACAGATGAAAAGTTTAAGCAAGGTGTCACCTGCTAGGTGTTAGGTGATTGTTCTCATGGGAATTCACTGCTCTGGAGGAGTGAGGAAAAATTCAGGAGAATGGGGAAGAGGAGGGCATGTGGCGAGGGCCAGTCTATTTTAATTCGTTCAGGTGATGTATGGGTAATTACTATTGGGAAAGGTTTGGCTCTCAATTTTTTTGTCAGCATCATGGGCAATTTTCTTGAAGATTAGTAGAGTCAATATAAAATTGTTTATTTGTAAGACTAACATAGCTAAAAGCCAAGAGTATCAGGATACTTGCCATCCTTTTTAACATAAGGCGAAGGTCATCATTAACTGCGAAGAATCAAAAACAGAATTCAAAAACAAACCCAATAGTTGTGATTGATAGGACAGGAAACTGCAACAGCAGATGGCATTAAAAGGGTCAGAGCAGTTTAAATGAGTCACAATGGGTTAAAGCTTACATTTTTAGCTGAGTCGGTTGTGTTGAGTTTTTCAAAACGCTTTTTCGTTGCAAGGCTTGACCAACTCTCACATTGTATCATCCTAAAACTAAACTCATTAACTGCTTGCCATATACCTAAGGCATCACTATTGCCCGATTCTAGACTCCACCTTCCCTCGTGCCATTCCAGGATGGAACTTGCCACTACCAGGATGACCTGAAATTGACTGGTGCTGGCACCATCTTTAATGGACCATTGTTCACTCAGAGAAGCACTGTCAGTTTGAATTTTCTCTGCAGTCTTCCCAATATTTGCTCTGGACATGGCACCTCACTGTGCAGTCAGGGATTTGGCAGTCCTAGTGGATAGAATGATGCAGAGATAGAACATGCTCTTCCCCCCAGGACCAGCAAAGGAGGCCATGTCATCTGACCACACCCTGCCTCGGTCAGTCTACTGCATCTCATTTGTCTGGAGGAATACATGGCACAATAGCAAGAAGGACAATGACCTTCCCCACTCTGCCAATATAAGTGCCATCAACTTTTCTTCAAAATATCACACTCACTCTGTTCCTGCTATTCCCAGAGTCATCACAAAAGTAAATGTGCACAAAATTCCCCAATTTGACAAACGTTTTATACTTAGGCTAGCACAGATGAGGGTTTCATCATTTACTTTTTATTATAAATCAAGATTCCACAAGTAAGCAACTAAGAATTGTTAACATGAAACTCTATTATTTAAAAACTGCATATAAAACTTCCTATACATGCAGGCAGACACTTAAAAAAAAATGGTGTTATGGATAGAAGGAAGAAACTGGGAAGTCAGCGCAATGGTTCCTGTTCAAAGAGTCATTGAGATTTGTTTTGATTCACCTTTCGCTGCAAGGCCCACTGAAAATTCTTGCTGTTTCTTACTTGCCACACCTCATGAACTACCTATTCCACTGTTATGGCATCCCTCATGTCCAATTCTAACGCTATCTCATCATGCAATATTCCCAGAGCAATTCGTTACTCAGAGGATATTGCTAAAAGACAAGAATTCCACCACTTGCTGTTTGGTGATCTCTTTCTTCTCCAGGTACATTCGCTTTCCTGTTGGAGGCACAGGGCAACTGGTTCACAACTTATACAGTCTCTAAATTATTGGTTCAAAGCAACAGTTTGCAGTGAATGGTGTGGGAAATTAAACTAACTTCCTTCAGATTTTAAGTTTTTTAAAAAAAAATTGCAACCTTTCCTTAACCTTTTGATGATCTTGTTCACATTCACAAGCTGTTCAGCTTCCTGGAAGGAAATTGCATCATTGTTGTCAGACAGGAAGTTGTCCACAACTGACCATTATTCCACAGACCAATCAGCTACTTGTTGGCAGCCAAATCACTTTTTCTACACACTCCCTAGTGCCAGTGTGCTTGCAACTAGACATCCCCCATTGATTAAACATTGTAAACAATACTTAGAACAACAGTGGGCAACTTGCTTTTAAAAGGTCCAGCAATTCCCTCCACAATACTTGGTTTTTATAAAACAGTCCTTTTCCTATTTCAGTCCACGATCAAAAATATAAAAAATAAAATGATATGGACTTCACATACAATATTGTCACTGAGAGACTTCTAAACATTTGGCATAGTGTCACAGAAGGAGCAAATATTCCAAGTCAGGATTGTGAATTAATTTAAGGGGAACTTGCAAGTGGTGATGTTCCTATGAATCTGCTGCCCTGATCTTTCCAGATGGTAGTGGTCATTGATTTGGAAAGTGCTGTCTAAGGAGCCTTGATGAATTTCTGCAGTTAATCTTTAGAAAGTAGACACTGTTACTACTTCTACAATTTGCCCACCCATCGCAAGGAGCAGGCCTGTGGGACCAGCTGACCCACTCCTGCTCCTATTTCTTATGTTCTTATGGTGCAGATGATAAAACTGAAAATAAGACAATCTGCAAGGTGAGGACAGAGATAAAATTGCCCCACTGATGGGTGTACAAGCAGTGACTGAGCTACTCACAGCTGTCAGATTGCTGAGTCTTACATATTATTAACTAACTGTGAGTTGCCTCATATTCTTTTGGAAAGATTCTTGCTGCAAGGCCCACTGAGAATTCTTGCTGTTTCTTACTTGCCATACCACATGAACTACCTATTCCACTGTTATGGCATCCCTCATGTCCAATTCTAACACTATCTCATCATGCAATATTCCCAGAGCAATTCGCCACTCAGAGGATATTGCTGAAAGACAAGAATTCCACGTGCCCCTGCCATCCTTGAAAGGTGACTGTGCATCTGGACAAGCATTGCCAATCAGCTACTGACCCAGACTAGCAACATCATGACACAGCAATTACCAAACTGTACTGTCTATGTCATGAGTGACACTCCCTCGCATGTACAATCCTATAGTCACTGTTTCACCATCATTCCACATAGTTTACCTGTCCTTAGCTACATCCTACCTGAACACCCTCTCTAGATGGCTGTTACTCTGGCCTTATCTTTGCTGGACACCTGCATTTGTCATTATCCAGTGGAGGAACGTCACAGGCAAGTAGTTTGGACAAGTTCAAATACAAGCTTAATTTACAACCACCAAAGGCAATATAAGAGAAATGAATACAGGCTGGAATTCACTCCCACTATGAAACTTATGCTGCCATTTTGACCTTGACTGGCCTTGATGGTTTGCTGCACACAGCTCTCATCTCCAGGAGCTGGATCTTAATCAGGTTTGTCGCTTTGTAGGGCTCACATAGCTAAGCTCTGTCATGTACAAGGAGAGCTTGCTCTAACTAAAAGTCCTTATCCTTCCCCTCAGATAATCGTTTCACATCCCCTGGCTCCTCAACATCTATCCCAGCGCCTCATTGCCTGCCCCAGTTGTGCAGAGAACATCAGGCCAGGTTGATGTGGCCCACTCTGTTTCACACTATGCTGGAGAAGTCCCCAGATTACTCCAAGCAGGGGAATTGCATCTTCAGAAATCCTATTCTCTGCTCGAACATGTCCCTCATGGGAGCACATGCACCAACTTGAAGGTGCAACACCAGCTGAGTGGCCAACACATTACATCACGAAGGGAGTTCTTACTGCACTCTGACCCCTTTCCCATCCCAGACACATAACGACCATTACATTCATTATAGTCCATTGTTACAGTTGCATGACGCATGATGCAGCAATGTTCCCCTTGTCCCCAGCACTGCCAGCACATAATGCCCAAGCACGTTGACTCTGCATGCATTGCATATGTGCGAAGAAATGTTTGCAAGTGAAATACTGTGGAGCTTGCAAAAGCATTATCCTTGCTTTGCTCCTCCTATGTCCTAACATTGAGCAGGCATGAATGTGTGTTATATTCACAAGACATGGTGCACCACAGCATGAGGGTGGTGACCGATGCACTATGCGGGACAGCAGAGAAACTCATTAATTTTATCACAGACAAGATCAGTCAGATTGTTGAGGCAGAAGATTTTGTGCTGTAATGGTTTTCTTTTCTGGGTAACAAGGGAAACCCAGTGAGGAGGTGATGTACAAAACCTGGGAGAATCCCAGAAACAGAAGCACAACAGAGCAAGAGCCATGCAATCACTCGGGCCAGAACTGAGTAGACCATTGGCCTGGGAATCAATCAGATACCACTACCTCAACCAAACTGGTGGAGCACAATTTGTGTTGATATTTAAAAAGCTAGGTACAAATGCTGAAAATTGTGCTATACTGATACCTGGAAAAAGATATTACCTCCAGACTTCAAGCTGCCAGTATATTTATTGTACCAAACATTATTTATTGTGCACTTCTCCTTGTTAATTATCTGGGTTTTATTGATATTTGTTCTATGACCTGAACAGTCAATACTGTAACTATGTAGATTCAGAATAATTTGTATTCTATACTAAAAGTGTGGTGTATTTATTGCAGCCCATAAAATTAAGAAGCATCTATAAATCTTGCAGAATAGTGAGGAAGATCCTATAGTAAAAAAGTTCAAGGAGAGCATATAAAAGGTATATATGATTTTATATGGCAAATGAAAACTATTAATGGAAAATTAAAGTTTGTATTTAAATACATTGTGGTTAATAACATTAGTTACATAATTTTAATGCACATTATTAATGCACCAGAATAAAGCCAAATGTATTTCTGATTAGCATTTTGCAATTAACCATTTCCTATAATCATGGTAAGATACAACAAGGAGGCCATTCACCCATCATTTCATTGTTATCCAATTAGACTCACTCTTTCACTCCTTCAAAGTAGCCCTGCAATATTCTATTCTTAAAGTATTACCTGATTTCCTTCAGAAAATTACTATTGTATCTTCTTTTGCCAACTGTTTGATTCACAGTCACATAATTGTTACAGCTCAGAAAAAGACCTTGCAGTCCATTGTGCCTGTATCAACTCTTCAAACGAGGATCATTCCTTGATGATTAACTCTGCTTTTTCCTGTACATGTGCGTTTTATTTCTATCCATTTTGCCAGAGCGGCGAGGAGAGAAGGAGTGGTGAAGTGAGGGCTGCCAGAAAGGGTGAGTTTTCCTGCATTAAAGGGGACTTACCTCACGAGTCGGGCCTCACTTGCCAAGAGGTGGGAGGGAGGAGCGAAGGACTCCTGGGAAGTCATATATTTGTGTGGTTGCGTTACCCGAAACAACACTCCAGTAGTATCTCCCACCCATCTATAACCAAAAATAAAAATTTCTGTGCGCCAGATTGGTAAGGTAACAAGTTTTTTTTTTATTCCTTATTTTTTCAACAGTCTCTTTGGGAATTTAGAATTGTGGGAATGGAGGTTAGGGCAGTTGAATGTTCCTTCTGCAGAATGTGGGAGGTAAGGGTCACCACTAGTGTCCCTGCTGAAAACATCTGCGGGAAGTGCACCCAATTCCAGCTCCTCGAAAACTGCGTTAGGGAACAGGAGCTGGAGCTGGATGAACTTCAGATCATATGAGAGGCAGAGGGGGTTATTGAGAAGAGTTGCAGAGAGGTAGTCACTCCTCAGGTAAAAGAAAAAGGTAGATGGGTTACAGTCAGGGGACGGAAAGGGAACTGGAGGGAGTGCAGGGATCCCCTGTGGCCATTCCTCTCAACAATAAGTATACCGTTTTGGATACTGTTGGGGGTGATGACTTACCAGGGAAAAGCAGTGGGGCACAGGGCTCTGGCACAGAGTCTGTCCCTGCTGCTCAGAAGGGAAGGGGGAAGAGGAGCAGAACAGTAGTCATTGGGGACTCCATAGTTAGGGGGACAGATAGGAGGTTCTGTGGGGACGAGAGAGACTTATGGTTGGTGTGTTGCCTCCCAGGTGCCAGGGTTCGTGATGTCTCTGATTGTGTTTTTGGGATCCTTAAGGGGGAGGGGGAGCAGCTCCAAGTCATGGTCCACATAGGCACCAACAACATAGGTAAGAAGAGAGATGGGGATTTAAGGCAGAAATTCAGGGAGCTAGGATGGAAGCTTAGAGCTAGGATGAACAGAGTTGTTGTCTTCAATTTGTTGCCTGTGCCACGTGCTAGTGAGGCGAGGAATAGGGAGAGAGAGAGGAGTAGAACACGTGGCTACAGGGATGGTGCAGAAGGGAGGGTTTTGGATTCTTGGATAATTGGGGCTCTTTCTAGGTTAGGTGTGACCTCTACAAGCAGGATGGTCTTCACCTGAACCAGAGCGGTACCAATATCCTGGGGGGGAAATTCGCTAAGGCTATTGGGGTGGGTTTAAACTAATCCAGCAGGGGGATGGGAACCAAAATTGTAGTTCAGGTATAGGAAAGGTTGAGAGTAGGGAGGTCCAAAATCAAGTTTCAGGGACGCAAGGTGGCACCGGCAAGCAAGAAGTTGGTTTGAAGTGTGTCTACTTCAATGCCAGGCGCATCCGGAATAAGGTGGATGAACTTGCAGCATGGGTCGGTGCCTGGGACTTCGATGTTGTGGCCATTTTGGAGACATGGATAAAGCAGGGACAGGAATTATTGTTGCAGATTCCAGGATTTAGATGTTTCAGTAAGAACAGAGAAGATGGTAAAGAGGGGGAGGTGTGGCATTGTTGGTCAAGGACAGTAATGCAGTTGCAGAAAGGATGTTTGGGGACTTGTCAACTGAGGTAGTATGGGCTGAGGTTAGAAACAGGAAAGGAGAGGTCCTGTTGGGAGTTTTCTGTAGGTCTCCAAAGAGTTCCAGAGATGTAGAGGAAAGGATAGCAAAGATGATCCTCGATAGGAGTGAGAGAGACAGGGGAGATATAATGGGGGACTTCAATTTTCCATATATTGACTGGGAACATTATAGTACGAGTACTACGGATGGGTCAGTGTTTGTCCAGTGTGTGCAGGAGGGCTTGCTGACACAGTATGTAGACAGGCCAACAAGGGGCGAAGCCACATTAGATTTGGTACTATGTCACAAGTCCGATCAGGTGTTAGACTTGGAAGTAGGTGGACACTTTGGTGATAGCGATCACAATTCTGTTAAGTTTACTTTAGTGATAGAAAGGGATAGGTGTATACCACTGGGCAAGAGTTACACTGGGGGAAGGCAATTATGATGCAAAATTTAGGAAGCGTAGAATGGGAAAGGAAACTGCATGGGATGGGCACATTAGAAATGTGGAGCTTATTCAAGGAAAAGCTCCTGAGTGTCCTCGATAAGTATGTACCTGTCAGGCAGAGAGGAAGCTGTAGAGCGCAGGAGCCGTGGTTTACGAAGGAAGTGGAATCTCTGGTCAAAAGGAAGAAGAAGGTTTATGTTAGGATGAGATATGAAGGCTCAGTTAGGGCGCTTGAGGGTTACAAGGTAGCCAGGAAAGACCTAAAGAGAGAGCTCAGAAGAGCCAGGAGGAGACATGAGAAGTTGTTGGCAGTAGGATCAGGATAAACCCTCAGGCTTTCTATAGGTATTTAAGGAATAAAAGAATGACGAGAGTAAGATTAGGGCCAATCAAGGATAGCAGTGGGAAGTTATGTGTGGAGTCAGAGGAGATAGGGGAAGCTCTAAATGAATATTTTTCAACAGTATTCAGTCTAGAAAATGACAATGTTATCGAGGAGAATACTGAGATATGGGCGTTGACTAGGTGGGATTGAGGTTCACAAGGAAGAGATATTAGAAATCCTGCAGAGTGTGAAAATAGATAAGTCCCCTGGGCTGGATGGGATTTATCCTAGGATCCTCTGGGAAGCCAGGGAGGAGTTTGCCGAGCCTTTAACATTGATCTTTAAATCATCATTGTCTACAGGAATAGTCCCAGGGAGTAGTACCAGAAGACAGGAGGATGGCAAATGTGGTTCCCCTGTTCAAGAAGGGGAGTAGAGCCAACCCTGATAATTATAGACCAGTGAGCCTTACTTCAGTTGTTGGTAAAGTGTTGGAAAAGGTTATAAGAGATAGGAATTATAATCATCTAGAAAAGAATAATTTGATTAGGGATAGTCAGCATGGTTTTGTGAAGGGTAGGTCGTGCCTCACAAACCTTATTGAGTTCTTTGAGAAGGTGACCAAACAGGTAGATGAGAGTAAACCGGTTGATGTGGTGTATATGGATTTCAGCAAGGTGTTCGATAAGGTTCCCCACAATAGACTATTGTACAAAATGCGGTGGAATGGGATTGTGGGAGATATAGCAGTTTAGATCAGTAATTGGCTTGCTGAAAGAAGGCAGAGGGTGGTGGTTGATGGGAAATGTTCATCCTGGAGTCCAGTTACCAGTGGTGTACCGAAAGGGCCGGTGTTGGGTCCACTGCTGTTCGTCATTTTTATAAACGACCTGGATGAGGGCATAGAAGGGTGGGTCCGTAAATTCGCAGATGACACTAAGGTCAGTGGAGTTGTGGATAGTGATGAAGGATGTTGTAGGTTACAGAGAGAAATAGATAAGCTGCAGAGCTGGGCTGACAGGTGGCAAATGGGGTTTAATGCGGACAAGTGTGAGGTGATTCACTTTGGTCGGAGTAACCAGAATGCAAAGTACTGGGCTAATGGTAAGATTCTTGGTAGTGTGGATGAGTAGAGAGATCTCGGTGTCCAGGTACACAGATCCTTGAAAGTTGCCACCCAGGTTGACAGGGTCGTTAAGAAGGCATACAATGTTTTAGCTTTTATGAATAGAGGGCTTGAGTTCCAGAACCAGGAGGTTATGCTGCAGCTGTACAAAACTCTGGTGCGGCCGCACTTGGAGTATTGTATACAGTTCTGGTCACCGCATTATAAGAAGGATGTGGAAGCTTTGGAAAGGGTGCCGGGGAGATTTACTAGGATGTTGCCTGGTATGGAGGTGAAGTCTTACGAAGAAAGGATGGGGAACTTGAGGTTGTTTTCATTAGAGAGAAGAAGATTGAGAGGTGACTTAATAGAGACATATAAGATAATCAGAGGGTTAGATAGTGTGGACAGGGAGAGCCTTTTTCCAAGTATGGTGACGGCAAGCACGAGGGGGCATAGCTTTAAATTGAGGGGTGATAGATATAGGACAGATGTCAGAGGTAGTTTCTTTACTCAGAGTAGTAAGGGTATGGAATGCTTTGCCTGCAACGGTAGTAGATTCGCCAACTTTAAGTGCATTTAAGTCATCATTGGACAAGTATATGGAAGTACATGGAATAGTGTAGGTTAGATGTGCTTCAGATTGGTATAACTGATTGGTGCAACATCGAGGACCGAAGGGTCTGTACTGCGCCGTAATGTTCTATGTTCTATAAATAACCATCCAATGGTCTCTTGAATGCCTTAATTGAATAATTGAACCTACTTCTGCCATATGTCTAGGCAGCGCACTCAGATCCTAACAACTCACTGTTTAGAAAAAAAGATTTTTCATGTCATCTCTATTCCTTTTGCCAATCACATTTGATAATGGACCTTTCTAGCACTGTACACTGTTTCGTTATATTCACTCAATACATTCATGATTTTTAACACAACTTCTATCAAATTTCCTCTTCCCACTTTCTGATTTAAGAAGAACAATCCCTGTTTTTCCCTGTTAATTCTTGGTACCTTTTTAGCACTTCTCTTTTGAACTTTGTGTAGGTGCCTGACACACTTACTAAAGTATGGTAACCATAATTGAACACTTTAGTGTCACCAAAAGAATAATATAAGTTACTTCCATTTGTACTCTACCCTCAATGAGTTCAGCCATCTACTTTTTAATAGCTTCTCAACCATCATGTCACCTTGAAATATTTGTACATCTGTACGCCATTGTTTTTCAATTCCTGTACCCTAGTTAACTTCAGAGCATTTATTGTATATTGTTTCTCTTCATTTTTCAATGAAAATGTATCATTTCAAACTCTGCAATGTTATGTACCTGCAGATTTCACCAAGCTGTCTTTGCCATCATGAAATCTATTTGTATTGTCCTCTTTGCTTCCCATATTTCGGTGTTTTATATCAATTGAATCTTAATTGGATCTTAATTGACTCAATCCAGTCCCCTGGCTGGATGGGATTTATCCAAGGATTCTCTGGGAAGTGAGGGAGGAAATGTTGGAGCCTTTGACATTGATCCTTGAGTTGTCATTGTCAACAGGTTTAATACCAGAGGACTGGAGGATTGCAAATGTTGTGCCCTTGTTCAAGAAGGGCAGTAGAGATGACCCAGGTAATTATAGACCAATGAGCCTTACATCTGTTGTAGAATAAGATTTGGAAAGGATTATAAGAGATAGAATCTATAATCATCCAGCAAGCAACAATTTGATTGCAGGTCGTCAACATGGTTTAGTCAAGGGCAGGTCATGTTTCACAAAGCTCATTGAGTTTTTTGAGAAAGTGATCAAGCATGTGGATGAGGCTAGGGCAGCTGATTGGTGTACACGGACTTCAGTAAAGCCTTTGATAAGGTTCCACAATGTAGGCTGTTGGAGAAAATGCAGAGGCATGGAATTGAGGGTGATTTAGCAGTTTGGATTAGAAACTGGCTTTCTGTAAGAAGGCAGCAAGTGGTAGCCGATGGAAAATATTCAGCCTAGAGTCAGTTACTAGTGGTGTGCTACAAGGATCTGTTTTTGGATTAAGTTCCAGAGCTGTAATGTCATGCTGCAACTGTACAAAACGCTAGTGCGGCTGCATGTGGAATATTGTGTATAGTTCTGGTCGCCCCATTACAGGGTAGGATGTGGAAGCATTGGAAAAGGTGCAGAGGAGATTTACCAGGATGTTGCCTGATCTGGAAAGAAGCTGTAATGAGGAAAGGCTGAGATACATTGGTCTGTTCTCATTGGAGAGAAGAAGGCTAAAAGGGGATTTGATAGAGACATACAAGATGATTAGAGGATTAGATAGAGTAGACAGTGGAAGTCATTTTCCTAGGATGATGATGTCAGCTTGTATGAGGGGGCATAGCTACAAATTGAGAGATGATAGATTTAAGACAGATGTCAGAGTCAGGTTCTTTACTCAGAGAGTGGTAAGGGCATGGAATGACTTGCCTGTCAATGTCGTTAACTCAGCCACATTAGGGAGATTTAAACAATCCTTGGATAAGCACATGAATGATGATGGGATAGTGTAGGGGGATGTGCTTAGATTAGTTCACAGATCGGCACAACATTATGGGCTCAAGGACCCGTTCAGCGCTGCATTGTTCTATGTTCTATCTTCTATGTTCTATGTTCTAATCAAAGGAGACAGATTTAAGGCGATTTCCAAAGAAGCCTAAGGTAACTAGTGGAAACAATTTTTATGCACCTAGTTGTTATGATCTTGGATGTGTTATGACACTGGGATAGCAAGTTAAACCAAGTCAGCCTCACAATCACTGGATCCTATGTTCCTACAATTTGCAACACATTCAATTACTCTCAGAATTGTTCAATTGTTCCTAACCAGACATTACAAAGAACCAATCTTGGACACCAAGATGATAATGTAAACAAAAATGAACAATTTCTTGTTAAGAATGCTGCCTCGTGCTCCCATGAGAAGCTTGAATAGTTCATCAACTTTGTGAACACCTTCCCCCCACATTCACCTGGACCATTTCTGACACCTCCCTCCCCTTCCTGGACCTCTCCATTGCCATCTCTAGAAACCAACTCACAAGCGACATCCATTTCAAAGCCGCTGACCTCCGCAGCTACTTTAAGTACGCTTCCTCTCACCCACCTCCTGCAAAAATGTCATCCCATTCTTCCAAATTCTGTCTCTGTCACACATCTGCTCCCAGGATGAGACATTTTAATCTCAGACATCCCAGATGTCCTCCTGCTTGAGGGACCATAATTCCCCTCCCACATGATTTTGATTTGATGTCCTCAATCGCATCTTCCCCATTTCCTGCACTTCAGCCCTCAATCGCCTTCCCCCAACCATAATAAGGACAAAATCCCTCTGGTCCTCACCTGCCACCCCATCAACCTCCGCGTCCAATGCATTATCCTTTGCCACTTTCACCACCTACAGTCAGATCCCGTCACCAAAACAATATTTCCCTCCCTAAACCTATTCGCTTTCAGTAGGGATCATTCACTCCACAACTCCCTTGTCAGCACTACACTCCCCACAACCTTCACCACACCTGGTACCTTTCCCTGCAACCTCAAGAGGCGTAGCACCTGTCCCTACACCTGCCCTCTCACCTCTGTCCAAGGCCCCAAAAAAATTTTCACATCTGGCAGAGTTTCACCTACATGTCTTCCAACCTGATCTATTGCATCTGTTGTTCCTGATCTGGTCTTCTGTATAGCAAGGAGATCAAACTCTGACTCAGAGACTAGTTCAAGGAGAACCTGCACTCCAAGTGCACTAATCAACATGATCTTCCAATTGCCTTCCATTGCAACTCCTCCTCCCACTCCCCTGGTGACATATCCATACTAGGCCTCCTCCACTGTTAAAGTGAGGCCAAATGCAAACTGGAGGAACACCACCTTATGTTTCACCTTGGGAGCCTACAATCCAATGGTGTCAACATAGAGTTTATCAGCTTCAAAGTCTCCCCACCCCCAGCCACTTCCCATGTCCAACTCTCCCTTCCTACCCACCGCCTTGAACTATTCAGCTTCCAACTCAGCTCTCTGCTCCATCCCTCCTACTGGTCAATCACAATCACTCCCTCCATCTATATCCAACTATCACCATTCAACCTACTTTTCCCCGAGCCCCAAATCCCTCCCCCTCTATTTACTTCTGGGCTTCGATCCCCATTCCTAGTCTTGACGAAGTGTCCTGGCCTGAAACGTTGACTTTTTTCCTCCTCTGTTGCTGTCTGACCTGCTGTGCTTCTCCACCTCCACATCTATTAACTTTAGCAGAACACAGATAAACTACAAGACACTTTAATTAATATCTACTAACTATTCATATCAAGCTTCTTTGAATATAAAGCCCTGCTCACACGTTGGCAAACAGACACAGTTAAGTGATATATTTTAAAAAAGAAAATAAAAGAACCATAATTTATGAGTTCGATAACCATTTCAGCGATGAAAACGAGGCCTTCATGAAATCCTTTGACAGTAGGTTGTACTACAGGCACATCGAACTGTGTCTTGCTTAAATTAGAAATCGATAGTTAATGCAACCAACTTCTGCAGACCTCTGGACACTATTATTATTCTTACAGGCTGGAGTTCTTTTCTCAGAACTTTCAACAAGTTCATAACTGGAGAATAACTAGAGAGCAAAACCAAACAAACAGCTTCCCAATCTGGCAGCTGCTAAGGCAAAACTGCTCCTGCTCAATACCCTTTCAGAGCTAGTTCACTGTTTGTTGTTTTTCTCCCTTTTTCAACCTTCTGTGGATGGCTGGCCAGGACCAGTCCTCTCATGATTGATCAATTCAACATCCAACCAATTGTCAGTCCCTGAGCATAGTTATACATTGGTGCCAAATTACCTACAAATGAGAGCAGTAGTGAACTTGCAATATCTTCCCAAACCAGATCCCAACATTAAACAACTATCTTTTCTTCTCTCCTGTTTTTTTTCCAAAAAAGACCAACTGCTGTTCAAATTTCAAAGTTCAACTCTCAACTGCAACTCAGAGTTCCAAACCATAAATGAGAAAAGTAAAATAAAAATCGTCATACGATCAATAGACACACCTCTCGGAAAGGATATGGATACAAATTGAATAGTAACATTTAACATACTTGAAGGGAAATAATTATAGGACAATAAGGAAAGAGCATAGGAGGAAGATGAATTGAAAATATCTCCAATAGGAGATCACGGGTGCAATGGGCAGAATGGTCTCATTCCCTCATTTCATTGGGGAGGGATTAATTTTAACTTCCGTAAATAGTACAATTAACCTGTTTGGTTCATTTGCCAAGACTGGTCAAAGGACATGTCTGATATATGGCCAGTTCCCTGGAGCATGGGTCTCACATAATAGGATTGTGGGAAGGCCAAAGTAAAACCAGTGGTGATTCCTAGCTAAAGTAGACTGCTCTCAATGGGAATACTCAGCCAGAGCAGAAGCAGAAGCAATGGCCGTAGTTGAGGGAATAGTTGAAGCATTATTGAAGTGATGCCTACTGTGAGGGATAGCTTTCACTATTGATTTATCCATGTGACCAATCCTGAAATCAGATGACTGGACTAACGGCATTTGAACTAATGACTGGAAGGATTACACATATCCTAGAGTGAACTACGGCAGGAAGTGAAGACATAAGACCATTGGGAGAGGGAATCCAAAGGGACATGGTGCCATTGTGTGAACAGTGAAACAAACTGAGGTTCGAGGTAAGGGAACAGCAGGACTGATTAGGGATAGTCAACATGGCTTTATGCATGGGAAATCTTATCTCACTAACTTGAGTGCTTTGAAGAAGTAACAACAAGGATTGATGAGGGCAGAGCAGTAGACATGATCTTTATGGAGTCGAGAGTGTGGTGCTGGAAAAGAGCCCTTCATCAGGAATGAGGCTTGTGGGTCGAGGGGGTGGAGAGATAAATGGGAGGGGGATGGGGCTGGGGTGGGGGGGGGAGGGAGGTAGCTGAGAGTGTAATAGGTAGATGGAGGTGGGGCGATGGTGATAGGTCAGAGAAGAGGGTGGAGCAGATAGGTGGGAAGGAAGATGGATAGGTAGGACAGTTCAAGAGGGTGGTGTTGAGTTGGAAGGTTGGAACTGGGATAAGGTAGGTGGTGGGGAAATGAGAAAACTTGTGAAGTCCACATTTATGCCTTGTGGTTAGACGGTCCTGAGGTGGAAGATGAGGCGTCCTTCCTTCAGGCATTGGGTGGTTAGAGTGTGGCGATGGAGGAGGGCTAGGATCTGCATGTCCTCTGCAGAGTGGGAATGGGAATTGAAGTGTTTGGCCATGGGGCAGTGAGGTTGGTTGGTGCTGGTGTCCCAGAGATGTCCTCTGAAGCACATCGGGAGCAACTGATACAATAAATGATGTGTGGAAGTGCAGGTAGAACTCTAATGGATGTGGAAAGCTCCTTTGGGGCCCTGGGCAGAGATGTGAGGGGAGGTATGGGTGCAGGTTCTGCAATTCCTGTGGTGGCAGGGGAAGGTGCTGGGAGGGGAGGGTGGGTTGGTGGGGGGGCATGTGGACCTGACAAGAGAGTTGCAGAAGGAATGGTCTTTATAGAAAGCGGATATGTTTGGGGAGAGAAATATATCTTTGGTGGTGGGCTCCATTTGTAGGTGGCAGAAATGGCAGAGGATGATATGATGTATACAGAGGTTGGTGAGGTGGAAGGTGAGGACGGGGACGGGGGGGTGGGGTGCTCTGTTCTTGATCTTTATGGACTTCAGTAAGGCAGGCAACAAGATCCCTCATTTAGAACTGGTTAGCAAGGTTAGATCACATGGATTACAGAGAGAACTATCCATTTGCATACATGATATGGATGTACCAGTATTGGACTGGGGTGGACAAATTTTTTAAAAAATCACATAACACCAGGTTATAGGTTTATTTGAAATCACAACCTTTCAAAGCGTAGCCCCTTTGTCGCCACTTCACCTGAAAATGGGGCTATGTTCCAAAAACATTTGATTTCAAATAAACATGCTGGACTATAACCCGGTGTCATGTGACAATTGGATACAGAACAGGCTCAAAGCTGGGGGACTTTGGGTGGTGGTGGAGGGTCACTTTTCAGACTGGAAGCCTGTGACCAGTGGTGTACCAGAAAGATTGGTGCTGGATCTACTGCTTTTTATCATTTATATGAATGATTTGGATGTGAACATGGGAGGCATGATTAGTAAGTTTGCAGATTACACTAATATTGAAGGTGTAGTGGACAGCGAACAAAGTTACCTCAGCATACAATGGAATCTTGATCAGATGGGCCAATGGGCTGAGGAGTGGCAGTTGGAGTTTAATTTAGATAAATGTGAGCTGCTGCATTTTGGAAAAACAAATCAGGACAGGACTTATATACTTAATGGTCAGGTCCTGGGATGTGTTGGTGAACAACGAGACCTTGGACCGCAGGTTCATAGCTCCTTGAAAGTGGAATTGCAGGTAGATAGGATAATGAAGAAAGTGTTTTGTATGCTTGCCTTTATAGGTCAATGCATTGAGTAAAGGGTTTGGGAGGTCATGTTGAGGCGATATTGAACAGTGGTTAGGCAGCTTTTAGAATACTGTGTGCAATTCTGGTCTCACTGCTATAGGACAGATCTTGTGAAAATTGAAAGGGTTCAGAAAAGAAGTACAAGGATGTCATCAGGGTTGGAGAGTTTGAGCTTAGGGAGAGGCTGAGTAGGCTGGGGCTAGTTTCTCTAGAGCATCAGGGGCTAAGAGGTGAGCTTATAGAGGTTTATGAAATCATGAGTGGCATGGATAAGTTAAATGGACAGGGCATTTCCCTAGTGTTGGAGAGTTCAATACTAAAGGCCATAGGTTTAAAATGAGTGGTGAAATACTTAAAAGGGACGAATGGTCAACATTTTCACCCAGAGGGTGGTACGTGTATGGAATGAGCTGCCAGAGGAAGTGATAGAGGCTGGCACAATTACAACATTTAAAAGGTATCTGGATGCATATATGAATCAAAAGGGTTTAGAGAGATATGGGCCAAATACTGGCAAATGGGGCTAGATTAATTTGGGATATCTGGTTGGTATGCATGAGTTGAACCAAAGGGTCTGTTTTCGTGCTGTACATCTCAATGACTCTATGACTCTAAGATAGCAGACCAGGTAAGGAGAGAAGGAAGCAAGAGTCCCAGGCTATGCTGGGAGTAGGAGAACAATTTGGTAAAGGAAATCCATGATAAGCAGAGGTTTGCAGGATTGTGTGAGGTGGTAATATTGGGTGACATTTGTAATTGTCTAGTCATGGCAGGAAAAAGAAGGTGGAAGAATGTGTTGTAAGTGAAACCTTATAACTCATAGAAAGTAAATTGATGAAGAAACTCAGAAGGTCTGGCAGCATCTGTGTGGAGAACACAGAGTTAAAGTTTTGAATCTGGTGGCTCTTCATCAGAATTCTGGAGATCTCTAGAATGATGGCAGCCTGGGAGATGGTTTCGCTGTCTGTCATCGTATGACGGAGAATCACAACTTGCGAGTCCCCACCACTCTATATCAGTAGGAACTCAGGCCTACAACCAGACAAAGGCATGTGACCAAGGTCTGGGAAACACACCACTAATGCACCACAGTATCAAGCCATAGGAAATACCGGTGCAATTCCAGCCTCACGCTGTTCCAACTCAGGATATCTGTGAGATTGAGAAAGTCATCTTGTCAAATGGGTTATAACTATAGTATTATGATCTCTAACATTGTCAATCAGAGATCCCAGAGGTGCATGTTGATAGACTCTGAGCATGGCCATCTGAGGCTAGAATCTGCTACAGAGACTCAGAGGTGATGATCACGGACTATACAGTAATATTGCAGCACTGGGAAGATGTAAATTTTCCTGTCAGAAGGAGAGGTGTCCCATACCTGTTAGTCAGTAATACCAAACCAAAGCAACATGGACTAATTCGCACTTATATACTCATCAGCAATGATTAAAGGTTCAATATTGTCAGAAACAATATATGAATGCATTGATCAGAATGTGGTTGCAATATTTCACTTGCAAGTACCAGATACCAAAAACTGCTTAGTCAGCATTTTACTCATCATGAAAATGGGACATCTGGAATTGGGAAATGCCTCCTTGGTGTTCCAGGAGAATGCTGGATGACTGAATGTGTTCTTAAAATATTACCGGGCCAAGAGCAGGTATGAGAGAAAGATTACACCTATTATCCTCGGCCCTCATTAAAATCACTGACTCCCAAGGTATGGGGAGATGAGAGTCTAGTGGATTTATTGCTAAACTATTAATGCAGCAACTCAACTAACATTCTGGGGACCCACCAAGGAAGATAATGGAATTTGAATTCAATAACAAAATCTGCAATTAACAACATACAGAAGAGCAGAAAACCATAATTGATTATCAGGAAAACCCTTCTGGCTCACTAATGTCCTCTGGGAAGGAAATTTGCCAACCTCACCTAGTCTGGCTGTAGGTATGGTTTTAAATTAAATTGTGGGGTGCTGGATTCAATCGAAGAAAATTACATGGAAAATTGTGGAAAACTTGAAAAGCGAGGAGGGCTCAGGAGAGGCTATTAATGTTTCTAAACGCATAATAAGACAGAGGGCGTGGAGAGGGTCAGCAATCTACCTTAAGGCATCATGGATGAGGTGACAACACCAAAAGTTCAAGAGAATCAGAAGGCAGACGTGAGTATACTGGCCATCACTAAGGAGAAGGTGCTGAGGAAGCTAAAGGGTCTGAAGGTGAATAAATTACCCAGACCAGATGGACTACACCCCATGGTACGATAGGAGATAGCTGAGGAGATTATGGAAGCATTTATTTTATTTTTCAGGATTCACTGAAGTTAGGGAGGGTCCCAGAGGACTGGAAAATGTTTAATTGTAACACCCTTATTTAATAAGGGAAAGAGGCAGAATATGGAAGATTCTAAGCCAATTAGCCTAACCTTGGTCAGTGATAAGCTTTTAGAGTCCATTATTAGGGGTGAGATTGCAGAGTACTTGGAAGTGTATGGTAAAATAGGACTTAGTCAGCATAGTTTTGTCAAGGGAGGTTATACCTGGAAACATTTGTTAGAATTAAGTAAGTTAGCTTGCTGAGCTTGAAGGTTTGTTCTCAGATGTTTTGTCACCATACTAGGTAACATTATTAGTGAGAGTCTCCAGCGAAGCGCTGGTGGTTTGTCCCACCTCTCGATTTATAGGTCTTGGTTTCTTAAGCGGGGGGGGGGCGGCTGATGTCATTTCCAGTTCTTTTTTTCTCTTTTCAAGAGAAGGCTGAGGACGTAATGAGCAAGTTAAACAGAGGGGAGATAGTGGATGTAATCTATTTGAATTTCCACAAGGCCTTTGATCTAGGGTGCTAAATAAGGCAGGAGCCAGGTACTAGTATGGATAGGGGACTTGCTGACTGACAGAAGGCAGAGAGTATGGATAAAGGGGTCTTTTTAAGCAAGGCAGTTGGTGACTAGTGAAGTTCCAGAGCTGTCAGTATTGGGACTGCAACTATTAACAATCTGGACGATGGAACTAAGGACATTGTTGCTAAATTTTCAGATGACACAAAGTGGAAGGAGAGTGGAAGATTGAAGGTAGTGTTGAGGTGAGAAGGCTGCAGAGGGATTTGGACAGGCTAGGAAAGGGGGCAAAGAAGCTTCAGACAAAATATAGTGTGGGAAAGTGTAAGGTTATCCACTGTGGTAGGAAGTCGAGAGAATCAGCGAGATGTAAACTACTTTCTAAATGAGGAAAAACTTCAGCAATCTGAAACAAGAGAAACTTAAAGTTCAAGCTCAGCATGCTCTTGTAATGTTAACATGCAACTTCAGTTGACAGTTAATAAGGTAAATGCAATGTTTGCATCCATTTTCTGAGGGCTGGAATACAAGATGTACCGCTAAGCTTGTAGAAGGTTCTGGTTAGATTGCATTTGTAATATTATGAACAGTTTTGGGCCCTGTATCTGAGGAAAGATATGCTGGCTTTGAAGGGTGTCCCTAGGATGTTTATAACATGGTTCTGGGGGTGAAGGTCTTTTGATGAGATTCATTATTATCACATGTATCTAAGTACAGCAAAGAGTTTTATTTTGCGTGCGGTACAGCAGATCATATGATAGAAAGACACAAAGATCATAGGGTGACTGAACAGAGTGAGGAATATGGTATGGCTGCAAAGCAGGTGTACAAAAACAAGTCAACATTAGATTTGAAATTTGAGCAGTCCATTCAGAAGTCTAATGTTAGCAGGGAAGAAGCTGTTCTGGAACCTGTTGGTACGTGTGTTTAAGCCTTTGTATTTGCTGCCTGACAGAAGAGATTATAACTGGGGTGGAAGGGGTATTTAATGATATTGGCTGCCTTTCCATGGCAGCGACAAGTGCAAATGGAGTCAATAGATGGAAAGTTAGCTTCCGTGATGGTCTGGGCTGTGTTCACAACTTTCCGTACTTTCTTACAGTTCTGGGCAGAGAGTTGCCGTAGCAGGTATGATGTATCCAGATAGAATGCTTTCTATGATGCCTCCGTAAAGGTTGGTGAAGGTCCTTATGGACATGCCGAATTTCTTAAGCCTCCGGAGGAAGAGGTGTCGTTGTGCCTTCTTGACCATCGCATCAACATGGGTGGTCCAGGACAGATAATTTCTACTAGGTAACGTTGCTGATCGTAACTACAGGGTAACATTGCTGATCGTTACTACTAGGTAACGTTGCTGATTGTTACTACGAGGAACTTGACACTCTTGACCATCTCCACCTCAGTTTTATTGATATAGGTAGGGGCATGGCCTCTTCCTTGCTTCCTGAAGTCAATGATCAGCTCTTTAGTTTTGTTGACATCAAGGGAGAGATTGTTATCTTTGCACCACTTCACCAAGCATTCCATCTTGTTCCTGTGTTCTGTCTTAATTGATATCTGGCCTACAACGGTGGTGTTGTCAGTGAATTGATAAATGGAGTTCAGTCGAAATGTGGCCACCACATTGAGAGTACAGCCCTATCATATGAGGAGCAGTTGAGGTCTTTGGGTTTGTACTCAAAGCAGGTTAAAGGGAGGAGGGGGATCTGATTGAAACTTATAGAACACAGAGAGGCCTGGATAGATGGATGTAGAGGAGATGGTTTCACAAGTGGGAAAGACTAAGACACAAGGGGACAGCTTCATAATGAAGAGACAAATGTTTAGAACTGAAATGAGGCACTTCTTCAGCCAGATGCTGGTAATTCTATGGATCTCATTGCCACAGAGGCTGTGGAGGCCAAGTAATTGAGTGTATTTGAGACAGAGATAGATAGGCTGTTGATCAGTAAGGGGATCAAGCGTTATGAAGAGACAGGTGGAGAATGGGGTTCATAGAGTCACACAGCATAGAAACAGGCTATTCGGCCTGACTCATCCATGTTGACCAGGTATTCTAAACTGAACTAGTCCCATTTGCCTCATTTCCCTCTAAAGCGTTCCTATCCAAATGTCTTTTAAATATTATCATGGTACTAACCTCTACCACTTCCTCTGAGAGTTCATTTCATATACACACCACCCTCTGTGTGAAAATGTTGCTTGTCAGATCCCTTTTACCTTAAACCTATTCCCTCTAGTTTTGGACTCCATTATCCTGGGGAAAAGACTTTGGCTATTCACCTTATCCATGTCCTTTATGATTTTATAAATCACTATAAGGTCACCCCTCCGTCTCCAACACTCCAGGGAAAAATGTCCCAGCCTGTCCTGCCTCTCCTTCTCACTCAAGTCCTCAGGTCTCGGTAACATTTTCATAAATCCTTTTTGCGCTGCTGTAATTTAATAATATCCTTCCTGTGTCAGGGCAACCTGACATACTCACTATGATCGAATGGCAGAGCAGAATCAATGAACCAACCAAAGGGCTTAATTCTGCTCCTATATTTTATGGTGCAAGAAAAGGCGTCATTTAAGGTGTCCTGTGTCCTGTGAACAGTTTTGGCTCATTATCCAATGAAGGATATATTGGTATTGAAGACAGTCCAGAGAACGTTCACTAGGCTGATACCAGATTGGAGAGATTTTATTTTGAGGGTAAATCGAGTAGCTTGGGCTCATTCTCACTGATGTTTGGGAGTATGAGAGGAAAGCTGATTGAAATGAATAGTGATAGGGCAGTGAAGAGAGTTTTTCTTCCCTTGTGTGAGAACCTAGGACCAGAAGGTATAATCAAAGAGTAAAGGGTTACCCATTTATGAGAGATGAGAAGGAATATTTTCTCTTAGACAGTAGTGAATTTGTGCAATTCTTTACTGCAGAGGCCTTTTGAGGCTGGGTCATTAAGTGCATTCAAGTCTGTTATATAGATTTTTAAATAGTACGGGAATCAAAGATTATTGGTAAAAGGCAGGAAAATAGAACTGAGGATTAACAGATCAACCATGATCTCATTGAATGGCAAAGCAGACTTGATAGGCAGAATGGCCTGCCTGTGCTCTGAAGTCTTATGCTGTTATGGCTAGATGCGATTCTTGGCATTCTCCTATACTTGCATTGAATTTGAGTTGATTCCCTTTCTGACGGTAATGATACAGTGAGGGATACGACAAGCCATAAAATTACACAGAGGACTGTTATTGAGTTCAATTTTGCTATTGCCAATGGTCACCAATGCCTCATGAATGCACAGCCTTGAGTTCCTAAATATGTTCAAAGTTATCCCATTTAGAACAGTAATGATACCACACTAAATGATGGAGAGTATCCTCAATGCAAAGAAGGGACTTTGTTTCCACAATGACAATTGGTTCATCCAACTCAGATTGTCATGGACAGTAGCATCTGTGGCAGTTGGTTTGGTGAAGATGAGAGGATAGAATAGTAATTTATTGTCACTTGTATTTTTTCCAGAAAGAAATAGTGGAGAAATGCTTAGGTCACAATACCACAGTGCCTATGTTAATAATAATAGGCATAGATAAGAAAAGAAAAATTAAGATGTATTAGTTCAATTCATGGCCCCTGGGTGCAGAAAGCTGCCAGAGAAGACTGATACATGCAGCCTCTGGAATCCCGGCTGCAAGACTGCAGAAGCTGCCTCAAGAACCTATCTCATCACTGAAGCTAGCCATTCACACCAGAGTACTAGAACCTCAGATTGCAAGACTCCACAGATTCCTGAAGAACCCCACCCTATCAAGAATCCACCTCATTGCTGATCTCAGGCTTGAAGACATTGCTGAAGCCATTCAAAGGAATCTCGAGCAGTCGGATGCCAGGCCGAAACCAGCATATCACAAAAGCTGCCACCAATCTGTAACAATGGGATTCTGGGCTGAAGATACCAAAGCAGATCACCACCAGACATGACCATAATGGGCACAAGGAACTGCTATCCATGCCATAGCAGCTGCCTGAAACATTCTGAAATACCTCCACGAAGGCAGGTATCCCTTCCCCAGGTCACTCATTATTTTCATGAGCATAGTACATGACACTGGCCCAGCCAGCGCAATATTAATCTGACTCTTAAAGTGAACAGAATCTCCTGTTCATATCTATCAGTCAGGACTCCTTGATTGCACCAGGTTGACAGCCCCAATCAGGGAACTCATTCTATGAAGTCCACCTGGCTGACCCCATTACAACCACAACACATCCCTCCTCCACTGAAACAGCCAAAAGAAGGTGAGATTAATATCAATGTTAACCATAATAAATAGAAAAACATTGGTTCGGACGGGCAGGTGGGACTAGTTTAGTTTGAGATTATGGTCGGCATGGATTGGTTGAACCGAATGGTCTGCTTCCATGCTGTATGACTCAGTGTGAGGACTGGAATTGAAAAGAAGATGGGTTCTGGAGTCCAAACACTTCCTACCCTGCCACCGCCATCTTTAAAAATAAAGTATGGTTTTCCCTTTTGCTAGTTCCCTCTTCCTTGGCACCTGCTATAGCTATATCCTTTAGAATTTGATCAGAAACGACAAGTTATTTTTCAAGTTAAATGGTAATTTTAAAAAATAAGTTAGATTTGAAATGGCTATTTGAACTAATGGTTGGCTAGTTCCATTTGGCTAAAGATTAGCGAACAGAAGGGGAGTAATTTCTATTTATCTATTCATTGGGTCAATTCTCCCTTAACTTCACTGTTCGCTCCCAGAAGTCTCTTACGTATTATGTTAAACAATACTTCTTGAACATTTATATTCATGCAATTCATTTATCTCTATGCTGTTGCTTCTTCAGTTAATTTTATAAGGTTGATCACACACAAATTGTATTTTGCAGATCTCTGATTAACTTTTTTTATTGCATGCTGTATACTCTGATCTCTGACACTTTTATTGATAACTGAAGGAATACTGACTGATTTAGAATTGCCACTCTCCTTCCTTTGAAAATGGTGTTACTTTTCCACCATCCCTCACACTTTTTCATTTCACAAAATTTTGGTAAACTCTGTCTCTAATGCTCAACTTCTCGAAGATACCCAGGAAGCAAGCCATTAGATGGGGTGACTTTGTACCTTGCTTCTGTAATGCTTTTTGTACCTCAAACAATAATCTCTATTAGCAGTTCTACACCTGCTCCCCAGTCACAGGGGCAGCTGACTCTTACTGCTAACTTACTTATTATGAATCACTGAGAAGATACTTTACATGCTACACATTCATGTTGGAAAATCGTAAATACATGCATTCTAGTGCACTTTCTTTGTTAACCAACTGCTGGCAATCATACATTCAATAACCTTGTCCTAAAATCCTGAAATTCCCTATCTAACTACCACCTATATCTCAATCTACCTTTGCTACTTCAAAACGCATGTATCTGTATTGTCTATATTTTTTTCACAAAAAATTAAAATATTATGGGTCTTTTTATTACATCACATCTATTTTGTAATCCAATGGCTTGGATCTAATGATATTTCTGAACAATTTATCTTGGTTTATGTCACCATGAAGCCTTCTCAGCTGAATGATTGCCTTATAACTCCTTGCCTGATACCGATCTTGGTCTAAATCCTGGACATAATGAGAATTACCCTTAATGCTTAGTACTTCAACATGTGCACAATATTCAGTTGTTCTTTACTCGTTTTTTTTAAGTGGTTTGTGAACTTTTTTTAAGATTCAGCAAACTGAAACCCAAGAGATTTGTTCAACTTCAGCACTCACTGATGTGTCAGCTGGTTTATACTTACACTCAATATAAAGAAGATGATTAAAGCAGCTTTCAGTGCCTGAGGCATTTGTACTAACAGATCTGCATTTTTTGCTTAGGATCATTTGTGCCAATTGCTTGTGCTCACAGTCTCATGACATATTCTCCTTTCTCTTTTTCTTTCCATGGGACAATGACATGATATGTCACTGCACTGACAGCTCAGTTGAATACAACCTCTACAGCTGATAACATAAACTACATTCCAGTCGTAAACACGGATTCTGGCAGCACCTTTAAAAAAACTGCCCTTTAAGCATTATCTAAAGAACGAGGAAATTGTTTCATTTTTCTTCCTTTTGTAGAGGCTTTTTGCCTGACATGTACACCCGATAATTTCTTTGAAATAACAATATCCTGACAATGGCTTTCAAAGAACAAGGAACACCTAATTTACTAGACATTATATGGGTTGAGGCTACGTGCCATCTAACATTCAATAATATTAAATGTGAGACAGTAGATTTTGGGTCTGAACAGCTCTAGGAGCTCCTATTTAACCAATATTAAAAGGCTGCCTATGTCACCTGCAGAAAGAAAGTTTGATGCTGTCCAAGATGCTTCATCAAGAGGTATACAAAATAAACATGCATATTTGATGATATAATGATGGTCATGCATCAGATGCATTGTTCACAATAATTCCATCAGTTGCATAAATCCCAGAATTAGAATACAATTACAACCTTATTAGTAGTTCAATACATTGGATTAACATGACTGCAGCTTATTACTAGATATTACTTTATGGTTGTAAATCTAAAACTGTGGACACGTTTATCAAATAAGGCAATCATTTTCTCTATCTCTTGATGGGAACTTTAACTTAGTTGGTCTGTTATCAGACCTAATATTACGATGTAAAAAAACCTTTTCCAGTTTATCATCGAAGTTATTTATCTCTATCTCAAACCTTTCTTATTTGGTACAAAGTTTACTTTGAACAATCCCAGAATGTTCCAATTCTAATTATGTAATAATATTATGATTTCTCACTATTTACATTTTTCATAGCTCCTTGTAATTTTGAAGATCTTTATAAGGTCATAGATAAGTAACACTTTCATCAGGAAAGGCAATGACTTCTCAATACTCTGTTCCAAATAATAACTCCTTGTCCCTGGTAATATCCTTGTGATCTGCATCTTTCCAAAAGCCTGGAATCATCCAGTGGTTAGAGAACTGCAAGCGATTTGTCAGCTTGTCATGAGATTAGATTCCCTACAGTGTGGAAATAGGCCCTTTGGCCCAACAAGTCCATACCGACCCTCCAAACAGAAACCCGCCCAGACCAAAGCACCTAACACTATGGGCAATTTAGAACAACCGATTGGTACACCTTTGGACTGTGGGAGGAATCCCACGCAGGCATGGGGAGAATGTGCAAACTCCACACAGACAGTCACCCAAGGCTGGAATCGAA
The DNA here is from genome assembly GCF_020745735.1 of Hemiscyllium ocellatum. Classification (NCBI taxonomy): domain Eukaryota; kingdom Metazoa; phylum Chordata; class Chondrichthyes; order Orectolobiformes; family Hemiscylliidae; genus Hemiscyllium; species Hemiscyllium ocellatum. The sequence continues at coordinate 49,722,592 of NC_083412.1, forward strand.
CCTGGAGTCCCTGGTGCTGTGAGGTAGTAGTGCTATCCACTGAGCCACCGTGCCACCCTAAAGCTAACCCCACATCTGTACTGTATCTCTAAAAGAGCAACTCGGATAGTAACACTCTTTGCCCTTGTCTGGCAGATAAGCATCCAATTCTCTCTTGAAAATCATGATTGTCTCTGCCATCTCCACGGTCCCAGATAGCACATTCAGATCCCAACCACAAGCTCTGTGTAAAAGGTTTCCTCACATTATCTTTGGTTCTTTTAGCCAATCACCATAACTCAATGTTGTTTGGCTCTTGACTCTTTCACCAATTTGAACAGCATCTCTCTATCTAACTTGTTTAGTCCTATTTTGAATACCTCAAGCAAATTTCTCAACTTTCGCTTCTGTAAGGACAACAGCCCCAGGATCGATTCATGCAAGTGTCTCACACTCCTGAATATCTAAGTAAATATTTTCTGCATTCACTCTAAGGCCTTTATATCCTTCTTAGATTGTGCTGCTCAGCTTTTGCCACAATACTCCAGTTCAGGCCAATTCCAGCTTTTAAACAGACTGATCATAACTTCCTTGCTTTTGTGATCCAGGGCCAAAATTTTGCAGCATTGCAGTGAACAGTTTTGGATGCTGAGGGTGGGGGGGTTCATAAAATCACCATGGATACTGTTGGCACGGCATCTGATGTCATCACATTAGGTCTGTATTTTATCAATGATGAACAGCATGTCAAGTGTGAATGGTGTATGTTCTACAAAACCAGCAAACCAGAGCTTGTTAAGCTAATTAAACATCCAATTAAATGGCATTTTAATAGCCTGTTTGAATCTTACAGAAAAAGTATGGGGACCACATGGCATCAGGTTCCTCACAGCTTTTTAACAAGTTGATATGTGACCACTGCTGCAGTTCGCAGGTCACCCTGACAGGAACAGTGGTACAGTGCAGTCAGAGTGGATTAACATGCTAGTGGTTTGGGATCAATACTCCAATGTGCCATCTGGTTGCTGATCCATTGAAGGAACACTAAAGGTGGGATGGGAACTAGTGAGAAAGCAATTTGGCAGACTGGCAGTGCTCAAAATGTGTTGCTGGTTAAAGCGCAGCAGGTCAGGCAGCATCCAAGGAACAGGAAATTCGACGTTTCAGGCACAAGCCCTTCTTCAGGATTCCTGATGAAGGGCTTATGCCCGAAACGTCGAATTTCCTGTTCCTTGGACGCTGCCTGACCTGCTGCGCTTTAACCAGCAACACATTTTCAGCTCTGATCTCCAGCATCTGCAGACCTCACTTTTTACTCGAAGACTGGCAGTGTTCACCAATCTTGAGTGTTTCCCCTCAAGAGACCAGTTGTCCAGCAAGGAGGTGAACCTGAGGTACAGGCTGATGTAGAGATGTAAATCTGGAAAGCGACAACCATGTAGTCACCTGCAGGGGGAGATTTATGATGAACATCTCAGTGGACGATGACCAGGTGACAGTGCGAAGAGGAAGGTATATGAGTGTATAGTCAGCAGATCAGCTAGCTCCAAGTGATGGCATGATAATGTAACCTCACTTGAGAAACTGCCACAAATCCTTGCACCAGGGTAGTGGATTAGCTGAAGCTGGTTGGTATTAACAGTCACCTGATGCCAGTGCTAGTAAATGTCACCATGACCCGTACATTCAGTACCTCCTGTTCATGCCAGGAATCCAATAGAGACTTGAGTGACATCACCCAATTGACTACTAGTTTTTCAATCAACTTGAGGAATGATGTCTGCTTTAGTAGGGCCATAAATATGTAACCATCTTACTGACATCACTAAGAATGCAGGACTTTACAAGACGGTTGTGATTTAAAATGTCTCCTTTAACTTAAAGTGACACAGAATGTTTGGATGGGGAAAGTGATGGTCCTATTGAACATCTGCCCAATGACAGGCCTATGTTTGACATAGGGAAAGACACCCAGACCAAAGGCCATGACAAAATCAAGTGATAACTTTCAGACTTTGACATAAAAGAGCACAACTATATCTTTTGAAGACAAAGGCTCAGATCTTCAGGACGGAACTGGAGCAGGAATTGGAGATTCTGGAAGCTGAGTTTGGAGTGTGCGTGCAGGGAGGGGTAAGAACATCAATGGAAGGGGATGGGTTTTTAATGGAAGGCAGCATGAATATTATCTGGCAGGTTGGGGGAGACACTCTCAAGAAGGTAACGATTGTCTGTCGTGGACAGGCATTCTTAGGAGGTTGAATTGTTGGTGGGATGATGGTGGATGGGTGAATACTTCTGGGAGTTATACAGTATAGAGTCAAATAGCACAGAAAAAGAATCTTCAGTCTAGTCACTCCATGATGACTATGTTCCTAAAGTAAACCTGCCTGTGTTTGGCCTATATCCCTCCAAACATTTATTATTCATGTCCTTATCTAAATTTTGTTTAAACATGATAACAATCCTGCGTCCACAACTCCCTCAGGAAGTTCATTCCACACATAAACTACTCCCTGTGTTAACAAAATTGCCCATTATGTCTTTTTTTATCTTTCTCTTCTCACCTTAAAATATGTCCCTTAATCTTGAAATCCCCCACCTTAGCGAAAAGACACCTGCCATTCACCTTATCTATACTCCTCATGATTTTATGAACCTCTATGAGGTTACCCCTTAACCTCCTACATTCCAATGAAAGACATCTCAGCTTATCCAGCCTCTTCTCCGTAACTCAAACATTTGTGATAAACATTTCTGGGACGACTAACAGTGTTTGGAGGGTTTGAGCATTATCAAAATGTGGGAATAAACATTGTTGGCAAAGGAAGAGAGTGTTAACAAGTGGGTGAATATTGTTAGGGAAGCAGTGAATATTATTGGAGAAGAGCAGTATTGCCAGGAGGGGTGTGAAAGTTGGTGAGTTTGCTCTGGGGCTGGTGTGCTTTGACGCTGGAGTTGATTTATTGTGAGCTGCTTTCCTCTGCAGGCTTTAAAGCTCCAAGTAAATCTCTTTCAAACCAGACTAAGTACCAGGTAAATAGACCAAAACGCTATAGAAACATAGAACATAGGAGCAGGAGTAAACTATTAAACCCTTTAAGCCTGCTGTGCCATTCAATATGACCATAGCTGATATTCCAACACATTACCCTGTTAGTGCTTTCTATCCATATCCTTTGAACCCTTTAGCCCCAACAGCTATAGCCACCTGAACTCTCTACCTCACTGATGCTTCCCATGAGGACACAATACTTTTGTTCTCAGAGGTCCTGGAAGGTATTTTTGGGGGAGCCAGGCATTTCTCTGTTAGTGGTCATGAGGAAGTTTGCTCTAAGACACAGAAAGAGAGAGAGAGAGAGGGAGAAGGAGAGAGAGAGAGAGACGGTGTCGTGGGCAGTGGTTAGAAGTGGTGTGCAAAGAATAGGAGCAACATCACTGTTATTGGGAGAGTGACAGTGGCATGCAGAGAGGTATTTATTCATTTGGCTGAAAATGGATGTTTCTGGAACTCTTCAGGAGCAGTCCTGGTCTTTTCTTGCAAGGGCAAGAATTGTCATCACGTAGTGAGTGAGTATCTGAATGTCACACAACCCTGCCTCCCCCAAACCTGTTCAGACTCCCTCTGCCCTGGTATGGGCTGTCTAATGAAAGGTGTAGAATCATTGAGGTAACAGGGTGGCATGGTGCTGGTGCATGTGGGGAAAAGGTGGTAAGGGGTTCCAAGGGACAGTGCAGAGGGCATGCAGGATTACTAGTACGGGAGGTTGGGGCAGATCAAGAATGTGTGAAAGAAGATGTCACATGCAACAGTGAAGGTGACAGGTCATGAGCCTTGGTAGGCCATTCCCCCATACCCTGGAGATGGCACTGACCCAGGTGATGACCTGTGACCAGGCCAGCAGGGTATGTTGGTGCAGTCTGCTCTGGAAACAGGATATCACTCCTATGGACCAACTAGACCTCCAGGTCCCCTGTTGGAAAATCATGTTATCATCTTCCCCTTTTCTGACATCTTCCAACTCTTTCCAAAAATGAGCAGAGCAGCTTCAGAATGCCAATGTTCAACCAGGTGCATAGTAGTCTTTTAAAGATGATGCAGCCACAAGGTGTGTTTGCCCTTTGGCAGATATCTGCTGAGTAGCAGGTTGTTGTGGATTTGGCACATAGTATGATGGGGCACAAATTGGCTGTGAGAGATGCCATAGGGACAGGGTAGGTAGTCAATGAGGTGTGTTTGGTAAGAAATGACAGAAAAACCTTTTCAACTTTGCAATGAAAAGCTCTCAAAAAAAAACAGTGCAACTTGAACCAAATGAGCGTAAGATTCAACCCTGAGTGCTTTAATTTTTTAGATGATTAAGTAAAGCCTCCAAAGTTAAATCTCTCTGATCTGTGCTTCCCTCTTTGTATCTAATCAAATATCTGGATAAAGTTAAGAATCACACAACACCATGTTATAGTCCAACAGCGCTGTTCCTCCATCAAGTAACTAGTGGGGCAGGATCATAAGATGGTTACCCGATGAAGGAGCAGCGCTCTGAAAGCTAATACTTCCAGATAAACTGATGGACTATAGTGTGGTGTTGTGTGATTTTTTAAAAAAAAGGTTTTGTCCATCCCAGTCCAACACAGGAACCTCCACATCAAATATATGGAGCAACAGCACAAATCTGCGTCTCTGTCCATGTAAAGATTTCATTCATATTCATAATCTCTCCGTGGTTAGCTTGATTGTCTGGATGGTTGGTTTATGATGTAGAATGATGCTAATAGTTTAGTTCAATTTCTACTCTGGCTAAGATTACTATAAATGTCCTGCCTTCTCAGCCTTGCCACTTATGTGAGGTGTGGTGACCCAAGATTAAATTACTATCACATTTCACTGTCTAATGAGAGAGCAGCCCTGGTGTCCTCTGGGACAAAGGTGATCAATATTGGACTCTCAACAAACACAATCACTCTCTTGTCTTATGCTGTCTGTGCTTGATGTACCCGTACATGAAATGTTGAGAGGCACCATGCATGGACTTTGTACAGACAGAAAAATTAGACTAAACATTGGTAATAAATTGCATATGATAATTCTACAGTCTTGGACAACTTGAAGGAGTTTTCTTCCCAATGTATGGTAATCCTAGTGAGAGAACTTTGTGTGCTAATTAATCAGCTATGGAAAGCACTGCCATATTATCCAACATAAAAGCTGCAAAAGTGGACTGACAATATTCCCCTCAGTATATCTGTCGATTTTTTGATTTCAAAAGTTTCAGATTTTAATAAGAAACAAAATCCTGGATTTTCTCTTCTTCTTCGCTTGCAAAATATTGCATTTATTCAAATTAATTAGCAGAAGAATGGAGGTGGGCTTGTCCCAGAGCTATCATGTTTCCAACTGTACAGTCTTGACAGGAGGTTTTACCTGGCATGATTGTATATTAGATTCACTGAATGTGTAGAATTGGGACTGGAAAATTAAGTTAAATTTTGCCAGCCCTCCACACCTTCACCTATTTCTTGTGGGAAAGACAGGTTGTCTTCCCGGCACGTGGAATTCTGTCAATAGCATGGGTGTTGGCATTTAGGGAGAGCTCCTGGTAAAACCTGCTAGTTTGATTGTGGGCTGTAGTTTAAGGGGTTCCTGATCAGCCACACAGTGGCCAAACTAAGGAGGTCTTTGGGAATGCCCCCTTTCACTCACTAAACCTCCCTCACTCCTCATTGGGACCTGGCTAATGCTTCACAGCATCTCCCAATGAGACATATGGACTGATTAGATTAGATTAGATTTACAGTGTGGAAACAGGCCCTTCGGCCCAACAAGTCCACACCGACCCGGCGAAGCGAAACCCACCCATACCCCTACATTTACCCCTTACCTAACACTATGGGCAATTTAGCATGGTCAATTCACCTAAACCGCACATCTTTGGACTGTGGGAGGAAACCGGAGCACCCGGAGGAAACCCACGCTGACACGGGGAGAATGTGCAAACTCCACACAGAGAGTCGCCTGAGTCGGGAATTGAACCCAGGTCTCCGGCGCTGTGAGGCAGCAGTACTAACCACTGTGCCACCGTGCCGCCCCTAATAAAGACTGTATTTTGATGGAAATACAATGTATGAAAAATATTTTCCTGATGATGTATCAGATCCCTGAAGTACTTAGGACATATTATACTTTTAATTATGTGTATTGTTTTTTGGTAAGAAATACAGCAAAAAGATGATCATGGATGTAAGTTCAGTGGCTGCTTAGAGAGAAATCCTGCAATGCCAGGTATTAAACTGCCATAGGAACTTCAAACAGCAACCGTTTAAAAAGAGAAATAGGCAAGTCAAAACAAATTGGACAATGATCTCCGGTGGCAAAAGAGATAATGACAGTCATCTCCTATACAGACATGTTAGTGTTCTCCTTTTCAACAACAGGGATTGAAGGCCAGCTTTAACCTGGTCTGGGTACTCCAGTGGGCAGAGGGTGGTGGAGGGTTGTTTTTCGGACTGGAAACCTGTGACCAACAGTATTCCGCGGGATTTGGTGCTGGGTCCACTGTTGTTTGTCATTTACACAAATGATTTAGATGGGAATTTAGGAGACATGGTTAGTAACTTTTGTGGATGGCCACAAAATTGGCGGAATTGTCGATAGTGAAGAAGGTTATCGAAGATTACAAAGGGATCTCGACCAATTGGGTCAATTGGCTGAGGAATGGCAGATGGAGTTTAATTTGGATAAATACAAAATTTCAGAAACTTGGTCGGCATGGAGAGTTGGAATGAAGGATTTGTTTCTGTGCCAGATGACTCTATGGTTCTATATCCTTTTGTTGATAGTTGCAGTTCAGCAATGGTCACCACTCCTGGTGGCACTGCAGAGCTTGAAGAGCTATTCACTTTACAATTGATTCTTGGAAGCGGCCTGCTGTATTTTAAAATAATGACAGCCTAGAGACAAATACAATTACATTTTTAGCATCAGATAATGTGGCTGGGTGACCCTTGAATGGCTGAGATGGGGCTAGCCCTGGCTTTCTGGCCCAGGTGTGAGTCTTCCAACCTGGCAGCAAAATGTATCCCATTGTGTGCAAGCAAGCCTGAGCTTTCCAATACCTAAACAAGTGAAGCCAGCAAAATTGCAATTAGAAAGACTGTTTAGTAACCTTATCAACAAGCTCACTGTTATGTCTTACTGGTTATTATTGCACACTGGGGCCAGCGATGAGACAGCACTAAAAATAGGTATTTATTTATCAGGCTGAAAGCAACCGAGTCTCATCAATCACTCAGTTAAGTCAAAAACTGGAATTCCAATTCAAACTGTTACCAAGGCTCTCATGTTTGGCTATTTTCTCATCCATCACACCAAATTACTTGAACAGTATAAAAGATCAAAGAATGGAGTCATATTGCAATAATTTTTGGTGATCTGCAAAGAATATTGTATGCAGTGGTCAATTCTTCAAAAATGCTGATCAGCTCTTATTATTGAATTTTAAATACGATGTTTATACAAACTAGAGTAAGAAAATATAGTGAATTGTTTAATAAGATTCAAAGCCACAAATAATGGGACAGTGATATGTGGTTTACTGCCATGACTTTCTATTGCATTGTTGAGCAACAGATTTTGAACCAAATACATTTCCTTTCTGCAACTGACATTAAATTTATTTTGGGTGTTCATGGAGCTTTTCCTAATTAGGAATGTTTTATTCAGAAAAACAAGAGTATTTTGATGTTTGCAGTGGTGAATCTAGCTGATTGTGGAATATCATGAGGTTTCTTGAGCATAAGCTATTAATTTTGCTTTGCCTGTTCTCTGATGATCATAATGTGAGTACTTACTGGTGTCAGCACAGTGACTTCAGTATTGCTTCATATCATGCTTGAGCTTCACAATACTCTGCCACTGCTTCACAATGATATTTGAAATGATGTAATGGTCAATATCATCCTTAATTGGGAACTGAGCAAATTGGAGAGATCTCAGTTCAGGTACCGCTATTATGTGAAACATTTGCATGGCAATACCACTGGCTAGATGTGAGATGATTGCTTCCTAACAAATGTTTCAAAAATATACAGGTCTTTAGACATGCTGCTTCTTCTTATTTTCACCAATGCTCAGTGCATCACCCAATGAAATCCCTTGTGTTTCATTTGCAACCTCCTTATGAATGGATACATTTGGCCATTGCTGGAGTCGGTGAACTGTCATGAAGGAGCTCTTGAGGGAGCAGCAGGAACTGTGCATCTGGAAGTGATAGTGTTTGTAGTTATGAGAGTAGCCAAACCCCATGAACAACAGTTGCACATTCAACTATGATGTGGCATCTGATGACCATTGCTGTGTAAGCAGAGGCTGCCAATTCTTGGGTAAAGTTCTGTAATGCCAGGTCACTGTGCCACAAAGTTCAGACTGTTCTCATACAAATTCACATCCCTGCAGGTTTAGGATGCCATCACAGTTGCAGATATCAGAGCTCCAAGGAGCTTAAGGTGTGCCATAGTATTCAAGCAATTTGTCTTCCAGCAGTTTCCAAGGATTGCTCAAGGTTAATCCCATGGACATGGCAGTTGTTCCATGGTGCACATCTAGGCCAGATGAGATGAGGATGGCAATTTCATTCCCTAAAGGACATTAGTGAACATGATAGGCTTTTCCTGACAATCAACAATGGATTCACAGCCATCATCTCTTAATTCCAGACTTTTATTGAATTTAAATTCCATCATCTGCGGTGGCAGGATTTGAACCAGGGTCTCCAAGGCCCCAGGACATTACCTAGGTCTCTGGATTAATAGGTCAAGTGATAACAGCACTAGGCCATCGCCTCCCCTGGCTGGCACAAAACAGAAATTGCAGAAGCAGCTCAGCAGGTCTGGCTGTGGTCTGTGAAGGGTCACCAGACTTTAAACATTAGCACTGTTTCTCCCAACTCAAATCTGTCGAGTCTCTCCAGCAATTTCTGTTTTTGTTTCAGATCTCCAGCAGCCACAGTTCTTTGGTTGATTTTGGTGTCATCTATATCAAGATCGTGCAATCCAAAATTAAGCACATGAGGGTGAGAACTGCTCAAGGTAATCTGTACAAACATCAGGGACCTCTTCCAGTGAATGTCAACAGCCCTCATGCTGCAGCCAATGGAGTAGCATTTTGTTAGCATCAATATGAAAAGAACAAATATAAACATTACCAGGAACATGACTGTTATGGTCAATTATATCAGAGACTGTATGCAAGACAGAAAATGCAGAGGAGGAATTCTGTACCATTATCAATTTCACACAGGAGGCCATTTGCAACAAAGAGCTCAGTTTCAGTACTTTTACCAAGGTGGGGGGGAAACGTTGATGGAGGAAATAAACATGGAGTCCCTAGACTATAAGATAGATCATGTGATATAAGAGCAGAATTAGACCATTTGGCCCATCAAGTCTACTTCAATCAAAATCTGGGAAAGACAGAAACAGACTTGGAAGATGACAATGCACTTCAGAACTTCGGAAAGATGGAGGATTTTCGGAGATTGGATATGTGGTTGACATGTTGCAAGCATGGAGAGACTTAGAGTTGTTTGTGTTTTGTGTATGACAGCAGATGTAAAGGATAGAGAGATATAATCCTAGGTGAGAGAGTTGTTGATAGTATTGGCTAATAAAGGGATCAAGAGTTAGGTGGTCAGCGGTTTCATGGCAATAGGGTTGAGGGAATAAGGCGTGGATTTCATGGACATGGTAATTCAGAAATGTCATGACAAGAACTACAAGACAAGGTGGAAAAATCTATAATTCAAGGCTTGGACAGGGGGATAACATCAGAGGAAGTTTGACTAGGTAGCCAATTGGAAGGGAGGGACAGGGCAGAGTCATTGACTGAATGGTCTTTAGTGACCAACAAATTATGAAGGCCTGAAAGTTATTACTGGAGATTATGTTGAAGGAGTCAAAAAAGAGAGGATTGTTGCAGAGTAAAGGAGCAGGAGATTATCTTTCCATGTGAGATTGGATGAGTGAGCAGTTTTAGCATTTGAAGATGCTCATGTGTTCTGGCTAGATGGGGCAGTGGATGGCTCAAACCAGATGCCTGTCATATCCTTTTAAATCTGTCCTCCTCGAACTTAAGGGAATAAGACTTAGCACCATACCACATGTCACCTCACCTCTAGAGTTCAGCTTTTGTGTTGATACCTGGGCCAAGGTCCTAATGAGATCAGGAGCTGAGTGGCACAAGTAAAATTCAATTTCAGTGTCAATGAGTAGGTTATTGCTGAGCAAGTGATAGTACCATTAACAACACTGTCCATCAATTTATTGAAGATCAAGAATGGACTAATGTGGCAGCAATGGGCAAAGTTGGATTTGTCTACCTTTCTGATGTTAGGAGAACCGGGGAATATTAATAGAATAAAATAGCCTTTATTGTCACATACTCAATGAGTGCAATGAAAAGTTTGTACGTTGCCAATTACAGCACCAACTTAGAGACAAAAGTATTTGGCCCAAATTCTTTAGTTACAAGATCTTAGACAATAGAGAAGTAAAATGTCCAGCATTACAGAACAAAAGAGGTTCAGACCACGCTGGCACCTAGCTTCTAGTCTGCACCGGGCCCTGGCTTCACACCGCGCCAGCAACATACCACCCCAGGAGGCCGCTGCACCAGGCTGGGAGTCATGACTCACCAGAGGTCGGGAATCGTTGCTGAACAGAGGCTGGCAGTTGAAGAGAAAAGAAGGAAAAGAAGAGAAAACAAGCACGAGGGGGAGGAAAAAGAAATGGAAAAGAGAGGCGGAACAAATGGGGTGGACAAGGTCTGGCTGGAGTGTCTACTCTGCCACCATCTTGATATTGAATATTTAATCTTGCTGGGTAAGTGTAGTGGAAGAGTTTGGCTAGGGGCACAGTTGGTTCTGGAGCAGAAGACTTCAGTACTATGGCTGAAATTTTGTCTGGATTCATGGAATTTATGGTAAAGCATTTTCAGATGTCCTGATGATGAGAGAAGGTGCTTGTTAAACAAAAGCTTTTACCCAAAAACTACGAGATTATGAAGGAAGGGTTCTTGATTCAACTATTAGTCAGGACACTCATTACAGGAGTAGTAATCAAATATTAACGATGCTTGAAACAAACTACTTGGTTTTGCATTTTCAGGCACATTGCTATAACTTACCTTTTAAATTGCTCTGTGGGGACTCTCCAGACAGAAATTGAAAATGGAGGTCTAAATAAAACAACTTAAGTGTAGAACTCAATTGAAGAAACCCTATTGCATTTTCTCTTATTACTTCGGGAAGAGTTTTGAACTCTTTCATGCTAAAATTTGAGATTGCTGTAGCAGAATGAGATTACATCTGTCAATAATTTGATGATATGTAAACACAGACATCGTCAGGCACGTACTATCGAGATTCTGAGTGGAAGGAATAACAAGCTGTAGGACAAAGGTCAGTATTAAGTAAAATAAAATAATTTATTGAAACTCCAGGGAGTCAGACGGTGGTCACTCTTAGGTTAAAGACGTACAGGCAGTCCTCCAAAACACTGTAGTTGTGTTCCAGTAAAACCTCACTTAACAGAAAACCACAATAGAAATAATGGGGCCTATGGGAAAAGTGGGGTTAGGGGCAAACTAGCAAAGAATATCACTCACAATTGCTCAAAAATCACCCAAAAGCCTAAACCAAAGTATAATACAGCATGAATTAAACTGTAAATCATATTTGTCAACAAAACAAAAGTAAATTTAACAGTACAGTATTGTTAACACATTACAAAATATTGTTAATGCAGAGACTGAGGGAATCATGGTGCATACAGTAGACTCTCTCATTCCTGTTAAACGAGCTATATCACATATTCTCTCCTTGTGCTTAAAATGCTTTATAATATCAAGCTTCTCTTTCAGTGTTATTGCCTTTCATTTGCATTCACCACCCTCAACTTTATCACTAGGATGCTTCTTACTAACATTCTTGTCACTATGCCCCTCCATTTTTTCAAAAAAGTGATAATCTGGGAGTGGTGTCCCTTTCACAAGAAGCTGCTTAATGTATCTCTCTCAGAAAGCTGCTGTCTGTATACTACCACTCAAGAAGCTGCTCTATCGGCATCCGACACCAGTGCATGTGCAGAACAGCACAAAGGCTTCAGTGCGGATATTGGCGCATGTGCAGAACGAAGGGTAAGAATTGAGCACTGCTGAAATCGCACTATTGCAAACAGAGGTAAGCACTCTTGATGCATACCAAACAACCCAGATGGCCTCCTTCTTCAAAGACCGCAATTTCCCCCCAGATGTGATCGACGATACTCTCCACCGCATTTCCTCCACTTCCCGCTCCTCCGCCCTTGAGCCCCGCTCCTCCACCGGGACTGAACCCCACTGGTCCTCACCTACCACCCCACCAACTTCCATATACATCGTATCATCCTTCGTCATTTCCGCCATCTCCAAACGGACCCCACCACCAGGGATATATTTCCCTCCCCATCCCCTATCAGCGTTCCGAAAAGACCACTCCCTCTGTGACTCCCTCGTCAGGTTCACACCCCCCAACAACCCAACCCCCACTCCCGGCACCTTCCCCTGCAACCGCAAGAAATGCAAAACTTGTGCCCACACCTCCCCCCTTACTTCCCTCCAAGGCCCCAAGGGATCCTTCCATATCCGCCACAAATTCACCTGCACCTCCACACACATCATTTACTGCATCCGCTGCACCCGATGTGGCCTCCTCTATATTGGGGAGACAGGCTGCCTACTTACGGAATGTTTCAGAGAACACCTCTGGGACATCCGGACCAAGCAACCCAAAAACTCCGTGGCTCTACACTTCAAGTCCACCTCCCACTCCACCAAGGACATGCAGGTCCTTGGAGTCCTCCATCGCCAGACCATAGCAACACGACGACTGAAGGAAGAGCACCTCATCTTCCACCTGGGAACCGTCCAACCACAAGGGATGAACTCAGATTTCTCCAGTTTCCTAATTTCCCCTCCCCCACCTTGTCTCAGTCCCAACCCTCGAACTCAGCACCCCCTTCCTAACCTGCAATCTTCTTCCTGACCTCTCTGCCCCTACCTCACTCCAGCCTATCACCCTCACCTTAACCTCCTTCCACCTATCGCATTTCCAACGCACCTCCCCCAAATCCCTCCTCCCTACCTTTTATTTTAGCCTGCTGTACACACTTTCCTTATTCCTGAAGAAGGGCTCATGCCCGAAACGCCGATTCTCCTGCTCCTTGGATGCTGCCTGACCTGCTGCGCTTTTCCAGCAACACATTTTCAGCTCTGATCTCCAGCATCTGCAGTCCTCACTTTCTCCTAAGCATTCTTGACTCCCTTGTTCCATAGTTCCTCAGCAATATTATGAGCAAATTGCACTGCTGGAATGGCGTTATCCAAGAACTACGTGTACTGCATAGTCAGAGGAGGGACATTAGAGTGTAAGAGAGTAGTCTCTCAGTAGTGCAGGACTGACCTCTGACGCCCAAATCCTGGTATCAGGCTAGACCGTGGTGTCACCTCAAATTAATTACTTCTTGTATTAAAAGATTTATTCTGCAATTCTTACATTTTAATAAGGAAACATTTTATTAGGACAAGTAGAGATTTCATTGTTTTGTTATTGACCTTTACAGATAGTTATTGTTTTTAATAGACATATTTTTAAATGAACATTCAAGCAACCAATGTAGGTAACCCCTTCACGTCAAAGAAAAATGTACTGGGAATAGAGTCTTAGAGACAAATGGTATATAAAAGGACATTCAGCCCAACTGAGTTTGTACTGAGCTATCTGCAGTGTCCCACTTTCCAGAACTTTGTATATTGCCTTCAATGTTATGACTGTGCACCACCACATTCCTTTATAAAGGTTATGAGCTTTCCCAATTCTACTACTCACCACACAGTCCATTCCATATTCCCACCACCCTCTGGGAGAAAATCATTTCCTCAAATCTTTTCTAAACCTCCTGACCTTCACCTAAAGTGATGAACAATAGACAATAGGTGCAGGAGTAGGCCATTCTGCCCTTTGAGCCAGCACCACCATTCATTATGATCATGGCTGATCATCCACAATCAGTATCCTGTTCCTGCCTTATCCCCATAACCCTTGATTCCACTATCTTTAAGAGCTCTATCCAACTCTGTCTTGAAAGTATTCAGAAACGTGGCCTCCCCAGCCTTCTGGGGCAGAGCATTCCATACACCCACCACTCTCTGGGTGAAGACATTTCTCCTCAACTTTGTTCTAAGTGGCCTACCCCTTATTTTTAAACGATGTCCTCTGGTTCAGAACTCACCCATCAGCAGAAACATGCTTCCTCCCTCCAAGTGTCCAATCCTTTAATAATCTTATTCGTCTCAATCAGATCCTCTCTCGGCCTTCTAAACTCAAGCGTATACAAGCCCAGTCGCTCAAATCTTTCAGCATAAGATAATCCGACCATTCCGGAAATTGACCTTGTGAACCTACGCTGCACTCCCTCAATAGCCAGAATGTCTTTCCTCAAATTTGGAGACCAAAACTGCGTGCAATATTCCAGGTGCGGTCTCACCAGGGCCCTGTACAGCTGCAGAAGGACCTCTTTGCTTCCATACTCAATTCCTCTTGTTATAAAGGCCAGCATGCCATTAGCTTTCTTCACTGCCTGCTGTACCTGCATGCTTGCTTTCATTGACTGGTGTACAAGAACACCTAGATCTCATTGTACTGCCCCTTTACATAACTTGATTCCATTTAAGTAGTAATCTGCCTTCCTGTTCTTGCCACTAAAGTGGATAACCGCACATTTATCCACATAAAACTGCATCTGCCATATATCCGTCCACTCACCTAGCCTGTCCAGGTCACCCTGTATTCTCTGAGCATCTTCTGGTAATTTCAGACCAGTGAGTCTCACTTCAGTTGTTGGTAAAGTGTTGGAAAACATTATAAGAGATTGGATTTATTACCATCTAGAAAAGAATAATCTGATCAGGGACAGTCAGCACAGTTTTGTGAAGGGTAGGTCTTGCCTAATGAATCTTATTGAGTTTTTTTGACAAAGTGACCAAACATGTAGATGAGAGTAAATAGGTTGATGTGGTGCATATGGATTTCAGCAAGGCGTTCGATAAGGTTCTGCACAGTAGGCTATTATATGAAATGCAGAGGAATAGGATTGTGGGAGTCATAGCAGTTTGGATCAGTAATTGGCTTGCTGAAAGAAAACAGAGGATTGTAGTTGATGGAACATGTTCATCTTGGTGTCCAGTTACTAGTGGTGTACCGCAAGGGTCAGTGTTGGGTCCACTGCTGTTCGTCATTTTTATAAATGACTTGGATGAGGGCTTAGGAGGGTGGGTTAATAAATTTGCGGACGACACTATGGTCGGTGGAGTTGTGGATATAGTAGGATGTAGTAGGTTGCAGAGAGACATAGATAGGATGCAGAGCTGGGCTGAGAGGTGGCAAATGGAGTTTAATGTGGACAAGTGTGAGGTGATACACTTTGGACGGAGTAATCGAAATGCAAAGTACTGGGCTTATGGTAAGATTCTTGGGAGTGCAGATGAGCAGAGAGATCTGTGTCCATGTACACAGATCCCTGAAAGTTGCCACCCAGATTGACAGGGTTGTTAAGAAGGCATACAGTGTTATGGCCTTTATTAATAGAGGGATTGAGTTCCGGAATCAGGAGATTATGCTGCAGCTGTACAAAGCTCTTTTACGGCCACACTTGGAGTATTGTGTACCGTTCTGGTCACCGCATTATAAGAAGGATGTGGAAGCTTTGGAAAGGGTGCAGAGGAGATTTACTAGGATGCTGCCTGGTATGGAAGGAATATCTTACAAGGAAAGGCTGAGGGCCTTGAGGCTGTTCTCATTAGAGAGAAGAAGGTTGAGAGGTGACTTAATAGAGACTTACAAGATTAATCAGAGGGTTAGATAGGGTGGACAGGGAGAATCTTTTTCTAAGTATGGGAACGGCAAACACGAGGGGACACAACTTTAAAGTGAGGGGAGATAGGTATAAGACAGATGTAAGATGTAGTTTCTCTACTCAGAGAGTAGTAAGGGTATGGAATGCTTTGCCTGCAACGGTGATAGATTCGCCAAATTTAAGTGCATTTAAGTCATCATTGGACAGACAAATGGATGTAAATGGAATAGTGTAGATGGGATGGGCTTCAGATTAGTATGACAGGGCGGTGCAACATCGAGGGCCGAAGGGCCTGTACTGCGCTATGATGTTCTATGTTCTATGTTCACATTTCACCCTGCCACCCAGCTTTGTGTCATCAGCAAATTTGCTAATATTACTTTTAATACCTTCATCTATATCATTACTGTATATTGTAAAAAGCTGCGGTCCCAGCACTGATCCTTGCGGCACACCACTGGTCACCATCTGCCATTCCAAAAGGGAACCGTTTATCACTACTTTTTGTTTCCTGTCAGCCAACCAATTTTCAATCCATGTCAGTATTTTGCCCCTAATACCATGTGCCCTAATTTTGCTCACTAAGCTCCTACGTGGGACTTTATCAAAGGCTTTCTGAAAGTCCAGGTATACTGCATCCACTGGATCTCCCTCATCCATCTTCAGAGTTACATCCTCAAAAAATTCCAGAAGATTAGTCAAGCAAGATTTCTCCTTCATAAATCCATGCTGACTCTGACCTATCCTGTTACTACTATCCAGATATGTCGTAATTTCATCCTTTATAATTGACTCCAGCATTTTTCCCACCACTGAGGTCAGACTAACTGGTCTATAATTTCTAACTTTCTCTCTCCCACCTTTCTTAAAAATTGAGACAACATTGGCCACCCTTCAATCTGCAGGAACTGATCCTAAATCTATAGAACATTGGAAAATGATCACCAATGCATCCATGATTTCTCCAGTCACCTCTTTCAGTACCCTGGGATGTAGACCATCAGGCCCCGGGGACTTAACAGCCTTCTGATGCCCTCTTGTTATTGACTCTTCAACAAAGGGAAACAGCTAGTTCCTATCCACCCTGTCCATGTCCCTTATTAACTTATACACCTCAAAAAGATCTGTCCTCAGTTTCCTCTTCTTGAAAGAAAGCAACCCAAGCCTAACCAGCCTTTCTTCAAAGCTAAAATTCTCCATTCCAGGCAACATCCCGATGAAAGTCCTCTGTACCCACTCCAGGGCAATCACATCCTTTCTATAGGAAGGGACCACAACATCACATAGTACTCCAGTTGTGGCCTAACCAAAGGTTTATACAGAGCCAGCATAACCTCCCTGCTCTTGAATCCATCTCACAAACAATAAAAGCAAGTGTCTCATATGCTTTCTAACTACCCTATTAACCTGTCCTGCTATCTTCAGTGATGTGTTGGCATTTTCCCTCTGCTTCTCTGACCTTCCTAGTGTCCTGCCATTCATTGAGCATTCCTTTTCTTGTCACTTCTTCCATTATGCACCATCTCACATTTTGTCAGGTTTAAATTCCACCTTAAATCTTAAGCAAAAACAGAAAATGCTGGAAAATACCCAGTAGTTCTGGCAACATCTGTAGAGAGATATCGTTGACAGTTGACATATCAAGTCTGATTTTAGTTTTTTTCTGAGCCAGTTTCTTCATACACTTGAAATAATTCCCTTTAAAATTGAAGTTCCTCATCCTTTAGTTCCAAGCTTTGAGACAAAATTCAGATTGTGCTATAAGAAGATTGCACAATCTTCTTTCCCAAGACCGCATGTACCTGTATCAGAACTTTATACTGCGGCAGAATTGGGTTGATTGAGCGCTTCTGACAGTTTGATGAAATGAAGAAAGTGGTGAGTTCAATTACAGTAAACAGCTCAACTTTCTATTCTTAACACTGATTCAAAGGACAATTCAGGGTGGTTTTAAAGGCTTTCAGCACAACAGACCTGCTGCATCGCCCATTTTTCAAAAAGTAACATTGTCTTGAAGCTGACTGCTTATTCTACAAAACCAGTTGCAATCCTCAGATTGACATTTACTTGTAACTGACCCAAAATAGATCGTTTTCAAATGTGGAAATCAGTCTTCATGACTGAAAGTGCTTTTCCATTGATCTGTGAGAAACATTCCAGAACCATTTACACACATAACAATGGAAGATTGAAGTTCAGATTTGCACTGTAAACAAGTAATAAATCTATTGTTATAGGATTGTGGTTCCATTCACCTACAGTATTACAATGTTTGGGGATCTTATAATTATTTTCACAAAGAATATACTTTCACTGTTCACTGAAAGATTCCACTTCTAATTTTGTTATAAACTGACATTTATATGTAGCAGTTAGAATAGCCAGAATGGAAACTTTATGTCTTTACCGGATGTCTGCAGAAACTCTCAGAAATATTGAGCTTAGCAATTTGAAAAGGCTGTCCATTGTAGTTTTTTTCTTTGAGCTCCCCTGCTGTTTTCCATTAATTGATGGGCACAAATAGTTTGATTGATGCATTCAGTAAGTCAGCAGCTGCAAGTTTAAATGTCTCAAATTGTTTTTATAATTAATGACCTTCTCTTGAAATCAACAGGTTAAATTACTGGGTCTCACTGCAGGGTTGTTCAAGGGAGTAGATCCTCGACAGTATCAATCTTGTGCAGGTATAAAACAACAGAAGGGCGTGGTTATACCTGAATCAGATGCCTTTGCCTCTGTGAAACATGTTTCTGTTGGTAACTGATGAAACACATCAGATTAGAATACTCAATATTTGGGAATTGGAACCTACAATGAGAAGTGTAAAGCAAATGATTTTAAAGCTCCATCCCAGGACACTCACATCTTCGGCAACAAATTGATGAAAGTGAAGTTTTGACTGTCAACTTTTGATCATCTTAACTGAGCATAAAATAATGAATCAAATAAAGGATCGCTGTAATATTTAACTATAATTATTAGCAGGATTGAGGCATTTTACAATGATTCATTAAATACATATCTTAGATGCATTACTCCTGTTCTTATGTTGATTTTACCCTGAAAGTGCTAACATGGAGAAAATCATGAGTTTCATCCTAAACAACATTTGGATTTCCTGGGTCAGTTCCATTCTTGTAAAGCTGCAGTGGCAATTTTGTGCAGTTAATGAGAAAGATATTTTGAGCACTTTAGACCATTTACACAAATCTTGTGCAAGATCCAGTGACCTTGGAGGTCCCATATATTGCTTGCATCACATATAACAGAAGCAGGCATGAGAGTAGCCAAGGCCAGCAGTGAATATAGCCATCCCACTGTTTCTGACAGAACGATTCTCTGTGTGCGACAGCATGTGTATGCCATTCAATGCCAAATTCAGCAGACATCATGGACGGGCAATAAACATGGAAAGAGTAGCTTACTGAGAGGCAGTGTGAAGAAAAAGGATAAAAGAACTAGTATCAGCAAGGCATCATACAGCAGGTGGATGACAACACAGTGAGCTATTTGGGCCTCATAAATGATCAGTAGCTTAGACAGCTGTGACCCAGCAGGAGGGGTTTGTTGATCTTTACCATCTCACAAAACAAGACCCAGAAGTACAGTTGATCACCTGTGCTTGCTGCTGCCAGTAAAATTTATCATGGCAGTCAACCTCCTGGCTCTGTGTTCCTACCAATCACTCACAGGTCACAAATCTGTGGTTAGCAAATGTGTACCGCTGCATTAAGCATCAAGATATCCTGTATTTCAAAATGTGCACACTTAGGATCTATCATTAAATGACAGTAGTAACAAAGAGTCATAGAGTCAGAGAGTCCTACCGCATGGAGACAGGCCCTTCAGCCCAAACTGGTTCATGCCAATCAAAATGTCCGTCCATGCTAACCCCATTTCCGTGCACTTGGCCCGTACCTTTCTAATCATTTCCTATCCATGTATTTGCCCAAATGACTTTTAAATGTTGTTAATGTACCGCCTCAACTACTTCTCCTGGCAACTCATTCTATATGTATACCACTCTCTGTATAATAACAGTTGCCCCTCAGGTACCCATTTAATCTTTCCCCTCTTACCTTAAACTGATGCCCTCTAGTACTTGATTCCCAAACTCTAGGAAAAAGACTGAGCACATTTCCCCTATCCATGCCTCTTATGATCTTATATGCTTCTACAAGATCCCCTTTCAGTCTACTACGCTCGAAAAAAAAGTCCTAGCTTGTCCAACCTCTCCTTATAACTGAGTCCCTTGAGTCCTGACAACATCTTTTCAGTTTAATGACATCCCTCATACAGGAAGGAAACAAAAACTGAACACATACTCCAAGTGTGGCCTCACCAATGTCTTGTACAATTACAACATAATTTCCCAACTTATTGTAGGACAAACTGAGGCATTTCTTTCTACTGTTTTATGAATATGACCACATATATCTGTACACAATGCCTTTGTATACATTAACAAAGGAATGATATGTGATTATTATTATTTTATTGTATTGATTTTTATGCTCATATCCATGAGTTTGATTTCAAGACAGACTGGCCGAGAAAGCGCAGGTCAGGGATAATGTTCAAGTTTGGACTGCTTTATTAAATTGTGAGTTACATATAAAGATGAAATTTATAACACATGGTATACAGAAATACTCATGGCTCTGGTCTTATTGCTACATTATGAAAAGACTATTCCATAAAGTCTAATGCAAAATGCTAGTCGGTCTACTCATGCTTCTCTGCATGTTTCATGCTTTTCACTACATCTCTCCCCAGCTACTTCTCCCCTCTCATAAACATTGATGAAAGTTTATACGTGTTATCAAATGAGTTAGCTAGGATTCATCTTTTTCAAACATTTTCTGGGTAATTCTTTTCCTTCTATTTTCCACGACTCATAAAATATTTGACATGATTTATCTGAGTTGGTATGTGGGTCAGGAATGTCTATGACACTCCAGGTAAACTTGGTGAACTTTCCTTTTCCTGACTGGCATCTGTTACATTAGCAATGTTTGAGGAAGTTGTATTGTTTCTTGTCCACTGTCATTAGCATTTGGATCCAATCATGGTGTTAATTCTCCAAGAAAAGAGTGTTTTTTTTGTCTAAAGGTAGTTGTTCCTAATATAAAGAAATTTGTTCTATTGTGCTGTTGACCTGTAGTTCAAAGTTCTGATCCAAAGAATGAAAAGGTATGTTGGTTTGGAAACAATTTGGTTTGATGCTTGGCATGTTCTTTAGATAGTGGCACATCTTTGAGAAGTGAACTCTTTTTCAACAATGAATGTGTGGTTGATGTTAGTTTAAACATTTTCTTTTCAATGATTTTGGGTTTTGGAACCATACTTGTAGCAGTAGCTTATCTAAGATTTTGCATTGATATGATCAGATGCAATGTATTTTTCAGATGAAACACAAATGGACTTGGGAGTCAAAGTTCAAGATTCTCTTAAGGTTAATATGCAGGTTTAGCTGGCGATTAGGAAGCAAATGCAATGCTTGCATTCTTCTCAAGACTGGAAGAATACAAGAACAGAGATAAACTGCTAAGACTGTATAAGGCTCCGTTCGGACCACATTTGATATATTGTGAAAGTTTTGGGCCAACCCAAGGAAACCTAAAAACATAAATAGAAAATGGATCACTAACACCAGTTCTTCACCGGAGGCTCACTGATGATGTTACCTAGTATGTTGATGAAACATCTGAAAACAAACTTTCCACCTCAGTAAGCAAACCTACATCCAGTTTTGGGCCTTATATTGAAGGAAGGATGTGTGACATTGGAAGGATCCAGAGAAGGTTTCCAAGAATGATCCTTTGAATTAAGGGTTTGTCTGATGAGGACAATTGAGGATTCTGTACTTGGAGTTTAGAATGATGAGGGGGGATTTGATTGAAACTTACAGAATGTGGAGGCCTGGATAGATTGGATGTGGAGAAGATGTTTCCACCAACAGGAGAGTGTAGGATGAAGGTCATAGCCTCATAATGAAGCTTAAGTGACTCTATAGGTCTGGAATGAGGAAGAATCTCTTCAGCCAGAGAATGGTTAGTCTGTGCAACTCATTGCTGCAGAGCAATACAGAGACCAAGTCATTAACACAATGATAGATATATTTTTGTTTGATAAAAGTATCAAGGGTGACCAGCAGAAGGCAGGAGAGTGTGGTTGAGAAACATAACAGCCATGAGCAAATGGCGGAGCAGGCTTGATAGGTGAAATGGCCTAAATCTGCTACTGTAGCTTATGGTTTTATGATTTTATTTCATATTGATATTATCATGTGCAATATATTTTTCAGATGAAACACAAATGGACTTGGGAGTCATAGTTCAAGTTTCTCTTAAGGTTTTATGTTTCCAGATTGTCCAGTCAGGTGAAACAACCTGATGTAGCCTTGAGTACCTGGACGCAGTGCCAACAGAAATTCAATAGCCTCCCAAGAATGACCAAGCTTAGTGAATCCATCTTCAAAAGTGATATCCCACTGACTGTCCTATCAGTTGCAATGCACAGCATCCCCATTTCTTGCTGCCAACATTTTCTATCAATCACAATTTCTGCCTTCGATATAGCTTGTTACCACCTTCACTCACTTTGCATTGCTGAAAGCCTCAATCCCATTTCTCTCACACTGCCAGCCAACTCATAATGGCAGTGCATTACCCAAAGATATTCCATCACTTTCTTTAATACTTGATTGCAGATCAGGACGCAACAGCAGTCAACCAGAAGATGGCAGCTACAACTGTCTGAAGGAGATGGTGACTGCCATCATTTCAGGTGTCATCAGGAGTGGGCTTGTTACACTGGAATTTATCCAACACTGTGGAAAATTACTTAAACATGTCCTGTCCTCAAAACGTAGGACAAATCAACTCCAGTAAATTACTGATCGATCAGTCTGCTCTCAGTCATCAGCAAAGTGTAGAAGTTGTTACCAACAGTCCTATCAAACATGTACATAGCAATAAACTGCTCACTGATATTCTGTTTGGGCTCTACCAGAGCCATTCAGTAGAAAATCTGAATTCATGAGGTAAGGTTAGATTAGATATGAACAACTTGAACCTTGCTTTATCGATATATGATGACATTTTCAGAATTAAATTAATACCTTGTGATTCGGACCACATATTATTTACTGTATTAGATGTGATGATGACAGTGTTCACTGATCATCAGTCTTAATTGAATTGAATTCTTAGGAAAAAATAAATAATAAAGGTATATTTTCCAAAACCAATCACTAGGTTCGAAATATGACATGTTGTATTTTCGTATTAATGGCATCCTTTCTGACCACAGTAAGCAAGAGAGAAATACACCATGTTCACCATAGATCAGGACACCACACTTCAAAAACATAAAATTTCAGAATATGAATAGAAGCACCAGAGGGAAAGCCAAGTTGGTCACTTCAAATGCAAAATGTAATGGGTTTTATTTGAGAATAGCTTGGAGTGTCAGTATTCCTTTTGGTTAATGGGCACACATTTACAGTTATTTCCTCCCGCTTGGTTTTTGGAGTGTACTCTGCAGCTCGTCTTATCTAAGAAATTAGATAGGCTAGGGAATATGTGGACAGTGAGCATCAAATTACCACATAAAGGTTAATATTAAAAGAATTCATGCTGGTTCAGTTTACATTGCAATTTAGTGCAACTGATGCAGCTATTAATTCCTGTCTTCTGAGGAGAGATACTTAAACTGTAGCAACTGGAAATCTACAGTGTGTCATTGCTTCTGTTCACTTATCCATTTACTACTTAATAAATCTGGTGGTTTATAGCCTAAGACACGGTCCAATAATTCTATTTTACTACCTTCCAAAGTCAAGAAAAAGCATGTGAGGAAATGTGTTGTCAACAGTAAACCAAAATACTGTAAGAATGGTTTTCAGTGTGATCTGTGTACAGGTTCCAAAATAAATAGAGACTATGGTTAAAATAATATTTCCAGCAAAAAGGGACAATGGTGAAGTTTAGGAAAATACTAGATTTAAAGCTGTACAGTGTAATGGCTTGTTTATCTGGTGGTCTGGGATTTGCACATTCAATTGAGCTTTGTTCTGTCAGGTAGACCTTTTTGTCCAAAATAAATTGCATGATTAATCATACAAAAGTGAATGCTTTTACAAGATCTATATGAATCAGAAATTACAGCACTATTAATGGATTAATTTTATGTGCAGTATAATATTGGGAAGACAGTGAGGAAACTTCTTTTATTTATACAGCCTCCAAACTATAACATGGAAATATTTGAATCAGACATACAGTCAGTGGGAATGTAATAAGTGGAGTTGCTGTTTAGTGTAAATTATTATTAGCTTATTGTTCAATATGATTTAGTCTGCAATATAACATGTAAATTTATAACTTTTAAATTGGACAGAAAATCTAAGAGAATAATTAAAAATAGGTATTTTACTTGATCCTCTGTTCCTAATTACATAGACTGGATCTGATGATTCTTGATTTATTTGTATATTCTGATGGATAAAATGATTTAGATTAGATTACTTACAGTGTGGAAACAGGTCCTTTGGCCCAACAAATCCACACCAACTCATTCCCCCACATTTACCCCTTCACCTAACACTACGGGCAATTTAGCATGGCCAATTCACCTAACCTGCACATTTTTTTGGACTGTGGGAGGAAACCGGAGCACCCGGAGGAAACCCACGCAGACACGGGGAGTATGTGCAAACTCCACACAGAGAGTCGCCTGAGGCGGGAATTGAACCTGGGTCTCTGGCACTGTGAGGCAGCAGTGTTAACCACCGTGCTGCCCACAAAATGATGGTGGGAATATTACATTTACTGGTTTTAACATGCAGACAACTACCAATAGCAGACAACTGATTTCCAAACAGTTCATCACCAAATCTAGCTTAGTCACATAAAAACTATCAGGTTCTGCTCTTACCTCTCAGTACTGTTTACAATTCCAGGATCATCCAGGACCACAAATATAACCTTATCCATTCTTTTCTCTGTTGCAAACAATGTTCTGAAAACATTCTCCTTTGTCCCTTTCACCATCACCAATAACAACACATTCATTGGCTTCTTTGCTGCTAAAATTGAGATCATGTGATAAGCTGCCTCTGCCGCTTCCTTCTATTCCCCTTGCCTACTAACAATCAGTCACTAAAGCTTCCTCTTGTCCTAGTAATGAATTTTACTTCCTTCCCTGCTTCTTAAGGAAGCTAATGTTGCTAATGTTCTCTCTTTTTAGGTACTGTAACTATCCTTCATTAAACATGTCATCGTTGTCAATTTCTCAACTAAATTCCTTGACCACATTGCACTTACAAACCACCATCCCAACTCCAACATCCTTTTCCTCTCCAAAGTCCTTGAGCATGTCATCCTTCCCAAATCAGTGCATTTCTTTCCTGAAATGCAATGTTTGAATCCCTTTAAACGAGCTGCCCCCTCACCACTGCAGTGAAACAGTTCATATTAAATCACAAATGACATTCTCTGTAACTGTGACTAATGTAAACCATCTCATCTCATCCTATACAATCTATCCCCTCCCTTTGACTTGGTTGAAAACCATCCACCTCTAATACTTCTTGCTGTTGTTCAGTTAATCAGATTACACTGGCCTGGTCCCATTCTTATATATTGAAAACAGCCATTGAGTTACCTGCAATGGTTTCTCTTTGCATTCTTGCACTCTTACCTCCCTTCTATCCTCTAAAACATTCCTAGTCATGTACTTGCCCAAATGACTTTGAGATGTTGTAATTGTAACTACCTCTACTGCTTCCTCTGGCAGCTCATACCATACACGCACCACCCTCTGTTCCACATCCTTCTTAGATATCTGCATTCCTTGAATTTGGATCTCCTGAGTTTTACTTCCTCCATCATTGGTTACTGTGCCTTTAACTGCTCTGAATTGTCTTCTCTCACCCTCTCCCTAATTTCCTCTGCTTCTCTATTTCTCTTTTCCTGTGTTCAGACATTTCTTACAACCCACTTCCTTGACCAAGCTTTTAATCCTCTCAATGGATATTTCTGTATGGACTCTGTGTCAAATTTTGTTACATAGTCGTCCTGTGAAATACCTGGAGATGATTTATTATGGTAAAAATACTTTATAAATACAAAGTATTGCTGTTAATCAGCAGGACAGAGAGTAAAAGAAAATGGAAATCACCCAATATTCTGGCTCCTGTAACTAATTACTTATGTATGAAAATAGAGAACAGTAAATGGCCCCCATACTTCAGTAAACCACTAAATCATGATGTTAGCATTCATACAACTATGAGCATTTTGGCCAGGTGCTGAGTATGAATTACTGGGCAGAGACTTAACCCCTCTAAGTACGTATGCACTTAATGATAAGCCCTGGGGAGTGTTGCTGAACGAAGAGACCAAGGTGTACAGGCTCATAGTTCCTTGAAAGAGATGTTAGGAGGATTCAATAATCCTCGGTTTCTAGTTAGGAGGCTTTTTCAGATGCTTGCTGAGTTAAACCTCAGTGGGACACATCCAAAGTCAGGAATATCCTAGTAATGGCAATATATTATGATAACTGCATAAATGGCCAAATCTAATTGTCAACACACAACCGACAGCCAGGTTGTTGTCATTGCATTCATCCTGCTACTGGTATTATTGATCAGTGGTAGAAACATATCAGGGAGATAATCCAATATGTTATCTTCAAATTTAATTCCAAAATCCACCTTAGCCCTGTTGAATTGCACAATGCAGTGGATGCAAATGTAATGAATATTAATCCTTGAAGATACAAGCAATTCAGGGATAAAACATTCGGTATATCAGTCTATTATTTCCATCATTTGCACCAATACATTTCATCCATTCCTCAAGCAAGATACAAGATTATTTGCTTTTGTCAGAGAATTTCATTCTTAATAACATATTTACACGTATAACTTCAAGATTCCCATTAATGAGAGGAAGACATAATGAACCTTACAACAACATAATTATGAAAAACACACTATGCATTTTTCATAATTTAAGAATGACATCAATCATCCTGAACACCATGAAAAATGGCTTGACAATTACCTTTACAATTTCATGTTTCAGATCTCAAAGTGACAGAGGATATTGAGAAAAATGTGGCTCCAATGTTTTCTTCATTATCTGGACTATATAGCCTGCACCACAAAAGACTTTACTTTGATATTATGTAACTAATAGATAAAGATTGAAACATTTTGAACTTTTAAGTGTCATGAATAAAGAACGTGTTGCTGGATTTATAAGCAGTATAATATGCTTTCATTCATCACAGTCAATACAGAACTGGTAAGTAGTCAACAAAATTAGAAAAATTACAGGGACACTAATCTGTTGATGGAAATCTCATGCATAATTATTATGTGTTTCACCTTTCCAGCTGCAAAGTATGATTGGAGACTGCTTGGGTAAGTTTCAAAGAGTGTTTGGTGGCAGGTGAATTCCATTGTAAGATTTAATGAATGCCAATATTTAACTCAAGGTACACCAATTCTGAATTGGGATGTGTTGAATTTTTACACTGATTTCAGAAAGGTACTATACCTTCAAGACAGCTAGATGCTGTCACAACATATAACAATCCCGAATAGAAGATGTCCATTGTACTGCCTGTAAAGTCAATCTGACAGCCGGTCAGTTGGTCTGTAATTTCAGCAGACAGCCAGCCAGTCTGTTAGTCAGTCAGGCAGGTAGTCAGCTATGTACAGAATGGAACAGGAACCTCAGCATAGATTGCATATATAAGTTTTGAGAAGTCATAGAGTTAATTGTTAATAAACTTCCAGACATCTGTTTCAATATAAATCTGACGGATAATTCTTCATATTTTTGGCTAATCATGATTGTGGATATGTTTGCTGAGTTGGTAAGTTGATTTGCAGATGTTTTGTCCCCTGTGTAGGTGACATCTTCAGTGCTTTGGAGCTTCCTGTGAAGCGTTGCTGTTTTCTAGAATTTATGTCGTTGTTTCTGCTACTTCTGTTGACGGTTCCATTGTTCGTTATAGTGACCAGTATATTGGGTTGAGGTCAGTGTGCTTGTTGATGGAGTCCGTGGCTAAGTGCCATGCTTCTAGAAATTCTCTGACTGTCCTATGCTTACTGTGTCGTATGACATTGTGTTGTCCAGTTGAATTTGTGGTCCTTGTCATCTATGTGCATGGCTACAAGGGACATCTGGTCATGGTGTTTAGTGGCTAGTTGGTGTTCATGGATGTGGATTGCTAGTTGTCTGCCTGTTTGCCCTAGATAATATTTTGTGCAGTCTTCGTATGGAACCATGTAAATTGCATTATTCTTGCACATGATGGGTGTAGGGTCTTTTGTTCCGGTGAGTTGTTGTCTGAGTTGACTGTCGGTTTATTGGTTGGTATGGATCCCAGTGGTCAGTCAAATCTGGCTGTAAGCTCTAAGGTATTTTTTATGTAAGGTAACATGGCTAGTGAGTTAGGTCATGGCACGTTCTTGTGTTGTTTTTCTGTTACTCATCTGCGGAAGAAGTTGCAGGGATATCCGTTTTTGGTGAAGACTCTGTTGAGGTGTTCTTCTTCTTCCCCTCATAGATCGGGAGTGCTGCATTGTGTTGAACAGGGTCCTAATGCAGCTTCCTTTGTGTGTGTTTGGGTGGTTGTTGTTGTAAATCAGGACCTGGTTCATGTGTGTGTGGCTTTCCTGTACAATTTTGTGGTACATTTACCGTTTTGTGTTCATTGTACCATCACTTCCAGGAAGGGGAGTTGACTATTGGTTTCCTCCACTCCCATAAATCTGATCCCTGTTAGCATGGTGTTGATGATCTGTTGTGTGTTCTTGATTTCTGTTCTCTTAATGATAACATCAATGTGTCTGATCCAGAGTTTGGGTTGGAGTTGTGGGAGGGCTGTTTGTTCCAACCTTTGCCTCATTGCTTCTGCTATGGGCCCAGAGATGTGTGTGCCCATCGGTGGCCCATTGCTCTGTTCATATATTTGGTTGTTGAATGTGAAGTGTGTCGTCAAGCACAGGTCTAGTAGCTTGAGTATGCAACTCTTGTTGATAAGTTCCCCATCGTGTTGTCTGTTCTGTTGTCCAGGAGGTTGCTATTGTCTTTCTGGCTAAAGTTTTGTCAATTGAAGTGAATAATGCCGTTACATCGAATGAGACCATTGCTTCGTCCTTGTCTATGTTTATGTTCTTGATGTTGTCCAGGAATTCCTGTAATGATTGTGTGGAGTGTTTGGATCTGCTAAGAAGATGTTTTAGTTTTTGTTGGGAGTTCTTTTGCCAGTTTATGTGATGATGTTCCTGGGAATGCGACAATGGGTCTGAGTGGTGTGTTTGGTTTGCGTACTTTGAGTAATCCGTTAAATCTTGGGGTGTTGTTGTTTTCCGGTTTCATCCTTTGTAGGTCAATCCTGGTTATTAGTCCATTTTTTTAAGGTTCCATCATGTGTTTATTCTGTTGGTTAGCTGTGGCATGGGGTCTCAGTGCCTCTGTATGTAGATGTCTGTACCTACAAGTAGTTTCTCTGTTTTCTGAATATATTCGGTATTGTCCATGATAACCGTCATTCCGACCTTATCTGCTGCTATTATGATTATGTTCTTGTCATTTTTGAGTATGTTTAGGGTTTCTGTCTTTTTGGTGTTGCGTTGTTTATTTGCCTTTTCTTTGTTAGTAAGGGTACAATAGGCTGTCTAACTGTTTGCTGTGTCTCTTCAGTTAGTCCGTTAGTTTGGAGTATGCATTCTTGTGCAGCTAGGAAGTCCGTTGTATTTGCGACCCTTTGGCTGTAGTTGAGTCCCTTGGCTAGTACAGCTTTTTCTGTGTCTGTAAGTTGTCTGTTGGAGAAGTTTCTAACACAGTTATCTGTCGTGTTGTCTTCTCTGCTGTTGGTTAGTTTAGTCATTTTGTCTTGTAGTGCTATTCGCTTTCTATATGTGGTTCTGTTCTGTCTTCTATTTGATTGTGGCAGTCCACTCCTGATTGGTTGTTTTTAGAAGTAACCATTTTTGATGTGCAATTTCTTGTCTGTACTTGTGTAGACTGTTGTGTGAATCTGTAATCATAACCTGGATCATCCTGAGATGATTTTGTCTGACTGTTTCCTTGATTTGGTGGTCTGTATCTGACACAGGGTAGTAACATTTGATTCATTCAGCATCCATATAGGAATCAGAGTTGTTCATAGGCAGCACTTATGTCCTTGCTTTCTTAGAGTTTCCTGCCTGTAGATATTCAAAGTTTGTGGAAAGATTTGTAGCTCGGGTGCCAGTGGTCATGGTTTTATGACTTCTCTCTCTTTGGTATTGCGAGCATGTTTGCCGAGCTGAGGAATTGATTTGCAGATGTTTTGTCCCCTGTTTAGGTGAAATATCCCATGCTGTAGAGCCTCCTGTGAGGTGCTGCTGTACTTTATCGTCTGAAATTTATTTGGTTCCATTTCTGCTGCCTCTGGTTGCCGGTTCTAGTTGTTTGTTGTAGTGGTTGGTATATAGGGTCTAGGTCAATATGCTTGTTGATAGAGTCCATGGCTAAATGCCATGCTTCTAGGAATTCTCTACCCCCTGAACCCCCAGGTACCTTCCCATACAACAAGAAAAAATGCAAAACCTATTTATATATCACAACCCTCACCTCCATCCAGGGCCCCAAACAGTCCATCCAGGAGAGATAGAGGTCCACTTGTCTCTCTTCCAACCTAGTTTACTGCATTGAGTGCTCCTGATGTGGTCTTCTCCCTATCAGGGAGACTGAACATAAACTTAAGTAACAGGCCCATAGAAGCTGATCGGACCTCCCAGTCCCTGCCCATTTTGATTCCTCTTCCCAATCCCTTTCTGACTTAACCATCCTTGACCTCCTCCACTGCCACAATGAACCAAACCGCAAAATGGAGGAACAACACCTCATCTTCCACCTGGGCAGCCTAAAGCTCAGAAGACTCAACATTGAGTTCTCCAGTTTCAAATAACCCCCTTCCCAACCCCTGACTCCCTTTCCAGCCCCTTCCCCTCTCTTCCACTGCTCCCTACCACCAACTAAATTCATTTCTTCCATTGACCAACCAAGTTGCACCCTCTACCTTTCTTCACCTATTCCCACTTCACCACCCTGCCCCTGCATCCCCCTTTGTCTGCAGCTCCCTCCACACCCACTCCCTGTCCTGAAGTAGGGTTACATCCGAAATGTTGGCTTTTCCACATCCTGATGCTACTTTGCTGTGTTCTCTAGCCTCCTGCCTGTCTACTTTGGATTCCAGCATGTGTAGTTTTCTTGTCTCTAGAAATTCTCTGGCTGTTCTCCATTTAGCTGTCCTATGACCATTGTGTTGTCCTGTTGAATCTGTGGTCTTTGTCATTTGTGTGTGTGGCTACTAGGGACAGCTGGTCATGGCATTTAGTAGCTGGTTGGTGTTCGAGGATGTGGATTTCTTGTTGTCTGCCTGTTTGCCCTATATAGTGTTTTGTGCAGTGTTTGCATGGACTCTTGTAAATTACTTTAGTCTTGCATATGATGGGTGTAGGGTCTTTTGTCCTGGTGAGTTATTGTTTGAATGTGACTGGTGGTTTATGGGCTATTATGAATCCCAGTGGTCAGAGAAGGCTGGCTGTTAGTTCTGAGACATATTTTATGTAAGGTAATGTGGCAAGTGTGTTGGGTCATGGCATGTCCTTGTCGCGCTGTTTGTCTGTTAGGCATCTGCGGATGAAGTAGCAGGGACATCTATTCTTGGCAAAGACTCTCTTGGGGTGTTCTTCTACTTCCCCATGTAGGTCAGAAATGCTGCATTGTGTTGTAGCCCTTTTGAACAGGGCCCTAATGCAACTTCTCTTGTGTGTGCCTAGGTGGTTGCCATTATAATTCAGGACCTGGTCGTGTGTGTGTGGTTTTCCTGTCCACTTTTGTGATGTATTCACCATTCTGTATTCTTTGTACCATCACATCCAAGAAGGGGAGTTGACTGTTAGTTTCCTCCTCTCCCGTAAATCTGATCCCTGTGAGTGTGGTGTTGATAATCCAGTGTGTGTTTTCGATTTCTGTTCTCTTAATGATAACCAAAGTGTTGTCTACGTATCTGGTCCAGTGTTTGGGTTGGACTTGTGGTAGGGCTGTTTGTTCCAAGCTTTGCATCACTGCTTCTACTCATGATGGGTGAGCCCGTAGTGTCCCGTTGATGTGTTCATACGTTTGGTTATTGAATATGAAGTGTGTCATCAAGCACAGGTCTAGTAGCTTGAGTATGCAGCTCTTTTTGAGCTTTTGTCTGTTCTGACTGTCCAGGAGGTTGGCTATTGTCTCTCTGGCTAGAGTTTTATCAATTGAAGTGAACAATGCTGTTATATTGAATGAGACCATTGCTTCATCTTTGTCTATACTTACATTCTTGATGTTGTCTAGGAATTCCTGGGATGATTGTATGGAGTGTTTGGATCTGCTAATAACATGTTTTAGTTTTTGTTGAAGTTCTTTTGCCAGTTTATGTGATGGTGTTCCTGGAAATGGCACAATGGGTCTGAGTGGTGTGTTTGGTTTGAGTACCTTGCGTAATCTGTAAAATCTGGTTTCATCCTTTGTAGGTCAATCCTGGTTTTCTGAAGGTTCCGTTGCTTGGTGTTTACTCTATTGGTTAGCTGTGGCATGGGGGTCACACTACCTTTGTAAGTAGGTGTCGATATCTGCAAGTTGTTTCTCTGCATTCTGAATATATTCGGTTTTGTCCATGGTAACTGTCATTCTGACCTTATCTGCTGCTACTATGATTATGTTCTTCTCATTTTTCAGTGTTTTTAGGGCTTCTCTCTTTTTGGTGCTGAGATTGTTCAGTGGCTAATTTTTGCTTAATTGTAAGTTTTATAAAGCTTATTGGAGGACCTTTTACCGCAAGGCCTAACAATGCTTCCTGTCATATCTTACAAGATTTGCCTGATTAACTACCTACCCTATCCGTGGTGCCTGTCACATTTGTTTCTGGATCCATCTTATCACACAATGTATCCAGAACAAGTCACTACTCAATGAAAATCCCAGATTCCAACAAATTACTTCATTCCCATGTTGCCTTTAAAGGCACTGTCAGTCTAGAGATGCCTATTTTCATTTGTAATCTTTGTTCTGGATATAATAGACAAGGTGAAATTGGTAGGCCATAGTGTGCTCAGGAAACTGGATGGGGTTGTGGAGTGATGGATTGCCCTCTTTCTCCAGGACAAGGAATGGAGGCCACAACACCAGACCAAGCCAGCCTGGTCCAAGGTCAGCAGTCCTTTTGGGTTAAAGCAGTCTTAACTCTCTAGAGGAATGCAAGACACTATAGGAAGAGGATCAATGACAGTCTCCACTTTTCCTGCATAAGTATCACCATCTCCATTATGTCACAATCACTCTATTTCTGCTGTTGCACCCTCTTCCCACCAAAGCACAGCCACTATCGCTCTCCCTGATTGCCTGCAAATCTTCCGTTCCTTGCTATCACCCATCCAAACCACTGATAGCTCTAATCCTCTTTGCTCTCTGTGCTACCTACTCATTTGTTCAGGTCACTTCCCTCCTGCACCAAAAATAACATATGTGCCGTTCACTTTCATCTCCCTTAATACCTACTTCTCTTTAATTCCAGGAGGAAAACAGTTCCCAGTTGGCGGAACGACTCAAGATGAATGGACAACTACCCAACCTTTAGCTCCTTATCCCTATGTGGAAAGGATCCTGACTATGACCATCAGAGTGACAGACTGACTGTGTTCAATTCTCTGGACTGGAATTGAAACTGCCTTTGACTTAAGGTACTGGGACATCATGGGCAATGGCTGCTCCCCTTGACTTGACTGGCACCTGCTGACTACCATGACAGGGGTCTGGCTTTGTTTCTTAGCTAAATGGCAGGGCAAGACAGAATTAATATTAAGCTTGTAATTCTGCTTGGAGAATAATGTACAAAAAGCCAAGCCAATGCAAGGCAGGATTGCAGTGAGCATCAAGATAGACCCACAGTGAATTAACATAGTGACAGCTAATGAAGAGCCTGAATATGCAGCCTGGTCCAGCCTACAAGCTTGGGCATGTGCCCCTGAGTGCAGTGTTTCTTTGCTGCGTCATCACAACCTTAGTTGCTGGCCCACAAGAGGTGCAGCATTGGAGTGCAGAAGTATCTTGTCAGTGGAGCAGTGCCATGGGGATCTTAAAGGCTGGTACATATTGGATGCTAAAGTCTGTGGGTATGGCCTGTGCTCATGGAGCAGGAGCTGAGATGTTGATGCACAGTTTGCAACATGTATGTCCTTTTCCTGAAGAAGGGCTTATGCCCGGAACGTCGATTCTCCTGCTCCTTAGATGCTGCCTGACCTGCTGCGCTTTTCCAGCAACACATTTTTCAGCTTTTGATGAAACAGTAATCTGAATTCAGTAGGATTTCATGTCAAGTTTTATCAGTGTCTAGCTTATTTGTCATGTTTGGTAAAATATAAAGTTGAATATTAATAAGAAAAGTTGAGTCATTAAGATCATGTAAAACAAACCATAATCCCCTTAAGTGGCATCTCACTTCATGAGAAATTTGACAGGCCACTTGTGAAAACATAGAAGGGGCAGTGAGATGTACACCAACCTCACTGCAACACTATAATATGGCTCTGCAGTTCCATGCTGCACTATGCAGTGCACCAACACCTTTCATTGGAATGCTGCCATTAGCACATGTTACATGCAGGGACATAAACACATCTCATCAATTGGACCATGCTTGGTTGCTGTCTCAACGCTTACTTGTTTTGAGTTTGTTTGGATACTCACAGATCCCAGCCTTGCCAGGTTATGCTTTACCCCTTAGCCAGAGTTTAATTGTTCACAATACATCTGTCGACTTGCCTTTTAGAGCAGATACAAAGGCAGGCAACTTCTCCTGGTTGTCAGCAATCACCAGTCAAGGGGTTGTACATGTAGCTGTACAGCACCCTGTCAAATAAATCTCATACTGCCATCAAGTGCCAGCATGGCAAACACACTACATATGCTTCAACCAAATAGCTAAATCTCAATTTCTGAGGTGAGTAATCATCAGTAAAGTCACCCTTCAATCCTGACACACTAACTCAAGGCAGTCTCCAATATCAGTCCAGCAGTTTGGGCTTGATCAAAAGCCCCTCCAATCGCCACCAGGATAGAGCCCCACTGGTCTTCACCTTCCACCCACCAACCTCCAGATACATTGTATCATCCTCTGTCATTTCCACCACCTCCAAACAGACCCCACCACCAGGGATATATTTCCCTCCCCTCCCCTATCAGTGTTCCTGAGAGATTACTCCTTCCACGACTCCCTTATCAGGTCCACACCCCCACTAACCCAACCTCCACTCCCGGCACCTTCCCCTGCAACCGCAAGAAGAACAAAACTTCCGCCCACACCTCCCCCCTCACCTCCCTCCAAGGCCCCAAGGGATCCTTCTAATCCATCACAAATTCACCTGCACCTCCACACACATCATTTCCTGTATCCATTGCAGCCGATGTGGGGTCTCCTCTACACTGGGGAGACAGGCCGCCTAGTTGCGGAACGTTTCAGGAGACACCTCCTGGACCCGCACAAACCAAGCTAACCGCCCTGTGGCTGAATACTTTAACTCCCCCTCCCACTCCGCCAAAGACATGCAGGTCCTTGGCCTCCTCCATCACCAGACCCTGACCACACGACACCTGGAGGAAGAGCGCCTCACCTTCTGCCTAGGAACCCTCAAACTACACGGGATGAATGTAGATTTCTCCAGCTTCCTCATTTCCCCTCCCCTCACCTTATCTCAGTACCAACCCCTGGATTCAGCACCGCCCTCTTGACCTGCAATCTTCTTCCTGACCTCTCCACCCCCACCCTCTCTCCAGCCTATCACCCTCACCCTCACCTCCTTCCACCTATTGTATTCCCAGCACCCCTCCCCCAAATTCCCTTCCCCCTACCCTTTATCTCAACCCGCTTGGCACACCAGCTTCATTCTGAAGAAGGGCTTATGCCCGAAACGTTGATCCACCTGCTCCTCGGATGCTGCCTGGCCTGCTGTGTTTTTCCAGCATCCCATTTTTCAACTCTGGTCTCCAGCATCTGCAGTCCTCACTTCCTCCCTTTGAGCTTGATCAGTCAGCCATTGGAGTTGTCAGGATTAGGGGAGCTATGTGTCTCCAGTCAGGGGAATGGGCCACAACAAGCTCTGGAGGTTCAGTGTAAATGGTCTGGAGAGTTGCAGGAAGTCATTTGGGGAGTTGCATGGAATTCATCTTCATGTCTGGTCAGTCATCAGTCAGGGCTGCACATTTAAGTTTGTTAAGGAGGTGGGCCACTGTCAGTCCTGAGTGTCTATTCACTAAACAACAAGGGTTGTTATCAGGGATCACTGTTGCATGAGGGAAGCTGGTGATCAATTATGGGCATTGGAGGCAGCATGCTGGGATGGAGAAGGGGTAACAATTGTGAAAGCGGATGACTCACTATTTAAGGAGAGAGACAGTAGAGCATGGAAGGGAAAGAGGACACATGGATGTCAGGATGATCAGTTGTCAACTGCACCCTGGCTTCAATGGGCGTTGGGGAAGAGATGTGTGGATGTGGCAGTGGACCACTATATCCAGCTTGTTGACTCAATATGCTTGGGACTGAAGGCATAAAATGGAAAAATGAGTAGATAATAGACATATTGGTTTGCAATATGTGGACTTTTGAAGCCTATGAGTTTGATGGGGATGGCTACCAAGAAGGGAACATGTAGGTTTGATCATTCCCCAGTGTAAGGGACAGTGCCTTGGACTCATTAAATGAGGGGTGAGAGAGGAGGCTTTACTTTTGTGGGATATGAGGGCCTTCAGAAGCCAATAGCTTTGCACAGATATCGATATAGTGCAGGTGAAAGACACCTGTGAGCACTACATGCTGTATGTGAACCCTAGGCATTACTTAACTCTGTGGACTACAAAATCCTTGCCCTTCGCATTCTTGACTATGTCTTGGAGCATCAGGAAAAGTGCAGCAGGTCAGGCAGCATCCAAGGAGCAGGAGAATCGCCGTTTTGGGCATGAGCCCTTCTTCGGGCTCATGCCCGAAACGCGATTCTCCTGCTCTTTGGATGCTGCCTGACCTGCTGCGCTTTTCCAGCAACACATTTTCAGCTCTGATCTCCAGCATCTGCAGTCCTCACTTTATCATTGGAGCATCAGGAGTCAATCCCAATACTGGTTGTGCAAGCAATGCAGGGCACCTCTGGACTGACAGCATTTACTGGATGTAAATTGGTCTTTAAGTACAATGTGGCACCAGGAATCCCAGTCTATCTGACAGAAGTGAATGCTTCCAATTATGGTGAATGGGTGAATTCAATGAACAGGATGCCTTGGAGCACGCATCATTGTAAATTGGTAACAAAGTGACTTGTGATGATAGTGTGAAAAATCATACCAGACCTCACTGAAAGAAACCCTCCATGAAACTTGCCAAATAGTCTTGGCTACTTTGTTTAGGCAATTTCTGGTAAATTGTAACCGACTGCATCGTCTGGGCAGTTCATATTCCTCCCTGTCAAGACCCTCTTCTAACGAGTAGATAATTCACTCTCTGAGTAGCCATTGTCAGGGTTCCTCAAGTGGATCTGAATTTACATGAATTTAAATGAGCAGTAGTAGGCTATTCAGCCCATCAAGTCAGCTCTGCTGTTCAATGATGACTGAACTAATAATTTTCAATTCCACTTTGCTGTCTGTTCCTTGTAACCCTTGATTTGTTTACTGATTAAAATTCTGTCTATTTCAGCTTTGAATATACTTAATGGCCCAAGCCTCAACACCTCTCTGCATTTAAGGATTCCTCAGAATAAATTCATCCTCATCTCTTAACTAAGTGGCCTCTATTTCTGAGTTTATGGCCTCTGGTCATAGACTCTCTCACAAGGGGAAACCTCGTTTTCCATATCTACTCTGTCAAGTCCCCTAAGAATCTTTCATGTTTCAGTGTGATCATGTCTCATTCTTCTAAACTCTAATAAGTACAAGACAAATCTATTCAACATCTCTTCATAAGACAGTCTCTCCATGCCTGCTATTAGCTTAGTGATCATTCTCTATACTACTTCCAATATCAGTATATCTTTTGTTACTTAATAGCTTTAATCTGTTCATGGTAGTCTAGCTGTGGTCTGACTAGTGCCCTGTACAGTTTTAGCAAAACCTCCACACTCTTTTACCCCTTCCTTTTGAAAAAAAGGCAAACATTCCATTTGCCTTCATGTGTGAAGGATTGGACCTTGCCTATGTCGCTGCCCTGTTTAAGGCACAGAAAAGTAACTTAGGAAGTTATTATCATCTCAGTTATGACTAAACTCTACTAAAGCAGATGAAAAGCCACAAACATTTCAGAAATCGTGGAGTCATCATCAACAGTCAACATGGATTTATAAAATGCAGTTCATGTTTGCTTTTAAACTTTGTTGGGGTGAAATAAGTGTGCAGATAAGGGGATTGCAGGAGACATTACAGAAAGAGATTTTCAGAAATCATGAGGAGAAGTGCCATAAGAAATTGGCTCTGAAAATAAAGGCAGATTAGGGTCAAAATTTCCAGACGTGAGCATTTATAAGTGCAAGGATACATATTGAGGGACTTTCAGCACTGACCCCGGCAACCTTTGTAAGATATGGGAAAATCCTTCTAAATGTCATTTATAAATGCATACACTGTTGGTGGCACATGTCGAATAGGCTGCAGGGATGGCCCCCCTCCTAGAGAAGGCTTTGAAGTATCTTCAGCAGCCCTCTCTGTGATTGAGGCACATTCAGCTCATTTTATCAATAAGTTTCATTTTGTTCTCCTGAGATCCATTCCTCTGGCCAAATTCCACAACTGACACTCAAACATGCATCTGCTACTATATGATGTCTTCCCCAACCACTGTCACAAGCTTTGTAACAGATTGGCTGAGGCGTCCTTGCCAAACAGGAGTAGGAACACAGACATTCAACTTAATTTCTAGCTCAAGACACAGCAGAACTTGCTGAAGAGCCCTGGACTTTCCTATCTATTGCATTAAATTAAGTTAAATTAAGTTGAAAGTAATTATCGTATAGTTCGAGAGATGCATATCAATAGCAAGCAGAGTGTAGTTTTATATTTTTTGAAGTAGTTGATAAAATGACAGGTATTTTCAATAAATCATCTTTTTTTTACAGAGATTGTTTTGCAATTAACACAAAAAGAATGAGACTAAGCTTTGTTGCTGATACCAAATTAAGGGATATTTCAAACAATTGAGATTAATGTTGGCAATTACAAGAGGTCAAAGCAGGTTAGTAGAGTGGGATATTGTGTTCAGAGACACTTACATATGAAATAAGAAGTTTTTTTACAAAAACAGACGTTGAGAGAAATTAACTGGAATTACCTTGCATGGTAATTTCCTTTAAGAAAAATTGCAAAGCTACAAATAGACCAAGGGGTTTAGATCTTTACAAAAGAAAGTGGAGGGAGAAGAGATATCAAGAAGAGAATAATATTATAGGGCTTAAATATAAAGTCACTGCAATAATAACTAGGAAGTGCTGCTGACTTTTTCCAAGACATTTTCGACCACAGTCAGAGTGCAGTGAGTAGTTCTATGTATTTCAATATAGGAAAGGGAACAAAGAAAATTCACTAGACTTATGAGCAATGAGCAGTTATAATAATGAAGGAAGCTTATAAAATTGGTACTTTACTCACTAATATAGAGAACATTGAAGAGAGTTTTAATAAAGATTTTCAAGTCTGAAAGGTTTTTAAAAAATAGATAAAGCTTTGGTCCACTGGTTGGATAATCATTGAATAGAGAGATTATGTTATCTATTATTATTAAAGTAAATGTGATGGTAAGTTAGAAAAATTGTTATTATATGGGAAGTTATTAGAACTTGGAATATATTACCTTAAGTGGCTATTGAAGCAAAGATTATAATACCATTTGAAAGGAAATTTGGTAATTATTTGAAAACGAAGAACATTAAAGGGAAGTGCCGATACAGAGAAGTGGGATTGCAACAGATAATTCCATCTAAAGCATTAGCATCTGTCGAAGCCTGGTATTGTGAATGGTCTAGTTTTATGCTATAAATGTTCATTGGAATTTCCATTTAGGCCTGTTTCCAACACTTCCAAACTCCCACTAAAGTTGCAGTGAGAGATTTTGATAACAGCATGGAAAATCCAGCCTTGTGATTCAATTGTGCATTCACTAATTTGCCAGAATTCCATTATATTTATATGGTGCAGAGAAGGAAAATTAGATGATATCACATAAGATGTTATTCAGTCTATTCAGTGCTTTAATTATTAAAATGGCTAGGAGTTCAAACTATGAGAAGCATATCTTTAAGTAGTAATGATTGATATGCTATTTATTCAAATTTTATTCATTTTTATCCATACATTATCCAGGA
Source organism: Hemiscyllium ocellatum (assembly GCF_020745735.1). Lineage (NCBI taxonomy): Eukaryota > Metazoa > Chordata > Chondrichthyes > Orectolobiformes > Hemiscylliidae > Hemiscyllium > Hemiscyllium ocellatum. Next base: position 49,762,964 of record NC_083412.1, read on the forward strand.
TAATGATGGTTTATATATACTGTATTAACATACAAATAATAAAGTTATACTCAAAGTTATCTTTACACTTTAATATTTTGTAAGTTAAATTCATTTGTCTCACTTACTCAACCAGGAGCTTGTAATGTAAGAACAAAAGTAGGCAACTCAGAATCTCAACCCTGAACTGTAATTCAGTTACATTAACTTACCGCTGTTCTGTATCTTAATTCAATTTTATTGCTCTACTTTCATTTCTGTTAAAACACTTAGCGTACAACAACATTTTGGGAGCAAGATCAAGATATCCACTGCCCTTTGTTTGAAGAAATGCTTTCCAACTTCACCCCTCGCTCAAATTTTACAACTTTAGAATGTGAGAATGGTTCTCTGCCATACACTCACGAGTGTCCTCATTAATGCCACACAGTCAGCTGGACCAAACTGCTCCAATTCACACCATGATATTATTGCCTAGCCCTCAGATTACAGGGCTACATGTGGTTGCCAATTACAGTCATTTGAAGTGCCCTCACTCAAAGCTCAAATGCATTCCCAAGCTGTGTAATGACTTTTTCGGAGTACTTGTGAACTGTACATATAGGCTACAGGCTTGCACACGGGTGATTTATAATTATTTTTGGACACTGTTAAAAAGAGATTGACTTGCTTGACACAATTATTTTACAGCTTCAGTACCAATGCATTGAATTAGGTCAGCAGAACCTGTTATGTCAATATTGTCCATGCCTTTGCCATGAGGGACACTGAACCTTCTCCACCACTCAGGAATTACAATGATGGAAATTCCACTGTACACAGAAAGTGCTTCCAGGACGACCAATTCCACAATCATCTGCTCCCAGGAGGGCCAATTCCACTATTATCTGCTCCCAGGAGGGCCAATTCCACCATCATCTGCTCTCAGGAGGATCAATTCCACCATAGCTACCTGGACTACATCTCCTCCCATCCCACTGCCTATAAAAACAACATTCCTTATTCCCAATTCCTCTGCCTCTACTGCATCTGTTGCCAGGGAGACCAATTCCACCATGACATGCAGGTCCTGGGCCTCCTCCATTGCGAAACCCTACCATCCAACACCTGGAGGAAGAATGCCACATCTTCCACCTTGGGATCTGCAACTACAAGGGATCGATGTGGATTTCACCAGTTTCCTCATTTCCCCTTCCCCAACCTTATCCCAGTCCCAAACCTTCAACTTGACACCACCCCCTTGACCAGTCCTACCTGTCCATCTTCCTTTCTCTCACCCATCCGCTCCACCCTTCCCTCCAGGATCAATTCCACCTCCACCTTCATGTACCTATTGCATTCTTACCTACCTTCCCCCAGCCCTACCCCCCCCTCTCATTTATCTCTCAGCACCACCGCACCCCCCCCTCCCCCAACCCTACCCCCTCCCCGGCCCACAAGCCTCATTCCTGATTACGGGCTTATACCCGAAACGTTGATTCTCCTGCTCCTCAGATGCTGCCTGACTTGCTGTGCGTTTCCAGCACCACACTCTTGACTCTGTACACAGCAGGTGCTGTCCAATGGCCTGTTTAACCTCCTACTTGTACAGCTCCTGCCAGCTGGCCAGGGCTATAACTAAAGCTCATGTTTTCATTATTATTCCTGAACTTTCATTTTTTTTTGCCAGCAGCATAAGCTATTTGTGGTTAAATCCATCTAAATGGGTATTATCTGGACTAGTCTCATTTGCATCTAATGGATGATATGTGTGTGGATATTTTTCAATCTCTTATTTTGCAAGGCTATTTGTAATGCTCGTTACTGATGGGAATAATTCTTTGAGGAGATAAATGCCATTCAGTCAATTACAATTGAATAGATCAATGTTTTTCTTTTCCCAAATCAAAAGACCTCTCATTCACTCTTTTCTTGATTTCTATTGAACCTTTTTTACCAGCTGTGAATGTAGCAACTAAGCCACAGGGCGAGATTCAATTCATGTTGCACTGTCACATGCTAACATTAACGACATGACTTATTAACAAAACAAAGCTTATGGCAGCATAAATAATACTGTATCTGCTCTTATTAGACATGAAGCCAATAATGTAAAAAGGAGTTGACCAAATAAAATGAAATTAAGCAACAAAATCCACAAGCAGCATTCCATTCAGTATCAACATTCTGTAATGCTGATGATCAATATGAGCAGAAAGATGAAGGGAGGAAGGAAAGAAGGAAGAAAGGATTGCTACAGTGCAGTTTATCACCCTCAACTAATTATTTATTTTTGAAGTGCATGTAATGTTTTAATGTAAGGGTATGCAGCAGATTTTTTTTTGTGCACATCAAGGTACTACAAACAGCAATGAGATAATTCATAAAGAAATAATTGTTGAGTAGAATTGGAAATGGGTCCAGTATTACCTAAGTGTCTCAGAAATCTCCCCATCTAATTAAGTGCCCTTTCTGCCTCCAAGCTCAAACACCTCAAAGAGTATTGTCATCATAGAATCATAAGATCCTTACAGTGTGGAAACAGGCCATTTGGCCCAACACCCCCACACAGACCCACCAAAGAATAACCCACACAGACTCATTCCTCTACCCTATTACTCCACATTTATGCCTGACTAATCCACCTAACCCTGAACACTCTGGACAATTTAGCATGGCCAATTCACCTAACCTACACATCTTTGGATTGTGGGAGGAAACCGAAGCACCGGGCTAAAAGGGGTCATGAAATAACTTTCGCGAGCAGAATTAAGGAGAATCCCAAGGCTATTTATTCATATATTAGAAGCAAGACGGTAATTAGAGAAAGAGTTGGTCCGCTAAAGGATAAAGAATGAAGATTGTGTGTCGAACCTGAGAAAATGGGTGAGATTCTCAATGATTACTTTGCATCAGTGTTCACTGAGGAGAGGGACATAATTAATGTTTAGCTTAGAGATAGAAGTTTGTTTATTCTGAATCAATTTGACCTAAGGAGGGAGGATGTGTTGGGTAGGCTAAAGGATATTAAGGTGGACAAATCCCCAGGACCAGATGGGATCTATCCCAGATTGCTGAGGGAGGTGAGAGAGTAAATGGCTGGGGTCCTGACAGATATCTTTGCAGCATCCTTAAATACAAGTGAAGTGCCGAAGGACTGGAGAGTTGCTAATGTTATCACCCTGTTTAAGAAGGGTGGTAGGGATATTCCAGGTAATTACAGACCAGTGAGCCTGATGTCAGTGGTAGAAACGTTGTTGGTGAAGGTACTGAGGGAAAGGATCTATTTATATTTGGAAGAGAATGGGCTTATAGGCAACATGGTTTTGTGCGGGAGCGACCGTGCCTTACCAATTGAATAGAGTTCTTTGAGGAAGTGACCCAAGTTGATAAATGAAGGAAGGGCTGTAGATGCCACCTACATGGACTTTAGCAAGGTGTTTTATAAGGTTCCCCATGGTAAACTGAAGTGAAGTCACATGATGTGCAGGGTGTCCTAGCTAGGTGGCTAAAGAACTGGTTCAGCAACAGGAGACAGAGAGTAGTAGTTAAGGGAGCTTCTCAAAATGGAGAAAGGTGACCAGTGGTGTTCCGCAAGGGTCAATGCTCAGGCCACTGTTGTTTGTGACATCCATAAATCATCTGGAAGAGGGCATTGGATAAAAGCAAATTACTGTAGATGCTGGAATTTGAAACCAAAAGAGAAAATGCTGGAAAATCTCAGCAGGTCTGGCAGCATCTGCCAAAGGGTCAGTTAGACTCGAAACGTCAGCTCTTTTCTCTCCTTACAGATGCTGCCAGACCTGCTGAAATTTTCTAGCATTTTCACTTTTTGAAGAAGGCATTGTTGGTTTGATCAGTAAATATGCAGATGACATGAAAATTGGTGGAGTCGCAGAAAGCATAAGGGACTGTCAAAGAATACAGGAGAATATAGATAGATTGGAGAGTTGGGCGAAGGAGTGGCAGATGGAGTTCAATGCAGGCAAATTTGAAGCGATGCATTTTGGAAGGTCTAATTCGAATTATATTGTAAATGGTAGAGCCTTGGAAAAGTTGATAAGCGGAGAGATCTGGGAGTTCAGGTCCATTGTACCCTGAAGATGGCTGCACAGATGGATAGAGTGGTCAAGATGGCTTATGGCAAAAAGTGAGGACTGCAGATACTGAAAATCAGAGTCTAGATTAGAATGGTGCTGGAAAAGCACAGCAGGTCAGGCAGCATCCAAGGAGTAGGAAAATCGACGACTCGGGCAAAAGCCCTTCATCAGGACAGATGGCATATGGTATGTTTGACTTCATCAGATGGGGTATTGAGTATAAAAGCTGGCAAGTCATGTTAAGATTGTACAAGACTTTGGTTCGGCCACATTTAGAATACTGTGTACATTTCTGGTCACCACATTACCAAAAGGAATCAGATGCTTTGGAGAGGGTGCAGAGAAGGTTTACAAGGATATTGCCTGGTATGGAAGGCACTTGCTATGATTATTTTCATTAAAAAAAAGGAGATTAAGAGGGGGACCTGATTGAGGTCTACAAAATCATGAAGAGTATAGGCAGGGTGGATAGAAATAAGCTTTTTCCTAGGGTGAGGGATTCAATAACAAGAGGTCATGCATTCAAGGTGAGAGGAGAAACGTTTAAGGAGGATACATGCAGGAAGTACTTTGCACAGAGGGTGGTAGGTGCCTAGAACATGTTGCCAGCAGAGGTAGTAGAGGCAGGTGTGTTAAATTCATGTAAGGTGTGTCTGGACAGATGCATGAGTAGGTCAGGAGCAGAGGGATACAGATCCTTAGGGATTGGGTTTGGATTGACACAGACTTGGATGGCCAAAGGGCTTGTTCCTGGGCTGTACCTTTTCTTTGTTCTTGTTCACCCAGAGGAAACCCACACAAACACAGGGAGAATGTGCAAACTCCACACAGACAGGCCCCTGAGGCTGGAATCGAACCCATGTTCCTGGCACTGTGAGGCAGAAGTGCTAACCACTGACCCACCATGTCACTCATAGTGTATCAATGGCCTCTGAAGTATGGATGCCAGTTGATGTAAAAAGTGCCAGTGACACCAATCCTGGCCATTTGCCATGCAACATGTACTGAATGCCATGCTACGGAGGATGTTAGTATAGGCACTATATCCATGGTTTGTGAATCAGGCAGGTTCTCCTGCTGATCTCATCAGTTAATGCCCTAAGTGCATAATGATGAAAATGTGTTCAAAACAGGAGGATTGCTTACCAATGCTAACTAAAACCATCACTGCTCCACTTGCCGGTTAGTTACTTTTTGGGATCTAATTGCTTTATAGAGTCAATGGAAATACTGACTTATTGGAAGAGTTGTGAAAAGATGAGAAGACAAGCTGTTGATAAAGGAAGAAGGGGGAGGAGGGCACTCAGCAGCAAGTCTTACTTATGTAGAATCTTCAAGGGTTCTGAGCTATACCCAAGCCAGAGCCAGTGTTCTGGGCACCATTTCTGAGGTACTCTAGGAGGCAGACCTGAAACCACGGAGCAGAACAAAGGTACTGCAGCCAGTGATCGATAAGGATTCTGAGACCCTGAATTATTTTATCATCTGATCTACCAGGCTGGAACTGTTGACATTGCAAAAATGCACAGTTCACCTTCCATTTCTGCACTTAGATGGATCTGGAACGAGGACTCCCAATTCACCTGGATGGAGAAGGCATGTGGGTTTGTCAAGATAGTAGGATTCCTCTTACGGCGGGATGTCATTGATTATGTACATAACTTTAGGGACAGCATCTTTAAAACCTGAGATGTACTAAAATCACACACATTACCATTCTGCCAAAATGCAGTTGACTTCACTGAGAAAACCATTCTTGCAGAACACTCAGCGACATTTGCCATACCTTTAAACACTGAAACAGGCAAGGTCCAAATGCAGTGAGATCCAAACAATTTCTGGATACAGGCTGATAAAAAAATGTCAGACAACGATCATCTCCAGCAGAAGAGAATCTAGACATTGACTTTCATTGGCATTACCATCACTGCATCGCTGTCCTGGTAGGATTAAAAAAAATTTCAAACTGATCATTAAGGTTTAATTGGACATGATAATGGGCAATTGAAATAAAGTAGAAAAGTACTGGAAGACGGGTCTTGTTTGAAAACAACTGGTTTTGGCTGAAAGTAATTACACAGCATGGACTTCCCTATGGGAAATGTTAGGACAGGCTGTCTGACAGGCCCTCCTGGACATGTTGTTTTCTATATAATGGAATGTCTGGGGAAGTATAGACAAGCGCACAGTCGTACTAATAACAGGGACATGGCCCCATTTGGGGTTCTTTGTTTTTGCCTGGGTTTTCGTGACTGTAAGAAGGTAATGGCTCCACACATTTGCACTTTGTGCTTTCGGTCTTCATTTCGGATCAGGATCAAAGGACTCTCCAGGTCTGCCATCAAGAAGCGTGGTCCCTGATGGGTGGAACAGCGTGGGATTTGTTGTTTTTACATATATACCACTTAAAATACATACATACACTGCTTATATATTTGCCATAGATATATATACTAATTTACTGCTTAAAATATATTTGTTGCTTTCCTTATATTTATCAGTTAATATTATGCATGTAATATTATATATCATTGCTAATACATGTATCAATATAATTTAATTAGTAGAGTGTGTTTTGTTACATTTCACTGAATCCACTGTTGAACCATAATAATTGTCCACAATCAATACCCTGGAGACTAGCATTGATCAGAAGCTGGACGAGCCATATAAATACAATGGCGCAAGAACAGGTCAGCAGATAACTCACCTCTTGACTCCTCAACGCCTGTCCACCACCTAGAAGAAAAAAGCTAAGATTGTGATGGAATACTCTCCACATGCTTGGATGAGTGCGGTCAAGAGGCTTGACGTCGTGCAAGAAGCTCACCTGACTGGCATCACATCCACAAATATCCACTCCCTCCACCATTGATACTCAGCAGCAGCAGCCTGTGCCATCCTCAAGATGTAGTGCAGCTATTCACCAAGAATCCTTAGACAGGACCTTCCAAACCCACAACCACTTCCATATAGAACAACAAGGGCAGCATTACTTAGGAACACAACCAAGTGCAAGTTTGTCTCCAGCTACTCATCAGCTTGTCTTGAAAAAATATCGCCATTCCTTTAGTGCTGTTTGGTTTGAATCCTGGACCTCCTTCCCCATTTTGTGGGCCTACCTATACCAATGGACTGCCACGGTTCATGAAGGCGCCTCACTACGACTTGGGGTCACCACTGATGGGCAGTAAATGCTGGCCCAGCCAGCCACACCAACAGCACCGAATGAAAAAAAAACACCATGTGTTCAAGTTAATCCAGCCTGCTGTTTAATAATCTGTCATGGAGTATGACAATCAGAGGATGGTTGCTTTGGCAACAAGAGCTTTCCACCATATACTTGGCTGTTGGCTGCCTTTCATAATCATTGCACAACTGGCCAGCAAGCAGATGGTGAGAGACATACTGAGATGAGGAATCTCCTTGACAGAACCATTGCCACAATCAAGCAAAGGCTCTGCAATTTGGATCACTTTGGATGTAACTTTCGATATTTGCTAGAATGTATATCCTAAATCCTGATAGTCTGTTGCATCCTCCACAAGCTGGCCATCATAATGGAGCTGCCCTTGTCATAAGAGGTTGGACTTTTTCTCAGGAAGTAGAAGATGAGAAGGAGAAGGAAATGAAGAGGCAGCTGGTCTATCTTGGTTTGGATAGGCTAACTAGGAGGGTCTCCGTCTCTTCGCTTGAATGATACATTGGATTCCCACAGTGTAGCATTTTTCTACCTTAACTATCACCCTGTTATCATGGTGTTCTCCTGGTTACTTTCCTACAAGTACAAAAAAGCTACAAAACAGCTATTCCATAACAACTTATATCCAACAACACAACCAATTAAAACATAAACCAAGATTAGATTACTTACAGTGTGGAAACAGGCCCTTCGGCCCAACAAGTCCACACTGACCCGCCGAAGCGCACCCACCCAGACCCATTCCCCTACACCTAACACTACGGGCAATTTAGCATAGCCAATTCACTTAACCTGCACATTTTTTGGACTGTGGGAGGAAACCCACGCAGACACAGGGAGAATGTACAAACTCCACACAGTCAGTCGTCTGAGGCGGGAATTGAACCCGGGTCTCTGTCAGTGTGAGGCAGCAGTGCTAACCACTGTGCCACCATGCCACCCACCTAGGAACTGTGGACGCTGGAAATCAGAAATAAAAATCAGAATTTGCTGGAAAAATTCAGCAGGCCTGATAGCATTTGCAGAGATTAAACAGAGTTAACATTTCATATCCTGTGACCGCTCTTTAGAATATATCCTATACTTCATATAATACTCAACCATTCACCATCGCATATTGCCTCATTGCCTGTCTTGCAGATGCTTTGGTTTGGCTTAATTCTCCTTCACAGTGCTATGAACTGATTGCAGTTTGGCTGGAAGTACGCTATTGATTTTCTCTGGGGGAGAAAATGCATGATGCCCTCAAGCAGCTCCAGGCTGTAAAGACCTGGCCTCAAATAGCTACCCCTCTGTTTGGGTGGTGTTCCATTCCACTGGAGCAATGCCTCAGCAATCCGAGTAATCTACTGGAGCACAGATCATTAGACTGACATTTTGAGGGTACTTGTATCTGCATTTATAGTGACTCAGATTACTCCATCCTGATAGCAAGCAAGGTTTGCATGATAATAAACAGGGATCCCATGATCTCAGCCTGAGCTTTCCCTGCAATACTCAGATATCACATGGCTTGTGATGGCTGAGGGAGACAGGAAGAAAGTATCAAAGGTGCATTATTACATGCTTTGTATCTTGTATGTTATTACAAATTATAGACTGAGGGTGAAATGGGATTTGACAAGACCAATCATGCTTTGGGGATGCCGGTGTTGGACTGGGGTGGACAAATTAAAAATAACACAACACTACGTTATAGTAAACAGGTTTATTTGGAGGCACTAGCTTTGGGAGTGTTGCTCCTTTATCAGGTGGTTGTGGAGTGTAAGATCATAAGACAGAATTTATCGCAAAAGTTTACAGTGTGATGTAACTGAAATTATCTATTAAAAAAAACTTGATCGTTTGTTAATTCTCTCATCGTTTAGAATGATTATGTTGGTTTCAGTTCTTTCATATGCAAATCCCAGAACTTTCTTAAAGTTACATTCTCAAGTGAACTTTAACAATAGGAGCCATGTTGGCCCAGATAATGTATTGAATGTGTAAGGTGCCCTGTGTAAGGCTGTCTGTGCCCCAGTCTTCAGACTGATTCTAATCTAAAACAGGATCTTATATGGATTCATGCAATCTTTGAGCAAAATAAAATATAATTCTGCAAGTACAAATTCACCTCACAAACTAATATGAGTGTGTGTGTGTGTGTGTGTGTGTGAGTGTGTGAGAGAGAATGTTTGTGTATGTATGTGTATGTGTGGAAGGGTGAGTGTAAAGTGGTATAAGTCTATAGGTGGGTGCGTGTGAGTGTATGAGAGTGCGTATGGGAGAGAGCTTGTGTATGAGAGAGGGTTTGCGTGAGTTTATGGGTCTGTAGGAGTGTGTGAGTGTGTGTGTGTGCGCGGGGGGTATGAGTGTCTGTGAGAGATTATGTGTATGTGTGTGAGTGTGAGTGTAAAGGGGTATACGTCTATGGGAGGGTGCATGTGAGTGTGGGAGTGTATGTGAGAGCATATGAGAGAGAGCTTGTGTATGAGAGAGTCAGGGTCTGCATGAGTTTATGGGTCTGTAGGAGAGTGTGTGTGTGTGTGTGTGTGTGTGTGTGTGTGTGTGTGTGTGTGTGTGTGTGTGTGTGTGTGTGTGTAGTGCAGTGGGGTCACCTGTAGTGTGACATGAACCCAAGTTTCCGGTTGAGGCCATCCCCATGGGTACCGAACTTGGCTATCTGCCTCTGATCGGCCACTTTGTGTTGTTGCCTGTTCTGAAGTCAGCCTTGGAGGATGGTCACCAAGCAGTCATTCTGAATACTGCTGGCCACAGTCTTGATTATGGTTTCTTCAATTATCTTCAGCACCCTCTCCTTCATGGAGGTTATCAGAATTTAGCCCCATCAGCTTCTTATGGTAGATTCCAATAACGTCCTCACAATAGATTTTAACTGACAAGCCTGACTTCTATCTCCATCTCAGAAATGATGCTTGGAATTTTTCCAATCAGTAACATATTTCCTAGATCTAGAGAGCTTTGGAAGATTATTACTCACATATCTGCAGTTAAATCCCAATTTCTTTTAATATTTTAGTGTGAATCTTTAGATGTGTCTATCTTAAATCTCATTTCTTTGCTGGTTACAATTTTTAATGTTATATTCAACAAACTAAAGTTATTTCAATGATTTTTCCTTCGGGTCCTTTGTTGCTTTGGTATTTTATCCTCTTTCGCTGTTTAAAAGCAGATGTGTATTCATTTTAACAAATCTACCAGATTCCTCTGTTCATTATATGCATACATCAATCTTTAAAGATTTGACATTTCTCTTTGCAACTCACTTTGCCTCAATAAAAAAGTCTGCTAATTTTAGTTACAATTGCAGATCCTTTACTGTATTTTTTTTGCACCTCCTTATTTTCTTTCAAAACATTTGCTTCTTTCTCGAACATTCTCTATACTTCTTTTCACATATTGGTGTCCCATTTTACTTGTTAACTGCAGTTGCTTTAACACACAGTTGGAAGATTTATACTTTAGAAGCAGACACTAATTTTGTACTGTATAAATTTTTCCTTCAATACATCATTGTATTTGTTGATTTCCCCATTAACATTTCAACCTGGTTAACCATGAATAATTTGTTTCTTATCCCTTTAACATTTGCAGTATTGAAATTTAAAACATTGACATGTGACTCTCCCTCCTCTTTCTCAAACTTTAGGACAAGGTTAAGTGAAATGTGATTATTAATCAATTTGAGCTGGCTTGTCAAGGAGTGTTAATCCTACACAGCCACTCAGTTACTTTTTTTTACTTCACAACAGAGGTTCATGTTTCTGTTTTGAGGTTCAAATCAGGGCTTCTTCAGAAACACAGCACTATACCTCCATTCTGACAGTTGCCTCATAGTGCAGATCTCCTGTGGAAGGCAAACCATGCCCATCTTTCTCACAGCAATCAGATGCTGTATTATGAAATTAAAAGCTGCAAACCCATAGGCAGCAACTTGATAACTGTTGTGAAAAGGTAAGTATGTTAGCTAATGTGAGATTAGCATGCTTTGAGAATGAGGTGCAAAGTAGGATACCAGGTGGGTAGAGTGGCAGCTGGTAGGGTCAAAACTTTGCAAGGCTACCAAGTAAGTGATGGAGTGTTTAGGATAGGTGGTGTTACAGTTGACAGGTCTGGTGAAGGGAGGGGGCATATTGAGTTGCACGGAGAGGGGTAATGTCTGGTGTTGGGTTTGGATCAGGGAAAACAAGAATTGGGTATAGAGCAAGGAAACAGGGGTTCGGTCCAGTGCAGCGGAAGGGGAGGTCAGGTCCTGGGGGTATGGAAGTGGTTGGTTCTGGAGTGGGCAGATTGGATCTGGACTGGCAGCAGAACAGAAATTTCAAACTCTGACAAAGGGAGGGATGAGAAGCAGTTTTGGGGCAGGGTAGTTTGGAGGGGGGTGGGGGGTGGTGGTTGGGAGAACATGATCTGGCAATGGGGAAAATATGCCTGCTCCAGAGTTGGGGAATAGGGTTGGTCAGGTGCAGAGTGGATGAAGCAGGGGTTTGGTTCCCAGTTGACATGGTCCAGTCCCTGGTGTAGAGGGGTGGTGTTGAATCTGACAATGTGGAGTTTTAACGACCTGATGGCAGGGTCAGTTCATGGTCTGAAAGGTGCAAGGAGTTCAGGGGAGATATTTTGGGTCTATATGAGATAATTTGGGAAGTCATTTTAGCAGTTATTTATGTGCTGGACACGGTATTTAACAGTGTAATGTTTCCTGATGAACTGTTTACTTAACTGCAGCGGAACCTTGCAAATTCTTTGATTTAAATGAAGACTACCAGAAGGTTCCAGGTGTAAGGGAACTGCCTAGCTGGATCTTCAATTTTCAGGACAATTCTTTGAGAGTCTACTATATTGGGGATTCAACAGGGTAAGTTCCATTTACACTGGAAAAACAAATGTTAGGTCATTGGAAAAGCCTGGCCAAGATTTGTCCTTATTGTCAGATTGTTAACGAATTCTTACTGATCACTAATCACTAAATCTTGAGTGGCCTGGGCCTCCTCCATTGCCACACCCTAACCAGATGCCTGGAAGAAGAACAACTCATCTTTTGTCTTGGACCCTCCAACCACACGGGATCAATATGGATTTCACCAGTTTCCTAATTTCCCCTGCCCCCCCCATCTTATCCCAGTCCCAACTTCCTAACTCCGCACCGGCCTCTTGGACCTGTCTACATGTCCATCTTCCTTCCAACCTGTCTGCTCCACCTTCCTTTAAGATCTATCACTTTCACCGCCACCTTCATCTACCTATCGCATTCCCAGCCCCAGCCCCACTGCCCTCCCATTTATCTCTCAGCCCCCCGGCTCACAGCCTCATTCCTGATGAAGGGCTTATGCCTGAAATGTTGACTCTCCTGCTCCTGGGATGCTGCCTGACTGGCTGTGCTTTTCCATCACCACACTGCTTGACTCTGATCTCCAGTCCTCACTTTCTCCTGACCTATTCCATTGTAGATATATTGGGTGAGTTTTATTTTATATATAATAGCTCCTTGAAATGGTTCCTGTATGTTTTTCTAGAAAGCTACCCCAAGTATAACTCAGAAATGTATTGCCTTTATTGCTAAAGTTCTTCTGCTTCACAACATCCTTGTAAACTTTATGATTTACCAACTTGTGTCATGCAATTTGTGAAAGTACTGATGGTGACAGTGCTAGTGTTTACTGACATTTCTCCTTTAAATTTGATAGAAACTTTTGCCAATTAACAGTCTTGGATGACATGACTGAGAAAAAAAATTAAAGGAGGCCTGGGATGTTTTGTTGGAAGAGAGGTGCAAGTTGTTCACTGGTGCAGACAATGACAGCAGCATCCATATTTCCCATTGCTATACTGCGGCACTCAGGGAGGCACACCCAGCTCATGCTCTGGGCCAGTTAGCAATTCTTGGTTCTTCACTTGGTCTGATAGTACTGACTCACTCTGACCTTACCTGGATACTCACAGACTTGTATTGCCTTGTCTTGCCTTTTTGCACTTTCCCCACTCAGTCAAAGATGCCAAACTCATATTACTGCTGTCTTACTGTGTTGTTTAGCACAATCACAAAGCAGGAAGCTTGTCATTGTTGTCAACAGACCTTAGTCAAGTCAAAGAGGATAGCCTTTGCCTAGGGTTTGACCGCACAGTAAGTCAAGGACAGTGTCTGGCACCAGTCCAGGCTGTGCTTGGGCAGTCAGTCACAATCCCCACTTCATAAGGGGTCTGGAGCTGAACGGTACCATTTGTCCTAACTCTTTCTGTCCTATGGTAGTTCTGTTTTCCTCATGGATCCTTGCTTTTCCATGCTGGGATGTGCAGATACAAGACTTATCCTTCTCTCCCAGGTCTGACAGTGGAGGCAATGACAGCACACCATACCAACCCTGGTCTAAGTTGCCACTCAGTTTAAAGCAGCCTCAGCCATCTGGAGGATTGCATACTGCAGCAGGGAGAGGTCACCAACTTCTCTCCAATACCTTATACTGTACTCAGTCTACCTCACACTAAAGGTCATGCTCGTTCTCACAATTGTTTGCATGATCTTCCCTCACTCACTCTCTTACCCTAACCCTGTCCTCCAAGGCAGCCTTCAAGATACAGAACAATGGAGAATCATTGAGCAAAGACTGGTAGCCAGGTTCTCTATCCATGAAGATGGCCTTAATCGTGTTTTTTGGATTCATGTTGTGTTACATGTAACCCCACCATACTGTTCTGTATCTGTAAAATCTCCTTCACTGTCTCATTTTGAAACCATCACCTTGATAGCTTATTATAATCTCTCTATCTTAATTAGATTGTACAGTTTTGGATTATTTGTTACTGTGGTTAAACGCCGGCATGAGACTCATATCCCTGGTATGTTATTCCAGCCATTTGGTTTGTCTCTAGCACCATCTTATTTTTCATTTTTTGTGATTATCTCTCTGTCTCCAATTAATCAGATTTTTGATCATTTCTTCACTTGTTATTCAGCTGTTGACATTTTACTCACGCTGTCTGACACTTTTGATCACCTGCAGAGATTTACTATTCAGTCTGTCGACACTCCACAGACACTATTTGTACAATCTTCTGATCTCTCTGCCTATAAATTCTGAGGCTGCATGCTTTTCTGCACTTGAAGGAGCAATGTTCCAATAGCTTGTGATTTCAATTAAGTCTGTTGTGCTATTAACTGGTGTTGTGTGACTTCTGACTTTGTCCACTCTAGTCGAACACTGACACCTCCTCATCTCTCTTAGCAAAGATCTTCACCCAGATAAATTTAAACATAATAATAACTTCAACATTTATTCAAATGCTCTTGAGTATGTAAGATAGAACACTTGTTAAAACAGGCTGAAACTCACTGCAGTACTGGTCCATGGTGTAGCAATTATGAGGCAAGCTTCACATTTAGAAAGGGCAAGGTGTAAACTTTAAGAATGTGCTACTCATGTGCCTATACATATAAAAGTTAAACCTTAAATATTAAGTTAGCCTGGAGCAGTGTTTTGTAGTGGAATATGACAGTGCTATTTTCTGGGTTTGTAGATTGGAAGAAGCAAAAATGGCCTTGAGTAGAGTGATGTGCTATTCTTGTTGGGTGTGGGAGTTTAGGGAGAGTTTACGGGTTACTGAGGATTATATCTGCAATAAATGCCGTTGGTTATGAATCCTATCAGATCGAATGGTTTGGTTGGAGAGACATTTAGAGGCAATGAGGAATTTACAAAGCAAGAGGATGTGATGGATGGCAGTTATAGGAAGGAAGAAAGGTTGCAGATACAGTCACATAGATGGGTTAACTCCAGGAAAGGTAGGAGAGGTAGGCAGCTAGTGCAGGAGTCTTCTGTGGCTATCCCCGTTTCAAACATGTTGTTTTGGAAAATGTAGGAGGTGATGGATTCTCAGGGGAATGTATTGAGTCTGGCTCTAATGTAATGAAAGGTACGTCGGATTCCAGGCGATTGATTGTGTTAGGGGACTCTCTAGTCTGAGGTACAAACAGACGTTTCTGTGGCCAGCAGCAAAACATCAGAATGGTGTGTTCCTTCCCTGGTGCCAGGATCAAGGATGTCTCAGAGAGGGTGCAGAATGTTCTCAAGGGGAAGCGGGGCCAGCAGAAGGTCATTGTACACATTGGAACCAATGACATAAGAAGGGAAAAGGTTGAGATTCTGGAGGAGATTACAGAGAGTTAGGTAGGAATTTAAAAAGGAGGTCCTCGAGAGTAATAATATCTGATTTACTCCAAGTGCCGTGAGCTAGTGAGGGCAGGAATAGGAGGATGGAGCAGATGAATGCATGGCTGAGGAGCTGGTGTACGGGAGAAGGATTCACATTTTTGGATCATTGGAAGTTGTTTTGTGGTAGAAGGGACCTGAACAAGAAGGACAGTTTGCGCTTAAATTGGAAGGGGACTAATATACTGGCAGGGAGATTTGTTAGAGCTGCTCGGGAGGATTTAAACTGATATGGTGGGGGGTTGAGACCCAGGGAGATAGTGAGGAAAGAGATCAATCTGAGACTGGTACAGCTGAGAAGAGAAGTGAGTCAAACAGTCAGGGCAGGCAGGGACAAAGCAGAGAACAAGGTAGGTAGGACTGATAAAATTAAACAGCATTTATTTCAATGCAAGAGGCCTAAAAGGGAAGGCAGACTGCTATCATAGCAATTACAGAAACATCACTCAGGGATGGGCAGGTCTGGCAGCTTAATGTTCCAGGATAAAATGCTACAGGAAGGATAGAAAGGGAGGCAAGAGAGGAGGGGGAGTGGCATTTTTGATAAGGGATAGCATTACAGCTGTGCTGAGGGAGGATATTCCTGGAAATACATCCAGGGAAGTTATTTGGGTGGAACTGAGAAATAAGAAAGGGATGATCACCTTATTGGGATTGTATTATAGATCCCCTAATAATCAGAGGGAAACTGAGAAACAGATTTGGAAGGAGATCTCAGCTATCTGTAAGAATAATAGGGTGGTTACGGTCGAGGATTTTAACTTTTCAAATATAGGCTGGAACTGCCATAGTGTTGAGGGTTTAGATGGAGAGAAATTTGTTAAGTGTGTACAAGAAAATGTTATGATTCAGTGTGTGGATGTACCTACTAGAGAAGGTGTAAAACTTGACCTACTTTTGGGAAATAAGGCAGGGCAGGTGACTGAAATGTCAATGGGGGAGCACTTTGGGGCCAGCGACCATAATTCTATTAGGTTTAAAATAGCAATGGAAAAGGATAGACCAGATCTAAAAGTTGAAGTTCTAAATTGGAAGAAGGCTAATTTTGACAGTATTAGGCAAGAACTTTCAAAAGCTGATTGGCAGGGGTGGGGGGAGGGGGGAGGAGTTGGGGGGAACATGCTTACAGGTAAAGGGATGGCTGGAAAATGGTAAGCCTTCAGAAATGAGATATCGAGAATCCAAAGAAAGTATATTCCTGTCAGGGTGAAAGGGAAGGCTGGTAGGTAAATGGAATGCTGGATGACTAAAGAAATTGAGGGTTTGGTTATGAAAAAGAAGGAAGCATATGTAAGGTATAGATAGGATAGATCGAGTGAATTCTTAGAAGAGTATAAAGAAAGTAGGAGTATACTTAAGGGGAAAATCAGGAGGGCAAAAAGGGGACATGAGATAACTTTGGCAAATAGAATTAAGGAGAATCCAAAGAGTTTTTACAAATACATTAAGGAAAAAAGGGTAACGAGGGAGAGAATAGTGCCCCGAAAGATCAGCAAGGCAGCCTTTGTGTGGAGATGTATGAGATGGGGGAGATAATAAATGAATATTTATTTCTCACAAATCTTCTCACAAACTTTGAAATGAGTATTTTACATCAGTGTTTACTGTGGAAAAGGACATGGAAGATATAAAATGAAGAGAAATACATGGTGAAAAATGTCCATATTACAGAGAAGGAAGTGCTGGATGTCTTGAAATGCATAAAGGTGGATAAATCCCCAGGACCTGATCAGGTGTACCCTAGAACTCTGTGGGAAGCTAGGGAAGTGATTGCTGGGCCTCTTACTGAGATATTTGGATCATTGATAGTCACAGGTGAGATGCCAGAAGACTGAAGGTTGGCTAACGTGATGCCACTGTTTAAGAAGGGTGGTAAGGACAAGCCAAGGAACTATATACCAATGAGCCTAATGTTGGCAGTGGGCATGTTGTTAGAGGGAATCCTGAGGGACAGGATGTACATGTATTTTGAAAAGCAAGGACTGATTAGGGATAGTCAACATGTGTGTAGGCTTTGTGTGTAGGAAATCATGTCTCACAAACTTGATTGAAGAAGTAACACAGAGGATTGATTAGGGCAGATAGGTAGACATGATCTATGTGGACTTCAGTAAGGCATTCGACAAGGTTCCCCATGGGAAACTGATTGGCAAGGTTAGATCTCATGGAATACAGAGAGAACTAACCATTTGGATACAGAACTGGCTCAAAGGGAGAAGACAGAGGGTGGTGGTGGAGGGTTGTTTTCAGATTGGAGGCCCGTGACCAGTGGAGTGCCACAAGGATCGGTGCTGGGTCCTCTATTTTTTGTCATTTTTATAAACGACTTGGATGTGAGCATAAGGGGTATTGTTAGTAAGTTTGCAGATGACACCAAAATTGGAAATGTAGTGGACAGCGAAGAAGGTTACCTCAGATTACAACAGGATCTTGATCAAATGGGCCCATGGGCTGAGAAGTGGCAGGTGGGGTTTAATTCAACTAAATGTGAGGTGCTGCGTTTTGGGAAAGCAAATCTTAGCAGAACTTATACACTTAATGGTAAGGTCCTAGGGAGTGTTGCTGAACAAAGAGACCTTGGAGTGCAGGTTCATAACTCCTTCAAAGTGGAGCTGCAGATAGTTAGGATAGTGAAGGAGGAGTTTGGCATGCTTTCCTTTATCAGTCAGAGTATTGAGTACAGGAGTTGGGAGGTCATGTTGTGGCTGTACAGGACATTGGTTAGGCCACCGTTGGGATATTGCGTGCAATTCTGGTCTCCTTCCTATTGGAAGGATGTTACAAAACATGAAAGGATTCAGAAAAGATTTACAAGGATGTTGCCAGGGTTGGAGGATTTGAGCGATAGGGAGAGGTTGAATAGGCGAGGGCTGTTTTCCCTGGAGTGTCGGAGACCAAGTGGTGACCTTATAGAGGTTTACAATATCATGATGAAAATGGATAGGAAAAATAGATCACACCTCTTTCTGGGCTGGGGGAGTCCAGAACTAGAGGGCATAGATTTAGGATGAGAGGGGAAAGATATAAAAAAGACCGAAGGGGCAACATTTTTATGCAGAGGATGGTACGTGTATGGAATGCGCTGTCAGAGGAACTGATGGAGGCTAGTATGATTGCAACATTTAAAAGACATCTGAATGGGTGTATGAATAGGAAAGATTTGGAGGGAAATGGGCTAGGTGCTGGCAGGTGGGACTTGTTTGGATCGGTTTGGCATGGATGAGTTGGACCAACGGGTGTGTTTCCAAGCTGTACATCTCTATGACTCTATGACATCGCTAAGATAAAAATCAGCATAACTCTGCAAAGTGCATTTCCCCTTTATTAATTTATTTCATCCCTTAAAGTGATTAGGTTGCTTATATTAATCTTCCTCCTGCTCATGCAATCTTATTCTGTTACAGGACAACTTCGTGGCCTTGGCCACTGAGGGGAGACTAAACCCTCATCATTCAGCTGTGAACTGTGCAGACAATTGTAAAAAATATTTACTCTTGACACCCAAAGCCTTTATCACAAGCCAAGTAGAACTTAAAATTAATAAATAGGTCGTCTTTTTTTAACTGGTGTCATGATATGGACTAATAATCTTTGAATTTCATTGGTTGAGTTAATACCTAGAACCTCATGGTAGAAAATGATTTTAATTAATGGACCAAAGTACTGATTTAAAATGGACAGAGGGTGTAACTGTCCCACACAGTTTGGCCAATTTTCCTGAAATTAATTTGGATTAGCTCATAGACAATCAGAACTGAAAGAGACACCTTGCCTAAAGACATTGAAATAAGTGACACAGTACAGTAAGAATTGGCCCTGATCTTATATTTAACTTTTACCATTATGAAAGTGTTCTTGTTGAAAGGATCTACTACAACACTGAACTGGAAACAATAACCTCCAAACTGAATGTATAATTCCTTCCACCTTTCCAGAAGTTCTTTGCTTCTCCCTCGCACCTCTCGGCAAAGTTTAAAGCACTTACTTCAGGTCTCCATTTGCTGAGAGGTGCGAGGGAGGAGCAAAGGAATTCTGGGAAAGTTTTAAGTGGGTGAGATCTAAACCCGAGACCCTACACCGTAGGGCCTCCCTCTCACCCACCTCCTCTTAGTGAGGTTAGAGTCTGTAAACTCGGTAGGTTTTCAGGTTTCTCTTTTTTTCTACTCTTCCTTCATTTAATCCTGGGCGGGCTTTCAGCATAGCGGGATATGGATGTTAGGGCAGTTGCATGTTCCTCCTGCAGAATGTGGCAGGTGAGAGACACTTCCCATGTCTCTGCCAACGACATCTGCAGGAAGTGCACCCGACTCCAGTTCCTCGAAAACAGAGTTAGGGATCTGGAGCTGGAGATGGATGAACTACGGATCATCCAGGAGGCTGAGGGGGGAAATTGAGAGGATGTACAGGGAGGTGGTCACTCCCCAGACACAGGATAAGGACAGCTAGATTACTGTCAGGGGGAGGAAAGGGAACCGACGGTCAGAGTAGGGATCCCCTGTGGCTGTTCCCCTCAGAAATAAGTGTACTGTTTTGGATACTGCTGGTGGGGATGGCCTACCAGGGGAAAGCCATAGTTGTCAGATCTCTGGCACTGAGCCTGACACTGTGGCTCAGAAGGGAAGGGAGAGGGAAATAGAAAAGCACTAGTGGTAGGGGACTCAATAGTTAGACGGATTGACAGGAGATTTTGTGGTCAGGAATGGGACTCCCCTGGAAGGTATGTTGCCTCCCCAGTGCCAGGGTCCGGGATGTCTCTGATCAGGTTTACAAGATTCTGAAGGGGGAGGGTGAGCAGCCAGAAATACATATTGGCAGCAATGATATAGCCAGGAAAGGGGTTGAGGGTTAGGTTGGAAGCTGAAAAGCAGGACGAGTAGAGTAGTGATTTCAGGTTTGCTACCGGTGCCACAAGATAGTGAGATAAGGAACAGTCAGCGAATGCAGCTTACCACGTGGCTGCGAGGCTAGTGCAGGAGGGAGGGCTTCAGAATCCTCCACCATCTGGGGAGGGTGGTACCTGTATATGAAGGACTGGTTGCATCTGAACTGGAGGGACATAACTATCTTGGTTGGGAGATTTGTTTGTGTGGTTCGGGAGCGTTTAAATTAGTTTAGCAAGAGGGTGGGAATCAGAGTCACATGTCTGAGAGGGGGTCAGTTGCAGATGGGGCAATGACAGGATGTAATGAATCTATCAGGAAAATTTCTCACGCGATAAAACAAAGGGATTGGTGAAAGTATGTCTGCTTAAATGCAAGGAGTGTCTGAAATAAGAGTGACAAACTTAGAGCAAGGATCATACTTGGGGCTACGATGTTGTGGCCATAACAGAGACGTGGGTTTCACAGGGGCAGGAATGGTTGCTTGATGTTCCAGGATTTAGAACATTTAAAAAGAACAGGGAGGGTGGAAAAAGAGGAAGGGGTGTAGCATTGCTAATCAGAGAGTGCATCACAGCTATAGAAATGAAAGTTGTTGTTGAAGGTTTGTCTACTGAGTCAGTAGAAGTTAGGAACAGCAAGGGAACAGCCATCGCATTGGGGGTTTTCTACAGACCACCCCATAGCAGTAGAGAGATTGAAGAACACATAGGCGGGCAGATTCTGGAAAAATGGAGAAGTAGCAGGGTTGTTGTTATGGGTAATTTCAACTTTCCTAATATCGACTGGAACCTCCTAAGTGCAGATGGTTTGGATTGAGCCGTTTTTGTCAGGTGTTCAGGAGGGTTTCCTTACTCAGTATGTAGACAGAGCAATGAGGGGAGAGGCCATTTTGGCAACGAGCCAGGACAGATGTCAGATCTCGCGGTGGGAGAACACTTTGGTGACAGTGACCACAGCTGCCTCACATATAGCATAGCCTTGGAGAGTGAAAGGAGCAGTTACCGAGGGAAGGTGTTTAATTGGGGAAAAGGAAATTATGATGCTATCAGACAGGAGTTGGGAAGTACAGACTGGGAACAATTGTTCCACAGAAAGAGCACAGCAGACATGTGGAAACTATTTAAGGAGCAGCTTTTGTGAGTGATGTACAAATTTGTTCCTCTGAGACAAGTAAGAAGGGGTAAGATTATGGAACTTTGGATGACAAGAACAGAGAAATTTCATGTCAAAAGGAAGAAGGCAGCTTTCGTAAGGTTGAGGAAGCAAGGATCTAGCACACCTTTAGAGGACTATAACTTGCTTGAAAGGAGCTCAGAAATGGACTGAGGAGAGCCAGAAGAGGGCATGAAACAGACTTGGCAAGAAGGATTAGGGAGAACCCAAAGGCATACGTGAGGAATAAGAGAATGATCAGGGACGAGGTAGGGCCGATCAGGGATAGTGGAGGGAACTTTTGTGTGGACTCTGAGTAGATAGGGGAAGCCCTAAATGAGTTTTTTGCTTCAGTTTTCACCAAGGAGAGGAAACTTTTTGTAAATGAAAACGTTGAGGAATTGGGATACAGTCTTGACCAGATCAAGATTAATGAAGTTGATGTGCTAGAAATTTTGCAAAACATGAAGATTGATAAGTCCGCGAGGTCAGACCAGATTTATCCAAGGCTACTCCGGGAAGTGAGAAAGGAGGTTGCTAAGCCATTGGCGAGAATATTTGCCTCCTCACTCTTCACAAGAGTTGTACAGGAGGATTGGAAGGAGGCAAATGTTGTTCCTCTTTTCAACAAGGGGAATAGGGAAATCCCTGGCAATTACAGACCAGTCAGTCTCACATCTGTGGTCAGCAAAATCTTGGAAATAATTCTGGTGGATAGGATTTATAACTATTTTGCAAAGCATAGTGTGATTAAAGGCAGTCAGCATGGCTTTGTGAGGGACAGGTCATGACTCACAAATCTTATTGAGTTCTTTGAGGAGGTGTCAAGACAGGGAAATGAAATGGATGTGGTGTATATGGACTTCAGCAAGGCATTTGATAGGGTTCCCCATGGTAGGCTCATTCATAAAGTCAGGAAGTATTGGATACAGGGAGATTTGGCTATCTGGATTCAGAATTGGCTGGCTGACAGAAGGCAGAGTGTGGTTGCAGATGGAAAGTATTCTGTCTGGAGGTTAGTGTTGAGTGGGGTCCCACAGGGCTCTGTTCTTGGGCCTGTGTTCTTTGTAGTTTTTATAAATGACTTGGATGAGGAGTTTGAGGGGTGTGTTAGTAAATTTTCAGAAGACACAAAGGTTGGAGGTGTCGTCGATAGTATAAATGGCTACTGCCGGCTGCAACCTATCACAGACAGGATGCAGAGCTGGGCGGTTTTGCTACAGCTCTACAAGTCTCTTGGACCACGCTTGGAATACTGTGTCCAGTCTGGTCACCCTATTATAGGAGAGATACAGAGGTTTTGGAGAGGGTGCAATGAAGGTTTCCCAGGATGCTACCTGAACTGGAGGGCTTGCCTTATGAAGAGAGGTTGACTAAGCTCGGACTATTCTTTCTGGAGAGAAGGAGGAAGAGAGGAGACATGCTCAAGGTATACAAGATAATGAGTGCATTAGATAGAGTCAATAACCAGAGACATTTCCCAAGGGCAGGATTGATTGGTACAAGGAGTCATAGTTTGAAGATATTAGGAGGATGGAATAAAAGAGATGTCAGAGGTAGGTTCTTTACGCAGAGAGTTGTGAATGCATGAAATGTGTTGCCAGCTGTGGTGGTGGAAGCAGAGTCATTGGGGATATTTAAGTGACTGCTGGACATGCGCATGGATAGCAGTGAGTTGAGGGGTGTGTAGGTTAAGTTACTATACTTTACATTAGGATTATACCTCGGCATAACATTGTGGGCCAAAGAGCCTATTCTGTGCTGTACTTTTCTATGTTCTTTGTTCTATGTTCTCTGAAGGAACTTTTAGCAGGTGAAAATAGATGGCATTATGAATGACAGAAGTTTGAAATGATACATTATGGTAGCAATAATGCGGAGAGACAATATAAAATAACACAATAATTTCAATCTCAAAGGTGTGCCGGAGCAAAGCAATCTATCTGCATAAAAAGATGACAGGGCAGGTGGAGATAGTGCTTATTAACATATAGAGTGTCCTTGGCTTTATTAATAGGCGTTTAGAAATTCAAAAGCATTTCTGGTTTCCCTCCTATAGGAGGACTGTTGTGAAACTTGAAAGGGTTCAGAAAAAATTTACAAGGATGTTGCCAGGGTTGGACGGGTTGAGCTATAGTAAGAGACTGAATAGGCTGGGGCTGTTTTCCCTGGAGGGTTGGAGACTGAGGGGTGATCTTAAAGAAGTTTATAAAATCATGAAGGACATGGATAGGATAAATGGACAAGGTCTTTTCCTTGGGGTGGGGGAGCCCAGAACCACAGGGTATAGATTTAGGATGAGAGGGGAAAGATATAAAAATGACCTAAGGGGCAACTTTTTCACACAGTGTGCATATATGGAATAAGCTGCCAGAGGAAGTGGTGGAGGTTGGTACAATTACAACATTTAAAAGGCATCTGAATGGGTATTTGAGTAGAAAGGGTTTAGTGGGTTATGGGCTAAGTGCTGGCAAATGGGACAAGATTAATTTTGGATATTTGGTTGGCATGGTTGAGTTAGGCTGAAGCGTCTGTTTCTGTTCTTTAAATTATTCTTAACAATGTAGTCCTCAGCTAAAGTACTGGACATGATATTTTAGAAAGGATGTGAATGCATTAGAGAGAGTGCAAAGGGAGTTTATGAGAATAGTTGCAAGGTTGAGCTATCTTAGGTATGGAGATAGATTACAGAGTTTGGAATGTTTATTTTGCAGAGGAGAAGGCTAAGAGGAAACTTGATTGAAGTTTTCAAAAAGGTGAGAGGTCTGGGAAGAATAGAAAGTCAGAAACTGTTTCTACTCAGAAAAGGACCAAGAACAAAAATGCATGGATTAAACTGAAAATGTGTTGCTGGAAAAGCTCAGCAGGTCAGGCAGCATCCAAGGTGCAGGAGAATTGATGTTTCAGGCATGAGCCCTTCTTCAGGAATTCTTCTGGCTCATGCCCGAAATATCGATTCTCCTGCTCCTTGAATGCTGCCTGACCTGCTGCGCTTTTCCAGCAACACATTTTCAGCTCTGATCTCCAGCATCTGCCATCCTCACTTTCTCCTGCATGGATTTAAAGCAATTTTCAAACCTTCACATTTAATATGAGAAATATTAGTTCATAGTTAGTTCAGGTCTGAAATGCACTGCCTGCAAGTGCAGGGGAGGCAGATTAAGTGGAAGCATTTTCGAGAGCATTAGATGATTATTTAAGTAAAAACTTTATGCAGGCTTAGGGAGTGAGTGGGAGAATTGCTCTAAGTCATGACATTTATTTGGACAATTGATGCAGATATGAAGGGTTAAATGGCCTCTTTCTGCACAATAACAATTTATTGATATTATGAATGTAAAGCTGAACAAAAGCTAAGAAGTTTCAATTTCTTTCCCTCTCAAGGAGAGCCCAGTTGACAACACAGACTGGAAAGAACGCATACTCTGAGCCAAGAAGTTCTAAAAACTTGAATATCACATATCAACAGTTAAGGGAGCAGTTTGCTTTAAGTTGCCAACACAACAACCTCACTGTATTGAAACCTTGGTAACCACTGGAAATATAATTTATTGTTGGTTATTCGGCTTTTAAAATTATCGCTGCAATTTCATTGCCCTCCTGAATTCTATAACTTGGTTATGTTTTTTTCTCTTTGCACGTTTGTGTGATAGTGAGGTTGGGAAGTGGATTATTCTTGATTTCTAATTATCTTGCTTTGTTTAGAATGACTAATATTTTGTTTCTAATAAACATATTTTTAAAAAATACAAAAACATAGATCCAGTTTATTTCTCCACATTTTGTAAGATTAAACTACCCAGAATTGGACTTTAAAATTCAACTCTGTGGTAACAGTCTCTGATATGAGGAAAGGTAGAGTATTTACTCACCCCACTGGACTGTTCATAACAAAACTTAGTAACAAAACTGCTCTGTGCAAGATTTCTTAAAATGGAGTATTGCTGAATGTAAGAAGTAGAATAATAGAAGAATGTTATTCTGACCACATCCTTCTGTTGATGCTGGCTCTGAATCAGAGCTATCAACTGTAATCTAATTTCCTTGTTCTTTATACATAACCTTTAATACTTTTCTTCGACAGATGAGTATCTCAGTTTTCACTGTTCGTTATGCTTGAATCAATTTCAATAACAATTTGAGGCGATGCACTCCATATAAATTAACCATGTGCTAAATCTTCAAGGGCATAAGTTCAAGTGCTCAGATGATAGCATTCAATATAAAGCTAAGATAACAAAAATAAGGTTGTATAAGGCACTGGTGGGACCTCATTTGGAATAATATGTTCAGTTTTGGTTTCACTTACTCCATTGGTTCTTCAAAGAAGGTATAGGAAAGGATAACAAGGATGATGTCCTGATCCTTGAGCTATATGAAAGCAGACTATAAGTTAATGAGGGATTGAGTAAATGCTTTCAGGCATTTGTAATAAAGTGACCTTTGCTGATTCTAACTTTAATAATGTGAGTACTGTTCTGGTCTTTAAGTAGCGCTATAGACTCTTTACATCTCCCTGAGAGTGCAATTGGAGTCTTTTATTAAACATATTGTCCAAACGTCAGACTTCTGACAAGCAGCACTCCTCCAGGACTGTTTCTTTCCTTCATAAGTAGCCTTTTGGTACCAAGGAAGATTTTCTTCCACTCTGGCAATATAGTTCCTGAAGTGACTGAAGAGTCTTACATTGGATCCACAAACCTTGCGACACATGGGGAAGATGATACTTGCTGAAGTGGGTGGATGGAATGTTTAGATTTCTGCTGATCCTTTCCCTTTTCTGGACTTGGTTTCCATCTTGGTCTTTTGGAGATGTTTAGAATGGTTGTCTCCTTAGTGAATGCTTCTTCCTCAAATTGAGAAATCTTCAACAAGTGATTCCTATGAGTTGTTGAGGATTTTTCATTGTTTCCAGGGAGGCTTTGATGATGTCCTTGCGCAATCTGTATGCCCTCCTAACAAGTACTTGTCATAACAAAGCTCAGAGTAGAGATTTTGTTTTGAGAATTCCGTGTCAGGGCTGTGGACAATGTGGCCCATCCAACCCAGTTTATGGACTGTGACCTGTGTCCTGACGCTGAGGATGTTGCCTTAGAGAGAGAACAGCGATATTGGAGTGTCTATTCCATGAGTGGATTTGCAGAGTTTTGCAGAGGTTGCTGATATTTCTCTGAGGGCTTGAGATGTCAGCTTTATGTTGACCATGTCTCCAAACATGAGAGCAGGTAGGCCTGCTCTCCTGCGGACCATCAGCTTGGTGTTGAGCTTGAGGTATATGTCATCACACAGTCTGTTTCTGAAGTGATCTAAGGCTATGCTACCGGACTGGAGGTGATATTGACTTTTGTTGTTAATTTCTGTCCTTGCAGAGAGTAGACTCCACCTTGAGTTGGCTCCCGATGGCAATGGCTGTCCTTAATGTTAATGTCCATAAAGTTACACAATGAAGCAAAAGCAAAAATATTCCATAAGACCATTCGGCCCATCGAGTGCACTCCGCCATTCAATCATGGTTGATGGGCATTTCAACTCCACTTACCCTCATTCTCCACGTAGCCCTTAATTCCTTGTGACATCAATCTCTGCCTTGAAGACATTTAGCGTCCCGGCCTCCACTGCATTCTGCGGCAATGAATTCCACAGGCACACCACTCTCTGGCTGAAGAAATGTCTCCGCATTTCAGTTCTGAATTTATCCCCTCTAATTCTAGAGGCTGCGTCCACGGGTCCTAGTCTCCTCGCCTAACGGAAACAGTTACCTTGCGTCCAAGCCATGTATTACCTTGTGAATTTCTATTAAATCTCCCCTTAATCTTCTAAACTCCAATGAATACAATCCCAGGATCCTCAGCCTTTCCTCGTATGTTAGACCTACCATTCTGGGGATCATCCGTGTGAATCTCCGCTGGACACGTTCCAGTGCCAGTATGTCCTTCCTGGGGTGTGGGAACCAAAATTGGACACAGTACTCCAAATGAGGCCTAACCAGAGCTTTATAAAGTCTCAGTAGCACAACGGTGCTTTTATATTCCAACCCTCTTGAGATAAATGACAACACTGCATTCGCTTTCTTAATCACGGACTCAACCTGCATTTTTACCTTTAGAGAATCCTTGACTAGCACTCCCAGATCCCTTTGTACTTTGACTTTATGAATTTTCTCACCGTTTAGAAAATAGTCCATGCTTGGATTCATTTTTCCTGTGATAGGGAGGCACAGTGACTCAGTCGTTAGCATTGCTGCCTCACAGTGCTAGACCTGGGTTTGATCCTACCCTTGGGTCACTGACTATGTGGAGTTTTCACATTCTCCCCCATCTGCATGAGCTTCCTCCGGGTGCTCTGGTTTCCTCCTACAGTCCAAAGATTTGCAGGTAGATGACTTGCCCATGCTAAATTATCCATAGTATACAGTGATATATAGGTTAGGTGGATTAGCCATGGGAAATGCAGGGTTACAGGGATAGGGGTGTGGATCTGGGTGGGATACTCTTTGGAGAGTTAGTGTGTACTTAATGGACCAAATGGCCTGTTTTCACACTGTAGGGATTCTATGAATCACATCCCCAGTGCCATCAAAACGTTCACTGCTCGTCTCACTTTTTCCTACATAGGAAGGTAATAGGCCAAATATATAGTTTTGCACAAGTGCCTTCTGGGAATAAGTAAAACCAAGAGACAGAGAAGTGTAGGGAGGAAACTGAAAAGCTTAGATCAATGATTATGTGATCAACTGTGATTTGAACAACCTGCACATGAAAGAAGTGAAATTATTATGGTATTCAACAGATGAAAGACTCAACAGACAATTCTCTGATGAAGGAGCACCGCTCTGAAAGCTAGTGTGCTTCCAATTAAACCTGTTGAACTATAACCTGGTGTTGTGTGATTTTTAACTTTGTACACCCCAGTCCAACACCAGCATTTCCAAATCATTGCTATGGACTATTCTCCTCTCAAAGTCTGTTGTTATGATTCAAATGGGCCTGTATAATGGGCGGAAAAACTTATTTGGTATATTCCAATTGTCCAATTCCATTCCCCCTTGGGATTATACACACATTTTAAAGTATAGACATCATAAAAAAATTAACATAATTTAACATTTCTAAACCTCTCTATGGTATGTGGAGATTAATAGCCTATCAGGGTGATCACATATGTCCTTTAATCCGGCCTTCTCAGTACCAGCAAGTTTTCTCCTTCTCATTGTTGAAGAAATGTATCTCTTTCCTGATCCATATCACACCTAGGAAAACATCAACTAATCTGTGGTTAAATGTTACACTCCTTTTAAATGTCCTGAATCCATCCTTGCTCTTTCAAAGTGACCTAATTCATCACATTTGATCTTTTAATATTTGAGATTTTACCTTTCAGCTGAGCAGGACACTTGCAGCAAAAAAAAACTTGAATGATACTTTGGACCCATGTTGAAATGGGAGATTCTGATGGACTGAAACCTCTTCCAGGTTCCAGGGCTCCAACACCCACACTCAGTGCAACAGCATAACCCCACTGTCCCACTTCAACTCAGTGTCTCAGCGCACCTTCCTTCCTCTCTCCTCTCACTTAGGGTCCCAGAACAACCCCATCCATTCCCCCACTCAGGGCCTTTGCATACTTCCATAGTCTACAATATCAGCTTATAAACACACGCCATTCAGCTCAATTAATGCATGTGTCAATTATGTTCCAACCCAACCCCCAGCCATTCAAATACTGCCCCTACAACCATATCTTTTTATTCATTTCTTCTCTTATCTAACTTTCTCTTAAATGCATATATGCAATTTACCTTGGCAACTCCTTGCAATATAGTGCCCCACATTCTTACCACTCTTTCATTATGGAAGTTTATTTTCTGAATTCCCTATATTTCTAATGATCCCATGGTTAGCACTACTGCCTCACAGCACCAGGGTCCCAGGTTCGATTCCAGCCCAAGGTGACTGCCTGTGTGGAGTTTGCACATTCTCCCAGTCTCTGGGTGCTTCAGTTTTCTCTCACAATCCAAAGATGTGCCGGTCAGGTGAATTGGCCATGCTAAATTGCCCATAGTGTTAGGTGCATTAATCAGAGGGAAATGGGACTAGGTGGGTTACTCTTCGGAGGGTCAGTGTGGACTTGTTGGGCTGAAGGGCCTGTTTCCACACTGTAGGGAATCTAATCTTATATTAATGACCTTTAGTCTTGAAATTCTTCCAAATTAATTCTCTGGACTGCCATGGAATTAATGATCTTAGTTCTGTGGATATGTGTGGGTTTGTCCAAAAACAAGTAAAATAATGGACAGTAAGCACCAGCAAAATATTTTATTTTTGCCACAAACTATTGATTTATGGAAATAGCCTAATGACCAAACAGACAATCATTGCAGACTTAAAGCTCAGTTGGGAGACATTTGAGTAAATCCCAGAGCCAGTCATTATTGAAAACATTTATTGTATTTCAGTCCCAATTACATGGGTAGAAAACTACAAAATATGCAAGAGGACATTGTTAAGTGGTTACTACACCAATCATGTTACTGACTGGTTTATTACTGACCGAGCAGAACCGATTATCTTCTGTGAAAACAAATAGCTATTTCCCTCACAAATAATGACGGAAATAATTTGCACTCTAGTTTTAATGGGAATTGACTTCCTTTCAAAACATTATGCACCAGCATGTGTTTAGCCCCTCCAAATGATTCTATTGTATATTTCTGTAAAAAGTTAGTACTTCACAATGTATGCATGGAGGTATGTTCACTGTAATAGAACACAAAATACACAGGAGGAACAATTTTCACTCCATCTCACAGAAACTGGTAGGGGTGGGAATTAAAATGGAACCTGTCAATTTTATACTCTATTACTGTCCCATGATGATTTCATGCAGCGTTTTTGAAAAGCAGCTGCCTATATTAGACAGCAGCATCTTACATTTATGCAAATACATGTCCTATGATCTGGAATCATAATGAATTTATAAACTGCTGACTAAACAAAACATTCCCAGCGTTATCGCATTCAGTGATGAGAATAAAAGGACCATTCAACAGGTTTTGAAAATGGTGGAGCCAGGAGGTATATGAGTCTGTTTCGAACCCAACAGGGGACATCTTGGCCTCTGCAAGCCCAGGCCCTATCCTTCCATCACCTACAACTCAAGAAAGGGAATTGATGTTACATGCAACTGTACGTTTCTGCACCATGACTGTTATCCATGGAGTTGATTTTAACTATTAGGTGACTACTTGACTAGAGCTATTATTGAGATGGCTCTTTTGTTTCCTCTCTAAGGCACATTTTAGGAGAATCACATCAGATAAGAAAATCTAGAAACTACAGATTTAACAAAGGATACAGAGAGAAGTGGCCAGTTTGTAAGGCAGGTGGGAATTACTTGTGAGACATTTACTTACATACTCGAGCCAATTCACATCTGGAAACTGGGGCAGAACAGTGACACTGCGGTAAGCACTGCTGCTTCACAGTGACACTGCAGTAAGCAGTGCTGCTTCACCGTGGCACTGCGGTAAGCACTGCTGCTTAACAGTGACACTGTGGTAAGCACTGCTGCTTCACGGTGACACTGCGGTAAGCACTGCTGCTTAACAGTGACACTGTGGTAAGCACTGCTGTTTCACGGTGACACTGCGGTAGGCACTGCTGCTTAACAGTGACACTGCAGTAAGCACTGCTACTTCACGGTGACACTGCGATAAGCATTGACGTACTACAATGACACTACGGTAGGCACTGCTGCTTCACAGTGACACTGCGGTAAGCACTGCACCTTCATGGTGACACTGCGGTGAGTACCGCTGCTTCACGGTGACACTGTGGTAAGCACTGCTGCTTCACAGTGATACTGCGGTAAGCACTGCACCTTCACGGTGACACTGCGGTGAGTACCGCTGCTTCACGGTGACACTGCGGTAAGCACTGCTGCTTCACAGTGATACTGAGGTAAGCACTGCAGCTTCACAGGGACACTGCGGTAAGCACTGCTGCTTCACGGTGATACTGCTGTGAGCACTGCACCTTCATGATGACACTACGGTATGCACTGCTGCTTCACGGTGATACTGAGGTAAGCACTGCACCTTCACAGGGACACTGTGGTAAACACTGCTACTTCACGGTGATACTGCGGTGAGCGCTGCACCTTCACAGTGACACTGCAGTAAGCACTGCTGCTTCACGGTGATACTGTGGTAAGCACTGCTGGTTCACGGTGATACTGTGGTAAGCACTGCTGCTTCACGGTGATACTGCGGTGTGCACTGCACCTTCACAATGACACTGCAGAGAGCACTGCTACTTCACAATGACACTGCGGTAAGCACTGCTACATCACGGTGACACTGCAGTAAGCACTGCTGCTTCCCTGCAACTCTACGGTGAGCACTGCTGCTTCCCGGTTACACTGCGGTAAACACTGCTGCTTCACGGTAACACTGTGGTAAGCACTGCGGCTTCACAGTGACACTGCGGTACGCACTGCTGCTTCATGGTTACACTGCAGTAAGCACTGCTTCGTCACCGCAACACTGCAGTGAGCACTGCTACTTCACAATGACACTACGGTAAGCGCTGCTGCTTCACGTTGACACTACGGTAAGCGCTGCTGCTTCACGTTGACACTACAGTAAGCACTGCTGCTTCACGGTGACACTGCGGTAAGCACTGCTGTTTCACGGTGACACTGCGGTAAGCACTGCTGCTTCACCGTGACATTGCGGTAAACTCTGCTGCTTCATGGTGGCCTATTGTTCCCTGCACCTGGAGAAAGCCAGCTATATTGCCCAGTCTATAGCATTGACATCATCATGGGGAAATTAGATGAAGTTTTTTGACCTGGTACAAATTACATTAATACAAATTACATTCATCAACTGAAGGAACTGATTTGGGGATGAAAGACTGTACCTCCTGTACCTCAAAGAGGAAGCTGTTTTGCAGCAGGAGGAGATTGCTATTGGTCCGGGGCTTTCTTTTGCCTCTCTTGTTCCTCAATTTCTTTGCATCTCTATTGCACCACATAAACAGTGAGCATAGCCCTACTGCAGCTGGATCCATTCGTTAAAATGGAGAATATCAGAATCAGAACAGAGCCTTAGTAATGTGAGCAGTCAGCATTCACATCACTCACACAAATGACATTTAATGTCATCCTCCATACAGAGGGAGGACAAGGAGGGCCAGGAAGATCATGGACCTTAGACATAGGGTCCACATTCTGATGTATGCAGTACAAGCCATGTACTACAAACACAGTAAGGAACTGGAATTGCAGTATAATTACCAATACCTTGTCTTCCTGACCCACATCACTCAAGAAAGGTAACAATATATTTGAAGAAAGTGAGGACTGCAGATGCTGGAGATCAGAGTTGAGAGTGTGGTGCTGGAAAAGCACAGCAGGTCAGACAGCATCAGAGAAGCAGGCGAATCGACATTTCGGGCATAAACCCGACATCAGGAATCAGGCTTATGGGCCGGGCCGCGGAGAGATATATGGGAGGGGGATGGGGTTGGGGGAAGGGAGCAAAGAATGCGATAGGTATAGAGGAGATCAGTCCCATGCCCTTGTGCAACCCCTCGTGTGGTGAGGCTGGTATTTATCTGAGGCTAATGTCCATGAAGGATGATTCCTGGGTGGTCACTGCCCATGGAGCATACTCTGAGATGCTGTACAAAAAAAGCAAGTGACCTCCTTGCATCTTACACGCTCTTATCTTCATATCAGGAATCAGCTCCGTACGTGTTTCTGTTTGAAAGATGGGAGAACAGTTCACCAATGAGGAAAGGTCAGATAATCATGGAATGGTAATGCATACAAATGAGTCTTTTGCCACTCATTGCCCAGATTCCATCTCATCATTTAAAACTTTGCTGCTAAATCAGATTTCTTCCTCTTGACATCAAGAGTCTAATTTCTATTGATCTCGCCCTATTTCCCCCAACGGACTAACCAATGTCTATGTCATTCAGGAGCTGGGAAGACTACATCCATCATTATCATATTTTGAACAGCATTCGATGATTCTATCACCTTGAATATCTAGATGTCTCTGCTGCACATCAGGTGAGGGTTTGCTGTATTTCCTGCACTTGATGTGAACACCAAGTCAAAGTGATCACTCAAATCTGTAATTGATTGTCTAAGGCATCAACAAGTTTTACTGATGCTTTCTGATCAATAGATATCTGAAGTTATCTCCTGTTGATTGGAAAGTACTGGTATAGCAGTAGGATCAAGCCCAATGACTTAGTTGCCATTCTCAAAGAAGCTCAAAACCTCACATTAATCATTTCTCAAAAACTCCATAAATAATCACTCACAAATAACATTCACAAGGTTACCTTACACTCACACTCTTAGCAGTCCTGCTTTGCACCACATCTCATAGCTTGCTCAGAGTGCCAGCTATTCAACCATAATAGCATCATCATCCAAATATATTGCATCACAACCCACAAATAAAATTAAAAACTATGGGGATAATGTAGAAATGTATCTTCAAACTATGACTTCTCATACCAGTCAATCCTGCCCTGGGGAAAAGTCTCTGGCTATTGACTCTATCTATTCCTCTCATTATTTTGTACACCTCGATCAGGTCTCCTCTCTTCCTCCTCTCCAGAGAGAAAAGTCTGAGCTTATTCAACCTTTCTTCATAAGGCAAGCACTCCAGTCCAGGCAGCATCCTGGTAAACCTTCTTTGCATCCTCTCCAAAGCCTCTGTATCTTTCCTATAGTAGGGTGACCAGAACTGGACACAATATTCCAAGTGTGGTCTCACCAGGGCCATGTACAGCTGCAGCAAAACCTCACAGCTCTTAAACTTGATCCCCCGTTAATGATAGCCATAACATCATACGCTTTCTTAATAACCCTATGCACTTGGGTGGCAACTTTGAGGGATCTATGTATTTGCACACCCAGATCCCTCTGTTTCTCCACACTGCGAAGAATCCTGTCTTTAATCCATTATTCAGCATTCGTGTTCGACCTTCCAAAATGAATCACTTCATATTTATCCAGGTTGAACTCCATCTACCATTTCTCAACCCAGCTCTGCATCCTGTCTATGTTGTGCTGCAGCCTGCAGTAGCCCTCAATACTATCGACGACACCTCCAACCTTTGTGTCATCTGCAAAATTACTAACCCACCCCTCAACCTCCTCATACAAGTCATAGAGTCATAGAGATGTACAGCTTGGAAACAGACCCTTCGGTCCAACCCGTCCATGCCAACCAGATATCCCAACTGATCTAGTCCCACCTGCCAGCACCCGACCCATATCCCTCCTAACCCTTCCTATTCATATACCCATCCAAATGCCTCTTAAATGTTGCAATCGTATCAGCCTCCACCACATCTTCTGGCAGCTCATCCCATACACGTACTACCCTCTGTGTGAAAAACTTGCCCCTTAGGTCTCTTTTATATCTTTCCACTCTCACCTTAAACCTATGCCCTCTAGTTCTGGACTCCCCGGCCACAGGGAAAATACTTTGCCTATTTATCCTATCCATGCCCCTCATAATTTTGTAAACCTCTATAAAGTCACCCCTCAGCCTCCGACGGTCCAGGGAAAACAGACCCAGCCTGTTCAGCCTCTCCCTGTAGCTCAAATCCTCCAAACCAGGCAACAATCTTGTAAATCTTTTCTAAACCCTTTCAAGTTTCACAACATATTTCTGATGGTAAGGAGACCAGAATTACATGCAATATTCCAACAGTGGCCTAACCAATGTCCTGTCCAGCTACAACATGACCTCCCAACTCTTGTACTCAATACTCTGACCAATAAAGGAAAGTATACCAAACGCCTTCTTCATTATCTGATCTACCTGCGATTCCACTTTCAAGGAGCTATGAATCTGCACTCCCAGGTCTCTTTGGTCAGCAACACTCCCTAGGACCTTATCATTAAGTGTATAAGTCCTGCTAAGATTTGCTTTCCCAAAATGCAGCACTTCGCATTTATCTGAATTAAACTCCATCTGCCAGTTCTCAGCCCATTGGCCCATCTGGTCCAGATCCTGTTGTAATCTGTGGTAACCCTCTTCGCTATCCACTACACCTCCAATTTTGGTGTCATCTGCAAACTTACTAACTGTACCTCTTATGCTCGCATCCAAATCATTTATGTAAATGACAAAACGTAGAGGGCCCAGCACCAATCTTTGTGGGACTCCACTGGTCACAGGCCTCCAGTCTGAACCCTCCACCACCACCCTCTGTCTTCTACCTTTGAGCCAGTTCTGTATCCAAATGGCTAGTTCTCCCACTATTCCATGAGATCTAACCTTGCTAACCAGTCTCCCATGGGGAACCTTGTCCAACGCCTTACTGAAGTCCATATAGATCACATCTACTGCTCTGCCCTCATCAATCTTCTTTGTTACTTCTTCAAAAAACTCAATCAGATTTGTGAGACATGATTTCCCATGCACAAAGCCATGTTGACTAATCCGAATCAGTCCTTGCATTTCCAAATACATGTACATCCTGTCCCTCAGGATTTCCTCCAACAACTTGCCCACCACCGAGGTCAGGCTCACCAGTCTATAGTTCCCTGGCTTGTCTTTACTGCCCTTCTTAAACAGTGGCACCATGTTTGCCAACCTCCAATCTTCCGGCACCTCACCTGTGACTTTTGATGTTACAAATATCTCAGCAAGAGGCCCAGCAATCACTTCTCTAGCTTCCCACAGAGTTGTCGGGTACACCTGATCAGGTCCTGGGGATTTATCCACTTTTAACTGTTTATAAAAACAACGAAGAGCAGAGGCCCAAGAACAAAGCCCTGTGGGATCCCACTCAACACTGTCTTCTAGGCAGAATACTTTCCCTCTACAACCACTCTCTGCCTTCTGTCAGCCAGCCAATTCTGAATCCAGATAGCCAAATCTCCCTGTATCCCATACTTCCTGAATTTATGAATGAGCCTACCATGGGAAACCCTATCAAATGCCTTGCTGAAGTCCATATACACCGCATCCACTGCTCGACCATCGTAACTCAATAAGATATGCGAGGCATGACCTGCCCCTCACAAAGCCATGCTGGCTGCCTTTAAACACACTGTCCTTTGCCAAATAGTCATAAATCCTGTCCCTCAGAATTCTTTCCAAAACTTTGCTGACCACAGACATAAGACTGACTGGTCTGTAATTGCCAGGAATGTCCCTATTACCTATTACCTTCAACACCATAATTCCAACCAAACTCCAAAAGCTGGGACTCTGCTCCCTCCTCTACAACTGGATCCTTGACTTCTTGACCTGCAGACTGCAATGAATAAGGATAAGCAACAACATGTCCTCCATAAAAGTACTCAATACAGGTGTCCTGCAAAGCAGTCAGATCTGCCTCTTTATGAGATAATGGCCTTTCTCTAAGATCGGCTGTTGAATCAGATGATCAGTGGCACTGCCAGATGTAGTTGCTAATTCTGGAAGTGCACCTACTTCAATCAACAGCAGTCTTAAAGATCCTAGATCTAAGGTGAATTTGAGTGGCTTGTCATGACCAATCATGCAGGCTCCAGTGAGAATGCAGCTAGTTGTAAGGGCAGGGAGAGGAAGCTTCTTTCAGTTGGGAGAGGCAACTTGGAAATGGTGGATCATCCTGGATGACAAGATGTCTGGTCAGAATCTGTTCCATCCTAAGCCCAGCAGCCTCTCTCTCTGGCAAAATGTCATCCCTTTAGTGGTTTCATAAGTTGTCCAGTTGGTGTAAGGGTGGAGGGTAGGTGGGAATCCAATAGGCCACTTTCTCCTCCAGTGTTAAAGGAAGAGGTTAGTGGGTATATGCCCCCCTGCTATCCCATCCACCACCCCCTCCTAGTGAACCTATTAAGAGCAAACATGGGAGAGAGCAACCTTAAGGCAGAGGAGAAATGAGCTGCAAGTAACCAAGTGGAAGCTCTAGGAAATTATAACTGATCATCTCTTTTTCTTTTTCTTTTAATAGCCTGGGTTAGAGACCATTTGGTCATGGAAATAATGTTGAACATAAGTCATACTATTTCCTCCATTACTTTTTTACAACTTATACTTAATCCACTAGCTGACTACATTTAACTGATTATTATGTTCCCAGATAGAAAGTATTCTTTTAATAATTCTGACATTTTCTTATTATCCATTATAGCTGTACTTGCATCAATCTTTAATAAGGCTATATTTCTCATTTCTATGCTCTTTCATATTTTTTTTAAAAAAGGTATAACTTCCATATTCTAAATGTCATTTTTAATAATTCCCATTTAGACCTCTTATAACTTACCTTGTTCTGCCGTAAAATGAAATTATAATATTCCCCTGTCTTGGAATAAGTTGCTCATGTGAAATTCAGCCAAACTAGCATCGTGCACATCAACACATGCATTTCACTAACTGCAAAGGAATAAAAAGTAAAATAAACTTGTTTAATTTATATGAAATATAAAAAGAAATAGAATATAATGTTTACATGATGTCTCTCATTTTTTTCCACTTTCTTCTATATTTAGAATAATTATCTACTTTCAGTACAGGTGAATGTCAATTTGGTGGTTCAATAATTATGAGCAAACCATCCCTTCACTTGCTTGTATAGACTTATTCACTTTACAATTGTATTGCTCACTAATTAGGTATAGCCATACTCAAAAGGTGGTATTTATTACCCACCTCTAGTTTCCCTAAAAAGATGATGGTGAAGCTTTTGTTTTGAAAATCTCCTGTTTATGTAGTAAAGTTGTCTCGACAATGATGTTGTACAGTTAAAGGAAATGTGGTCTAACATCAATGAAAAAATCACACTAATATGTCCAAATCCAGAGGAAATAAGACATGAATTGATTATGCCCCACTGTACCTCTTGCCCTTGCCCTTAAGAGAAGTGAAGGTCAGAGATTAATAAGATATTGTTGAAGGAAAAAAAGAGATACAGAGAGAGAGAGAGAGAGAGAGAGAGAGAGAGAGAGAGGGGAGGGAGGTTTAAAAAAAAACAGCTTGGACCCAAGCTTTTCACAATAATATTAATTATTTAGATGAGGAAACTAAATGTAACACCTCCAGGTTTGGAGACAACAGAAAGCTGGGTGGAATGGTAAACGGTGAGGAGGAGACTTCAGGTTGATTTGGACAAGTTGAGTGAATGGGCAAATGCATAATTGATGAAGTATGATGTAGACAAATCCAAGGTTGTCCACTTTGAAAGCAAAAACAGGAAAGTATTAATCTGAATTGCGATAGGCAAGGAAAAAAGGGGAGCAGCAATGAAACTTGGATGTCCTTGTGCATCCAGTTGCTGAAAGCAAGTGTGCAGCTGCAGCAAGCTGAGAAGAAGGCGAATGGTATGCTGACCTTCGTAGGTCAAGAACAAGAGCGGAGATATCTCGCTGCAATCATACAGAACCTTGATAAGACAATACCATTGATTTGAATTGATTTATTTATTATCACATGTAGCTTGTTATGAAATACAATGACAAGTAAAGCATGGTTTTGCCACTCTCCAGTTCCATCCTAAAACACTGAAAACCAAATCAAAACATAGAATATAAAGGCAGAAAAATAAGGAAATAAAGAAAATGTCCAATTTCATAGTCCTTCTTGTTAAGTGGTCTGCTATGTCCCATGAGAGCGGTGGCCAGCAATAAGCCCCCTTTGCACGTCACCACCATTGGAACAAAAGCTGCCACTCTTTGGAGCCATCTTGCCTCTAGCAGTATAACCAGCACAATCTTGGCTAAACACTTGGTGACAAACTACTGGTATGACACGGCAATGAACCCTTCTGTTGCTTAACCCAAACACCCAGAAAAGCTCACATCGCCTTGTAAACTATCAAAATATGAGTGACAGCGAACTCCCAAATTCAACTATTTAAAGAAAATAATATCAATTTATTCGTTAACTCTAAAACTGAACATTAAACAATGACTCTTCACAACTCTCAGCTCCCCTTTCTCTTAATGGCTTATTATCTGCCTCCAACCCTATAACTGTATGCTGTTCCAATAAACACTTATTAAAATTATATCAACTTAATTTCAAAACTATACAGTGGCTGTCATCGTTGGTGTCTTTCTTCTTTCAGCTGAAGATCTCCCTGGGTCATCTTCTTTCTTTTACTGTGAATATTTTTTAAATGAGAAAGGTACCTTTGATAGAGATTATGTCAATCTTTTGGGTCTCTCTCTGTCTCTCAATGGCAGTTATTTTCTTGATGACAAGTTACTCTGTCTGACTTTCAAAATGCCTGCTTTTTTTTATACCCCCCAACATTGGATCATCTCATTGGTTTGATGTTGGCAAGAACAATAAATTCAAACTCAATTGGGTTTTAGTATCCTGGGGCATAATTAAAACTGATTGTTTAACTTCAAATTGTGGCCAAAAGAGCAACTGAGCTGAAAATGTGTTGCTGAAAAAGCACAGCAGGTCAGGAAGCATCCAAGTAACAGGAGATTCGACGTTTTGGGCACAAGCCCTTCTTCAGGAACGGTACCGTTCCTGAAGAGCAACCGACTCAGGTACCCATTTCACAGCCAAATATTACATATTTTCATTTTTCTAGTACACTCTGAGAATGCTAGTTAGTTATATGACAGGTGCTTGTAAGCTCTCAGTGCAAAACAGCATTCATAATCTCTTAAAAGTCCAGTACACGACTTCAACTTCATAACACTACCCGGAGTATTGTGTCCACATTGATATATTTTGGTCTTTTTAACAGAGGAATGATGTTCAGTTTATGGAGGGAATGCAACAAAAGTTTACCACACTGATTCCTGGGATGGCAGGTCTGATGTGTGAAGAGAAACTGGATCAATTAGGACTATATTCACTGGAGTTCAGAAGAATACAGAGGGATCCTGTGGAAATCTATAAGAATCTAACAGGATCAGACAGAGTAAACACAGGAAGGATGTTTGAGGTGACCAGGGAGGCCAGAACAAGGGTTCACAGTCTAAAGATTCAAAGTAGGCCATTTTGGACTGAGATGTAGTGACATTTCTTCACCAAGAGAGTGGTCAATCTGTGGAATTCTCTTTCACGTAAGCAGTTGAGGCCAAAACATTGAATGTTCTCAAGAAGGACTTAGATATACTTCTTAGGACTAAAGATATCAAAGGATATGGGGTTGGAATGTGGGAATAGGGTAATGAATTGAATGATCAGCCATGATTATGTTGAATTGTTGAGCAGACTTGAAGGACAAAATAGCCTTCTTCTATTTTGTATGGCAGATATTTCCCAATCAACCTGTTGTGATATTTTGTGACATACCTCTGGAACAGGTGGGACTGGAACCCAGGCCTTCGAGCCAAAAGTAGG
Organism: Hemiscyllium ocellatum; assembly: GCF_020745735.1. Classification (NCBI taxonomy): domain Eukaryota; kingdom Metazoa; phylum Chordata; class Chondrichthyes; order Orectolobiformes; family Hemiscylliidae; genus Hemiscyllium; species Hemiscyllium ocellatum. Next base: position 49,803,805 of record NC_083412.1, read on the forward strand.
GACAGTACCACTGCACCACAAGGGCACCAAGATGTGAAATCATGCAGAACTATTTTCTTCTTTGTTTACTAATTAACATTCCAGTTAACACTATAAACTATTTGGGCTTCACATCTGATCGTGGATATTGAATTAAACAACCCAGGACTGAACATAATAATGAACATTGTGAATTTTCTAAATGCCATTAAGCCAAACCTCAAATAATTGCACTGCCACTCAGGAGTATGATTCTCAGGGAATACATTAATGAGATTGAGAATAAGCGAAAGCAATGAAGAAGGATTTCGTTCAATTTGAAAAACAAAATGTATAGTTGTGCTTGGAACTGATAAGTAATTGTTTTGAATTTGTGAAACAGCCTGTCCAATGTCAGGAATTGAAGAGAGAGCAGGAAATAATTTTCTTTAATTATGATTGAGGGATGTGAGAAAGAATTTTTTTTAAGTAAAGTCTATGGTCTGCTCAAGTAAACCATAAGAGATTTTCCAGTTTTATCTATTTCCAGTCTCAATAGCTTTGGAATGTGCTGTGTTGTCTTTGAGTTTATTCTTTGAAAATTTTTTACAGAGGTACGTAGGAAATATCTGCAGTAATAATTTCAATAACTAATAACAATTAGTTATTCTGTATAAACAAGTATTAAATGTAAAATTCAATTGAAAGCCCTTGAGCATACAATATGAAAAGATTTGCATACCCAGGAGTAATTACAAATGTATACACAATACAACTCTCAGATCAGATTAAAGATTGGCTGGCTAATAAACATCAGCAGACCCCCTTAATAAGCTTTTTAATGATATTTATATATATATATATATATGTATTTGTCACATTTAAAAAATATACTGTGATGATACTGGGAAGGGTTGTTACTTTTGATTTAATTCTATTTTGTTTGCTGAAAACATCATCACATCTGTTTGCCATGACCATATAAAAACTCCAAGCATTTAAAAAAAACTTAATTTCCTCTGACAATATACTTTTGTTAAATGTGAATGGTCCAAAATAGATCTGATGCACTAAATCTGTCCTTTTATCATGAAGAATTACAGAGAATGAAGTTTTGTAGCTTTCAACTGTGAACTTCAATTCAATGTGTCTTGTTAATTATAATCAGCTCAATTAGTCCCAATTAGTTTCCACTGAAGTAACCATCTGATATAACTACTTTGGTCATGAAAATTGTGGCTGTTTGATCCCAATTATTTAGATCCACTTGTGAGAATCTCAGTTGCATGAATTGTTCCTTTTCTATTCCTAAGCTTCTATAAACATGTTTTACGTATTCTGCTAAATGTCATTTTAGACATTCTCCCCACGTAACAGTGTCTGGTGTAAATTGCAACACAAAGGGCTCTACTGCTTGTCAGAATCATCTGCAGTTAAATTTTTCTTCGTGCTCAATCAATTTACCACATCAGAGAAATATCGTTCTGAAGAACCTCACTGAACTATAGTTGACAGGGTGAGCATGAGGTCACTTGGCTTTTAAATCAAGGCAGCGATGACTTGCAACAGTAAGAAGGAGGGATAAGAGATTAGTGCAGCCAGCTTTAACATGTTAAATTGATGATTCTTCACTTCAGTTTTTGAATACTCTTCAGAAGTGATTTGTTTCCCTGATGAATAATTTTGGTTTAATTAAGATTGATTGTTAACATCAAGATGAAGATTTTTAAGTAAGATGTCTGTGAAAATATGCAACTTACAATTTTAGACTGTGAAATGTGTTAAATTCCAACTGAGGTAAGCATTAAAACATTGGGCTGGATTTTCCCATTCACAGTGAAAGAGCAGTGATGGACATGTGTTAAAGTGTCAGGTCTGCCACAGCCTGGACAAATTTTCTTGTTTGATCTTCCTGAATTGTTGTGCTTTTCCAAGACTACAGATTTTGACTCTGATCTCCGGCATCTGCAGTACTCACTATCTCCTTCCATTTTTCACCCTTACTAGTTATGCAACTGAGATATGTTTATTGGGAATCATGCAGCAATCTAGGAGGAAGAGCTTGTAAATGTATTTAAATGCATTAAGTGTGGAAAGCCCAGCTGCACATCATTCAAACGCTGCAACCCAGAAACTATTTGCATGTCACCACATTGTCACCACAAGCCTGACATCCTGAGGTGACCAGTTCAGACTTGAGAGGAAAATTGGAAATGCTTTCTTGATGCCGAGAATTGTATTATTTTTATCACATCCCATGTTGTCAGCTTGCTTGCCATTATTCTCACCCCACTAGAGAATGGTAAAGTCTGCCCAATATCTTAAGATTTTTAAAATATTTACTCATGAGGGTGTCACTGGCTGGCCAGTACTTATAGACCATCCATAGCTGCCCTTGAGACTGTGGTGGTGCAGTCGATGTGCTGTGCTGTAGGTTGACTGTCAATCTCCTTAGAGAGGGAATTCCAGAATTTTGATCCAGTGACAGTGAAGCAATAGAGATATATTTCCAAGTCAGGATGGTGACTGGCTTGGCAGACAACTTTTAGGTTCCCGTGTTCCCACATATCTCTTGACCTTGTCCTTCTAGATGGAAGAGGTCATGGGTTTGAAAAGTGCTGTCTAAGAATATTTGGTGAATTTCTGTAGTGTATCTTGTAGATAGTACATACTGCTGCCACTAAGGATCAGTGGTGGAGTGAATACTTGTGACGGTTGTACAAATTGTGACAGGCTGTTTTGTCCTGGGTGATGTCAAACTTCTTGAGTATTGTTGGAACTTCACTTATTCAGGCAATTAGAGTTCATTCCATTACAATCCTGAATTGTGCCTTTAAATGGTGAGCAGTCAGTGATGAGGGATTCAGTGATGGCAACACTATTGAGTGTTAAGGGGTGGAGATTAGATTAACTATTGTTGGGGATGGTGTTACCCTGATGTTTGTGTGGAGCAAATGCCATTTGTCAGCCCAAGCCTGGATATTGTCCAGATTTTGTTGCATTTTGGCATGGACTGCTTCAGTGCTGAACATTGTGCAATCATTGGCGAACATCCTCACTTCTGACCTTATAATGGAGGGAAGGTCATTGATGAAGCAGCTGAAGATGGTTGATCCTAAGACACTATCCTGAGGAACTTCTGCAGAGATGTGCTAGAGTTGAGATGACTGATCTCCAACAAACTCAACCATCTTCCTTCATGCAGATATGACTCCAACCACTAGACAGTTTTCCCCTGATTCCTATTGGTTCCAGTTTCGTTTGGGCTCCTTGATAGCCCATTTGGATGAATGCAGCGTTTATGTCAAGGTCTGTCACTCTCACCTCACCCCTGGAATTCAGCTCTTTTATCCATGTTTGAACCAAGGCTGTGATGAGTTCAAGAGCTGAGTGACCCTGGCAGAACTCAATTGTTACCGAACAGGTTGTTGCTGAGTAGATCCTGCTTGACCGCACTGTACATGACACTTTCCATCATATTACTGATGATTGAGACTAGATTGATAGTAATTGACCGGGTTGGATTTGTCTTGATTTTATTGTGATCAAGTAACCACAGGACCCACAGGTTAAATTGATCCACAGAAATAAGGCCTAACAAAAAATTAGCCAAACTAAATTAAATAGCAGAATCAGCTATTGACAACAGAAAACAGTGGAAACAAAGGTCAAAGTGATCACAAAGAGTCAGGGTTACCAGTTACAACTAGCCTGAGGATTTAATATTGGAAAAGTTTTGATCAGACTTTCTGGCACCTTGAGTTCCAGCCACTGCATGAGGATGTGCACTTTATACCTCCTTAGCAGAGCAACAATGAAGGGTGTTGACGTAACCCTGTTAGATTCTTTCAACCCTCCTCGTGACCCCATTGGCCAAAGGCCACAAACATTGTAGAAGGTCTGGACCGAAGAAGGAGTAAAAGCACAAGCCTGGAAGTCAGCTCCTCAACGACAACTTGCAGCAAGACTCATGGCAGTACACTGCACAGCAATGAAGTAAATCCCTGAAGAAGATCTGCCCTGACCTGTAAGATCCACCTTCATGGAAGAGACCCAGCCCTATGTCAGAGAGGAAGGATATTCTAATGGCCCAGCTCCAAAACATGGATCATGTAAATAATATCCTTTCTTCGATAGTTAGAGCTAAACTGAGTGTAAATATTGTGGAAATTTTGGAAATGCTCATATTTTATTTATAAATAGGAATATTTTGTTACTAAAATCAAGTTGAATAATAAACCAAATTCAGTGTCCCTTTGTCCTCCTCACTGACAAAATCATTTGGGAAAAGTGTTTTTAATAAGTTAACTGATCAAAGTGTCTAAAGCACTGCCAACAGTGTACAGGACATACCTGGGCAATTTGCCACATGTCAGGTAGGTGTCAATGTTGTAGCCATTCTGAAAGAGCTTGGCTAGGGGAACGGTAAGTTATGAAGCACAAGTCTTCAGTACTATTGCCAGAATGCCCACAGACTTTGCAATATCTAATGCCTTCAACCAGTTCTTGATATCAGGTGGAGTGAATCGAATTGGCTGTAGACTGTAGATTTGTAATACTGGGGATCCTGGAGGAGGCCAAGATGGATCATCCACTTGGCACTTCCGGCTGAAGATTGTTGTGAACATTTCAGCTACTGGAATAATATGAGTTTCATTCAAAACTAACTGTCCATGTTTGTGGAAGGTTAATACACTGTTTGGTATACACTATAAACTTTAAATATACATTCCAACCTTCGATAAGTTGCCAGTTCAATATGGTAGGGGTGCTGGTGAGGTATTCCTTGCCCTTTGGTAGGTGGAGGAAGCCAGTATTTTACAGAAAAACAATTGAGTCCATATCCTGAAAACTTCCTGTGTCCGTCTGTCTTTCCCAGAGCTGATTTCTGAGACTCGGCAAAATATGTATTAACAGGAGGGAGACAATTAAGGAGTTAAGGAGACATTTGGGAGATATATTGTGTGCTCTCCTTAGCTCCTTAACATTGCTCTATGTCACCACATGCCAGGGCTTTATCTTTGCCAAGTAGCCCTCGGTCCTCTCAATTGCAGCACCTACTCCGAGACCTACATGTGAGCTGCTTCAGCACTGTCACTGACCAAATGGGCTGTTATTTTGGACATTTTTATGGAAAAGAGTCACAAGCAGCAATGGGACAAATATAATGCTACTGATAGACGTTCAGATGCACTGTCCATTTATGACTAGATCCCAACACAAAACCATCCAATTCAAATGTGTATAAATTCATTATTCTGCAATTTTGTGGTTAATACTCTAGTTTGGTCAAAAATGTGGTACAAAATATGAAGACCATTTCAAATTTTACTTTCTGTGTTCAAGCTGCTGGAAATGTCAAAAGTTATCCATTTCCTCAATTTTTTTTGCCACTATTTAGTCACCCGTTTATTCATTAACACATTGTGGCTGGCATTCATGTGACATTCTAATGTACTCATAATGTGAACTTCAAATTTCTGGCCTTTCCAAATTAAAAAGACTAGCTGATTGACCCTGAAGTTGCTTTAAAGTAACATTTAAAAAAATGTTTGAATTAATAGAATCTGAGTTGATATTACAGTTAATATGGCCAGCTAAGAAATTGAGTCCCATATTGATCAGCCCCTTCGTCATTGTATAATTTTCATTTTGATCTTGTGGTGTTATAGGTTTAGTTATGTCAAGTTGTTTTCTTAAACCATTGTGTGTGGAGGTGAGATTCAGCTTGTGATTATCAATCATAATAGTTGAAAGGGAAGGACTTTTTTTTCTTTTTTATATCCTTCCTTGACAGATGGGTATTGCAGTCAAGGCCAATGTGTATTGTTCATCCCGAGTTATCTCTTCATTGAGAAGAGGAGGTTGGCTGCCTTCTTAAGGCACTGCAGTGCATGTACTGTAGCTAGGAAGGCAGTTTAAAGATCCAACAATGATGAAGAAATGATGGTATGGTTTCAAGTCAGAATAGTAAATAGCAGGAGAGGAACTAAGTGGTATTGTTCCCACACATCTGCTGCCCTTGTCCTTATAGGTGGCAGAGGTCTTGGGTTTGGAAGGTGTTGACAAAGGAACTTTTGAGAGTTGCTGTAATGCATCTTATAGATAGAATACTTTGCTGCCGATATGCACCAGTGATGATGGGAGTGAATATTAATGTCAGTGGATAGCATGCTAATCAATTGAGCTTCTTTGTCCTGGATGGAAGTAAACAGCTTGAATGTTGTTGGAGCTGCACTCACCCAAACAAGTGTATTTCTGACTTGCACCTTGTAGATAACGGACAGAATTTGAGGAGTTAGGAGGAGAGTTACTCTCCGCTGAATTTCCAATCTCTGATTTGTTCTTCTAGCCACATTATTTATTTGTTTTCTTCCAGTTCAGTTTCTTTTCAATAGTAAACCCCAGATAATCAATTGTTTAGAAGAATGATAGCAGGGGGAGGTGGGTTGATTCTCTTTATTTGGAGATAGCTATTGCATGGCACTTGGGTAGCACGAATAGCACTTGCCACTTATCAGCCCAATCTCTGAATATTGATCTGGTCTATTTGCATAAAACTCATTATTTGTGGAATTGTGAATAATATGAACATGCATACATTGAAAACAGGAGCAGGAGTGGGCTGTTGGATCCCATGAGCCTTCTCTGCTATTTAGAAAGATCGTGGCTGATCTGATTGTAACCTCAACCTCATATTCCCACCTACTCACATTAATCTTTCAACCACTTGCTTATCAAGAATGCATGCAGCTCTGCCTTCAAAATATCCAAAAACTCTGCTTCCAATGTCTTTTAAGAAAGTCTGTTCAAGAGACTTATGAATTTCTGAACGAAAATATTTCTCTTCATCTCTGTCTTAAGTGCCCCCTTATTCTTAAACCATTAGTTCTATATTTTCCCAATGAGGAAGCACTTTTTCCACTTTCACCATTCCAATTAAGTCATTCTTACTTTTCTAAACTCCAGTGGCTGTAACACTAGCTGTCCAAACATTCTTGTGAAGACATAGCACCTATTCCAGGTATTAACCTAATAAATCTTACATGAACTGCTACATAAACTGCTTCTAATGCATTTACATTTTTCTTTAAATAAGGAGACCAACATTGCAAACAAGACTCTACATATGGTCACACCAAAAATGTAAAACCCAGGGAGTTAGTCGTAAGACTGAAATCTTAAAAGAGATAAATTTACAATGCATACTTAGTTTAAGAAGGGAAAATATTCTAGAGCCTGGTGATGTTAATTCCACTTAACCTTTGAAATCTAATCACATTTCAAAATATTCAATCCACAGTGATTGTTGTAAAAGGTAAATTGTTATAGCAAATGCAACAAATCAATAAATCTAGTCACTGAGGACTGACTGCTTTCCTTTTTAAAAATAAGTGTGCAGATACGTACTAACTTAATGCTACAAATTCTGTTTTACAATGGGCCGTGCACTTTTGATTTTGACTACACCTGATAGCATTTCAGTCAAGGTGTTAGCCTGTGCATGGGGCCTACTCAATTGGCAGACCATGATGAATTCAATCAGCATGTCACGTACTTTCGAAGTCAGCACTGCCATTTTCTCAAAGGTTAGAAATCTCTTCTGAGGACATCCAAAGGTGGTTGGGCCCATAACCTTCACACTGCCTGTCCACTCCAGCCATAGGAAGTTCAACCTAATGTGAATTCACTTGCTTTTGGCAAGAAGACCCTCAGCATGACTGGTCCAACCAGACACAAACTCCCCGAGGGTTGCCTGACCAATCCTTCAAGACAAACAGCCTCCATTTCCAAAGAGGTTCCCTCCATCCCAGCTACAGAACCTTGGAGAACATAAAGACATAGTAGAAGGAAAAGTAGGCCAATAACCTTGATGATATTTGGATGGCACAAGCGACAGTGCACCGTATATCAAGTTTCACAATTTTATAAGTTTGATTAACTTTGGACTATATTTGTTTGCATGAGTCTCTGTGAAGTCTGTTATATAGCTGTGCCAGCATGATGTCGAACTTTGCATTCATACAGTATGTACCATGGATTGATGTCTATGTTGAGAGCTTGCTGCACCACACACACAGGGAGCCGGTGTCTCAGGATTACTAGGGCTCATGGGCCCACAGGTCTGTGTCCTGTGTCGCAGTGCTTCTGCATAATGTTCTTGCTCTCAATATAGCCTCACATTGGTGGGTCTTGCCACGTTCTTCACAGTCATTGCTTCTCTGGATGTGCTGTCAGACATTTTATTTCCTGTTGTGCGATTTCAATTTCTCACACTACAGAAGGTGATACTGAGTGCTGTTTGCCAGTGGCTTCCATCGTTAGCCTCAGTGGGGCCCAAACATTCAGTTCACCTTTCTCACAGCACTTCCGAGCAACCCCATAGATCTCTCACCTCCCCAAGTCTACACTCAATATATTAACATGTGCTTAACTTTTCCACAAGCCCATTGCATCTGAGGTGATCATGCCAGGTGCAGTGATACATCTATATTCTACTATAAACCACCTTACAAATTCAGTTGTCTCCCTTAAAAATTGTCAAAACTGCAGACCCCATCCCCTCAAATAACTTCCTACTGCAGTGGCCTATTTCAGCACCCACTCCCAAATCCTCTCCTCCCAATCCCCCCTATTTTTCTTAGTTTTTCTGGAAGGACCACTTGGACTGACTGTGGCCTATCCTTACCCCTGGACTGGAAAGGCATGGACTCTGTGCCCCAGCACACACTGACCAACTGCCTAACTGTGTCCAATCCTATAGACTGCTATGTGAGGCTGCCGTTAGCATACTGTTCCAGGAGCCCTTGACTGACTGGTGCCTCCATGAACTTTGGTGAGGACTACGCCCTTAAGCCTTTGAGACATGGTTATCTGCTTTCTGCACATGCAGAATGTTTGACACAAACTACTGGCACATAGTGCAGGTGTAAGACTGACCTAACACACTGTTATACAGCAAGATGTAGTCCTCCTTGACTGAGGCATACTGATCAGCAAGGCCTACTTGTGTGACTGCAGTAATGGGCATGCCAAAGTAAGACAAGGCATGGATGCTGCAAGCATGTAGGTAGGCACTAAATGAGCAAGCACTAAGAGAGAAAGTGATCACCTTGTCCAATCTGTGAATTGGGTACCTTTCCTGCATGCAAAGTATTCTGGACACTAGCCCTTCGATGCTAGTTACTGATGTGCCCAGCAATATAGCTCTGTGCCTCCTGAATGGAGAGCTACCATGATGATCATGAGAGATTGGCATTCAAGATTTGCCTATTACCATAGGCCAATTGTGAGTGTGGCTGGTGCCTATGAACTATGCCCTGAGGGGCTGTTCTGTTGTGAGCTAGCACTGAGGTGAAATTACCAGGTACCAACTCTGATTTTCAAGACAAAACTGCCATATCAACGTTTCTAGTTTGTTCAGCATCTATATTAAAACTGAAATCCTGTATTAATATGTGAGATGTGTAGTTAATAAGGCATTTAAGATGCATAAACCCCCTTAATTTGTATCTACCTCACGAGAATCTCACCTCAAAGTATGGCAAATGCATAAAAGATGTAGCAATTTGCTCCTAGTGTAGACCTTTTGGAACTTCTTACATGATTCTACCATACATTTCCCCATAGCCAAATCATTCAGGCTCCTATAAGATTCCACCCGACGTGCTGTGATGAGGAGCTTTTGGCTACATATGGAAATATGTTATAAGTGGTTTACATAGTCAACCCTCACCCAGTCTCACCATTTTGAAGTATTTACTTCCAGGACTGGCTATTTTGGGGACTTACACCAGTCTCTCTCCAGTCAACAAGATGGTTTCAAAACAAAATTATTGTTAATGACTGGATGACTACACATGACTGGACTAATTAAGAAATGACTAAAGGAAGAGAGATGAATTAAACAGATATTTGCAACCCATCCATACAGACCGTTGCACAATCATCTGCTTATATCTTATGGTTGTTAGAGTGAAAATGGAAAGAAATGCTTAGAATTGTAGCTCTACATTATGAGTTAGTACAATGAGTTTTTAATGAGCATTGCTGGTTAAAAAAAAATACATCCAGAAAGGTGATATTTGTTGGACTTGCCCTTGACCATTTACCTTCTACAATTTGCTTTCACAGCAACTTGTTCTACCTGTGTGGTTGTATTGTATTTTGCCCTCTGTACGATTTTGGAGACCCGTATATACAAGGCAAATAAGTGTGCCTTCTCTGAACCATTCAGATTGAACGATTGATAAGGAGCAATGTCTAAACTCGGAAATGTGATTTAAAAAGTAAATCAATGTCAAAAAAGTTGTGGAAAGCAAAACAATGAGATGAAAGTATTAGCTTGACAGAAAGAGAGAGAAAAACATTTCAGATGATTAAAAAATTTCCACAGCAAATAAAAGTTGAAGGAATAAATCTCTACATTTGTAAAAGTTCTTTATCAGTGAGAGAATAATTAAGATGGCTCACATTATAAAAAGATACTTAAACTGCAATGGACGAGTCCTAACTTCCTCAGGCATATTTAGTCGGTACCTACCTTGTACGCAAATAAACTTTGTTCTATACAATGTGTATCAATGAACAGTCAGACAGAATGATGGCGTTTTGTGAAACGCAACAATGGACTAGTGTATCTCAGACAGAAATTTCCATATTTTCATTTTTAAAATGCATCAGTTCTGGAAAGATGTTGTTGTGTGATTCATGCATAAATAATGGCAAACTCAATTCACAATTACTTTTATGATAAATTCTGCACTAATTAATTCAAGAAAAATATAGGGAAAGGAATTTGATGATGAGAAACAAAACAAACACCACAACACATCGTGTGGATCAATATCCTGTTTGTGCATGAAGCATACATCATCTAGACAGGGAGACCGTGTGACTATCTGAGATACTAGACAAACACTGACTTTCAGCATCAATAGAGTTTAAAAAAAAATCAAATATTTGTTCTTCTGTTATGGTGACGACACATACTAGCTACGGTATAAAAGGACGGGCAAAATTATATTTTACCTAAAACGTAAAGTAAATTGCTAGTTCCACATAGGGAATGACAAATTAACGTAACACCCCTGTTTAGGAAGGGAGGGGAGGCAGAAGCTGGTAAACTATAGGTTGGTTAGCCTGACCTCAGTTACTGGCAAAATTTTAGAGTCCATTATTAAGGATGAGATTGCAGAGTACTTGGAAATGCATGGTTAAAAAATAAGGCAGAGTCAACACAGCTTCACCAAGGGGAGGTCATGCCTGACAAATCTGTTAGAAATCTTTGAGGAGGTATTGAGCAAGTTAGACAAAAGAGAGCCAATGGATCTGATCTATTTGGATTTCCAGAAGGTCTTTGACAAAGTGCTGCACAGGAGGCTGCTAAATAATGTAAGAGCCCATGGTGTTACAGCAAGGTACTGGCATGGATAGAGGATTGGCTGACTGACCGAAGGCAGACAAAGGGGATAAAAGGGGTCTTTATCAGGACAGCAGCAGGTGACTAGTGGATTTCCACAAGGATCATTGTTGAGACCACAACTATTCACATTATACATTAACGATTCAGATGAAAGACATCAGGTCAGTGTTGCTAAGTTTGTAGTTGACACAAAGATAGGTGGAGGGGCAAGTAGTGTTGAGCAAGCAGAGAGACTCAGAAGGATTTTGATAGGCCAGGAGAGTGGGCAAAAAAAATGGCAAATTGAGTACAATGTGAGAGATGTGAATTTAAAGGAAGAATAGAGGCATAGACTATTTTATAAATGGGAAAGACTTCAGAATATAAAGCACAAAGGGACTGAGAAGCACTAGTTCAGGATTCTCTTAAGATTAACATCCTGGTTCGGTTGGCAGTAAGGAAGGCAAATGCAATGTTAGCATTCATTTTCAGAGGACAAGAATATAACAGCAAGGATGTACTGCTGAGACTGTATAAGCCTCTGGTCAGATTGTATTTGGAATAATCTGGACAGTTTTAGGCTCCATATCTAAGGAAAGATGTGTTGGCCTTGGAGAGGGTTCAGAGGAGATTTACAAGAATGATCCCAGGAATGATAGTCATATGAGGGGAAGGTTGAGGACCCTGGATCTGCATCTGATGGAGTTTAGAAAGATGAGGGAGGGTAATCTCATTGAAATGTATATATATCTGAGAGGCCTGGATGGAGTGGGTGTGGAGAAGATATCGCCAGTGACAGGAGAGACTAGTGTCCAAGGGCACAGCCTCAGAGTGAAGGTGCAACCCTTTAGAACTGAGATAAGGAGGAATTTCTTCAGGCAGAGAGTGACAAATTGCCACTGAAGGCTGTGGAGGCGAAGTGATTGTATTTAGGACAGAGGTAGACAGGTTCTTGATTGGTAAGGGGATCAAAAGTTACAGGGAATGGGATTGAGAAACAAAGCAGCCATTATTGAATGGCAAAGCAGACTTGAAGGGCCAAGTAGCTTTATTTTGCTCCTATATCTTATGCTCTTATGCATTTATAAAAGATAGTTGAGATTTCACCGTGTCCAGCAGCTGAAGCATGTTTGGCTCAGACATGATATATAATGACTAATGTGATGTCAACTATAATAAATGAATCACAACCATCACATTTTAAAAGTCTTGATAATTAGAACATCAGTAAATCTCAGTCATAAAAGTCCCTAAAACAGAATTATTGAAGTAATTGTCCTCAATTTGTATCCTCGATAACAATTGCAACTGTCAGCTAGATTTGACTCTGATACTCTAAGTTTAGACTATGTACTACAATCAGAAAATGTTTCACAACAACTATTTACTGAAGTGATATACTTTAAAATTGAGGACACCCAGGCCTTGCAATGAATTTCAACGTTTTTTTGTTGAATTCATGGATATACACTCGTTTATCAACTTGTCACCTTAATCATTCTAAATTGGATTGAAATCATTATTAACTATATTATTTTTATTTTAATTATTATTCCCTCATGGTCTGGCCAGCATTTATGGTCCATCCCTAGTTGCCCTTGAGGTGATGATGATGAGCTACCTTCTTAAACAGCTGCCATCGATATGGTGTAGGTAGATCCACCATTCCATTAGGGAAGGAATTTCAGGACTTTGACCCAGCAATAGTGAAGGAATGGCTATATATTTGCAATTCAGAGTAAGTGGCTCAGAGGGGAACTTGCATGCGGTGGTATTCCCATATATATGCTACTCTTGTCTTTCTAGATAGACATGACATGGGTTTGGAAGAATCTGTTTGAGGATCTTTGGCAAATTACTTTGGGGCATGTTGTAGATAGTACATACTAGCATTATTAAGCATCAGTGTTGGAGGGAATGGATGTTTGTGGAAGTTTTGATAACATAATCAATACATTAGAAAATATAATTTGACAATAATAATTGATTAAGGCAGAAAGAAATACAATACTTCTCTGAGACAGCGGAAGAGCGTCTCTGGGACTGCTTGGAATTGGTTGATTGGACAGTGTTCAAGTACTCAGTGGAAAGCCTGATGAGTACACCACCATCACAGACATCTTTAGCGAATGCATAGAGTCATAGAGTCATAGAGATGTACAGCATGGAAACAAACCCTTCGGTCCAACCTTTCCATGCCGAACAAATATCCCAACCCAATCTAGTCCCACCTGCCAGCACCCGGCCCAAATCCCTCCAAACGCTTCCTCTTCATATACCCATCTAAATGTCTTAAATGTTGCAATTGTTCCAGCTTCCACCACTTCCTCTGGCAGCTCATTCCATACACGTATCACCCTGCGGGAAAAAGTTGCCCCTTAGGTCTCTTTTATATCTTTCCCCTCTCACCGTAAACCTATGCCCTCTAGTTCTGGACTCCCCCACCCCAGGGAAAAGACTTTGTCTGTTTATCCTATCATGCCCCTCATAATTTTGTAAACCTCTATAAGGTCACCCCTCAGCCTCTGACACTCCATGGAAAACAGCCTCAGCCTGTTCAGCCTCTCCCTTTTGAACAGATTCTCCAACCCTGGCAATATCCTTGTAAATTTTTTTCTGAACCCTTTCAAGTTTCACAACGTCTTCCCTATACCTACCAGCCTTTCCTTTCACCCTGACAGGAATATACTTTCTCTGGATCCTTGTTATCTCATTTCTGATAGGCTTCCCATTTTCCAGCCATCCCTTTACCTGTGAACACTTGCCTCCAATCAGCTTTTGAAAGTTCTTGCCTAATACCGTCAAAATTGGCCTTTCTCCAATTTAGAATTTCAACTTTTAGGTCTATCCTTTTCCATCACTATTTTAAAACGAATAGAATTGTGGTCGCTGGCCCCAAAGTGCTCCCCCACTGACACCTCAGTCACCTGCCCTGCCTTATTTCCCAAGAGTAGGTCAAGATTTGCACCTTCTCTAGTAGGTACATCCACATACTAAATCAGAAAATTGACTTGTACATACTTAAGAAATTCCTCTCCATCTAAACCTTTAACACTATGGCAGTCCCAGTCGATGTTTGGAAAGTTAAAATCCCCTACCATAACTACCCTATTATTCTTACAGGTAGCTGAGGTCTCCTTACAAGTTTGTTTCTCAATTTCCCTCTGACTACTAGGGGGTTTATAATACAATCCCAATAAGGTGATCATCCCTTTCTTATTTCTCAGTTCAACCCAAATAACTTCCCTGGATGTATTTCCAGGAATATTCTCCCTCAGTACAGCTGTAATGCTATCTCTTATCAAAAATGCCACTCCCCCTCCTCTCTTGCCTCCCTTTCTATCCTTCCTGTAGCATTTGTATCCTGGAACATTAAGCTGTCAGTCCTGCCCATCCCTGTGCCATGTTTTCATAATTGCTATGATATCCCAGTCCCATGTTCCTAACCATGCCCTGAGTTCATCTGCCTTCCCTGTTAGGCCCCTTGCATTGAAATAAATGCAGTTTAATTTATTAGTCCTACCTTGTCCCTGCCTGCCCTGACTGTTTGACTCACTTCTGTTCTCAGCTGCGCCCATCTCAAATCGATCTCTTTCCTCAATATGTCCCTGGGTCCCAGCCCCCCACCTTACTAGTTTAAATCCTCCCAAGCAGTTCTAGCAACTTTCCCTGCCAGTATATTAGTCCCCTTCCAATTTAGGTGCAATCCATCCTTCTTGTACAGGTCACTTCTACCCCAAAAGAGATTCCAATGATCCAAAATGTGAATCCTTCTCCCAAACACCAGCTCCTCAGCCATGCATTCATCTGCTCTATCCTTCTATTCCTGCCCTCACTAGCTTGTAGCACTGGAGATAATTCGGATATTACTACCCTTGAGGACCTCCTTTTTAATTTCTGCCCAACTCTCTGCAATCTCCCTTCAGAATCTCAATCATTTCCCTTCCAGTGTTGTTGGTTCCAATGTGGACAGTGACCTCCTGCTGGCCCCTTTCCCCTGTGAGAACATTCTGCACCCTCTCTGAGACATCCTTGATGCTGGCACGAGGGAAACAACACACCAATCTGTTTTTTCTCTACTGGCCACAGAAACGTCTGTCTGACTACAGAATTCCCTAACACAATTGATCTCTTGGAAGCCGACGTACCCCTTGTTGCTTTAGAGCCAGTCTCAATACCAGAAACTTGGCTGTTTGTGCTACATTCCCCTGAGAGTCCATCACCCCCTACATTTTCCAAAACAGCATACCTGTTTGAAATGGATATATCCACAAAAGACTCCTGCCCTAGCTGCCTACCTCTCTTACCCTGCCTGGAGTTAACCCATCTATGTGACTGTATCTGAGACTCCCCCTCCCCCCTTCCTATAACTGCCATCCATCACATACTGTTGCTGTTGCAAATTCCTCATCACTTCTATCTGTCTCTCCAACCGATCCACTCGATCTGATAAGATGCGTATCCAACAGCTTTGATGGCAGATATAATCTGCAGTGACCCTTAAAGTCTCTTTAAACTCTCTTTAAACTCCCACATCTGACAAGAAGTACATATCACTGCAAAGGCCATTTTTGCTCCTTCACAATCTACAGACCCAGAAAATAACACCGTCTTATTCCTCTACAAACACTGCCCCAGGTTAAATTAATAGCTATGGCTTATATTTTAAGTTTAATCAAGAGACTTATCTCCAAAAAACACATAATCAAGAAAGAATCCACTATACCCACTACTGCAGCCTTTCTCTTGGACAAACTTAAAACAACAATTAACTTATCTGATTCTGTGCTGTGAACTTTGCCCAACAGTTCCTCCAAGATTAGTTGTGAATTTCACTGTTTGTTAATTTTCCCAGATGTACTTCGATGTCCAGCGATACACAAATTCAAACAGCAAAGGTAGCAACTGTGCAGGTTCTCTCTCTCTCTCTCTCCCTCCTGCACTGTCCTCACCATGTGCTTTCTTTGTTTGCACTTCTCCCTTTTAAACTGCTGTTGTTCTGACTTTTTTTTCCAAAGTTCCAAAACAGTGCAACAGCATATAAAACAGTAATTACTGCTCCTGGAATTCGAGGAAATCACCTCCAACACCGAAAATACCTCAAAAAAAGAAGCAGCTCTGACAGCCAGAAATTTTTCCTGTCCTCCATCTTGGATTAATGCATGGAGGACTGCGTGCCAAAGAAGTCTATCTGAGTGTTCCCCCAAACAGAAACCTTGGATGAACCAAGAAATCCACACCCTGCTGAATACCAGGTGTGCAACAATCAAGTCGGATGACACAGATCTCTACAGAAAATCCTGATAGTAGTTCCACAAAGCCATAAGAGAGGCCAAGAGGCAGTACCACACCAAGTTAGAGGCCCAAACCAACCATATGGACACACACCACCTGTGGCAAGGCCCACACAACATAGGATCCACTGTGAAGCAGAGCAAGACAGCAGTCAAAGGCACACCCATCCCTGATGCACTCAATGCTTTCTGTGCTCCGTTCGAGCAGAAATCCAGTGGCACAGTGTCACCCACCCTGACAGCCCTGGTTCCCTCCATCACCACTGCAGACATCAGTTCGGTCTTCCTGGGTGTCAACCCAAGGAAAGGAACAGGCTCGGAGAGTGACCTGGCTGTGTACTTAGATCCTCCATGGACCAGCTGGCTGAGGTATTCACTGACATCTTCAACCTCTCCCTCATGCAAGCTGAAGTCCCCACCTGCTTCATGAAGACTACTATCATTCCAGTACCTAAGAAAACGCACACAATGTGCCTTAATGAGTACTGCCCAGTGACTCTGACCTCCATAATCATGAAGAGCTTCAAAAGGCTGGTCATGGCCACATCAACTTGAGTCTGCCAGCCTGCCTCAATCCCTGCAATTCACCTACTGACATAACAGGTCTACAGTGGATGATGTTTCCTTAGCCCTGCACTCATCCCTGGAACATCTGGATAACAAGGACACCTATGGCTTAGCCATAAGGATCCTCACCAACTTTTACAGATGCATCATAGAAAGCATACTAGCTCATTGAATAAACTCCACCTTCAATTCATAATCCCCCACAAATTGATCTCTCAAAACTCCGACACCTATGTCTCAGCTCCACCCTCTACAACTGGATCCTAAGCTTCCTAACCTACAGACCACAATAAGTGAAAATTCCTCCACAATAGCTTTCCAAACTGGAGCCCGCCAAGGATGCATTCCCAGCCTCCTACTGTACTCGCTGTACACCCACAACTGTGTAGCAAAATTCCAAATGAAAGTCATCTACAAGTTTGTTGACAACCCCATCTTGGTAGGACAGATACCAAACAATGATGAGTCAGGATATGGAAAGGAAATAGAGGGCTTGGTGACAAGATGCGATGAGAATAACCTCTCTGTCAATGTTGGTAAAACTAAAGAACTGATCATTGACTTCAGAAAGAAAGGAGGAGAACACATCCCTATCTATATCAATGGAGTGGAGGTTGAGAGCGTGACACTCCTTGGAGTGATGATAACCAACAACCTGTCCTGGATTTCATACGTAGATGCCAAGGTCAAGAAGGCATAACAATGCCTCTTCTTCCTCAGGTGGCTCAGGAAATTTGACATGGCCATAAGGACTCTCACCAACTTTTATAAATGCATCATAGATAGCATACTGGCCAGGTGCATAATGGCCTGCTACGGCAACTGCTCTGTCCGAGATCATAAGAAACTACAGAAGGTGGTGTGAACAGCCCAGACCATTAGGGAAGCCAACCTTCCATCCATGGACTCCATTTACAAAGCTTGCTGCCGTGGACAGGTTTCTAATATCATCAAAAACACCTCCAATCCCAGTCATGATCTCCTACAACCTCTTCTGTCAAGCTGAAGTTACAGAAGCTTGTACACGCACCAACAGGTTCGAGAACAGCTTCTGCCCTGTGGTTATTAGACTGATGAATGAATGGACTTTCCAGCTTCAAATAATGCTGATCTTGTTAATGTTGATCTTATCTACCACACAGTGTAACCTGTATTCATTACTCTGTCCAAGATTTTTCTCACCCGCTGATATGTCTGTCCTTGCTAACTAGGATCTGTCTGTACTGCTCACAAACAAAGCTTTTCATTGTAGTTAGGTTAACATGGCAATAAATCAAACCAATTAATCAACCTATTTGTAATTTTTTTTTTGGTTATTATTTTATCACGATATTTACTCACCTAAAATAAAGATTTAATAAATTTATATCTGTGTTAAAATTGGACTGAAATACCATGTGAATGTATTGTATTTTTACATGTTCAAAACACAGACATCTCTAGTTTCATATTTTATGTTTTTCAATGAAGTTGACCAATTAGGTCATTTTGTTATTTCATGTCTCACAAATTTGTATATGCCATGTAGTTAATCTAGTTAACAATAAAATCGAGAAATTTGACATTAAAAACAGTTTTCATTCATAGGTCTGTAAATATTTCAACTACTAAAATAAATTTGGGTGACATCGTGGCTCAGTGCTTAGCACTGCTGCCTCACAGCAGCAGGATCCCAGGTTCAATTCTAGCCTAGGGCAACTGTCTATGTGGAGCTTGCACATTCTCCCCATGTGTCTGCGTGGGTTTCCTTCCACAATGATGTGCAGGTCAGGTGAATTGGCCATGCTGAATTGTCCATAGTATTAGATGCATTAGTCAGAGGGAAATGGGGCAGGGTAGGATACATTTCAGAGGGTCAGTGTGGACTTCTTGGGCCGAAGGGCCTGTTTCCATGCTGTAGGGAATCTAACCTAAATTATGAAACATCAGCTGATGAAAGGACAAAGAGGGGCTGTGACTTTGTGTTGTTCCAGGAAAAGGGCTTGCTATTTTTAATACGCGGAAAGATGTAGGACAGAGAACAGAACATAATTCTGTACATTTTATATCTAAAGATAGTCCAAGTGCACTGGACCCCAATTATCTGAATGAGAATAGACAAAGAATCTGCTTGAATAATCAGATGCTGACAGACATAGTTGGAAAAATATTCACTTGATCATAAATTAGTTTGGAAATTACATCATATGGCTGGTTTATTGAAATCGCATATTAATGTTTGGCTAAATAAGATACAGGTTGTTATTGAAGATGGAAAATCCGTGCCATTAACATGCACGCACAGACATTGTTCTGGTAATATACCTCAAACACAAACTCAAAAACAGGTTTCCGTGGTAATGAATGTCTTGATGACTTAAACATAAAACATTTTTTGGTGGAAGAGATCTCTGCAGTTGGCACCTGGTTATGGATGGATCTTTACTAGGTCGGTACACTGCGACCAAACTTTCTCCCAATAACCATCTATGGGGCTTGCTTGTATTAAGCAGTGAAGGAGTAAATCAATCTTCAACAGAAAAGGAACACACTTCAATAACAAAAAGCTGTTTAATAGGTGAAAATTAGAGAACAAGCTATTTGAGTTCAAAACTGGTTAAGTACATTAACACTAGTTTAGATACATTGCAATCACCTAAGAGATAGTACGTGGTCTATGCTTTATAGCTATAAATGGTAGAACTGACTGTCTGTAGCATTTAAAAACAAAATGACTAGTTCCTCCCAGCAACAGTCATTTTTTTTTTGAGCTGCAGAGCTATTTTAAAGCATTCAAGTTAATAAAAGACCTTTCTGGTCAATACTTTTACATATTGACATTTTCAGTTACTGTTTCAGTTGCAAAATGAAAATCATTGACTCAGTTGCCAAATTTGAAGCACTTTACATTATGGATGTGGATAAAGTTGAAACTGTCAGAACTTAGTCCATCGATAACAGTTTTTGTCAGTGAGTGCTCATCTCACAGAGTGGCCTCACTCAGGCTAGATGTGTCATTTAGCTGTGTGACAGAAAGTTAACCTTGTGAAATAATGCAGTGAAATTACTTGAAAAAGGTTTGGCTTTTAGAAAAGTCAAAATGTGTCTAACATTTTGCTGCTGTGAGTGTGAGTGAACATTCATTTCAGAAATAAAAGCAAATTTTCTAAATATGTTTTCATCTGTTGTTTATGAGAATGGTAGGATTTTATCAAGTTGAATAGGGAAAGAAAGCTAATGAGAACATAAAATGAGAGTTGGCTGAGAATTTTGTATATTTTTGTGGATAATATTTTTTACAGAATCAGAAATTGCTGGAGAAACTCAGTTGGTCTAACAGTATCTCTGGAGAGAAATCACAGTTAATGTTTTGGGCCCAGTGACCCTTCATCAGATTTCAAATCTTCAGCATTTGCAGTTCTTTTGTTTTATTCAAACTTTTTGTTTCGATGTGAATGGGATTGATAGCATTAAAGACAGAAGGAACTCACATTTATATAATGTTTTAGGTAGTTTTGAACAGCATTACAGTATCATAGAATTATTATGCACAGAAGATGCCATTTGATCAATCATGTCAGCACCAGCTCACTAAGTGAACATTGTGACTTAGTGCCATTTTCCCCCCAAATCTTATACATCAAGATTCTGATAATTTACCTCATTTCCAAGAATAGTGCTACTTTTCTTGTTGGACTGGACATACACTGTTGGGTGTATATAGAGAGAAAGTATGGGCGGGGTGGAGGAGGGGGTGCAAACGGAGAGGGTAGGTATGGGAGGGGTGCTGGATGTTGGGGATATATATAGAGCGAGAAGGTCATTATGGGCTGGGTGGGAGGGTGTGGGCAAATGGAGAGAGTAGTTATGCGTTAGGAGAGATGTGGATAAGGACAGTTAGGAGACACCTCACCCCTCGCACCGTCCCACCCCATCCTCCTCACCCCTGAACCCCTAGGGCAGGCTGCTTCCTGGAAAGGAGAAGGAAAACTCCGGTTCAAACCTCCGCTGCCTTGCTGTCAGATCCATACGTGCGAATGGCTTCAGGAGTAAACCTCGAGGAAATATCTGGAGCCAAGGTCCCAAAGGCAGTTTGTCGTTACCAACAACCTCATTCTGACAGTTCCTCTGATGTCACTGGTACCAAATTGTAACGGCTTTGCTGTTCCTTTGGATGAGGTAATGTCATGGAGAGGGTGGGGGGGGGGGGAACATGCTTCATGGGCAGCAGCTTGTTCCCCATACCACACCATCTAGGCTTGCATCCTACTACCGCCGCACCTGGAGAAGTCACGTTAGCTTCACCCGCACCGTCGATACAATATGGGGGGGCAGCAGATACCGCAGTTAAGGCATCGCTAGATTGGCATAGAGTGTGATGCCAGGAGTTGCTCCCGACGGTGGGAGGGATTTTCGGATCCCAGTGGACAGCTATCGCCCACCTGAGGGTGGCCAGCCCCCAGCCAGTATGGTGTTGTCCCTCCACAATCTGCTATCCTCCTTGGGTGTATGGGGATTAGGAATTATCCAAACAGCAGATTCCACCCACCGCACCAAGCAATAAAAAAAAGCAACAAAAGCGACCAGCTCTGAAACTGGGAAGTTAGAACATCCGGACAATGATGACCAGCCTCTCAGAAACCCCCCAGGACATCAGCGAATCAAGGAAATCAGCTGTCATAAATAATAAACTCACGAGACTCAATGTGGACATAGCCATCCTCCAGGAAACAAGGCTGGCAGAGGCAGGCTCACTGAAAGAGAAGGATGACATGTTTTACTGGTTGGGGAAGGACTCTGATGAGTCCACAGAGTACAAAGTTGGCTTCGCAGTAAAGGACAGCCTGACGAACACAATAGAACCAGGCAGCAATGGCTCAGAGTGACTCATGACTCTGCGTCAACACCACCGCAGGCCCAGTCACCCTTGTCAGCATGTATGCCCCGACACTGTCCTCCACGCCAGACACATAGGATGAGTTCTACGACAATCTCGCCCCTCTCATTAGCAGCATCCCTAGGAAGCAGAAACTTGTTCTTCTGGGTGACTTCAATGCCAGAGTGGGTGCAGACCACAACTTGTGGCCCTCCTGCCTTGGGCATTTTGGTGTGGGCAAAATGAATGAGAACGGGCAGCGACTGCTCAAGCTCTGCACTTACCATGATTTGTGCATCACCAACTCCTACTTCCAGACCATTCCTCAGCAAAGGTTTCCTGGAGACACCCACGATCAATGCATTGGCACCAATTTAGGTGCGCTGCTAACAAACACATTCTCCATACACACTATTATCACAGTGTGCACTGTGACACAGACCACTCCTTAGAGTGTTGCAAGATCAGGCTGCAACCTAAGAGATTCCATCGCACTAAGCAGTAGGGAAACCCTCGCATCAATGTCAGCAAGATGTCCCAGCCAGACCTTGTGTAACAGTGTATGGGGCGGCACGGTGGCACAGTGGTTAGCACTGCTGCCTCACAGCGCCTGAGACCTGGTTTCAATTCCCGACTCAGGTGACAGACTGTGTGGAGTTTGCACATTCTCCCCGTGTCTGCGTGGGTTTCCTTCGGGTACTCCGGTTTCCTCCCACAGTCCAAAGATGAGCAGGTCAGGTGAATTGGCCAGGCTAAATTGCCCGTAGTGTTAGGTAAGGGGTAAATGTAGGGGTATGGGTGGGTTGCGCTTCGGCGGGTCGGTGTGGATTTGTTGGGCCGAAGGGCCTGTTTCCACACTGTAAGTAATCTAATCTAATCTGGAAGTAATCTAATCTAATCTAAAGTTCTCAGAGGCTTTTGAGAGAGAAGCGCGTCACAACACAGAGAAGTGGGAAATGTTGCAGGATATCATGCACCGCACATCCCTGGCTAAGTTTGGGAAGAAGACCTGCAAGATACACAACCGTGTTTGAGGCTAAGGCAATCGAGGTGACCCCTATCATTGAAGTCAAGCATGTCACCCTAGCTGAGGACAAGCAGTCAGCTAGCAGGAAGAACCTACAGATTCTCAGGGCTCCCAGGAACAAGGTTCAGCAGACTGCCAGGCATTGTGCTAAAATGTACTGGATGCAGCTAAGTGAGAAAATTCAGACAGCCGCTACAATGGGCAACATGAGGGGAATGTACAGAGGCATCAACAAGGCACTAGGACCAGCTAAAAGCAAAACAACCCCCCTCAAATCCTCTAGGGGGGCAATAGTCACAGACAAAAGCCAGCAGATGGAGGGGTGGGTTGAACACTACTCTGATCTCCACTCCAGAGAGCATACCAGGTCCGCTTCAGCACATGCTGCCATCATGTGCTTGCTGACCATGGACGAACTAGAAGCAAAGCCATCAGGAGAAGGGCTCAGTAAGGCCATTGACAGCCTGGCCTCAAGAAGACCCTTGGTAGCGAGGGGATTTCTCCTGATCTGATCAAGAGGTGCAAGACTAGCTTCCTGCTCCCATTGCATGAAGTCCTCTGCCAGTGCTGACAAGGAACTGTACCGCAGGCCATGAGGGATGCCAAGATCATTGCCCTCTACAAGAACAAGAGTGAGAGAATCGACTGCAACAATTACAGAGGCATCTCTCTCCTCAACACTGTCCACAAAGCCTTTGCTTGGATCACCTTGACTTGCCTGCAGAAACTGGCAGAATGTGTATACCCAGAGTCACAGTGCAGCTTCCGAGCTAAAAGGTTAACAGTAGACATGATCTCCTCTCTTCTCCAACTGCAGGAGGAGTGCAGAGAACAGAAAGTGCCCCTGTATGCCACTTTCATTGACCTCACCAAGGCGTTCAACCTGAGCAGCAGAAATGGCCTTTTCAAGGTTCTCCTAAAGATCGACTGCCCACTCAAATTGCTGAGCATGATCGAATCATTCCACAGGAACATGAAGGGGACAGTGCAGTTCAACGGCAGCTCTTCTGAGCCCTTTGACATCTGCAGCAGTGTCAAACAAGGTTGCACTTTGCTCCCACACTCTTTGTTTTTTTTTGCTGTGCTCCTGAAACATGCCTTTGGCACCAAAACGGAATGAATTTACCTACAAATCTCAAGCTGACAACAAAGACAAAAATGTCAATCTACAACACCTGCGACATAAGCACACTGCTGTATGGCAGTGAAACACGGACTACATATGCCAGACAGGAGAGAAGACTGAACACCTTCCACTTGAGGAGAATCCATTGTATCCTGGGCATATCCTTGCAAGACAGTGTATCCAATGCAGCGGTCCTATCTCACGCTGGTCTTCCCAGCGTGTACACTCTGCTCAGGCAGCAGAGACTGTGCTGGCTGGACCACGTCCACCGCATGGAGAATAGCCAAATCCCAAAGGATATCCTCTATGGAGAGCTTGCAACCCAGAAGAGACCCAATGGGTGTCCCCAGTTGCACTACAAGGACGTCTCCAAGAGGGACATGAAGGCACTTGATATTGCTGCAGAGTCCTGGGAACAGCTGGGAACGGCACAAGATGGAGAAGCACCCTGAACCAACACCTCAGAACAGTGGAAAAGAAGCTAATGAGCACTGCAGCCGACAAGCAGCACCAAGGAAGGAGTGCAGTAGCTCGAGCAGATCAATGATCACATACAGATGTGACATCTGTGACCGGGACTGTCACGGTATTGGTCTCTTCAGTCACAAGCGATGTTGCTTCAGGGAAACAGAAAGCTAGAACAACGAGGATGCAACCGATGGTCAGCCATGATCGAAAGGGATATACACTGTGAAAACATGTTTTCTAAATATAGTCTAGATATGTTTGCCCCTCACTGCCCTTTACATTACTGCTGTTTCAATCTTTCTTCAAATGATTAAGTTCTCCATTATAACTACCTTATGATCTTTGCACCGATGTGTAATTTCCTGTACTTCCTTCACACTCATCGGTTGTTTGTAAATCATTCTGATGATGTAACTGCACTTTTTTTTTTCCTTAGCTCCTTACTTCCTGAGCCAAATTGATTCTGTCCTTGACCCATCTGGCATGTCTAACAGGGTGTATGGAAGAGATTGTGGCAGGGGGAAAGTGCAAGCGGGGAAGAGAGCGAGCAAGTGGGAAGCAGAGCTGGCCATTGGTGAAGAACTAGGGGCCCACAGTGAGAGCAGAGGGATACTGACAGGCAGGACACCTCGTCGGTCCTGGGGTCTCCTTGTCATCACCCTGTCCTACTGGCTTCAGGGCCCTCTTCCCTCTTTACTCCGGGTTGTGTTGGGGGGCCTCTCCCATCTCATTTCCCTCCCCCATCTCATTTCCCTCTCCCCACCACTGAAACCCTGTTCAAAATCTTGCATACTTTTCTGAACATGCACATTAATGCATTTGCACCTGATATCACACGTCAAGTCTACATGATGACATCAGTGTGTGGAACTGTGCGTTTGCCAGTGATCATGCATGTCTATTGGCCTGCAGTTGTTAGTAAACAATGCTATTAGTGTATCCACATAATTCCACCCGGCAATCTATACCTGTACCTCACCAACCATACTAGCTGTATTCTTATACATACATACGTTTTTAATATGAATATCTCCCTTAATCCAAATCCACAAATTAATTTACTATTTGCTATTTTTATGCTAACAGTCTGTCTCAATATTTTATGTATTTTATGCCTTGGTATTTATCTCTGATATTTTTCTTCTGTTTCGCACAACCTTATCAAATTATTTTAACACCACTCTTCCCAGAACCAGTGCTATGTTCCAAATATCTTACACCTTTTGTCTTACACTTTCTTTCCAGCTATGCATTCATTTGTCTTATTTTCCTATTCCTTTACTCACTTATATATAGCACTGGGAGTCATGCAGGGATTACTACTTTTGAGACCATGCTTTTCTTTTCACAGAATCCCTACAGTGTCCCTACAATTAGTCCAACCACTGACACCCCTACCTTATTACTCTGCATTTCCCCTGACTAAAGTAATTAACTTACACATCCCTGAACATATGGGTAATTTAGCATGGCCAGTTTATCTAAACTGCACATCTTCAAGGGAGGAAACCGAAGCACCCGGAAGAGACCCACGCAGACACAGGGAGAATGTGCAAACTCCACACAGACAGTTGCCCGAGGCTGGAATCAAACCCGGATCCCTGGTGCTGTGACACAGCAGTGCTAATCACTGGGCGACCATGCTGCCCCAAGTGCATGCTAATTGTTTATTCTTGCAAGAGATGTGAATGTTGTAGTTGCCCATCCTTTCCCCACTGTCTCTCTCTTTTGTGCCTATAAATTGAATACTTAAGCATCAGAGGAAGGACCAATTCCTACAGGGTGGAAATATTAGAAAAAGAAGTGAAGTGAGCACCCCTTTCCCCTCCGCCCACAGCTTCTTCACTTTCCCAACTCGCAGCCCACCAGTCAATCTCTATGCCTACTCACTGTACTAATGGAGCAAAGTTCTCTGGAGAAACTAGAGTACTGATAGAAATATAGTCTTCAACCAGTTACTGATTATTTAATGAACTTCACATTATTTCACATTCTGTAAAGCTACCAGAGAAGGGACCATATATAGTCATGGTCCCTTGAATTATCATTATATAATTGCCTACATGAGGATAAGAGTTCCCTACTCTAAATTGAACCATTTGGGAAAGTAATTATGTAAACAGTCTCAAGCATCATTGACAAAAGTTGTTCTATATGTGATTTATCAACAGTATTTGTTTCAATGCAAATATATTAGGCTACACTGCTGAGGGAATGTGACCATTTCAGATGAAATATCAAACCTACCTTTCCTTTCAGATGGACATGACTCTATTTCAAAAAGGAACGATGAAGTTGGTTTTATCCCTCAAACATCACAGAATCAGATTATCTGCTTGTTATTACTTGTTTGTGAGAGATTGTTGTGTACATTGGCTACTGTGTTTCTGACATTAAAACCATGGCAACACTTTAAATCAGCTTCATTTGCTGCAGAGTGATTTGTGACATCCAATGTTCATGAAAAGCACTATGTAATGCCATTCTTTCTTTTTATTACTTTCACAAGCAGAATACTTGCAGTTGACTACAAGCCAAAATAAAAGGTTTCAGCCAGAGAGAGTGTTAAGCAACATAAGAAAGATTTTTTGGGGATCTTTTCTTAATGCTGTTGAAACTATTTTGTGCCACTGACATCAATGACAAATTGTGCAGAATTATATCAATTGTATCAGACTCAGTGAAATTACTTAGTGTTGTCACCATACATGTCCAAAATCACTGCACATTACACAAAGCAGCAAGAAATGACAGGACATGGAAGAAAGCCAAAATAGTCAGTGAAATGAATAGAACATTTGTCATCAAAGTAAACTGATTACTCTCTAATGACAGAAGTTGATTAGGAGATCACTTACTCTGAGAGTGGTCAAAAGAAACTAGACTTTTTTCAGACCAACATGAGAAGTTGATAGCATCATTTCGTTATCTTGCAATATCCAATATCTTTCGACTTAGCACTTCCTGTGTTGTCCAGTAGCACAGAGTTCAGGGTTTCTCACAAATATTTGGACTCCTCAGCAGCATTGTGCAGGTTTAAACATTTTAGATATAGACAAAAATATGTTAATAAGGGCATCAAATCATGAGTGAAATAAATCTATTGACAAAATATGTATCAATAATTTTTTTCTACACAATGCATTTGTAATACTTCATTATGGTATGAAAGATGCTCATCTTTGCAACTTGTCATGTATTGTAACTAAGAAACTAATAAGTATCTTTTAAGATTCTTTTGCATTGAGCTTCAATTCCCAAAACACTTTTGTGCTGGGGCAAATTTAATTTGATCTGCCTATTGTTTATCAGCATGATAGCAGAATTAAATTCACATTACACTACTCACCAACCTGTTACCATGCCACCATCATATTTACAGAAGATCTCCATTAGGCAATCCAGACATAATTACAAACCTCCTTGTATCGTAAGTTACCCCACTGCTATCCATAAATTAAAGCCCTTTTAAATTTATTGATCCATTTTGTAATTTAGAAGGGCAATTGTACTCAGTATGTTCAGCTGAGCCGAGTAGTGCTGAGTAAAAAGTTCCAATAATGTAATAAAATATTGCTTTGAGGGGAGCACCAGGTAGTGCTCCTCCAGGCTCTAATGCAGCAATGTGTGCTCATGCTGCCCTGGCTTCCTGTTTGTCCTTGCAATGTCTTTTCCTGGACTTGGCCATTTATGTGCTGAATTAATCTGTTGGCTTCCCAATATTGCTCCAATCCACACCTTGTGAGCTGCAGTGGGATGATCATTCATGAAAAGTAATTCCCCATGGGTGTCGAAATTATATCTATTGTGGGGCAAGCATTCTTTAGTAGAAAAGGTGTGTGTTCTGTCCATGACTAGGTTGTTACATGCCTGGAGTTAAAATTTCCACCAATGTTTGGAAAACCCATCCCAAGAGTCTGTCACGATCACAATGTTTGTAATTACATATATCCTAGCTTCTAGACTGCTGAGAATGGAAAGACTACTCCAATACACTGTTGGAGGTTGGTTGCATCTTGAATGCAATGAAAGGAATTGGTGTGGGCTAAATCAGTATCATCAGACCGCTAAGGATCAGATATGTTCTCAGCTCTTGACTTACAAAAGTGAATCAATCTTCATGACAATTGTAGAAGATTTAATGTGTTGCTACCTATAGCCTGAGGGGAATTGTTTATGTCTTCATCACTAAAGTACAGAATATTGAATATTCTCTTATCACTAGACCTATATTTTTATCACTAGACAATTAAAGATTGGATGTGGCCAATAGACCTCTTGGCTTAGTGCAATGACTCTGACGGTGGATGCACCTTTGAGATTGGTGTTTTCCAAGTTGTCATGGTTCAGATGCACTGCAGACATAGCCCCCTTTCTTGGGCAGGCCTAGGATTGGTATGTGGGGAGAGGCATCAATAGGACCAGCAGCCACAATTCTTTATGCCCAAAGATTAACCTTGAGGAAATGTTTAAAATAGCATGCTGTTAATCATTTGTAGTATCTCAGGATGTTACAAGCCTGTTGAACATCATTTTTTTTGGGGTGAGTTGGGGAGAGGCTGGGGTGGGGGCATCTTTCTATTTGACCTCGAAGTGCAAATGAAAAATACTTGAGGTAGAAGGTCAGGACTACGCTTAGTTCTTTTTGATGTTGGCCCGTACTCCATCTATTCTGGAAAATCCTAGAAAGCAGAAAAATAGGGCAATTATTTTTTTTCCACTGTAAGGGAACTGAACATTTTCTAATTGCAATGAAGAGGGAAATCTGCATTGATATGTACTAACCTATATATTATTAGCATACCAAGGATTTGGATACATCCTCTCTATTTACTATCAATTATTGTACCTAAAACACTGCCATAGTGACTTGAAACTCAGTACTTTTTTCTCTAGATAACATTTCAACACATCGACAAAACATTCAATTGAAAAGCTGTGCTAAAAATTCTTTGTTTTAACATATTTAACCCAGAATTGTTACACATCCAGCCACAAATAATTGAGAAGTGTATACTCTATGTAACTATGTTTAAAAATTCAATACATGAATACAAATCATCATATGAAGTAACAGTAATAATTCTTGACATTAGTGAGATATTCAAATATTTACTTTGCGCAAAATATATGTACAAATGTAGAATTTGAATTTTGACCAACTAAGTTATCTTTTCTGCTAATGTGGTGAGGCAGTACCAATGCAGTATTAAAATAGTTCACAATGCTAACCAAGAAAACATGTGAAAACTAAAGAGCTCTTAACACCACACATTTAACTCCAGTTACTGATCATATTGAGAGAAATCTATAATCTTAGTAGTGAGTTTGCAGAAAAATGTAACTACTGTATGTCAAGACTTTGATCAGCTCCAGTTGTAACCAAACACTCATCAAACTATAACAATTACATAGATATTAAATGTGCTTTCCACTTATCTCATGTATCAATTCTTGGCTGTATCGAGAAGCTCGCGAAAGCATACTCTTATTGATTTTCATACTCTGGAGAATGGTATTAAGAAATACCAAAGTGAAACTAAATTCAAAGGTTACTGTAAGGATTCTGAAAAAGTGCCTATTTTTAACAGTAAAAACACAATTACAGCAAACAGCCTAAGGCTGGTATAAAGTTTGCAATTTTTGGTTATCATGCACCAGTTCAAAGTAATGTAGGTAGTATATAAGCTTTATGTTGCTGATAATTATAATAATGTTGGCATGTAGCCCAGTAGAAAAACGGCTGGTGTGCAGATACTGGCTTCAGCCAGGATCCCAAGGTCATGTGTCTAGCACCACTTAAAGCAAGCCTGCTTCTCTTTTAAAGTCAGTCTGTGTCATTCAAATCATCACTGTTTACAGGAATAGTGCCTGAGGACTGGAGGATAGCAAATGTGGCTCCCTTGTTCAAAAAGGGAAGTAGAGACAACCCTGGTAATTACAGACCAGTAAGTCTCACTTCAGTTGTTGGTAAAGTGTTGGAAAAGGTTATAAGAGATAAGATTTATATCCATCTTGAAAAGAATAATCTGATCAGGGACAGTCAGCACAGTTTTGTGAAGGGTAGGTCATGCCTAACGAATCTTATTCAGTTTTTTGACAAAGTGACCAAACAGGTAGATGAGAGTAAACAGGTTGATGTGGTGCATATGGATTTCAGCAAGGCGTTCGATAAGGTTCCGCACAGTAGGCTATTATACAAAATGCAGAAGAATGGGATTGTGGGAGACATAGCAGTTTGGATCAGTAATTGGCTTGCTGAAAGAAAACTGAGTGTTGTAGTTGATAGAACATGTTCATCTTGGTGTCCAGTTACTAGCAGCGTACCACAAGGGACGGTGTTGGGTCTACTGCTGTTCGTCATTTTTATAAATGACCTGGATGAGGGCTTAGAAGTGTGGGTTAGTAAATTTGCGGACAACACTAAGGTCGTTGGAGTTGTGGATAGTGACGAAGGATGTAGTAGGTTGCAGAGAGACATAGATAGGATGCAGAGCTGGGCTGAGAGGTGGCAAATAGAGTTTAACGTGGACAAGTGTGAGGTGATACACTTTGGATGGAGTATTAGAATGCAAAGTACTGGGCTAATGGTAAGATTCTTGGGAGTGCAGATGAGCAGAGAGATCTCGGTATCGATGTACACAGATCCCTGAAAGTTGCCACCCAGATTGGCAGGGTTGTTAAGCAAGCATACAGTGTTCTGGCCTTTATTAATAGAGGGATTGAGTTCCGGAACCAGGAGGTTATGCTGCAGCTGTACAAAGCTCTGTTACGGCCACACTTGGAGTATTGTGTACAGTCCTGGTCACCGCATTATAAGAAGGATGTGGAAACTTTGGAAAGGGTGCAGAGGAGATTTACTAGGCTGTTGCCTGGTATGGTAGAATGTCTTATGAGGAAAGGCTGAGGGCCTTGAGGCTGTTCTTATTAGAGAGAAGAAGGTTGAGAAGTGACTTAATAGAGACATACAACATAATCAGAGGGTTAGATAGGGTCAACAGGGAGAGCCTTTTTCCAAGTATGGGGACAGAAAACATGAGGGGACACAACTTTAAAGTGAGGGGAGATAGGTGTAAGACAGATGTCAGAGGTAGTTTCTTTACACAGAGAGTAGTAAGGGTATGGAATGCTTTGCCTGCAATGATAGATTCACCAAGTTTAAGTGCATTTAAGTTGTCATTGGACAGGCATATGGATGTACATGGAATAGCATAGGTGGGATGTGCTTCAGATTAGTACGACAGAGCATGTAACATCGAGGGCCGAAGGGCCTGTATTGTGCTGGAATGTTCTATGTTCTATGTTGTATGTGTCTCTTACAGCAGTGTTTCCCAAACAGTTTCCCATTGTGATGCTGGGTCGAGGCTTGAACGTTGTCACAACCCCTTTGTGAGTGGTGGAGGATGTGGAAGTGCAGGGAGATGGTGAAAGCCAATGAGAGCAGGGACAGCTATTGGTGCCTCAGAGCCTGTGATCCCAGATTTCATTTGGGATGTCAGCCCCTTGATTGGGTAACTCTGACTGCTGAGACCACTCTTTCCATACTGCTCCACATGCAAGCATCTTTTCTTCTTATTCAATGTCTTTGATGATCTTCCTTCCAAACTGAAACTCAAGGAACCCTTTAAGATTGTGAGCAATTAGTAGGCAAAGAATACTGCAGTCACAATAACATTATCACCACATGTAGGATTACTCCTGCAGACTTCAGCAACTGGAAACAACACCTTAAACAAAGTGCATTCCATAAATTCCAGCTACCAGCAAATAATCAACAATGGGCTTACAAGTAAATGCCAATACCTTTTCATCATGCTGATAAGTCTTTCCCACTGCTATCATTTTGATATGATTACACCCCTATTTATCCTCATGCAGTACCTGCCCAGCTGAATGAGTTAGGAGAGGCTGTTAACAGGTGGCAATACAGGTATTAATCTGTATTACACATTAAAGTCACAGCCTGTCTTCTCTGCACTCTATCACTCCAAGCCCATTATGCTTGCACTAATATCCTCACCAAGGTGGTGATCAGAAGGAGCCACCCGAAATGTGGTTACAAATAATACAGGTGATAGCGAGGGAATATATGGCCCCAGTATCAAAACCATGGTCACTACCTAACTAAATTCTGTGACCAAGAAGCAAGAAAAACAGAGTTAAATATAGAGCCAGACGGAATGCAGAATAGCAATGAGTGTCTCTAGTGATGCTTAACTCCAGGTTCTCTTTCCCTTCTCAGATCAAGCAGCTAAATATAAATTATTTACTTACAATTCTCACTTTTTAAAGCTTGAAGTGTTATTGCCGTAATGAGATGTGCAGTAAGGTCATATTCTATTCAAATATTTTTGATATCATACAATATCTATTTGGTCTCATTGTAATTATAAATTATCTCTTAACTATCAAAGCATTATAAATGTCTTGACAGGCTTTTCTCACTGTCCATGAAGGGGGTCATTTTAATATTTATCACTGGTCAAAAAATGGGTGATATGAAATCAGCATTCATGTTGCATGTTGTCCCTGATTCCATACTATCAAGGTCTGCTGCTATTTACATTACATGGTATGGTAAAGTGACCTGTACTTTAAGAAGACTATCGAGCAGTGGCCAACAGCCACTTTTTCTTATTGGTGACATGTCACTTAATGTGAAAGATAAACTGAGAGTATCCTTTCAGACGGCTGATAAAAACCCCATAGCATCACTTGGATAAGCTCAGTAATGTGCCCTGTTTGACATGCCAGTGTCAAGCAAAAATAGGTTGATCATGCATTCAACTGATGAGAGACAGATCTTGTGCTTGGGATATTAAAACTACACTTTGCTTTGGATATTAAACACAGCCTAAAAATGTGTTGCTGTAAAAGCGCAGCAGGGTCAGGCAGCATCAAAGGAGCAGGAGAATCAACGTTTCGGGCATAAGCCCTTCTTCAGAAATGAGGAGAGTGTGCCATGCAGGCTAAGATAAAAGGCAGGGAGGAGGGACTTGGGGGAGAGCCGTTGGGAATACGATAGGTGGAAGGAGGCTAAGGTGAGGGTGATAGGCTGGAGAAGGGGTGGGGCGGAGAGGTCGGGAGGAAGATTGCAGGTCAAGAAGGCGGTGCTGAGTCTTCTTCCTGACCTCTCGGCCCCCACCCCTTCTCCGGCCTATCACCCTCACCTTAACTTCCTTCCACCTATCGTATTTCCAACACCCCTCCCCCAAGTCCCTCCTCCCTACCTTTTATCTTAGCCTACTTGGCACACCTTTTTCATTCTTGAAGAAGGGCTTATGCCCGAAATGACAATTCTCCTGCTCCTTTGATGCTGCTTGACCTGCTGTGCATTTCCAGCAACACATTTTTAAGCTCTGATTTCCAGCATCTGCAGTCCTCACTTTCTCCTATTAAACACAGCACCCAACAATTTATGAAATGTTGATTTGTCATTGATAAAGCAGCTAAACAAGGTTGAGCAATACTTGCCATCCCAAAAAGCTGTGACTGTAATGAATTGGTGATGTGCTGATTCAGTTTTGACAAACACAATCATTTTCCTCCATGTTAGGTACAAACTCAGCCACTTCAGAATTTACTGATTGACCTCCATGAACTTCAGTTTTGTTAAAACTCCTTGGTATCAGACTCAAATGCTGACTTGATGCTGAAAGCAGCTCTCTTGTGGCGTTCAGAATTTATATCCACGCTTGGATCAAGGCTCTGACAAGGTCAGGAGCTGAATGAATTTGGCAAAACCCAAACTGAACATCAGTGGACAGTTTATGGGTGAATAAGTGTTGTTTGATGACACTATTAATTACTTATTCTATCACTTTGCTGATGATTGGGAAGAGGCTGATAGGGTGGTAATTGACTTGGCTAGATTCATCCTGCTTCTTCTTGATAGGACATACTTGAGCAATTTTCCACATTGTTGGTTACTGATTAAAAAAATACCTTGGGTATCCATCTTTAAATTGCATCTATCAAACTTTCTTTATCTACACATATAAAATGAATTACTGCTCTAGAAATTTCATAATCTGAATCTTGTTTGCAGACTTGCAGTTTATTTCAATTTCATTTAAGTTAAATCCTGCTGTTTGAATAGCAAGCGACTGGGGCACTTTTTTTTCAGGGGATGAATGTTTAAGATTTTATAAGTCAAGATCAACTAGAATTTGAATTCCATGGGATTACAATTGTAGAAAAACATAGAGGGGACGCATTGGAGAAGCACATAACAACCAGGAGAAACCAGAAGAGAGACAAAATAAAAGCAGCAAAGTGTATAAAGAGGGTTATGACCACATTTCCAACTGGGTTCTGATGGCAGATTGTGCGTACCTCTAAAGACATTCCCAGCCAACGTTGCAAAATAAAGAGTGAGAAAGTATGGAATAAACTGACTGTTTGGAAACTTGTATGAAGTACAGAAGAGAATCAAAAAGAAATAAGATGATATGAGCTGGAAGGGTTTCTTTCAATTTTCGTTACATTTTCAGTACATAGCACAGCACTTATAGGCTGTTAAATTAAACATAGGACAGGAGTAGGCCATTCAGCCCTCAGGCCTGTTCCACCATTCAATGAGATCACTGCTGATCTGCAGCCTAACTCCATATATTTGCCTTTTGTCCATATCCCTCAACACCATTATTTAAAATTAGCAACTGATCCAGCATCCACTTTTGATTGTGGAAGAGAGTTCCAAACATCTACCAACCTTTGTGCCTCCCAAGATGCTTCCTAATGTGTTTCCTAACATCTGTCCTGAACATCTAGCCTTAATTCTCAGACTATGCCCCCTAGTTCTAGAATCCTCAAACAGTGGAACTAAGTTACTTTTGTCTACCTTGTCTTTTCAAGTTAGTACCTTGAAGGCTATGGTCAGATCACCATTTCGGTGTGGTGTTTCAGACAGAACAACAAATTCCTTTGGTGCTAATTTAACTTATATTTGGTTCTTGGAATTTGTCCAAAGGAGGAGAAGAGTTTTGACAACATAGAAAGATAGCCCTAGAAGTATGTGAATGGCCTTTGGATGACTGCTAATGATTACATGATAATATGAGCGTAATCTGATTAGATAGGTTCCATTTGATGCTGTTAAAGCTGCAAGGAAATCCTAGATATTACCTGATTATCCCACACTTACTTTACATATTCCTGTTCATCTTCTGCTATCTGATATCAGGTTTTCAAGGGCCAGATGACTTTACACTGCAATTCGGGAACATTCTCTAGCAGCATCTTTCAGAAACTTAAATGAAGACAATGAATGACTTTCAATGATTAGTTGAAATGTCAGATAAAGCATCTGCAACATTTCAATATATACTACTAGATTAATAAAATCCTAGAATAGCTACAAGACTGGAGGTCATTCAGTCCCATTAAATTCATGCCAGCTCTATGCAAGCTCAATTTAGTTAGTCTGCCTTATGTGCTCTTTCCTTATGGCCCTGGGAATTGCTTTTTCCTTCAAGCCCTCAGCCAATTTCCTTTGAGAACCTCAGTTTATTCTCCCTTAACTATATTCTTTCATGCATTACAGATTCCAACTACTCAACACTAGGAATGAAAGACTTAACACCAAGAGAACTACAGCATGAAAATGAGCACACCTGTGGTATC
This sequence comes from Hemiscyllium ocellatum, assembly GCF_020745735.1. Lineage (NCBI taxonomy): Eukaryota > Metazoa > Chordata > Chondrichthyes > Orectolobiformes > Hemiscylliidae > Hemiscyllium > Hemiscyllium ocellatum. The sequence goes on from NC_083412.1 coordinate 49,840,129, forward strand.
TTTGAATTTGAAGACAAGCAAACAGCATTAAATGCAATTGCAATTCAGGAATTTAATGCTGCAATTCTGTAGATAGAGGGCAGATCACATCTGAGATTTCAAAATTTGACTGGATTCTGGAAATATTAATTCACTTAGTAATTTCAAGGTATATACAAAGTTACAGATGCAACTTCTGAAAGAGTCAGAACAACTGTCCCATACCTGTATCTAATGCTGGCCTAGTAATTTAGAGTTCTTGACAAATATAGGCTTACATTCCTCTGAGAAGAGACAAATCTGAAGAACATTACATTTAGCTATGTTTCCACAAATAACTCATTGACTCTCATATGCTGCAGGTTGAGCTGGGAAAATCATTGCTCCCCATGCAGCCTATGGCACAGCATAAAGATAAGATCTTCCCAGCAAACCCTTCTTAATATTCTTGTCAGCTGATCAACATTCTCTTCGATTTGGCACAGCGTGTGGCACATAGGTTAACTTCTGAAGAGAAGCATGTATTTTTTTTCTTACTCAACTTGATAAGCTTACAATATTTTAAATATTGATATACTATCAGGATATAATGATTTCAATAAAATGATTATTAGAAAAATATTATAGATCACTGAACAATGAAAGTTAATTCAATAATAAAAATTGTATACCAAATATAAAAATGTGTATTTGTAATAATTATCATTTTAGGAGATATAAATGGTGTAAACTAAATGGGACAGAGAAGAATCTATGCTGATAAAGACAAGGGTTTGTTGTTTGCAATGTGTCCAGTATGATTCTGTCAGGCAATAAGATAGCCTTCCACCTTCACTGCTTTAATCATGGAGCAGACAGTTTGCTGCTTATTAGACCTGTCTGATTGTTATTCCACTCATTTTTTATAGACTCAATTGTATGATCTATTCTGAAAAATTATTACCGAGGTGATAAAGACAAAAAAAACCCTCTACTTTACAAAGGAAGAAGGCAGATCTTGACTTGTATATTATCAACAAAGATGTCCATGCTGTACATCTCTATGACTCTATGACTATGTACAACTATGTGAACTAAAGTACTAGTGCTGATCTACTCCTGAACATGCTATAGGGTCAGTAAGAGGTTGGCAAGTATGACAACCTATTCCAAAAAAAAGGGACTGAAATAAGCCTGGAAAATATAGGCTGGTTAACTTGATCTTAGGTGTTTGTACAGCTGTATAACAGTTTGAAATTATTAAGCTCTTGAAAAACCAAGTTTGTCAAGTACAATTACATATGTTTCTAAAAAGTATTAACCAAAATTAAGGACTTTTTAAAGCTATATATGTAGAGAAATGCAGTAGATTTGGCTGATTTGCTAAAAAAAAGGATAATGTGTTTAAAAGATATTAATTGCATGAGAAATTAAAGTGGAGTTTGTGAACTTTTAGAAAGAAAGATTGTCCCAAACAAAAAGGAATTTGAAGTAAAAGAAAATGGTCCAGCCTCTCTCTTTGGTCAGATGGATTTTCTAACACAATGGGAGGATCATGAAATGGTCAATAACTCAGTCAACACTTGGATATACCTTATTTAGCTATTTCCATCAGCTCTGATTGAGAGGGTAAGAAACATTTTCTTGAGCACCATCTAAAGCTTTGGTTTCTAAATCAGTGTCTGCAAGACTGAAAAAGCTTCCATTTTTTTCATGCTAAGTGCAAAATATGTCAAGTTTTTGCAAGAGCTTTTCACTATGAGGCCGAGTGAGATTTCTCACAGGATGTTACCAAACTCACCTTGTTAACTCACTCCTGATGAAGGCCTTTTGTCCAAAATGTCGACTTTCCTGCTCCTCAGATGCTGCCTGACCTGCTGTGCTTTTCCAGCACCACTCTAATCTTGACTCTGATCTCCAGCATCTGCAGTCCTCACTTTCACCTTGTTAACTGCCTATTCTACCCCTACAGTGTCCTTCAAGTCCAATTTAACCTCACTTTACCACGTAACCTACCTGGAAAAATGTGCCACTTACTGGATATCTGCAGAAAGACCGCCATCGCTGCTGCCCATACCATCTTTAAAAGGCCATTTTGGCAAATAAGCATTGTTCCACACCTAAACATAGTGGCAGAGCAGCTACAAAGTCACCAGGCTCACAGCTTGTAACCAGCATGGCTTATACTCTCCCATGTGTACAACTCCAATCTATTACCAAAGTCAATGTTTGATCATAATTTCACGCACTTTACCTGTCCTTAGCTATATCTTGTCTGAACACGCTCTGTAAGTCACCACTCACCTGTCTCCATTGCCAACTGTGGACACTCATCTTGTCATTGTCCATGAGGTGAAAGTCACATACTGGCACACACTCGAACAATTACAATTTATTTATAGCCAGCCAAAATGATGAACACAAAATACAAGAATCGAAGCTGCATTTCACCTCCACTATGCCAACCAGATTCTAGCATGATAACCAGTGACTAGTTTATGGTGCAAGATGGTCTGCAGCATCTAGTTCTCGTGTACTAGAACCGAGTGTCAATCAGATTCCATTTATCTTGTTGCAGCCGGTGTAGCTGAGCTCTGTCATCTGTAAGGAGAGTTTTTTGTAGCTCATTGTGCTCCTCCTCTTCCTCAGATGGCTGTCCATTCCCACCGTGCAGAGCACAGTGCGCCAGTATGATGCGGCACACTCTAGCTGGACTGTAATGTGGGGCATCCCAAAACCAGTCCCAGGACTAGAGTCATGGAGTCATAGAGATGTATAGCATGGAAACAGACCTTCTGTCCACCTCATCCATGCCGACTAGCTATCCTAACCTGATCTCATCCCATTTGCCAGCAGTTGGCCCATATCCCTCGAAACCTTCCTATTCATGTGCCCATCCAAACGGCTTTTGAATGTTGTACTTGTACCAGCCACTTCCTCTGGTAGCTCATTCCAAACAAGCATCATCCTCTGTGTGAAAAAGTTTCTTCTTAGGTCCCTTTTAAATCTTTCCCCTATCACCCTAAACCTATGCTCTTTTTTAGATTTCCCCGACCCCAGGGAAAAGATCTTGTCTTTTTACCCTATCCATGCCTCTCATGATTTTGTAAACCTTTACAAGGTAACCCCTCAGCTGCTGATGCTCCGGGGAAACCAGCCCCAACCTATTCAGCCTGTCCCTGTAGGTCAAACCCTCCAACCCTGGCAACACCCTTGTAAATCTTTTCTGAACCCTTGATCCACATCTTCTCAGCCTGACCATCTGTTCTACCACAGCTCAGGTCACACTTTGTGCACCAACTTGGTGAAGGTGCTGCACTGCCTAATTGATGAACACAAGATCACTAAAAGAGAGTGTCTGCTCCTGTCTAAACACCATCCCACCTGAGAACCATATCCAACATGACCATTATGGCCTCACCTCGTCCATGTCCCCTTTTGCCTCACTTTGCTCATTTTTACTAATTTCTCCCATGTAGACACCACTATTGGATATTCGCTTACAACTGCCCTCCCCACCCCTTGAACCTGAACATTACACCTAAATGATGCTCACACACTTACATATATCTGCATGCTTGCAGCATCCATGCCTTGCCTTCCAATCTATGTCTGCTAACATAGGAGTTCACTGATAGGACAAAGTTACAAATAATAAGGTCCTTCAGCAAGTTGTGTATGACAACATGCTGACTACCCTCCAGAAAATTCCAGTTATACAGCAGGCCGTTTCTCATGTGATGACTACGTGATCCTCAAGCAGATCCTTTGGAGGGGAGTTTCAGGGCATATGGAAACCTCAAAAGAGACTTACAAACCTTTACGTTCCACCTCTCATTGCAAAACCCTTGGTTCAGCATGATTAGGGCACCATTGACGGTAAACTTTTACAGCCACTATAGCCAAAGGAACGTCAGAACTGGCAAGCCATCAGTGACAACTTATCCTGTCAGTTCCCTGGATGTTAACACCAATGCCACATCAAACTTTTCAGTCATGAGATGATGTGTAGATGATGATGAAAATATTCATAGATTGGACACTATCATTATTTGAAAGGGGTTAAAGGCAGGAATTTCTTATGTCAATAGATTTCTGGTTCTGTGATCTCAATGGAATCCAAGGAATGTTTGTATACAAGGATATCTCCTCTCAATCTTTGTGAATAGGCCACACTGAGTGTAGGGACTGAAGGACAGTGGTTTAGGTTACGATTAGTCTTGGATCTAAAGATACTTTAATAGCTTCATGACATGGAGACACGTCACTGAGTTAAACAAATATGTTAGACAAGCATTTGCCATAAGCATTGCCCTCCACTGCTGCAGCCTGATATTGCAAACTCCACTGCATAGTTTTAACAAACAAAGAGCTTTGCAAGATGTTTGCTTGTAAAATGACTTATGGAACTGTGGTTCCATGCATTTTTGAGACTAAACATTTCAGAACTTGAAATTGTAGTGAGTGGGGCTTCATTGGGGTCAATTTCAGAGTCAATGGGGTGAAAAACTAACACAGATACACACCTAAAAATGAGTGTATGAGTTCAATGTCAGCATCACTTCTAAAAGAAAATCATGGAAGTCATGACAAATCAAGACGTAACGGCAGGACAGCAAGAGCACCAGATTTTAACCATTTCTTTCTGAAATGAGGGAGATCGGAGGCAGAAGCTCTGTTTAATTTTTCTTTGTAATCTCTGCCTCAGAACAAAGTATCAAACAGAGTATATCAAAGCAATTAACCATATACATCTGATTTTTATATTAATGTTAAAAGAAATAATGATTTGAACTGAATTTCTACTCCTTTGTTGTATCATCAATCAACTAAAATTATTCTTAATGTAGTTTTGAATCTTTTCCCTCTTTCCTCCCAGTTGGGGAACCCTTCAGTGGTCCAGGACATTCGATCTCAGACCTTCGGGTGACCATCCTCCAAGGCGGACTTCGGGGCAGGCAGCAGAGAAAAGTGGCCGAGCAGAGGCTGATAGCTAAGTTCGGTACCCATAGGGTGGGCCTCAACTGGGACCTTGGGTTCACGTCACATTACAAGTGACCACCATTGCACTATACACACACACACAGACACTCCTACACACACACACTCTCACACACACACATGCACCCCCTCACAGACTTAAGACACTCTACACTCACTACACAGACACACATACACTTTCTCACATTTACAACCCCAATCCAGACAGACGCACACACACAGACAGACAAAGGCCCACATGCACACACATATTTTGAGGGGTAAATTTGTACTTTGCTCAAAAACTGCATGCATTCATGTAAAACTCTGTTATCTCACTTTTTAGATTAGAATCAATCTAAACATCATGGCATAGGCAGAGAACACAGGGGGGCTAACACCTTCAACGGATTGTCCAGCTATTGCCATTGTTAACAGTTAACCCAAGAATGCAACTTTTTAAAAAACAGCTTTTGTGATTTACACATGAGAGAAGTGAAACTATCATTGTATTCAAACAGATGAAAGACTTAACAGACAATCAAATTTTCTATGTATACTTTCAATTACATCATACTGTAAATTTTTGCTTTAAATTCTGTGTGTTAGGATTGAGCCCTCCACTACCACCTGATGAAGGAGCGACACTCCGAAAGCTAGTGCTTCCAATTAAACCTGTTGGACTATAATCTGGTTTTGTGTGATTTTTAACTTTTCCCTCTTCAGCATTCTGGTCTGTTGCTGCATTTAAAATGTGCCATTTTATTTTTTTAGGAACTGGTATAAAGTACATGACATAAAGGGTTGGCTTAGAGTTAGCATAGAGTGGAGAGAATATTGGGAAAATCTGTGCTGAATGTGTTTTTTCAAGTAAAGCTATATTGATTGTAAATTTATGAGTCTATTTCTCTGACTGTTCAACTTCTGGAAGTTGTTAATGCCAGGGAACTGTAGATCCTTGTCTTACCAAATACCTTGGCGGAGTAGCGCCACGCATAATTGCTTTCTCAATGTGGTATGTGCCTCTGGGATCTCTCACACCATTTATTACCACGACTGATATTAATAGCAATAAACTATTTGGAACAGATAGTTAACCTATTGGAAATTGTGGAGAAATGGGTCTTAGTCTTGCCTCAAAAAGGAACTTGCCTCAAAAAACCATTACTTTTAGATGAGAATTCAGGTATATTTTCTTTGTGATGAATTTCAGATTGTATACTTTAAGAACCCATTTCCTCTGTTTTCTGCCAAATCTGCCCCAAAACAGATGGTAATTCAAAGGGAAATTCTGGCTGTGGTCTCCTAAGCTCATCTTAATTAAGATCTTTAATAGCCATTTAAAAAACACTATCAGTACTCCATCTGTCTGGATTCAAATCCAGCTCCCAGATGGTTGTACAATTGATACAAACTGAAGCTTTTAACTTCGAAATGAAGAATGTGTTTGTTAAAGTGGATTATATTGCTGACCTTGTCAGAATGACCAGTGTGACAATAATGTTTCTATTCAGGGCCTGGGTTTTTGCGAGGATACTCAATTATCATTATAGTTGATACAGATGCTTTTTGCATTATCCAAGCATTCTACTGGGGAGGTGATTGGAGAGAAGAATTCCATCCAAAGCTAAGTTCTTTATGACTGAACAATACCAGTTTTCAAGGTAAAAACAATGACTGCAGATGCTGGAAACCAGATTCTGGATTAGTGGTGCTGGAAGAGCACAGCAGTTCAGGCAGCATCCAAGGAGCAGCAAAATTGATGTTTCAGGCAAAAGCCCTTCATCAGGAATAAAGGCAATGAGACTGAAGCGTGGAGAGATAAGCTAGAGGAGGGTGGGGGTGGGGAGAATGTAGCATAGAGTACAAGTCCCCATGACTTGTCCAGACTTGTTCTACCTGCCTATCTCCTTTTCCACCTAGCCACTCCACCCTCTCTTCCCCGACCTATCACCTTCATCCCCTCCCCCACTTACACATTGTACTCTATGCTACTTTCTCCCCACCCCCACCCTCCTCTAGCTTATCTCTCCACGCTTCAGGCTCACTGCCTTTATTCCTGATGAAGAGCTTTTGCCTGAAACATCGATTTTGCTGCTCCTTGGATGCTGCCTGAACTGTTGTGCTCTTCCAGCACCACTAATCCAGAATACCAGTTTTCAGATTCATGATTGCACAACAGAGGTGTACAACAGATGAGATAGTCATCTTCCTGGATCTCAGAGTAAATAGCTGTTGCTTTGCCTTCTCTGGGGAGCAGTTGAGTATGGCTTGGCAAGTTTAATTTCAGGTAGCAGCAGTCTAACTTGCAAGGGACACAGAGGACGAAAGAGGAAGAAAGTGCTATGTGTATGGGGCGATAAGGCAAGCCAAGAGTTGGTGTGCCTTGCCAAGGATAGCAAGGTCTGTTTGGTCGAGGGGTGCAGGCTAACTGAGGAAGGGGAGAAAGGCCATAATGTTTAGTTACAAGCACCGAGTCTGAGAGCCCAAGTGATGTTCCTGGTTTGAAGGAGGGACTGCATGTCTCACTGCCCTTTAATATGGTTTCGAGGATCTTCTAGCTCAATATACTGTAATGGCAGGACTGCTCCTCCGTATTGTAAAATTAACCAAGCTATTCATTCATGTACATGTACTGAGCAGAGAAGTGTTTAATTTTGAAATCAAAGCTGATCTGTACCTCGAGCGAAAGTGACACTCACTTCCATGCATCTACTAATCTTAAACTCTGGAATGGAAGATTCCACCAATACCTGTATTGTTTAAACTGGAAAATAAAAAGAAAAGATCACAGGAGTCTTGGAGGACAATATTAGTGCTACCAAAAAGAAGTTTTATCATCAGCCAACAACTGAAAATCAATATGAAGCTGTGACTAAGGCTAGAGTAAATGTAATCTCAGAGACTGAATGTCCTATACTTCATAAAATATACATTAACTCCGTTCTCTAATCCCTAAAAATGTGACTGAAATAGCCCAGTTCTACACATTCCCTGTTACTACTACCAAATCTGATCATCTTACAAAATGATTTCAAAGCCACGGGACATTTGTGGTTTTGTTCATTTGCCCATTGATCTTTTCCCCACTTGTCTAGAAAAGCTGGGTTACCTTCACTGTTCCCATTTGTACAGTGCTATTTAACCTTAAATTCATTATGGATTTGCCCTGTATTCAGTTACCATCCAGAATGTGTACAACTACGTTAGCTACGTACAGCTTTTAAAATATTGCGTTCAGAAAATATGTTATACCACTGTGAAAATCAACGTGCAATAATCTATAAAGAAGAAACAAATGTTTACACCTGGACAATTTTTTAAATGGTAACCAGTTGCCTTGTTTCAATGTGTTCATTTTAATAATTGGCTTATTAAAACAAAACGAGTCCATATAAAAATAAGCCAAACCATCAGTAGGTGTTTAATTACATTTAGCAGCTATACAGAAAGTCAGCTATCTTTGTACAATGTGATAGTAAAGTTTTCAATTATTCCAATTTCATAAATTTCCAAAAATGTCTTGAACGTCTGTTTAGTTTCTTTCTCTGACCACAGGTTTGAAGGAGGCATTGAAAACAGTCAACCGATACCCCACTTAGTCAAACACCAAACAATTCACAGAATCTCCGGGTAATACAAGTGTTAGAGCACTGAAGCAGGCCATTCAGCTCATCTTGCCTGCACTCATTTGTTAAATAAGCTAGCTACATCACCCACTGCCAATCTCTTGCTTTTCTCCATACCCTCGCACATTACTTTTTATCAAATAATTGATCAATGTCTTCTTTAATGATTCAACTATTCCAAGCAGTGGCAACTCAAACAGCTTGCCCCTGCATTCCTTGTTTTATGAAAAGAGACAGCTTTGCATATTCGCCTTTGTAGAATGAAACAATCTTATTTTTTAATTCAACCTAAGGAGCAAAAGCATTTGTACATAAAGTCATTTCTTAGAGTTCAATATGGCTGCTTTCTTAAAGTACAGAAAGTCTTTGAGAGGAAGGTTGTTGTTGATGGTGCTGAGATCCACAAATTTGTGAGTGATTCTCCATGATCAGCTCAATGAGCCAGGTGACCAGCCTTGCACTCACTCTTTGAAGAGGGAAAGAATCTCTAGAATCATTGTCCTTGAAATATCTTGGTCTGTTTGCTTTCAATTGTTTTGTTCTACTTCTTGTTCTCACCCAACAGACCAGCACCTGCTTGTTTCACCTGAAGAGGGCTGAATGTAAGTTGATAGTCGCAGTTTGGCCTTTTGATGTAATCTCAATCTTCAACTTCAAATTATGGTTTCCTAGCAATTGTTTATTGTTGAAGTATGCATTTGCTTTCCCTTGTAACTTTTTCTGCTTTTGGTCGGACATTTTCATTGGATGGTAGTGATGGCTTAGGAATGATCAGCAGCTTATGCAAGTTAGAACCAGTTGTAAGTTCAGCTGATGGCTTTCCAGTCAGAGTGTTTGGAGGGCATCAGTGTTTGTCAAGTAAAATATGAATGCTTTGTTCAAATATTTTCTCTTCCAGCATGTTAGCTCTCAGAGTATCCTTGATCATGTGGTTGAATTGTATGATATCACCATTTGATTGCAGTTGGTATTGCAGTTGGTATCAGATGGTGGTGAATTCCATTGCTTGTTAGAAATTGATTAATTGACCAGAAACAGATTGCTGTTCATTGTCATGTTTCTGTCAAACCCATTTTCTAGATAACTTCCCTCACATATCAATGACCATAGTAGCATGAAGGGAAATTGTTGTACTTCTGGCTATATCTGGTCATTTGCTATAGAGAACATAGAAAACACAAAATATCAACTGGGAGTTGTTTCCATGATTTTGTAGCCATGGGGTCAAGCATAGAATTTGGAACATTGTTTAACAGATTTTTATTCAGTGTACAAGCCACTGTTATGAATGTTTAAAATTGACTTGTGGGACGTGGGCATTGCTGGCTGGCACAGCATTTATTGCCCATCCTGGTGCATTTGAGAAGGTGGTGGTGAGCTGCATTCTGAAGCCATTGCAATCCAAGTGCTGTAGGTTGATCTGTAATGCCCTTGGGAGGGAATTCCAGGATTTTGACCCAGCAACAGTGAAGGAACAGCAATGCAGTTACAAGTCAGGATGCTGAAGGGGAATTTGCAGTTGCTGACATTCTGATGTATCTGCTGCCCTTGTCCTTCAAGATGGAAGTGGTCATGAGTGTGGAAGGTATTGTCTAAGGATCTTTGTTGAATCTCTGCAGTGCATCTTGTAGATGGTGCATGCTGCTACTACTGAGTGTCAGTAATGGAGGGAGTGAATGCTTGTGGATCTGCTGCCAATCAAGCGGGCTGCTTTGTCCTGGATGGTGTCAAGTTTTTTGACTGTTATTGGAGCTGCACCCATCCAGGCAAGTGGGATGTTTTCCATCACAGTCCTGACTTGTACCTTGTAGATGGTGGACAGGCTTTGGGGAGTGAGGAGGTGAGTTACGTTTTGGAGTATTCCTAGCCTCTGACCAGCACTTCCAGCCACATGTTTATGTGGTAAATCCAGTTGAGTTGCTGCTTAATCATAACACCAAGTATGTCTAAAGTGTGGTGTTCAGGGATGGTAACACCATTGAGTGATAAGGGACGGTAGTTAGATTATCGCTTGTTGAAGGTGATCATTGCCTGGCATTTGTGTAGCATAATTACTTGCCATTTGTCAGCCCGAGCATGGATATTGTCGAGATCTTCTTGCATTTAAACATGGACTGTTTCAGCATCTGAGGAATAGTGCTGAACATTGTCATCAACACACATCCCCACTTTTGACTTTATGATGGAGGCAATGAAATCTTTATTAGGTGATCTGAACATCAGGTTGCTTCAAGGGATTATTGTTTCATTTTAATGATACCTGCATATCCATCAAGGTCAAGAAGCAATACATATTGCTGGACCACTCTTGGAATGTCTGTTCAAGTTCTAGATCCAATACTGTTGCATAAAACTATTCAAGTTCATTAATTACACAGTTATAGGGGACTAATTCTTTGTTAATGTTATGGAGCCACTATATGCTCAGACTTTCTAGGCACTACCTTGTTTTTTGGAGTACCCTGTCACTGATTTTGCCTTCATCTCCTCTCATGTAACAAGATTCTCACTCATATATGAAATCACCACAATCATATTGTTTTCAATGTCACAGTTATTTTGTTAAGGCTGTCTGTAATAGTATTACGGCTAAGCATGTCAGCTACTTGGTAGCATAAAGCATATTTACATTCAGCAGCCAACAGTAAGAATTCTGTACAAATGATTTGGCATTGGCTCTCTACACTGCATTGTGAGAGTATAACTCCAATCACATTTCCTGATGTATGTGATGTAACATATAAATTCACACGTGGGTTAAAATCCATGTGATCTGGCAAACATGCTATCTTTTTCTTTAACGTATCCAACACAGTTTGCTGTGCGATCATCCAATCTCATTGTGCATCTTCATGCAGTAACTTCTGGAAACACTCCATCGTCTCTGCATACTTGGGAACAGATTTGTGAGAAAACTTGGGAATAGCAAGAAACTATGCCAAATCTTTCACATTAAACAGGGTAAGAAGCACATGAATGTTTCTGTGTTGTTGCATATATGCATTTCTATAGCTGCTGTCACGCTGTTTCCAAAACATCAATCTTGGATGTGAAGAATGTACATTTTTCCTTATTGACTTTCAAATTATGTTGGCTGAGTCAAGTGAACATTGCTGAATGGCTTATTATGTTTGTTTCATATAGCAATGGTTTTGAAAGAGTTCATTTTGGAAATTGCATTAGGCTCTTCCCCAATCTGATGATGTCATGCAGTCTTGTGTGAAGAACCAGAGAATGTAGCATAAGGTCCAAATGGAGACACACATGCCTTCACTGGCTCGTGCAGTTTGTTTGTAATTATGTCAAACTCATTCTTGTAGCTTGGACCTATTGCTATCATATGAACACTTGGCTTAGCCCATTAGCCCCTCAATCCAGTTCTGCCATTCAATAAGGTTATAGCTGATCTAATTACTACACATTTCTGCCCAGTCTTACTTCGCAAGAATCTAAGCATCTCTGCCTCAGAAAATATCCATGGACTCTGCTTTCACTGTCTGTCGAGGTTCAAGGAGAGTTCCAAAGATTGACGACTCAGTTTGAGAAAAAAAATTTAAATGAGCGACACCTTGTTAAACAGTACCCTCCCAGTTCTAGATTCTCCCACAACAGGAAATATCCTTCCCTCATCATGTAAAAAAGGACTTTATTATTAAATCAAGTGCTTCTTCTGTAAATACTTGATTTTGGTTACCTTTCTCTGACCACCAATTAAAAGCTCATTTCGAGTCAGGTTAGAAAGGAGGATTGGTGAGAGCTCTTGTGGTGCAGTGGTTGTGTCCATATCTCTGAGCCAGGAGGCCTGGATTCAATCCCCTGCTAGCTTAGAAATATGTACTAACATCTCTGAACAGGTTGATTAGCAATCAAACAAAAAAGTATTGGTTGAAGCATTCTATCCGAATCACAAGCTGCCAGCAGTTGACACCACAGTATTTTGTGGTGTCTATGGACAACAACATCACTATGCAGGTTGAATGATTGCCTCTCAGTGTCTGATAAGATCAACAAAATTATCTTTGGAATGCAATCTGTGATCTATAAGGTATTCTGTATAATGAATATGAGTAACAAAAGCTGTATTATAATGGCTTTGCTCTACAAGTGCTAACTCAAGAAAGATTCATCACAAATTAGTTGTAACTTCATTTAATCCCTTGTAAAAATAAATGTTGGGTTATAGCCCTATTTCAAACAGTTTATAAACAGAACCATCAATCAGACTGTGAGCTGACAAGCACTTCACTGCCATAACGAGAGACTGTTACATCAGCCATGCAAAACATATGTCCTGTCCTATGTTTCAGACCTTTGATATTTCAATTCCCAAACTTCATTCAAATATTAGGGGCCCACATTCTGCCCTTGGTAAGTGACATAATGTTTTCTGGAGAATCTCATGGTATGGAAGGTTGTTCCAGAGTAGGAGAAACTAAAGTTGTCTTGTGGATCCTGAGGGATTTACATTTTCCTCCTGGCACCTAAATAACAATTTTTACTTCTCTGGAGCATGTTTACATGCTTCCCAAAATCAGACAACCTGATTCCACCTGGCAGGAAGGATGTAGAACATAATTTCAACCCATAGCAGAGACATCAACATAATGGAAGACTGATTTACACCTGACTGGAAAGGTCTTTAAGTAACACCTCATCTGCTGGCAAAACCCTGCAGATGAACAATAGAGGTGACAGAAAAGGATGACGTTCTGCATGGGTATGGATTCTCCCTCTGACTGGCTCCTGATAAACAAATAGGTTGAACAATGACACGAGTCTTCCTTGTTTCAAGTCAAAGTGGTGGTACAATCAGAAAGCTTTTTGTCCTGATTCATCCCACAG